>NC_060138.1:157323357-158755857 GCF_021461385.2 Schistocerca piceifrons | reverse complement strand
TATGGTAATCTGAGAGCATGTAAGTGTTTGTATCGTACGACTGCATCCCTCACAAGTTTTTCTCATACACAAAACTAGTTAGTTTCACAGTCAAACCACAAAAGTCTTCTGATCGCCTTCTTGTGACCATTAGCAAGACTTTGCTGCTCCAGTCAACGAGGTGTGGTAAAAGTGTGAAAGAATTTTACCTTATAACGCGCACGAATTGGGTTAAAGTGTGCACAGAACGTATCTTTTGCATTATAACGCTGCTCTCACGTACACACATAACCAAATAATTGTCTTTCACCACTCCACACATCGACGAGCGAGATAGGCTTGCACCATTTGTAATCGTGGAATCCACACTCTCCTAGCTTTCCGAGAAATCCGCCAGCGACCGCGCGCCATAGAAACAAACGCCACGCCACCGGCAAACTGTCGATAGATGAACGAGATCTGTGCGTTTTCTAGTGCCCAGTGTGCGGAACTCAACATAATTATCTACTAATGTAAGCGGTAGCTGAGAACGAGAGGCGTGCCGTGTGCGAACTGAGGCATCTGCCCCGGCCGGCGCTTCGGCCAGTAGCTGGCTGCACGGCGGGTCGCGGGCGCACAGGCGTTGGGAGGCGCGTCACGGCCGCCTGTGCAACGTCTCGTATGAAAGGCGCCGCCATTGTGGCGCTGCCGGCAGGAGGGCTCGCGGCAGCTCATCGCTTTGATCAAGCCGCCTCCGACATGAATCAATTTCCATGTCCTTAGCCCGCCCACGCAGATTGTCTTCCGCGTCTGCCGACCCCCTTTGCCGGCGCTACCGCTACCTGCGGCTTCCTCTCAAGTCTGCTTCACAGCGTCTTGTCCCGTACACAACTTTCAAAACTTTATCGCTGTCTCTTGCACACGTATGAAATGAATCCTAGAAGAAACAGCCACGAATCGTTTTGTGATATTCTACGACAAACGACAAGAAAATTATCTCCATAATATGCTACTAGCGATAACGATTATAGGGGTTGGACAAAAATGTGGAAATATAATACATCACCGTGCCTAATGCGGTGTCGTCTCAGACAGAGTAACTACAAGTCACGTTTGGTTTTCAATAGAATCTTATATTATTCTCCTTGCAAACTAGCTGTTGGTTCAGATAACGATGATGAATATGGGTAGCAATGACGCACATTTCTCTCCAAAGTAGGCCACAAACAATAGTATTGAGATCTGCTAACTGTGACCAGGGGGGATGCGACAATTCATCCTCGTGCTCAGACAACAAGTCCTGGACGGAACGAGATGTGTCAACAGTTTCATGTCGTCTTGGAGCACAGTGAAACCATGGGGTAGCAAGCATTGCAACATGGAATGGGCATTATAGTGGTTCTTTATTTACGTGACCATTACGGCACTCCAACCCCAGTTCTCGATACCAGTGATATCGTAGTACTTTTCTGCGAATTGACATATTTTTGTGCCAATATTCACATTTGGTTTTATTAACGTATAGGTACTCCGATGTATCGATATATTACAGTGATATGGTTCTTCTGTGTATTCATTTCTGTGATACTGTCGTGATCTTTGACTTGGTTGTAACTGTTATGGCGCGAATGCGCACAGAGCAGTCTTTGTTTCACTTTGCAGAAGTTAAGTTGTTATTTTGCTTTGTAAAAGAACATCCAAGTCTTGTGTTTGGTTAAAGTGGAAATTAAATATATGAAGATTTATACAAAACTGTTTTCTTGATGATGTGACAATTAAGAAGAAGTATATGTGAATTTACAAGAAGTTTATTAAAAATGTGGATCGTGAACACCAAGTCAAAAATCATTTCTACCATACCATTGTTCTGATCTGGGATTGTTTGATCATTAAGAATTTCCTGAAAAACGCATTTCTTAGGTCTTCAAATATTGCTAAAATACAGATCTGGACCTTCTAGCAGTCAAAGTCGAATCACCCTAGAATCAACAAGATGAGCCATAACAACTTCGTCGAAATCTACGTGGGAATCCATTGAAGATAAGTGCCAACATTAATGACTTTTTACAGTGACTTTATTATTTCCATTCTGACGATACCATCCAGAGTCAATAACTTTCTTGTTGCCCGATAAAGCGAACATATGCTGCGTGAGCAACATTATTAATCTGATTTCTAACCTACTTTGCAAGTGGTGGTATTGTTAGAACATGTTCAGCCAAAATGGTCACATAATGCTTGGCAGTAATGACACCTTGTAGGTTAACCATGGAATACCACCATATTACTGCTAAAATCATCGCCGAACCTCAGCCGCGTTTCACTCAGCCAGAAGTTGGAAACTGCGTGAATCAAGACTCATCCGTTCATATGATTTTCTTCCACTGCTCCACAGTGCAGGTTTTATTGCTTCGGTACAACGTTTTTATGTTTCGGACATTTGCTTCACTAATGTGCTGTTCTGGAATTTAAGATCACCCTGCAGTTTCCTGCTTCTGGGGATCCTTTCGTGTTGCTTTGATGCTGACACATCTCGCAACTGCGAAATACAGTTATGCAGTGATTTTTGCAGCTATCGTCCTCTTATTTTTCGCAAAAGTCCTGTTCAGTTACGTCTGTCACGATCAGTCACCAAACGCTTTCGACCGCGTTGTGTCAGCGGATGAAGTTTACGCTTTCTCTGTATGCGTTATAAATATTCGATAAGGTGACTCTTGGAACAATGAATACGACGAATCCCTCTGTTACGAAAACATCTACCATACGAACACCAACAGTTTTCCCACGTTCTAATTCACTTATCTACGACGTAATGGACTCACAACTTCACGGAACACTTCTCTGACCAGAGGACCTTCGAAAGGTTCCGCTTCTGGCCAAATAAACGAACAAAACCTGCAGAGTAGGCTAGCATCTGCAGTTACGTTGAAGCATACGTTTCTCGCGATGTTTCCATATTTTTCTACAACTCCTGTATATTGGATTTCACCTAGAAAGACTAAAAATTGTGACCGAGAGCTCATTTGTTTCAACTTCATCTAATTCATCTAATTATCACATAGGGAAACCTACTATTCAAGGAAATTTTACGCTTGTTTTTGCTGTCAGTGTGGCCATTTATTTACAAAGTAGTCCCGGTTGCGGCAGAAACGCATCATTCATCCACAATCCTTACAGGAATTAAGACACTAGTTACAGAGAGTTGTCAGCACATGTGACTTGTGACGTTTTCGAAACTGGTAGCCAGCTATAAATAACACAAAATTAATATAAGAATATCCTCTCCACAATTTTGATCATACGACATCACAGCACGGTGATAAAGATAAGCGCCAATTAAGACTGGTAAATAGAACGCAATCCACTGAAAATGTTATTGACTTTGTCAGATGCAGAAAGAATTGCTCGCTGCACTGAACTATTATAAGAATAAAACTGTGACAATGTTCCAATAACTTAGGGGTTTCCTGCCGGGTGACGCCGTCGACCACCGCCGATATTTCAACAGGAGCACACCCTGCCATTCTCAAGGCACACCTGCAAGGAGGAAGCAATGTGCAAGGGAATTTAATACCTCGGTTTATAGGAAGCCTACTCACACTAACTTGTATCTGTGAGCTGATAGTTGGCACCATCCAGCTCAGCGTGAAGGAGTACTTCGTACAGGGCCCACGTTATCTCAGACCCTGAAAGTATGGCAGCTGAGTTATCACATCTGGAAGTCACCTTCCGTCAGAATGGTTATAGTGAGAGGCAGATAAAACGTGCGTTGCGCTATCAGCCTTCTGTGCTACGGGTGAGTGACGATAGTAACGAAGTGGCACCTAAGTCTACGGCCTATTTACCTTACGTAGGAAGCATTTCCAACAGGACTGGCCGTATTTATCGGAAATATGATGTGAAATGTGTTTTTCGACCACCTTCTAAGATTAAGGTCCTGTTGGCGTCCGTAAAAGATTATCTCGGTTTGCCTAAGGCTGGGGTCTATCGTATTCCTTGCAGTTGTGGCATGTCTTATATTGGTCAGACAATCGGGACTATGGAAGACCGGTGTATTGAACATAAGCGGCACACACGCTTACAACAGCCGAGCATATCCGCTATTGCAGAATATTGCCTTGACACCGGTCATCCTATGGAATACAACAACACGGAGATTCTGGCTTGCACGTCCAGCTATTGGGATAGTGTTATTAAGGGAGGTAGGGCATCAAACGGGCCGTCTTGGAGTAGGAGAGACACCACAGGACATTTTAATTTCCACTGTCTATACTTTTACGAATAAATTCATAAAACTTTGTCAGCATGACCAGGAAGGATTGATGATTCACAGTAATAGCAATGGAAGTTCAAACAAATAACAAAATATTTTTCTACATGTGAAAATTCATCGTTTTTTCACTTCTATTGGCTGCCTTTGTTGCTGTAGGTACACGTTTATTCATAAGTCAGAGAGATTCTTCGATGAATTTTGCACAGCATACAAACCATATTTACAGGTGTATGAAACTCTAGAAATTATTTAATTTATGAAAAAATGAATGTGCTGGTATATTTTAAACTTCATGTTTAGAAAAAACTCCAATTTTATAGTTAATTATCTCAATTTTACCACATTTTTAATAGATTTGGAAAATTCTAGAGTTTCATACACCTGTAAGTATGGTTTGTATGCTGTGCAAAATTCATCGAAGAATCTCCATTACTTATGAAGAATAGTGTACCTATAGCAACAAATGCAGCCAATGGTAAGAGAAAAAAGGTGAAACACAAATGTAAAAAAATAAATTATTTTCTAATATTTTTGAACTTCCACCACTATAAGTGCAAATCCTTTATCCTTTCTGGTCATTCTGACAAAGTTTTATGAATTTATTTTTAAAAGTATACACTGTGGAAATTAAAAACTACTCTGGTGTGTCTTCTGCTCCAAGTCGTCCCGTTTGACGTCCTACCCCCCTTAAGGGATGCTGTTGAAATCAAAGTATCAAGCAACCTTATAAACAGAGATGGTGGATTTTGCTTAAATACTGCTTGGAATCCGGCTCTGTCTCTCATCAAAAAACAGAGGGACAGAATTAGTGCTACCTCACCTGTTGATTAATAGTCGCTATAGATATTTCTGATGTTGGTTATCTTTGGTTGCGTGTTGACTCTGCGGTTACTTGTTCTGTGTTCGGTATCTTCCTTGTTTCTCCTCTGTGAACCGAGGTATTAAATTCCCTTGCACATTGCTTCCTCCTTGCAGTTGTGCCTTGAGAATGGCAGGATGTGCTCCTGTCGAAATATCGGCGGTGGTCGACGACGTCACCCGGCAGCAAACCCGTAAGTTATTTGAACATTCAATTCGCCGTGAAAAGTTACGATCTCTAACTGTGACAGGTAGGTTAGTGATCTAGGCTTGGCTAGGCCAGGGCGGGCTGCCACCGCAGAGCGCGTTCCGCGCCGCGCCGCGCGACGCCTGCGAGCTCCGTGCTTCCCCGGGGACGGAAGCGGCGTGTCTGCTTGTTTGGCGCGGTTTCTCTGAGAGCCCGTAATCGAGTTGATGGCGCGCCATTAGCACAGCGGCTGCCGCCCAATCACGGACCGCAGCACGCAGCGCCCGCCTTCATAATTGCTGCGCGGGGCCCGAGCGGCGACCGCGACTAATGACGACCGCTACCTGCCTGCCCCGCGCCCTGCGGCCTGTCTCTGCTCTGCTCTGCTCCTGATGGCACCACCGTTCCGCGCCGCGCCCAGCCCAAGCGACGAGCCTTCGCTTTGCACGGGGCACGTCTTTGCTGAGCAAGGGCCGGGGGAGCACAATCACCATATCGATCGCAGATATATGCCGTCTAGAATGGTGCTCTTCCACTGGTAGAAATTGAGTTTCAGAGTGACTCGTTAAAGTTTGTACACAAGTGGGTCATTACAAACTTAACGATGTGTGCACACTTTATATCATCAGAGTTCCGCTAACAGTCGTGTGACGCCTATCAATACAGACCTGCCACGGATCAAAAAAGTCGTGGATCATCTAGCGGAGTGGACAGTGTACCACACTTCAGAAAAGGGTGGGGGGGGGGGGGTTGAAAGGGCTCTAAGCACTATGGAAGAACATCTGAGGTCATCAGTCGCCTAGACTTAGAACTACTTAAACCGAACCAACCCAAGGACATCACACACATCTATGCCCGAGGCAGGATTCGAACCTGCGACCGTAGCAGCAGCACGCTTCCGGACTGAAGCGCCTAGAACCGCTCGGCCACAGCGGCCGGCGTACCACACTTCTCTTGGACTACAAAGTGGACACAAAAAGATAGAGCTTGAAACATCCTCATCGAAAAATTTATGAATGACTGTACTGATAAACCTCTTACGTTATTTGATTTTCAAACAGCTGAGCAAAACTGAACGCACTCAGACATTTCTCTCTTTACTTATTCTGATCATCACTAAAACTGACACACAATATTTTTAGCACAAGGCAATCTCACTTTCAATAATCCCTACAAAAGAATGGCCCTGACTAACAATAACCTATACCTTTCATGAATCACTTACCTCACAAAAGTCTTCGTTACTCGAACTACTGCAATACATCGAGCGCCAATACTGCCAGCTAACTAAAAGATTCTAACTACTGATAGGCATAGTTAGCAAATGAAAGATTTTGGCAGAGAATAAACAATGTATATACCTTAATAATGTTCAAAAGTCATTATATATATCACTTCATGACATCCAGTCTTACAAATTTGCTTTTTCCGACGGACACACGTCCAGATCGTCCGCTCTCAGAACTCCGCCATTTGTCTCCCCACATCCACCACTGCTGGCGGCTCACCTCTAACTGCGGAACGCTACGCGCTGTTAACATCCAACTGCCCAACACTACAACAGCAGACATTCCAACAATGGCAACCAGCCACAGATTGCACACAGCACAGTCAGTGATTTTCATACAGAGCGCTACGTGGCATTACCAACATAAAAACTTAAACCATGCTCCCCGCAAAAAATTTTACAAATTACATTCACGAAAAAAAATTGCAAATAATAGATGTAGAGTACATTTGTCTAGGTAACATATTTAAGTGATTAACATCGCAAGATCACACGTTAATATAAGCGCGAGATAAGCCATCGCAAATTTGAAATGCTGGCACATTAATAACCGGAGTAACTTCAAGAACGTTGAACGCAAGCCTGCAAACGGGCGTGCATGGATTTATGCAGGCGCCGATTGTCAATTTGTGTGCTGGAGTTCCATGCCTGTTGCAGGGACGGTTAATGCTGTTTGTGGATGACGCTAGAACTGTCTTCCGATAATGTCCCATACCTGCTCGATTGGAGACATATCTGATGATCGACCAGGTCAGCGCAACATTCGACACTCTGTAGACCTTGTTGAATCATAACAGTGGTACGTGGGCGAGCGCCATCCAGTTGGAAAACACCCCGTGGAATTTTGTTTATGAATGGCAGCACAACAAGCCCAATCACCAGACTGACGCGCAAATTTTCAGTGAGGGTGCGTGGGATAACCACGAGAGTACTCCTGCACGCGCACCTCAGGACATAACACCAATGCATCTAGTAGACAGTCAGGTTGGTTGCCGGCCCTCAGCTGGTCTCCTTGTGACCAACACACGGCCATCACTGGCACCGAGGCAGAACCAGTAGTCATCAGAAAACACAACAGACCTCCACCCAGCTCGCCAATGAGCTCTTGCTCACACGACTGAAGTCGCAAACGGCGGTGCCTTGGGATCAGTGAGTAACTGGAGGTACACGTTTGGAGTGGTGGTTTCTGTGCTCCGCGGCGACGACGTGGAGTGGTATGACCTGGCTACACATATTTTATTCTTGTCGCTGGTCAGTGATTCGCTGCGATGTGATTATCCTATACGCTACTACGATTTGCGTTAGCCGACAGCGCCCCTTGTCATCACCGTATTGTCTCCTGTGACTGTTAACTCTTTCCTGCCGAATCAATACACTGATGGCACACACTTTACGTAGCGGGCTGCACCTACACAACCTCGAACTTGATGTGTCTCTTACGTCAGTTCAATATGGTTCAAATGGCTCTGAGCACTATGGGACTCATCTTCTGAGGTCATCAGTACCCTAGAACTTAGAACTAATTAAACCCAACTAACCTAAGGGCATCACACACATCCATGCCCGAGGCAGGACTCGAACCTGCGACCGTAGCGGTCGCGCGGTTCCAGACTGTAGCGCCTAGAACCGCTCGGCCACACAGGCCGGCGTACGTCAGTCAAACCATGATCTCACACTAATGAGTGTACTAACATCGCAGTCGTTCTGCATTCTACATTCGTGCATCACGCTACTTCACGATCGGTGGTACTCCTAAAGTACTGCGGCTACCGACAGGAACGCTCTCCTGGAACGCAACAGCTACCTGTAATAGAACTGTTCAATAGGACAAATTATCAGCCATATTTTCTCTAATATGTCGTGGAATGTCGCAAGTGGTCGCTGTACGTATTGCAGTACGACCGACTGATCTGAGTCAATGATGTTACTGCCACAACACGAATTTCGGGCTGGGATAATAATCGTATAACAATTCAGTGTTTTCGAGACAAAAAGTGAAATGTTTGTTTCGTAATCAAGTCAGCGACTGAAGATAGTGAAATGACTATTGAATGTGTTCTAAATTCCAAACTCTTAACTCAGACTGCATTATTGAGAGGCTGTTTTCATTTCTCTGATCGAAGTAGAAAATTCTTAATTTGATCAAGTACTGACGTACGCCAACTCCTACTATATACGAAAATAAGTTCAGAGAACATCTCGTTTATTTTTTCTGTGAAAATGGATTGTAATCAGTTGCATTTTAGCCACCACGATTTCTTGTACTATTTCCATCTCTTCGTCTCACCGTGGCTGTTACACATAACGCCCTCTACTGTTAAATTCAATACAGACAGGCCTCGGAAGGCCCAACGGTACCGACCGACAACCGTGTCATCTTCCGCCGTAAGGCGTTTCTGTGTGCGGATGTGAAGTGGCATGTGGTCAGCACACCGCTCTCTCGGCCGTCGTCAATTTTCGTGACCCGAGCCGCTTGTCATCAGTGAAGTAGTATCTCAATTGGCATCACAAGGGCTGATTGTACCCCACTTGCCTACAGCCCTCGTTAGACCTGGACGGTCACCCGTCCAAGTGCTAGCAAAGCCCGACAGCGCTTAACTTCGGTTATCTGGCGGAAACCAGTATTACCAATGTGGCAAGGCCGTTGGCACCTCTACACTAGTGACGTGGAAATATTTATTATAACGGTCAACAGTTATCTGAGTGATTCAGTGCAGTTGGCAGGTCTAAAACCGTATACCACCACCGCACACTATTGAGATATTAACGTCCGACGGCAGAGGACTCCCCAACTTTACGACTGATACGTTTTGGATATACCAAATTACGTCTCAAGGGCTCAACTTATGCGCCTATGACATCTGAGTCGATCAGTTTTCTTCTCAGCTCTTCTTCAACCTCTTTTAGTATTTTGCAGGGTACAGTAAGAGTGTATTTAATTTACATCTTCTTAAATGCACGTCGTCGACACAACTTATCTCTGTAAAGAGGTTTAAATACACTCATTTTGGCAGACGAGAATAATGTCAGAGAAAAACGGAGCTTCAGAGACAGCCTTCCTCGCCGGTAAGCGCGCTAAAAGTGGTCCCGACCGCCGCCGGCTTCCTCCATAAGCGCGGGGAAGGCGCCGGTCTCGAGGCGGCGGCAGCCCAGCCAGTCCTGAGGCGCCGAGGCGGGCCCGGGCACATGAAAGCGGTAATCCGCGTCAGCTGCGGCCGACTTTAATACACGCAAAATTAAAATTAGGCGCTGATTTGCATCGCGTAATGGGGAAAGAAGCGCTTGTGATCTCGGCGCTGGCTGCCGCGGGCGCCGCCGTGTATATAGATTAAGAAATTTCGTCCGGCGGCGGCGCTGGTTGGGAGTCGCGACGCCGGCGCCGGCGCTGTGCGCGTACTTTATTGCCGCCCGCGCTCAGACAGCAGCGCCGAGACGCCGGCGACGCCGCCGCTTTCATTAGGCGCCTTCCGGCGGCGCACCTCTGATTGACTTTTAATCAGAGCGGCCACCGGGCGCGCCTTTGCTCTCGCGTCGCCTCTGGTCTTTGACGCGGCACCCGACCTCTCTTCTTGCTCGCCAGCTTCTGCAGACATGTCGTTCGCAAACTAGTGAGCTCAGGCAGAGCACAAATCACCTCTGCCAGTCAGTTACTCAGTGAAAACTATCGGACGATTAGTCTGGCACGTCGTTCTCATGAACAGCTGACCTGAAGAATGTTGGGGGAAGATGAATTTGATTACGAGAAAAGAAAATTATTAGAAAATAAAAATTCGTCTTTCACTCGGAAATGAAATGCAGTTTGAAGAGAAATCATCAGCAGTGAAATTGTACCACAAAGATTAGGGCTAAAGTATAGAGACAGACGAATCAACCGCAAAACTCGAGACAGACTAATACAAGTGGAATGTCTACGTTTTCTTGTTGAGAAGGGTGTTGAGCAGGAGGCAGCTTACCATAGCTTATCGAACGTCCAACAAAGGAAAAAAAAAAAACAAGAAAGAAAGCACTCCGTCTTCAGGCCACAAGTGACCCATCGGGACCATCCGACCGCTGTGTCATCCTCAGTGGAGGATACGGATAGGAAGGCCGTGTGGTCAGCACACCGCTCTCCCGGTCGTTATGATGATATTCTTGACTCCTCAATTGGCATCACGAGCCTGAGTTCAGCCCGAAAAATGGCAACAGCACATGGCGGCTTGGCTGGTCACCCGTCCAAGTGCCGACCACGCCCGACAGCGCTTATCTTCGGTGATCTCACGGGAACCGGTGTATCCACTGCGGCAAGACCGTTGCCTAAAGGAATAACTAAAGCGAATGAAAAGTTCGGAACAGGAAAGAGGTTTGTAAAAGACATAAAGTTTCTTGCTAGACCTCTTGGAAGGACATGATAACAACCGTAACGTAATATTAAACAGAACAGTGACACAGATGATAAAGAGTATAAAAAAGAAAAATACGGACGTACACAATGTCAAAACTGGGGACGCCACTGTGATGAAAGAAGTGACAGAATTCTGTCTAGCAAACAAGATAGCACAGGACGGACCAGCTCAAGAAAATATCAGAAATACATTGACATCGACGAATAAATCTTCCTTCGGTAACATAGCTCTATTGGTATCAAATACTAACGTGGAAATGTGGAAAAAGTTCCTTAAAATGAACGTGTGGAGCACAGAATTTTGTGGATGCGAAACGGGAAGAAGAACAAACTGGAAGCAATTGAAATATCGTACAATCGAAGAATTTTAAAGCTTAACAAACAAATTAAAAAATAAAGAAGCACTAAAAAGAGTATATGAGTACAGAAGAGGATAGAAGTTCGTCTTAGTATAGGTATGGGGGAGTTCATGGAACATCTACTGGGTCAACCGAGAATAGTTAACCTGGTGAAAGGCGCAGCAGTTGGAAGATATTGTAAAGGCAAACCAAAATACGCAAAATTATTATAGAGCTTGTTCGGTGGGACATTTGCGTAGAAATGAATTAGCGCAAGATAGGAATAGGTGGAGGAAAGCATCAAACCAGTCAAAAACAAAAATTGACTTTAAAAAATCTGCGATAACTTATTACAGTTACAGTAAAACTCTGCAAAAAAAGATAATATGAATCAACCCTTGTTGACAAATCCCAGTATACTAAGTTCTGTTTTCTCATCTCTTCTAGCGTTGTCATAAGTACAGTCGTTCTCCACATGTAAATGTTCCGCGCTAGTTGATGGAAACATTTAACTGGACGACAGTAATCAATTTCCTCCGCTGCACTGCTATGCGAAATTCTTTACATAAAGAGCTATAGCCTCGCTTACCCCCGCGAAATAAGCTTGGTTGGTCACCCTTCCTACACCACGGCTATGAACCACGTAGCTATTTGATCATAATTGGAAAACGAACACTGAATACGATGTAACCGCCACGAACGATTCCCATCATTGTCTATTAACTAATTCCTTACAGCTGTCTTGGAATAAGAAAAATAATGCCTCAGGGATAGTTCAGAAATACAAAACTTGGGCTATTATACAAAATTAAACAATTCGATTCTGTGCAAATAATACAGTTTACATTTTCTTTCAGAAATGTCACTCAGCCCTTTGCTTCATTTAAATATTGTTTAGAACTGTTAGCGCTGTTACGTCACCCACGACAGGCGCAAATAATCGTTTAAATAATAATATACAATCTTATATTGTAATATACCATGTTTTTAAATCGAACTAAAAAATATTAAAAGAATTCTCGCAGTCCCAGACATATTCGTAACTCCCTACGCATAGTCCTGGAAATTTGAAACTTTTTAATAGCTATGAAAATATTTCTAAGATTCAAAACGAAAAATGTGATGCATATGCAGCAGATAATAGTAAGGAAATGAACTGTTCACGCATCAAATATGTTCCGTATTCCGATATTACTACTGTGGATGAGTAGGAAAAATAATCTTGTGATGCTCGAATACAGAATTAGTAGTGTGCTGCATGACACAGTCAAATCCATTAAATATCTGAGCATAACGTTGAAAAGCGATATGAAATGGAACGAGCACATAAGAACGGTAGAACAGAAGCCGAATGGCCGACTTCGGTTATTAGGAGAATTTTAGAAAAGTGTATCTCATATATAAAGGAAACAACATATAGAACCCTACTCCTACCTATTCTTGAGTACTCCTCGAGTGTTTGGGGTCCCTATCGGACCGGATTAAAGAAGATCGAAACAATTCAGAGGTGTGCTGCCAGATTTGTTATTGGTAGGTTCTATCAACACACAAGTATTACAGTGATGCTTCGTGAACTCACACGAGGTTCCCCGAAGGGAACGTTCGTTTTTCTAAACATTATTGAGAAAATTTAGAGAAATAGCAGGTGAAGTTGACTGCCGAACCATTCCGCGGCCACCTACGAACATTTTGTATAAGGTCTAGACCATGAAGATAAGAAATTAGGGCTCGTGTGGAAGCACGTAGGCAGTCATTTTTCCCCGCTCCATTTACGAATGGAACTGGAAAGGGAATAACTAGTAGTGGTACAAAGTATCCTCCGTTGCGTCTCTAAATTAATAAATATACGAATCTCAGTTAGATCTGCCCTAAAATTATGCATTCAAGCTTTGCTCTCAACGAAGACTTGTACGAATCACATAAAATTTATCTTTAGCTTGAAATATACCTCTAAGCTCTTTAAATGTTCATAAAGATTTCGCCACGAACCAGAATCTGAGAATTGAGGAGGAGAAGTGGAAAGGATTAATTAGAAGAGCCCGTGCGGTGCAATCAGCGTAAAACCAGGAGCCCGCGCACTTACAGCAGCCGTGTTACGAAGAAGCGCGTGCGGGGAGAGCGACGCGGGACTTTATACGCAGCGTTCTCCTTCATTCCAATCTGCTGATGGGCGATAATTCCGCCGATTTAAGCTGATTTATGCCGTCGCAGAATTCCGGGGGCCGGGAGTTCATTGTGGCTCGGCGGCGGCAGTTGTTTGCCCCCTCCCCTGAAACCCCCTTCATCATCTTTCTGTGCCATTTGGCGCAGGCGGGCCGCGTAGGTGCGAAGGGAAGCGCCGCTCCGTGGTGAGCGCGCGCGGGGTCAGGCAAGACGCGGAGGTAATTGCGCGCGCGCTTTGTGGCGCGGGACACGCCCAGCACCAAATCACAGGGAGCAAGGAGCGCGGGCGCCGGCGCGGGCGCCCACGTGATTTGTGTCCCAAAGTTGTCAGCATTGTTCGCGCCGCTCTAATGAATGGCCGCGTGGCCGGCCCGGCCCACACGCGGCGCGAAGAAAACGCGGCGCCGATGCGGAACTTCGCCACCGTGTCCCGTGGGGGAGCGCCGGCGGACGCTCTTAGAATTCGGCATTCCATTTCTGGGAGCCGGCGTCAGTGCGAGGGAGGGGCGGGTAAGGGCGACGGGTACTGCCGTCTGAAACATACACTTATTGCATGATCTTCTCGGAAAAAACCCTGATAAAATAATAGAGTGACAGAATATGACCTGAAGAATTAGTGACTCTCCAATAAAGGCAGTGAAAGACAACGATGAAAAATAAATTAGCGAAAAAAATCAAGAAATAAGAGACAATCTTTTGTGGTCGAAGTTCTTTTATTTCCCGCGTTTGCTCTCTAATGTGTAATAAGGAAATGTGGTTCTGCTTGAGCAAATGTAAGTTTTCTCCTTTTAGCATCCATACACGTCACGGAGATTTTTCTCCATCTTCGGTGAGTTTTTAATTTATTTTCTCTTAAAGGAGAAAAATTATATTTGCTCAAGACAGAACCAATTTTCACTGTGAGGTATTTGGAAGCAAATGTGGACAAAAAAGACAGCTTCGACCACAAAACGGTTATCTCAGCACCGTGCTAGGTATTTCCGAGTAAGCTGTACAACATATTCAGAAGCACAACACAAAAAGTACACCACACTATTCTGAACACAAAATTCAACAAATTCCCTCTCTCTCATAAAGTACATTTTTTGTTAATATTTTTGGGAGCACTTTTCTTAATACAACTGCTGTAACCTCAAAAACTGGTAAATATCACAATCCATATCTTCCTTGTAAGTTGATTAACAGAGAATAAATTGAAACACACTGAAGATGGACAAACTTCTCCGCAACATGTATGAGAACTGAAAGAAGAAAAATTGTGTTTGACCCACATTTCCTTAGTTCTCTGAAAAGAACTCTTGGTAAACTGACATTCTGTTGCTACAAGAAAACTAAAAAACCAGTCAGGCTTAACGTTTTCAGTTCCTTTCTCGGAATCTGTGTATTCAGAATGCTACACTGAGCCGCGCGGGATTAGCAGAGCGGTCTAGGGCGCCGCAGCCATAGACAGTGCGGCTGGTCCTGACGGAGGTTCGAGTCCTCCCTCGGGCATGGGTGTGTGTGTTTGTCCTTAGGATAATTTAGGTTAAGTAGTGTGTAAGCTTAGGGACTGATGACCTTAGCAGTTAAGTCCCATAGTATTTCACACACATTTGAACATTTTTTGCTACACCGATAACTACTCCTGCCACGTTCAGAATCAGAATACTTTGAATTGTCATTGGCACTGAAACTTGCTTCTAATCACTACACACAGTGAAATCTTACAACAGAAAACTGTTATCAGAATGATCTATGGTCAGTCCTCCAAATCCGCGTAGGCTGCTGACCACGCGTCTATGATTAAACAATGTTGCCACGTCAGAGCTGTTAGCTCATTGGATTTATAGCTTAAAAGGAACTACGGCACTCGTTCAGCGAATACCAATCAGAAAACAATTTTTTTTGGTTACTTCTTCAAGAATGTACAGAACTTTCCGTAATTTTCTGTGATTTTCTCTTTGAATAGGTCTTCCAAGGAAATTAAAAAAAAAATTGATGAGTCTTATATATTGAAAGTTAAGTGATTTAAAAAAAAATTGATATTTCTGGTGACACTTATCACCGTTGATGGCGACTTCGTAGCAGCTTACAGGATTGGGCCACATTTTGTGTATATGATCGATCTGCGTAGTTTGAATCAGCATACTGTGCGCTATATTTGCAGCAAATCCATGAGCAAGTTTCTTTGCATCACATGTCGCCAAATTATACGAGAAAATAAAGAAGTAAATAGCGACACGAAATAATAGCAGTAACCAGAGATGGAATCATCCAATATCACCTATTTCGTTGTATCATTCAGTGGTGGAATCGGCAGTAAAAGCAAGGCTCTATATAAGAGCAGTCGGGTACGCTGACTGGATCTCAACATTAACCAACCGGGCTTGACCGTAGTCTTTTGCGCATTTTACTGTTGCGTTACCGCTCCTTCGTATGGCGCACAGCGAGAAGCATAGATTACGTAGATATGTATGTTGAAATTCGTAAGTGTTCGATAGATAAATCTCTCCACGCATGATTGGCTGACACTAGTTGTCACACCTGTTCGTAAGTAACGTTGTGAACGCCTTCATACGACATTGAGGTATAAACACGATACAGTACACAGGTAAAAAATTTAATGTTTGCTTTTATCCACAATGGATGTGCCTTCATTTGACTATACAAATTTGCCACGACAAAAGGGTGATGGTGGCGCTCATAGTTCATTTTATTATGTCTGAAATTTATGAGTGCAGTGTTTCCAGTAAATGTAAAGATATTTATATCTCACCTCTCTGTTATCGAGTTTCGTGTATTTCTATAGTCATAGTCTTAGGTTGCTGCTGTTTTTCTAGTGCATTCTGTGTCAAATCTTTGGCAATTCCTTGGACTTAATTCTCACTCACGTCAAATTATATACATGGTGTCATTTTAACTAGATTCTAATGAAAATAATTACGCATACGATACACATACTCTACATTTAACAAGCATTTTTAACTTTGCACTGATTAGTACTAAGATCAGCTTGGAAATGATTTGTGACGATTTGTGGTAATGAAACCTAAAATTCTGAAAATAAATATTCACCGCTTCTGTATTTCTGCAACATGGTTCCAAGTTGATGTAAAATGATTTCTTACATATTCTTCATTATATCTTCCAGCTTTATTAGTTCTATTTTTTTAGGCACGTACTACAACTATGTATTTCAAATGCACTGCAGGTAATGACCCGGAAAAGAGGGCACAAGAATGGACATTTCGCGATAGTCACTACTTCAATTGCTTTCGCAACAAAAGACGCTGAGGAAAGATGTCCAATAGAAGGTAAATAATTTTCTTACAGTTTCTGTTTAGTGCATACAGGTAATAGACCTTCGCGTAGACTTGGAAGTTGTGTGAACTGTGGCCGTATTGTTAGATAAGAAAAACAACATTTACAGAAGGAAGTGGTTGGGAAAGATAACAGTAAAAGGCGAGGGGAAGAAAATAAGAAACACGGAAAGTAAAGCGTTTGAACTAGCAACTACGTAGCATCATGCATGACAGAAGCATAATACTCCGATTTGTAAAATTATTTTGAAGGTGCAGGTGAAGAGAATAAGTGCGAGGGGGGGGGGGGAATAAATGACAGCTCATTGAAATTAACAATTGTTTCTTATCTGCTTCCAGGGAGAAAAAAAATGGTTCAAATGGCTCTGAGCGCTATGAGACTTAACTTCTGAGGTCATCAGTCCCTTAGAACTTAGAACTACTTAAACCTAACTAACCTAAGGACATCAGACACATCCTTGCGCGAGGCAGGATTCGAACCTGCGACCGTAGCGGTCGCGCGGTTCCAGACTGTAGCGCCTAGAACTGCTCGGCCACCTCGGCTGGCTTTCCAGGGAGAAGCAGAAAATTATATGAGCAGTGCAAATGAACTCTCTGGAAAGAATGGATGGTGAGTTTATTTGTGCGCCACATAGACATTCCGCGAAAATAAAAGTAATATGCCTCACTGGCGATAAATGAAGACATCTTTAATGTTGTTGTTGTTGTGGTCTTCAGTCCTGAGACTGGTTTGATGCAGCTCTCCATGCTACTCTATTCTGTGCAAGCTTCTTCATCTCCCAGTACTTACTGCAACCTACATCCTTCTGAATCTGCTTAGTGTATTTATCTCTTGGTCTCCCTCTACGATTTTTACCCCCCACGCTGCCCTCCAATGCTAAATTTGTGATCCCTTGATGCCTCAGAACATGTTCTACCAACCGGTCCCTTCTTCTTGTCAAGTTGTCTTTAATACCTCGCAGAAAAATCCGAGGTATTAATACCACCGAAAGGAAGTGAAAAGGAATTACGTCCTTGTACGGGACGTTGTGTGAAATGTACCTAGCAAGGCCGTTATTAATTAAGAAGCCGAGAGGGGATCTTTGTCAATGGCGACTGAAAGTTGGAAGAAGGCTGGAACACCTGAGTTGCAATCGGAAAAATTTGATTCGAATCCTCCTTTGCATGATGATGTGTTTTACGGCGGCTACCGAAAATAGCAAAAGCTAAATGTTAGGACAGCTCTTTCGATAATCATTTTCAGGCATTTTATGTGCGCATGTTTATAACAGGTGATATACCATTCACAAAGAAGGAGTATTCGTTGATGATTAAGCTTAAAACGAATAACTGCGCGTGGCTGTCCCGTTGCTAGACGTAAAGCGTGGCATTGCTGTGCTAGTAGTTTGCTAGATGAGTCTCCGTCAATGTCTACGACACCACATCCACACAGCGTACAGGAATGAAAGCAAGAGAGCCCTGCCGGCTGTTTAAAGGTATTTACCCGGTCCGCGGCCCAGGCGTGGCGCCGGCGCTGCCGTAGCAGGCGTGGGACGCCCGTATTAATATGCATAGCGCGCCGGGGCGCAGATATGCTGAGAATGTAACAGCTGACAACTGCTGATGTATAATGTATCACGTGACTCCGCTCCCGGGACTCGCCGCCACCTGCGAGTGCGCGGGCGCGCTCAGACACACACACTCACCCACCCACACACACCACACACACACACACACACACACGGCGAGATCGCGCCCTGCGATAATACTAGGCCCGTGCGCCGCTCACGCGCCAGCTGCCCTAGGAAAGACCTCACGGTCCCGCCAGCTTCGTTTCTCCGCGCCTCTACCCCTACCCCCCGCACCCCGCAAGCGCGGCGTGCGGCTCGCGCCGTAAGCAAGAAGCCGCCAGCGCTCCCGGGTCTTTCCCAGATCTGCATGCAAAGCGGGAGGCCGCGTTCTGCTCCCGTAGGCGCGCAGCCAACTTCCAAAATTTATCACCCGCACCGCGCACTCCCACATTCCTTTTAGCCTAGAATGCCACTGTGTGTGTCATTCAGCTGTTCCGCTCAACTTCCAGCCGCAGTGGCTGAAGAAGATACGCCACCCTCTTTTACAATGAAATATTTCGCTGAAAATACTACAGTTCGGTCACGATGTCAGCATACGTCTAGATGAAAGTACAGGGGAAAATATCGTGCATAGTTACAAACTGCTTATCCAGGATCCGATGTACCACACCATCAAAATTCAGAATACCATAAAAAGCAGTCTTTCGTTAGTCAGGATACTGCGGGAAGTGAAAATGATTAAAAATCATTGAATCAACTTCACATCCACAAGTACAAGGGTTACAACTGGTACGAGTATCAAGTCAGAAATCGCCTATCAGTTATATTCGATTACAATATCGTAACAAATTTTTTCTCATGGCTTCCTGTTACTCAATCAACATACCTCTGCGTTAGTTACTGGACCACCCTTTCGGCTGGTCCCGACGGAGGTTCGAGTCCTCCCTCGGGCATGGGTGTGTCTGTTTGTCCTTACGATAATTTAGGTTAAGTAGTGTGTAAGCTTAGGGACTGATGACCTTAGCAGTTAAGTCCCATAAGATTTCACACACATCTGAACATTTGGACCACCGTTTTTGTGAATGTTTTCCGTTCTGGCATCACCATAAGCGCCGGAACGAAGACACAGATCACAAGAGCAAAGAAGTCGGTGAGGAAACGTCAGCTAATAGCCCGCTGACAAGGACCGCGCCGCGCCAGGTGCGTCATCTGCAAGAAATGAATATAAGCGCCGCTCCTGCCAGCCTCTGCCAGACATGAGTGCTCAGATCGACTCAGTACGGACATTAGTGGAACGCATTCGCAGAACAGTGTCACTGACGTGTGTCATCTTGCGGGAATTGTGTCTATAACAAACACTACTACTGTTTTCATGTTACTCGCGACACCGATGCAACTCCAAAGTTTTGTCAATAGAAATAAAACTACTAATGTTATTTGCTTGAATAGTTGCATAACATTCCGAGAACGCTGCATCCCTTAGGCACCCTATAAGCGACGAGTGGGCAACATCGAACATTTTCGTCTATCGCCTACTTAAACAACAAACATCTTTATCCCAAAAATTTATTATGTTTGGTTAGTCAGTTAGCAACAAAAAATCCTGCTCAAGATATTCTTACCTACGCATTTAATCTATTACTACTAAAAAATCTTTTGACATCACTAACAAATGTGCTAGCAAAAACAGTTAAAAAAAACTCTAACAACGCATAATATCTTAAGCAGAGTCCGCCTGCTTATCTGGGTGGTAACGTGCTCACCTCCCATGCAAGCCGGCCCGGGTCCGAGATTTTCTCCGCTCGAGGACTGGGTGTTATGTTGCCCTCATCATCATTTCATCCTCATCACCGGCGCGCGAGTCGCCCAATGTGGCGTCGAATGAAATAAGATTTGCCACTTCGCGGCCGAGGTTCCCCGAATAGGGGCCTCCCGACCAACGATGCCATACGCTCATTTCATTTCCATATTGAGCAGAAAGTCATTCTAAATAATTTTCCAGTATTGACAATTTTGTTATGAAAAGCAACGAGTTACTACAGTTATTCGTTCATGATGAAACTGTCTTCTCCTCGTAAAAAACTCGATTCACTTTTTTCAAAGACATTCCACCCACATTCGGGAAGAGCGGGTTTCAAATGCTTGCGCGCCATAAAGACTTGGTTTCTTCCGGGGGTTTCCTAAATCGATTTAGGCGAGTGCCAGGATCCTTGCTTTTAGACGAACATGATCGGTTTCCTTCTCTATTATTTCCCTACCCGACACTATGTTCCGTCTTCAATGACTGTCGTATACAGGTAATTACAGCCTAATCTTCATTCCTTACTTGTCTTGAGTCGTCTAATGTTGCAGGGAATGTGCAGCTTAACTAGAAAAATATGTTCATGGAGTGATCACATCTGATTTTGTAAGTGATTAATTCTTCTGCTGGGCTGGAAATACGAAACTATTGATTTATAAGTAATGCGACGCCAGCGAAGTAAAAGAGATTCAGCTGGGCAGCTGCATCTAACCGGTTACCTAATAAACGGTCACCTGAAACTACAATACTTACTTTCAGGCTGGCGTATTTCAAGCGACGAAGTAATTTCTGGAATAGAAAGAAAAATATCACTTCTTACTGTTAGCAAACTTCACTTCGTAACAATGGGAACTCAGTACCAATGGTCAGCTATTTTCAAAACTGAACGTGATTGTAGTTAGTAATGAGAAATAAAATCGCATCCGTGACGGCTCTGAGGCTGTAATAAAGAGAAATGCTCCTGTTCTCCCGGCAGAGCTTCTTCCCACGGTATGAGAGCAGCTCTGGATTTGTCAGTGAGGTGACCAGGAGGCTCAGTTACTGCCTGCTGGAAGCCAGGGGACGAACTTTGAGGAGCGGTCGGGTGCATATCTTTATCTCATTACACAACATCGGATGAGGAAACGTTACTCGCTGAGTGACCATGTTTTGTGTAAACTACCCCAGCTGATGAAACGTTCATGTAGTTCTAGGGTGATTCTGCCACGATAAACTGAAAATTTGGTGTTTGAAAGGGAACCTTTCGTCTGAAAATGGAGCACATATGCATATGTCATAGTTGTTATCGTTCAAAATATCTTGATTTTATACATAGACGCATAAATAATGATGTAGGACAGCCGAGCCAAGATTCCGTATATCCGTTAGTAGATCTGCAAAGATGCGTCCGACTCTATGCTCTATGCCCTACGAACGAAATGGCGCCTGTTATGCTTGTTACTTGTAACGCAGAACTATACCTCAACAGCGATTAAAGGAATCTCTGCCTGTTTGAACTGACTTAGGCCGGCCGCTGTGGCCGAGCGGTCCGAGGCGCTTCAGTCCGGAACCGCGCTGCTGCTATGTTCGCAGGTTCGAATCCTGCCTCGGGCATGGATGTGTGTGATGTCCTTAGGTTAGTTAGGTTTAAGTGGTTCTGAGTTCTAGGGGACTGATGACCTCAGATGTTGAGTCCCATAGTGCTCGGAGCCACTTGAACTTCTGCTCCATTTGTACATCACGCAGCCGCACAGCTACTACCAGCAAAGTAGATTCCAAGTGAGATTTCTTTGCGCTCCCTACGACCATGCCATGCTATTCGACTTATTCAGCGGCCAAAGTTAAAATTCACACAGTACCTTCCTAGATTCCCTGCCGACACATTGGACATCATAAGGATGGAAATGTGTTCAAAGCCCGACTGGTTACTCAGCCTAAGGATTTCCACAATTTCCGTAAATCAATTAAGGTTAATACTGGGATAGTTCCTGTGAAAAGTCTGTGTCTATTTCGTTCCCCGTTCTTATCTATTCTAAGATCCGTCTATAATGACCTCATCGTCAAATGCGCTTTAAATCCTAATTTTCCTTCTTTCCTGCGTTATTTAAATGCAGCAGAAACTGATTGTTGTTCAAAGCCAGAGGGAAAGTAGCTACCGCTAAGCTGTAGTCGAGACATATGAGCAGTTTGTACAAAATTTGGCAGCCATTTGCTGACGATGTACTTCCTTGAAGCCATGAAATGATGAAATTCGTTATGCGACCATTACTCAAAAACTTGAAGCTTTCAGACATGAGCCATGCCGTCGCATAACGTACACACAGCCACAATAAACCAGAATGCATCATACCACGAAAATACTGTTGCGTATCAAAATGTAGAGTAATAAGTGCAGAAACTGACGAACGAAGAGGCACGATCGACCATGGTGAGCTGTAGGTGACGTTAGTTCTGTTGCTTGTGTTGTTTAGTTGCAGCACTCAGCCCGGCTGTAAAGAGTTCAACTATACTTCGACTACAAGAACTTCGTTGTGAGTGGCAGATTGCAGTGCCGGGTGCATTGTGGCTGGTGTGCAGAGAGCCACGCTTGGTAAGTTTCGGTATGTATCAACAAAACAGGCAACACAGAGAAAGAAATGCTAGCTGGCAGTTGCTCCGTGGCACTCGCCTCCCTGAAATATCAATGAAGTTATATTCATTAAATCACAGTCTCGTACGGAGAGCTCAGGCGCTGGTTGGGATATTGCAGGATTTAGCAGTGTGTGTTTCTGGGGTCCTGAGAGGCAAGCGGCACAGCGAATTCGGTTACTTGCTAGTTCCCTGCCTTCTACCCCTCCCCTTGCCTCTGGTAATGAAACGCGCGGCCCACCGGGTTAGCCGGCCCGTTGAGCAGAGCGCAGCTCCGCGCCGCCCGCAGTATCGTAAAACATGCCGCAGCCAGCAGGGACGGCCTGTAGAGAACGACGGCCAAGTACGTCTACTTGAAGGTGCTCTAAATACACACAAAATTGAGGAACACTAGTTTTTACTCAAGAGCGTTTCGAACGCCTTCGTGATAACCAGGAACTACATTAATCGTCCGAAGATGCACTTCGGTTATCTGACAAGAAAGAAATTTAGTTGGTAATTTCTGTTTGGTTTTTATATTGAATTTATTGTATTTTTGCTTTGTCAGGCTGTTTTTTATTTGAACCAAAGTACTCCATTCGCTTTATCAAGCAGTATCACATAAAGCAGTTTTTGTAGGCGCTGCTTGATAACGCTGAAAGGGGCGAAATTAAGTGGTCCGCAACGAAATTAAGGGTTTGTTTAAAATAAACAGAACCTCATACAGGGAGACCTCGGTAGTTCTTGCTGACTAACGAGAATTTTTTAGATCTACCTAGCCCGCTTCAAATCTAGGACGTTTTGATAAATTTCTCGACACTGAATTGTTGAGCTGTCTCCAAAGTTCTCGATAACATATCGGGAACGATCAAGCGGAAAAATGAAAAAGATAACAGTTTTACAGCTCTTTATTTCCCATTTTGTAACTGAAAAACTATATCAGATGCACATACTACTGGCCTCATTAGAAATCTATAAATACAACAACTCAGCCACGCCGGGTAACCGCGCAGTCTTAGGCGCCTTGTTACGCTACGCGCGGCTCCCCCCGTCGGAGGTTCGAGTCCTCCCTCAGGGTATGGGTGTGTGTGTGTTGTCCTTAGCGTAAGTTAGATTAAGTAGTGTGTAAGCTTAGGGACCGATGACCTCACAAGTTTGGTCCCGTAAGATCTTACCACAAATTTCCAAAATTTACAACAACTCATTTGTTCATGAACTTTATTGTACATTACAGTGCATCTCTGCACATTTCTTTTGGATCTTCATCGTCGCAGACTTATACCAGGAACTATAATTTTGAAGCAAGGACCGCTTTCAGAGTCGTTCGCTACCGTCAAGTCTGTTTAAGAGTTAAACGACAGATTTTGTTAGTTTCCAACCAACATTAAGGAAGTTAGTGTAATATAATTAATTGTTCAGACTGCCTTGGCTTACAGTTAGGTTTCAAATACCTAAGCGTTGATTTAAATATGTTTTTAGGAACAGACATACATTCACGTCATCACAAAAAGTCTCCCGCACAAGCTCCTTGTACAGTAAATAGCTTTTATCGTTTTAGGCGTCATTAGAGCACAAGCAATAAAATTTCTTTTATTATGCCACACATTGATAGCAATTAAAATTAAAATTACGTGTAGAACGTTCTATGCATCTGTTAACGAGTTTTCTTCTTTGAGTCTAAAATTAAATGTGGTAACAAAAGAGATTAGTTATTTGAGGGCGGAACTGAGAAAGAAGGAAGAAGCTCGTACACTTTTAAGGCAGCGTCCCGGCAATCACATGAAATGAAAAGCATAAAAGAGAATTGTCGGACGAGGCTTCAAACTCGCTCCTCAACATTAGAAGGAAAGTGTTTTGCAAATATAAGTGGCAGAACATCGAACGGTAAGACTAAACATTTTGTAAACAAATCAACAGTAAATGTCCT
Organism: Schistocerca piceifrons; assembly: GCF_021461385.2. Lineage (NCBI taxonomy): Eukaryota > Metazoa > Arthropoda > Insecta > Orthoptera > Acrididae > Schistocerca > Schistocerca piceifrons. The sequence continues at coordinate 158,731,248 of NC_060138.1, read as the reverse complement.
AGATAAAAACCTGGGAGTGTGCTATAGTCGAAAGAAAAACCACTCCTTTAAATGCCGTCTGACGGCACTCATTACACGACTGTTTCTTCATACAGGTTTCGTTTCTTATCATACTTCCTTTATTTATGCGATTTTGATTTGCAGAAAAATGTGTAGTTATAACTCAAGAGGTTTATCCTTTTTATTACGATAGTACGGATATATAATATAGAGCCACCTCAAAATCTGAAAGTAGAGATAGGAAAAGGCTGACTGGTTAAAACTAGTACGCGTATTTTAGCTCTGAGTAATCGGCATTTTTCGGTATTTGTTTCGTCTCGGTTATAAGTTGTCTTTTCTACTTTTTACCAATTACCGACTAAAAAAACCAAATATCAGTTAGCCACAGCAGCAGTGCTAAAATTTTTCGTTTTTAAATAAACCTTTTTTTTAAAAAAAGGAAAGGAATAATTTTTATTCGCAGACTTTGCATTGGTTTCAGATATTGTGTTATTACAGAAAAGGTAAAAGCGATCAGGGCTTGTTTTAATGAGAATGCCGACAGAAGGGAGCAACAAACACATGTAATAAAAATTTGTACAGCATTTCTGAGACAGTAACGTCCCTGTTTGTGGGATCCTGTCCACTCGCCGGTTATAGGATACCTAAAGGATGCTGCGTTCTCGGAATGCTATAAAACAATTCAAGCAAATAACATTAATCGTTTTTATTCAAATAAGATTATTGACAATACTTAACATGTATTTACAGCAAGTGCCGCAAGCGATGGGCAACATGCAATCAGTAATGTTCTTCCCTATAGCCAATGTTCAAGCAATCACTGGATATGGATCACTAACTGCTAACGTAGCACTCTCTGCTAGGCCGTCCTTATATTCGAATCCCGAGCCGATCCTGTTCGGCCGAAGGTGGCAGGCGGCCGCAGTGGCCGAGCGCTTCTAGGCGCTTCAGTTCGGAATCGCGCGACTGCTACGGTTGCAGCTTCGAATGCAACCTCGAGCATGGATGTGTGTGTGGTCCTTAGGATACTTAGGTTTAAGTAGTTCCAAGTACTAGGGGACTGATGACCTCAGAAGTTAAGTCCCATAGTGCTCAGAACCATTTGAACCATTTTCGATTACGTCAGAAACTGGTAATCGTGCGCAGTTTTAACGGTCACGTCAAAATGACGTAGAGTATAACCGATATAACCGAAAACCGGTTGTTTGAGCGATAACCGCCAGCCCCAGCTGAAAGTAGAGCGTTGTAAGGTAAGAACCAGTCTGCTATCGACTGAAACAGCGTAAAGCGCTACAGCCTGTCAGTATATCAGATGGACGAGTTGCCGGATTTAAAGCAATTAACGGCCCAGTGTTTGGGCGCACGTCGGGGTGAGAGACGTACGGACGGCTACAGGCAGGCAGCGGGGGGCTGGCAGGCGAGACGGGCTGCGGCGGCGGCGGCGGCGGCGGCGGCGGCGGCTGCAGAAACAAAAGTTTGCGCCCTTAAATCAGATTATTCCGCTGCCGGCTGCGCTGGAGCCGCAGCTCCAAACACACGGGATTACGGACTGCCTCTCAGCGCTGCAGCCGCTGGCGGAAATTTCCGGCACTCATTAACAGAGGGCCAGAAAGATATGTTGCGGAGTTCTTTCAGCGTAGAAAGCGAGCTATCCTGCACTTTTATTCCGTCTGAGCAGAAACAACTCATACTGTACGTCAGATATTTTATACCTGTAGCTGTACATTACTCTGAAAAGTGTGACATTTGATGTACATTAAACAGAGTTCATTGAAGCTGGCAATTTAGACGGACGTGAAAAAGCCAATGGATACCTCGTAATATCACGTCGGACCTCCTGTTTCCCAGGGAAGAGCAGCATCTGGACGTAGAGTGGACTCAACAACTCGTTGGAAATCCCTGCAGCAATTTTAAGCCTTGCTGCCTCTGTAACCATCCATAATTGCAGAAGTATTACGGGCGCAGAATTTTGTGCACGATCTGACCTAGATTACGTAACATAAATATTTGATGGGAGTCATTTCGGGCAATCTGAGTGGCCAAAACATTCGCTCGAATTGTCCCAAATGGTCTTCAAACCAATCACGAACAGCTATGGTGCGGTGAGGCGGCGCATTGTCATCCATAAAAATTCCATCGTTATTTGAGAAATGGTTCGTTCAAATGGCTCTGAGCACTATGGGACTTAACTTCTAAGGTCATCAGTCCCCTAGAACTTAGAACTGCTTAAACCTAACTAACCTAAAATGGTTCAAATGGCTCTGAGCACTATGGGACTTAACTTCTGTGGTCATCAGTCCCCTAGAACTTAGAACTACTTAAACCTAACTAACCTAAGGACATCACGCACATCCATGCCCGAGGCAGAAATTGAACCTGCGACCGTAGCGGTCGCGCGCTTCCAGACTGGAGCGCCTAGAACCGCTCGGCCACACCGGCCGGCAACTACCCTAAAGACATCACACACACATTCATGCCCGAGGCAGGATTCGAACCTGCGACCGTAGCGGTCCCGCAGTTCCAAACTGTAGCACCTAGAACCGCTCGGTCACCCCGGCAAACCCGTTGAGAACATGACGTCCACAAATGCCAGAAAATGGTGTCCAAGTAGCCGAATACCCAGAAGACCCAGTCCATTCCACGTAAACACAGCCCATACCACTATGGAGCCACAACCAGCTTGCACGCTGCGTTGTTGAGAACTTGGGTCAACAGCTTCATGGGTTCTGCGCCATACTCAGACCCTACCAACTACAATCAGGATACATCTGACCAGGGCACGGTTTTCCAGTCGTCTAGGGTGCAACCGACATGGTCACGAGCCCAGGACAGGCGCTGGAGTCGACGTCGTGGTGTTTGCAAAGGCACTCGCGTCGGTCGTCTGCTGCCGTATCCCACTGACGCCAAATCTCGCAGCACTGCCTTAACGGATACGCTCGTCATACGCCCCACATTGATTTCTGCGGTTCTCTCACACAGTTTATTTCACGCAGTGTTGATTGTCTGTTAGCCCTGACAACTGACTGCAAACGTCGCCGCCCTCGACCATTACGTGGTGCCCGTCGGCCACTACGTTGTCCGCGGTGAGAGATAATGCCTGCTGACATTTGCTATTCTCGGCACACTCTTGACACTGTGCTTCTCGGAATATTTAATTCCTTAACGATTTCCGAAATGTTATCTCCCATGCGTCTAGCTCCAACTACCATTCCACGTTCCGAGCCTATTAATTCCCGTCGTGCGGCCACCATCAAGCCGGAAACCTTTTCATGTGAGTCACCTAATCGAGCTCTACCAATGGATTGTCCTATCACACGCTGTGTAGTAAGCGATACTACCACCGTCTGTACACGCACACATCACTATCTCATGACTTTTGTCACCTCAATTTATAAACGCTTTACGTTAGCACTAAAAGCCGGCCGGTGTGGCCGAGCGGTTCTAGGCGCTTTAGCCTGGAACCGCGCGACTGCTACGGTAGCTGTTTCGAATTCTGATGTTAAGTCCCATAGTGCTCAGAGCCATTTGAACCATTTGATTAAATTTTCACGCAATTTGGGTGCATAGATACTGAGTAATCAGTATCCAGAAAAACCACCTCTGTCCGTAATAACGGCTTTGATACCCCTGGACATTAAGTCAAACAGAGCTTGGAATGTAGGGTCTCGGAGGGATCGAATCAAGGGTAGAGCCACCGGTCGTAACACATCTGAAATGTAACGTCTACTGTTCAAAGTGCCGTGAATGTGAACAAGAGGTGAGCGAGACGTGTAACCAATGGCACCCCATACCATCACGCCGGGTGATACGCCAGTATGGCGATGACGAATACACGCTTGCAATGTGCGCTCACTGCGATGTCGCCAAACACGGATGCGACCATCATGATACTGTAAACAGAACCTCGATTCATCCGAAAAAATGACGTTTTGCCATTCGTGCACCCAGGTTCGTCGTTGAGTACACCTTCGCAGGCGCTCGTGTCTGTCATGCAGCGTCAAGGGTAACCGCAGCCATGGTCTCCGAGCTGATAGTCCATGCTGCTGCAAACCTCGTCCAACTGTTCGTGCAGATGGCTGTTGTCTTGCAAACGTCCCTATCTGTTGACTCAGGGATCGAGACGTGGCTGCAAGATCCGTTACAGCCATGCGGATAAGATGCCTGTCATCTCGACTGCTCTTGATACGAGGCCGTTGGGATCCAGCGCGGCGTTCCGTATTACCCTCCTGAAGCCACCGATTCCATATTCTGCTAACAGTCATTGGATCTCGGCCAACGGGAGCAGCAATGTCGCGATACGATAAACCGCAATCGCGATAGGCTACAATCCGACCTTTATCAAAGTCGGAAACGTGATGGTACGCATTTCTCCTCCTTACACGAGGCATCACAACAACGTTTCACCAGGCAACGCCGGTCAACTGCTGTTTGTGTATGAGAAATCGGTTGGAAACTTTCCTCACGTCAGCACGTTGTAGGTGCCGCCACCGGCGCCAACCTTGTGTGAATGCTCTGAAAAGCTAATCATTTGCAGATCACAGCATCTTCTTCCTGTCGGTTAAATTTCGCGTCTGTAGCACGTCATCTTCGTGGTGTAGCAATTTTAACGGCCAGTAGTGTTTGTCACACAACTGCGGCTTAGTGTTGTGATTTTTCACTCGTCAGCGTACATTACACACACTTATTTTAGCCCTTAATTCTTTTAACAAGTCGTCTAACCAGTTATACCATTGAATACTTGTCTCACAGAAATCTGCTATTCTGGATCAAAAATACCATTGTTCTACTTTCTTTTTTTTTTTTAAGACTGCTCAGTTACTGCATTTCAATGAACGACCTTTCTTTTATGAGGCCCTACATGGAGAGAGTTTAAAATACCTTTTATGAATCAAAAGTGTCTTTACGTGAGAAAGATGGGCCTCCCGGCCGTTATAAAGTGACTTTCTCTCACAGGTGCATGGGTATGTACCAGATGGTAGGATGAGAAGTCGTGCTGGGCAGAAAGCGTTCTTGCGTGACGGCGTGGAGGCGGCACGGGGCGCTAACCGGCCGGGCCAGGGCGGCGGCGGCGGCGGCGGCTTGTGCAGGTGGTTAATGAGGCGCGGCCGGTGGGCGCGACCTCTCGTTAGGTGACCTGGGGACAGCCCGGCCCGGCCTGCCGGAGTGAATGGCGCTTCATCAGGCCAGATTATGCCATAACCTGCGGGGAGGCCGGGGGGCGGTGGCGGTGGCGGGAGCGGGGGCGGGCGCGCGGGCACAAGGGCCGCCGCTGCAATCCAGTTAGGAGCGCCGCTGCCAAAGGGACCCGGCCGCCCCCGCACCCGCCCCCGCAGCCGCTCCTCCACGTCGCCCGCTCTCCTTGCAGACCGCCGGGGACGGGACGGGCGTAATTACGAGGCCGCGGGAATTAAGCGGCGGTCCCAGATAAGACGGGCCGAAGGGCGCCGGAGACGGCTGCGGCTTCTGGCGGCCTGCGACGCTGCCCACCCCCACCTGTCGTCCGCAGCTGCTGCCAAAGACGCCGCCTCCAGCCCCGTGCTGCAGCTACGCCGCTCGCTTACCGACCGCACGCCGCCTTGCACCTCCACTTCCAAATATTCTATCCGCTTTTAAAATGAAAATTTTGCCTCTGCACTTGCACTCCGAATTCAGACGCCTAATATCTTCACTTATTCTCACTTCATTTACTTATCTCCTTCATTTTTCCCTCGTATAGACAAGAAAAGGGAGACAACCTGACATTATGACGCAAAGTGTAACATAGAGTGAGATAAGCATATAACACACTGAGCTTCTGTAAAGTTTGGAAGGTAGGAGACGAGATACTGGCAGAAGTAAAGCTGTGAGTACCGGGCGTGAGTCGTGCTTCGGTAGCTCAGTTGGTAGAGCACTTGCCCGCGGAAGGCAAAGGTCCCGAGTTCGAGTCTCGGTCGGGCACACAGTTTTAATCTGCCAGGAAGTTTCATATCAGCGCACACTCCGCTGCAGAGTGAAAATCTCATTCTGGATATAACACACTACTTCATAAAATTAGAGGGTTGCGTTCTCGAAACTTTCCCGAAACTTGTGGCAGCTCTAGCTGTGAATGCAGTCAACCTTATACAAGCATCTTGATCCATTATGGACTGTGGGACAACGGCTGGCATGTATTTCTTGATGCAATAATTTACCAGCAGCCGTATGTATTGTAGATATTTATTTTAAGAACTTCTTATGTGCTACCAGTTACGGCATTACATCGATGCCATCTTCAGGCTCCACGCGTCATAGTCGTAAAATCGCTATACACGGAAGGAGTCATATAACTGGATCCGTGAAACAAATCGCTATGCAACAACTCTTGGTGGCCAGGCGACACAGACTCTGTCTGATCCAGTTATATGGCTCCTTCCGTCTACAGCGATTTTACGACTATGACGTGTGGAGCCTGAAGATGGTATCAATGTAATGCCGAAACTGGTAGCACATAACAAGTTCTTAAAATAAATTTCTACAATACATACGGCTGTTGGTAAATTATTGCATCAAGAAAAGTTATCTAAGCATTGTCGAAGGGGTTGGCTGCCCCAGACGCTAGCGCAGCCACAAGGCTGAATGGATGTCGAAGACTCTGAAACATTTTCTAGTTCTTCAGCAAAGGTGCGTGGATGCCACCGAGGATGTTGCCGACCTGGGGCTCATAGAGGGGCCCTTTCCCGTTTTGTTCACTCATATTTTAATGTGGCACGTCCCCCCCCCACTCCACCCATAGACACGCTAAGGAGGGTGAGAAACAGAAAGGGCTGAAAAAGATTAAACGTCTTCGCTGCTTCGGATCACTTTCAAATATCAAAATTTTGTCGATGGTTTTGAACGGTTCTTAGTGGTTCCTCCCTGTTCATCATAGCAAACATTCCATCACACTACCTTCCGAAGGGGTTGCAGCCCGACGATGAGTCGAGTTTAATCGCCCATGGAGTGGCACTAGTGTCGAACGTTCTCAACAGCAACATCCTGTTGATCACTGCGCTCCAGACTGTCCTTTTCTACAGTGAAATGTGTGGTAGTAAACGCCCCAAGAGAAGACGTAATCTTATTGATGCCCTTTATGTGACCCCCTGAGGGTTTTTCGTGTCGATTCTGAGAGGTGGGCTGTCTGAAATGTTTACCTAGGCCATCCATAACAAAACTGTGAGTCGAATTTCAAAGTTATGCGTCGCATAGGGAGACAATCGTCGGGGTTTCGGAAAAATGATCCTTTAACTATATTACGCACTCTGGGATAGAACTGAATATAAACAGAAGATGCTTTTCAAAGACACTTTGATGCGCGAAGAGGTCTTCTAATACCTCATTTAGGTAAGAAGACTGCAGAAATTTTCTTCATTCGTGTATCCCTCTTCAAAGAACCATAACAATAATATCAGCTTCACTAAGAGACCAATCATAATCAGTTTGCAAAAGCTTTATCCACATCTTCGTGTACCGTCGTTATTCTCGAATTGTAGGAAGATACTAGAGTAAGGCATAACCATATAGCTGTGACTGAAAGTACAAAGCATATAATAATGCTTATGAAATTTTACAGCAATGTTAATCCGCGACATTCCATTTTACAAAAGTGCGACCGAAGCAGAAGAGTGTGTGGTTTTCTGCGTCACACGACCCAAGCAAAATCCTACTCAGGTCAAGCGAATAAGTATTTTCGATTAAACTACGTTTTCGCTTCCCTACTGTCTCAACTGTTCGGCAGGGGAGAGCGAACTGATCCTTCCCTGTTCACATCTCTAACATATTGTCCACACCTCATGTTTGTCTTCCAGCAAGTGCTTCCACTCACTGCATTTTTCCCGACAAACGGGCAGAACAAGCCGGTGTAATACATGCTGTCAATATTAGTAGTTGCCCTCATGAGATAAACTCTTTGTTACCTACCAGTCAGAAATGTGTGTCTACACCTTCTGCACGGATAACAACAACAAAATAAAAAAGAATCCTATACAAATCTGGCACATTAACAATGCAGCACATAAGCACCAATTCGATCAGCATGAGAAGTTACTAATGAAGACGAGAAGTTCAGCAGAAAATAGTGGATAAAACAACTACTGTTTTTTTTCCCCTCGAACATATTTGCTGACGTTGACAACAGTTTGGTACAGATTTAGAAAAGTTAAGTAGGAGAAGCTAATTACAATTATGAAACAATGAAAATAAAGTGAGAGTACATGAAATCTTCATTTCAAATGCTGTTGTAACTGCCCTCTACTGATACCACGTACTGCCTCCTAGCTGAGGAGGATGTGAACGGCGTGCTTTCAGACGAGGTCAGCTGTAGGGCTAAAGAGTGAGAAGTGGCGTAACAAGGTCAGGAAAGCTGGCGACGGCTGTGGAGCGGTGTGCTGGTCCCACGTCCCCCCCAGACTGCATCCACGTATCAGAAGCCAAGGTGTTCCGAGGATGATCGTGGAATTACTTCTGACACAATAGTGAGAGTACATTTCCTACGCATTATGTATTTATCAGATGTTAAGAGTTCTTGATCCGCGTTACTAACAGTGCGAGTTACTTCTTACAGCGCAACGGAAAGGATGCTGCAACCAAACGTATACGGTAAGAAAAAAGAAAGAAAAAAGAACAAAAGTAATGATATGTCGACGAATCACTCATATCGCAAAGGTATTTCTTCTCAAAGAGACGGGTGCATGTCGCTCAGTTATAATATTCTGTCGCGTCACGCACCCACTTGCTGTAAGGGAAGCGGGCGAGAAGGAGGCAGGCGCGGATGCATTCGTTCCCCGTAGCGAGTTATTCAGAACGTGGCGGATCCGCGCTGAAGTAAGAATTAACAGCGGGAAATAGCGGGCAGCGTAACGCAATCAGGGCGCGCAGGACACGACAAGCGGCTGCGAATGAGTTGGTTAGGCTGCTGATTGCATTAGCCGGCAGCGGTAGCAGTAGCGGCCGGCAGCCGGAAAAAGCAAGCTCGGCCGGTCGGCCATTCGTTATTAGCGGGACGGCGGCGCCGCGGCGCGCTGGCCAGGGCGGCGTGCAAAAAGAATTACGCCGTCGTTTAAAACTGCATTAACTCCCTGTGGGGGCCTCTGAAAAAGTAAATACTCCATTAAATACCAATTACCTAGGTTAAAAATTTGCTTAGCTCTGCCTTCTTAATTACCATCCTCTCTGTGGTTCTTTTCTTCCAGACACAGTGTGTAACTTGAAGGGTATTTGTGGAGTAAAATATAAATATATTCTGATATTAAGCAATGTATACTGTCTTGCACCCTAATTTTAATTGTTCTGTGTGGAATGTGTAGGAAGTACAGGAAAAAGCAAAAAGCGTAAAATAAAAGAGAAGCCTTTTAAATAAAACCATATAGTCTCACCAAAATTAGGAAAGCAATTGACTTAAACAAAAGCGTGAGCATCACTAAATGTTTTCTTTACAAAAATCGCTGAAAAACATTCATTTAATCGTTTATTCATTTCACGAAAGGCTTTACACTGATATCCTGTGTGGCATAGAATACAACTAATAATTTCTTAGCTAGTACTTCTCTCTCGGTAATTTTCTTTTTAGTCTATGATCGCTATGGCACCTCGTTTCCACATTCATCTAACACGTTCATACACTGAAATTCAATGAAGATAAATATTCCTGAAAAGGAGAAAGAAGGGCTATCTTCCAGCAAAGTTAGATACTATCAAGCGTCGACACAAGTTAAATGGCTAACGACCAAATTGACAAAAGAAGCAACAAATCTCTGTAGCCGTGCCCAACACTTATTTCAATCAGTGATTTCATCATTATATTCTCTCACCGTCTTACGTTCGCTCATTTCGTCTCTTACAGACTGCACCTACACCTTCAAATTTTCAACGTCTATGACTTATACAGGTAAATAGCTTCTGTCCTTTTCTTTTAGGAGGATTTATTTATGAATACACCGTAGATAATCGCCTGCATGTGACACTGTCATTCTTTTTCTGATTTTAGAAATACATCCAGTGCAGTGTATTAATCGACGCATGAGAAACGAGACTACTCGCGTTACTAAGAAATTATTTCACGTTACATATTAATACGCGAAGATTTTCGATCTTGAGCTGTGTCCTTACGCAGTACACGTTTCATAAAAATGAGTCACTTTAGAGATACTCACGATCAGATTATTACCGACCTGTCGCTGGAGGTCGCCTTCAAAATCAAACTCGATTTCTGTCCTCACACATCTGCATTAGCTCCTCCCACATCTCCAAATATGTCTACATATTGTTTTGATCGAGACTGAATAGGATCAGTCTGCGCTTAATTACTCGTCCTCTGTCATTGAGTTGGTGGACTTCAATAAATATTTTAATTTTTCGGCACGTTAGGACTCAGTCAAAGTCGAAAAACATTCGTTCAACACATCGTCATTACAAATAATCCCTTAATAATGTAAGCAGCCTCGTTTCTTCGGGGATATGAATGGTACCGTCAGAGACTGTTGAAGTTTTCTTACAGAGTGAATACATCAAAATTTTCCTTCCACTGTGTAAATACTTCCAGCACAACGTCAGCTGAGAATCTCATGTTCCAAATGGCTCTGAGCACTATGGGACTTAACATCTGAGGTCATCAGTACCCTAGACTTAGAACTACTTAAACCTAACTAACCTAAGGACATCACACACATCCATGCCCGAGGCAGGATTGGAATCTGCGACCGTAGCAGCAGCGTGGTTCCGGACTGAAGCGCCTAGAACCGCTCGACAATGAAAATCACATCCAAGCAACACGTAATTACAACAATGAAGAGTAAACTGAATACCATACCTACCTCAAGGCAAGTAAATCTCTCTTTCCTCATTAGCTATGAGGGTGAAAACGCAACGAGCCATGTGTAACTATTCCGTACGTCTCACATATCTAGCATAGAATTCGTTACTGCACTTTTCCCTCTTTATCGAACACAGAAAGAGAATCACTCCTTGAATTCACATAGAACTAAAGCTTGAATCACAAGTTCATTGCAGGTTTCTCTACCACCTTCACATCAGTTTTACACGTAAAACGCTGTTGGGCAGCAATAAAGAGAAAGAAAGAACTAGTCCATTTGGCAGAACCTTCAGCGAGGAATGGATAACTGTGGAACCCGTAACGTTCACCGTAAAATACTGCCGGAGGAGGGTTGCAACTAAGAGCCAGGGATTTATGGGCCGCATATTTTCTCATTCAGATCTTGTCCGGACTGGGAAACACGGTCTGAAAGAAGGTATATTTGAAGTCTGATAATTCTGGGAAGGAAGATAGGGAGAATTCACTTGTTCTTCCTACCCGTGCGTTCTCTTTGTCAGAACAGTGAGGTAATGATAGGCCACCACTTGCGCGTCTTTTTTACCTGTCGCCCGCTAATGACGTACACGGCGAACGAACCTTTGGGAAGCGCGTGTCACGTACTACTTGCGAAACTGCATTAACTGACGTCACTTTAACTATGACGTAGCCTGGGGGTGACGTACGTAGTGAGTGAATCTATAAATGCACTGGAAGAAGTTATTATCAAAAAATTAATAGTATTTATTTGTAAGATAAATGTATAGGTCCGGTCACAAAATAATAATATATGTGGGACGGGTTGAAACTAATGTGCGTTAGTAACGCTTTGAGATCTGAAATAAAAATCTGCATTCCCTAACAATTCCACCAAAATAAACCGCTTTGTATGTAATGCAATATTCCGTTAATACAATTTACTCACTGTGCACAATGGAAACAGCATCACATTCAAACAACGCTCTACCGCTTTCCTGAGTCCGTTTCTTAAATAATACTTGCCTAAAAAATGAGAGAAGTTGCAGAACGTACGTTTGATAAATGGACTCATCACATTCAAACAACATTTGTTCTCCTGATTCAGTTTCGTAAATAAGGGTTGCCTAATCTGGGAGACGTTATAGGAAATAGGGTTGATAAATGGAAAATGAGATCACAATACCAGTGTCTACTCAGTGTAACTTCAAATGGTTCAAATGGCTCTGAGCACAATGGGACTTAACTTCTGTGGTCATCAGTCCCCTAGAATTTAGAACTACTTAAACCTAACTAACCTAAGGACATCACACACATCCATGCCCGAGGCAGGATTCGAACCTGCGACCGTAGCAGTCGCGCGGTTCCGGACTGAGCGCCTTAACCGCGAGACCACCGCGGCCGACTCAGTGTAACTCTTGGCAAACAAAAGGACAGAAAGCTTGCACGAAATACAGAAGTTAATTGCTTTGACTGACATCATGAGGAAGACTGAAAGGAGAACAAAAGCAGAGTTCCTCATCTGCACAACTCGTATTTTCAAAACAAAAGAAATGATTCAGTGAACTCCGAGTTGCACAAAACATCAGTTAAATTGCGAGCTGCTCAGAGTGCAGACTGTGAAATATGGAATTAATACCTCGCGCTATCGCAGGAAACGACACTTACATTTTCAAATTACACAGTCAACACGGGCGAACGGTCAGGACGCCAGGAATCTGGAGGGGTGGGGGGGGGGGGGGGGGTGAAGCAAGCTCTCAGCCAATGTGATGAATGTAAATGTACCTCAAAACGCGAAACTAGAATGTAAGGCTGCAAAAGTTTCCGTAATATTGCGTACAAATACGCGTAGAATATTTCTAAGGTTGATGGCGTGTTTGAACTGTCTTACTACTGGTTAACAAATCATACACAGTGTTCAAAATTAGAAGCAATACAGAGGATGGTCCGAACGGAAACTTCAGTTAAGAAGGTGCCAAATTTCTCATGATTTATGGGAACGGAAAGGCAGGACTCTTGTTAACATACGTGCTCAAGAGAAACTTAGTACGCATCAATTGGGCATTTGGAGGCTATGACAAAGGGAATAACTCATTGGAAATGAAATATCAAAATGTATTGAGCAAACCCTGGGAGTTGCGTCGCAACTTGAGACACAGGATATCGCGGAGTCCGCAAATTCACTTGAGAATATCTCAGCCGTCACCGAACAGTCAGTGCCGTCGGCTTTTTATATGAAATACACTATGTGATCAAAAGTATCCACACACGCCCAAAAACATACCTTTTTCACATTAGGTGCATTTTGCTGCCACCTACTGCCACCTACTCCATATTAGCAACCTCAGTAGTCATTAGACATCGTGAGAGAGCATAATGGCCTGCCGGTGTCGCCGTGCGGTTCTAGGCGCTTCAGTCTGGAACCGCGTGACCGCTACGGTCGCAGGTTCGAATCATGCCTCGGGCATCGATGTGTTAGTTAGGTTTAAGTAGTACTAAGTTCTAGGGGACTGATGACCACATCAATTAAGTCCCATAGTGCTCAGAGCCATTTTCGAACAGTACAATGCCGTCAGCGAAATGAAGCTCGTTCCCATTGCCTTCATAACACATACTCCTGTTCTAAACGATCTGAAAACTTTATTTACGATCACTAACAATAATTTTGGTCACCACTTTGGTTGAATCTTCGTTAAATAATAAATTAGCTACTCTCCTCATGAAGGCTTTTGGATACTGTATTGTTGGCATTTTCCTTCTTCACCATACTAACGTAAGTTAGTTTGTTGTTCAAACGCTGTTAGTACAGATTTTTGTGAAACAGAGACAAAACCTTCCTCAAATTCTTTGGCCCGTCGCAGACTTTCACTTGCGACTTGCGAGTGGATCGCTTCCTCGCGCCGGGCCCCGGCCGGGCCGGCAGAGACAGCTCGCAGCCCCCGGCGCCCCGGGCGCCACCTGCCGGCCGGCCGGCCAGCGGGCTAACGAGCGCCGTTCAGGCCTAATTGCCCCTGGGCGGCCCGCCCTAAATCTGCTTCGGTAATTGTCGGCGGCGGCGCCTCACACGGCCGCCCATCTGCATTCACTCGCCAGCTACGAGCAATTAACGCTGCGAGCCGCGAGCCAACGGCCGCCCTGGGCGCCGTTACCCGGCAACGACGTGCCTAACGCCTTCCGCTCGAGAAAGAAGCCGCCCCTACTCACCTCGCAGCCGGGATGGCGCAAGTTTCCTCGGGGCGTTCCGGGCGACGGAAGGTGCTTACAAACTTTAAACGCAGTGAAATTTGCGTTACAGAGTTGCTGTTTCGACGCTATAATTAATACGTCATCGACATCCTATTAGCGAACTGTTGACTGTTAAAACCGTAACACCACGAAAGCGGAATGCGTCAAACATCAAACTGGCACGTAGTGTACTGCATGCGTGGATATGCAGATGGTGAGCATTTCAGTGAAACAGGACAAAATAATTAATAGTAAGATGATCTACTTTCCGAATATAAAGACAAATCACGCAGCGAGCTTCTCATTTAGAAATGGAATTTGACTGTTGTTTTGTGAGAAAATCGTGTTAGGCCTCTGTAAGTAAGTGAAACATGTACCAGCGTGTCTCAGTAATCGATAGCGACAGGATCGTGACGTATCAAGTCTGCTGTTTATCATTCCGTCTTATTGCTCTTCACGTTGGTCGGTATCCCAGGAGTGCCATGCAAATTTGGAATCAGTGGCTTCCGACAATACTCAGTGCCATGCACGGCCATAAATAACTAGCGTCCGGGAGAACATACTTATTGTTCGCACGTTCGTGCAAGATCGTACAGCCACATAACGTACAGTGAGTGAGGAAATGTGCTTGTTTGCAGCCAGACACGTACCCTTATGGATACTTGTCTGTTTATTAACATTAGACAGTGACCCGCCGACCTTGCTAAATATAGTGGTCATTTCTACTAAAAATTAGTAGCAAAGACGGCACCTTCGTCTTCTTCTGCACTTTGTCTCAGTGCTGTTACTTAGCCTCTCTTTATGTATACAATAGCTCGCTAATTAGAAAAATATATCATACATAAAATAAATTTTGAAAACGGAAAAAATTATCATGTTGTTAAGAAGAAAATAATAGACAAAAGGCAGGATTTGGATAGCAAAAGATGTCCCTTTACCTGGCTATTTCAAGTGGAGGGAAGGGGGCGAGGGGCTTCGGTAAACACCTCGACCCTGTCTTACATGCATTAGCATATTTTAATCTACTATGGTTACTACTACTACACATATATCATGAGATTAGATGTACGTGGTTTGTGTATGAGGTACATTAGGGATATTTGTTGCTGCAGTTGCTTTCTCCATTTGCCCGGGGCATAAGCTGAAGAGGAGTCTCGGAAGGGTAAGCTCGGCCTCGTCTCCCGAAGCACACCTCTTGTCTGTGTCGTGCGTTGGTATTTGTGTTGTTTAGCCTATTATTTGCATACGTATTTTTATGTAAAATATTATTAAGGTCACACGTTTTATAGTTGCCTCTTATACAGTTTGCGAATTACACAATTAGATGTTTGAAAACAATGATTCAAAAAAAGGGAAAATTTAGTAATAAAAAAAATTCTTTTATTTCTCGTTTCTGACTCATTTCTAATTCTATGTATATATTACCTGCAATGTTGTTGCAGACATATGCTCTGTTACTGTGCCGTATACGTATCTGTATCGCGTAATACTTGTGTGTTCATCTCATCACTTGAGTCTGACTGTTCATGTGTTTCCAATTCAGTGTTTGAATCTGCATTGTACCATGCCTCGTGTGTGTGTTGTATCTTGTGTGTGTGTATGTGTGTGTGTGTGTGTGTATGTGTGTGTGTGTGTGTGTGTGTATGTGTGTGTGTGTGTGTGTGTGTGTGTAGTCCTAACCCTGTATATGGTAGTTCCTGCGTATAAGTCTTGTGACGTGCTACTGATATTTCATCAGTGATGCTGTTAAGTATGCTCCATTTATCTGGGTGTCTTATAGCTCGTCCTATGCCTTCGACTTCTGTTAGTGGCCATACGTGTGTGAGTGTCATATTGTAGTGGTATGTGTTCGGGGAATCCATTTTCTGCACATGCACATGTTTCACTTTGACGAAGACCAAATCGGTGCATGTGTGTGGGGTAAGGTAAGGGCCTTGGCCCGCCAGGAAGTGTACCATACAGCGTGTTTGGTCACGTGTCTCAACCTCATCCTCTCCCGCAAGCTCGGGAAGAAGCAGAAGACCTGACGGCCATTGTTAGAAGTTTCCCCATTGTATTTACCATGTCTTAACCTTCCAAAGATGTAATACCCGTTTTTCTGTAATATTCTCCTGTCTTATCTCATGTACCTTGTCCAGTCTTCAATTTTTGAGTCATCATACTGCTATTCTGTGTCTGATAGTTATATCAATGGAGTATGTTGCAAGAGCAAGCCGGTCGGAGTAGCCGAGAGGTTCTAGGCACTTCAGTCTGGAACCGCGCGACCGCTACGATCGCAGGTTCCAATCCTGCCTCGGGCATGGGTGTGTGTGAGGTCCTTAGATTAGTTAGGTTTAAATAGTTCTAAGTTCTAGGGGACTGATGACCTCAGATGTTAAGTCCCATAGTGCTCAGAACCATTTTTTTGCAAGAGCAACACGTACGACTTCCAGGGACTTAGTGACAAAGCCCCTGACATCCTAAGCAATGCACTTCTTTGTCCACGCCTCACAATGCTTTTGGGGGTCGTTCGTGACTGTCGATGTGGCCAGGCACTTGCTGCGAAGCACGTAACAGTCTCAGTGAGGAATGTGTGATAAATTCGAAAATTTGTAAATTTGTGGTAAGTTCCTATGGTCCCTAGGATTACACACTACTTAATTTAACTTAAACAAACTTATTCTAAGGACAACACACACACCCACGCCCGAGGGATGACTCGAATCTCCGATGAGGGGAGCCGCGTGAACCGTCGCAAGGCGCCTGAGACCGCGCGGCTACCCCGAGCGGCTATGATAAATTCGTGGTAGTCTGTGGTGAACTGAGTTTAGCGTAGGAAATTTGTGAACTAGTCTTGTAGCCTTTTGAATTGTTAAGTCTTACGTGCTCCTTCAACGTAGATCAATCGTCAAGATATATACCTAGATATCTCATTGTTACTATTCTCTGTATTTTTGCACTATTCCGTCTAATAATACGGTTTCTCTGCAGCGCCCTTTTGATCAGTAATATACTATCTTGTTGGTGGCAGTCACGAGCTCGTTACGGCTACACCTATCGCTTCTTTTTAGAAGGAATTGTGAAGTCTTGCTTACGAATTGCACTCTTGAGTTTGCAGTTATTACTCCTACCAAGTTGTCAGCGTAAGCTACTATACCCTTAACGCTATTACCTTCGTCCAGATTGTTTCGGAGTGGTTCTATGGCAATGTCCCAGGTAGCTGGAGCGCAGATTAAATATTGTGGCAATTCTTATTTTCTTGATAACTTTTTATGTTCCTTCTTGCCGTTGTGCAGTAGTCGAGTAAGCTACTGTATGGCACTGTTGGTGTCTGCATCTCTCGTAGCCTTGCGAAAAAAGCAGGTCACCAGGAACTGTCGAAGACGTCGGCTACATCTATTGCAGTTGCCACTACATTTTTGCTTGTGTGCTCAATAGCATTTCCAGCGCGCGGTTAACTGCATCGTCTATTGAGCTTTCGGATCTAAAGCCATACTGTTGCGGATTAAGACCGAAGAGCTTCGTTTGTGACTGCAGTCGATCAAACAGGAGCCTTTCCTGCACCTTAGCCAAAATGTTCAAGAGGCGATGGGCCTGTAAGTCTTTGGATCTGTTGTGCTACGATTATTTGATTTTTTGGTGAGTACTACATTCGAAATTTTCTATGTGGCATGGGACCTACGTTCCAGTAATGGTTCATCCAGTAACTCTGTAACAGTACCGTCTGTGCGCCTAAAGGTTGACGGTACTGTCGGAGTCCTTACCTTATCTGTTTTAACTTTAAATGGTTCCCCGCCATGTATTGTTTTATAACCGAGTTCTGAAAAAATTATTCCACTGATCCTGTGTGGTCTTGTATACTTCGATTTTGCATCTTTGCTTTGCGTCACAGAATACGTCCAGTCTTACTTCCCTCTCTCGATAACTCAATAGACCAGGAGAGTTTCTCCTTCAGTTCACTGTTGGCGTTTGGGATAGGTAACCTTTTGTTTTTTGAAGCAGATTCGTCAGTATGTGTGTTTTATAGTCTATGCTACGACTGACTGGAGGGGAAATTCTTCAGCCAGCAGCAGACGCCTCACAATAAACATCATACGCGTCACATCAAATGCACGAAAATTGCTTAACAACATAAGCGCATCCTCCACTTGTTTTGGATACGTGGAAAACACTGCATCACATGCGCAACTTACGACATCTGTCTACTCGCTTTCAGCTTATGTCTAGGGAGCAAGTGTAGGTAATTCTGTTTCTATTTCCTACAGTAAGAACACTGCAAATAAAGCTGAGGATGTAGGACACTGATGACTCGGATGAAAAAAAGTTGGTTCAAAGATTGCTCCTGTTGAAAGCTGGCTTGTCGTGACAGAGATGCACAGTAATTCGGCACCAGTACGCACTGTCTTTAGCAAGGGCGTTGGTAGGCCGCTCCGAACATTCCGCATTTTGTTAGACTGTCCAGTTTCCTACTCAACAAGCCTTCAACCAATATATTAGTCCACCAACAGAGATCCGATATATACAAGAGCGTTGTAGTACGACCGTGAAATATCGTAAGCTAAGAGCGTCGTCTTTGCAGTCCCTTTCCGCGGCAGTTAAGCCATTTGTTGCAATACGTTAATCAGGAATTGGCGTACAGAACCAATAAAATACTGAGAATATAAGACAGAGATACAGAGACAGAGAGTTGTCAGAACTATATTATAGCTGTCTTCCCGTTATTCTAAGGCATCAGACAATTTAAACTGTCTCCCCAGTTGAAAAAGTACTACACAGTGGTCACCGTACAGTGAAATCGAGACATTGCTCTTGCTCTTTATCTGCAAAAAATGGCTGAACAATCTGGAAGTTAAACACTTAGCAAACATTTACAAATACTGATGTTTAGGTAGTATTATAATATTCTAAAAATTGCCTTTTTTCATTATCTGTATAAATACCTTGACACATTTCAAACCTGAAACAAACTGACAAATCAGAGTGTAATGCAAATAAGTGGTATCCGTAAGGGAAAATGGAGACTTTTCTCCGAAGCACATCGTCTTCAATAAGCAAGTGATAAAACTATGGGTTTACAGTTTTTTTTCAGGAGAAAGCATATGATGTTTTTTTCAGTATAATAAAACATGAAGGAAGTAAAATAAGAGAAATAAAAGTGCAAGAGGGACAGACATCAGTGCTAAGGTTCGCAAACATTTACAAATACTGATGTTTAGGTAGTATTATAATATTCTAAAAATTGCCTTTTTTCATTATCTGTATAAATACCTTGACACATTTCAAACCTGAAACAAACTGACAAATCAGAGTGTAATGCAAATAAGTGGTATCCGTAAGGGAAAATGGAGACTTTTCTCCGAAGCACATCGTCTTCAATAAGCAAGTGATAAAACTATGGGTTTACAGTTTTTTTTTCAGGTGAAAGCATATGATTTTTTTTTCAGTATAATAAAACATGAAGGAAGTAAAATAAGAGAAATAAAAGTGCAAGAGGGACAGACATCAGTGCTAAGGTTCGCAGACGACTTTATCATCGAGGAATGATGAATGAATTGCTTAGAAGACCTACTGAATCGAATGGACAATATACTTATCACAGAACAGGGCTCAAGGCCAAAAGGCAAAGACGAACGTGTCGGAGGATAGTAGTAACAACTTAATGTACATCAGTTTTGAGAAAGACGGATTGGTGGAAGTTGTGACAGGATTTTCCTATCAGTTACTAAGATTACACTGGATAGCCGAATCAAACAGAAAGAAACCTGGGACACACGAAGAAATCTTTCCTCGCTACAAGAGGCATGCAAGAAGTTCCTGAATGCGAACGTCTGGGGCACAGCACTGAACTGGAGTGAAACTTGGAACACTGGAAATCCAGAAAAAAGGAAATGGTAAGTGTTTGACATGCAGCGCTATCGAAGAAGTTAAAAGTTATGGGATCAGATAAATCCACGGAAGATACCTAGCAAAAGAATGAAAAGGGCTAGTGGAACGTTTGCTATGGCGACCGAGTATAATTAAAGGAGCAGCAGAGGACAGAAAATAGCAGAGGCAGCTGTTAAAGAGAAAAAAGTCTATTGAGCAACGTGCTGTAAGTCAGAGAAGAAGAGGCCGCATCGAAACAACTGAGAAGGCACAGGGAAGAGCTCCAGGTCCTGAGTAGGCAGGAGGACGCCGGGGGGCAGTGACCGCGATTTCTGTGTGGGGATCGCGGATGAGGAGTGTGTGACCCCGCGGTGCGCTGTGCGCGCAGATTACCGGCCGGATGAATAATGCATGGGGCGCGGCCAGGTGCCGCGGGCACAGCAGGATAAGAAACACTTCCATATCGCTCTCCGGCATACATAAATAAATACATAACAGCGCCGGCGGGGCGCCACCGCGCGCCCCACTGTCTGCGCGCGCCGAGAATGGCCAAGAATGAGCTGCCAGCAGGCGAGGGGCTGCTGCGAGGCCAAAGGCGCCGCCACCCAGCAGCAGAGGGCCTAGCTGGCTCCTGAATCTCTGATGTCTTCGGCGATCGCTGCAAATCGGGAGCTGCGCGCACATCAGGCGGTGCCCGAAAAGCACTGAAAACTGTGCCGGTCACTGCTAACCAATTCTTCTTATGGACATTTTGTAAAAAGTGCACTGGCGACCTCACTTAACATTGTAGGAGAAATATTACTAGTTACGGCCTTTATTGGGGAAAGTGAACATACTATATTTTCCTAAATGTCGTTTGTTGTTAGCAATATTAGCTTATTCCCAAGAGTTAGCAGCTTTCACTCAGTTAATACTAGGCAGAAATCAAATCTGCATGTTGAATGCACTTCCTCGACTCTTGTGCAGAAAGGAGTGCAGTGTTCTGCTGCATCGATTTTCAATAAGCTACCACAAGAACTCAAAAATCTTAGCAGTACCCCACACACTTTTAAGTCTAAGCTGAAGAGTTTCCTCATGGCTCACTCCTTCTATTCTGTCGAGGAGCTCCTAGAAGAGCTGAAAAATTAAGCAAATTTCAGTGTTACATTGTTGACTTTCTTTATTTAAACTTACGGCTTGTCGCCTGAATATGTTTCTTATATTTCATTTTATCTGTTTCTACTATCGTGTTATAATTTCATGTATTGACTCGTTCCATGACCATCGAGACTTCTCCTTAATTTGGTCCCACGGAACAATAAATGAATAAATAAAAAATAAATATATCTTCAGTCACACAGAAAAAATTGCGACAACCTGTTTAAAGCACTGAACTTTCTTCCATGTTTGAAAAAAATGTGATAAGGCTTACTCATGATTTTTTTGTTCTTCACGAACTACAACTGCTTCTAAACTGTTCGTGCTAATTAACGCCCTAGAGCGATGGTCCTTACCGAATATGTTCCAGACAACAAGCAATTCTAGTAGCTGGAGTCCAAAGTTTTTGTTAATTCCTTTTGAGTTCTTATGGAAATATTTCCATTGGAACTTTCATCTCCTAAACGTATTTCCTTATATCCAACCGACAAGTGAGATGTCAGTTTTCGTAGATTCAGCTTTAATTTTTTATCATAAATAAATATTTTCTTAAGACTTTGCATCCCCCATTTCACCCTCTTAGAGGTTGGATTTCCAAAAGCAGTCAAACAGGTAATTTTTTTATGTTTAACACAGAAGCTGAATACAAATATTCGCAGATTTACATCTGTAAGACCTTTCTTTATGAAATAGTTTCGTAAAACATTTCATAACCTATTTCACACCCTTAGGTGCTTGAATTTCTGAAAACACTGAGCACGCATTTCAAATAGCACTTTTTGTAGATGTACGTATAAAATGCTTCAATAGTTTGTTAAATAATGATTTATTTTCAAAACAGCTTTCACTCGCTGTTTTAGTGGTTGAATTTTGAAAAATGCTAAACCACGTACATTTTTATTTCTGACTGAGAAACCAAATACCAGTTTTCGTAGTTCTAGCTTCAAAATTGCGTTAATGGCGACATATTTTCAAAAATCTTTTCATCCCCAATTTCACCCAGAAAGACATGAAGTTTCGAACAATCCCTTCTTAAGAGATACCAACAGTAGAAGATCAACACATCCTCCAAATTTCAAGAGTCTATCCTTAGCGGTTTGGGATGTGCGATAATGAGTCAGTGAGTGAGTGAGTCAGTCTGGATACTGCCTTTTATATACAGATATTACTATACATTTGAAGCTCTACATGCACTCGCGGCAGAACGTAAGTCCGTAATCAAAGCTTTACGAAGTAGCGACGGTACCCCGACAACACGCAGCCCGATTGCTTCAGGGATTGTCCAGGACATTTCTCAGTTATAAACCGGTACGAGGGTCCAAATCACCACCCTATTACATTGGCTCGTTTTCATTTTGATCCAAAAAACGAAATTGTTCTTTTAACTTCTTTTGTATGCTCTCCAACAGGGCCACCTACTTAAATGCTGACTCGGCATCAAATGCCAGTTAGATGCAAAAGATAGTTTTGAGCACAAATATCTTACTAACGCTGAATGGCACGGGAATGTCCATGTTATCAATACCCGTTGGCTGTGCCGATCTGTAACACGTACCTGGTACAAGACGTCCATGCTTGCAGTGATCTTCCGGCGTGTTGGATCTCAGCTTGTCCAGCGCGGCAATGGAGTATTGGGGCATAGTCCAACCCCAACTTAACAGAGAACAAATTTTTCCAAACTTTTTTTTTTAATCTTGTGCTTGCTGATACGTCACGGGTGCCCTCCAAACTGAGGCAGTTAGAATCCCGTGAAACCTTTATAAGAACTACGTAAGCTATTCAAACGAGCGCTTCCACTCTGAACTGTAAATGGGTGAAATTCTCTATCGCCAACCAGCTCGATATGAATTTTAATGACTCTGTCGCCTGTCCTGGCGAACTGTAGTGTAGTTGCTTCGATACAGAGTTTTGAAACACAAGAAACACAATAGACAGAATCAAAAATCATGGAGAATGTCTTACCTTTGGGAGTGCGTTATGCGCTAATAGTAACAACATGATGATGCGTTGAGAGGCGATGGCTGATGTGATCCTCAGAAGGTACTGTGTCTCGCATGTATAAGAGAGACGAAAACTGAGAAGGGATAAAACAGAACGGAAAACATGAAAAGGGAGGAAGCAGAATGAAATACGGCCCACCACAGTCATCTGACGAATATACTTGTGTTTTGGAAAACAAAAATAAGTTCAAATGGTTCAAATGGCTCTAAGCACTATGGGACTTAACTTCTGAGGTCATCAGTCCCCTAGAAGTTTAACCTAACTAACCTAAGAACATCACACACATCCATGCCCGAGACAGGATTCGAACCTGCGATTGCAGCGGTCACGCGGTTCCAGACTGTAGCGCCTAGAACCGCTCGGCCACCCCGGCCGGCAAAAAATAAGTGAAAGCGGAATTGTCACAGTGTCTTTATGCTTCAAAAGAATAAAATAGTGCTATTCAGTATGTATGTAGAACAGTCCGGAAATAGAGTGCTGATTTTAAATATCAATCTTTGTTGCAAATGCTGCAATTTTGTTTAAACAACTTTTTACACACGCAACAAACGTGTACAGCACTTCGTTTGCTCACCGATACCACCCGATGTTAGGTTTCCACTGCCTGCAGCTCACGAATAATTATCACTGCCCACAAAATTACTCCTTCTCCCTTATACCTACGATAATAACCACAGGAAATAGCACTGCAAAATTTAATACTTGCATGCAGTCAGACAGTTTCTGTCTCGTGTTTCACATCACACAATTAGGCGTTCCAGATCATGCAGGTAACATGATGAGTTGTAAATTGCCTTAGAGGCAGAGCAATATTATACTGTAGCCGGAGAAGAAGGGTAAATCCGATAATTACGATATAGCTGCGTGCAACCACAAATTGGCTGTGTTTCCACGGCCATCTGAGGTGCATCCTCTATGTACTGGTGGACTCTAGTGCTCTTGCCTAGAAAAGGAAAAACTGATCCGTCGTTAAAAACTGCTAAGTTCCGGACTCTATTCTGTTAACCCAGTTCTGATCCTCACAAACAGAAAGGCGTTCTCCATTCTATAACATCGCGTTTCCACATTCTATGCATCAATACACTCACAATTATTGATGAGACGAACTGATAGAGCGTACAGGTCGAGATCTGAATATGTCACCCAGGGCCAGGGAAGAAAGAATACCTAGAATACGACTGTACTCGAAATTACATCAAACCACGAAAATCTTCCGGTGAAAATAGGTAATTTTCATAAAACTGTGAGGAAGAAATAATACTATAAAAAAAGAAGTGATACAATAAAAACGCACCTGAATGTAAATTTACTTTTGTTTAGTACAGCCTAACTAATCTTCCTCCGTCTGCCATAAGATAATAAGTAGATGTGAAACGAAAACAGGCTCTCAGCGTTTGAAATAATTGGACACATGTCAGTTAGACGTGGGCTCTCAGTGTTTGAAATAATTGGACACATGTCACTTAGACGTACAGTATACTTTCAATAAATTAATGGAGAGTTATTTTTTTCCACTAGTTGCGATAACGTATAAAGAGTGTGTGATGCAAAGACAGCAGGAGAAGTACTGGACTACCGACACCGGGACGCAAACAAAATCCCACGGCTGTTATGTGGAGAGGCGGTTGACTCATCAGTCGAGACAGCTCCGTGAGGCACGCTTCCACCTGGGAGTCGTCACAGACGAAACCACAGTGGATGACCACGAGGACGTATTGACGACAAGACTGAGCGCCGTGGCCGAAACAGTGTCTAGCTAGCCAGCATGTTACCTTCATGCTGACCAGACATTCAGCCATAGCTATATGATCTGCCTATTTCGCAATGAGTTAAAAATAGTAGTTGTAATTAATTAACAGTGGGAATGGATAACGGTTGGACTAGACGTTTTCCCATCGCCCAGTTTCAAGAGTCTTCTCTGAGCCAAAGGAGACGCAGATTTTGCGACTACATTACACCATATCGATCGATCATTTCCGAGACGAGAAACATTAACACAGTGGACTCAGGCCGTCTCTAAATTCCGTCAAGCATTTTATAGCGGACACTATACAAAGGCTTGTTCGAGATCATGTTCCGCTGGGTGAAAGTCCCAGCGTTCCCTTCTAATGCAAGAACTTACATAAAAATGCTTGAAACGGTTCGTGTGTGTTTCATATTCTGTTTAGTTATTACATATTTAGCAGTACGTAGTAGTGAATGAGGGCAGACATTTGGTGTGGGGAAGACCAAATACTGGGCTGGATCCTACACATATTCAACCCGCAGTAGAGGACGGTGCTGGACGAATTATTGTATGGGGATGCATGGCCACACCTGGTGTGGGGCAACGCGTTCTTGTTGTAGGTAACATAGGTAGACGTGAACCTGCAAAAAAATTGTTAGCTTGGGTTTAGACCAAGATTACTACTTTCAGTTTTATGATCACCTGGAGTGGCAAACATAAGTTGGAATTGGTAGCAGGACGTGACCGGGGTGTGACACAAGATCTGATGGCCGAGAAAAGATTAGTCTCAAAG
Organism: Schistocerca piceifrons; assembly: GCF_021461385.2. Taxonomy (NCBI): domain Eukaryota; kingdom Metazoa; phylum Arthropoda; class Insecta; order Orthoptera; family Acrididae; genus Schistocerca; species Schistocerca piceifrons. The sequence goes on along the minus strand of NC_060138.1, from coordinate 158,705,745 downwards.
TAAGGCGCCAGTAATCAGGAAGATTACTTATCTTTACTCTCCACCCTGAAGCAGGCACCGTCTATTGCTATCATAGCAAGTAGCTACGTAATTAAGTTCACAATACAATTCACAAATCCACAGTGCAATCCAAATCGTAACTAAGTTCTAAGCCCAAGGCTCTCATATAAGATCTATACAGTAACACTTCGATATTAACACAGCCAGCGAGCAAGAGCGAGTGGCCGTGGTGTCAGGTCCGTGCTCCCGTTATATTTTGTGGCCGTAGAGGGAGCTGCAGGCAAGAACTATTGAAAGGCGCGACGTCTTCAGCCGGAGATAACGCCATGAACCTCCGGCGGCCGCGACGTGAAGCTGAGGCCGACCACCGCGCATGTGCGGCCAGGCTGTGCGACGGCAGGGCGCGCGTTATTCGGTCAGGTCCGCGGACACAGCATTCAATAAGACATCAACCCTTACGCATACAGTGGAAATTGTTTCTATGTGGTTGTTGTACCATATTCTCCACGTTCTCAACTTTCCAGCAGAGAACACAGACCTTAACCCATCTCAACGGCCGGCCGGTGTGGTCGAGCGTTTCTAGGCGCTACAGTCTGGAACCGCGCGGCCGCTACGGTCGCAGGTTCGAATCCTGCCTCGGACATGGATGTGTGTGATGTCCTTAGGTTAGGTAGGTTTAAGTAGTTCTAAGTTCTAGGGGACTGATAACCTCAGATGTTGTCCCATAGTGCTCAGAGCCATTTGAACCATCTCAACGTCTTTTTCGGAGTACGCTTGAAAGAACAGCAATAAAACACGAAATACAAAGTAAGATTGCTTTCAAACAATGTCTACGCCACAAACGGCAAAATATTATCTCAGAGATTACCAAAAGAGATTCAGTCCACGCGAAAGAGGTTAACAGAAGTGATACATACAAGAGGATTGACTACAACGTACTAACATTGTCTATATATTAATGTACGTTGTAATTTTCTTTGTATGTATGAACCCCATTTTCCCCACAGTGTGACGCCAGCCAATAAAACATATTTAATTACTTTATGCAGAAAGCTAATTTAATTAATAATATTGTTATAAGTACAGATTAGGAAGGAAACGCCGTACATTTAGTTTACCAAATGGCATCTCTGACTGTGATTTTTAGATCTAATAAATACAGTTATTCCACATGAAGAACAGTATACGAAGACTTTTTCTCATGACTGTATGTACTATCCTACTCACCTCTGTTCTCTGGTCCGATGTGCAACAGGACCTAAGAGTTATGAGAGATATTGTAAAGTTACTCTTTCGGTGGTACCACGCAATATTTCCATTGGATAATTGGAAACAGAGTAAGAAAATAAGAAGAAGAACACGGAGCTGAAGACATGGCTAAAAATGATACGAATTCCAAATAAGGTGCTGGTTTTTAAGGGCATAGTAAGTAAGATAATTCATTGATTGAACTGTAGCTTTCGATGTGACTTTTATTATTCTGCAAACCTTGTAGAAAGTTAACGTGTAAGCGTCAGCAAGAGGGGTAGTGAGACAGCAGTATGAAGGCGTCACTAGGACCGGAGGCTGTGCGGGTCAGAGCGGCGGCTCAGGCTGCGGTGCGTGGCGCCTGCTGGCTGCCGCCCGCCGGGACGGACGTGCGGCCGCGCCGACAAGTTGATGTCCGCGCTGCTCGGGCTGTTCCCGTTATTTACGATGCACGCATCCCCCGGCGGCTTCCGCTAAAAGAGCCGCGTGATTAACGACGTGGCGGCGCGCAGCGCGGCGCGCCCGCCCCTGCCTCGGCGGGAAATGAAGCGTTATACGGCCGGCCGCCACCGCTGCCCACGCCAATCAGCGCCTCCGTGCTGTCGGCGGCAACTCATCCCAGCCAACTGCGCTGCACCGTCACCCGCAGCCTAGGGCTTCCGGGTCGGGACGCACAAGCAGCTCTTCCTTCTTACACCAATAAAGCACAGAGGAGGACCAAACAAATTCCAAGTTGTAAGTCAATCAATTAAGTACAGACCTTCAGAGCGATTACTAGAAAATGGCACAATGTACGCCTTCAAACAGAACGCTCATTTCCATAAGAAGTAGGACCAAAAAAATAGGAGGTCAGTACACACCGCCTCCTTCCTCTACCTTGAGAATGTCGGCTCTTTATAAATCGGTAAATATATTTAACTGGTCGCCCCAATTCTTTACAGTTTCTACGTTTCATATCACGTGTATCCTCATCTGAAAATCAGATAATAATACATGATTTCATGTTTTGTGATGCACTAGTAAAGACAGTGCAGTTAAAGAATTTTGCTAACCTATTTCAATTCAGTGCCAAGTTTATATTTTGTATTTTTACATGTCTATGTACGGAGTTTTAGTGCTATCTGTAAAAGTATAAATTGCTGCCGTATTCCTAGACAACTAGAAAACTCGTAACGATATTATTCATATTAAACATTCAGTCGGTGCAGTGATACCATTTATGTAATAAATGCCAGAATCTTTTCCCCTAGCCGCCGGAGTGGCCATTCGGTTCTGGGCGCTACAATCTGGAACCCAGCGACCGCTCCGGTCGCAGGTTCGAGTCCTGCCTCGGGCACGGATGCGTGTGATGTCCTTGGGTTAGTTAGGTTTAATTAGTTCTAAGTTCTAGGCGACTCATCACCTGAGAAGTTAAGTCGCATAGTGCTCAGAGCCATTTGAACCATTTTTCCCCCCCTATCTAACGGCCCGCTTGGATCTTTGTAGCTTCTAATACTAAGTATTACTTTGTTGTCTTATGGTTTTTGGATCATTGTATGAATTTTCTATTGTGATCGCCTTGGTACTTCCTCAACATGCGGCTCCCCACATTTTTCCCCTCTCCTGTTACCCTTTCTCCCCCTTCTCTACGTAACTGAACTATGTATTCATTATGCACCGTTGCGTACACTTTTTTGCATTTTTGTAATTAGTTTTGTATACTGGTCTTTGTTCCTATTTCTATATAATTTTCAATAATATTCTTACGGAGTTAGTAAAGTCATTCTGCCCACCATCCGGTGGCATATGCTGTTAGCTAGGTTTTTTAATGGCTACTCTCCGTCAGTCGACTAATGGTGATGGTGACGGACGTATTTGGTGCCGTAATTCGTACAAAGGCTACCCTATTACCTATATTACTTGTTTTGGTTATGTTTCTAGTATCATCCGTATCGTTATTTTTAATGACTTTTAAATTACACTTTTGTTTATAATTTTTTTAGACGTTCTGAAGATGGGCTGCATGCGAAACACGTCAATATAAAAATGTTTGAAGAACAAATCACCAGTTCCTATCGAGCGACACATTAGGCATTGACGTAATAAGTGCTCTCAGGTTTGCAAGATGGTAGCAGGCATCCAACCTGACCTTCCTCATAATGTCTCCTTTAATGGAGAGGCATCTGCAGTAACGAAAGTATCATCTGACGTACCTCAAGGTAGTGTGAAAAGACCACTGCTGTTCAAGATATGTGTAAAGGACCTGCTGTACGTTTGTAAACCCGCGAGCCGTTTTTTTTTTTTATGTAAGCAGAATTATGGTTTAACGACCAGTCTACGATGACGTCATTAGAGACGAATCTGAAGCTCGGGTTGGGGGGGGGATCTGGAGGATAACAGGACGTACCCTTACAAAGGAGCCACTTTAGCGTTTCCTTTAATCCATAAATTGGGATGGTTGGGACGGGGGCCCAACCAGCGTCCTCGTAAATAATAGCGTCTTAACACTGCGGTGCGTAGCTCGGTAGGAGCCTGCAGACGACGCAGCTGTATTCTCTGAGGTGACACAGAAACTTGTTAGGAAATGGAGAGAGACTCGCAGATGACGAGTACCTGCCGCAAGTATTTGTAGCTGGCCCTTATCACAAACGGACACACTGTGACACGCATAAATAGACAAAGCATCCGAATTTCTTTCCCTCGCGATCGGCGATCACTCACTAGAGTCGGCTACAACCTTGTATCTATGAATTTTTGCGTAGAGTGATTTAAAATGGAATGACTACATGAGTTCAAATGTGGGGGAGACAGTTGCCAGACCCTAAGAAACTGTAATTCACGCATGAAGGAGGTCGCTTACAGAAACCTTCTTCGAGCCATTCTTGAATATCGTTAGTCGGTCTGGGACCTTTGCCAAGTTGTCAGGTTGGATAAATGAACCTGATAGAAAACATTTAAAAATGAGCTGCACGATTCGTCACAAGCCTATTTCCTCAGTGTGAGACTGTTACATAAGTGTCTAATGAACTGCAGTGCGAGATGTTTCGAGGAAAACGATACACACTGAATGGGGGAGCATTAATTTAAAAAAATATAGAGCTCATGTTCCGAAATGAGTCGATACACAGTGTCCTCCTAAATATATGTCTTGCTCTGAGATCGAACGTAACCTCGTAACTCGAACAGATTGACCTCCTCCATGGCAACCACCACGGATTTCGAAATCATCGTTCTAGTAGGGACATTTGGGGCGTCAAAACCAAGTCCTGGCAGAAGATTTTTTTGGAAGGGTTGAGGCAACATGGTATCTTGGACGAACAGTCATCGTTGAATGTACAATTTCAGGCGTGCCAAATGGAGTGTGTTGTGTCCTTGCTGTTCGGTTACAATATACTAATTACCTCGCAGACAATACTAGCAGCTACTTCATAAATGATGCGGTTATCTACAAGAAAGTACTGTTTGAAAAATGCTGCACAACCATTCAGTCTCGTGTTGATAACACGTCCAAGCGGTGCAACGGTTCATAACTTACTTTAAAAATCCAGAAATATCAAATTGTGCTCTTTACAAAACGAAAAGACGCAGTATTCTACTAAAATGCCAGTGAATCATGATTCGAATAGGTTAGCTCATACAAATGCCTGAGTGGAAGGATTTGTAGGTACATGAAATGGAACGACCACAGAGATTCAGTGGTAAGTAAAGCAGGTGGCAGACGGCAGTTCGTTAGTAGAACATCAGGGACACGCAATCACTCTGCGAAGGACACTGCTCACAAACGAGTCGTGCGACCCATCCTAGAGTACTGCTCGGTTGTATTGGACATGTACCAAATAGAGCACATTACAGGAAAAGAATGAAGGGCACCACGAATGGTTACAAGTTGGTTTGAGCCATTGGAGAACGTCACGGAGATGCTCAAGATACTGAGGTCCAAACTACCGCGAGAAGTCCTATTTTCAAAGATTTTTTAGAATCAGCTTTAAGCAATTACCCTACAAATATACCACAGTCCTCTACGTTTAGCTCACGTAGAAATCGCGAGCAGGAGGTTAGACTAATTACAGCGCGGCCCGTGTCGTTTAAGAAATCGTTCTTCCTGCGCTCCATAGTGAATAGAACGGGAAGAGTCCCCAATACCTGGTACAATGTGAAGTGCTCTGAGAAATATGATACTGAGATCTGTAGGGGCCTATAGAACATCTTCGAGGGGAGCTCTATTAGTCATAATGGGGCTCTGCCCCCTGGACATCAAAATTCGAGAACAGGCTGCGTGGTTCTGGGTTAAGAAAGGGTATACCGCGAAGACGGAAGAGATATTAGGCACTGGGGTTGAGAATAAGGGTGAGATAAGGCAAAGAGGCGAGCAATTGTGGCAAGAATTATGGGAAGCAGAAGAAACAGGGCGCAGAACTTATGAATTTCTTCCTAGCGTCAGGGAACGACTGGACACGAGATACATTGAACCTACTCGAGGACTACTGATCCATTTTCTCTCTGGTCATGGGCGATACCCGACATATTTATGTCGGTTCGGGAAAAGGGCCACATCGGCGTGTGAATGTGGTGAATCAGACGGTACCCCCGATCATGTGGTCTATAAGTTCCCCCTTTTCAATTATGTAGCATCCACATTACGTAACCAATTAGCTGACCATGACACATATAACTTACTAAGACGAGAAGACACTTTTCAAACTCTTAAGAAATTGGCAGATGTGGGATCACGAAAAGAGCTAAAGGAATACCTGAGGGACATAAACTAACTTAACAATTTGAGACACCAAATACTGAATTTTGCGACCTATTTCCCATACCGCCTGTGCGTGGACAGGCCGACTTTCCTCACAGTCTGGAATCCGCCGCGTATAGGATTAGGGAGAGTCGGGTACAACATCACCGATACAGGACAAAGCACCGGACTTGACTTAGGTTAGAACTAGTTAGTAGGACTTAGATTAGGAAACGAGCAATGTAGGAACCTGCAGCGAATAACATCTTTGGCCTGCCCAGTGTCAGGGGCACGCCCATCGTCATTAGTTCGATGGGCAAGGCTCTAAAAAGTAGGTTTATAAACTACTAACACAACTCTGACGCTGCAGGCAATAGAGTTTAGTTAAGCGTAGTTAATATACATTTAATATTAATAATGATAACAGACAAATTAGTTGCCAATTGTTATCTAGTTATAGCTGTAGCTCACAAATTAATCAAATCTGTATCCAGCTGCAATTAATGTTTGGATAAAACTAGGACCCACTAATCACTTAAGGAAGTGGGTTATGTTTGTGTAATTATTATTATTATTATTGTCATAAAGGGCTCTCTGTCACACACTTCACATTACTTTGCCCGTGTATATTTGGGTGTATACGTGGCCCCGGGAGTAGACAACTTTCCATTAGAACTACTGCCGGCCTTGGGAGAGCCAGTCCTGACAAAACTCTGCCATCTGGTAAGCAAGCTGTATGAGGATAATGGAATGTAGTCGAATTAAGTCGGGTGATGCTGAGGGAATTAGATTAGGAAATGAGACACTTAAAGTAGTAAAGGAGTTTTGCTATTTGGGGACCAAAATAACTGATGATGGTCGAAGTAGAGAGGATATCAAATGTAGACTGTCAATGGCAAGGAAAGCGTTTCTGAAGAAGAGAAATTTGTTAACATCGAGTATTGATTTAAGTGTCAGGAAGTCTTTTCTGAAAGTATTTGTATGGAGCGTAACCATGTATGGAAGGGAAACATGGACGATAACTAGTTTGGACAAGAAGAGAATAGAAGCTTTCGAAATGTGGTGCTACAGAAGAATGCTGAAGATTAGATGGGTAGATCATATAACTAATGAGGAGGTATTGAACAGGATTGGGGAGAAGAGAAGTTTGTGGCGCAACTTAACTAGAAGAAGGGATCGGCTGGTAGGGCATGTTTTGAGGCATCAAGGGATCACCAATTTAGTATTGGAGGGCAGCGTGGAGGGTAAAAATCGTAGAGGGAGACCAAGAGATGAATACACTAAACAGATTCAGAAGGACGTAGGTTGCAGTGGGTACCGGGAGATGAAGAAGCTTGCACAGGATAGAGTAGTATGGAGAGCTGCATCAAACCAGTCTCAGGAGTGAAGACCACAACAACAACAACAACAAGTGGATGTAATCACTACGACGCCAGAATTGGAAAATTCAGGTTCATGTGGAAGGATGGTGCCAGCCAGTCTTTTTTCCGCATACCATCCACGAAAAATATTGCGAGCGGGGAGGCGGATTGATACTGGAACCAATAAAAACTTCCGCCACACACCGTGAAGTCGCCTGCGCAGTACAGTTGCATGTGTAGTGAGCAGAATAGCAGTACCAACACAGGCCCTGTCTCGGGGAGCGGCGTTTAAACGCTGCGCAGTGCCGGGTCCCCGCCCCCGGCCGGAAGTGAGCGCCGCATTGTGAGCTGCGCCGCGTCGTCTTGCCCGCTCCTCTCCGCGGTCACGGCAGGCGCCAGGAAGCGCCAGCGGCCGCGCTGCGGGCCTTTGTCCAGCGGCCGGCGGGCCGTGACGCGCAAGATGTCCGGCAGGCAGCCTCGCCGCGCCGCGACGCGCCGCGCCGCGCTCAGCTTTGTCTGCCCCCGGCGGCCATCTTGCTCCCGTCATGCTCCGCGACTCGCAACTTGCCAGCCTCAAATTCATTACAAAGGCGAGGCTGTGGCGGCGGCGGGGCAGAGGCGGGTGTGCGGATCGAACTTGCCGCTCGAGCTTAATTCAATTATTTTTATCGCTTCATCTTATAGACAATAAGCCCTTTGTAACCGCAACACGCCGGAAGAGGCTGCGTGTTTTTGAAGTTTCCGCGTTCCGCGAGCCGACTTTGCACTGCGCGCCCCGAGATAGAATTCCCGCAGAGGGCCAGCCGGCATCCCCCGCCGCCGCCGCCGCTGCCGCCGATACCGCGCGCGCTTATCCCGCAGGCCGTGCTGCGGTGAGAGCGCGCTCCCCCCTCCTCGAATGCGCTAACCGCTAAAAAACGGAGTGTTCCATCTGGTTAGAGGTGACGCAACAACCAGATTACAGAATTCCGATACACGTGCAGAACAGACAAAGAGATAAATTAAATTTTTTTGGAGATGTTATAAAGGGGAGATAACGAGAATAGGCGTTTCATGTTGTACATTATAATGACGAACAGTGTCGCGCTCCACGTAAGATGAATTTACGTTCACTGCTGTAATTCCGATTTAGGATTTACCTGATTTCTTAAAACTTGTTCAAGCCACTTCAAGACCGCAATGAACTCTTGCCCAATAACTTTCAAAGCACGATGTGTTCTCAGTGGATTACTGTTGATATGCTGTTATATCACAAACTACAGGAAAGGCGATATTGCCTTGTCATGAGTTACAATTTTATATCGCATTTTCTGTAGTATACACAATGATTAAGTTACCCCCACCCCAGCGTTTTATGGAGCCCACAGCATCTTCAAATACCGCACTTAAGATTTTGATATTCTCTTGCTCACTACAAGCAAACTAGTAGCCCTACAGAAAGGAACAGGACCTTTTTGTAGGGAATTTAATGAATTTAAGTTTTGTACTGACATAAGTTTTTGGTGTAGGTCTCGGTTTTCGAGTTTAAAACACGATTGAAGGTCAATTTTGTCGTTTATTTGAATAATTCGAAAACTACAGCCCCTAGCACAAACGATCCCAATGCAAAACTTAACTTCATTAAATACCCTACAAAAACGTACTGCTCATTTTTTCTATATAACTAATAGTTTGCACGTAACAAGCGAGAGAATATGAAAGTCTTGCGTGTGGTATTACAAGGTATTGCAGGTTGCATGAAACCCAGTGGTAGGGGCAGCTACATAACGTAATACTGAAACGTCCCCTTAGAAAAATTTATGAATGACTGTGCTGATAAACCGCTTACGTTATTTGATTTTCAAACAGCTGAGCAGAACTGAACGTACTCAGACATTTCTCTCTTTACTTACTCTGATTAACACTAAACTGACACACAATATTTTTAGCGCAACGTAATCTGACTTTCAAAAATCCCTACAAAAGAATGGCCCTGCCTAACAATAACCTATACCTTTCATGAATCACTTACCTCACAAAAATCTGAGTTATTCGAACTACTGTAATACAGCGAGCGCCACTACTGCCAGCTAAATAAAAGATTCAAACTACTGAAGGCACTAACTACTGATAGGCATAGTTAGCAAATGAAAAATTTTGATAGAGAACAAACAGTGTATTTACCTTATTAGTGTTCAAAAGTCATAATATACATCAATTCATGTTATCCAGTATTACAAATTTACTCTTTCTGGCGGACATACGTCCAGATCGTCCGCTCTTAAAATTCTGCCATCTCTCTCCCCACATCCACCACTGCTGGCGACTCACCTCCAACTGCGCAACGCTACGCGCTGTTCACATCCAACTACCCAACACTACAATAGCGAATATTACAATGCCAACCAGCCACAGACTGCACACAGCACAGCCACTGATTTTCACACAGAGCGCTACGTGGCGTTACCAATATAAAAACCTAAACAGCCTACTTACAATATCATAGCGACAAGTGTCTGCCGGTAACACATCCTGTTTTTTCACTTGCAAAGCAGTCAAAGCCATGAGAGTACTTTAGGTGGAACTAGTTAACTGTACTCTTTTGGAAACATTGCTCTCTGCATTCGAAAGACCATCTGATCAACCTCAAAAACATTTCAGTGTTTAGGTGATTACATGGCGTCATATATTTGGTAATACCCACAAGTTTCTCGGCTACAGACAATGTTCTCTGTAAAATATACTCTCGGTTTGCCAACTGTTCTTATTCTCTTACGTCCTTAAGCAAATCATGAATACCTTACAATATGTAGCATTGATCACTCTCTGAGAAACAAGAACCTCCGATTACAGACCCGATGCTGTGGATTACAGAGATTTATTCAGCTTTTAACCACAGCAACAGAGGCACTCCCAGCGGTGCCCTCACGGAAGGTCTTTCTTCAGCTCCCAGCAGGAGGCACTATGGCGCAGGCTTTGCCCAACTGTAAGAAATTTTCCCCATATACGTGATTCCTGTTCGTGAACCCCATAAATTTGGACCCCACTGCGCGTGTCTTCCAGCACCAACTACGTTATACCACATCCAGCTGAAGATGTCGAACAGTTTCTTTGACTGAAATATTGTGGGACTTATATAATCTTATCTGGCAGCGAACTCGAGAAATGTATTTAGTACAGATCCGCTGTAATAGTCTGAAACTTACACAAACAGTTACGTTTATAAAGTTGTTATACATCCACATAACAATATTTAAGTAATTCTGGCAATTCCTTTCTGAATTTAAAAGAATTTTTTTCCATAAAAATTCCTGTTAGCAAAGTATAATTCCAAGTACTTTCTGCAAGTTCCAGAAGATTCATTTTTCTGAAGAAATATTATGTCTACATCATTCCGCTATAACGTCTCTCTTTTTTTAATTGCTTCAGTTACGCAGTTTAGTGCTGTACATTATTCTGAAGTCTGAGATTCTAGACGATCTGAATAGTTTCTCGGACGCAGCAAGTTACGTTTTGATATGTTACTCCGCAATACTCTTCAGTCATTACTTCTAAGTAACTGCAAGTATACGACATTGGTAGTTTGAGTAGAGGTAAATCGTTTGTCGAATTTTTAATTCCTATTGTATTCTAGAATTTTTTCCATGTAATATAATAAGTTACCTAAAGCGAATTGCTGATAATTCCAAAATGCTAAACAATTTTCGGTACCACGCAGTGTTTATGCTTTACTTTAAAAAGTAATTCAACGTATACAGCACTGTCATCCGAGATTCAAGTCAGTTTATACTTTCCAAATTACTTACCAAGTCATTCTAACAAGCATAACGGTTCCTGTGTTAAACGAGCGGTCTAAGGTGCTGCAGTCATGGACTGTGCGGCTGGTCCCGGCGGAGATTCGAGTCCTCCCTCGGGCATGGGTGTGTGTGTTTGTCGTTAGGATGATTTAGGTTAAGTAGTGTGTAAGCTTAGGGGCTGACCTTAGCAGTTAAGTCCCATAAAATTTCACACACATTTGAACTTTTTTTTTTTTTTTTTTTTTTTTTGAACGGTTCCGTCAGATCACCGACAAAAAGCTCTGTACGGCGTGGCCGGCACTTGGATGGGTGACCATCAGGGCCGCCATACACTGTTGCCATTTTTCGGGGTGCACTCAGCTTCGTGATGCCAATTGAGGAGCTACTCGACCGAATAGTAGCGGCTCCGGTCAACGAAAACCATCATAACGACCGGCAGAGCGGTGTGCTGAGCAGACGCCCCTCCTATCCGCTTCCTCAGATGTGGATGACACGGCGGTCGGATGGTCTCGATGGGCCAATTGTAGCCTCAAGACGGAGTGCTGTAGGACTGCTGAAGAGTTTTCTTTTATTTTTTACTGTAACTTTGCATGTCTCGTCCCCGAACCCAAATTATTAAATAACTGTGGCTAACCATTTCTACTAAATTCTGAGGTTATTTCAGCTGTTACATTGCGTTCAGTTAGCCGTTGACGTTTGTGCAACGATGAATTTAATCAGTTTCATATCTGAAAAGAAAAAGGAAACGTAAAATCTTTTTTCTTCCTTCTCTCAAACACGTAAGGTTGCTCGTAAGCTGAATAGAAGTGAAACACTTTGCCAAAGGAACAAGACATCCGAGAGGTCTCTTAGAGGTACGAGGGGGTGACAGAAAATATACGTCTGCACCCGGCTATCGGAAGTAACTGTATGCCTACCACGTGCACGATATGATGTCTATGTCGGTATAGGTTCAGAATTTCAGAGTTCGATTATTCAGAATTTTGTAGCTCGACTTATTCACTGTCATCAACATATCTTAATCGTAGTGACGATTAAGACAATCAGTTTGCTCCCGAGAGGGAGATGCAGTGGTACCTGCGAGGGTTACGTCTTTTCCGCATAGCAATTACAGAGACTGCTGTGCCATGACTGCACAGAAACTACACAGGAACCGTTTCTGCGGCTTTCCTCTCTGCTCACATCTCTAAGGTATGGGGAAGCGAAGAGAAATTTCTCGCGTTCTATTTGTACAGTAAAGGAAGTCAAATGTTAACAAAGTTAGTCTATAACCTCTGTTTTGTACAACTTCAGATGACGTCTGCATACGTCTTAAGGAAATACCGGGTGATCAAAAAGTCAGTATAAATTTAAAAACTTAATAAACCACGGAGTAATGTAGATAGAAATGTAAAAATTGACACACGTGCTTGGAATGACATGAGGTTTTATTAGAACGAAAAAAAAAAAACACCCAGATTGCTAGACGCGTGAAAGATCTCTTGCGCGTGTCGTTTGGTGATGATCGTGTGCTCAGCCGCCACTTTCGTCATGCTTCGCCTCCCAGGTTCACAGATCTCAGTCCGTGCGATTATTGGCTTTGGGGTTACCTGAAGTCGCAAGTGTATCGTGATCGACCGACATCTCTAGGGATGCTGAAAGACAACACCGACGCCAGTGCCTTACCATAACTACGGACATGCTTTACAGTGCTGTTCACAACATTATTCCTCGACTACAGCTATTGTTGAGGAATGATGGTGGAAATATTGAGCATTTCCTGTAAAGAACATCATCTTTGCTTTGTCTTACTTTGTTATGCTAATTATTGCTATTCTGATCAGATGAAGCGCCATCTGTCAGACATTTTTTTAACGTTTGTATTTTTTTGGTTCCAAGCATGTGTGTCAATTTGTACCTCTCTATCTACATTATTCCGTGATTTATTCAGTTTCCAAATTTATACTGACTTTTTGATCACCCGGTATTATTCGAAAGAAGCACGACCGTGAGAAAGTTATGTGACATTAAAGGCTACAGCCATCGTTTTCACCTTGACTGAAAACTTAAAACAGTCTTACGAATGAAGTAACCAGTGTGAACAAAACAAATAACAGATTCGTATGGTGGCCTGACTCTTCAGCGCCAGTCAGCCTTTTACAGAGGAGAAACATATTTGAGAGGGAGCCTCGCGCTGTACAGGTGCAGCAAGTGCGGGGGCGGCGAAGAGGCGGCGGCGGGCTGGCAGGAAGCGGCGCCACATCAAAGCAAGCGCGCAGCCGCCTCGTGGTGACTTCCGGCGCTGCCCAGCTTCCGGGGCAGCCCTCTGCGACCGCCCTCGCTGGCCACTACCTTTCCATTGTCCGCTTTGAGAACGCTTCTCCATCTCCAGCGCCTTGTTCTTTCTGAGACACATCGCGGTGCCAAAACTAAACATTACAGATGTCTTTGTATATCTTTTAAACAGAACACTAATTACAATTTTAATCATGACCAGATTCGGCCTTCGATTAGCTGTCTTCAGAATCTATACGCAACCCAAAATTTATGGGTTCTGAAGACAGCCAATGTATGGCCAAAACCAGTCGCGATAAAACACGTGTTATGTGATTGTCCTAAAAAAAGAATAAGGTGTGTATAATTTATGTCAATTATTTTTCTGCATACGCACAATGTTTTTTTTTTTTTTCTGTGTCCGAAACCACAAAAACATCTCTTTTGCCACTCAATATGAAGGCCTAGCCAGTATTCCAGATATCTGATCGTTCTTCCTTCTGTGTAAGTCACTGCCTGGCCGTTACTTACGGGTATCACTTAATTCACAGGTGCATTCTATGCAATTATACTGACAGAGCATTCTTTAACATTTATTCCAACCTTCAGTAGAATTTCTACTAGCGACAAAATAAATTATATCAGTACATGATAAAGCACCTGATTAGAGGCTGGCGTTCGAATTATAATTAACCATGGTCACAGTGACAAACGTACCGTGATTTATGAATAAATTATTTGTTCTGAAATGCTAATAGTTACAGTATTTCTTTTTCTTTAATTCAGAACACTGCAACGCGTTACGAGTATTCTTTCTCCTATTCAGGCTTTCTTGCTTACGAAGAGAATGTTAAACGTCAGTGCAAAATATTAACTGACGCCAGAATAGCGTCATGTATATTACAAAGGCAATATTTCCAGAATGAGAAGGAGTTAGATAGGTAGGAGACGAGGTACTGGCAGAATTGAAGCTATGAGGACGGGTCGTGAGTCGTGCTTGGGTAGCTCAGACGGTAGAGCACTTGCCCCTGAAAGGCAAAGGCCCCGAGTTCGAGTGTCTGACAGCACACAGTTTTAATCTGCCAGGAAGTTTCAAAGGCAATATTGAGGAATTCCACAATCAATTACAGTAACAACAGATAGTACCATTTGTATTTCATCCTACCCTGAATGAGATCTGTGTAATATTTCCGAACTTACGGAGTATTTAAAACTGTAATTACTATTTTATTAATATTAATTCACTGGAAGCCTTTTGGTTACAGTTGCATGAAACACGATCCTCCTTTTGAAATCAGACGTTTAATTGTACGGCGGGAAAGTCTAGATTCTGAGACCGTGTTCCTCGGTGACAAAACAGCGCATAGCTTATCAACCGCGTTAAGTGATTGTCTTGGATATCGAAAGATGCAGATGAGGCATAGTATCAGGTATCACAATAAGCTTTATCTCATGCACAAAATATCTGCGGGCGTTAAGTGTCATAGGCAAAGACATGGAACTTCTAGAAGCAATGGCTGAAGATTTCCACGAGCTAGTAAAGACAGCTCCACTCATACTCGCTCCCTCTCCCTCTCCCTCTCCCTCCCTCCCTCTCTCTCCCTCTCCCTCCCTCTCTCTCTCTCTCTCTCTCTCTTTCTCTCTCTCTCTCTCACTCTCTCTTACTCGATGTCTGAAGGTTATTACACGTGTTTCGACATTTAAATATGATTCTAATCATTATTTGGTAAGTGGCTGCTACGTTTTTGCATTCTTCCGAATGCTCTAAGTTATTTGAACTGTTAATCGGACAGACACCTGTAAATGATGAACGTGATTTTAATGCTTCATAAATATTTAGCTCTGTAAACATATTCTCGAAATTAATAACTCGTCTTTTAGAATCAAGCATTCCACGTCTCCCTTTAAAACTCTTCAAATACGCGTGAGGATGATTTCACCACTACAACGAATTCTTTCTCACACCATTTCGAAAACTGTGGTAGCGTATCAATTCGGTCTTTTAGCTCTCGAAAAAAACACTAATATTTAAGAAGAATTACAATTCTGTGAAAAATGATACAGCAAAGGATCCTTGCAGTATATTCGGTCTGTCCATGCCGTATTTTTCCTATCTTCGATTTCAAAATTACGCTAGCTTCCATTATATCTCATGAACTTCTTGCTCAAAATCTAAATTTTGCCGTTCATTTATGTAGTAACTAGCATAATATTTATCTATAACTTTGGGGTCGGTTTCTGCTACTGCTGAAAAAATTGATAGTAAACGTCGTTCCATCTCCCTGTGAGTAACTGTGGCAACAAAGAAGAATATTCACACACATTTCAGGATAAATTCGTAATGGAGGGTGCTTTACTGTGGAGCATATGTGGGTAGAACAAGCCTCTGCACACGTGGATTTTATTATAATTCTTGTGTTGCTATTGATTAAACGAACAAGGAATAGTAAAAGTGATAGGTGATATATATCTAGTAAATCTTGACAAGCACAGATGAGCCAGAAAACGCAATGTATGAGCGCTACTACGGAACACACGTCTACAGTCTCTTACTTGCTTAGTCAACAAGATATTTAGGGGAACTTGAAAAGGGGACAAATATTCGTGCACAATCTAGTGATCAGAGATTATGTATTCCCTTCTCTATCGTTATTCACACCTACAAACAAACTATATCCTGCAACTTGGGTTCGAACAAAGTACCTCTTCATTGTGTGCTGTCTTGCCACTACGACTTAACCGCGGTAGCAGGCGAAATACCTGATACAGACAGTCTCACAAATAAAATCTGCTGTCATGTTGCAAATACAGTTTAATTACGTCTTTGTGGAAAGTAAACGAAGACAAACTGTCGCCATCGCATATTCCCATTGGTGAATCGATACTTGGTTTCGCTGGTATTTTTTTTTTTTCTTTTTTTAACCACAGTTGTGGCCTGTGGCGGAGCCGGGCGCGCTGTGGGTCTGCCCTCCACGGCGCGGCCAATCTTGGCGAGGCTTGGCGCACCTCGTTACGCCGCAGATGAATATGTAATGGCCGGCGGGCCCGCCCCGCTTCTTGCCGTAATTAACATGGAAATCACACAATGCAGGTACCGGCGCCTGCCACCTGCATCTCTTCGCCAGACGCGTCTTGTTCTTGCAAAGCGACTGGCTACAGGCACTGCTCTAGCAACACAAGAAGTAGTTCACATGAACGAATAAAACGTTACACACGGGGAGCTGTACATTAAACTGTACAATGTGCCATTCATGAGATACTGCATGATTCCCTATTTACTGCTAAGAGGACAGCAGAGGTATTATTTCTATTTAAAGTCAAAACAAGATCGGAAAGGGATTATTCTAGCATTCGGTTGATTTGATTGCTAGGCAAATCACAGAACACAGAGAATGATTATAGCCTTAAAAGTTTTGTAAACGAAGATCTGGAAATGAATCGGCTGTAACTTTATTCAAGGAACAATCTAAGTAGTCTCTTGAAATGATTTAAGGACTTAAATTAGGATGGCCAGATGGCTATGAGAATTACTGCCCGTAGATTAGAGGACACCCTCATGAACCATGGACCCCGTCGCTGGAGGGGAGACTTGCGTGCCTCAGCGATACAGATAGCCGTACCGTAGGTTCAGCCACAACGGAGGAGTGTCAGTTGAGAGGCCAGACAAATGTGTAGATCCTGAACGTTTGATCAGGGCCAGAAGGAACACGACTATCAGATGCACTTAAACAGAGAGGTGAAGCATCG
Source organism: Schistocerca piceifrons (assembly GCF_021461385.2). Lineage (NCBI taxonomy): Eukaryota > Metazoa > Arthropoda > Insecta > Orthoptera > Acrididae > Schistocerca > Schistocerca piceifrons. Next base: position 158,688,646 of record NC_060138.1, on the reverse strand, counting down.
TCAACTCCTCTCCTCTACTTCTCTACAGTCTATGTTGCTCTACTATTCCCAGTTTGATTAACTACGAAATAATTATCATTCCCTATACACGCTTTGATTATACCTTATAATATTCTTCGATAAGTATGAAACCAGCGTTCCCAGTGAATTTACACACCAGAAAATAGTGGTAAAATGTAACACTAGCACGCCATGCTAAGAGGATGTACAGCGATATAAGCACATTTCAACTGCTTAATACCGCACATCCGGTGTCTTAAAAAAAAGTTGTGTGTTTTTGTAACTCCTAAGTTATTAATAACCTCCTCACAAGCACTCTCTTACATCATCCCTGACGATAGACCTATTTGTATTAAATTTAATCTGATTTTGTGAAATTCGACCTTAGTCAAGTGAGGCGCTCAAAGGTAGCATAATTTGAAACAATAATATTTCCTGCACATTTCAGTTTGTTTTATACAACTTTTGAGCACCAGATTTAATAAACCGTTATCATCTGAAGATTCAATTATTAAAATACCGATAAAAATTAAAAATAAAATTCTGTCTCTAAAATAAAGAGAAGGGTGGAAAAACAGTACCGAAAACGAGTAAATATGTTACTGTCTGGTTTTCGTCAAGTTACAGTGAAAAATTTGAAATATTTTCTAACACACGTCATCAATTTTTAAAGTGTGTAGCTGCCGATTTATGACAACGAGACCGTTTTTCAATTGGAACTACATTTTGCTGCAACACTGGAAAAACTATTCGAAGAAGTTTTCAGCGACGTAACATACGTGAAACTTGATACCATCACACACTACTGTCCCACGGTGAGGAGTAGAGATCACACAAACATGTTTCTGACCAACTAGAACCAATGCATGTTCCATGGACACTATGTTAGCTGGATGTACAGGTCAGAGAACAAATGCTTCCTGTCGTTCCGCACAGAAGAGCCAAAGAAACTGGTGCACCTGCCTAATATCGTGTAGGGCCCCCGCGAGTACGCAGAAGTGCCGCAACACGACGTGGCTTCGACTCAATTAATGTTTGAAGTAGTGCTGGAGGGAATTGACAACATGAATCCTGCACGGCTGACCATAAATTCGTAAGAGCACGAGGGGGTAGAGATCTCTTCTGAAAAGCACGTTGCAACCAATCCCAGATGTACTCAATAATGTTCATGTCTAGGGAGTTTGGTGGCCAGCGGAAGTGTTCCTGGAGCCAATCTGTAGCAATTATGGACGTATGGGGTGTCACATTGTCCTGCTGGAATTGTCCAAATCTGTCAGAATGCACGATGGACATGAATGGGCGCAGGTAATCAGACAGGATGCCTATGTACGTGTCACCTGTCACAGTCGTATCTAGACGTATCACGGGCCCCATATCACTCCAACTGCATACGCCTCACAGCCTCCACCAGCTTGAACAGTCCCCTGCTGACATGCAGGGTCCATGGATCCATGAAGTTGTCTCTATACCCGTACACATCCATCCGCTCGATACAATTTGAAACGAGACTCGTCCGAACAGGCAACATGTTTCCAGTCATCAACAGTCCAATATCGGTGTTGACGGGCGCAGGCGAGGCGTAAAGCTTTGTGTCGTGCAGTCATCAAGGGTACACGAGTGGACCTTCGGCCCCAAGAGCCCATGTCGATAACGTTTCGTTGAATAGTTCGCACGCTGACACTTGGTACCCCGGCACTGAAATCCGCAGCAATTTGCGGGAGAGTTGCACGTCTGTCACATTGAACGATTCTCTTCAGTCTTCATTGGCCCCGTTCTTGCAAGATCTTTTTCCGGCTGCAGCGATGTTGGAGATTTGATGTTGTACCGGATTCCTGATATTCGCGGTAAACTCATCAAATGGTCGTAAGGGAAAATCCCCACTTCACCGCTACCTCTGAGATGCCGTGTCCCATCGCTCGTGCGCCGACTATAACACCACATTCAGACTCACTTAAATCTTGATAAACTGCCATTGTATCAGCAGTAACCGATCTAACTGCGCCAGACACTTTTTGTCTTACATACGAGTTGCCGACCGCAGCGCCGTATTCTGATTGTTTACATGTCAGTTTTTGAATACGTGTGCTTATATCAGTTTCTTTGGCGCTTCAGTGTGTATTCCTCATCCCAGGAACTCTCGGAGTGCCCTGTTGAAATATGTGTAGTTGCGTAAAGATTGGTTATCTACATCTATAGAACAGGATTGTGCAACCTTTTAGCTTACGTGGACCATATCGTAAGATGAGTATTTTTGGGGCGTATATAATATACTTAACATTAACAGTAACCATTGAGAAAAAAATAACACAATAGACCAATGACAGAATAGCAACGCGTAGCGGGAATTTCATATTGAAAATATTCAATTCACCGTAACTTTACACAAACGAAATTTTATGAATTTTTCTTTTTTACCGATCGTATCACAATAGATATTTACTTTTGGGCCGCTTTGATACTTGCTTCGGGGCGCATGCGGCCCGGAGGCCACGGATTGCACATCCTTGCTCCAGAATATTCCTGATGTAGCAAATTATTTCCCTCAGGATGTAAGGTCAGCATGTATCACAGAATGACGCTCAGTCATTATAGTCGGTACTTGTAAGCTGTACCACTCAACGCCTCCACAATACAGGCTACAGATAGCGATCGCGAAAAGTAGCGTCTAACGCGCTTGTGGCTACCTGTATCAAAAATAGTTCAAATGGCTCTGAGTACTATGAGACCTAAGTTCTGAGGTCATCGGTCCCCTGGAACTTAGAACTACTTAAACCTAACTAACCTAAGGACATCACACACATCCATGCCCGAGGCAGGATTCGAACCTGCGACCGTAGCGGTCGCGCGGTTCTAAACTGTAGCGCCTAGAACCGCTCGGTCACTCCGGCCGGCTATTACCTGTATCACAGTTAGACGCGGGACTCTTGTACAGTCAAAGGCGACCCAGTTTATGTTCCCGTTGAAAGTTATTTTTCCCTGGACAGTGAGACCGTTAGTGGTATGTATACCGCCGATGCACACCACAACAGATGGCTTCGAACTGTGGATCAGATGGTACGGTTCATTACAGTCATGGAAGAAAATATAGTTCAGCCATGCTTTGATCTGGTTCCACACACCCCCACTAATGTCTCACAAGCGAACCTCCCGATCGCACCCCCCTCAGATTTAGTTATATGTTGGCACCGTGGATAGGCCTTGAAAAACTGAACAAATATCAATCGAGAAAACCGGAAGAAGTTGTGTGGAACTATGAAAAAAATAAGCAAAATATACTAACTGTGTAGCCCATGCGCAAGATAGGCAACATCAAGGATAGTCTGAGCTCAGGAGCGCCGTGGTTCCGTGGTTAGCGTGAGCAGCTGCGAAACGAGAGGTCCTTTGTTCAAGTCTTCCCTCGAGTGAAAAGTTTACTTTCTTTATTTTCGCAAAGTTACGATCTGTCCGTTCGTTCATTGACATCTCTGTTCACTGTAATAAGTTAAGTGTCTGTGTTTTGCGACCGCACCGCAAAACCGTGCGATTAGTAGACGAAAGGACGTGCCGCTCCTATGGGAACCGAAAACATTTGATCGCAAGGACATAGGTCAACCGATTCCTCCACAGGAAAACACGTCTGACATATTCTATACGTCACTGCTGACAGCATGCGCGTCACATGAAAGGAATATGTTGTCGACCCACCTAACTTGTACACTTGGCGAATGGGTAAAAAGATTTTTAGTGGATGTGATAATCACTCCCAAAAAAGTGATGAAAACATAAGAGTTTGTCACATAAACTGCAACAAATGAATGCAAGAGTTTCACAATCGCACAGTTTTCCCTGTGCTCTGTCAAAACATACGTTTTTAACGTTTTCAAATTTTTCCGTGTGTAGACCGTCAAATCCTGCATATGTCCAAGCAAATCTGAACATGTCCTGGAATTTTGGAGAGCAAAGTTGATTATGTGTGAGTGCCTGAACTTTGATAATTGTCCGAAAATAGAAAAAATTAAACTTTTCACTCGAAGGAAGACTTCAACCAAGGACCTCTCGTTCCGCAGCTGCTCGCGCTAACCACGGGACCACGGCGCTCCTGAGCTGAGACTATCCTTGATGTTGCCTATCTTTCGCATGGATTACTGAGTTTGTACATTTTGCTTATTTTTTTCATAGTTCCACACAACTTCTTCCTGTTTTCTCGATTGATCTGTGTTCAGTTTTTCAAGGCCTATCCACTGTGCCATCTTATAACTAAACCTGAGGAAGGTGCGATGGGGAAGTTCCCTGTGTCAGTATCATGCGCAGAAGGAGACACAATTTCACGACATGACAAATCATTTTGTCAACTATCCAGCCCCGTTCGAACTGTCGCATGCCGATACTGTGCTTCTTGATGTAGACAAGGAATGGCCATTCGCTTTCACGTTCGCACTTCGTTTGAGAGGCTTCAACGGCCTAGAACTAGCTTACGTGGATACCATATCCTTGCAGTACTAACTACAGGGTGTTTCAAAAATGACCGGTATATTTGAAACAGCAATAAAAACTAAACGAGCAGCGATAGAAATACACCGTTTGTTGCAATATGCTTGGGACAACAGTACATTTTCAGGCAGACAAACTTTCGAAATTACAGTAGTTACAATTGTCAACAACAGATGGCGCTGCAGTCTGGGAAACTCTATAGGACGATATTTTCCACATATCCACCATGCGTAGCAATAATATGGCGTAGTCTCTGAATGAAATTACCCGAAACCTTTGACAACGTGTCTGGCGGAATGGCTTCACATGCAGATGAGATGTACTGCTTCAGTTGTTCAATTGTTTCTGGATTCTGGCGGTACACCTGGTCTTTCAAGTGTCCCCACAGAAAGAAGTCACAGGGGTTCATGTCTGGCGAATAGGGAGGCCAATCCACGCCGCCTCCTGTATGTTTCGGATAGCCCAAAGCAATCAGACGATCATCGAAATATTCATTCAGGAAATTAAAGACGTCGGCCGTGCGATGTGGCCGGGCACCATCTTGCATAAACCACGAGGTGTTCGCAGTGTCGTCTAAGGCAGTTTATACCACCACAAATTCACGAAGAATGTCCAGATAGCATGATGCAGTAATCGTTTCGGATCTGAAAAATGGGCCAATGATTCCTTTGGAAGAAATGGCGGCCCAGACCAGTACTTTTTGAGGATGCAGGGACGATGGGACTGCAACATGGGGCTTTTCGGTTCCCCATATGCGCCAGTTCTGTTTATTGACGAAGCCGTCCAGGTAAAAATAAGCTTCGTCAGTAAACCAAATGCTGCCCACATGCATATCGCCGTCATCAATCCTGTGCACTATATCGTTAGCGAATGTCTCTCGTGCAGCAATGGTAGCGGCGCTGAGGGGTTGCCGCGTTTGAATTTTGTATGGATAGAGGTGTAAACTCTGGCACATGAGACGAGACGTGGACGTTGGCGTCATTTGGACCGCAGCTGCAACACGGCGAACGGAAACCCGAGGCCGCTGTTGGATCACCTGCTCCACTAGCTGCGCGTTGCCCGCTGTGGTTGCCGTACGCGGTCGCCCTACCTTTCCAGCACGTTCATCCGTCACGTTCCCAGTCCGTTGAAATTTTTCAAACAGATCCTTTATTGTATCGCTTTTCGGTCCTTTGGTTACATTAAACCTCCGTTGAAAACTTCGTCTTGTTGCAACAACACTGTGTTCTAGGCGGTGGAATTCCAACACCAGAAAAATCCTCTGTTCTAAGGAATAAAGCATGTTGTCTACAGCACACTTGCACGTTGTGAACAGCACACGCTTACAGCAGAAAGACGACGTACATAATGGCGCACCCACAGACTGCGTTGTCTTCTATATCTTTCACATCACTTGCAGCGCCATCTGTTGTTGAAAATTGTAACTACTGTAATTTCGAAAGTTTGTCTGCCTGAAAATGTACTGTTTTCCCAAGCATATTGCAACAAACGGTGTATTTCTATCGCTGCTCGTTTCGTTTTTATTGCCGTTTCAAATATACCGGTCATTTTTTAAACACCCTGTACTTACTCCAGGCGTGCTGTTCTACGTACCTTACGAATTTGGTGTATTTCGGGCGGTTCTTTCCAGACACCGCAATGTTCACAGCCATTAGGACAGATACGCACAGCGTAACGATAACTGGGTACCTTCCATGTGCAGAAGACCGGCACTTGGGAGTATTCAGCCACGAGAGGGAGGCGGGCGAGGCTGCCGAGACTCAGGCAGGCTGTGCTGGGAGTGGCTGGCTGGTGTTTTCACGCCCGCCGTGTCCCCTTGCGGGCGGGCCGCCGCCTCGCCGCCGTTAGTCGCCTTGGGATGCGAGCCACTTGCCGGCGTGATAATACTGCTCGGCCTCCCCTCGCCCCGCCCCACTGTGTTGCGGGGGAATCCGGGGCGCGGAGGCAGCCCTTCGTTAGAGAGGTTATTTTGCAAGTCTATCTGGCAAGCAAACTCGGCGGCGGCGCAGAATGAGGCGGCGGGAGCGCTTCGCGGCTCGCCACCGGCCTCTGGCGGCACTCTGCTGCCTCACAATGCGCCCGAGGCGAGCCCCTCTTTCTTCATCCAGTACTTCAAGAAAGGAAGCTTTCCAACACAACCGTCGGCGTGTGCTTCTAGTTATAAACACTAACATTCGTGTTGCAAGGAAACAAATCTCTCTTATTGTGATTTACTTCGTTGAGAAACAATTTTCAGGAATAAATTTGTTGGAGGACATCCTATAGATAAATACAAGGCCACCGCCTCTATCACCATCAAAAAAAGTGACGCTGCTCCTAAGAACAGTAATAAAATAGAAATTTAACTAAAATTTTTGAAACAGTTCTGAAGAATGTTTGGTTGGTTTGCGATAGGGGACGAAACGGCGAGATCATAGGTTTCATCGGTTTAGGAAAGGATGGGGAAGGAAGTCGGCCCTGCCCTTCCAAAGTAACCAGCCCGGCATTTGCCTGAAGGGATTTTGTGAAATCTCGGAAAATCTAAATCAGGATGGCTGGACGCGGGTTTGAACCGTCTTCCTCCCAAATGGGAGCCCTGTGTGCTAAGTACTGCGCCACCTCGCTGGGTAAAGATTTTTTTTTTTTAATGATTCAATAAATTTTGCCAGCATTTCATCTGACAGATAGTTTTGGATCATTGGTACTCTGGATCACAAGATGTAAGTAGTCCTACACTTTGTACAACAAATATCAGCTGACCCGTAAGCAAACAAGTGTAATACAATGGGCATCATTGGGCGAACAGCTTCTATTTAGTTAGACTGTATGATATTAGATCAGCAAGAGTCGATAGATACATGCGAACATATATTTCGAAGAAGTTTCCAACGCCGTAAAATCGATAGCGTCAGAAACCATTGTCCCGCCAAGAGGAGAAGAAGCTCCCATAACAATTTGCTGACCAACCACAACCAATACATGTGTTCACCGCATGGGTATCCAGCTTCGCAGAATGTGTGCTGCAGGACTTGCATTGTTAGTAGTCTTAGTGTGATGACTTGCCGTCAGGCGTCGGCACTGGTAAGTCGACTTGGGCTTCAAACACAAGTACCAGTGGGCGTTACAGTTGCAGACAGTCAACGTGGGTTTGGGCAAGGTGCGCAGGGCTTTACTCGCAAATCAATTTTATCAAAACAATAACAATAGTGCTGCTACTCTTCGCGAGTATCGACGCACCAAATGAATATAGAGAGGTCCTTCTTCTGCACCGGGGTTCAAGAAGATGCGGACGTTCGAATCAAGTGGCGACTTCAGAATTGCTCCTGGGAGAGGCCGACGGCCAGTTGCACCACAAAGTTTTCAAAAGGTTACTGTTTCCATGACTGAGAATACTGGAGGCACAACCTGTGCATTCCACACTCAGTGCTGCGAACAATTGTGAAATGGTATCTCTAGCGCGGTTCCAGGCTGTCTTGGATGTAGACGGTCGTGACACTGAGCAACGTTTGTGACCTGGAACGTAAACATGGTACACAATTAACAAATGTTACCCTCTCATGTGGAAATTTGGGATGTCCTTACAAGTGTTTCCACAAAGTTTCATTGGCCTACGATCACTCGTTTTCCGTAGAGACCCTCTTAAGTAGCAAAAGTTTCATCACAACCACCCCGTATACCTAGCTGTAAAGAAGGTAGGCACTAAATGCCACTTACAGAATCGACATTCGATCGATATTCGAATAATGTGGGTTGCGTCGGCCTGGGAACCTTACCAAGAAGGATTAACGTAGCAGGTAGATTAATATTTATGAAAAACTGAGTGATTATATTGTTCAAAAGCGTGTTATACAAATATGGAACAAACTTCTCTGGGAGATACTACAAGAGTTTTTCACTGCAGACATACTTACTCTCGTACTTCAAAGTATCATTATTACTTCCTCCAATACTCCTCTCGTACATTAACATGTACAGAGAGGGAGCGAATATCGTTCTTCCTGCCGTACCATCCGTGAATGCAAAAGGAGGAGGAAAGGGCACCAGTGCCAACACATCTTTCCCAGTTTAGCGGAATACAAATGTAGATGTAATAGGGAGAAAACTCAACGGAATATAGTAAACCAAAATTTGAAATGCGTCAGGCACATAGTGTTGCGGAAGGAAGCTGCTTGCCAGTCCTTTTGGATTTCGGGTATCTATCTAATGCACCTTTTGGAACAAAACTCTGGTTGAGAAGAACTGGATCCAACTCATAATCCTTCACTGTACTATATCAATGTTCATTCTGTCACCTGCAGTTGCCTCACAAGTACCTCACAGCGTCGCTAGAAAGACAGTATTGGATGGGGCTATGCTTCGTTTTGCTCCGATGTTTAATGTGTAATCACAGGAATGCGGTATCTAGATACAATATAACTCTAAGCAGTGGAGTACCAATGTAGCTATTTCTCCTCTTGGATAGCTAGCTGTACCTCTCTCTTTATCTTTATTTTTTGCCGTCTTTTATATCGATATATAGGGTATTTCGCAAGTAGCTCCGTGAGTTCACAAGACGAATGTACAAAGACTACAAGGTAACAGAAAATGAACACATCAGTGGATAGAGCATCTCTGCAAGTCTTCTACTCACATTAAAGATTCTCCATATGGACACCATTGAAGATGTGGCGAACGTCAGTATGTGCTAGGAATTCATCGAAGCCGCTAGCAGTAAATGCTGCGAAATCGTGACGGAAACGTGCTTTAAAACTTTTTCCCCTTGATTGCCTGCCCGTAGGCGCGAATTAACCCGGTGCAGCAACACCGAGCGGATGGTCTACACGTTTTGACACAACTACCCCTTAGTGCAACTACGGTACGGCTACTATTACGAATAGAAACTTCGAGAAATGCAGCCGGCCGGAGTGGCCAAGGGTTCTAGGCGCTACAGTCTGGAACCGCGCGACCGCTACAGTCTCAGGGTCGAATCCTGCCTCTGGCATCGATGTGTGCGATGTCCTTAGGTTAGTTAAGTTTAAGTAGTTCTAAGTTCTAGGGGACTGATGACCTGAGATGTTAAGTCCCATAGTGCTCAGAGCCATTTGAACCATTTGAACTAAATGCATATATTCCGATGTTTGCTTCTAAAGTCCTGTGTCATATATTTACATTCATGACATGCACGACACATTTTAAGTTATGACTAATGCAATATGGTGGCTTACACCATTTTAAACCTTCATCTGTGAAGATTGTCCAAGATCGAAACCGGTAGAATTTCGGCTTAAAATAAAAAAAGAGCTGATGGTTCAAATATGCATTTTATATATTACTTAACGTCTGTTGGCAGTCACCTTACAACAATGCTTATCTACATTTTAATTTACAGAAATACTGAAGTATCTATGGCAGAATTTAGACTGCATTCTAAACAAGTGTTGACCTGTTAGACGTGTTTATTTCATTTTAAACCACGTTGCGATTAAAAAATTGTTCAAATGACTCTGAGCACTATGGGACTTAACAATTGAGGTCATCATTCCCCTATAACATAGAACTACTTAAACCGAACTAACCTACGGACATCAGACACATCCATGCCGGAGGCAGGATTCGAACCTGCGATCGTAGCGGTCGCGCGGTTCCAGACTGAAGCGCCTAGAACCGTTCGGTCACTCTGGCCGGCGTTGCGATTAAAATACAACCATTTCTGTTTACCTGTTTGGAAGTAAGAGAGCCTGGAGCTGCACGAGGACTTAAGGAAAATATATTGTCTCACAAAGCTTCAAATGTATCTGCCTCACAATCTACGAAATCTAATATCACGATATACACCACAAATTTATTTCGAAAGGCCACTTTTTAATAAAAGTTTGTACGAATTTATCGCTTCTAGCAACTATGAGAAATGCATAGAGCAGTTCTGGAACGCAGCTTGACACAGTGGCTGGGGCTTGGAGCCGTATAAGACGTGCAAAGCATAAAAAATATGTCCGGCAGCCTTGAGTAATCATTGCAGATAAATGCTAAGATCCTTCTTTCCAAAAAGTAGAACGTCCTATTTCCTTCACCATCGCTCCCTAGCTGAGCGGGTAATCAGTATTTAATAACATCCACGTCGACGAAAAGTCTAACCATTCTCCCTTTCCTTCCTGGGATCCTTTCACGGAGACAGCGTTATAGCCTCGACTGCCGTGCAGGAGGTTGAGTACTTAAATGCAAACAGAAGACACTGTTAATCCCGAGCGATGAGGAATTCCTGTGCACAGCATGTTGCAGAAGAATGCGCGGGTAATTTAGGCGAGCGCCCCGGCGAACTATTCGAGTCCACGGCGCGGCGCTCGCCTCTGCTAATTACCCGGGCACAAGGCGCGCCGCCTTTTGTTTCAAACTTGTTACTTTAATTCCGCCGGCTATATTCTTCGTGCGAGATTTTCCGAAAAGTTTTCCGGCGTCGGGAAGTGGGGTGAGGAAGAGGGGGGCGGGGTGGGCCAGGCAAGACGAGAGCCGGCGTGGACCGAGGCCGGGCACGGCTGCAGAGCCGGCTGCCGGCTCTGGCTGCCTACCGGCGCACGCTACCTGCGGCCCAACTTGGCGAATAAAACGCAGCACGTGCCGCTGCTGCCGCTTATCCGCCACCCGAATGAAACTTACGCGCGCGGCCAATAAAGCGCTGAATACCCCGCAGGGGCGCCACGGTGTGATGGAGCAGTTCAGCCTGGCGTCCACGTCTGTCACAGCCTATCAAAATAACGCACGAAACGCCCCTGAAATCGTTTCCTTGCGAGCAACGCATCAGCTGATACATGTACATTCGTTCTCCTCCTTTATCATGACTTCTTGCGTCGTAGAGTGTCTTCCAAGCGTATAATTTGAAATCAATCGTGATTCGCGTTAATTTCTTCTCCGCCGTATGGAATATGCTGGTGCATGTTCCGCAGCTGTATGAGATCAAAAGTATGCGGACACACCAAAGAAACACATGTTTTTCAAATTAGGTGCATTGTGATGCCACCTACTGTTAGGTACTCCATATCAACGACCTCAGTAGTAATTAGACATCGTGAGAGAGCAGGATCGGTCACTCCGCGGAACTCACAGACTTCGAACGTGCTTAAATGATTGGGTGTGATTTGTGTCTCACGTCTGTACGCGAGAGCTCCACGCTCCTAAACATCCCTAGGTCCACTGTTTCCGATGTGATAGTGAAGTCGAAACGTGAAGGGTCACGTACCGCACAAAAGTGTACAGGCCGACCTCGTCTGTTGACTGACAGAGACTGCCGACAGTTGAAGAGGGTCGTAATGTGTAATAGGCAGACATTTATCTAAACCATCATACAGGAATTAAAAAAAAATGTTGAAATGTGTGTGAAATCTTATGGGACTCAACTGCGAAGGTCATCAGTCCCTAAGCTTACACACTAATTAACATAAATTATCCTAAGGACAAACACAAACACCCATGCCCGAGGGAGGACTCGAACCTCCGCCGGGACCAGCCGCACAGTCCAGAACTGCAGCGCCCCAGACCGCTCGGCTAATCCCGCGCGGCTACAGGAATTCGAAACTTCATCAGGATTCACTGCAAGTACTGTGACAGTCGGGAGGTGAGAAAATTTGGATTTCATGGTCGATGGCTGCTCATAAGCCACACATCACGCCGGTAAATGTCAAACGACGCCTCGCTTGGTGAAAGTACCTTAAACATTGGACGATTAAACAGTGGAAAAACGTTGGTGGAGTGACGAATCATGGTACATAATGTGGTGATCCGATGCCAGGGTGTGGGTATGGCGAATGCCCGGTGAACGTCATCTGCCAGCTTGTGTAGTACCAACAGTAAAATTCGGAGGCGGTGGTGTTATGGTGCGGTCGTATTTTTCATGGAAGGGGCTTGTATCCCCTGTTGTTTCGCGTGGCACTATCACAGCACATGTTTTAAGCACCTTCTTGCTTCCCAATGTTGAAGAGCAATTCGGGGATGGAGACTGCATCTTTCAACAAGATCGAACACCGCTTCGTAATGCACGGCCTGTGACGGAATGATTACATGACAATAACATCCCTGTGATGGACTGGCCTGCATAGAGTCCTGACCTGAATTCTATAGAACACCTTTGGGATGTTTTGGAATGCCGACTTCGTGCCAGGCCTTACCGACCGACATCGATAGCTCTTCTCACTGCAGCACTCCGTGGAGAATGGGCCTCCTTTCCTCAAGAAACCTTCCAGCTCCTAATTGAACATAAGCCTGCGAGAGTGGAAGCTGTCGTCGAGGTGATGGGTGGGCCAGAACCATATTGAATCTCAGCATTACCGACGGAGGGCGCCACGAACTTGTAAGTCATTTTCAGCCAGTTGTTCGGAGACTTTTGATCACGTAGTGTTTATCTGGTATTTCAGACTATAAAACATGCTGTAACTGTATATAACTTTGACAAGGGTATAAGTGCAGATATTTCTATTTGTGACTGAGGACGGTGAACTGAACAACGTTGCATCAGTATTTACGTCATTTGCAGAATAATAACTGCAGCTATTACAGTTCCATTGTTTTAGTGTTGGTTAGTACCTACAAGTGCATGTTGTAAGAGCAAGCCATCAATGCTTACTTTCTCTTAGGCAACAGGTCAGGTGTCGAAGTGTGTATGCATTGACGCAAAACATCATTAGTCTGCACTGACAGGCTTCGTTCAGTCAGTGATGCAGTTACGACCGTGTAGAAAACATCAGGTAGTACATATTGTCACTTGGTTGTGGACAGTCTGTTAGATGCAGAGAAAAAACAATTAATGCAAATGTGTGTGAAATCTTATGGGACTTAACTGCTAAGGTCATCAGTCCCTAAGCTTACACACTACTTAACCTAAATTGTCCCAAGGGCAAACACACACACCCATGCCCCAGGGAGGACTCGAACCTCCGCCGGGACCAGCCGCACAGTCCATGAGTGCAGCGCCTTAGACCGAATTAATGCACTGAAATGGGTAAAAATTAAGGTACCAACGATCACAATATCTGCCCTTACACCCCTAATACCCTTCATGACCATCTGTTTTCTCATAGCGTGTAGTTATACATTTGGAATGCAGTACAGCAGAGCTTCTGCAGGGCATGGATTCGACAAGTCTTCGGTACGTTTCCGGAAGTATGTGGCGCAACATGTCTACACGTAAGTGACGCTATTCACGTAAGCTGAGGGCCTCAGCCGTTGGTCTGGATGACGGGTGTTTGGACAAGGCCGCCAAAGTATAAGAATAAATGTGATTCTACTGACGAGGCAACACGTTTCCATCTATCAATGGTCGCATGTAGATGAACCCATGCTCACTGTAGTCGTAACTATGGGTGTCGTTGGGTCAAAATAGGAACACGGGTAAGGTTACATATATCGACCTTGTACTTGACGGATCGAATCTACCCTTACGCTTCTCTGCTGCAGCGCAGTGCCATCGCTGACGGGGACACCCTATAGTTCGAGAAGCAACAGACTGGCACCTGGTAATCACCTGGCGCGAAGGAGTGAGTCAATCGCACCTGAGCCGTCAAGATTGAGTAGTACTGATATGTGTGTGAGAAAAGTGATCGTGGTAAAATAATAATTTTTAAGCTCAGGATTAATTTCATATTTTGCCTTTCGCGGGCAAGTTCTCTACCAACTGAGCTATCCAAGCACGACTCACGCCCCGTCCTCACAGCTTTAGGCAAAGGTCCCGAGTTCGAATCTCGGTCCGGCACACAGTTTTAATCTGCCAGGAAGTTTCATCGACAATGCTCATGAAAAGCAATACGGCGACGTCAAAACTAGAGACGTGTCAGGTGTGTCTGAAACGTAAAATCCGTGCTGATTTATCTACAATATTCAAGATAAAACTAAAAAATGACTGCCTGCTCCCATTTTCGCTGTTTGGCGAACAAGGAATTAGAAAAACATCTGTTACTAAAATGGACAGAAATTTTTCAGCTATACTAACTCATCATCTAGGTAACAACTATGACAAGTAACGCATTAAGCCTCTTACGTAGGGAGATTATAAAATGTTCAGGCCACAAATTAGGCGCTGATAGTTCCGTACAATTTTGGGACCGCAAGAAAGAAATGTGTCATTTAAAAACTAGAAGTCATACTGAGTAGATTTAATGGCAAATACTATCAAGAATGCGCGAAGGTAGCAGAGTTTGACAACCATCCCGCAGCGACTGCCCCCTACCGGCTCCTTGTTGACAACTGGATACGGGGAAGGCAATAAATCCAAGAGCGCGGGCGGAGTCTCTTACTTGCTGGCGAGGACGTCTTTATCTGGCTGGTCCGCGGCGGCGCTGAGGAACCGCCGTAAGAGCGAGTGTCCGCAGCGGCCACGGCAGCTGCGGTCGCGGCGCTGCCTTTCCTTCCCCCCGGCAAACGGCAGGCGGCAGCCCGGCGCAGCGCGCAGCAAACTTTGCGCTGGCTCGCGCTATCGACGGCGCGAGACGCGCCGCTGGCGCCGGCAGTATTTCATCCTACGGGACCCCAACGCGCGGGCCTAATTTATGGGCCGGCGGCCTAGTCCGTCTCAGATAGCGCGGTGCGGCGCGCACGCCACTTTCGCATCTCCGTAGGGTCGAGGCAGGCAAATCCGTGGCTCTCTATCTCCAGCTGCCCTGTTGTAGCTTTGGATGTCGGTTGCCACGCAGAGTGCAACCAGATACGCTCATCAAGGAACGAAACACAATATTGCAAGTATCGAAACACATCATCGTCTACAACATTTAAACAATGGTATCTTAACTGGTCCATCATCAGATGATAAACGAAGAAGAGTGAACTTGCTTCCCCACAGAAAAAGATTCCGTTCTGTCGATTTATTTTAATGCCTTTTCGCCTGAACGCCATGGAGCATAAACCGTCGATCATACAAAGACGTCGTCAATGCAGAAATACTTGCTCATTCCCATAAAGCAGTGCACTTGGGTGTTACTGTTCTCTTTAATATCCTGGGAAATGACGAAATACGACTCCCTACGTAGAGTGGCATGAAAGAGATGATTTCATAAATATAAGATATGATTCAAATGGCTCTGAGCACTATGGAAATTAACATCTATGGTCATCAGTCCCCTAGAACTTAGAACTACTTAAACCTAACTAACCTAAGGACATCACACAACACCCAGTCATCATAAATATAAGAGATTTCAGTTTGTTGTATATTGCATATTTCCGCTATTTCACTGCGTGGGACACTCATAAGGTTTTAATTATCACCTCAAAAACTAAACTTGATGAGTATATGAAGATGGTGTTGGCTCTCGATCTTACAATCTAGTTCATCAACAAAAGGTGGCAAATATGAGGTAGCCAAGGAGGTGGAAACGTGGGTTCCACTATGCCAAGACTGCTTGGTAGCTACAACAGGAAAACACAATTAATTAGCAGGAGTACAAAATAAGAAATTATTTATTACTTAGCTGTAGTCCATGATCAGTTGGTTGACAGTTATAGAAGACGCGACTAGACTAAGCGTCTGTAGAATGACATAATTTACAAGTTACAAATCTTCCAGTCACGAGTTAATCTCTCGTAATCTTGAATGTCGAATTCGGCGAATGTGAAGACTAACTCGGAACGGAGCTACAAAGACTTGATGGCAGCAATGACTGAGCTGCAGACGATGACTAACATCGGCGCTGGCTGACTACTGAGCCGGCGGGTGTGGCCGAGCGGTTCTAGGCGCTTCAGTCTGGAACCGCGCTACCGCTACGGTCGCAGGTTCGAATCCTGCTTCGGGCATGGATGTCTGTGATGTCCATAGGTTAGTTAGGTTTAAGTAGTTCTAAGTCTAGAGGACTGATGACCTCAGATGTTGAGTCCCATAGTGCTCAGAGCCATTTTTTTTACTACTGGGCGCGGCTACGAACTGTAGACTGGCACAACTGCACTACTCACCTGCTGCACATGAAGTGGCCTAGCGGCGCCTCGCGGCGAGCATAAGTACTGCGACTGGCTGTGTACTCTTTGGCTAACACAGCCCTTCTTCTGTTCCGTTTATCAAGAGAATCGCATCCGGCGGATCGATCTCTCAGGCGCCGGTGTGGTCGTAAGACTGACGACATCACAGATGGTATCTGTTCTTTCGGCCAACGCCTGTAAACAGCTAATGGTCTGAATTTCATTCTAATTTCAAACTTTATGAGGGTGTCATTCACACTGTTTTTCCAAAAACAGATGACTTAGCGAAGACTGATTCTAAAAGTCCGCAATTTGGGTGTTCAGGAAACATTCCAAACCGAAAATCATCTCGTTGTCATTTTGGAATTACTTCGTAAGAGGAAACAAGAAGTACTGGGTAACATGCCAGCAATACGGGAAAGAGAAGAGGCAAAATCTGATAGCCCAAAGAAGCACCATGTGTGTCCTGAGCAGAATGAGCTGGTGTGTTATCGTGGAGGAAAAGCATCCCTTTCAACAGCTTAGCACGACGCTTCGTATCGATAGCCTGCCATCATCTCGTCAGGAGATTTCGGTAATATGCTCCTGCGAAAGGTTTCCCCACACGATTATACTGTGTTACCATCACATCATGACATTTAAAGAAAAAAGAAAAGATAGCATCAGCTCGCCCAACGATGGTTCGTTCTTCGCCTTTTTCGACGACGATGAATCCCCACGTTTCCATAGCTCTACTCCACGGCGATTAGGCGACTAAAAAGTCGTCTAAAGTGATCTTACTCAGCTGCAGCATTTCTGCGGGTGTCTCACTTCGGCAGGCTTTTTAAATGAGTGAGCATTTATAAAACCCAGCGAGCGGCGATATTTCTTGCTTACGAAACGTCGTGGAATATACTGAAAACTGATTAATGACTGATTTTCAGTTTTTCCACTGTGGCCTCAATTCTGAGAACACCAGTGCTTCCACATACCTTGTGATTCCCTGTTCTTTACAGAGAGATGGTCTGCCATTTCGTTTTTCATAATTCAGATCTGTTTGCCCATGCTTTAAACGTTTGTCCCACGCACCAGCTGCGTTACATAATGGTGCTGTGTTGCCGTACACTTCACCTATCCAGTATGATTATTGCACCGTTTTTCCCGTTAGAATGTAGGAAACGAATTACCGCACGATCCTCCATTTCATTTCCACAAGAAATTTCCACTCTACAGCACAGCGTGCGCTGATACGATACTTCCTAGCACATTAAAGTTGTGTGGCCGAATCGGTAATCGAATCTGCGACTTTTGTATTTCGCGGGCAAGTGCCCTCCTGACTAATCTGTCCAGTGCTCGCCTTCACGGCTTTACTTCAGCCGGTAGTGCAGACGGGTTGGACGCCGGGCTTGGATAGCTCAGCCGGCAGAGCACTTGCCCGAAAAAGCAAAGGCCCCAGCTACACTTTGTCAATGGGCAGCGACATCTTGTTTCGGCCTTTCTATCGGCCTGCTGCGGCACTGTGGCGGGGGGTTTCAGTGTGGTTGAGGAATGAGGAGTTGTACTTTCCGATAAATAAAATAATTGCGTAAATTTATTTTTTCTATGTGATGATTAAAACTTTATGACTATTGCAACTGAAGCACTGTAATTCGAAAGAAATAACGCTGAGAAACAGGCACGAAGAAAGAAGGTATTAGTATGCTTAGAGTTTCATATTATAAACTACACTACTTGGCTTAATATTTAAAAAAAAAAATTTGAAATAAACGAAGCAGTGTGACCTTTCATAATCACCATTTCGATTGAAGTAACACTGTGAAAAAAATAGAATTAATTTAGTCCTTGAAAATTGGTACAGATGTGTCACAAATCACTTACTGGTACGCCCGCTTTGATTGGCTGGTCAGTTGTGAATTGTTTCCGCAGTTTCTATATCGTTTCTATTACATCCACTCGCTGAAACGGTATGCTCTGCCGAGCCTCAGTGAGACTGCAAACAGTTCTTCAGCAAAGTATCTTTTCTCCATGTACGTATTTCACAACGTATACCATTGATCATGTCATGGGATCTTCACAACGGAACAAATCAGTACTTTAGAACCTCAATGCTTTCACCTCCTACCATTTTGTGGACAGTTCCGAATGGAAAGAGCAAGTGCTTTATTGTCACATCACAGTGCTTTCTTCATGGAAGTTTTTGTAATATCAAGAAAATTGAATCTAAATGTACTACACGTATTACCGATTACTACGCTATTACCGATTACTACGCGTATTACCGATTTTCCACAAATTTGGCTCAGCTTGCGCAACTGCTGTAGAGAACACTCGATTTTGTCTTTTTATTACAACAGAAACTTTCTGTTTCGTTGCACTGACACACGTTTCAGACTTGGACTCTTCAAGATTATCAATTTCGAAACCACAAGTTTCCACATAATATTTACGGTGGTTACGGCATTTGTGACAAGTAGTTTAGGGAGGCCAAAGAAAACTTACACCCTGGCAACTAGAGTGGATTTGCACTGTGATTTTTCTAAACACCGGTGTAGTTTCTGAACCACAGAGGCATATCACCGGAAAGGTAAGAGCAATCAGTGTAGTTTTTCACTTGGGTATAACACAAAGAATTCGCTGTTGTGCTGAAAGCTTACCTTAAGGATTCCCAGTGCAATTTCTCCTTAACTAAATGAGTGAAATTTCTTCGTTGTAAGATGAAATGAATGTTTGTCTTAGGTAATCTGTGCTACGGTACGAACGTGAAGATATGTTCTAACAACTGCGACCGCTACTGTAAGCAAATGTTCATTGAGGTTATGTGTAGTTTTGCTGTCCATTATCTGAATGATACACAAGTGTACCATGGATAGACGAAATACTTACTGCAGCAGTATGTGTTTAGTTACACCTTTTAATAAATAACCTGCACCCCAACATGTGCGTGTGGACACTTGTTAACAGTGGGTAAACGTAAACATTACTCTGGAGCAGTCTGCAGTAAAGCAGTAAGCGTGTGTAGCACTGTGAGATAATAATTGTGTAAGGACGTGGCTCCCTCGGCGGACCGACATAGAGTCGCGGCGTGGAGCACACTTTGCACATGAATGCCAGGCAGCGCAGTATTACCTCATTAACAACAGCGTAGTATTGTCGTTATGCTGTTAGTGACGAAGGATGGAAGGGAGCCGTCCATAATCATCAACACCAGCCAATTGGCGAAAGGACACACAAGCTTAAGGAGCAAATTCGAAGTACGAATCATCGTCAAGAGTTTCACGTGTTCCTACTGCGCTAATGACTGTGAAGGGTTCTGTATTGAAAGTAACAAATATTCCCATAGCCTGGAGGTCTCCTTCTCTGCCGGCCGGTGTGGCCGAGCGGTTCTAGGCACTACAGTCTAGAACCGCGCGACTACTACGGTCGCAGGTTCGAATCCTGCCTCGGGCATGGATGTGTGTGATGTCCTTAGGTTAGTTAGGTTTAAGTAGTTCTAAGTTCTAAGGGACTGATGACCACTGCAGTTAAGTCCCATAGTGCTCAGAGCCATTTTTTTCTGTTGCTTATGATCTCGACCCAGCAATAAACTCACACCGCTTAAACTACGAGGTGCTGCATTACATGAATAGGAAGAATGAAGGTTAGGATTTAACGTCCCGTCGACAATAGATCATTAATCACGGAGCAGAAGCTGGGATTGTTTCAAGGATGGAGAAGGAAACCGGCCGTGTCCTCTCAAACGAGTCGTTCCGGAATTTCCTGAAACGATTTAGGAAAATTGCGAAAAACCTAAATCTGGTTGGCGGGACGGGGATCTGAACCGTCGTCCTCCCGAATGTTAGTCCAACGTGCTAACCACTGCGCCACCTCGCTCGGTATTACATGAGAATTTCGACATTGATGCGAATACATAGAAAGAAGGATCATTTATTGTATGATTATATGATAGTGGAACAAACACTGGTAACAGTTACTTCTGTAAAATGGTTCATATGGTTCAAATGGCTCTGAGCACTATGGGACTCAACTGCTGAGGTCATTAGTCTCCTAGAACTTAGAACTAGTTAAACCTAACTAACCTAAGGACATCACAAACATCCATGCACGAGGCAGAATTCGAACCTGCGACCGTAGCGGTCTTGCGGTTCCAGACTGCAGCGCCTTTAACCGCACGGCCACTTCGGCCGGCCTCTGTAAAATATCTGGGAGTATGCGTACGGAACGATTTGAAGTGGAATGGTCATATGAAATTACTTGTTGGTAAGGCGAGTGCCAGGTTGAGATTCATTGGGAGAGTCCTTACAAAATGTAGTCCATCAACAAAGGAGGTGGCTTACAAGAACCTCATTCGACCTATAGAAGAGTATTGCTCATCAGTGTAGGATCCGTACCGGGTCGGGTTGACAGAGGAGATAGAAAAGATCCAAAGAAGAGCGGCGCGTTTCGTCACAGGGTTGTTTGGTAAGCATGACAGCGTTACGGAGATGTTTAGCAAACTCAAGTGGCAGAGTCTGCAAGAGAGGCGCTCTGCATCGCGGTGCAGCTTGCTGTCCAGGTTTCGAGAGGGTGCGTTTCTGGATGAGGTATCGAATATATTGCTTCCCCCTACTTATACCTCCCGAGGAGATCACGAATGCGAAATTAGAGAGGATTTCCGGCAGTCGTTCTTCCCGCGAACCATACGCGACTGGAACAGGAAAGGGAGGTAATGACACACCGTTGGGTGGCTTGCGGGCTATAAATGCAGATGTAGATGTAGATGTTCTGCGTGGTATCTTTTGCCAGTCCCATGAAGAAATGAGCCGTCCAGAAGGAATGAGGAAAACGTATGTTTCCACGGCGCGCTGTGACGCAGCCCGGAATAATTTGGCAATGTGATACAGTACTGTGCGAGCTCCGGCGCCAAAGACGGCGACTTGGGCGTCGACCGTCGTCAGTATTCGCGGCCGGCGTCCGGTGATAGCCCCTCGCCGTCGCCGTATCGAGCGTGGGGTCCGGCGCCGCCCCGTCAGCGTCGCGGCGCGTCGCGTCGCGTCGCGCAGCGCACTTTGCATATGTATGCCCGACTGCCCGCCGTCGGCGCCGGCAGCGTCCGGCGGGCGAGCGCGCCGCGACGCCCTCCTTCTTTACGACGGCCGGGCACAAACACGGGTATTAACGCGGGCCTTCGCCCCTGGACCTCCGTCCCGAGGAGCTGCGCTCTTCTGCACAAAGGCGCTCGTTAGGCCGCTGGACGCAGTTGTTAGACGCGATTCCAGCCCTCGCCGGCGCGGCGATAATCGATACCATTCAAAGGCTGGCGCGACCTCGGCGGGTTCTTCAGCTCTCCAGTGCTGGATGCGAGGACCTCGCTAAAGCCTCTCCAATGATGCGTCCATTCGGTGCGTCCAGCGGGCGGTCGTGGTCCTACACAGAGCACTAGAGCGAGGTGGAGTCCACCATTATTTATGGCATATCTATTGGCCTACAAGTGGAAAAGAGGGGTGTAAGAAAAACTATTGATGCTGAAGTATGTTTATCTCTGGCACAACTGCAAATCAATAAATCGAGAACATTTCAAACGTGCTGTAACACAAGTTTCTTAACAAACAAATGAAAATATTAACAAGGGAACCTCCCCATCGCACCCCCCTCAGATTTATCTACATCTACATCTACATCTATACTCCGTAAGCCACCTGACGGTGTGTGGCGGAGGGTACCCTGAGTACCTCTATCGGTTCTTCCTTCTATTCCAGTCTCGTACTGTTCGTGGAAAGAAGAATTGTCGGTATACTTCTGTGTGGGTTCTAATCTCTCTGATTTTATCCTCATGGTCTCTTCGCGAGATATACGTAGGAGCGAGCAATATACTGCTTGACTCTCCGGTGAAGATATGTTCTCTAAACTTTAACAAAAGCCCGTACCGAGCTACTGAGCGTCTCTCCTGCAGAGTCTTCCACTGGTGTTTATCTATCATCTCCGTAACGCTTTCGCG
Source organism: Schistocerca piceifrons (assembly GCF_021461385.2). Classification (NCBI taxonomy): domain Eukaryota; kingdom Metazoa; phylum Arthropoda; class Insecta; order Orthoptera; family Acrididae; genus Schistocerca; species Schistocerca piceifrons. The sequence goes on along the minus strand of NC_060138.1, from coordinate 158,666,334 downwards.
ATCACTAAATGATCCTGCTCTACGTTGGATCTTCTCTATCTCTTCCGTCAACCCTATCTGGTATGGATCCCACATTGCTGAACAGTATTCAAGCAGTGGGCGAACAAGCGTACTGTAACCTACTTCCTTTGTTTTCGGATTGCATTTCCTTAGGATCCTTCCAATGAATCTCAGTCTGGCATCTGCTTTACCGACATCAACTTTATATGATCATTCCATTTTAAATCACTCCTAATGCGTACTCCCAGATAATTTATGGAATTAACTGCTTCCAGTTGCTGACCTGCTACTTTGTAGCTAAATGATAAAGGATCTATCTTTCTGTGTATTCGCAGCACATTACACTTGTCTACATTGAGATTCAATTGCCATTCCCTGCACCATGCGTCAATTCGCTGCAGATCCTCCTGCATTTCAGTACAATTTCCCAATGTTACAACCTCTCGATACACCACAGCATCATCTGCAAAAAGCCTCAGTGAACTTCAGATGTCATCCACAAGGTCATTTATGTATATTGTGAATAGCAACGGTCCTATGACACTCCCCTGCGGCACACCGGAAATCACTCTTACTTCGAAACACTTCTCTCCATTGAGAATGACATGCTGCGTTCTGTTATCTAGGAACTCTTCAATCCAATCACACAATTGGTCAGATAGTCCATATGCTCTTACTTTGTTCATTAAACAACTGTGGGGAACTGTATCGAACGCGTTGCGGAAGTCAAAAAACACGGCATCTACCTGTGAACCCGTGTCTATGGCCCTCTGAGTCTCGTGGACGAATAGCGCGAGCTGGGTTTCACACGACCGTCTTTTTCGAAGCCCATGCTGATTCCTACAGAGTAGATTTCTAGTCTCCAGAAAAGTCATTATACTCGAACATAATACATGTTCCAAAATTCTACAACTGATCGACGTTAGAATTGCCACAGTGGATAGGCCTTAAAAAACTGAACACAGATCAATCGAGAAAACAGGAAGAAGTTGTGTGGAACTATGAAAAAAACAAGCAAAATATACAAACTGAGCAGTCCAAGCGCAAGATATGCAAAATCAAGACAGAGTGAGTTCAGGAGCGCCGTGGTTCCGTGGTTAGTGTCAGCAGCGGCGGAGCGAGAGGTCCTTGGTTCAAGTCTTCCCTCGAGTGAAAATTTTATTTTCGCAAAGTTATGATCTGTCCGTTCGTTCATTGACGTTTCTGTTCACTGTTATAAGTTTAGTGTCTGTGTTTTGCGACCGCACCGCAAAACCGTGCGATTAGTAGACGAAAGGAAGTGCCGCTCCAATGGGAACCGAAAACATTTGGTCGCAAGGTCATAGGTCAACCGATTCCTCCACAGGAAAACACGTCTGATACACTCTATACGACACTGGTGACAGAATGTGCGTCACATGACAGGAATATGTTGTCGACCCACCTAACTTGTACGCTAGGCGAATGGGTAAAAAGATTCTTCTACCTTGCCCCATTTAGGTTTTCTTGTGGATGTGATAATCACTCCCAAAAAAGTGATGAAAACATAAGAGTTTGTCACATAAACTGCAACAAATGAATGCAACAGTTTCACAGTCGCACAGTTTTCCCTGTGCTCTGTCCAAACATATGATTTTAACGTTTTCAAATTTTTCCGTGTGTAGACCGTGAAATCCTGCATATGTCCAAGCAAATCTGAGCATGTCCTGGAATTTTGGAGAGCGAAGTTGATTATGTGTGAGTGCCTGAACTTTGATAATTGTCTGAAATTAAAAAATTAAACCTCACACTCGAGGGAAAACTTGAACCAAGGACCTCTGGTTCCGCAGAGGCTCACGCTAACCATGGGACCTCGGCGCTCCTAAGCTCACGTCCTCCATGATGTTGCATATCTTGTATATTTCGCTTTTTTTTTTTCATAGTTCCACACAACTTCTTCCTGTTTTCTCGATTGATCTGTGTTCAGTTTTTCTAGGCCTATCCACTGTGCCAACTTAATAACTGAATCTGAGGGGCGTGCGATGGGGATGTTCCCTTGTAAGTGAAAAATGGAACAAATTAGACATACAAAAGCAGTTATACTGGAAAGAGTGATTGATATGCTCATGGTGTCCGTACTAGGCCAACTGTAATAGTATTCCCGGAATATCGGAGAAATAAAGGGGCTGTATTAGAAGACAAATTTGATTAAGTAGCACAACTAATGGGGACGCTTAGCAGATGTATACTTACGAAGAAACGGGTGCTACAAACAAAGCAAAAAATGAAAAAGACGGAGTGGGAGACACAGAAGAACTTAGATAGAAGAATAAAAATAACGTAAGAGATATACTATAAAATGATAGGATAGAAGTAATCCAGGTGCCGTACCAGTTTATAGGTCAAGCAACCATCTCTTGGCACACACAATGTCAAACATATTCAGTCAGCTTGTAAAGGAAAAATTAAGACCAGCCATTCCTCGAAACACGTATTTGAGCTAAAAAAAAAATTCTCAGAAACGTTGTGTGATAATTCGTGAGTATCATTTCCAGAACAAGTTCATCATATACTCGTATATATATTGTGGCATTCAACGTAAATGGTTCAAAAGGGTCCGAGCACTATGGGACTTCTGAGCTCATCACTCCCCTATAACTTAGAACTACTTAGACATAACTAACCTAAGGACATCACACACATCCATGCCCGAGGCAGGATTAGAACCTGCGACCGTAGCGGTGGCGCGATTCCAGACTGTAGCGCCTAGAACCGCTCGGTCACTCCACTCTGCAGATTGCTTAAAGTTTTTCTATACAGAGAATGAATGTAGACAAACATCTTTACCTTTTCATCGAAAAACGTAGTGTTAACCAACTAATAAATTACTAGCGGAGAGCTCCTTGACTTAATATTTTATCAGTTGTCATCGATAAAAAAAGTAAAGTTATTGATAAGTGTCACAAGTGCGTATGAATATCAATAAAAATTCCAACAAAAACCAACGGTCAAGCAATGGTGTTAAATTACTGCACCCCTATCTTTTCTTTCGCTACAGTCAATATCAAATTCTGATTTCACAATGAAGTTATTATTGTCTCTCTTCCTAATGTTCATTCACGGATAAAACGTGGGGAAGTACAACAATACGTGTAATATTTAATCTGAAAGTGATCGTGTGAATGTCTTCTACAGTTCTGTCTAAGTGGTACACTACGAGATCAAAAGTATCCGGACACCCCCAAAAACATACGTTTTTCATATTAGGTGCACTGTGCTGCCACCTACTGCCATATCAGCGACCTCAGTAGTCATTAGACATCGTGAGAGAGCAGAATGTGGCGCTCCGAGTGTGTACGCGAGATTTCCACACTATTAAACATCCCTAGGTCCACTGTTTCCGAAGTGATAGTGAAGAGGATACGTGAAGGGACAGCACAAAAGCGTACAGGCCGACCTCGTCTGTTGACTGACAGAGACCGCCAATAGTTGAAGAGGAACGTAATGTTTAACAGGCAGACATTTATCCAGACCATCACACAGGAATTACAAACTGCGTCAGGATCCACTGCAAGTACTATGACAGTTAGGCTTGAGATGAGAAAACTTGTATTTCATGGCCGCACATCACGACGGTAAATGCTAAACGACGCCTTGCTTGGTGTAAGGAGCGTAAACATTGAACGACTGAACAATGGAAAACGGTGTGTGGAGTGACGAATCGCGGTACACAATGTGGCGATCCGATGGCAGGGATTGTGTATGGGGAATGCTCGGTAAACGTCATCTGCCAGCGTGTGTACTGCCAACAGTAAAATTCGGAGGCGGTGAAGTTATGGTGTGGTCGTGTTTTCCATGGAGGCGGCTTGCACCTCTTGTTTTGCGTTGCACTATCACAGCGGAGGCCTATATTGATGTTTTAAGCACCTTCTTGCTTCCTAATGTTGAAGAACAATTCGGAGAAGGCGATTACATCTTTCAAGACGCTCGAGCACCTGTTCATAATGCACGGCCTGTGGCGGAGTGGTTACTCGAAAATAATATCCCTGTATTGGACTGGCCTGCACAGAGTCCTGATCTGAATACTACAGCACAACGTTTGGATGTTTCGGAATGCCGAATTCGTGCCAGGCCTCACCGACCGACATCGATATGTCTTCTCAGTGCACCACTCTGTGAAGGATGGGCTGCCATTTCCCAAGAAACATTCCAGAACCTGACTGAACGTATGCGAGCGAGAGTGGACGCTGTCATCAAGGCAAAGGGTGGGCCAAGACCATATTGAATTCCAGCCAGGTGTCCGGATACTTTTGATCACATAGTATACCTACTGGTCCTGCATTGTTAGGAACCCAAGGAGAGGTGCATTATTCTCACGGAGAGTTATAACTTCAGCAAATAGTATCCTTTTTAATTTACACTTTATCAATTCCACATACTCTATGCATTACTCGACGCTTTTCTTAGTATACAGGGTGAACAACGCTGGTCAGTTGTTATATCTTTGGCACAGTGTTTTCTGGATGTATGTGTTGCACTTCACCATGTGCCCGTAAGATCTTTCAGTAAATCTACAGGCTTTCGTAGCCGTTGTCACTGAAGTTAAAATCTGCTGGGTTATTAGGCAGCGTCATTTTTCTTCTAAAATGTTCCACGTTTCGACCCCTCTGCTGGGATCTTCCTCAGAAGCTTTTGGTGTCCACTACTGCTAGAACACTGTCAGAGAGGAGTGTCGCGTCCACTTATAAAGGGGGAATTTTCTGGCGTTCGTGCTGGAGAAGTGATAGTATTGGTTAAAATTCATATGGCTACCATTGGTGGGCCATAGACATAGGCTAATACAGAAGAAGGGGCGTTGGTAGCTCATCTCCTGTGGATACCATTGGCGGTCATCGTCATTGGATAGAAATGCACTACTCCACACTTACGCTGGAGAAGGTTCAAATGGCTCTGAGAACCATGGGACTTAACATCTGAGGTCATCTGTCCCCTAGAATTTAGAACTACGTAAACCTTACTGACCTGACGACATCGCACACATCCATGCCCGAGGCAGGATTCGAACCTGCGACCGTAGGGGTCGTGCGGTTCCAGACTGAAGCGCCTAGAACCTCTCGGCCACACCGGCCGGCGCTGGAGAAGGGTTATTGGTTGAAATGCCTGCTACCACTATTGATTGGTCGTCATCAGTGGCTAGATTGGAAACGGACAGAGCAAGAGAGGGGGAATGTTTACCCAAAATATTATTGTCCGCGTTGTTTATGCCGTTCACACATCGCGGCCGCGTATTTACTTCCTTGATGGCGGGGAGCCACGATGCCGAAAGCCTGTAGCCGTCCTCTCTATTGAAATTAGATGCATTCTTAGAAATTTCAACCGCTTCTCGGACCTTTCTTCTATAAATGTTTGTTTCTTTAGCCAGTACACGTACGTTATTAAAATCGATGTCCGAGCCACAGTTCTCGCGATGTTCCGCTACTGCCGATTTTGCACTTTGTTTTAGCCGCATGTGCCGTTCGTGTTCCTTAATGCGTTCTTTAACAGTTCTTTCGGTTTCGCCTATATACCCTTTGCCGCAGCCACATGACACTTGATGGACGCCTGCATTCTGGAGGTAATCAGGTGCATCCGTTTTCCGTCGGAAAAAGTCTTTTATTTTGTTTTGACTAAAGAAAAATGTCTGAATACCATTTTTTTTTTAAATTCTGCTTATGCGGTCAGTGACCCGAGAAACGAACGGTAACCTGTCGGAGTGATAAGGCGATTCCTCGTCATTGTTGGCATCTCGCTGGTAAACATTCGAAACATTTTTAGAAATTATACGCACACTGAGGATATCTGCAGCTGACCTTCTTGTTAGCTTCGATATGACATCGTTATTTACTAGCGTCCCAGTCTCAGATACAATGAACATCATTTTAACTTCAAGGTCTTTTAGGATTTATACCATACATGTATCATTCTTTTCCGAAATTTCGAACAGTGTTAGAATGACGACTGAAAATCAGTCAGCGATAATGTGGTTAGGTTCCCTTACCCTGCCTTTTCCCACACCAAGACAGTAACACAGCTGCGGACGGAGGGTTTTGTTGAAGCTATAGTCTTGTAACTCGAGACAGCAACTGGCGGTGAGGCGCTGACGTCTGAGCGAGTCTCGCAGACGGCCGTAGGGTACGCCGGAAAGTGGAGGGCGCGGAGCTCAGTTTTCTGGGCGGACGCGCCGGAAGGGTGAAGCCGGCGGCGGGCGGCTGGCGTCGCGTCGCTCGAGCTGTTTTTGCTCGGCTGTTATTGCAGCCTGATTAAACGCGCTGCCTAATGTGTACGGCTGTCCGCGCAAGAAGAAGCGGCCGCTCCAATCACGGAGCGCCGCTTTTACTTGACCCGGCCCCCTGTCCCTCCCCCACCCACACCACTGCCGCTGCCGCCTCCTCCGCTCCGGGATCCATAATTAAAAGGCGCTGCGAGACGCAATTAACACTTGGCTAGCGGCGGCGTCAGCTGGCGCCAGGGGTATCCGCCAACTTTTGCCGTCTTTTGAGCCCGGGGTTGTCCACTGCAACTGGCGTCGCTTCTGGCAAGGCTGTCCAAACCCTTGAAAGGCATCCCGGCAGAGAACTATGGGACTCTGACCCTCCACTGGTACACTTGACACAGATAAGGAGGCATCATCAGTGAGAGGTACGACGATATTATGATTAACTAACAGCAATTGAAAACTTTTGGAAACCGCGACTCGAACCTGAACTTCCTGCTTTTCACGGACACTCGTCTGGGTCATTTCACTGTCTGAATATCCCTCAGGCTAGACTCAACTGTTGTTTTTTTGTTGTAGTCTTCAGTCCTTAATGCAGCTCTCCATGCTACTCTATCCTGTGCAAGCTGCTTCATTTCCCAGTACCTACTACAACCTACATCTGCTTAGTGTACTCATCTCTTGGTCTCCCTCTACGATTTCTACCGTCCACTCTGCCCTCCAATACTAAATTGGTGACTCAACTTGTTATATCCTAGCCAGTAATGCCAACCGAGCCCGCTGCCAAAAGGTTGGCAGCATCAAAGTCCGGACGCCGTCCGCATAAGCAGCGCCAGCGATACAGGAAATTACCGCAAGTCTGCGCGCGCCACCGCTGGCTTCTGGCTTCTTAAGCGCTGGAGTCGCGAGCGCTAGGACAGTTCTGTATTCGCCGCTCAGTTGTATACTCGCCACCGAATTGTGTACTTGCTAGTCAGTTGTGTGTTCATCGCAGCAGAGTTGTTGTTTGTCGTCAGCCGACGCTGACCTAGCCGCTCCAACTCGAACTAGACAGATCTCTGTAGACACGGAGTTCACTATTGTGTTTCTGTATTTTCATCAATACAGATAAGTACCGACTTTTATTTAATCAGAGTGTTTGGGTTTTCATCTTTCTGTTTACTGTTCCAGCGTACCGGTCGGCCCGCTATTAGAAGTGTGGCGGTGACTTCGTAAGCCGTTTCTACCGCGAATTGTTTGTCGCTACGAACACCGCCACAAAACAACTATGATTTCTGAATACTCTATAGGATGTAATGAAGGTTTGAGTCATGTCTGGAGTAAGGTTCAGACGGAGTAATGGATAAGGCGGTTGCTCGCGTAAAGGAAGAAGTCCGGTATGTAGTTCACGTCTGGGACTAATTACAGTGTGTCATTACAAAGTCAGTACATTGCAAGTTAGGCATATCCGAACGTCTGCAGTGATATAGTCTTATTTCATTGCGTCTTCATTGTTATCATCCTCGTGGCGCTATAAACTGCAATTCAGTGCATTTTGAAACATATACTGTGTTCGAACGTTACGAATTACCTCGAAGAAAACGATTTATTGACAAATAGCACAGGTTCAGAAAATATCATTTGAACGCAACAACGTCTTTAGTAACTTGAAGCCGCGCGGGATTAGCCGAGTGGTCTAATGCCCTGCAGTCATGGACTGTGCGGCTGGTCCCGGCGGAGGTTCGAGTCCTCCCTCGGGCATGGATGTGTGTGTGTTTGTCCTTAGGATAATTTAGGTTAATTAGTGTGTAAGCTTAGGGACCGATGAACGTAGCAGTTAAGTCCCATAAGATTTCACACACATTTGAACATTTCTGAGTAACTTCAAGTAATGAGTACTGTCGATAGAGGATATCAAATTGATTCCATATTTCTAGAACGCTTTTAACACCGTTCCTCACAAGCGACTTCTTATCAAATTGCGTGCTTACGAAGTATCGTATCAGTTTTGGGACAGGATTCGTGATTTTCTGTCATAATGATCACAGATCGTAGTAATCGTCGGAAAATCATCGAGCAAAACATAAATGATATTTGCGTTCCCACGGAAATGTTACAGACCCTCTCCTGTTCCTAATCTGTATAAACGGCTTAGGAGACAATCTCAGCAGCCCTATTAGATACTTTGCAGATTATGCTGCCATTTACCGTCTCGTGAAGTAATCAGATGATCAAAACCAATTTCAGAATGACTTGGGCAAGATAACTGCATGGCGCGAAGAGTGGCAACTGACTGTAAATAATGAAGTATCGCGCATCAGCACTAAATGAATCAGCTGTATTTCGGTTACACGGTAAATCACACAAATTTAAACGCTATGAGCTAAGCTAAATACCTGGGGATTACAATTACGAATAACTTAAATTGAAAAGATCACATAGATAATGCTGTGGGGAAAGCTAACCAAGGATTGCTATTTACTGGCAGAACACATGGAAGACGCAACAGGTCTGCTAAAGAGACTGCCTGTACTACGTTTGTCCGCGCTCTTCTGGAGTAATGCTGAGCAGTGTGGTATCTGCATCAGAAAGGAATGACGGAGTAAATCGAAAAAGTTCAAAGAACGGCAACTCGTTTTGTTTTATAGCGAAAAAGGGGAGAGAGCGTCACCGATCTGATATGCGAGTTGGGGTGGCAGTCATTAAAACAAAGATGTATTACGTTGAGGCAGTATCTTTTCACAAAATTTCAATCACGAACTTTCTCCTCCGAAGGCTAAATTATTTTGTTGGTTCCCACCTACGTAGGAATAAATGATCATTGTAATAAATTAAGAGAAAATAGAGCTCGTGCGGAATCATTTAACTGTTCCTTCCTGCGGTACGCTGTTCGAGAGTGAAACAGTAGTGAGCGAAATAGCTTGGTGAATTGCAGAGGAGTCATGTAGATAAAAGTGTTCATGTACTTCATTTCATGACGATATTATCGACGGTGGTGTCAGTGACTGGGCTGCGAATATACCAATACATCTTCGTCGCTGAAAAAGGTATCTTCCCAAATAATTATTCAGTGAGCACCGAATGATACTATACGTTTCATAATATCAAATTACTAAATTTCAATTTGATAATTACCATAATTGTATTATTACTTTATTTGTATGTAACAGTATTAAAAATTCAGTTATAAAGGCTGTCATAATTAGTATATGATCCGCTGGTTTCGATGAAGGACTTAAGTCTTATCTTACTAATAAATGAATCTAACATTCAACCTTTAATTAATCACCCTCAGTTTAAAACTGTGTTAGCCTCAGAATTATTTCGAAGTGCTACTTCCGTTTGTTTTTTTTTTTTAAATATTAGGCAGGCGTTCTATGCTGAATTCTTGAAAGTAACCGTTATTATCCTCAGTATGAAATAACATGCAATGTGTATTTTGCTACCACAATAACGATTGAACCACTTCCAAGTAACTCTGTTTCCAAAAATATTATGCAGTATAAAAATTTTGCGATATCTGTAATATCAGTAATAGATTCGTACTCTTCCTCAACAGGAGAATATCTCTTCTTCTGCATAGATAGCCGAAACTGTGCATGCTTGAAGAAGTAGACTAAAAATAAAATTATATGATGAAACCATTATTTGAATTAGATTTTTCACGAAATGAAACTTTTTCTAGTGTACCTAATTTTCTATCCTCTCATGATTGTGGAATTTACATTAAAAGTTATTCTGCAGCGTGGAATCCAGCACTGAAGATAGAGTACTTAGCAGATCGACAGTCGCACACAGGTATTCGTCTTCAGGAGCAACACCCTGGCATCTGATCAACCGAATATGCCTCCTCACAACCTCACTTAAGACTATATCGCGGCTAATTCGTCTCGCATAATTTTCCAGTCTTCAGACAGACTCTCCGTCGTGCCTTGGTATATCATTACCTGTGTCACACAAAGAATATGGTGGAAAGCGGCTTAACCTCAGCCTGGAAGTAGATTCTAAAGTAAATTCTGGTAGAATGAATTCTTTCTCCCAGATGTGTTAGCTTCTCTATGGAGAAGCGGTAGGAAAAAATACTGACGAACAAACTGAACCTACCAACATGCCTAAAATGGCAGACAAAAATAACTCTTAGAACGCGTAAAATCCGCGCCATAACGATAATTAGAATTATTCACATGATAACTGATAACCGAACTGTCATTTACCAGATTAACGTTGAACTCTGGATACGCTAGAGATCAGTTCGTCGCCACAACATATAGTCAAAAAAAGAGAAATACAATAAATATTGTCCACATTCTGCTAAATCGCTGTTTTCGCATGTACACAGTCATAACACACCACAATATTACTACTTCACTGATCAAAGCATACTCCTGTGGGTGTAGACAACTCGTACTGGAAAGATTAAGTTTTGATCTCGGCCGACAGGTATTCTCGGACCGCTGAGCTGGCAAAGCAAAAGACCTCGGGTTCGATTCCCCGTCCGGTACCCAATGCCCAGCTGTCAGGGAGCCACAGACGTTTCCCCACAGACGTTATTGTCGTACTCGTACTTGACTGCATTAAACTTTCGGTCACAGCTATTTCCCAAAAACCTTTTCTCTGTGCTATGAGATACAGTTTTCCCTCGTACTTCGCATTGCTTCGTGTCTATGTTACTGCTCATTCATATATTTGGTGAGCATCGAAGTCATGAATGATGACTTTTATAACTTAGTGTTACTGTAGTACGTTTTATGTGGGCGTTTATGCAGCTGTTAACCGATTGCTAAAGGTCAGTCGAAAAGCAGATCACTAGAAACAGACGGTAATACCTATCCGCCTTAAAACTAATCGTAAAGTACGTTGGAATCCATTACATCGTTGTGCCAGTCAAGTAAAGGGTTGTGTATTTATAACCATTTATGCACTGACAAATTAGGACCTATTTCACTGTTCGGTAATTGCACAGATGATAACTCTGTAATAGTCTAAATCCATATTACGGATTTTGCGACTCGTTGTTGTCCTTTAAATTTTAATCGTGAAGTATTTGAGTCGAACAACACTTCACAAGAGCTCCTGAGAGAAACTGAGAATGAGCGCAAAACTGACGAATATCGATGCTTACACAAAAATATTAGCATGCGTGTTACAATTTTACCTTATTTTGCCGAGATTTCTTCTGTGCTATTCGGGTTTTGACACTTGAAGTAAGTCTATGATAACTCCAAGGAGCCGGCCGTTGTGGCTGAGCGGTTCTAGGCTCTTCAGTCGTAACTCGTAACTCCCTCTAAGCAGTATCAGTAAGGTAGGTATATATATATATATATATATATATATATATATATATATATATATATATATATATATACACACTATGATGTAGTGTAGATTCGTCACTATCACCACTGCAAAATTTCTTGTTAGTTATTTATAAGCCGAGAGGTTCTAGGCGCTTCAGTCAACCGCGCGACTGCTACGGCCTCGGGCATGGATGTGTGTGATGTCCTTAGTTAGGTTTAAGTAGTTCTAAGTTATAGGGGACTGATGACCTCAGATGTTAAGTCCCTTAGCTCTCAGAGCCATTTGAATTGCGAGAAAAAACTAGTCCTTTGCCACAAATCAGTCTTCACGGGATGTCATTTTGGAGAAATTTGTTGTCTATGATTTTCTCGTTACTAGTTAGGTCCACTTTTCATTTTGATTTTGAACAATGTTGTAGATTTGATATTTCAGAAACGGGCCATTACAGTCGCTTGTCCAAGAACGTACCCCGACTTGCATTTCAGAACTAATTGCTTCATACAAATAAGCATAACTTTTGGACCGCACAAACGGCATTATTTCATGACATTTTCACTCGTGGCGTATTGTGTTGGAGTGAGAAGACAGGTATAGAATATCAAAGTTCTGTGAAGTACATGGTCATTATAATGAAGAGCGTCAGATGCTGGATTATTGATTACCGTGATTCGAAGTATGGGTGGACATGAGAAACGCATCCTCCCATCATGTCCTGACACTCTGACAAGCTTAATCTCAAACACGATGCAGTCGGAAGCAGCCAATATCGAGCCATTTTGGCAGGGGGCGCGTGTAAATCAGCTTGCAACGCATTTCCAGCAGCACAGCAGCAAATAAAGTTCTGCAGAAGGGGGTGGCGCCAGCCTCGGATGCGTTTTGACGCGGCCGGGAGCGCCCCGGAAATTTGCATTACCTGTGCTCATTAGAGCCTTAATACCGCCGCCTTGGAGTCGGTTTAATCCGGCGAGGAGCCCTCTGTTTATAAAATCGAGTCGCTTGTATCGGATGGCTGCGAGCCAGATAGACAGCTAATAGCCGCAATTAACGGCGGGAGCAGCGCGGCCCGCCCGCTTTTCCCTATAATTTATCTCACAGAGGTAATAATTAAGGCACGTCTCGAGGGGCCGCCTTAATGACGACTGCGATAAGGAGCAGGCACGCCCGATCCAGTAATGGGAGGCGCTCGTCGCCGCTGCTGCTGCTGCCTCTGCTGCTGTGTCAGGCGTCGAGGAGCGCCCTCCTCACTCTGGGTCTGGTCTTCTCCTCAGTACGCTTCGAAGCATGATTTCCAAAACCAAGTACCCGACTGTCATTTATTGTGCATCTTCTACACTACTGGCCGTTAAAATAGCTACACCACGAAGATGACGTGCTACAGACGCGAAATTCAACCGACAGGAAGAAGATCCTGTGATATGCAAATGATTAACTTTTCAGAGCATTCACACAAGGTTGGCGCCGGTGGCGACACCTATAACGTGCTGACATAAGTTTCCAATTCTCATACACAAACAGCAGTTGACCAGCGTTTCCTGGTGAAACGTTGTTGTGATGCCTCGTGTAAGGACGAGAAATGCGTACTGTCACGTTTCCGACCTTGATAAAGGTCGGATTGTAGCCTATCCACATTGCGGTTTATCGTGTCGCAACATTGCTGCTGTCGTTGGTCGAGATCCAATGACTGTTAGCAGAATATGGAATCGGTGGGTTCAGGAGGGTAATACGGAGCGCCGTGCTGGATCCCAACGGCCTGGTATCACTAGCAGTCGAGATGACACGCATCTTATCCGCATGGCTGTAACGGATCGTGCAGCCACATCTCGACCCTTGAGTCAACAGATGGGGACGTTTGCAAGACAACAACCATCTGCACGAACAGTTCGACGACGTTTGCAGCAGCAGGGACTATCAGCTCGGAGACCATGGCTGCGGTTACCCTTGACGCTGCATCGCAGACAGGGGCGCCTGCGATGGTGTAATCAACGACGAACATGGGTGCACGAATGGCAAAACGTCATTTTTCGGATAAATCCAGGTTCTGTTTACAACATCACGATGGTCGCATCCGTGTTGGAAGCGTGTATTCGTCATCGCCATACTGGCGTATCACCCAGCGTGATGGTATGGGATGCCATTGCTTACACGTCTCGGTCACCTCTTGTTCGCATTGGCGGCACTTTGAACAGTGGAAAAAATGGTTCAAATGGCTCTGAGCACTATGGGACTTCACTTCTGAGGTCATCACCCTAGAACTTAGAACTACTTGAGCCTAACTAACCTAAGGACATCACACACATCCATGCCCGAGGCAGGATTCGAACCTGCGACCGTAGCGGTCGCGCAGTTCCAGACTGGAGCGCCTAGAACCCTAGAACCTCTCGGCCACCCCGGCCGGCTGAACAGTGGACGTTACATTTCAGATGTGTTACGACCCGTGGCTGTAACCTTCATTCGATCCCAGCGAAACCCTACATTTCAGCAGGATAATGCACGACCGCATGTTGCACGTCCTGTACGGGCCTTTCTGGATACAGAAAATGTTCGAGTCCTGCCCTGTCCAGCACATTCTCCAGATCTCTCACCAATGGAAAACGTCTGGTCAGTGGTGGCCGAGCAACTGGCTCGTCACAAAAGGCCAGTCACTACTCTTGATGAATTGTGGTATCCTGTTGAAGCTGCATGGGCAGTTGTACCTGTACACTCCATCCACGCTCTGTTTGACTCAATGCCCAGGCGTATCAAGGCCGTGGTTGTTCTGGGTACTGATTTATCAGGATCTATGCACCCAAATTGCGTGAAAATGTAATCACGATATATTTGTCCAATGAATATGCATTTATCATCTGCATTTCTTCTTGGTGTAGCAATTTTAATGACCAGTAGTGTACTACACTCACATACGTATAGCTATCATAATATTCCTTGCAAGAAAGCTAGGGTCATAGAAATGTATCACATGCAAACAGCTCTGTCGGTCAGTCCCTTTCAAAATTAAGAAAACAATTCAGTCATCAACGGATCCAAAAAGCTAGTATCCTTCAGACGATTCTCAACTTGATGAAACATAATTTTTGTGGTATCGCTCAAAGTTTGTGGAGCCGTAATAAAGCCGGCACCTCGCATCGATACCACAGAAGTTGCATTCCACAACGACGAATGGGAGGCGCATACGAAGCCATGCCCTCTCTTCCAGCGCCGCAGCGCCACGGCGAGGATGCCGATATGCGGCCGAGCTGAGAAAGGCTCGGCCCTGTTCGTGACCACCGATCAAGCAGATAACGGCGTCTAGTTAGGGGCACGTAATACTCGTATTTTAGACTGGATTGTCATTCTGCACTTTGTGGACTTCGTACTTCAAGAGAAGAATTTGGCAAATTTGTGGATAAAGTGATGCTTTAACATTCGAAGACAGTTGTGTATTCAGTACATTCCTGTGGAAAAATTTTTCATCTTCTTGTTGTAAAGTGAAATAATATTTCATATGAAACTTCCTGGCAGATTAAAACTGTGTGCCGGACCGAGACTCGAACTCGGGAACCTTTGCCTTTCGCGGGCAAGTTTGGAAGGTAGGAGACGAGGTACTGGCAGAAGAAAAGCTGTGAGTACGGGGCGTGAGTCGTGCTTGGGTAGCTCAGGTGGTAGAGCACTTGCCCGCGAAAGGTCCCGAGTTCGAGTCTCGGTCCGGCACGCAGTTTTAATCTGCCAGGAAGTTTCATATCAGCGCACACTTCGCTGCAGAGTGAAAATCTCATTCTGGAATATTTCATATTTTGTAGCTCCACTGCCGGCCTGGGTGGCCGAGCGGTTTTAGGCGCTACAGTCTGGAACCGCGCGACCGGTACGGTCGCAGGTTCGAATCCCGCCTCGGGCATGGATGTGTGTGATGTCCTTAGGTTAGTTAGGTTTAAGTAGTTCTATGTTCTAGGGGACTGATGACCTCAGAAGTTAAGTCCCATAGTGCTCAGAGCCATTTGAACCATAGCTCCACCATCTCCTAGAGGAATCAAACACCCAAAGTTAGGCCGGACGACTGTAATTTCGTCAGGTCGTATCATTTTCTAGCATGCCATGAACAATATTGTCATACAGCAATTTTTTTATTTTTTATTTTTTTATTTTTTTATTTTTTTTCCTTATGACCCAACAGTCACATGAAATTGGTTTGCTGCAGGTGCTATAACGACGACGTAGTCACAATCGATCTACCAAATCGTATCTGGATATGCCGTCACCGTTAGCAGCCAGTATTTCGCCCTGTTCATCCTACCTCCTTACAGCCATAAAATGACCCAGCTTTAAATGTTTTATAATAGAAAAAAATTAACTATAGTGAAGTAAATAGTAATGAGCTATAATGATATCCAGGCGAAATGAATTAAGCAGTGACACTGAAAACTACAAACATGTTCAGAAAGAGACAGGACACACTGAACAGCTAGACATAGGACTTTCATATTCACAGGTCAGGCACATCAGGTATATTATTGTGCTCTGCTGAAATGATTAACATTTCAGTCTCCTTGGTTCAGGATGGTGCTGTTGTATAGTAGGCACAGGGTCTGTTATGGGCCCTGATAACTTGTTCCATGCGTCGTGGCATCGACGCGTATAAGGTGCGAAAGGTTTACGATGGTATAGCCACCCATGCTGCATTCACCTGGTTCCAGAGGTCATCTGTAGTGGTTGGCATTGGGTCAGAGCGCTGCACCCGTCGTTTCAACATATCCCACTCGCTTCCGATTGGTGACAAGTCTGATGATCTAGCGGGCCAGGACAAAATTCTGGCATCCTGTGACAACAAGAAGGCACGTGTTCGTGCAGCAACATGTGTTCGTGCTTTGTCTTGCCGAAAAGTAGCGTCTGGGTGTTGTGCAGAAAGGGTATGGATACGGGTGGCAGGATGTCATTCACTTAGGTCACACTGGTCACAGTGTCCTGGACACGCACTAACTGTGGTCTGTGAATGTACCACCCAATAGCACGCCACACCTTTCAGCTGGCGCTGCATGTGTTGCACGGAAGACGTCACTGTGATGGCGCTCCCCCTTTCTGAGGCGAACCAAAATGCAGCCATCATTTTCAAACAAACAGGACCCTGATTCTCCAAAAAAGACTGTCTGATGACATCCCAGTCCCTAGTGACTTCGCCCTATACACTATTGCCATCTGGCACGTTTCTGCACATTCGTCAAAAGTAGGCTGAGAAGTGGACGATGCGCACGTAGCCCATGCCGTAATAAACGGCGACGGACTGTCACCGCTGATAGTGTATGGTGTGTTACACTGTTCCAATGTTGCGCCAGAGCCGATGGGGACGCAGATCTGTCCTGCAATTCCATTCAGATGAAGTGTCGATCCCCTCCGCGTGTGGTCTGGGTTGTGCAACCTGATCCATCTCGTCTTCATGTACGGCCTTCCGTGAACCATCGGCGCAAACCTGTTGCACTGCCGAAACACTGTGTCCCACACGAGCAGCAGTTTCCCGGATGGGTGCATCACATTCTGTCATGTCAATAACGCGCCCTCTTTCAAACTCAGGAATATGACGGTACTGTTCGTGCATTCGTCTGCGAGGCATTCTGCATGTCTGCTCAAGTCATACTGATCCATTACCTTCGGTTTATAGCGACAACGAGAACCACAGACACATTCTACTGGTATGTAGTGTTCCGCCGCGATATCAATGTTGACCTCTAAACCACGGGCTGACATGGTTCAAATGCAAATCATGTCAACTGAACATGTCTAATGAATATAAACGTCCTATCTCTAGTTGTTAAAGGTGTTCTGTTCTTCTGAGCATGAGTATACTTCATCTGAAACTGCCAGAAATATTCATACTGCAGCATTGAGATACTGTATCTGCAACGGTATAAACGCAATAACATGTGAAATTAGTT
The DNA here is from genome assembly GCF_021461385.2 of Schistocerca piceifrons. Taxonomy (NCBI): domain Eukaryota; kingdom Metazoa; phylum Arthropoda; class Insecta; order Orthoptera; family Acrididae; genus Schistocerca; species Schistocerca piceifrons. The sequence continues at coordinate 158,648,946 of NC_060138.1, read as the reverse complement.
GGAATTCTAGTTGTAAGCTCGCACACAAGATTTCAATGAAGTGAAAGGCAATTAGACTGAATAAAATCTTATAAACAAAAAATGGTTCAAATGGCTCTGAACACTATGGGACTTAACTTCTGAGGTCATCAGTCCCCTAGAACTTAGAACTACTTAAACCTAACTAACCTAAGGACATCACACACATCCGAGGCAGGATTCGAACCTGCGACCGTAGCGGTCACGCGGTTCCAGACTGTAGCACCTAGAACCGCTCGGTCACTCCGGCCGGCTCTTATAACAACTCAAATACATCCGGAAACTCACAGTTTACGACTACCGCACTGATTTGACATAGACATGATTCGTTTTCCAAATACATCTGATGAGGAAATGCGATATTCCTAAATCAGTTATGGTTGTCGTGTGAATGATCAATACCAAAGTGTTGCCAGAGAAAATCTGTTATCTTTCACGCAATAAAATACATTGTGGCTGTTTGGCTCCGAGAATACTTCTCCTGCAGCGATGGTGAGATTATAATTATTGACATATTATAATTCATCTGTAAAATTTTCACATTTGTTAATACAGGAACAATGTTTATATAGTATGAAACTGAGGCAAATTTTAGTGCTTTAAACTGTTAGAAATAATTCATTAGTGAATTTGACCTTCAACGAATATCAGTGTCGATTATAGGTACTTTACAATTGTGGAAAACATAATTTCGAAGTCACTATTTTATCACTTACAGCAATCTGGAAATCTGTATCATAACTACAGAAACTGCATGCAGAGTACGAAGCAGGAATGTCATGTAAAGTAATTTGTATCTTTCCATTCTGCTTTCATGTTCAGATTTCAAATAAGGATCTCAGATCATAGGCCTAATAACGTCTAATATTGAAGTAACTACGATACAGTGAATTTCTTCAACTGAGAAATTCCTGACTCCCTGAAATGATATCTTAGAAAACGGCGAGGAACTATTGGTTTTCGTTCCGACACCCCTGAATTTCTCGACACCCTGGCGTGTTGATATTGAGGAAGTACAAAGAGATGTGCGAGACGTGAGCAACGGTGTGGGGCTGCGTTCTTGTGGAGAGCCGCACCGCGCTAAGCGCCGGCCTGTTTTTGCGGGCCGCCGGGCAGCCAGTTTGCGTGCCGGGCGATTAAGGCGCACGGCCCGCCCGCTAAAAGCTGCCATCAATTGCTACCACAGCAGCCAAGCACGCGCGCTGTTCCGTCCGCAGCTCCACAACTAACCGGATGCACACCACACTTCTTAGCCGGCCTCCGCTCCACTCCCCCATAGATTTCGTATCCCCTATCGAGAACAAAAAAAAAGGTAACTTTTTAAATTTACAAGAACCGTTATTCTTCATATTCATTCAACCAACTTGTAGACTATCTTACTCTTGTAGCCTAATGTTCGTGCAATACGTAACGCGATTTTTACACTTGCGACCTCTAATTACTGCATTTGTCGTCGCTGTAACCGCAAATAACAATACCACAGCAGTATAAGTGCTATCCAGCGATAGCCCCACAAACAAATCCTTGGGCTACCACCACGTAATGCACTGTTGATGTAATTTAGTGATATCAGTGATTACATTTACATCCTCCGGCCTTTATTAAAACTTCAGAGACATCCTGACTTGCACGTGACATCAGTCAGCCGCAAAACTATCAAAAAATCTGTCTCAACGCGGCATCGTGAACTAGCATAGTACAATCGCAATCTGACATAGCTTTGTTTCTCGTTACCAAATTACTATTGTCGGATCTTTGAACTACGCATCATGGAAACATTGGCAATCGTAACGGTAACTGATCGTGAAATTCAAGTTAAAAAACGAATGCATCAGCATTATCAGAACGGTAATCGAGAGATATACTATCTAAAAAAACAATTTACACTGATCCAACAGGCGTAAATGAGGTTAAACAGCCTACCACTGCACATAATACATTCAAAGAGATGAAAGGCTCGCTAAGAAGGAATTAGCTGAACTGTACGGAAATCCGTGGATGCGATGTACATGTGCAAACCAACGAATGACTACAATTTCATAAAATTTGAATGATTTATTCAAGAAAGTCAGATTACAAACTGAGTGAGTCAGTAATGCATTGCCCACCTCTGACCCTTGTGCAAACAGTTATTCGACTGGGCATTGATTTCATAGAGTTATTGGATGCTGGCGGATATCGTGCCAAATTCTGTCCAACTGGCACGTTAGATCGCTAGAATTCCGAGATTGTTGAAAGGCCCTGCCCATATTGCTACAAACGTTCTCAAATGGGGAGCGATCCGGCGACGTTACTGCCAAAGCAGTTTAGGAAAAACGAAGACAAGCAGTAGAAACTCCTGAAGCTTGGGGACGAGCATTATCTTGGTGAAATGTAAGCCCAAATGGCTTGACATTGAGAGCAAGAAGACAAGACGCAGAATATAGTCGACATGTCTCTGTGCTGTAAAGGTGCCGCAGATGACAACGGAAGCGGCCCTGGTCATGAAAACAAATGCCACCCCGGACCGTCACTCCCGGCTGCTGTCTGTGGGTTCTCCAGACACGTCTCCGGCCTCATTGACTTGAGTACAGCTGTTTTCAGTAATGAGTCCCGCTTTGGATAACCAGTGAAGCTGCGCCTGGAGACGACCCGGATAGAGGTAGGATAGCAACCTGAATATCGTCCGCCACATGGCTGGACGACCAGGAGTGATGGTCTGGGGTACCTTTTTTTTTTTTTACATACAGGATCCCTTAAGCTGTCATCCACAGCGCCCTTACAGCACGACGGTGCGTCCTCGACATTCTACGCCCCGTTTTGTTGCCCTTCATAGCAAGCCATCCTGGGCTTACGTTTCAGCAAGATAATGCTTGCCCACACAAGGCGAGAGTTTGTACTGCATGTCTTCGTGCTCGCCAAACCATACCTTAGCCAGTAGAGTCGCCGGATTTCTCTGCACTTCAGAACGTTTGCAGCATTATGGGCAGGGTCTTCCCACCATCTCGGGATTCTGACGATCTGATGCCCCAGTTGGTCAGAATTAGACATGATATCCGTCAGGAGGACATCCAATAACTCTATCAATCAATACCAAGCCGAATAACTGTTTGCATGAGGGTCAGAGGTGGATTAATGCGTTACTGACTCGCTCAATTTGTGAAGCTCTTTCTCTTGAATAAATCATTCAATTGTTTTGAAACTGTAATCATTTGTTTCCCTGCATATGTGCATCACACCTACCGATTTTTGTCCCATTCCGATAATTACCTCGAAGTGCGTCGTTTTTTTATCTTAGAGTATATATGAACGCAGTGATACACAATTGCACTAATTAATACATCAAAATATAACACAATTTGTACCTCACAGTGGTGGCTTCCATTACATAATATTATTCCTAAAGATATTCATTCACCATCGAAACTAAATATAAGTTTTCAGTATCAGGTTCGTCTCATTGTCTCAGGCAAGTTTAAGAAAATTCGCAGTGTTACCTTCCAATGACACAAGACACAATGAGAAATGCTGCCATGTGTGGTATCTACTAAATAACAGGGAACATGTTTCCATAATTTCCCGCGAGAGAGATGCGACAGCAGTTTTTGGTGAAGTACGAACCACTACGAGGAGTCAGTAAAAGGAAACAGAAGGGACTCGCCACAAATCGAGTAACGACCAGGGAATAGCAATTTGCATCGGTCTGGCGCAACTGGGGGACTCTCACTTTTTGAGGACGGCGGCCTATCAGGAAACAGTCTCCCAATTCATCCCGTGACGCCGCCGGGCACAGCGCAGTCCGAGTCGCTGCGACGTCGGTCGGTCGTCGTAGTGGTTGGGATGGAGGATGGGAGCGAGGGACGGAGGGCGGAGGGAGACGACCAGGGGGCGCGGGTGGCCCAGCTTCCGAAGCAGGCTATCGACTGCCGCGGCTTCGCGGCGAGCAGGGAGGGCGCTACAGGCGTACAGTCCGCACCCCGCCCAACAGGCCTGACGTGCTGGCTGCCGGGAATCCCCGTCCAGCTGCCTAGTCACACGCAAGTCCCCGGCGGAAGCAACATTTTTCTAGCGCAGTGATTCCCAACGTGGCTGTAATGACCCCCTAAAGGGTAAAAAGCAGTTTTCAGAGTGGTGGAATCAAAAGGGATCAATTGTGTTTCGATCGCGAGACTACATTATTTTTAAAACATCTTCGCTGTCATCGCTTTTCGTAAGACTCGATTCGTAAGTTGCCAATAATTACATTATTTTTCAAACACTAGCGTTAATGAAACTTCCTGGCAGATTAAAACTGTGTGCCGGACCGAGACTCAAACTCGGGACCTTTGCCTTTCGCGGGCAAGTGCTCTACCAACTGAGCTACCCAAGCACAACTCACGCCCTGTCCTCACAGCTTTACTTCTGCCAGTACCTCGTCTTCTACCTTCCAAACTTTACAGACGCTCTCCTGCGAAACATGCAGAACTAGCACTGCTGAAAGGAAGGATATTGCGGAGACATGGCTTAGACACAGCCTAGGGGATGTTTCCAGAATGAGATTTTTACTCTGCAGCGGAGTGTGCGCTGATATGAAACTTCCTGGCAGAGCTTCTGTAAAGTTTGGATGCTAGGAGACGAGGTACTGGCAGAAGTAAAGCTGTGAAGACGGGGCGTCAGTCGTGCTTGGGTAGCTCAGATGGTAGAGCACTTGCCCGCGAAAGGCAAAAGTCCCGAGTTCGAGTCACGGTCCGGCACAAAGTTTTAATCTGCCAGAAAGCTTCATATCAGCGCACACTCCGCTGCAGAGTGAAATTCTGACTAGCGTTAATGTATGACATAATGTGTTAAAATTACTGCTTGTGAATCGAATGTATCAACTACATCTTCCTCACATAGTCTACTCACTACACATGTACTTTTTAGTCTGTACCATGCATGTGTGACAGTAAAACTCAGACATATGCACCACATATGCTTGAATATCTAATTAAAATGACTTTTGCGGGTTCCAGGTAGTTTCCACAAAGTTGCTTTGAATATCATTTTCATACAGTTAATTAATTTAAATTTAATTTTTTATTTTCATTCCTTTATCGTATCATTGTTATCATAATATCAATTTCATTATTTGCTCTAATTTTTCTTCCTATCGTTCTTTTCAACTTGAAATTTTTGTTCATGAGTTTTTAATTAATTTGTTGTATTAATTTCGATTTAATTTCTTTTGTTTTATCACACGACTTTTTCGTCCACATTATTGCATTCATTAAATATCTTTCTCATTTTCTTTCAATTTCGTTACACTTATAAACCCTTCTTTCATTTGAATCTTCGTCTGCGTTATTTTGTCCATAATGAAGTAAGTATTTAGGTAATGTTTTGAATGTTTGTATGACAATTACCATGCAAAAGTATTGCACATCTAGTGACAAAGAATACATTTCTCACGTCACTGCACAGTCAGTATAAATAGATTGTTTGGTGTTTTGTTTTCTCAACTGATGGATCGGAATTTTCAAATAATCGAATGTTATAATAGATAAATATAATTAAATTCCTATTCAGCAAAATTCCGATTGGAAAAAGAATAATGTAAAGAAAATATGAAACAAATGAAAAAAGTTCATTTGTTAATTAAAATAATGTGTCAAAGGAACAGAAATAGAAAATTACATTTATGCCAATTAATTGAATAAAAATAATGATGAAATCATTACAATAAATATTTAAAAATAAAAAACGTATACCTGACGAGATTCTATCCCAAAATGTCTTGTATGTAAGGCTATAATCTTATACATTACGCCACACAACCATAGTAAGTCGACATTTTTAACGTTATTGAGCATCACGCAAAATTCCAAAATTTTTTCGTGTCTTACTCGCAAACGAGCGCCCACCAGGGGAATAGCTGCAGGGTATGACACCTGGGATCTTAACCTACATCACCGTACATTTGTTTTCAATAAGTCGATCTCACCGGTGGGAACCTCTCCTTATCAGCAGGTAAACTCGTAAATATGAGAAAGGAAGTGGAAAGACTCAATCCCGATGTAGTGGGAAATAGTGAAATGAAATGGAAATCTGATCAGACGAAACAGCAGCAGAAAATGGTATAACAGGAGTGGAATTCGTTATAGTAGAGAAGGTAGGGAAGAGAGTGAATTAATTTGAATAATATAGTGATAAGTTTATTCTCGTCAGAATCGACAGCATACCAAATCCAATAACAAATGTTCAGTTACAGAGAAAGTATACGGACAAACTGAAGGAGTAAACCAGTGTGTCAAAGACGACAATCTAATAATCATGAGTATTGGATCGCTGTAGTTCTGCAAGCACTCAATAATGACTATTCAGATTGTCTCCTAAATCATTTAAGATCAGAAACAGCAGAGAGCCTATAACTCTTTCTTGGGGAATCCCAAATATCACTTCTGTTTCACTCGATGATTTTCCGTCAGTTACTACGAACTGTGGAATTCCTGATAGGAAATCACGAATCCAGTCGCATAACTGAGACGGTACTCTATAGACAAGCAATTTGATTAGGAGCCGTTTGTGAGGAAAGGTGTAAAAAGCCTTTTGGAAAACTAGAAATGAATCGATTTGAGATCAGCTGTCAATAGCACTTATTACTTCATCAGAACAAAGAGCTAGTTGTGTTTCACGATACTTTCTGAATCTGAGCTGACTGTGAGTCAACATATCATTTTCCTCGGGATAATTCGTTATGTTTCAAAAGAGTTTATCTTCCAAAATCCTTCAGCAAATCGACGTCAGTGATACGGGTCTGTAATTCTTTGTATTAAGCCTACTTCGTTTCTTGAGTATTGGTGTGACCTGTGCAACTTTCCAGTCTTCAGATACGGATCTTTCGTCGAGCGAGCGGCTGTACATAGTTGTTAAATATAGAGATAACATTTCAGCATACTTTGAAACGAATCTGAGTGGTATACAATCTGGACCGGAGAACTTGCCTTTATTAATTTAAGATGCTTTAATACACCGAGGACATCTACTTCTAAGTTACTCATGTTGACACTTGTTCATGATTCGAGTTCTGGATTATAACAGAAAACAGTAGAAGTCAAACTAAACCAAAGGTTTTAAGAAAATATTGATAAGATTTTTTCATGAAGACTCGCCGTTTTGTGTTCATGGCTTCAGCAAATACACACATAAAGAGAGAGAGCAAGAATTTGATGTCATATTAACATCAAGTAACACTAGTTTAGTTGGTCATTCACAGAGGAAGTACAATCAATGGAAGTAGGAAAGAACAACACAGTACTTCGTAAGAAATTCAGACTGAAAATTAAAAGCAGCAAAGATTCTAGTACTGGACATAATCCGAAGTGATTTATCAGTAGTCAATGGACACATGTAGGTGAGTAATTTGCCTTTGAAAAGAAAATTTAGCCTCATCCAGATTGGGCTGGCATGGCGAGTGCTTTCTGCGGGCCATAAGACCCGGTAGCATTTCTTGAGATCGAGAAGGGAGGAAAAAAATTGTAGCAAAAATGTTATTGGTTTCCATGTAAATATTTTCAAAGAAAAATGTGCGGGATTAAAGGGGAAGATGAGCAAGACCCTTAAAATTTATTAGGCAGCGGGGTGAATAATTTATCGAGCGGTGGCGATGCGAGTAATTAGGGTCCGAGATTGTGCGGTGTGCTGAGGTCGATAGCTTCGAGGGGAGAAGATCCTGGCTCCCATTCCTCCGCAGCTTTCGGCCTGGGGATGGCCGTGCGGGTTTAAAGCTGCCGCCTCGTCCCTCGCTCTGGTAATGTCTTACTGTAAACAGATAACAGTGTGATAGCGGGTTTGCGTCAGCAGCCAGAGTGATAAAAAGCTGAAACAGGATACGGAATGCCCCCGAAAAATACTCACTTCCATCACACTGAGTTCGCTCTGGACTGAGCTATAACCTGATCCTAGTTTTCATTCGCTATGATAATGTTGCTAGGCAAGGATTAACTCAACCTGTCTGTGATTCCAGTAGCTGCACAATCAAAGACAGATTTGAAACTGCATGGATTTCTCTTATCTGCCAATAACTACGCTTCTGCTATAGAGTTACACATGTGGCAACTCTCTGTATCATATTATATTATTTTTTAAGGAACCGTTTTTGTTTCATCTGCAAAATTTAGCGAAATAGAATTACGAGGTTTTCATTGCCATAGATAAGTTATCACAACTAAAAATATAGCGAAAAATATCCAGTGACGAGTTCGTTGTATAGACACCTTTCTTTTACTGTATAATTCTCTGAAACATTTGTGATGAGCACTCGTCCGATTGTTTTGAACCTCCAGAAATGCATTGTCTGTCCAAAACGTTCCGAGACTGACTGTATTCTTGGTGTACAAACGACGTCAGTGCAGTAAGTATAGGGGCAGCTTGAACCAACAATAGATGTGTACGCACTAATCAGTTGTGAGCAGGCAATGTTAAGTAGCTGACGTACGATTGTTGTGTGTCAACGGTCTCGAGTTACAAATCGCAAGGGAGCAAAGAGCTGACCATCTATAAAGCTCCAGAACGTTTTGACGAACAGGAGAGTGTGTGAAAAGTTAGATCCACCTACACGCACTTACTCCCTATCAAAAACAACCAAGCGTGCACGCATGCCGCGACTTAACTGAAATGAAAAATCCAGACGATTCTTTTCTGGAAAAAATCATCACAGGTTACGAAACGTGACGTCATCAATACGAATCTATCACAAAACAACGAAGTGTAGAGTGGGTCTCTAATGATTCAGCAAGATCGAAGAACTTGATAATATGAAGCACGTGTTGAACAACATCCTAAAGGAGGACTTATCTAACAGTTTCACATGGATGAAGGTAGAACACCTGAAGCATTAAAACCACCATCTTAACATTCATTTTCCTTTATCATTAATCCAGTAACTAAACTTTTTGGTCTGTCGAGGTACTCGACGCCACATGTGTTTCCACATGTACTTCTCAACCTTACACAAACAATCTGTTCAGAATGAGATTCCAAACATTCATATCGAGAAGAATGGAGAATATAAGTTGTACCTCTTCATTATTTAGTCAACTTGTTGAAAGAGGGAACTATACGTGGATTGAGGGTGTGCTTTCCGTCGCATCATCAGCATGTGCGCATCTTTGCGATGACTTCCCCTTCCACGAGCGTCGCGCATTGTCTGATCACTGTTACCCAGTACTGCAGCCCTAGGAATTCCTACGTGTTGACAAACAAACCTTCAGCTTCCCATCCTGCTAGCTTCCTACAGCGCTCTCTCCCAAATTCGGTGAGCTCAGAGAGGCAGACTAGAATATGTAGGGTCTCGGAACGGTAGAGAATCGCACTGAAGAAAAGTCGTTTCACTGATTTAAAGATGGCATTAACGCTTCTTTCATGACTTTACTGCAAATTACAGTGACTATAATCAATTTTAAGTTATTACTCGGTCTTCTCTCTGCCTTGTCATAGAATATACACTCCTGGAAATTGAAATAAGAACACCGTGAATTCATTGTCCCAGGAAGGGGAAACTTTATTGACACATTCCTGGGGTCAGATACATCACATGATCACACTGACAGAACCACAGGCACATAGACACAGGCAACAGAGCATGCACAATGTCGGCACTAGTACAGTGTATATCCACCTTTCGCAGCAATGCAGGCTGCTATTCTCCCATGGAGACGATCGTAGAGATGCTGGATGTAGTCCTGTGGAACGGCTTGCCATGCCATTTCCACCTGGCACCTCAGTTGGACCAGCGTTCGTGCTGGACGTGCAGACTGCGTGAGACGACGCTTCATCCAGTCCCAAACATGCTCAATGGGGGACAGATCTGGAGATCTTGCTGGCCAGGGTAGTTGACTTACACCTTCTAGAGCACGTTGGGTGGCACGGGATACATGCGGACGTGCATTGTCCTGTTGGAACAGCAAGTTCCCTTGCCGGTCTAGGAATGGTAGAACGATGGGTTCGATGACGGTTTGGATGTACCGTGCACTATTCAGTGTCCCCTCGACGATCACCAGTGGTGTACGGCCAGTGTAGGAGATCGCTCCCCACACCATGATGCCGGGTGTTGGCCCTGTGTGCCTCGGTCGTATGCAGTCCTGATTGTGGCGCTCACCTGCACGGCGCCAAACACGCATACGACCATCATTGGCACCAAGGCAGAAGCGACTCTCATCGCTGAAGACGACACGTCTCCATTCGTCCCTCCATTCACGCCTGTCGCGACACCACTGGAGGCGGGCTGCACGATGTTGGGGCGTGAGCGGAAGACGGCCTAACGGTGTGCGGGACCGTAGCCCAGCTTCATGGAGACGGTTTCGAATGGTCCTCGCCGATACCCCAGGAGCAACAGTGTCCCTAATTTGCTGGGAAGTGGCGGTGCGGTCCCCTACGGCACTGCGTAGGATCCTACGGTCTTGGCGTGCATCCGTGCGTCGCTGCGGTCCGGTCCCAGTTCGACGGGCACGTGCACCTTCCGCCGACCACTGGCGACAACATCGATGTACTGTGGAGACCTCACGCCCCACATGTTGAGCAATTCGGCGGTACGTCCACCCGGCCTCCCGCATGCCCACTATACGCCCTCGCTCAAAGTCCGTCAACTACACATACGGTTCACGTCCACGCTGTCGCGGCATGCTACCAGTGTTAAAGACTGCGATGGAGCTCCGTATGCCACGGCAAACTGGCTGACACTGACGGCGGCGGTGCACAAATGCTGCGCAGCTAGCGCCATTCAACGGCCAACACCGCGGTTCCTGGTGTGTCCGCTGTGCCGTGCGTGTGATCATTGCTTGTACAGCCCTCTCGCAGTGTCCGGAGCAAGTATGGTGGGTCTGACACACCGGTGTCAATGTGTTCTTTTTTCCATTTCCAGGAGTGTAGAACTTGTAACAAGACCTAACTTACTAACCAAACGTAAAACTGTAAGTACAGCAAACCGTTTGACAATCCTAAAATCTATTTCACAAAATTTTGACGAATCAAATGTTCAAACGTGTGTGAAATCTTATGGGACTTAACTGCAAAGGTAATTAGTCCCTAAGCTTACATACTACTTAACCTAAATTATCCTAAGGACAAACACACACATCCATGCCCGAGGGAGGACTCGAACTTCCGCCGGGACCAGCCGCACAGTCCATGACTGTAGCGCCTAAGACCACTCGGCTATTCCCGCGCGGCTACATTTTGAGAACCCACGACCCGCACCGATGATGATGAAGTACAAGCGGAAGTAAAACTGTGGGGGCGGATAGTAATTCAGGCTTGGATAGCCAGTCGGTAGAGCTCTTACCTACTAAAAAGGACTCAGATTCGAGCCTCGGTCGGAAACGTACTATTTAAATCTGTCAGGAAGCTGCCTTTGCAATGGCGGAAAATTCTTTTCAATTGTCTAGTGGTTATCGTGGTAGGTGAGTAACCACTATTCGACTGAGTTACTGGGTTGTTTCCAAAGACATATTTACAGTTGTCGTCCCCATTCCTCCGTTTCTGAATACTGTGCTTCTTTCATTTCTATCGGTGAAGTATAGTTCAAGTTCAGGAACAATGAAAATATTACTTGGCGATGTTAAACTCAGAGATCACAAGACACCTTGAACTGCTGTCGAACATATCATGTTGGTATTATGTTGCCAACAGCTCTAAAAAAGTCTGGTTAGATGTTGACTACTCTCAAGTGTAACGATTATATTTTCTCTCTAAAATAATTTGTAATAGTTTAAAAGAAATGAAGAAAATATCTCAAGAACGTTGTACATTTAAGGTATGTAATGCAGATGATAAATACTTGAATTGCATATCTTTATTCTTGAAGCAAATTCCACATATGCCGTGGCTAGCAAAAGACAAAGGAGGTATTGGTAAAGTGTGCTATCACAAACCTAAATAGAGTAATTTGTATACAACAGTTTTGATACAAGTGAACGGAAGGAAGGCAATTAATTATTTAAAAAGTTAAACCGACCACATGATAATATTAATGTTATCTTGGATGTAGAATTTATTAACTGCTGTTAACAGCCATTGTAAGTTTAGAGTCATCTATTCGCAACTATGACACGAGTCCAGTTTGTTTTATGGGCGAGGATGAAATATAAAAATGGTTCAAATGGCTCTGAGCACTATGGGACTTAAGATCTGTGGTCATTAGCCCCCTAGAACTTTAGAACTACTTGAACACACATCCATGCCCGAAGCAGGATTCGAACCTGCGACCGTAGCGGATGAAATATACATTAACTCGTTATTTGTATATTGTGTCATAGGAATAGAAATAATAAGTTAAAATGACGTGTAGTCTTTATATGCCACGCCAGCACTGTCCTTTGTCCTCTCGCCGTATCAATCTAGTGTAGGGAAACTGAGTAATGGTACGTCGCGGAGATTTTTTCACACTGATGAAGCTAAAATTCCTCCCGCAAAATCGTTACAGCGCAAGATTTCTGCATTCCATTTATTCAGTGGAGCTGTAGCGATAGAGGTCGCGGTCCCAGTCGAGATATGCGACCGCAATGCGACCAGGCTGCCGTACTTTTTAATCGCTAATTGGGCCGAGTTGTCGTTGATGCGGAGTGCGAGCAGTTTTAAGTTACTCAGCGAATTAGAGCAGCGCGCAGTTTTAGAGGCCGGCAGCAGAGCGTAAAGTGACCAGTCACCTTCAAAGGGGCCTGCCGGGGGCTGAGTAATCAGGAAATTAGATTGGCTGCCTGCACACCGCGCGGCTTTTCCGCTGGCCCCGTCACCCAGTGCTGCGCGGCTCTAATTTGGAAAATCCCCGGTGAATGTGAAATGCCGGCAGCCGGCGGGAGCGCCTCCTCTGGCAACATTTTCATCCCTTTATTCCTTAAAGCGAGCTCCCCCAGGTGCCCCACCGCCGCCGCCGCCGACGCTGTTTACGTCACGGGACGCCAGCCGGCGTCGCGGCGCCCGCTGCGATCCGACAAAGCGCGAGGGGAGCACCCAACCCGCGCCCGGGAAACGTCCGATCCAATTTCGCGTTAAAGGCAATGATTCGAAACTCGGATTCTCTTTATCCGTTGGCGTTCACGCACCGGTGAACTGTTTTAGTTCGGTTTCCGCTCCGTTGCACATCTACCCTACGACTGTTGTAAAATGCGGCACGCCGATCCCTTTTTGTGACCTTGTTGTCGGTATTAAACCTTTTAACAAATTCACCTACACATTGTTGGAAGGGCTCATTCCATTGTCCCTCCTAGAGTTCACTCTTCCGTCTTGTTATTCGAAGGAACGTGGGAGCTCTCGCTACCACAAAAATAATAAATGGAGTTTGTCCTGAACGATCAAATTACAAGGTTCAGAAACACTGCACAGTAAAGCTCGTGCGCTTATTAAACAGGAAATACTATGTTACTGCAGTTGGAATAAAAACGATGATGGGCGAGTTTAGCCAGCTCTGTACTGTTGCGAGGGCTCTGGTGCGAAAGTCGTACACAATGCGAGCACTAAACGTCATAGTAGCCAATTATTTAGTGAATTTTTATTCTATTTGTTGCGAGTTTTCATGGTTGATGGTGGCGGTAAGTCACCAAGTCTGCATAAGCAAGTAAGAGACGTAATGTGCAGGATACACTCTTACATCGAGCTCAAAGCATATGTTTGCGAGTACCGCACCTGTCGCTTCGGACCGGCAACAAAACAATCTCGTCCGTTTCACGACCTGCGTGAACCGTCACTACGGACTATAACAGGTTCGTGACCATGTTACACTGTCTGTAGAACTCTCGACTTTACATAGCCTTTATTCCTTTTTATAAGGGATCCAGAAAGCTATTCTCTCGCTTTGCAGCGCATTTTCTAAGATAAGGAGGGCTCATAAAGTTGTAATGCACAGAAACCCAGCTAGGTCCGCAGTGGCTATGAACAGCAGGAGTGTGATTCGAATTTTCTAGCCCGTCGTGCTTTAAGGTGGGTTCGTCAAATCATTTCAGGTCAACAGAGGAAAATAACATCCAACTCCTTTAGCTGCAATATCACTGATCTGTGATCTGTGTCTTAGAATCAAATAACTGAAGTTATTCAGGAAATACATTGTATCCACCAACGAACAGACACAGTTTCAGACTCATGCGTAATCAACATGAGCACCATATGTTGAGCGGCAACAAATGAAACGAAATTTCTTCCTTGCTTTACTTAAATAAAGTGATGGCTAAAAAATGAAGACAGAGATTCAACAATTCATTCATTATTGGTGGCATGTAAGAAAGTATTAAAGCAGTTTCAATAGCACAAAGAAAATGAAAAGAATAATATATGCTATCTAAGAAGTTGATCTTTAATCTGTGTCCTTTTGTCAGCTAACTGAAGCTTTTCAGAACAAACATCCCAAAAATGTATTACGTTCATCAGTGAACACACACAAATTTATACACACCGACCATGAACTTCCTTTGTTGACCGACATTCAAAGTAACAAAATTCCACCCTTGCTTTCCTTAAATTAGGGATCGCTAAAAAATGGACACAGCTATTGAATAATTCGTTCGTTGTTGGTGTCTCGCAGCAAGGGATTAAAGCAATTTCTGTTCCGCTCTCATATGGAAAATATCGAAAGAAGTGGAGGCACCTCTTCCATTTTGTCGTCCAAGCGGAGTAGAAATATGCCACTTTTGTAGTAGGTATTGACATCAGAGGTTGCAGGAATTATCTTGCGTTTTCGGCCAATACGTTGTTACCATGCAATCTGAGCGTCCCGCAGTGCTTTCTGCAGTACCTGTGCCTGCAGTTGACATTTTTTTAATTTTATTGTGTAGTTATATTTGCAGCATTCTCTGTTACGATATTTGTAATACTGCATGTTTAAGTTTTAAGATTTACGCAAGATACGTGAAGTACAAGATTAACTATAAGAAGTACAATCATTCGGGTGAAATTCTCCAGTTAATTACGAGGATTGTCCAGAAAGTAAGTTCCGATCGGTCGCAAAATGGAAACCACAGTGAAAACCAGAAACGCTTCATTTGCAACAGTTAGGTACACCTTCCACCTAGTTCTCTACATAGTCGCCGCTCCAACTTCGTGTTTTGTCGTAGTGTTGTATCAACTTTCCAATATTCTCGTCATAGAAAGCAGCCGCCTGTGCTTTCGGCCAGTTATCTGCACTGGTCTGCAGCTCGTTGTCTGTGGAAAAATTTTATCTTCACAGCCAGCGGTTCTTGTGAGCAGAGATGAGACTCAGGGGGAGCCAATAACGGACTGTACTGTGGGTGATCAAACACTTCTCATCAGAAACGCTGCAGGAGCGTCTTCATTGCCCCTGCAGTGTGCGGCCAAGAATTGGCATGAAGAAGGAACTGCTCGACAGTTGTGCTATGCGGGCTGCATGACACAGGCGAGATCTCTAAACAGTCCCTCATACTTGGCGGGAGACGCGATACCCTACGCATCTTTGCGTGCTCACTGTTCACTCAAAACTGAAAAGAGCGACGCGACACGATCGACGGGCATACTAGAGACACTGCCCAACACATCTGTACATAGCTTTACCGGATTTTCACAGTGATTTCCATTTCGCGACCGATCGGAACTTACTTCCTGGACAACCCTCGTATATTCACAACAGTACAGTTATTTATGTTTCGTATTCCTTTAAAGCAATGTGTTACAACAATACAGAAAAATATGAAAATATAGATGTGTTTTCAGGTAGAGAACTTTTAAGAAACAAAAAATGACAAAGACGGTTATATTCCTGCAAGCAACGCCGTGGCCGGCCGGAGTGGCCGAGCGGTTCTAGGCGCTACAGTCTGGAACTGCGCGACTGCTACGGTCGCAGGTTCGAATCCTGCCTCGTACATGGATGTGTGTGATGTCCTTAGGTTAGTTAGGTTTAAGTAGGTCTAAGTTCTAGGGGACTGATGACCTTAGAAGTTAAGTCCCATAGTGCTCAGAGCCATTTTAACCAGCAACGCCGTGAGATAAAGTCTCAGGAAAAGTGGTTGAAATAGGTAATTCAGGTGCTGATGTAGAGGTAATGTCACTTCTATTTCGTGTGCTGCCGTGGTTAAAGCAGAATTTATTCACTTACCGAAGAGGTTCATACACAGCTAATAGAGGCAGTGACGAAAAGGAAATGCTCAATATGATTATGCAAGGCTCAAGGCTTGCTTTTGTTTGGATAATTGACAAAACAACAAAATGTAGTGCGTTGTGGCCAGCAGACTCTTTACCACTAGTGGTGCCGATGTAGGAAGATAAACCGTTATCACCAAAGAAACATTATTCGGAAGCAGAATTTTAATAGCGGTCGCAACGGACGCTGGGATGAAACGACACAAACGTCAAAGGGAAAGTATCCACGTCGGAGCGAGTCGCAGAGGCTTCCGCCTGTCCGCATTGTCCCGAGTCGCCGGCTGCAGAAGTTATCAGTGTAATGCGTCACACGAAATCCGCGTCTCTTCTTTGAGGGCGGCGGTGGCGGCGGCGGGCTCTGTTAATTTCTCAGTGCCCGCCAGGGAAGTCGTCCACAATGCGGCGCCACTTGCGAGCCGCTATTAGCCAATGAGGCGGCCACTTTGAGTCGCCGGCGGGCGCGGACAAAGCGCCTAATCGCGGATCAAAGCGGAGCTCGGGACACGGCGCGCTCCCTCCTGCCGCGCCGTCTTGAATAAATACCGCTGGCCTCTTGCGGGAGCACTTTTTATCTGCGGCTTTATGAACTCCCACAATGCCTTCGGTAAATATTTGCAGACTTCTTTTTATGAGTGCTTCTGGCCGCGGCGCTTCTTCCTGCAGGCGGCGGCATGCGCTCTCCCTGCCTCCCTGCCTCCCTGCCTCCCTGCCTCTGGCTGCGCTCGCCTCTTTTTTTTATTTTTACTTTTTTTTGCCGGGGCCAGGGGAGACGCGTTAGAGCAGAAGGAGAACAAGATTGTGTATATATTTTCATCCTTTGTGCCAGGCTAGTAACGCGGTGAGGAAGTGGGGGAAGCAGGGTGGGAGGGAGGGAGGCGGCTGTGAAGGCTGAAGGGTGGAAAAAGAGGCTTCGCGGTGGCAGAAAGAGAGCGAGGCGGGGCGAGGCGCAAAGGATTTAAATAGCGCGATGCGCCGGAGCGCCGGCAAGGCGGCAAATTGAGCGGGTAATGGGCCGTGGAGGCGCGGGCGGGCAGGTAGCGCAGTGGAGTGGTGCGCGAGACAACATCAGCCGGCGTAATTACGTTTGCAGCGGCAGAGTGTACGGGCGTCGCGAGTCGCGCGCCAGGTGACGAGTGGCTGTGATAGCCAGGTGTTAGGGGGAGGGGGGGGGGGGCGGTAGGGGCGCTGAGCCCTGCCGACCCGTCCCGGGACAACTCGCCTTCCTCTCCGACGCCACAGTCCCAGGTGTAGCGCTGTACATGGCTGAAAACAAGATTTTTCTTTCTTTTTAAGCAGAAAATTGTATACTAGCCTACCCCAGAAAATCATGTTTTCTAAATACATTTTATTCTTTACACATAAAGATCAGACGTGTTATATGGTTCAGTTCTCTTCAGAGAGTTTTGAGGCAAACTAGTTTTTAATCCACTAAATTTCGGGCATGCACCCGCGCAAATAAAATTTCCTCCACCGATATTTCGGCGCCGGCCGGAATGGCCGAGAGGTTCTAGGCGCTACAGTCTGGAACCGCGCGACCGCTACGGTCGCAGGTTCGAATCCTGCCTCGAGCATGGGTGTGTGTGATGTCCTTAGGTTAGTTAGATTTAAGTGGTTTTAAGTTCTAGGGGACTGATGACCTCAGCAGTTAAGTCCCATAGCGCTCGGAGCCATTTGAACCGTTTGATATTTCGGCGGTGTATCGTCCGGCCATCCTCAGAGTGAGTCACAAGACTGACGACAACATACCACGCGTGGCCTTATATGCTCCACCGCAGCGGCATTGTGCATGCGGGTCACAGATGCTGGTCGGCGGCAGAGAAATACGTTTACACATGCACCGCCTGTGGCGAAGGCGTACAGACATTTGACTCGCTTATCGATGTATGACCGGCGGCGTTAACATCATGGTAAGAGTTTTTAGCGAACAGCACACAGCATGTTGTTCTCAATGGAGAGACGTCTACAGACGTTACAGTAACCTCTGGCGTGCCACAGGGGAGTGTTATGGGACCATTGCTTTTCACAATATACAGGGTGTTACAAAAAGGTACGGCCAAACTTTCAGGAAACATTCCTCACACACAAAGAAAGAAAATATGTTATGTGGACATGTGTCCGGAAACGCTTACTTTCCATGTTAGAGCTCATTTTATTACTTCTCTTCAAATCACATTAATCATGGAATGGAAACACACAGCAACAGAACGTACCAGCGTGACTTCAAACACTTGTTGGATGAACCATTCGCAGAGGTGTACCCGTGGAGGCCAATCAGCTGCTGATAGTGCCTGCACACGCTGTACATGGTACGGAAACAACTGGTTCTCCCGTAGCACTCTCCATACAGTGACGTAGTCAACGTTACCTTGTATAGCAGGAACTTCTCTGACGCTTACATTAGGGTTATCGTCAACTGCACGAAGAATTGCCTCGTCCATTGCAGGTGTCCTCGTCGTTCTAGGTCTTCCCCAGTTACGAGTCATAGGCTGGAATGTTCAGTGCTCCCTAAGACGCCGATCAATTGCTCTGAACGTCTTCCTGTCGGGACACCTTCGTTCTGGAAATCTGTCTCGATACAAACGTACAGCGCCACGGCTATTGCCCCGTGCTAATCCATACATCAAATGGGCATCTGTCAATTCCGCATTTGTAAACATTGCACTGACTGCAAAACCACGTTCGTGATGAACACTAACCTGTTGATGCTACGTACTGATGTGCTTCATGCTAGTACTGTAGAGCAATGAGTCGCATGTCAAAACAAGCACCGAAGTCAACATTACCTTCCTTCAATTGGGCCAACTGGCGGTGAATCGAGGAAGTACAGTACATACTGACGAAACTAAAATGAGCTCTAACATGGAAATAAAGCGTTTCCGGACACATGTCCACGTAACATCTTTTCTTTATTTGTGTGTGAGGAATGTTTCCTGAAAATTTGGCCGCACCTTTTTGTAACACCGTGTATATAAATGACCTAGTAGATAGTGTCGGAAGTTCCATGCGGCTTTTCGCGGATGATGCTGTAGTATACAGAGAATTTGCAGCATTAGAAAATTGCAGCGAAATACAGAAAGATCTGCAGCGGATAGGCACTTGGTGCAGGGAGTGGCAACTGACCCTTAACATAGACAAATGTAATGTATTGCGAATACATAAAAAGAAGGATCCTTTATTGTATGATTATATGATAGCGGAACAAACACTGGTAGCAGTTACTTCTGTAAATATCTGGGAATATGCGTGCGGAACGATTTGAAGTGGAATGATCATACAAAATTAATTGTTGGTAACGCGGGTGCCAGGATGAGATTCATTAGGAGAGTCCTTAGAAAATGTAGTCCATCAACAAAGGACGTGGCTTACAAAACACTCGTTCGACCTATACTTGAGTATTGCTGATCAGTGTGCGATCCGTACCAGGTAGGGTTGACAGAGGAGATAGAGAAGATCCACAGAAGAGCGGCGCGTTTCATCACAGGGTTATTTGGTAAGCGTGATAGCGTTACGTAGATGTTTAGCAAACTCAAGTGGCAGAGTCTGCAAGAGAGGCGCTCTGCATCGCGGTGTAACTTGCTGTCCAGGTTTCGAGAGGGTGCGTTTCTGGATGAGGTATGGAATATAATGCTTCCCCATACTTATACCTCACGAGGAGATGACGAATGTAAAATTAGAGGGATTCGAGCGCGCACGGAGGGTATCCGGCAGTTGTTCTTCCCGCGAACCATACGCGACTGGAACAGGGAAGTGAGGTAATGACAGTGGCACGTAAAGTGCCCTCCGCCACACACCGTTGGGTGGCTTGCGGAGTATAAATGTAGATGTAGATGTAGATGACGACTTCTCTTCCGTTTAATTACCCAAGAGCCGGATTCCATATTTTGTCCAAATTAAAACCATTATCTCTATTTATTAAATTATTAGCTAATCTAATCTCTATAGCTTCCTTGAAAACAGATTCCCAAAAAGAAGAGGTGGATGTTAAAATCTTCACATCACTGTAATTCATGAAATGCCCTGTATCAATGCAATGTTCAGCCACAGCTGACTTGTCTGGCTGTAATAAGCGTGTGTATCATCGATGTTTCACACACCTGTCATGAACGGTGCGATTTGTTTGACCTATGTACTTCTCACAATTTCTGCAAGGAATCTGATACATACCTGCTTTACGAAGCTGTAAATCGTCCTTCACAGATCTGAGAAAAGCTGCAATCTTCGTGGGGGGCCGGAAGATCACCTTAACACAGTGTTTCTCAAGAATACGGCCTATTTTGGAGGAAAGAGCACCCACATAGGACAAAAATGCACTAGATCTGAAGGAGTTAGTATCTTCTTACCCATCACATATCTGCATTTGTTGGGAAGAAAATCCATTCGATTTAAAAATGCTGCCCGCATCTCGTGGTCGTGCGGTAGCGTTCTCGCTTCCCACGCTCGGGTTCCCGGGTTCGATTCCCGGCGGGGTCAGGGATTTTCTCTGCCTCGTGATGGCTGGGTGTTGTGTGATGTCCTTAGGTTAGTTAGGTTTAAGTAGTTCTAAGTTCTAGGGGACTGATGACCATAGATGTTTCGTCCCATAGTGCTCAGAGCCATTTTTTAAAAATGCTCTTGAGGTATGTGAGCTCTTCTTGCAAATTGTCTTTATCGGATACACAGTGCGCCCGACTCACTAAGGTCTTAAGGACCCCTATGGTCTGTGAAGGGTGATGGCAGCTACTGGCATGAAGATATAGATTTGTGTGCGTTTGTTTCCGATATACGGCATGTCCTAATGTGCCATCACTTTTACGGCGAACGACAACATCCAAAAAGGGGAGGCAGCCGTCTTTTTCTATTTCCATAGTAAATTTAATGCTAGCATGGATGGAATTCAAATGCTCAAGAAATCGATGTAATTCGTCCATCCCATGGGGCCATACCACGAATGTGTCGTCCACGTACCTTCAGAAGACCGTTGGTTTAAAACTTGCTAGTCCAGTCCAGTGCTCGAAGTCTTCCATGAATAAATTAGCTACCAGAGAAGTTGAAAATGCACAAAAACTAGATCTTATTCAGGAGGAGTCTTAAAAGGGAATACATCGTCTGAGAAAAGTGAAGCTTCCCTCGAAGGGCAGGAAGAAATAAAATGTAACTTGACGATTTGAGAGCGTACGTTATCTTATTCAAATGATTACAAAATCTATTCAAATTTACAAACAACTAGGCAGTATGAGCCCTCTTATAAATATGGCGTTGCACCCTATATGTCCTGTATGCATGCACTGATTCGGTTGGACAAGGTGTCATTACAGCCGTTGTATCCTCTTCCGAGGCAAACTGACCCACAACTATTGTAACTAGTCTTTGATATCCTGTATACTGGTACTGGGGCAGAGTTTACGTCCGAGCTGGTCCCACAGGGGATAGATCTGGGGGTTCTGCTGACCACGGGATTACCTCAACATTACAATTCATAAGAGGCAAGTGACGTGTAGTGACGAGCATTGTCCTGTTGAAAATGGCACAACGATACTGCCGCATGACACATGATACATGACGACGCAGGATGTCCGTGACGCACCGTCGTGCTGTCAGATTTCCCTCTGTCACACTCAGTGACCTGAAGTCGTACCCGATCATTCTCCACATCATGACGCCAGCAGTAAAATCGCTCTGCCTCTCCAAAACATTATAGGTATGGGACAACATCCCAACTCGCTGCCTTACTCGCCGACGGCGGTTTGTGTTGTGGTGTTTACGGAAGGCTACATATGGGACGGTATTCCCTACTCTGGCAGCTGCCATTCACCAACCAGTAGTGCGAGATCACACAAAATGTTGCAGGGAGACCATTAGTTGTTCTCGGATGGCAGGCGCAGATGTGAACCACTTGTTGTGCTTGATACACAATATGGCGATCCTCCTTTCACATGTCCAAACGTGGTTTACCGGATACCTATCGAGAATACAATTCCCACCGTGTCAAACAGTTGGGAACTGTCACATCGGAAAGCTCAATAAATCTGGAAATTGCACTATTCTATCAGCTGGCGAAATGGAGACTCAAAATGACGCCCCTATCAAATCCGTCGGGTGCTGATAACGCTGTCTCATACGAGTAGGTGGCATCTCTGTATCCCTCACAATCATTACTTAACATGACGCCGTTTAAGCCGCTTATAGACTCTAACAGGCCCGGTAATAACATTAAACACAAACAACGCTAATCCACTCTGATGGCTGTTCTACATGTCGTAGAAAATTGTAAATCCAATAATTTACGTTCCCGCCGACGACCTGTGAGCGTACGAAGTTACACTGACGTACGGCCATCTCTTCTGGGTCGCGGTGTCAAACTGATCTGCTGCATACCTTCAGGTCTAAGCCACGTTGAAAGGTGACATTTTGGTTGAGATCTAACGAATTCCACGAAAGTTGTCTTGAGATTTCTACGTCTTCTTCTGCACGCTGTGTGGTTCTTTAGTGGATAGAGAAGCGGGGAACAGATGCCGTTCATGAGCAGAGAATTCAGACATTAACTTATTCTACATCTAATATCAAATAGTAAAAAAAAGCACATAACTCTTTTGCGGTTGTCGCAGCGTAAGTTGCTAACAATTGATCTGAATGTAGAAATATATACAGATACAAAAGGTTTATAAATCTGGCACCATATCAATTCAGAAGATATCGAACCCTGGCCACTATGGAAGTCTGCAAATCTTATTCAACAGGCAAACACCCAAAATGGGCGACTGCATGAATGTTCGAAGTTAAGTACACCCGCCGCTGGAGCTCCGGAGAAGGGTGGTTGCATCTTATTGGCATCAGCGCAATTGTTCGTGGCGGCGGCGTAACTGGCTGCGCGCGAATTTGAAAATGCTGCCTACCGGATGGCGGCGGATACCGCAGGGATCAACTCTTATTGTAATATCGAAAGTCGAAGAGTGATTTATATCTATTCTGATGACGTCATTGGTAAGAGCCGTTTCATTCCACTTCCTCACTGGTCATGGCCCCTCTCCGACATATCTATGTCGATTTGGGAAAAGGGCGACGCCCGCGTGTGACTGTGGTGCATCAGAGGGTACTCCTGACCATGTGGCTTACGAGTGCCCCCTTTTCGATGATGTAGCAGCAAGACAACAACTACCAAGTAACAATTAGGTATTGTTACCTACTCACAAGGGAACCTCCCCATCGCACCCCCCGCAGATTCAGTTATAAGTTGGCACAGCGGATAGGCCTTGAAAAACTGAACATAGATCAATCGAGGAAACAGGAAGAAGTTGTGTGGAACTATGAAAAAATAAGCAAAATATACCAACTGAGTAATCCATGGCCATGATAAGCAACATCAAGGCTAAGGTTAGGTCAGGAGCGCCGTGGTCCCGTGGTTAGCGTGAGCAGCTGCGGAACGAGAGGTCCTTGATTCAAGCCTACTTTCGGGCGATAAGTTTTAACTTTTTATTTTCAGTTTACGTAACAAACGCTTATTTTCATCAATTTTTTGGGAGTGATTATCACATCCACAAGAAAACCTAAATCGGGCAAGGTAGAAGACTCTTTTTACCCATTCGCCAAGTGTACAAGTTAGGTGGGTAGACAACATATTCCTGTCATGTGACGCACATGCCGTCACCGGTGTCGTATAGAATATATCAGACGTGTTTTCCTGTGGAGGAATCGGTTGACCGATGACCTTTCGATCAAATGTTTTCGGTTCGCATTGGAGAGGCACGTCCTTTCGTCTACTAATCGCACGGTTTTGCGGTACGATCGCAAAACACAGACACTAAACTTATTACAGTGAACAGAGACGTCAATGAACGGACAGATCATATCTTTGCGAAAATAAAGAAAGTAAACTTTTCACCCGGGGGAAGACTTGAACGAAGGACCTCTCATTCTGCAGCTGCTCACGCTAACCACGAGACCACGGCGCTGCTGAGCTCACACTCTCCTTTATGTTACCTATCTTCAACATGGACTACTCAGTTTGTATATTTTGCCTATTTTTTCATAGTTCCACACAACTTCTTCCTGTTTTCTCGATTGATCTGTGTTCAGATTTTCAAGGACTATCCACTGTGCCAACTTATAACTAAATCTGAGGGGGGTGCGATGGGGAGGTTCCCTTGTCAGACAAGAAGAGACCTTTCAGAGACTGAACACGCTAGCCAACGCGGTATCACGAAAAGTACTAACCATTTTCTTGAGAGACCTTCGTGACTAGTTAGTAATCACTGATCGCGTCCAGCACTCCACTCCCGTACCGCCTGTTCGTGGATAGGTCGACTAAACAGGTGGTATCCGCCACGTGCAGGACTAGGGGGACTGGGGTGATCTACTTCACGAACTTGACAAACGCACCGATTATGACGTAGATTAGGTAGTAGTTTTTAGTTAAATAGAATAGTAGATTGGGAACCTGCAGCGACAATTAACTTCTTGCTTGCCCTGTGCCAGGAGCATGCTCATAGGGTTTAGCTCTATGAGCCAGGCACCCAAGTAGGTTTATACTAACACTGGCACATATGTAACGCTGGAGGCAGTTAACACTAATCACTTGTTGTTATTAGAAATTATGCTAACACTAGAAGTAGTCTGCCCATTAACCCATGTAGTACTGTCTGTAGTAACGCAAATTAAGTATGTAGTAGCTGCTATTATAATAACATTATAGAAAATTAAGACCCACTAATCATTAAGGTGGTGGGTTAACTTTTGTATTATTATTATTATTATGGAAAAAGGGCCATTTCAATACGTCCGAAAAAATTATGCGACAAGTTTTTGTCGGATAGAGTACATTTAACATGTTGTGTTTCTAAATAGTATCGTGATTTCTTCCGAGCGGAATTATATTTTATGACAGGAAATTTCGTACAGGGACTCAAATCTCTGACGGCAGAGGCAAGGCTCCGTGCAATAAGGGGTGGCGCGACATCTGGCGTCGGGCGCAGTTGTCGCCCGGCCCGGATGGGGTCTTCCCCATAGCGAGGGGACGCAAGAAGACATTTTCTGTGAGGCGGCCGCTGCCCCGTTCCACTTTGAATTCTAATTAAGGCGGGCCGCCGCCATTACAGTAATGAAGGGAAAGCTGGGCCCTGCGGCTCGGCCGGGCGGGCTGACCTCGGCGGCGTGTGGCAGCGTTGCGTACGAGCGGCCAGCGATTGAGACTGATGGCGCAGATGCGGCCACCGCAGGGGTGCAGCCCGTGATTGATTCGGGGAGCGCGCCCCCCGGACAGTTTTGAGAAATGGCGCCGACGCCGACGCCGCCACCGCCGCCGCCGCCGGCCTAAAAGGTTTCCTTCTGCGCCGCTACCTCCCACAAATCCGGCGGCCTGCGGTGCGCCAGCCAGGAGAGGCAGGGAGAGAGATTGCTAATAAGGCCCCGGGGACCGCAGAGCTGCGACGCCGAGCCGCGGTAATGCGCGCGCCGCGTGCGTGTGACGGAGGATAAAGCCGCAGACATATATATCCCTTCCGTTTGCGTCACTTCCGCGGGCGCTTCCCTCCGGATGCCACCGCCTCGGTGTCACGCCGGGCTTTCCTCCCGGCGTTTCCAGGAACGCGGGGACGATTGCCACGCTGCTGCCTCAGACGCCGCGCCGCAGTGGCAGAAGATGAGGAGTTTGCCGGATGCAGGAAGTCAGTAACCACTGGGCTTCCCCAGTAAAGCAGCAGCCCAAGCGCACACCGTACTGTGATACTCCAGAGAGGCAGAACTGTATACAAGTAACCTAATTCAAAGACTTCTTTTTACTCTGAATGACATAAATATAAACGAACAGATAAAGGAATAAAATGTGAATTGACTACAACAGGCTTGGCTTCTTTATCAACTACGCTGTCTGTTTCTTCAAGTAACTCTTTTCTGGGCATTACCAGGGCGAGTGGTCCTATTTCAGGCCTTAGCGATCACGGTGATCATTGGAAACCGAAACTTGAATTTTTGATCCCGTCGCCACCGACGCTCACAACTAGTCGACGGAGGTAGGAAGAAGGGGCTACCAATGGTACTCTCCTTAATCTTTTTCTGTGTATTTTCAGAGTTGAATACACTTCACACTAGAACTTTTCTTCAAAAATGTTCCTTTTAAACTGATAGGTGGTTTTAATGTATACTGAGTTTTAGTATAATCTAGATCCTCTGTTTGTCAAAAAACTCTAAATATAAACACACAAAACATGTGTGGAGTACAATGTACAATATAAATAGAAATCGTAAACTTTTCGCCGTATGATATGTTCTGTTTGGAAAGATAGTTTCTACATGCCAATTCTTCGCTATAGTTCTTGCTGTTGTGCCTCCTAATGTTTCGTGCCTTCAGTCTTACTCTAATTTTCAGAAAAGCAAGTTGGTGTCGCTCTGTTTCTCTCGATAGTGACCGCTAGAGACTGGAGATCTTCTACCTTCACGTGCAGAGTCAATGTTACTTTATCTCGAAATATCAAGAGACTTAAAGAAACGAAAATGAGCTTTTACTTCCCTCTTTTCGTCTAGTTCAGATAAAAATCTACAAGATTTACGAACTAGGGTTATGAATTTGGAAGACCAAGTATAGCATAAAGCTCTGTACCCTCCCAACCGGTAATATTATGATCTTCAAGTTTAGAAAACCTCTGCGTTCTATATTTGCTTGACGACTATTTTTGGGTCCTATTTTCTCTTTCAGAGACTTCCTGAACCTCGTCTGGGGCATCATTTCCACATCACGTCTTATAGCACTGCATGGTCTGATCAGAACGACCGAAATAGAAGCGAATACTCTGATATGACTTCATTGTCTCCTCAGCACCAACAAAGCGCCTCTTTCAAACGCTTCTCGTTATTAAATATATCTTCAAAGAAATGTTAATGGTACGCAACGTGTTTACTCGCCTGTCTCGGCGATCGTAGTGATAAGCCTCTATTATCTAGTGTTTCCGGAGCATCCACATCACGTATCCTAAAGCAGCACGAATGCTTTGAGTGGTCTTTGGGTATAAGCAATCGCCAATTTCATGGAAATTTTATCAGAATAACGGCAGCCAGATACTAGCTGCTTCCTGCTGGATAACAACATAGGAGAAAAGTAAATAAACATGTAAGTCTAACGTTGATTAAATTACATCTGCACCAACTTGAAATGTACACTATTCATAAACATCTACTTTACTTGAAACTTCCTGGCAGATTAAAACTGTGTGCCGGACCGAGACTCGAACTCGGAACCTTTGTCTTTCGCGGGCAAGTGCTCTACCAACTGAGCTACCCAAGCACGACTCACGCCCCGTTCTCACAGCTTTACTTCTGCCAGTACCTCGTCTCCTACCTTCCAAACTTGCCCGCGAAAGGCAAAGGTCCCGAGTTCGAGTCTCGGTCCGATACACAGTTTTAATCTGCCAGGAAGTTTCATATCAGCGCACACTCCGCTGCAGAGGGAAAATCTCATTCTGATCTACTTTACTTGTTTCGCGTATAGGCCCTACCTTAATGACATTCCAGCAATTGGAAATGTTGTAGTTTGTTTTCGGAGTTCTCTGTCGATAACTCGAACATCTAGCTTTTTGGCCAAGAATAATATGGACATTTGCAAAAGAAAGCGCATTTATCTTCTTAGGAAGGACATCTACAATGCACTGATCACGGACATTTATCACGTCTAAGACACCCGAGCCGAAGAAATTGGTAACTTATTGCCAGTACGAGAGGTTCAGTTAACAGAGCTGTGCTTCAGGAAAAGGCAGGAACGCAGTAACATACACGGGTTAGTACCGTAGCGCTCTACTGGCCAGTCGCCCTACAGATTTTAAGAAGGCATGGAGCTGCTTTTGCAGCTGGGTGATAATCAGTAAATAACAGGCAATGAAAGAGCAGTGTGGCGGGAGCTGTGGTTTTGTCTGGGGAGGCGGCGGCTGCGGCGCATGAATAAGGAATGCTGGCCCCGCAGCAGGGGCAGCTGCTGCCTGCGGTCGCAGTGGCGCTGTGTACCAGCCCGCCGCGCCAACCTTTCACTGGCCATTCGACGGTCGCAGTGGTCGCTGCTTTTCGCACAACAGCGGGCCTCATCATGATTTTAAAGCTTAACAGAATTCGCAAACTTTTGGAAACCGTAAAATTAAAGTTTCTAGAACCCTTACACCAAAAATGTCTCCATTAACCTAACGACGAGTCTGTATCGAAATGGGAGAACCATCGTGCATAGATAATCTCAGACGACAGGCACCAGTGATCTTTTGATTACCAGTGAATGACCTTTGCGAGTAAGACTAACAACAGGCTATCGGTACCAAACTAAAAAGTTATTCTTCTCAGTCAATATTAAAATTAATCAACCCTTACCATCGTTTACGTATAATCATTTGGTATTTAATTTCAGACGTAACGTGGAGAGATGTTCAGTGAAAAAGAGTGCAACAAGCGTTTCATTTAAAAATATAAATTCAAATTTATTTTTGAATTTACGCCTTCAGTTTTCCTTGCTTTTATATTCCGTCATAAAGACCTGTTGAATGCTCCCAGTACATGGTTATAAATTAGTTGAATTATTTTAGACACTTCAGAGAGCACACGTATCGAGTATATAAAAAAATCAGATTTACACTGTGCTGTTATTGAAATAGAAAATGGCTCTGAGCACTATGGGACTTAACATCTATGGTCATCAGTCCCCTAGAACTACTTAAACCTAACTAACCTAAGGACATCATACAACACCCAGTCATCACGTATTGAAATAGACTAAATTTTATGATGAATAATGTTTTCTTTTTTAAGGTGAACTAAATTCGCCTCTAAATACACAATGATATATACTTCAAAGCGAAGTTAATGATGACAGAAACGAGTATACCAATGGTGATATCTTAAAACTGTAGAAGGCAACTGGCTATGAAAGAGTCTACGTGGTACCGGTTCTTCTGAAACTAAACAACATGCAGACATGCACTGCTGACAGGAACATGCAGAGATACATTTTCTTGCAAAACTGGTAATGTAATAGTAAACTGTAAACGTTGTAGAGATGTAGATCAGGGAAGCAGACATTATCGTTGGATTAAATGATACAACGAAGCACGTGCAAATTTCGTAACAGGCCATACAGACTTCTAATAAGTCGTATGAGACTATGATCATCTTTTGTGTCTAAGACTTGTGTTATCCCTTGAACTGAGAGGCTTCTACACTATTCACGAGTTGCGCTTTTCGTGGATCTCCTAAGTCACTTGGGATGCAGGCCGAAGTATTAACGGGGACGTATGAGAAACTATCCGGGCACATACGAGTATACGCTAATGTAAATTTCATTGTTTGACAGATAATTGAACGAAATTCTGCACATGTTGCTATTATGTTATTAGAACTTGAATGTCTTCATTTTTTGTCAAACAATTTTATCAGGAGATTGCTGGATACTTTTAGAACATCTACCACCACGTGAGGAAAATTTTCTCAAAGGTTCCTTTACTTATCACTTTCAAAATGTGGTAGGCTGTTCTTAGTTATTAGATACACATATCTGTGTACCAGCCATTTAATACCAGTCTTCAGAATCTCGAAACAATTTTTTTATTTTACGTGCATAACACATAGCAATTTTTATTTTGCAAAAATTTTAATAAATTCGACAGTAGTGCTTCTTGAAAAATCTTGCAACACTGGGTGTTGTTTCATTATACTATGTACAAAGGCTTTGTACAGTATGTTCAAAATCTGTAGCAAAGTTTACCCTTTTGCATGCAATGTTTCAATAGAAGGTGTTCCTTATACAGCGAGAAATGGGAGTTGCCGGAAATGTAGAAAAAAAGATTTTATTAGCATTTATGCTTACTGGTGGCCATAACCATTTATCTGGTCTTTCTGGTTTTCGCGTTGCTCATTTCTTCTACTCTGATCCTTCCACCGTTCTCTTTTTGCAATACCCTGCACTGACATTTTAGAGCTAACAATATACACATAACTAATGTTCTTCCTTAGGTTTTCAGTGAAGGAACCTGCACAGAATCCTTGTCTCATAAGGATCCTGATTCCTGCAGTGTTACAATCATTGAAAACCAGAAAAGCATCAATGAGGAAAATTCAAAAGTAGAAGAGCTAAATGAGGTTGTTAAAGCTTTCGATGGGGCTTTTTGTTCAATCTTGCGTGCATTTCTGTAAAAAATCCCCATTAATCGCAGCCTTCGATTCTCTAGAGATGTCGTCTCTGATGGCAGGAAATAATAAAATATCGCAAATAAGAAGAGAGTTGCGTAGAAAAGAGCGTGTGGAACTGTGCATTGGTTGAAACAAGATGGGTTTTACATCATTTGTAGCACCAATTAAACTCCGAAAATTGGAGACAATATTTCTGACTTGCTACGGAACTACCTGGAGGGAAAAAAAATGTCAACATTTTTGATCAATTCATCATCAAGTCTTTTTAAGAAATGAACAACTGTTCCCTTATTACGTCTCTGTGATAGACGGCTGATGACTGCTTTGGAATCTCGCCTTGCAGCACGTCATGTGACATACGACTGGTGGCCAACAGTCGAATACTGTTGTCACCGGCTTCATGGGGACACAGCAGTAATCACGGTTGATGTCTTGGGCCGGCCGCGAGGGCAGGGGACGCGCCGCCTCCCCACCACCTGAGGGCTGAAATAAAGAGCGGCGCGCCGTAATGAGACGGGGCGAGGCGCGACGTGCCAAAGTGGCCGCTGGCCGGACCCCCGCCCTCCGATGCAGCCGTCGTCAGCGGCTGTTTTACACACACACGTCTCTGGCGCTAAGCTGTAGGGAGAGCCAGGAGGCCTTCACACGTCTAGCGAGCTGCACTTTACGAAAACCCGACACAAGCAACTCAATGGTAAGACACTGCACTTGTATACGACAGAGGCTGGGTTCAAATCCCCGGCCTGAAGTGATATCTTTAAATCGTTTGGGGTGAATTCCAGAATGTTTCATTACAAAGGAAATGCCTGTCTGCTTCCTTTCTCCGTTACTCTCTGACCGACTTGCTGCTTCTTCGTCGACGGCGTATACCTTTTCGGAACAGTGGGGAGTGTTTTCCGCCCTCTCCCCATCATTGCAAAGGTTAATAAAACATCAGTATCTATAATACAAGTGACTGTATATTCGTGAGCCTTCCCTTCCATAAGAAACACTGCGAGAGCACGCAAGAATCTATTGTAATTCGTATCTGTCGTGGTTCCACGTAATTACGAAAATACACACAAGCGTAATATCATATTTCACATGTAGATAAAGGGAATCCAATACTTTACACGTAACGCACACCATGTTCATGTGATAGTTACATTATTCAGGACACAGAGGAATTAAAGACATTAGCTGCCAGAGGGTACTGATTTATGTCAATGGGACACATTGAAAATTTGTCCCAGATTCGGATTTGAATCCAGGTATCCTGCTTATTAGGCAGATGCGCTGACCACTACGTCACCCGGACACAACTGTCACAACAACTACACGGACTACCCAAGTATGCCTCCCGTCAGACCCAAAATCTCAGCTTACAACACGCCCTAATGATGTAGTGGCGCTGCTCATTACTCTCTTTATTCGGTGGCATCTCGGCGATTCATGTACGAATTCGAGATATGTGTGCATCTCTACTGCAGGGATCATTGGTCGAAATAAAAGACACCATATATATAATAAAAGCGATGACGGCAAATGATCCCTTCAGTGCATATGCACCTCAAACTCCAATTTTTCGAGAGTCCCTGCATGTCCTTCTTTTCAGGGATGGTAGCTGGACTCAGCTTTTTAGTGCAGAATGTCAAATCAAATACCTTTCTACCAATTTCGGCGATATATTATGCCATCTTAAGGCCCGCTGGTCGACGTGTAGGAATACTCCAACCACGATTCCGGTCAATATTGCGGCCAGCTTTCAAAGAGCAGTATCGTACATTTCTGCTAGATACAGTGATCCCTTCAAATATCATCCGCCGACTCAGTGATAATATTTGAAGAGATCGTTGTATGTATCAGAAATCTAGACATATCAGTCTCTGAATGCTGGCCCCTATTTTGACCGGAGTCGTGGTTGGAGTCTTCCTACACGTCGGTCAGGGGGCCTGAAGACGCCGTAATATATCTCCGAAACTAATAGCCTAATAAAATAACATCAAGGAAATTAGACGGCTGAAAGGCGTTTCATTTCACATTCTTACAGGAATCGGCGAGATGCTACCTGGGGGTGACCACTGTTTCCATATGGCGTAGTGGTCAGCACATGTGTCTAGTAAACAGGAAGCCTGGGTTCAAAATCCAGTCCGGCATAAATTTTCAACTAGCCCCATTGATATAAATCTATGCTCACTAGTAGCTAATGTCTTTAATTCCTGTATTCCTTGATTCATAATGGCTGCAGATCAAAATTGTGTCTCTTTTTTCGGACATGTCTGAATGAACAGACACCACATAAATATTTACATTATTGGTAGTCATGGCTGCTAGACACCAAAGGAATCATCAAAAAAGGATTAAAAGCAGTACAAGTATTATCATTATAGTAACGCAGTGTAAAAATGAATGAGTAAGACAAACAATACTACATGCCCAGAACCAGTATCTGATGAGGCAGACGCGCGGTAAGATAGGACAATTTACTGATCGTCTTAGTGAATCAACAGGCGTTGAATCCGTCGTAGAGATATGATATTCCAGAAATTTTTGCCAGAGCCTTGAATGCAATTACGGTATGTTGACAGGCATGAGACTCTGTACCATAGTTTCCATCTTCATAGGGTGCCAAGCATGTTCGACAATTGAAAGTAAATCTAAACTCGCCAGTTGATGTGTCCCTATACACAGAAAGCAGCCCATCGCAACTCATGGGTGAGTAGAGTAATGCACAAACTAATACCGGCAAACAGTGCACTTTGCAGCACACGCTGGATATGACAATGATAAAGTATTAGTACAGGTCTCATACTATGTTGGCATTTCATATGAACTCAGCCATCGATTTCTGCCGTCTTATGTCATATTTCGGCTTCCCCGTTTGCTTCTTTACACTTACGTTACGTCTCATACGGCCAACCTTCTCAGTGGATGCTTGCAAGAAAGAAAATCCTTGGTCTAATTTACGCCGATTACGAAATTAATAATAATATTTGGCGACATTTAGCTTTAGTGTCGACGAGTGCTGCGTCATTCGATATTTACTGCAGGGACACAGTCAGCTTTTATGTCTACTCCATGCAGAGATCATCAGTCCAATTAGGGTGGAAGTCTACTCTACAGCAATAAGCAAAGAAAACTAATCAGAAGCTAGGTTGCTCCCTCAAAGTTATAACCTATCTCAATTCCTTTAGGAAAACAAGACTTACTCAGTGTTGCGACTGATTACTTCAGCTATCTGAGGTTGTTTGCAGATGATGACGTTCTTTATTCGCTAGTAAAGACACAGAAGATGAAAGCAAACCGAAAAACAGATTTAGAAAAGATATCTGCATGGCGCAAATATTGGCAGTTGACCCTATTTAATGCAAAATGTGAGATCATCCTTATGAATGCTAAACGGAACTTCGGTTACACTATGAATCAGTCAAATCTTATGGCCGTAAATTCAACTAAATACCTAGGAAATACAGTTACGAACAACTTAAATTGGAAAGATCACATAGGAAATGTTATGGAGAAGGCGAACCAAAGACTGCGTTTTACTGGAAGGACACTTGAAATGTGCAACAGATCTACTGAAAAGACTGCCTACACCACGCTTGTCCGTCCTCTCTTAGAGTGCTGCTGCACAGTGCGGAATCCTTACCAGACAGCGCTAACAGAGTACATCAAGAAGGTTCATAGGAGGATAGCACGTTATGTATTACCGAGAAGTAATGGAGAGAGTGTGACAGACATGAAACATGATTTGGGTGGTCACGATTAAAACAAAAGCGTTTCTCTTTGCCGCGGGATCTCCCCACGAAATTTTTATCAATCAACCTTCTCCCCCAAATGCGAAAATATTTTGACGGTGACCAACATAGGGAGAAACGATCACAATAACAAAATAATGGAAATCAGAGCACCCACGCAAAGATATAGCTGTTTGTTTATTCCGCGCGCAGTTGGAGAGTGGAGTAATGGAGAATTATTGTGAAGGTGGTTCGATGAACCCTCTTCCAAACACTTAAGCGTGATTTGCAGAGTACCCACGTAGATGTAGATGATATCCAGTCGCTGTATGAATATCTACGTCCAGTCGACTGTAACGTCTGTATTATTTGTGAGCTTAGATCGCGATTGTATGTATTTCACACTACGGGATAATTTAAAACGTGGTTAGGTTAGAACGAGTTAAACCTATTGATCTATCGAGTAACAGGTTTAAAGAATACTCTACAGCAAGAAGCAGAGAAAAGTAACCTCGACGTTATAATTTATCTTAAAATGGATCAAGTGGCTCTGAGCACTATGGGACTTAACAGCTGAGGTCATCAGTCCCCTAGAACTTAGAACTACTTAAACCTAACTAACCTAAGGACATCACACACATCCATGCCCGAGGCAGGATTCAAACCTGTGACAGTAAAATATTCCTTTAACAACAGTACAGTTCGTTGCTCGGTTTTGCGACTGATTACATCACTTAGTTGTAACAGATCCTCTCTGTAAGCTGTCTGATTCTCGCAATCGTAGATGGTATTGAACTGTGACTACTGCGGTATTTCCCAGGTAATTTAGAACCAATACTGAATACTGACGCCGGCCTCTGTGACCCAGCGGTTTTAGGCGCTTCAGTCCGGAACCGCGCTGCTGCTACGGTTACGGGTTCGAATCCTGCCTCCGGCATGGATGTGTGTGATGTCCTTAGGTTGGTTAGGTTTAAGTAGTTCTAAATCAAGGGGACTGATGACCTCAGATGTTAAGTCCCATAGTGCTTAGAGCCATTTTGTTTAGTACTGACGCTCAAACATGTTTACTCGTTCAGCAATTCTCAAAGCTTCAGACCCAGTGAGGCGGCGAAGGAGTTAGCACATTGGATTGTCGTTCAGGAGTACTACGGTTCAAAACCCAGTTCGGCTGCCCAGATTTCGGGAGTGAGATCTGATTTTCCCGGGCGTATACGCTGTTCAAATAACCTTAGGAATGTGGCAGCCGGGTGATGTTAAACAAGCCGATACGTCAACGGAAAGACACCCCACCTGGCTGCATTCACGCAAGTTATTGTCACATTTACGTTTCTTGTACTTTCCAAAAATCACTTAAAATAAATGCCAGGATGGTTCCTTTGAACAGGTTGCGGCTGAGTTCCTTCCCCATCTTTCCCTGAAAAGAGTTTGTGCTCAGTCTCAAAAGACCTCAAATGTTTTTTATTCCAGTCTTTCATCACAATATGAATTCTTTAGACGATGATTCTAAAGAATTCATATTGTGATGAAAGACTGGAATAAAAAACATTTGACAGTATTCGATCACTGTTTGTATACGTGACCATGTCGCAGTTGGTCAAAAGCCCTCGTTTCCGACGAGACTAAACTCTTAATTTTCCTTCCGTCAAACCTTCAGCTTACATTCACACCCAAGACGACCAAAGTCAAACGACTCATATTTGGCAGCTGCCTTTTCCAGCTGCTACGTCGAGCTTCCGTGTTGGGAACGTGAAGCACGGTAGGTTGGTGTGGGCGTGCAGCGCAGCCACTTGATGGCTCGCCTCTCGCAGCCTGGGAGGGGCGCGTGAGCAGCGGGCTGGCGGCGGCGCGCCTTTGTGCTCCGGAGGCGGCGGCTGCGGCCCGGCCGAGGTGTTAGGATGCGGCGCACGCTACAATGGGCATTATTAGTTTGATTCCCGGCCTTTTGATGGCGCCCGCCGTCCGTGCTGCGCCTCTCAACAACCGGCGGCGCCTGTAGCCGCATCCCAAACCCGTGTCTTAGCAGGGCCACCGGAGAAACAAAGAGTTCGCCTTACTATCCGTCTGCCGCTCTTCACAGTACGTACCGGAGCATTCTTTTTTTCGCATCTTGTAAGAGAGCTACATAAATAGATCTGCCGATGAATCTCTCAAAACCTGTGAAGGGTATGTATTGTTACCAGAGCATTATTTTGTAATTCTCTTTGACTGTTTTCAGGGTGCTAAAGGCATGTGTTACTATTAATCCCATTGAAAGAAATGAACTATAATCCTCGACAAACACCGACCTTACATGAGAAAAAGACATGGCAAGTCACCCACAATCATGTCTTTTACTCGGCAGCGTAGCATGCTGAAAAATCTACATACACACGCTGCTTCCAATTAGATTTTACTTACCTGAGAGGGCCTCCATGAAAAAGGAGTGATCGTAGGACTATCAGAAATTGTGGAAACGTTTGTAAGGACACGTGGACAAGAAATAACGAATAAACCATTGCAAAAAACGCATTTTAATTTTCCAACGAAAGAGTAACATTAGTTAATTGCGTACCATGTTTCCCTCTAGGTTACAAAGGTTGCTCATTGAGATGACCATCTACGTCCACGACAACCTGGAACCGCATCAGAGATACCATTTCACAAATGTTTTCAGCACTTTTTTTTTCGATCCTGGACCATCGAATGGCCAGCTGTCGCGATACAGCTCGTGCACTGCTTGAAGACCGCACACTGCGTCCCGAGTTTTTAGCCATGGCAACAGTACCTTCCTCAACAATTTGTGGTGCACCTGGCAGTCGGCTTCTCCCAAGAGCAATTCCCAAATCACCAGATAATTCGAAGTCGAAATTGCGAATCATATATTCACGAGCAAAGCGCTTCACACACGTTGTCAATATCCACGTTGACTGTGTGCAGCTGTAATGCACACTCCGGGTTCCCGGGTTCGATTCCCGGCGGGGTCAGGGATTTTCTCTGCCTCGTGATGACTGGGTATTGTGTGATGTCCTTAGGTTAGTTAGGTTTAAGTAGTTCTAAGTTCTAGGGGACTGATGACCACAGATGTTAAGTCCCATAGTGCCAGAGCCATTTGAACCATTTGAATCAGAGTTCTACAA
Source organism: Schistocerca piceifrons (assembly GCF_021461385.2). Lineage (NCBI taxonomy): Eukaryota > Metazoa > Arthropoda > Insecta > Orthoptera > Acrididae > Schistocerca > Schistocerca piceifrons. Next base: position 158,611,895 of record NC_060138.1, on the reverse strand, counting down.
CGCCCCTGTCCTATGTGGTACAATGCAGTTACCCCGGTGTATGCTATGCTGCAGTCATTAAAGACGCGCCTCTGCAGATCCCGTGATCGCCGCCTTCACCGCGTGCGTCTTGTGTTGCAGCGGCGGCAGCGCCTGCGCCAGCGGCAGCGGCAGCGGGCGGCGCGGCTCTCCGGCCACAACGACGGCCACAGCAGGTGAGTGAGCTGCCCTGACGCCTGCAGCGGCGCGCCTCGATTTAAAAAGGAAATGGGCCCGAGATGAGGAATTAGCTGCGAGCGCGCGCGCATAACGCCATTAGCGGCCCGCCCGTCCTTTGAGAGGACACTGCCCTCCTCCTACTCGCCCTCGTTTTTTAATCTTTACTCGAAAACAGATTTCCTTCGCTTTGACGTCGCGACGGCGCTCGGAGGCAAGCAGCATCGATTGTTCTTTTCCCTTTTTGTTAATTCATTAAGCCCACTGCGTGGCGGTGATGGCGTTACATCAGCTACGGGAAGAGCCTGTCGGTCGGTCGCAGGCATACCAAGTCAACTTTCGAGACGAGTCTCCGTGTCACGAAAGCTGCTGCAAACAAAGTCTCATGAATCTGTAGTTTTCAGTTTTCTCTCCACGTTAAACTTTTTTCCATTATCGGTCCCCGGGCAGTCACTCTGTTAAAGAGTTAAAAGGGGTATACCTTGCAGCAAGTGTCGCATCATGTATAGACGATGTACAAAACCGTACCGATAAACTTCCGATGGGATATAGAGGGTGACTTTAAGAAAAACACTGACGATACGAACGCATGTCTGCTAGCGTCATCTCATGACGCCACAGGCCAACACCTGACGCTAGACCATCTACGAATGATGAAACTTCCTGGCATATTAAAACTGTGTGCCGGACCGAGACTCGAACTCGGAGTCCAGGCGGAAGTCAAACTGTGAAGACGGTTGTGAATCGTGCTTGGGTAGCTCAGTTGGTAAAGCACCTCCCCGCGAAAGGCGGGGTCCAGAATTCGAGTCTCGGTCCGGCACACAGTTTTAATCTGCCAGGAAGTTTCAAAATCTATGCACACTCCGCTGCAGAGTGAAAATATCATTCTGGAAACATCCCCCAGGCTGTGGCTAAGCCACGTCTCCGCAATATCCTTTCTTCCAGCAGTGCTAGGCCTGCAAGTTTCGCAGGAGAACTTCTGTGAAGTTTGGAAGGTAGGAGATGAGGTACTGGCGGAAGTAAAATTGTGAGGACGGTCGTGAGTCGTGCTTGGGTAGTTCAGTTGGTAGAGCAACTGCCCACAAAAGGCAATGCTCCCGAGTTCGAGTCTCGGTCCCGCACACAGTTTTAATCTGACAGGAAGTTTCAAAATCTGCGCACACTCCGCTGCAGAGTGAGAATTTCAATTTACGAATGATGTCAGATCGATTCCGAGGAGTTCTGCTCGCAGTCCATCAGTGTACACTTATTTATTGCCGAAGGGCTTCCCTAGCTGCCGGCAATAATTCCTAAACTTCAACTGCCTATAGCGTCGCCTGGCATAGGTTCCTGTCACAAAGTTTTTAATAAGACTTCAGCTGCGTCCCCTAGAAGCTTGTTAGTATTGGTTTCTAGATTCTCTATGTAGGATGTAACAGTTCTCACAACGCATACCTATTTTTTTTATTGCGATGATTGAACAGAGATGAATAGTGGAACAAAAGACAAATGAATAAACTGGGAGGAAGACGTAAACGACCACTGTTGCACGTGAGACATCCTGCACAACCCTCTGTAATTTGTAACTATCGTTTTCTGGCACCAACAAATTTCAGAAAGGACAATACCTGCAGGAGAATCTTTTCTGTTAGGCAGTACTCTAGTACTACTTCAGGCTATTGAACATAGCAGTTTCATTCCGTGAACAGATGTAACTGAATGTTGGAAACTGTATATCAAAAAAAAAAAAAAAAAAAAAAAAAAACAGTGAGTTCCCGCGAGTTGTGAAAGTATCTAACTGCCGATGCGAATCTAAAATGTAGTTAATGAGAGTGGAAAACCGTGTCCACTGTTTGCGAGCACTAATGTCGCTGGAAGGAACAGTTGTAGGTACTGAAAAAAAGAACCGAACCATAATCCAGTTTTCACGCAAGAAGGACCGCTTCGCTGCGTTACAACAGAAAATTCTCATAAACTTATTCGCAGACGAAATAAAGGTCCCTTAATTGGTAAATACTGATATGCGTTCAGGTTCTTCGCTACGAACTCCGCTTTCTGAGAATGTCTGCCAACAACGGTGGGAACAGAAACTAGTTGGTGCGAGGAGTTGTTAACTACGAGACGTATTCCAAAACTAAGATTCGTTTGGTTATAAAAAAAATAAGTACATGAGAAAAGGATTTTACTGACAGTAATATTTCACTGCATATCTACTTTACTCTTCTACATAAACGCCGTTCACATCTATACTCTTTCTGTAAAGCTGCACCAGTTTCTTTAAGCCATCTGGAAAGAAGTCTACCACCAGGGAATTGAAACAGCTGGTAATGTCAGTCCTGAGTTCATCATTGTTTTGAAATGTAAGGGGAGTAACTTGGTGCAAGGTCGAGACTGTGCAGAGGGTACTAAAAAAGATCCAATCAATTTTCACCTTGGTATTGGCAACGGTGTAAGCGCCCTGGTTGTCGTAAAGGACGATTATGGCTGGTCACCGCGGTGTAGATTTTGGATAGCACATCCGAGTTTGGTTAGCGTTTCACAGTGTACGTCAGTTGTACTTGTTGACCCGCGAAACATGAAACAAATCAGAAGGACGCCCTTTTTGTCACAAAGAACGGTAGCCATCACTTTTCAATTCGACAAACGAGATTGCTTAAATATTTCTGGTTTGCTTGAATTTGAGTAGCGTCACTGCGCTGAGTATTGTTCCGATTCTGCGTTAGTGTCCGATATCCACGTCTCTTTACCCTTAACAATGTGGAAAAACAAATCATCTTCATCTTGCGTGAGAATTTTTGAAACTTGCATGCATTTTGTGATATCCAAGTTGTTCAGTGACAATCTCGTAAATCGAAGTTCGAGCATCACTTCGGAATTCATTAGCCAGACCACAGACCGTCAATCGCCGATCACTTCGAAGTTTTTCGTTCAGTTGAGCAACGATGTCGTCGGTACGAGTACTAGGCCTGCCACTCCGCTGTTCATAGTAAACATTTGAGCGGCCATTGAAATTCTCGAGAGCATTTTCGAACTTGTTTGTCAGTAATTATTTGACATCCACACACTAGGAATAACTCACGATGGATTTCAGAAGCTGAAGATTTCGCCAGGAAACATCTAATCACACCGTGCACTTCACAACTGGCCGGATCTTCGATTGTCACGGCCATTGCGATCTGTTCTCACCGTCTGACAAACGATTACCGAATCAAACCAACAGCGCAGTAGCTTCCTAAAGAATAGGTAGACAGCGCTGTATGTGTGGGACTTAATTTTGGGCTATCATCAGTTAATTATTGGTCACCGGACCTTAGTTTCGTTATAAGCCTCACTGTTGGTCCACACATTTTAGAGCAGGATGGTCCCATGAACTGCTGAACAAGCCACGTGACAGCCTTATCAAAATAAATGACGAAATAGACTACTGGCCATTAAAATTGCTACACCGAGAAGAAACGCAGATGATAAACGGGTATTCATTGGACAAACATATTATACTAACACTGGCATGTGATTACATTTTCACGCAATTTGGGTGCATAGATCCTGCGAAATCAGTATCCAGAACAACCACCTCTGGCCGTATTGACGGCCTTGATACGCCTGGGCATTGAGTCAAATAGAACTTGGATGGCGTCTACAGGTATAGCTGCCCATGCAGCTTCAACACGATACCACAGTTCATCAAGAGTAGTGACTGGTGTGTTGTGACGAGCCAGTTGCTCGACCATCATTGACCTGACGTTTTCAATTGGTGAGAGATCTGGAGAATCTGCTGGCTAGGGCAGCAGTCGAACATGTTCTGTATCCAGAAAGACTCGTACAGGACCTGCAACATGCGGTCGTGCATTATCCTGCTGAAATATAGGGTTTCGCAGGGATCGAATGAAGGGTAGAGCCACGGGTCGTAACACATCTGAAATGTAACTTACACTCTTCAAAGTGCCGTCAATGCGAACAAGAGGTGACCGAGACGTGTAACCAATGGCACCCATACCATCACGCCGGGTGATACGCCAGTATGGCGATGACGAATAGACGCTTCCAATGTGCGTTCACCACGATGTGCCAAACACGGATGCGACCATCATGATGCTGTAAACAGAACCTGAATTCATCCGAAAAAATGACGTTTTGCCATTCGTGCACCCAGGTTCGTCGTTGAGTACACTATCGCAGGCGCTCCTGTCTGTGATGGAGCGACAAGGGTAACCGCAGCCATGGTCTCCGAGCTGATAGTCCATGCTGCTGCAAACGGCGTCGAGCTGTTCGTGCAGATGGTTGTCGCCTTGCAAACATCCTCATCTGTTGACTCTGGGATCGAGACGTGGAGAAGATGCTTGTCATCTCGACTGCTCGTGATACGAGGCCGCTGGGATCCAGCACGGCGTTCCGTATTACCCTCCTGAACCCGCCAATTCCATATTCTGCTAACAGTCATTGGATCTCGACCAACGCGAGCAGCAATGTCGCGACGCGATGAACTGCAATCGCGAGAGGCTACAATTGGAAACGTGCTGGTATGCATTTCTCCTCCTTACACGAGGCACCACAACAACGTTTTACCAGGCAACGCCGGGCAACTGCTGTTTGTGTATGAGAAATCGGTTGGAGACTTTCCTCATGTCAGCACGTTGTAGGTTTCACCACCGGCGCCAACCTTGTGTGATTGCTCTGAATAGCTAATCACCTGCATATCACAGCATCTTCTTCCTGTCGGTTAAATTTCGCGTCTGTAGTACTTCATCTTCCTGATGTAGCAGTTTTAATGGCCAGTAGTATATGTATCGGGATAAAAGCGAAGATATTAGTCTTAGTTTTTACTATCTGGCTGTCACATCATGCGACGTGCTCTCTTCAGTACCACGCAAAAGAAATAACCGCTGGCTACAAAAGCCGTTGTGCTTGGATGCTCTGAGCCAGTTTAACGTTGACAATGTCTTGTAGCAACTTCATCATCAGTTAAATAATGAAATGTGATACAGTGCTACAGATGTTGAGATGATATTAGCAGTTTCAAGAATCGAAAGAAGACACAGAAAAAAATTCCGAAGAAAACTGTTGTTGATTTGTACGGTCTTTAATAAATGAAGGTTAACGCTGTAGTTTTCGGTGAACGTGACGTGTATAGGTTTCCAGTATGAGGACCGTTTCACGAAAGGTCCGCTTTCCTAGAAACTTATAAAATGCGCTGTCTCGGGATGCGAACGTCGGTGGAGCGGCAGCTCTCGGCACAAGCAGTGGGTCGGCCGCGGCATTATTCGCGGCGAGTTTATTGGACGGAGGCGCCAGCTGCGGCTATTAAAGCGGCCGTGAGGGACGGTGAGCGCGAGAGACGAATACGCCGGGCCGAGCAGGGCGACCTTTTGTTCTCTGCGCGGGATACAGCGATTTTTCGACTTATGGAGGAGGGTGGGCGGGAAAAAAAAGCCGGCGAAAAAAGAGAGAGAAAGCGAGCACAGAGAAGAGGGAAAATATTTTACGAGGAAACTTTGCGGGCCCTCGAGCTAAAGAATACTGATGGGAGCAACCGAACATGCTGCCGCGCTACAAAACACTGAGCCACTAACAGTGAAGGCCGCTGAATCGCGCTGTTCCACAGCCTTCTACGGCCCTGGCGTCTCGTGGTCGCCCTTCGTGGAGCGACGTACACAGCGGAGTATTTCGCTGGTCGTCTATTCTCTAAAAATTCATATGTGCGATTCATAGTAATACCGTTGAGAACACAATATTATCAGCATCAGTAATTTAGGATAACTGATTACACGTATATTGATCAAACATTCTACTACGAGCAACATAAAACGGTAATTGTTTGGACAAGAACTGTTGGTGTTGCTTTCTTGACTGTACTATTTTCGTAAAAAATACGAAGATTGGTAGTTCTATCGTTATTTTCTACCGGAAGACAACGAAGAAATCAACATCGTCTCCCCTGACTGAGAACTGTTAATGTACTACAGTAGCATGTATTTGTAGAGTGCGTTGGCAATAAATAATCTTGTCAGCGATATGGTGAAGTAGCATACAAGCTTAGTTTGTTTCGAAGTGCAAATTAACTATTTTCCTTCATAAACATTAGCTACTGAAATAAGATAAAGGCGAGATCGATCGCGGAAAGATGAATTTTATTGTAGATCATTCCAGGTATAAAACATTTTGTTCTATCTACACCCATACTCCGCAAGCCACCTGACGGTGTGTGGCGGAGAGTACCTTGAGTACCTCTATCGGTTCTCCATTCTATTCCAGTCTCGTATTGTTCGTGGAAAGAAGGATTGTCGGTATGCCTCTGCGTGGGCTCTAATCTCTCTGATTTTATCCTCATGGTCTCTTCGCGAGATATACTTAGGAGGGAGCAATATACTGCTTGACTTCTCGGTTAAGGTATGTTCTCGAAACTTCAACAAAAGCCCGTACCGAGCTACTGAGCGTCTCTCCTACAGAGTCTTCCACTGGAGTTTATCTATCATCTCCGTAACGCTTTCGTGATTACTAAATGATCCTGTAACGCAGCGCGCTGCTCTCCGTTGGATCTTCTCTATCTCTTCTATAAACCCTATCTGGTACGGATCCCACACTGCTGAGCAGTATTCAAGCATTGGGCGAACAAGCGTACTGTAACCTACTTCCTTTGTTTTCGGATTGCATTTCCTTAGGATTCTTCCAAAGAATCTCAGTCTGGCATCTGCTTTACCGACGATCAACTTTATATGATCATTCAATTTTAAGTCACTCCTAATGCGTGCTCCCAGATAATTTATGGAATTAACTGCTTCCAGTTGCTGACCTGCTACACAGTAGCTAAATGATGAGGAATCTTTCTTTCTATGTATTCGCAGCACATTACACTTGTCTACATTGAGATTCAATTGCCATTCCCTGCGCGATGCGTCAATTCACTGCAGATCCTCCTGCATTTCAGTACAATTTTCCATTGTTACAACCTCTCGATATACCACAGCATCATCCGCAAAAAGTCTCAGTGAACTTCCGATGTCATCCAAAAGATCATTTATGTATATTGTGAATAACAACGGTCCTACGACACACCCCTGCGGCACACCTGAAATCACTCTTACTTCGGAAGACTTCTCTCCATTGACAATGACATGCTGCGTTCTGTTATCTAGGAACTCTTCAGTCCAATCACACAATTGGACTGATAGTCCATATGCTCCTACTTTGTTCATTAAACGACTGTGGGGAACTGTAGTATTATATAAGCACGGAAAACATTACAGGGCAATGATGGCGTAATCCAGATGTGGGCGACGACTAGGTTACATTCTAAATGCTATTGTCAAGTATTAATTCTGTTCACTCGTAGGGAAGGCGAATGGGAGACTTGGATTCATCAGTGGGTTTCTGGAAAAGGGCGATGCACTTCTAGAAGGAACTGCACAGAAGACGGAAGTGCGTCCAACTCAACAACGCTGTTCGAGCGTTTTGGGTTCTTATGAAGTAGGAACGATAGCAGGAAGTGAATACGCGCTACTACGAAAGTAACATGTTATAGGCAATATGCGTGGGGACAATGAATGGGAATCTTGGGAGATAAGCGACTTTGGTCTCGCGAAACGCTGTTGGCAAAATTTAGAGAACCCGTATTCGAGAAAGTATGTACGACAGCTGTGTTGTCACCACCCTGTAGCCGTGTAAGGTAAACGAGAATATTTTATCCTTGACAAGGTTCATCTGTGCTATCACGTCAAATCCAGACCACGCCCAGTTTCCACGGTATTTACGCCGTTCTTCGACGTCCGACTCGTCAGTCGGCAAGACTCAGCACAGCCAGGAGCACCTCCGAAGATGTCCAACGTTGCTTTGGACGAAACGTCAGGGATAGAATAGTTCCATGGACCTCGGACATAAAACTCGGAAGAATTCTCGGTAGCTGAAACATCCGGTAGTGAACGCCTTCATTGTATGAAAATGAGAATAATATCAAAGAAAAAAAGGGTGCACAAAGAGCCATGTTATAGTCAGATTTTCCCAATTCACCATGCGACTCGAATGGGATAGAAATATACTAATATAAGTAAATCCTTGGGATCACCCTTCTCGGCGCAAGACCTGTGAATCTGACAGGAGCAGGAAATTATTCAACAGAGGTGCGGTTGCACTGGAGGGCTGTAAGTTAATAAGAAAAGCGTGGGGAGCGGCGGTGAGACGGCGGCGCCCCACCGACCAGCTGACCGCGAGATGCGGCCAGCCGCTCCCCCGCAGCCACAGCCGCAACCGCGGCCGCTGCCTCCTCTCAAGAAACCGGAGAACACAGCTGCCGTACAAACTTTGGCATCTCTGAGGCTCTAGAATTCCTCCAGATTTCTTCACAAATTAAACTACTTGGAAGCATCTCTTTGAAACGCGCCTTCTTCCTAATTGCATCTTGGAGCGCACTTATCTTACGATTCTTCTTCTATACCACTTCGGCACTTTGGCTTCGTTCGTCAAACTCATAAGAAACGATGCATCATTTCCAGGCAACTTCCTTCCTCTTACAAGAGCTTGCGCTGTGGTCTGCATTTTCAACGCCTACCAGTTTCTCATTTACAGAAGAAAGACGTCATATGGGTACTTTACGCTGCCCTGCCCCTTCCCCCCTCCCTCACTTTATTTTTTGTACTGGGAGAACGTTCCTGGACAGGTTTGTAATAACGGTGCTTCCAGCAATGTTAAAAAGCCTGTCTTCAAATTCACTACGGCGTTATTTGCTGAGAAGTAACTTTTACAAACGCGTCTGCATTCTACATCTACATGGATACTCTGCAAATCACATTTAAGTGCCTGGCGGAGGGTTCATCGAACCACCTTCACAATTATCTATTATTCCAAGCTCGTGTAGCCCGCGGAAAGAATGAACAGCTATATCTTTCCGTACGAGCTCTGATTTTCCTTATTTTATCGTGGTGATCGTTCCTCCCTATGTAGGTCGGTGTCAGCAAAATATTTTTGCTTTCGGAGGAGAAAGTTGGGGATTGGAATTTCGTGAGAAGATTCCGTCGCAACGAAAAACGCCTCCCTTTTTATGATTTCCACCCCAAATCCTGTATCATTTCTGTGACACTCTCTCCCGTATTTCGCGATAATACAAAACGTGCTGCCTTTCTTTAAACTTTTTCGATGCACTCCGTCAGTCGTACCTGGTAAGGATCCCACACCCCGCATCAGTATTCTAAAAGAGGATGGACGAGCGTAGTGTAGGCAGTCTCCTTATTAGGTCTGTTACATCTTCTAATTGTCCTGCCAATAAAACGCAGCCTTTGGTTAGCCTTCCCCACAACATTTTCTATGTGTTCTTTCCAATTTAAGCATTCTGCTTTTATCGCTTAGCTGACGTGGTTTCTGTACGTGCTGAGCCGGCCGGTGCGGCCGTGCGGTTCTAGGCGCTTCGGTCTGGAACCGCGTGACCGTTACGGTCGCAGGATCGAATCCTGTCTCGGGCATGGATTTGTGTGATGTCCTTAGGTTAGTTACGTTTAAGTAGTTCGAAGTTCTAGGGGACTGATGACCACAGATGTTAAGTCCCATAATGCTCAGAGCCATTTGAACCATTTGGTTTTGTATGTGCTGAATATTTTCCCTTGCTCATTAAATGAGCGGAGATGAATTATAATTTTCCTCCTAGTGAGCAACAAAGCAGGACTCACATTATGTTTTTTCTCAGTCCAAATATGCAACTGATCTGTACAGAGCGCGAACGACGCTTATAAGTACTGTGATACCACCAAAGCGGTTCTCGTGATGTGATTTATAGTCGTGAGTAGACAGTTGTTGGACATCAGCCCCATTTACTACTACTGAACCAATAACAACGAACACAGCCTTCTTCGACATTTATTGTCAAATATGAGTCAGACAACCGAAACGTTTGTATCATGAATAGAGTATAGTATCATTTAAAACTACAAATCCTCCATTTGTCCGGCACACAAAAAGATAATTAACTTAAAATTACGCTCTCCTTCACCTCCAGTAAATTTCGTCTCAAGATTTTTTGTCTCCCCCTCAAAGCAATTTTGTTATTCAGTGCGCGGTTTTAGGTGCCTCGCTTTTTTATTTTTAGCGATGGGTCACAAAGACGATAAGCTGTACAATAAGGTCTCATTCTGTGTCAAGTCTGCGTAGTAGGATAATTTACTAACTGGAGGCTTCACGGTAAACATTTCGTCAGCTGATGAAAGATATGTCTGGGATCATTAATGTTAATTAGGATTTACTTTAGATGTCGCAGAGAGGAGTAAGTAGCCTGATATCACATCAGAATATTTTTACGGTGAATCGTGTTAGGGTAAAGTTAGTAACTGCAGAAGAGGCCACGCTCAGCAACTGCGGAGAGCTTAGCAGAATCTGTGCCCGCTCGTGTAGACTGGTAATAGAATAATGGAAGAGGGCGTTACTGCGTGGGACAGCGGAGATGTGGCGGGGAGGCCGTTCCGGCCACGCTAGACATGGCGAGTGGGAAAGGCGGCGGCATTTGCACTAATTACCCCGGATCCCGCTGGCCGGCAACGAGCGGATTCGCCGCTGGGCAGTTAGGCTAACGGCTCGCCTAAGGGATTGAGAGCGCTCGGTCCCGGCCCATTTGCAATCCGCGGGACTTAATTGCCGGGAGCGCCCAGTGCCGGCCGGGCTTAGCGTTAAGCCTGTAAAACAGCCGCCCCGCTCCACCGCTGCTCGCAGGTGGCCACTCGTCGCCCGCCGTCAACAGGTACTGCGCTGCCCGCCGACGAGCCGACCGTCTGCTGCTGACCGCCTGCCACGTACGCTGCCCGCACAACATACGCTTCGGCCATTACCACGAATGTACAAGCGCAGCAACTTATATCGAATACTAGGTTAATTGGATACTTATTTACAACTTCTACAGAAGCCAGATGGCAGTTATAAGAGTCGATGGACATGAAAGGGAAGCAGTGGTAGGGAAGGGAGTGAGGCAGGGTTGTAGCCTCTCCCAGATGTTATTCAATCTGTATATTGCGCAAGCAATAAAGGAAACAAAAGAAAAATTCGGAGTAGGTATTAAAATCCACGGAGAATAAATAAAAACTTTGAGGTTCGCCGATGACATTGTAATTCTATCAGATACAGCAAAGGACTTGGAAGAGCAGTTGAACGGAATGGACAGTGTATTGAAGGGAGGATATAAGATGACCATCAACAAAAGCAAAACGAGGATAATGGAATGTAGTCGAATTAAGTCGGGTGATGCTGAGGGAATTAGATTAGGAAATGAGACAAAGTAGTAAAGGAGTTTTGCTATTTGGGGAGCAAAATAACTGATGATGGTTGAATTAGAGAGGATATAAAATGTGCACTGGCAATGGCAAGGAAAGCGTTTCTGAAGAACAGAAATTTGTTAACATCGAGTATAGAGATAAATATCAGGAAGTAGTTTCTGAAAGTATTTTTATGGCGTGTAGCCATGTATGGAAGTGAAACATGGACGACGAATAGTTTTGACAAGAAGAGAATAGAAGCTTTCGAAATATGGTGTTACAGAAGAATGCTGAAGATTAGATGGGTAGATCACATAACTAATGAAGAGGTATTGAATAGGACTGGGGAGAAGAGGAGTTTGTGGCATAACTTGACTAGAAGAAGGGATCGGTTGGTAGGACATCAGGGGATAACCAATTTAGTATTGGAGGGCGGCGTGGAGGGTAAAAATCGTAGAGGGAGACCAAGAAATGAATACACTAAGCAGATTCAGAAGGATGTAGGTTGCAGTAGGTACTGGTAGATGAAGAAGCTTGCACAGGGTAGAGTAGCATGGAAAGCTGCATCATACCAGTCTTAGGGCTGAAGACCACAACAACAAGAAATTGTAGAAAGGTGCAAAGTGCCAAATTTATGAACTGAAGATATTACAAACAAACTGTCTGAATTGTAGTGTTTTAATTATTTATTCTTCAAACTTTTCCATGTTACAAATGAGAGTACCTTATCAAATATTCATGTGAAAGTTGGAATTGTTTGGTGCTGAAGGCAATTCAAGCAGAAACATTTATGAAAGGTACAAATTCTCATCAAATTATTCTAGGTCCTATGTTCTTGGTCACTTTCCACATATCTGCATATAATATTCTTTATGCTCATTCTTTTCCAGGTAGGGTATCATAACCTTTCCTCTTTTCATCTGTAATTGAATTGATTGAGGAAGTAGATTCAAAGGTAGCAGATTGAATGTTTCTTGCATCTTTCCCTTTTTTGAGCACACGTACCTTACGGATTCTTTCCATGTCGGTGTAACATTCTTTTATTGCTACTCGTGCTACATCTGTTGAAGTGTTGAACTTTTTATTAGAGAGTAACTCATCTGCCACAGCTTCAATATTTTAAAAAAATCGGGATTATTCATAGACATTAGTTTGAAATGTCTAACAACCTTTGCTTCTTCGACGATTTTGCATAGGTCGCTGGGTAGAAATTCCTTCGTCCCCGACTTTAAGGCAAAGTCAAGAGTCACAGGGCAGGAAGATGTGCCCACTAACAATAAACTGTTGTTCTATTCGTCTGAACAACCCATTTGCCTTCAGAAAAAGGAAAAGAAGTACTATCATTGGATTCTTATTTTGTGCAGCACAGTCGTCACTCCAAACAATAAGGTTTTTCTTCTAGGTTATCCCGCTGTTTAACACTTTCAGAATGCATGACGCGATTTCGTTTCCTCCCCTACCAGCGATACTCTCATCCAACACGCACATGTAAGACTGTAGGGTGTCATCTACGGGTACTGCCCACTTGTAACAAGATAGCTGGCTGCGATTAAAAATCTCGGAGTGCATTAGTGTGGGCGCAAACATAACCCGTTAGGGAAGTGAGAAGAACTAATGTCACTTTTCAGAAGTCTCTGTGCCGTCTCGGCCTTCCTAGGGCGAATCTCTAAACGCATCTGTGACTGCGGTGAACCTGCTTTTGCTTCAATAATCAGTAGGTCACACGTCTTGCTGCTGACTTTCCTAGGTCTTTGGAAGGAAAGGTTTGGAAAGTTTCAGAAATACTCTACGATAAAAACTGGAACTTATGGGGCTTTCAGGAAACATCTTCTTAAAGTGGGAGTGCTTATTTAAAATATTGCCGGCCGAAGTGGCCGTGCGGTTAAAGGCGCTGCAGTCTGGAACCGCAAGACCGCTACGGTCGCAGGTTCGAATCCTGCCTCGGGCATGGCTGTTTGTGATGTCCTTAGGTTAGTTAGGTTTAACTAGTTCTAAGTTCTAGGGGACTAATGACCTCAGCAGTTGAGTCCCATAGTGCTCAGAGCCATTTGAACCATTTAAAATATTCAGGTCAGAACTGAGGTTAACAGCCCGGGGAAAACCATTTATATGCTGTTTTACACACATTTTGTCTTCGTCGCTGTATTGTGATTCAGCGTGTCTTGTTCTGAGGTCGGTGAATGTTGTCTCTCCAATATTTTTCTTCTTAATAAGTATTTCTAGCTTTTTCTTTCCAATATCAAAAATATTCATAAAAGTGGTTTTGCAATCTGTAACTAGATCCCCTGTACCTTTTGGAATAGAATACCGAACTGTTCCCTGCCCGCGACTTTGAGCGGTATTATCATAGGTTCCACGCCGACGACGCCGTACTGGTGTGACACTAAGAAGACCAGTCAGGAAGGTTCGTTGTGTTGAGTAGTCTTGCTTGTAGAACTTAGAAAACAAATCTATTTTCAATGCAGGCGTCAGTTCACTACACCTTAATCTTTATTTGAATAGTACCTAAAGGAAAGAACCACAAAACATTACATTTTCTATAGAGGGCACTGGAATATGTACACATTCAACAACAATGATTCCTTACGTAAGTTCACAGCTGGTGAAGGGCTTAAAATCGTATCTGCGGTGAGGCACGGCTCTTAGCTAGTATAACTGTTTTTGTGTGTGTTTGTGTTTACACACACACACACACACACACTAAACCTTTCGTCTTTAATTTCTTGTGTTCATCTCTGAATGATACGCTACCATTTTTCCTCCGTCTCCTGCCCATGTGGCTTTCATCCACCATAACCTAACAAATAGACATCACATATGTACAAAATGAATTAAACATAACATGTAGGAATATAATATTTCATCTATATGACAATATTATAGGACTGTATATGACTGTAACATTATGCGATGTATACCTTACCTTGTACGTTGAAGAGCAATAATTCACAAAACAGGACAGAATAGAAGTCTATGCATACACTTGTCACGGCAGAAAAGTGAAACAAACACAACTGAATGGAACACTGCACCATTCATATGAAATCAGCAGGCAACTTAGCACCACTGCCATCTCGTGGTGGCAAGTGTAACCATATGGAATTCTCGGCGGGCATAGCACTTTTCATCTGTAATCCTCCTCGGTATCCACCACTTTTCAAATCACTTATTACATTTTTCATGAATTTTGCACTTAGCACCTTTCTACAGCTAAAATATTATGTTCTTCTGTTGAGGTTCGGTGATCGCATTCCTGCTACTACTGAAGCTTCCTTCGATAATGTCACGGCTTGTTGGATATGCGACACAGTTCAGCAGCCGACAGTTACATGAGCTTTGGCAATGTTATTATGCTAATAAACTTCCTTGTGAACATGCGGGCATAACTCTATTTCAGCTGCCATTGACTCCGCCCTCGGTATGCTCAAAAGTCAAATTATGGGGAAACCGTTCGCTTCTTCACACAGTATTCTGAAATCCATATAAGAATCTGTCTTCCCAATGAGATATAAATTTGTTTTCAGGCATATACATTTATGAACTTTGAGGAAGGATCGAAGTTGTAGCGAAATCCTAGGGAAAGAAAGGCTGTCTCCTTTGGAACGGGTCAAATACATTGTAACATTATCAGAGAAAGCCTCAGTCAGCGTGAGTAGCAGGGCTTTGCCGCCGAAACTCCCAGAAGAACGTAGTATTTTAGCCATTTTGCTGTGCTGCGTTTGGAAGCGTCACATTTTTTTTATCCACGGTATATACAATCCTCTGTGGGTTCACGTACAAAGTAACAGTCAAAAGTGATGTACGAAGGCTGTATCAACATAAATTCAGGCTGTCATGAGTTCAGTCACGATATATTACAACAGCGATGTTTTCTCAGTTTTTAATTTCAGTAATCCTATACTTCTCTACATTGAATTGGTGTTAACATCAGCAATTTTTCGAAATTTAGGGGATTGTTACTTCTCATCTCATTTAGTTTTCTTTTCGCTTTGTTGTATATGCGACTCAGTTCAGCAATCGACAGTTACACGAGCCTTCAAAAGGCTAACATGCTAACAAAGGTCCATGCGAAATCCTGGAAAGAAGTCTAGCAATTTACAATTTCTTGCAGTCTTCTTCAATGCCATATGTGGTGCAGTATGGTTTAATGAGAAGCAGAATTATTATTTACGGAAAACTGATGTCAAACGTAAAGGAGTGTGGTTTAATCTCTAGGAAATATTCGTAATTTCGGCGGAGAAATTCATTCATCATTTTTCATTACCTTACTAGGAGCATAAGTTATGTCTTTTCGTTGTAAATATACTACAGGGCAATAAAAACATTGTGATTCTTCAATTTCTCCCGGCGTACTTCACGACAAAAGAGTTCACGGGTGAACAGCCGGGAGTTAATGTCCAACGGGCACAATATTTTGGCAAGTGACCACGTTGCCACCATCAGAAGCCCTGGCGAACTGACTGCCGAGGAGACGGCGCCGGGCCTTTATCTCCTCGTCCCTCTAGGTGTTCCGAACACGATTCGCGCCCAGGCGCGGAGCTTCCAGCACCCGTTCTGTTCGCGGTCCGCCACCAGGGTGCGTGCTGGCGTCATCTTCTTAGTATCTCTACCTGTTCTCGAAGTCAGTTCGTGGTGGGATGTCTTCTTTCTCCTTTTAATTAGATGCAAAGCCTTTCTAAGAATGCAACCACTATCTCGATTGGTCAGCGGTTCCTGTACTCGAATCTGAAAGATTCTTTAATGGCACATCCCAGTATTTGGAGGTCTGTGTCACAACCTTGGTATGGTCGTAATTCATTCTGTGTAATTCCGAGAGGCAATATTCAGAAACCGCCAACTTGTTAGGTTGCTGCAGTCTGGTGTGCCGTTGATGTTCTTGGCAACGATCTTCGATAGTACGCTCCGTTTGACCTATGTAAGCCATGCCACATTCGCAGGGGATCTGTTAGACTCCGGATTTCCTTAGTCCTAGAATGTCCTCGACGTTACCAAGCAGTGCCTGTGTCTTAATTGATGGGCGGAAGACAGCCTTCACTTGACGTTTTTGAAGAATTCGACCTATCTTTCCTGACAAAGCGCCACAGATGGAAATAAATGCTATACTGAGCTTCCTCTTCTGTTTCCTCAGGTTGTACGGTCGATGTGGGACGTTGAGCTCTTCGAATTTGCTTCTCCGTAGAGCCGTTTTTCCGGAAAACCGACCTCAGATGTTCAAGTTCTTAGTTAGGGGTCTCATTGCCAGACAGGGTACGAGCGCTGTCAACCAGTGTTTTGAGGACACCGTTCCTGTGCGCTGGATGGTGACAGCTGTTTGCATTTAAGTAAAGGTTGCTGTGCTTCTTCGTACAGTAAACGCTGTGAACCAGTGTGCCGTCTGCTCTACACCTCGAATTGACTTCGAGAACAGGTACAGACACTAAGAAGACGCCGCCAACACGCGCCCCTGGGCGCGGAGCGCGTACGGAACACCTGGAGGGGGGAGGACATGAAAGCCTGGCGCCGGATCCTCGGCCAAGCTTCAGCTTGCCATTGACTCCCTAGTCGAGCACGCCACAAAATTGCACCTGACATTCAATCCGGTTAAGACACCGGCACTCATCAAGTGTCGGCGTAGGTGGCCCGTCGATTAACACCTCCTTCCCCCGGCCACTGTCCTCGGTACCCCTGCCCCCTGGACCAGAACCGCCAAATATCTGGGGGTCACCTGGCGCCCCACATTGAGGACATACGGAGGAAAGCCTTGTGGCGCATCGGCCAGCTCTACCCCCTCATCAATCTTGCTTCTTCCCTCCCCCAGCCTCTTGGTGTCCTCCTATACACATCCCTGATCTACCCCATCCTCGAATACGCTTCGGTCGTGTGGAGAAATGCCGCCCCCATCCGTCTTTACGGACTACAGACGGTCCAGAACCGTGCTCTCCGGCTTGCCCTCCGCCTCACCTACCGTTTACCTAGCCGAGAACTTCACCTCCTTGCTGGTATCCCCCTCCTCCACGACCGTGTATGCTCATCCGCCATTTCCTTTTACCACCATTCCCATCACTCCAACAATCCTCTCACCCACTCCCTTGGTACCCGCCTCCATCGTCTGGCCACTACCCATTGGCCTGACGTCCGCTGATCCCTCATCACCTGTCATCCCGTCCCCTTCTGGCTCCCCCCTTTCTTTCCTTCTCCCCCACCCCCTCCCTGCTGGCCGTCCTCCCCCCCCCCCACTTAGACGTTCCGTGGTTCTTCTTTCCCTCCTTGTTATCCTCCTCCACTCCCTCCACTATCTACTACCGCTCCACTCCCTTCCTACGTTCTCCCTCCCCCTCAATCTACTACTGTCTGCCTCGCCGTCCTATTGTCGACGACCGGCCACTTTGGCCTTCGTTTTTCTTTCTTCCTTCTTCTCTCACTCTCTCTTCTACTTCCTGTCTTCTCATTTCTCAATCAGTAACGAGCTTGTCAATTGAGCCTTTCGTTTTCCAGCTTCTCTTACTTTTCCCTTCTACTATCCTTTTCCCTATAATAAAAAAAAGTTAAAAAAAAGAATACCCACCACCAGGCCAGTCACATATGGCCTTTCGTTTCCCTCCTCTTCCACTGTCTCTCTCTCACTTTCTCCTGTCGTCTTTGGGAAATATATATATATATATATATATATATATATATATATATATATATATATATATATATATGAATTAGCACACCGTCCATATCTCCACACCGCCACGTCACCACTCACCACAACGCCAAGAGGAAGGCGAAGCGCTCCAGCGCTACAACTTCCGTGTCAAGTCGAGGGTTCACCCTCCTCAGTGCAGCGTCAGCGCCTCGGCGGTCAGTTCTTCAGTGCACCTAATGATAGCAACGTGATCACTTGCCGAAATAATGTGCCCGTTGGACACTAACAACCGGCTGTTCACCCGTGAACTCTTTCTTTATAAAAACGTTATTTGCACACGATAACTCATCAGTTGCGACAAGGGTATAGAAAATCTCAAACAGATTCTTGCATCAGAAGTTCTAATACTATATATCAGCGACGTCTCAATGAACAATAATATGATCGGCGCAGACTGATCCAGTTTTCTGTTTCCAGTGGCATTAAACGCAGTTGCTGGATAAATCTACATACAATTTATTGTGTTAGTCAAATCGTGGTAAATTTTGTCTTAATTACTATAGTTATTAGTCCGTAACAAATTCACCACAGCTTAGTAGCGTCTCAGTCATTGGGTGCACTTAATAAATTAATAACTTTTCATATCAGTTACTTCATTGTTTGTTTCAGAATCCTATCTGCTTTTCTTGCTAACTAGACAGTGGTGTTTCTTTCACTGAGATTTTTACGAGGTGCTTAATGTAAATATGCACAGTCCGATATCCTACGCCAGTCAATTACCAAGCATCATGAACAGTCGAGTGGCGAAAAAATTATATGCAAATTGTTCGTCCGCACGCAATTGGGTTGCGCCTGGTACTATTCAGTGTGAGCGCCAGGATCGATTACTACTCAATGAAACGGATGTCTTTCCCCCTGACTGTCGTCAGATTGGGTCACCTAAGCTGTCGCTACAAAACCAAATGAGATGGAGTAGTGTTAAACACTGAGATTCTGTACCTGACGAGCTGGTGTGAACATACAGATTTAAACTTTCTCTCAATCTCTGTTTCTTTTCTTTTTAATTTCAGGTATGTTCTTCTACACCCCCGTTGTATTAAATTACCAACTATGACCTGTCATTTTGCTCCAGCGTCGATCTAAGAAACTTCATGTTGCACGCTGTGAAGGTAAGAATTAGAGACGAACACACTTGCACGAACATCTAGTTTACATTACATTTTATACACGAATAAATGTTTTCCAAGACAATATTTAACGGACTTTAGGTAACGAGCATAAAATTAGATGGAATGATGAGTTATGCAGCCACCTGACAGAGAAATTCATTGTGTGTGTAGCCACATTGTAAATGCACAACCGTCAGATTGTTCAAGACTGGCCTCATCGCAGTAGATCAAAACCTCAAATTATCTGCACTGAACGGTTCTAATGTGCCAGTGCTTAATACAGTAAACTGCTTCCCTGAAGGAGTGATGTTCAAATCCCATGTGGTAACCACCTAGAAATGAACTTTTATTCAGAAGAACTATCGTCCAGATCTCAGTCCAGCGATTCTAGATTTATGATTTCCGTGGTTTCCTTAAAATGAGTAACGAAAATGCAGGAAAAACATAAGGACGGTTTCCTTCCTCATTCTTCGACAATATGAACTTTTGCTGTATGTCCAACTCATCGGTCGTCACGGGTGGTTCAGCTCAGTTCTTTCCTTCTTTGCCCTGGCATCACTCTTCTTACGTTTTTAAATGCTTTGATTAAGTCTCTTCAGCTAAATTCCCACGTAGTTCGTTAAACAGCGAAGGTTGACTTATCGAACGAACTTAGTGCTCCGTCTTAAGTACGAGTACAGACGTTAACTCTGGCCTTCCTGGACCGTGGCAGTTGCGTCAGAAATTTGTCTCTTACATATAATACCAAGCGTGAAGGTGAGGCATACGATTTTGTGGTCGACATAAGAGAGTCGAGCACAAAACTTTACGGTTACTCTAAAAACGCAGGAGCGGCTCTCGTTCGCCGAGAGACGCAGCGCGCTTGCCGTGTGTGGCGGTGCGCAGCGGAGCGCGCGGTTAGAAGCAGCCGCAGAGCCCGCCGTGGTGCGTGTTTCACCCTCAGCCGCAAGCCGCGGCAAACTTTTTAATTGAATGCGGCCGGTTGCCGGCGCCGCCGCTGGCTGCGCGGGCGCTGGCAGCGGCATTAACCCTTCGCTCGCCTGATAAGAGCGCCCAGCCGCGCCGCCCCGTCCCGTGAGCCGACGGCCGGCGGCCCTCAGACTCTGCCCTCAGCCCTCAGGGCGTACAGTCGGGGCACGTGCGCTGCCTCCAGTATCGCCGGCCCACACTGCGACCACATATCCGGGAGGCAAGCCGAATGAAGTCGAAACACGGTACTCTCTTGTCCAAGGAGAGCAGGTTCCACAATATGTGACTGGTTAGAGGCATTTTTGAGTAATAGAATTCTGGTTATTGCCGTGCAAGGCTAGTGTTCAGCACAGAAAAGTGCAACGTCGTTATTGCCCCAGAGAAGTATGATTGGTTATCCCCTTTTCTCTATAATTATACATAAACGATTTGTCGGATAGGTCCGGCCGCAGTGACCGAGCGGTTCTAGGCGCTACAGTCTGGAACCGCGTGACCGCTACGGTCGCAGGTTCGAATCCTGCCTCGGGCATGGATGTGTGTGATGTCTTTAGGTTAGTTAGCTTTAAGTAGTTCTAAGTTCTAGGAGCCGGCCGCAGTGGCCGTGCGGTTCTAGGCGCTGCAGTCTGGAACCGGGTGACCGCTACGGTCGCAGGTTCGAATCCTGCCTCGGGCATGGATGTGTGTGATGTCCTTAGGTTAGTTAGGTTTAATTAGTTCTAGGTTCTAGGCGACTGATGACCTCAGAAGTTAAGTCCCATAGTGCTCAGAGCCATTTGAACCATTTTTTTTTTGTCGGATAGGGTAGCCAGTAAATACACTGAAGCGACAAAAGTATTGGCATTTATAAATGACGGTCTTATCGCGTACACAAGGTGTAAAAGAGCAGTACATTATCGGAGCTGACATTTCTACTTAGTGATTCATGTGAAAAGGTAATTACGGCCGCGCAAAGAGAATTAATAGACTTTTAACGTAGAATGGGAGATGCAGCTAGAGGAATGGGACATTCTGTTTCGGAAATCGTTAAGGAATTCAATACGCCGAGATCAACAGTGTCAAGAGTCTACGAGAATGCCAAATTTCAGGAATTATCTTGAAACATTCCCTTAGGAAAATTTATGAATTACTGTGATGATAAACCGCTACGTTATCCGTTTTTCAAACTGCTGGGCAAAACTGAACGTACTCAGACATTTCTCTCTTTACTTATTCTGATCATCACTAAACCGACACACAATATTTTTAGCGCAACGCAATCTGACTTTGAATAATCCCTACAAAACAATGGCCCTGACTAACAATAACCTATACCTTTCATGAATCACTTACCTCAAAAAAAAATCTTCATTACTCGAACTACTGCAATACAGCGAGCGCCAATACTGCCAGCTAAATAAAAGATTCTAACTACTAAAGGCACTATCTACTGATCGGCATAGTTAGCAAATCAAAGATTTTGATAGAGAACAAACAATGTATTTACCTTAATAGTATTCAAAAGCCATCATATATATATATATATATATATATATATATATATATATATATATATATACATAATGATATCCAGAATTACAGATTTACTCATTCTGGCGGACACACGTCCAGATCGTCTGCTCTTAAAATTCTGTCATCTCTCTCCCCACATCCACCACTGCTGGCGGCTCACCTCCAACTGCACAACGCTACGCGCTGTTCACATCCAACTGCCCAACACTACAATCGCAAATATTCCAGCAATGTAAACCAGCCACAGACTGCACACAGCACAGTCAGTGATTTTCATACAGAGCGCTACGTGGCATTATCAACATAAAAACCTAAACAGCCTACTTACAATCTCTCACCACGGACAACGCAGTGGTTGACGGCCTTCACCTAACGACCGAGAGCAGCGGCATTTGCGTATACTAGTCAGTGCTAACAGAAAAGCAACTGTGCGTAAAATAACCACAGAAATCAATGTGGGATGTACGATAAATGTAACTGTTATGTCAGTGCGGCGAAATCTGGCGGTAATGGGCAATGCACTCCGTCTTCAGGCCACAAGTGGCCCATCGGGACCATCCGACCGCCGTGTCATCCTCAGATGAGGATGCAGATAGGAGGGGCGTGTGGTCAGCACACCGCTCTCCCGGTCGTTATGATGGTTTTCTTTGACCGGAGCCGCTACTATTCGGTCGAGTAGCTCCTCAGTTGGCATCACGAGGCTGAGAATGGGCAATGGCAGCAAACGAAAACGAGAGTACTTTCGCTAACAGCACGACGTCGCCTACAGTGCCTCTCCTGGTGTCGTGATCATATCGGTTGGACACTAGGCGACTGGAAAACCGTGGACTGGTCAGATGAGTTCCGATTTCAGTTGGTGACAGCTGATGATAGTGTTGGAATGTGCCGCAGACCCCACGAAGCCAGGAATACAAGTTGCCAATATAGGCACTGGCCAAGGTGGTGATGGCTCCACAGTAGTCTGGGCTGTGCTTACATGGACTGGGACCTCTGGTCCAACTGAACTGATCATTACTGGAAATGGTCACGTTCGGCTACTTGGAGACAATTTTCAGCCATTCATGAACTTCATGTTCCAAACAACGATGCAGTTTTTATTGATGACAAAGCGCCATGTCACTGCGCCATAATTCTTCGCAATTGGTTTAAAGAACGATCTGAACAATTCGAGGGCCCTCATGAATCCCATTGGGCATTTACGGTACATAACTGAGAGACCAGTTTGTGTACAAAATCCTGTACTGGCAATACTTTCGCAACTATGGAAGGATGCAGAGGCAGCGTGGTACATCCAACAACTTGTCGAGTCCACGCCACGTCGAGTTGTCACACCACGCCGGTCTAAAGGAAGTCGACACGGTAGTAGGAGTATCCCATGGCGTTCGTCACCTCAGTGTGTAAGAAGGTGTGCTGTTGACGCTTTTGTATCTGTGAAAATGGCGGAATTGAGTGACTGTGGGAAATTCAGAGTGACTTCGAAAGAAATATCACTTCGTACAAAGAATTGCTCCTAGCATTAAATGTAAATAAATGTAAGTTAATGAGGGTAGGAGGAAGAAACATTCATCCAACGTTGCGAAATGATATGATATTGAATTAGCATATAACGTGGTGATATAGCCCACGATGACCGACTACGGTATGTTAGGGGAGTTCTGGGACCCTTTTTTCAAGGAGATTGCATTCATAGTGCCTTTGCAACACATTGTTCAGTACTGTTATAGCGCCTGGGATCTCCACTAGGTCTGGTTAAAGGAAGACGAAGCAATTCAGAGGCCGCTAGATTTGTTACTGGCGTATTCGATATGCTCGAGATTATTGTGGAAATGCTTCGTAACCTCAAGTGGGTATCATTTGAGGAAAGAAGACGATCAATTGAATAAAACCACTGAGAAAATTTTAAGAAGCAGCGTTTACGACCGACCACAGGGCAGTTCTATTGTCTCCAACATTCATCTCGAGACAAAGACCGCAAGGGAACAGAAGGAAGATTACAGATTAATAAAGGCATATATGCAATCATTTTCCACGGTCTCCGTTTTCAAGCGGAACAGGAAAGCGAATGGTCACCAACATATTACCGTGATAAGCATCAGCAAACTGGCTTTTGCGATATTTAATTACATATGTAGACGTAGATGAACAGGATGTAGTTGTTTTTTCAACGTAATTTGCCACGATGAGTCAGTCACATACGTTACTGGTGTAGTCCTCCACATTAGGATTCAGCAAAATGCTACTGATCATTTGACCCGATGATATAGAATAAAAATAAAGATAGGCGGTTGGGCTGCGGCTTCAGGTTATCATCATAGGAATTCTTATTTGTGGAGTATCATTGGAGATGAATATGTACTACTGGATCCTTATTCCTGCTGTTAACAAGTTACATAAAACATATAATGTACAAACTAGAATCAAAAACGACGAGTCCGGGTAACCAGATATTATATAACGTGTCACGCAATTATTTTCAAGCGTTCTACCTCTCAATCAACAATTCCTTAGAGAACCTATTTTCACAAACATTTCTCGGAGATGTATTCAGCTCTAAGACATAGACAAAAGGTTATAAAAATGTATGTATGTATGTATGTATGTTTCACATCTCCTCCTACACACTGGACCGATTTCAACCCAACTTGGAACACATATCACATACTATCTGGAAAGAATCGTTGTTGGAGAAAGAACCACCTGCCTATCAACGGGCTGATGGTACAGCCCACCGTGCGCAGATACGCTGAGTTTATTGACCCAGTACTTGAGAATGGGAGAAATTTATGACTTACAAGAAACTTTACACGTAGTTTCAAACCTTTACGAAACTACTTCCCTCTGACAGCCCCCACAAAACGACGAAAGGAAAAATTTTTATCGCTTACATTTTCGTTGTTCGTTCAGAAAAATTGACGCATCAAGTGTGACGGTCTGATTTATAACTTCTTTACTACTAACTATATTCTCGATACATTTTTCAGAGACTGCTTATTCACTTCAACCGCTGAATGTACATCCAAAGTTATATCGTTGTACGCCACATAGTTCAGGAGATATGACGTCAAAAACACTGAGAGACTTTCACACATCCTGGATGACGTTTAAATTTATTACTGCTAGGCTACTAAGTACATTTCCAAAAACATTTCGCAGGCAGTATCCATATACGCCACTGAATGTACTCGCAGAGTTATAGCATTGTACCCCTTCTTTTTCAGGAAACATGACGTCATAAAAATTAAACTGCGTCAAAACGAAATTACAGGGCGAAATTCGGTAGATATACAGGTGAACTAAGTGCACAAATATGCACTACAGGCCATTAAAATTGCTACACCACGAAGGTGACGTGCTACAGACACGAAATATAACCGACAGGAAGAAGATGCTGTGATATGCAAATGATTAGCTTTTCAGAGCATTCACACAAGGTTGGCGCCGGTGGCGACACCTACAACGTGCTGACATGAGGAAAGTTTCCAACCGATTTTTCATACACAAACAGCAGTTGACCGACGTTACCTGGTGAAACGTTGTTGTGATGCCTCGTGTAGGAGGAGAAATGCGTACCATCACATTTTCGACTTTGATAAAGGTCGGATTCTAGCCTATCGAGATTGCGGTTTATCGTATCGCGACATTGCTGCTCGCGTTGATCAAGAACCAATGACTGTTAGCAGAATATGTAATCGGTGGGTTCAGGAGGGTAATACGGAACGCCGTGCTGGATCCCAACGGCCTCGTATGACTAGCAGTCGAGATGACAGGCATCTTATCCGCATGGCTGTAACGGATCGTGCAGCCACGTCTCGATTCCTGAGTCAACAGATGCGGACGTTTGCAAGACAACAATCATCAGCACGAACAGTTCGACGACGTTTGCAGCAGCATGGACTATCAGCTCGGAGACCATGCCTGCGGTTACCCTTGACGCTGCATCACTGACAGGAGTCCCTGCGATGGTGTACTCAACGACGGACCTGGGTGCACTCAACGACGGACCTGGGTGCACGAATGGCAAAACGTCATTTTTTCGGATGAATCAGGGTTCTGTTTACAGCATCATGATGGTGGCATCCGTGTTTGGCGACATCGCGGTGAACGCACATTGGAAACGTGTATTCGTCATCGCCATAATGGCGTATATCACCCGTCGTGATGGTATGGGGTGCCATTGGTTACACGTCTCGGTCACCCCTTGTTCGCATTGACGGCACTTTGAACAGTGGACGTTACATTTCAGATGTGTTACGACCCGTCGCTCTACCCTTCATTCGATCCCTGCGAAACCCTACATTTCAGCAGGATAATGCACGACCGCATGTTGCAGGTCTTGTACGGGCCATTCTCTATACAGAAAATGTTCGACTGCTGCCCTGGCCAGCACATTCTCCAGATCTCTCACCAACTGGAAACGTCTGGTCAATAGTGGCCAAGCAACTGGCTCGTCACAATACGCCAGTCAGTACTCTTGATGAACTGTAGTATCGTGTTGAAGCTGCCTGGGCAGCTGTACCTGTACACACCATCCAAGTTCTATTTGACTCAATGCCCAGGCGTATCAAGGCAGTTATTACGGCCAGAGGTGGTTCTTCTGGGTACTGATTTCTCAGGATCTATGCACTCAAATTGCGTGAAAATGTAATCACATGTCAGTTCTAGTATAATATATTTGACTAATGAATACCCATTTATCATCTGCATTTCTTCTTGGTGTAGCAATTTTAATGGCCAATAGTGTATGTGAAACATGTATGACCTGTGGGTACTCTGGCGAAGCCTTGGGTGAAAAGCTCCTCCTAATCCAATGAATCGATTTCAGCCAATCATGGTATACATTGTTACTTACTATCTGAAAAAGAATACCGAAGGTTTAAGAATCACCAGACTGCTATGTAGTGGGAAAGATAATTTTCTTAGGAAGATAGTATGTGGTGAGAAGGAGATGAACAGAGAGGGGAAAGTAGACTGACACAAATAGAGGGAGGAGGAGGTGGAAAGAGAAAAGGGAAGGTGGAAATGGGCACAGAAAGGGAAGACGATGAGGTGGATGGAGTGAGGCGCGAGTATGAGATGGACAGAGACAGGAAGAAGAAGGACAGAGAGGTGATTTTGAGGAGGTTAATAGAGACAGGGCGGAGGACGACAGAGAGAGAGAGAGAGACAGAGAGAGAGAGAGAGAGAGAGTGAGAGAGAGACAGGAGCTTAGAGGGGGGAAGGGGAGGTGGGCTTAGAGGTGGGAAGGAAACGATAGAGAGAGAGGGGGGAAGGAGTAGAGATTGACAGAAAGATGTAGGGGAGATGCAGGTAGAGAGACATAGGGAACAGGAGCAGCTGGACAGACAGAAAAGCAGGATAAAGTGGAGAGAGCGTGAGGGAGGGTGGGAGGGGAGGGGGGTAGACAGAGAGTTCGTAGAGGAGGAGATGGACTACCAGAAAAATCGAATAAATATATATCGGGGCAACGATAGGTACTCAGCTATCAATATACAAACCAGAAATGTTCTTGATGAAATGTCCTTTAAAATCGAGCTCTATCCAGATTGGCAGCCACCGTTAGGATAACAGCGCGTTATTTCCAAAGTTTTAGATGCAAAATTGCGTTCAGCATTTGGTGTTCAATGTACTAAACCCGTATTCGTCGAGCACGGTTCAAATACTAGTCCGCCCATCGAGATTTATGCTTTCCCGTATTTAAGTACGTCGCTCATACGAATGCCATCATGAGTCCTTTGAAAATGACAGAGACGATTTCCTTCGCTATGCATTCCTCAATCCGTGTTTGAGCTCCAACATCCACGACCTCGCCGACAGGATATTTAATACTTAATCCTATTGCTCATCTATTACTGTTGGTGGAACACCCATACGCAGACGATTTCAGCAACTTCGGACCTACACAGAGGTACCAATAGTCGTTCTTCCCATACAGCATCGGCAGTTGTAAAGGGACGAGTGAAATTGGTAGAAGTGTACAAAATACTGTACACTCGCGGAGTACTACGCTTGATGCAGACTTAGAAACCTATGCACGAAGATAAAGACAGGATGCTTACTCAATCTACATAAGAAAAAATGGTTCAAATGGCTCTGAGCACTATGGGACTTAACATCTGAGGTAATCAGTCCTCTAGGACTTACAACTGCTTAAACCTAACTAACGTCCATGCCCGAGGTAGGATTCGAACCTGCGACCGTAGCGGTCGCGCGGTTCCAGACTGAAGCGCCTAGAACCGCTCGGCCATAACGGCCGGCAATCTACATGCCAGGTATAAGTTGTGAGATAATGCTATTAATCCGGTATGTATGTCGTGAAATACATTGTAAAAGAAAACCTTTTGGATAACTCCAACACACACACGCACACACACACACACACACACACACACACACACACACACACAGATTAATTATAGTAAATACTGGGGATCAGAATCCGTTCGTCATTCCTGAGAAATGTCATGAAAGTTGGCAAGGAAACTGCTCTTTCGTTATATGACCTATGTCTTGTTTATCAGACGGTAATGAAATAATCAAATTTAGTACTTTTCATTGGAACACAACAGTACCTTCATTGCATCCGATGACACACCAGAAGCATATATGGCGTTGTTTTATTCCGCTGCTGCATCGAAAAACCGTTACTGGAACCCAACCGCCGTCTTTCTTACAGAAGCAGTTCGTCTTAGCTACACTTCAAGAAAAACGTGCGTGCCTAATTGGTGCAAGGTTGGGGCTACAGCGGTTGAGGGACTGCAGGTCTAGGGAGGCGTGCCGCGAGCGTACCGCTCCCAAAAGGCCATCTCCGGTTTCTTCCAGTTGCGTTGCGAAGCCCGTTTGCGCGCGCGGCTGAATGCCTCGCTAATGACGGCAGGCGCGGGGTCGCGCAGCCAATGAAGGACCCGCGGACGTGCCACAGCCTGCTGCCGCCTCTGCACCGAAAACAGGCGCAGCCGGTACCCGGGCAGCCCTCTCCCTACAGACAACTTAACGCGTGAGATTGGTAGGCTTACGGCGACCTACCGTCTACACATGATAACTAAGATTGTTACTCATTCGTAGGAAATAAACGTTATTATTTTAGGTGTGTTTAAATTTGTAATTATTTAGTTTCAGAATTGAAAGTTTCCTATAAAGATACAAGGTTTAATTCAGTCTTCTGTAATGAGTCTAGCGCTTTCAGTCAAGCACTGTTTTATCTGAGTTCTTAATTCTAACATAAGAACGTGCATGGATTGCAAGAAATCTTAGGGAAGTTACACGCGAAAAAACAAATTGAAAAACTCGGTAAAATGTTTTGTGGAATGATTTTTCTAAAAGTAAGCAATGACAAGATTTTAAACATGGCTGAAACAGCATCTGTTGAAATTCTTCACGGTAAATGATGACCGCCAAAACAGTTGCAGGATAAAGATTTATTAAAATTCTTGACCAAGGTTTCGGTATATATAAATATACCTTCATGAGAAGTAAAAAATCTAAAATTACATCCTGCAATGGAGATTAATTAAACAATTGTGCCAAAACTACTGACGACGGCCTTTGGCACAATTGTTTTAATAATCTCCATTGCAGGATGTAATTTTAGATTTTTTACTTCTCATTAAGGTATATGTATATATACCGATACCTTGGTCAAAAATTGTAATAAATCTTTATCCTGTAACCGTTTTGGCTGTCATCACTTACCGTGGAGTAAGCAATGAAACAGATTAGAAAAATATTTGATGAACATCATTTATATGTAAAGGTTTTTTTTTTTTTTGTTACCGCTACCGGTCACCAACTTTGTCAACTATTGTATTACTTATTTATTTAGTGACGTGTTTCGAGGGTTACATCTCATCTTCAGGTTGCATAGCATTACGAAAACAACTTTACAATAAGGTCATATTGATATTACATAGTCTTTTCGTAAATGCTGCGGTCATCCTGCGGAACAAGAGAAAACTTAGGAAGAGGCGATGTCACTTTGGAAGCTGGACTGATGTTTGCACCTAAATGTTGTCTAACGCTCACTCACTTTGTTCTTCTGGCGTGGCAAACATCAGTCCAGCTTCCAAAGTGACATCGCCTCTTACTAAATTTTCTCTTCTTCCACAGGATGACCGCAGCATTTACGAAAAGACTATGTAATATCAGTATGACCTTATTGTAAACTTGCTTTCGTAATGCCATTTAGCCTGAAGATGAGGTTTAACCATCGAAACATGTCGCTAAATAAATAAGTAATACAATAATTGACAAAGTTTGTGACTAGTAGTGGTAATTTAAAAAAACTTTTACACATTTCTTGAGACATTCACGGTCGAAAAATAGTCAAAATCATTTATATGCATGAAGACATGAAGTTCCTGTCTTCTTCTTTACATAACTATCAGCATTTGTTCGTGAAATATTTCAAATTTCCCTCAGATCACTAATTATGTTTTTCTCAATTACGCTGATTACTTTCAAGCAATTAAATATTTTTTGCAAAACTGCGCCTCACGCTGATCAACTTGATACCCCATTTGTCCATTTCTCACTCTTTATTCGCCTAAGAAACATCGTACAAATATTTTAACTCTTACCACTAATTAAGTTTTCTTATTTAACCCGATCACTTCCAAGCAAATAAATCGCTTTTCAGAAAACCAGACTTCGTGCTGATAAATTTGGTACCCCAATTGTCCATTTCCCTATCTTCATTTGGCTACGAAAACCGGCAGGAAACTCACTCCAAAACTAATTGGACGTCTAATTGATAGGAAGTCTTGTTTACCGCATACATCTGTACAACGCAGAAGAGAGTAGTTTAACCGTGTGTTGCCAACGACAGGGAAAGATCTGATGTTTTCATGGCACAGAACACATATTTTTATTGCATATACTGACTAAATAATACCTGGAACAATGAAAATTATCTTGGAGGAAGATAGATAGAAAGAAACAAAGGCTATATTTATAGGTCATTTGAGGGAGAGTACAAGTTTGCCATCCATAACTCTGACGGACGACAGTCTGGGACTGAACATCATTGTACGCTGACGTCACTGGTCAGACACCAGCGCTAGCGTATGCTTGCAGATGCACAGAAAATAGTGACAGTAGTCACTCTTATTCCTGACGAAGAGAATGGAGTTAACTCTCGAAACGTTGAATGATAATTCATAAGTATCATTTAAAGAGCGAGTTCAACATATATTGTATATATATTGTGGCATTCATCGTAAATGGTTCAAAAGGCTCTGAGCACTATGGGACTTAACAGCTGAGGTCATCAGTCTCCTAGGACTTATAACTACTTAAACCTAACTAACCTAAGGACATCACACACATTCATGCCCAAGACAGGATTCGAACCTGCGACCGTAGCAGTTGTGCGGTTCCGGACTGAAGTGCCTAGAACCGCTCGGCCGGCTCATTCACCGTAAGAATGAGAATTAAGACAAATGGAAAAATTCTGTACCAGCTGTCCAGTTTTAATTATTGTGGGTCTGAAATGCCTCCCGTAGTATACGCTGTTGTGGGGACCAATGTGAGTAACATTACATACGTGTGGCAGAACCCAGATGACCCAGTGATAGTCGGGCTTTATAAGAGAACGGTGGTAGACGTTATACCGGATGAGAGCGAAATATGAAAACACTTAAGGATTCATCAAAGAAACATTAGATCTACTAGAAAGCCAATATAGAGGAAAGCCGAATTATTAAATACTGTCAATTCCTAGAACCAACTAACAACTATTCTGCCACGTCACCTGTCCACAAATGACTGTCAGCTACAGACTCAGAGCTATTACATTTCAGGACTATCGAGAAAACGTTGTTTCTAAAACTAATTTTGTACCCTAATTGCTGAAGCTGACATGAACACGACGACAATGGTAAAATGTATGGGCTTGTCTATTACCATGTCAGCCTCCTGCTATTTTAGGAAACACTTCATATTTCCGTGATAAAAAAAAAGGTTTTCTGTGTAGGAGAGGCATTGAATTTTTCACCGAGCATACGCCCACTGGGAATAACACCTGCTGAATTATTGAGACGGTCTTCTGGTGCGCTTCGCCGTTAGTGGCGCTCCACAAACAATATTTGCGACAGCGAGCATGCTCGCCAGACTCGATTTAGCTGCTGCCACCCCAGCGCGCGCCGAGTGGGGAAAAAAAGCAAGCAAGCAAGGGGGTGAAAGAATGCGAGGGAAAGAGTGCGACGGCCGCCGCGGGAGTGTGTGTGGCGCAGCTCGAGCCGAGGACACCTGTGGCTGCGCTGTGCCGTGCGTGCCCGCATCTGCGTGCCGTGCGTGACGCGCACAACAGGTACCGCATGCACGGAGCCAGGCCAGGCCAGGCCAGAATACAGGGCGCCTCCTGCACCGTCCAGGTTGACTACCCACGGAGAGGCTCAGAAGAGAGATAAGAAAAAGGCGACTGGCTAAATTTGTAGGCTACTGTTAGGCCAGTTTCAGGTGCTTGAAGTAACGCGAGTTCCGCCAACATAGAGGTTTGCGCAAATTACACAGCGTGATTTTTACAAAACCTATATGTGACGGTGTTTGGCTCAGTTTAAATGTCCGAAAATGGCCTAAAACCACAGGAAGAAGAGACACAAAAAAAAGATCATAAAATCAGTTGTGGGACCACGTTGTCAGTAAAATTCATTGCAGTCGAGGGCAAACGACGAACAAACTTAACAGTTAAGGTAACTAACAATTCGCAAAATATGGTCAGAACGGGAAGGAAGTTTCACGCATATAGATTTATTATAAATGGTTAAATCACACTCTTCTTAAAATCTTAAGGACGATACAGATAACGTTACACAACATTTAAATCATTCGATGGAAATGAATGAAAGTGGAGAAGCATGTTATGTTATGTTAACCGGGGACCTAGAAACGACAGAGAGGCTCCGTTCCTGCCGCAGTCGCAGTGGTCCGCAACCCCACGACGACTACCGCAGTCTACTTTACCCCTCCGCCGCCCCACACCGGACCCAGGGTTATTGTGCGGTTCGGCCCCCGGTGGACCTCCCAGGGAACGTCTCACACCAGACGAGTGTAACCCCTATGTTTGCGTGGTGTAAGCGTACGCGGAGAACTTGTTTGCGCAGCAATCGCCGACATAGTATAGCTGAGACGGAATAAGGGGAACCAGCCCGCATTTGCCGACGCAGATGGAAAACCGCCTAAAAACCATCCACAGACTGGCCGGCTCACCGGACCTCGGCACAAATCCGCCGGGCGGATTCGTGCCGGGGACCGGCGCTCTTTCCCGCTCGGAAAGCCGTGCGTTAGACCGCTCGGCTAACCGGGCGGGCTGCAGAAGCTTGTTACCAGGCTCTAGTCGTGCAGTGGTGCACAGTGAGTTCAACGTCATATAGCCTGAGCTCAGAATGGCTACACCGCCACTGGCGCTGACCCCAGAACACGAGGCAGTTGCAGGAATGGGAAAGAGAGAGAGCGAGAGAGAGAGAGGCAATCAGTGAGCAGTTACGGTGCATTGTGGTGGTGTTCATCCCAACAGGGCTCGGAGACGGAGACAACATCTGATGACTTCAGATGGGGAAGAATTATCGGAAATTCCAGGAGCTTGGTATTGTTCACAGCATTGTTCATGTGCATGGGGAACGTTCCGAATCAGGCATTGCTGCTCGAAAGAGTTGAGGTGGTTGACCACGGGAAACTACAGCAGCAGAACTTCGCTACAATGTGCAACAGACAAGAAGGGACGTCAAACAGAAGGTGCAATTGTAACCATATCTAAGAGGGCTGTATGGCACGCAGTTTCACGGTCCACAGCGGATCTGCGATAGCATGGCGGTGGTCATTTTGCCCGACAACCAGTGCGTTGTCATCCCCTGACCACCACACATCGGCGGCAACGTTTTCAATCGTGCCAATAGGAACATTGTCGAACATGCTCGTTTTTGTTGTCACAGGTGTTATTGTGTGGGGAGGCATGATGTACGGGAATACTTACCTCCAGAACTGTGAACACGGTACACTCACCGAAAAAAGTTATTGTGACACTTAACCCCTTTCCCATGTGCCTATTTTCAGGAGTCCATTCGGCACTGATTTTATTTTCATGCATGTCAGTGTGCAACCGTACCGAACAGCGCAGGTGGAGAGCTCTTAGAATATAGTGCTAATGGACTGCCCTGATCGTTCTCCCGACTTAAAGCCCTTCGAGAACGTATAGGATGCGTTGGGGAGGCATATTGCAGCACGTCTACATTCACCAACGTCCATCCAACCTTTCGCAACGGCGCTAGTGGAGGTATGGAATGCCCAACCACAAGAACTGCTAACCAGCATCATTATGGTTGAACGTTGCAGAGCATGAGCTCCTGTCCGTGATGGTCACATACCCTATTAAGGACCATTTCCCGAGTTTTTAATGAGCAGAGGGCGTCATAAATTGCAGTGACTTCAATGTAATTATCGTCTTTAAATGAAAGTGCCATTTCTGTTCGTCTGATTGTATCTGTCTTTCAGTTATCTCTTACATTGTATTGTACTGTACTGTAGCTTTCGTTTTGTAAGATCCAAGTTCTGTAGGGCAGTGTTACTTGGTAGTGGCACCAAAAACGAAGCTTACTTTCATCCTTAAGTTAGTTATGTCTTTTATCAATGCCTAGCGATATGTTTAAATCATTTATTTCACATTAATCAGTCAGAGAGCCCGTATAAATAACGATGGGACTGCACCACTAAAACCCTATTGTCGAAGGAGGATTTTACATGGAAATTGTAACGCACTGTTCGAAATAATTTTTCTGATATCTGATTTTTACCCTCCCGGTAAATATTAGATCGTATATGCTTTACAATCTTCGGATATGGAGATGATCTAGATTAATATAAAATTGTAAAAAGAACTACGGACAGCCGAAATCGCTATAGTACAGCATTTATTTTGACTACCGGTTTCAGCAAGCTATGTTGCCGTCTTTTGATCTTACGCAATACATTTCAATGAATCTCGTCCATACGCATATTATACCATATCACAACATAAAAAGGCATCACAAGAACATGAAAACATGCCGATATACTAAGGTTTTCGTCATCTTGTAATGCCTTTTTATGATGTGAGATTCGTTGAAATGTACTACATAAGATTCGAAGATGGCAACATAGCTTTTTTTGAAAATGGTAATCAAAATAAATGCTGTACTATAGCGATCTTGGCTGTTTGAAGTTTTCATTTCTAATTTCAAATATTAGATCGACGAAAACAAATATTTCACGAGCTAAACTCAGTGTATGGAAAAAATATCGTGACTGTAAGTTAAGTCATATAAACGAGAGCTCAGTTGCGATACAGCTTACTGAATTTTGTAACTACTCTGGAATCTTAATCGGGACGAGAAATGTTTAAATCCCCATTCGCTAACCCTTATTGTGATTTTTCATGATTTGTGTAACTTCTGCAACACTAACGCTGTTACAGATCGCTAAGGAAGCCCACGGCCGATGTATTTCCCCATCCTTGTACGCTCCAAATTAGTTCTCTGTCTCCAGTAATTTTATTATTGACGTTACGTTGAAGTTCAGCCTTCTTTCGGTGCCTTGTTATACCTTACAGACGAGATTCTCTATTGAATTCTCAATAAGTAGCTTTTAAAATGCCTTTGTTACCTATTCACAATGTACATTAGTCCTCTATCTGTCTATTGACTTTGACATTACGCTAAACTTCAACCTTGTTTCTGTGCACTGATATATCTTACCGATGAGATTCTCTGTTGAACAGACAAAAACAAAATAGTGCATGAAAATGAATATTTACAGTTCGCTGTTTTACCTATTCAGAGCCGTCCGGGGTGACTGAGCGGTTCTAGGCGCTACAGTCTGGAACCACGCGACCGTTACTATCGCAGGTTTGAATCCTGCCTCGAGCATGGATGTGTGTGTTGTCCTTAGGTTAGGTTTAAGTAGTTCTGGGGGACTGATGACCGCATAAGTTAAGTCCCATAGTGCTCAGAGCCATTTCAGCCAACCTATTCCGAATGTATTCGCATGCATATCTTCAAAAATACCGATTTTCTCGCGAACCGGAAATTCTTCCTTAACTGCTCGATAGATGTAACAGCAGGCCATGTTTTATAACTTCATACAGCAACATACTGAGAAGCACACGAAGTTCCGGGTTCTCTTTTAAGAATGTTAGCAAAATTAATAGGCGCACTCAGATACTATTCATTTCATTTATGTCTCAACTGATTTATGGGATGTAGAGAAAACGTAAATGCCTAAAATGTGTTTTCAGCTATAATGTAGTAGTATCCTATGGTTATAAAATAAATTAGAGAACAAATTACCACAGTGGTGTGTTCACTAACATGCTAAGATTATGCAACAACTACATCAGTTCTTCGTGTGTTTCGGGTGCGTTCAGTTTCCGCCTATTGTGCAAGGCGTAGTCGGCACAAGAATCATTGGTCGTGTGCTGATTTGTCATGAAGAAAGATTTCATGCATGTCAGTTTTTTGCACAGCATGTAAACAATGGGTCTAATCGGGGCACGAAACGGCATTGCAAACTGGAAAGCAGCAAACGAAAAATTTCAGTATATAAATATTTCTTTCACTTCGGTGGATGAATCACAGCGTGCGATATTTACAGTTCGCGTTTATTTCAAATGATACTGTTGGGAAGTAAAACAAAAATTTGATTTAGCCTTACATTACCAGTTGTATATTAAAAAGTTTTGGATACAATTAAGATAAGTGTTGACTACTGTTGTTAAAAACGTGTTGATTGAGAATATCAAACCGAAACAGTAATAGTTTCATGGAAAGAAGGAGATGTGTACATTTAGTTATAAACATATTATCTTATCAATCTGATGAAAATCATGCAAGATTTGGGATTTTTAGAAAGCAGGATGTCTTTGCCATCCTATAAAATTCCGATCGCTATTTGAGTGGTTCTGGGGGTGACGATGAAGAATACACAGAAGCGCCTACGTAGGAAGAGAACGCTACCCGCTGTTCATTACGGCGCTCGGCCTCCCCGTGAGCCACAGCGCTATACGCACTTATCACAGGGGGGGAAAAAAAACGCCTCCAAAAACGTTTCCGTGTAGTACAGGCGGATTACCAGCACTCTGCAGCCTGCGTGTAGAAATTAATTCCGCGCAATTTTTTTCTCCGGAGTTTTCAGATGCAATCTGGTGCTGAGGGAAGTGGGGAAAAAAGGAGGCAACGCCGGACCGTAAGGGCCGCAAGGTGGTATGTAGAGAGGTAAAAAAAAGAGAATGAGCGGCAGCTAGCGCGGCGCGCTTAGTGTGGGCGAGGTTAATCTGTTAGTAGGAGGGATTTAAAATTATCCGACTGCTCGTTTGCCGCTTTCCGGTGGCTCCCCCTCGCGGCCGCCGACTAGATAGCCATCTGGCGCACCGCCTCGCGCTATCTGCGGCCGCAGCACTTGTTAATGGCGGCGCCTGCCTCCCTTATCACGACGCCGCAGCGCGCCCCACCGCCGCGGCAAACCGCTCCTGTTGTTCCAGTGCCGCCGCGGCTGAAAAATTGGCCGGAAACAATGAAGATCAGCATCGCAATTTGCCGCTGCTCTCGCACTGCGTCGGCAATTAAGCGGACGGCTTACCCCGCAAAGGTTCATATTTTCCCCTGGCGTGCAGCTACCGTAGCCATGCCGCATCTCTCGAGCCAAAACACTGCAGCTCTCCGGTCCCAACTAGCTTACAACGAGGGGGATACGAATACGACAAAATCCCCAATAAAACTGGAGAAGTTCTATTAACAACAGTGTTATTAAAGCTATGTTCTGTTGTCTTTTATTGATTACTAACTGCAGTGTCCAGCGTTGCCCGTGAAGTTTAGTATCAGCTACACAATGTGATTGGCTCTGTGCCTTGTTGATACCCAGAGTAACGCAAGATGCATGGGAAACTGCGATCACTTCAAATAGAAGGGTATATTTGAATCACTGTGTGTCAACGGAGTACGACGAATGAATATGTTTTGAGCTGTATGATAAGTTGCACCATCTGTAGTTACATTTTATGATAAGCGTATCATATACAGAAGAATGGAAAAGAAAATTGAGGCTTTGTTAGATGACGATCAGTTTCGCTTTAGGAAAGGTAAAGGGACCAGATAGTCAGTTATGACGCTGCCCTTGATAATGGAACCAAGGTCGAAGAAAAATCTTCATTGGATACGTCAATTTACAAAAAGCGTTCGACAGTGTAAAATGGTACAAGATGTCGTCAGTTCTGAGAACAATGGGTGTAAGCTATAGAAATAGAAGGATGTACACAATGTGTACAAGAACCAAAAGGAAACAATAACATTGGTACAACAAGGACGTTTTGTGTAGATTAAATGGGTTTAAAACAGGGATACCGTCTTTCAGTCCTACTGTTCAGTCTATGCAACGAAGAAACGGTGACTAAAACAAAAGAAAAACTGAAGAATTGCATTGATATTCAACCTGAAAGAATTTCTGTGGTACCACCGCCAGTTGTAGAGCCGACTTTGCTAGCGATGGTTCCTGCCTTCCTGCCTACATACGCTCTCATTTGCAGAGACGATAGTTTGGCATAGCATTCAGCTACGTTGTTTGCTACGACCTAGCAAGGCGCCATATTCAGTAATTAGAATGAATTCTGAACAGACAATATTGTGAGTCAGGTACCGTCAAGAGCGACGTTCATCATTAATGGATTAAAGTTAAGTATGAAACCAGCTACGTCCGCTTTCTGAATTCTAATTCCTTGTCATGTTCCAGACCTCACGTCAGTATAGTTCTTCCCTCCTCATGCCAGCCTGAGTGAGCTAAAAGGCGTGCATTTCGGCCTCCATTCGTAACACGGTGTTGGCTCTTCTGCCAACACTACAATGTCAATGATAAGATTCGCCGATGACGTTACTATTGTCAGTGAAAGAGAAGAAAAATTACAAGATCATCGAACGAAATGAACAATCTGATGATTTCAGAGTTTGGATTGAGCGTAATCTCAAAGAAGACAAAAAGTAATGAGATGTGACAGAAATAGAATAGCAAGAAGCAGAACATCAAAACTAGTGATCACCAAGTAGAAGAAGTTAAGGAATTCCGTTACGGTCGAAATTAAATAATCGATAATATAAGAGGCAGAGTGGCACAGGCAAAAAGGGCATTCCTGGCCAAGAGAAGTTTAGATGTCTCAAACACAGGCCATAATTTAATGAAGAAATTTCTAAAAATGTACGTTTGGTGCACAGCATTGTGCGGTAGTGAATTGTGGACGTTTCGTAAACAAAAACAGAGGAGAATCGAAGTATTGGAGATGTGGTGCTACAGAAGAACGTTGAAAATTAGGTAGGCTGATAAGCGTATCATTTGGAAAATTCGTCTTCTATTTTTTCAGGTCAGTTTTCAGTGATTCAAGCAGAGCTGTGTTTGAACTATTCGAGCATTTTACGACACCGTTCGTGAAATCTCGAGTTCTCTTCGATTTTTTGATCGGCCAGCGATCTAGTGATGTCTACTTGTCATGTATCCAAGACGGGTATCGCCCTGTAATTCATTCTCACTACAGGAATTACATCACGATATATTTCATCTGATAGGCATTTAATTTTTCATGTATTTTCTTCACTATTTCATCTGAATGTAGCAGTAAATCGGCCAAGAATTTTGAGGAAAATGGGCCAAGTACTTTTCGATACGTTTGCTAGCAACGATCATCCTTTATCTATTTTGTACATATTGTGTACAATAAAAAATCTATAACCTACGTCCGTCAAAATGTTCGTTAGAGGATCGTGTAGAGATTTGAAGTAAATCGTCCAAGAACTTTTACAGATTTTTGGTAACAACCTTCCCCCCTTATATATTACATACGTATATGTTTCAAATCAGATTACGAAATCTTATGTAGACAATGATCTTCGTAAAGTATGAAAAATTTCATCAATATCGGAATAAAACTGAAGCTTAGCATGAATTAAAACAAACAAACGGACACCATTCTTTATATATACAGACTGAGCAGAAACTAAATTTGATTCTGTGTTCGAAGTACCTGTGGTGCAATATCTCATGATATTTTCTTCTTTCGTGCTATATTAATAGTTTATTGAGTCAATATAAATGTACCGTCATTATTTTTCCACCTGTGTCCTTATAATAAAAGAAATAATTATTGAATCTTAATTAGATGAAACCGAAAGCGTTGCAATTTCATTAAGTAATTCACCTCTGAAATTAAAGACACTACAGGTTCCAAGAAAAGTTCTCATAAAATGTACCATTTTTTCAAATACCTTCAGTTTCAGTACAAGTGAAACACTACATAATCTGAGCATCTGTGATTATTGCGTATGGCCGAGCGGTTCTAGGCGCTACAGTCTGGAACCGCGAGACCGCTACGGCCGCAGGTTCGAATCGTGCCTCAGGCATGGATGTGTGTGATGTCCTGAGGTTAGTTAGGTTTAACTAGTTCTAAGTTCTATGGGACTGATGACCTCAGACGTTAAGTCCCATAGTGCTCAGAGCCATTATTGCGTATGAGGTTGTAAATATGACATCAAAACTTGTATCTGTACAACTGTATAACTGAGCTGCGGTGAAGACGGTGCAGTTCCTGTCGTCAGCATTGCTTCTCCCTGGCTCTACGCTTCGCACGACTGACATCCACAGAGTTCATCCGTAACGAAACACGAAATCATAAGGTAGTAATGCTGAAGACCAGTGATAACAGCACTATTCCTTCGCATTGAAGAGGGGGTAAAGCTCAAGACTTCACTTATCACGAAATCACACTAATAACCAGTCTTTTCCAAATTCACTGGTCATTCGCACTTGACCCGAGGACTCTCCTAATCCTCTGAAGTTTTCTTTGAGACCAACAATAAAAGTAAAAGTGGTGAATACGTTCTACTCAGAAAGAAATACGAAATTCCATAGGAATGGTAATCATTTTAGTTCGGCAACGAACGGATTAACTATCCTCCATGTATTACGAAGTGTTGAAATATACAAATGAAACAAACTTCGTTTTTCAGTAACAGAAAGTAACAAAATACTTGAACAGCTGAGACATACATCGCTCCACTAGATAATCTCCATTTGAATGCGACACCAAAGTTAGTACGGCTTAGAACATCGAAGATGTTCAGCTGTAAGAAGAGAATCTAATTCTGCTACAATGTTCTCGTTGGTTTAGCAATGAACTACTTATGGAGAAAATTATATCAGTTACAATAAAAAAATATTTTAGCGCCAGTCATCTATATGTTCTGTTTGGTAATCCTTACCTGAAATAACAGTCTGAAAAGTGCAGTACATTATAAAAAACCCTTGGATACTGAATGGGAAGGGCCCGCTATGACAAGAGAGCAATATTATTTTTCCATTTCGTGTACCAGGTAGATCACAATCATTAGCAGCATCTGAGGTTTTTAGTTTCATAATGTGTGACGTGATACGTATGAAACCTATTTGCTATGCAAAGTTCGTGTGGTACATGTAACCATCTGATAGGCACCTTCAGTATCTAGATACTCTCCTCTCTCAGACATAAATGCTGCAGATAATGTTGTCACAACGACGCTGCTAACTTTCTAACCGCTTTACATAATCATGCACTGAAGAGAAGTGATCATTAGCCTTAGCACAGACGAAGGTGGACGTTCATCTTGGCATTGTTTCCACTACTTAAGGAATCGTCCTGAGCCACGGCCGCTCAATAGCCGTCCACATCTACTATCCATATCCAAACTCTCCAAACCACAGCGAAGTGTACGGCAGAGAGGTTTCTGGAGGTTCCATTCGTATCTGAAGTGCGCTAAACAATTAATCTTGAATTGCCTCAGAGGACGCTGTAATTAGTCTAAATCACATAGCACGGATAGCAAGCAAGAATTCCCCGTGAACAGGTAAAATCACCGCCGGCCGAAGTGGCCGGGAGGTTCTAGGCCCTACAGATGGAATCGCGCGACCGCTACGGTCGCAGGTTCGAATCCTGCCTCGGGCATGGATGTGTCTGATGCCCTTAGGTTAGTTACGTTTACGTAGTTCTAAGTTGTAGGGGGCTGATGGCCTCAGCAGTTAAGTCCCATAGCGCTCACAGCCATTTTTTTTTTTTTTGGGGGGGGGGGGTTAACATCACCGTTTGGCATGTACCCTGCTGGCGAAAACGTTCTGTCACGTGGCTTTCATGCACTTGTATCCCGCTCTAGAAGAACAGCGTAGCTACTTACATGGCGTTTTTCAGTTTTAGAGTTCGTCTTCATGTCTGTGCTCTAAGGTGCGCGGAGAAGAGAGGTAGTCGCATGGACTAGTCCCCTCTTTTCCTAGTATTGGTGAGATGGTTCTAAGGGGATGGTGAAAATGTCATGACTTTTTGCTCTTCAGCACTGATTGACCAATGATTCAAATGTAGTAGAGGCTGTCCGAACTATTCAACGCCGCTCTCTGTACTGCATACTTTGATTACCATGTCAGTAAAGGCCAAGTTGACTTACTCATGTTAGTCTCTCGACAAAGTGGCGTCTGAAAGCCCTACTCAACCTCGGTGATGAAGTGACCTATGAGTGAGCCACCACGATGTCGGCATAATAACAAGCGTTGACATCGCCTATCTTATCCATCCTGTGCACGACTGACTCTTCGAGGGTCAATATAATCTCTAACATTGCAATTAAATCTAGTCGCCCTTCCACTACACAATCTATACAATATACTAGTCATCGACGCATACTGCTATAGTAACGTGAGCACATAACAGTTTTACAGGACTGTAATCTCGTCGTTTTGCTACAGACGTTACGCACTGGTCCCACGGCGTCCTTTTTCGGACTGCGTAGTGCAGAGCGCCAGAGCGTCGCGTGCTTTCCGGTGTCGGCCCGCTGGGACAGGAGCGCATTACCGGCGCGGGAAGCTCACCACGTACATGTTTCATGGCCTGCCGCTGAGGAAAGGGATTACCTCAGTCATCTCCTCCAGGACGTACGCTGGATGCACTATGCCCTGCTACTGCCCTCGTCCTTGCCTGTCCACGTCAGGACACGTCAAGAAATTTCCAGACTGAAGATTGCTTGCTGACTGACGCGAAACTTGAAATAAGGGCAGCCGTTAAGCTTCAACCAGATGCGCTTAACACTTCGTCTCACGTTCTCGTGTTTCCTGAGACTTTTAAGACTCACACCTAGTCTTCGGCGTGTTTAAAAGCTTTAGCGGCACTTGTTGCTATTAGTAATGGATGTGCGTAATTCTCCCGCCAGTTTTTACATATGGAAGGTGACAGAAAAAACTTTTTCTTTCTTTTTTTTACATCAGTCTCCTGACAACAATCTCTTCATCTCTGAGCAGCACTTGTATCCTACATTCTCACTTATTTGTTGGATGTATTCAAATCCGTCTTCAACTACAGTTTTACCCTCTACTGCTTCCTCTTACCGTGGAAAATATTCCCTGAAGTGAAACTTCCTGGCAGATTAAAACTGTGTGCCGGACCGAGACTCGAACTCGGGGCCTTTGCCTTTCGCGGGCAAGTGCTCCACAATTCGAAGTACCCAAGCACGACTCACGCCCCGTCCTCACAGTTTTACTTCTGCCAGAACCTCATCTCATACCTTCCAAACTTCTCCTACGCAGGAGAGCTTCTGTAAAGTTTGGAAGGTAGGAGATGAGGTAGCGGCAGAATTAAAGCTGTGAGGACGGGGCGTGAGTCGTGCTTGTGTAGCTCAGATGGTAGAGCATTGCCCGCGAAAGGCAAAGTTCGAGTCTCGGTCCGGCACACAGTTTTAATCTGCCAGGAAGTTTCATATCAGCGGACACTCCGCTGCAGAGTGAAAATCTCATTCTGATTCCCAGAAGTCTTAATACATCTCCTATCATCCTGGCCTTCATTACTCTTGTTTTCCAGATGTTTCTTCCATCGGCAATTCTGCGGAAAATATTTTCATTCCTTATCTTATCAGTTATCTAATTTCCACATCTTCCTATAGTTCTACATTCAGTTGTTTCGGTTTCCTTCTTTTCCTGATTTCCAGCAGCCCCTAATTCACTACGATGCAATGGTGTGCTCAGAATGTATATTCCCATAAATTTATTCCTGAAATTAAGGTTGATTCTAGTAGATTTATTCTGGTCAAGAATGGCCTTTTTTTCCTGTGCTAATGCTTTTATTACTCCTCGTTTCATCTGTCATCTGTTATTTGCTTCCAAGGTGGAAGAATAACTCAATTTTGTCTACTTTGTGGTCATATCTTATGATATTTAAAGTTCTCCCTAGTCTCATTTTTGCGACTCCTCATTATTTTCAACTTTCTTCAGTTTCATTTAAATCCATATTCTGTACACATTATACTGTAAACTACGTACAAGTCTTGTAATTCTTCTTCACTTTCACTGACGCTAGCAACTTCATAAGTGAATCTTGTCATTGATACCTCCACACCCTGAATTTTAATCTCACTCTTTCTGTTGTTTCCATCATCGCTTCTTCGATTTATCGATTGAACAGTAGAGGCGAAAGACTGCATCCCGCTCTTACACCCTATTCAATCCGAGTAATTTATTCTTGGCCTTCTAGTCTTACTATTATATTTTCGTTCTTGTACATATCGGTATCTATACGATAGCATGCGCTTCCTAATATATCCCAAATCGCAGCGCAGGAAAGGGGAGTTTTCCGAGGCTCATACATCTGGTTCTATTGGTGATGGAAAGGTAGGGTCAAATGTTTTGAATGGCCCTTAGACTAGGTACCATTTGTGTAAGCAACAGAAAGATCGTCTTACTGTATCTATCCTACAGTACAGGGTAAAAGTTTGAATATTAAACACTTTCTCAAGCGTAGCAAAACGAAGCAAATCTGTTTGTGTTTTTTGCATTAGATGGGCTCTAAGATGGGCGTTATGGGGCTTATGGACGCACCGTCTAGTTCATGGATGGTTCCTGACAAAACTTAAAAGCCGGCCGGAATGGCCGTGTGGTTCTAGGCGCTACAGTCTGGAACCGAGCGACCGCTACGGTCGCAGGTTCGAATCCTGCCTCGGGGATGGATGTGCGTGATGTCCTTAGGTTAGTTAGGTTTAATTAGTTCTAAGTTCTAGGCGACTGATGACCTCAGAAGTTAAGTTGTATAGTGCTCAGAGCCAACCAACCAAAACTTGAAAACC
The DNA here is from genome assembly GCF_021461385.2 of Schistocerca piceifrons. NCBI lineage: Eukaryota > Metazoa > Arthropoda > Insecta > Orthoptera > Acrididae > Schistocerca > Schistocerca piceifrons. The sequence goes on along the minus strand of NC_060138.1, from coordinate 158,567,113 downwards.
ATGGGATTTGGATACCAAAATCGAGCAACGGATTTCAAGACAGCTATGCACAGAAAATTGATATAACTTTTAAAATTTATTCCTAAGATCCCGATCTCCAACAACTTTGAACATGAAACTTCTGGTACATTAAAACTGTTTGCCGGACCGAGACTCGAACTCTCCCAGGGGTGAGGTACTGGCAGAAGTGAAGCTGTGAGGACGGGGCGTGAGTCATGCTCGGGTGGCTCAGTTGGTAGAGTGCTTGCCCGCGAAAGGCAAAGGTCCCGAGTTCGAGTCTCGGTCCAGCACACAGTTTTAATCTGCCAGGAAGTTTCATATGAGCGCACACTCCGCTGCAGAGTGAAAATCTCATTCTGGAACTTTGAACATTTTTTTATCTTACTCCGTTTTACGAGATACAAACGTTCAAAGTTCCCTCTTTGAACACGAAAAATACGCCCGTAAGATCCGATCTGAGGCGAAACCTACACAATAAAAAGTAGGAGTAAATATCTCAAATTTTAATGGCAGTTTATGTAAGCATTCATCTAGAAATCTCATCTTTCCGTTTCCTAAAATCTTTATATGTTACCGAGAAACACCCCAGAAACATGGTTCTTGGGCACCAAAATCCAGCCGTGGATTCTCGAACGGTTATGCACAGCAAATGGCTGAAATTTTTACTGTATTTTCGTAAGTTCCCGTAAGTCTTGCTTTCATTATTACTCGGTGCTTCAGAACGGCTTCTCCGCTGCCTGTACCTTACGCAAGCCAAACTGATCGTCATCTAACAGATAATATTCCTTTCCACCCTTCCGTATATTACTCTTGTCAGCAACTTAGGTGCATTGACTGTTAAGCTCATTATGTGATAGGTCTTCTAATTATCTGTTCTTGTTATCTTCGGAACTGTGTGAATTATATACAGATTCTACGAACCAGCTTGATTATTTGTTTAGTTGGCACTTTTCCCAATGGTCTAGAAATTCCAAAGTAATGTCATCCTTTTGCGTTATTTGATATAAAATCTTCCAAAGCTTTGCTAAATACTGGATCCCGTATTCTATTTCTTCTATCACGTCATTGCAAAGTTCTGTTTCTCCTAGAGACCTTCACAGTGCTCTTTCCACCTATCCGCTCTATCCTCTGCGGCTAACTGTGGGATTGCGATTGTACTCTGAACGTTGCCGCCCTTGCTTTGAAATTCGTCTTCTTGATTATTGCACCCTTAATAAGGTCGTCGTGGAGGGCATGTGGTCGCTTGCACACATACCGTTTTGTCAAAATTTGAAATTTCTTCATTATTAATGAAGTTAGTGAAGTTGTGATTACATTACTTTGATAAAATAGCAGGATCTGAAGGGGAAAACCGTACTTATGATTAAAGATTCATTGTACTTGTTGCATACAAAGATCGAAGGACTTCGCAGATGTTTATACACAATTGTTAGACCAGTGTACCAATTAACTTATTGAAAACATCATTTCTGTATAAGCTGCATTAAACTGTGTAAGTCGTGAGCAGTAACGTTTAGGTTTTCCTGTTGTACTCTTTACTGTCGAACTTGTAAACTTTTCAATCTTCTTACGGCTAACACTTCTCCATAAAATAATTTTAATGATTACATTTCAGCTGCAAAATAATCTATAATGTAATGTTCTGCGGCCTTGCTGTGAAGATGTTGTAAAAGTTATAAACTAAGTGTAAAAGATATCATTATAATGAACCATCGCTTTTCTAAATGAATTAGAAAGAACTATACATGAATGATAAGTAATCGCAGAAATACTCGTAACGCAAAGTCGTTGGGCATTAAAAGAAAAAATCTGAAAGAACGAGAACTTTGGTATTTATACTCGTAGCTGCAGAGGTATTATCGTGCCGGTATGTAGGTAAAGTTGTTCTAAACCCCATGGTTAGTATGAACACTGCAGGCGCCTTACAGGCGTAGTCCTATTGAAAATGGTATGCCCTATCATTCCTCTGACCTCTGAAGAACGGCAGTGGAATACCTTTAGGGTCTTCTTCAGTATTCTCTTGTTGTCTTGAAGTCCGCAACTTCGCAGTTGTTCGTTCCAGTTTGCTTATTGCTGATTTTTGGACTTTTTTTTTCACTAGCTGCTTATATTTTATGACCCACCGTCTAATTTCTTATGGTGGGTCGTATATTGCCACTTAGCCGCTGTGACTGGGTCCGGGGTCCGCAGTGACTGAAAGTAACACCACCCCGGCTCCCGTCCCCACTCACACCGTTGCCCGTGTCCCGCCACGTGGAGGCAGGCTCTGTTTAGATCCATTTGATATCTTTTTTTTGTTGTGCAGCATTACAAAAACTTATAACTAATACAAAATCAAGTAAGATTTGGACTGCATTGTCCTTTACCATAACTTGCAATTTGAACTGATTGTCCAAGACGCTTATAGAAAGATTGGTTCAAATGGCTCTGAGCACTATGGGACTTAGAAGTACTTGAACCTAACTAACCTAAGGACATCACACAAATCCATTCCTGAGGCAGGAATCGAACCTGTGACCGTAGCGGTCTTGCGGTTCCAGACTGTAGCGTCTAGAACCGGTAGGCCACTACGCCCGGCGCTTATAGAAGGACTTACGGAATGACGTGGCTATGTAATATGGGATAACTTGGCATTTTTCACATCGCGAAATCAGTGCCAGAGTGAATGGTGTGATAACGGATAGAAAAAAAGGACGAACTGAGGAATAAACCACGAACCTGTGTATTAATGTGTCTGACATTTAGCCGCCGAGCGACACTACTGGAATATAAAACAATTACATTATGTACTGTGATAGTGTCTAATCGGCGGTTAAAGGCGAGATCATCCACAGGTAGCAAGCAGCACGCCCAGAAGGATAATACGGCTGAAGGTATCAGCTATGGCCTTCTTAAAGAATAATTTCAGAGTCAACCCAAAGCGACGAGTAACCAGTAACAATCTATGCTTCAAAACGAAAATCAGATAAAACAGTTGACTGGTGTTGTAAGACGTAGTGAAATATTTCCATAGTTTGAAACTTAATAAGGAAGCTGTGAGACATAGATGTTACTCTTTCTGTATCCCTACATTTTTGCCGCGCTTGGAGTGTTAGAACAGTTCACGTACTATAACGGATAAAGTCTACTACAGTTGAGGGGGGAACTCTCAGAAGAGCTCTCAGGGAAAGGCGTGGGCAAAGCCAGCAGTAGAAGTGCAGATCGGAGGAGTCGCGGCGCTTTCTTTGAAGCCGCCGGTGCCCGCCTAGCATCATCTCCGCTGTGTGTGCTGTAAATTATTCTGCCTTCCCGGGACGCCGGGCGAGGCGAGGAGAGGAGAGGAGCGGAGCGGTGAAGCAAGGAAACCGAACTGCCGGCGGCGGCTCTCCGCCAGATAGAGACGCCCGTATTTACTTTAATTCCGAGTTTTAATTAGTATCGGAGTGGCTTGCAACAACACCTCAAACGGCAGGCGATAAATCAAGAAACTGCGGGACCGGATTTGCGGGCTGGTGTTTAAAGCGCGCGCCTCCTCATTCCCGCTTGGGGGGAGTGCAGCCGTGCGGCCGGGGGATCAGATCAATAAGGCGGTAGTCACGCGGAGCGCTGCCCGCCTTAATCCCACCGCTTAGCGCTCCGATCAAGAAATCCCCACCCAGGCGCTGGCGCTGCACCAGGCCCGACGGCGCGCGTCCTGTGCTGCGAGCCTGCGGCGTCGAGAGAGACGATGCTCGTTGCAGAAATGTTCATCGAACTAATGTTCGTGAGATCACGTCAGTGAAACAAAGTGGAACACAGCATGAGATACTAATAGGGGCATTTGAGTATATTTTTCAAAAATGGTTCAAATGGCTCTGAGCACTATGGGACTTAACATCTGAGGTCATCAGTCCCCTAGAACTTAGAACTACTTAAACCTGACTAACCTAAGGACATCACACAACACCCTGAGAATATTTTTAAAGCTGGATTTATTACTGAGTTGAACAGTGTTGCCCAGATGGGATTCAAACCCAGAGGAATCTAATTGACGGAAAAGAAGTGTTGACAGACATAATTTTATGAAACTGAGTTATATATATGCGTGACGTCAGTTCTTTCGGATCTCTCACATATCTTATTGGCCCCGACAGGCAATTAATCCACCACCTTCAGCGCCGATGTACAAAATCAATCGACCTCCAGAGGGAATCTAAAATTAGCGAGTATGGAGGGGCTGCGGGTAGGGGGCGCCAGGTGGGAATGTGAGTCGGTCATGGAGAGCGCCGAGACAATCCGCGCATTTGTGTCCGGCGCAATTGTTAATATACCTGGAGTCCCCGGGTTCGAGACCTGCTCCGTCACAAATTTCCACTCGTCGCCGCTTATTCTGTATAATGCAGACCTCATCAGTTCCTTTCCTCTCCAGTCCTTTCCAATCCTTTCCTTTCTCCCCCTCCCCCCATCCCCACCTTCAATGTACATAAATTGATAGTGGTGAATAAATAAAAATTAATGATAAAGAAGCAATACAATGAGAAGATGGAGCGAATACCAGAAAATAAAGTCAAACTATGCGATACGCGATACTTTCTAATGGAAGAGATATTTGTGGCCACCATTTGTGACAGTTATAAAGTAAGTTATTCTTCCGTAAAGTGCCTTTTCATGCAGAACTACGCCGGCCAGTAGCGGTTCTAGGCGCTACAGTCTGGAACCGCGCGACCGCTGCGGTCGCAGGTTCGATTCATGCCTCGGGCATGGATGTCTGTGATGTCCTTAGGTTAGTTAGGGTTAAGTAGTTCTAAGTTCTAGGAGACTGATGACCTGATAAGTCCCATAGTGCTCAGACCGATTTTGAACCATACAGAACTACCGTTCTGGATCAGCACCTGAGAAAGATCCTGTCGAATCTGGTTGGCGGAATATCGTCGCCGACACCCCTTATTTCACTCCAAAGCTTGTCTCATTATCTAGCTCAGAATCTGGGCGAGAATTTTACGTGGGCATATGACGCGTATTCAGAAGAAGCGCGATTCAAGTATCCGTCTGTTCATCCTAAATTAGCTTTCCAAGGACTCCAGTAAACCGTTCCAGACATTCGTCAGTAAGGTTCGTTAAACAACGTCACGCCGTTATTCTTATGCGTCGTCATCCTGCTGACGCAGTAACTTCATCGAAATCGGTGGACAGTTAAACGCTAACCTCTCCTTGCTTCATTTTTCTCACACAGCAAGGTCGTCGCAGCAGCAGCCAGCTTGGAAGGAGCGGTGTTGGCGCGTCATCGGGCCACCCTGATTTAGATTTCCCTTAGGGTCCCTAAATCGATCAAGATTAATGCCGGGATGGTTCCATTTTCCTTATTTCCTCTGTCCGATCTGAGCTTAATCTTCCTTCCTTTCTCCTTTTTGATTTCGCCTGAAACATTTAACGGGGGAAAACAGACTGCGCAGACATGATAAACACAGAAGATATAATTCGTTATAAGAAATACAGATAGAAATCACATTCGAATTCACCATCCTTAGAAAGCAAGGATAAGAATGTTTGTGCAGTAAAGTCTACCTTTGGATTATGGTAAAACACACTGACGAAATGGAAACAACAACTTCCCATATCTGTATTCCAAATAAAACGTGTAGACTGTTATGAGACAGTCTCGAAATTTCAACTGCTCTTGGAAAAATCGTTGATAGAGACAAAGCGAAACAATTTCTCATATACAGAGCAGTTCTGAGCGGCATAGTGCGCTTGACGTCAACTTGTAGGTGATAGCCAACAAGAAAAAGATATTTCTCATGAAATTCCAATAAACAGGGAAACACTTTTATCTAGGCCATTCCTATTTCTAAAGTGATGGTTCACTTCAGAATCTGCTTCTCTTTGAAGTGTGAATATGATCTCTACATGACCGATAGAATCTCCTACTAATTCCGTCCGTAACGTTGTGGCTTACGTGTCTGTTTCTGTACAGTAAGACATTCTCGAAAATTGCACAGACGTGTCAAACTCAAGTAATAAGATTAACATGTAAATATTTCTCTGCATTTACACTAAGATGAATCGGGCCATTTTAAGAATGTATATTTTATACGAACAAAAACGAAAGCATTCCTGCAAATGTCCTAAGTAGGAGCTCGTGAACTCACTGAATAGTGATCTGCGGCTCGTGCTGTAGACATCTATTTCCAAAAGTTCTGTATACGTAGAGGACGAATATACACCAATAAAAGTACTTTTACATAATCCATTAAAGTTCAAAAATATTAACATCAATAATTACCATGTTCCACAAAAAATATTGTACACTACATTTTATTAAACCTGAGTTGGAATTAATACGTTTTTCAAAATTTGCTGTCTCATTCCAGCGATGTAAATTATTTAACAAATAATATCGTGAATTTTAAAATCAAGCAGAAAAGATTTTGCCTCGATAATTGTTCTCATTCTGCGGATAACTTTTTTTACTCAGAAAACTGCAGGAAATAAAGCATGAAAGCTTGTTAATAATGCTAAATAATTTCCTGCCTTTGTTTAAAACTGAATTAAAGAACAGAGTTTGTTAACTATCTCGTTCCCGATCAATACAGTATGTAATAACAATATTCTATGGGGCATGTTACATAAATTTTGTTCATCTTCAACAGTCTGGGATATCACGTTTCCTGAGCACAGTACGTCCAGAGGTACATAACTGTGAGGTGTAGGGTAAATAAAGTCAGAGCTTAAACTTCAGGTATTTTAATCTATGCGTGCAATTCATTTACATGACTCACAACTTTCCTGTCACCACTACAGCAGTATTTGAGAAGTCCTTTGTAAATGCCCCCAGACGATTCGCAGAAAAACTTTTGGCTCCAGTTCAGGTTGAGCCGGAAAGCAGCGGCGGCCGTGTCTTGTTCTAGCAGGGTGGAACGACGCATTTCTACGGTTGCAGGCACTAATCTACTTGCCCAGTCGGGCCGCGTAAAGAATGTCATTACTCCCACGCGGACGAGCCGTCCCAGGAACCGCTTTGACGAAGTAGCTGCGCCGCGTCTAAGGGAATAAACGTCGGTGCAGACACGGATGGCAGAGCACGGGGCAATGGAGGAGGGAAAGAGGGAGATACAGAAAGGCTTACTAGGAGGCGCGCATCCGTGGGGAGACTTGGCGGAACAATACGGGGCCGAGCGGGCGATGTAGCGCCGGGAAGGGGGTGGGGTGAGCGCCAGTCATCCGGCCGTGGGCGGCGCATTCCTTGCCGCGGCGGTGGCGCCGCCGTCGCCGAGGAATTATTAATCCGCGGCGCAGGGGCCGCGGTTTTAAAATTAGCCCCCGGGACAAACAGGCGGAGTGGGTGGAGGTTGGGGCGGGGGGGGAGGAGGGGGAGGCAAGGATCTCATTTCCAGAGTGTCGCCGTCGCCGGCGACTTGCGATGCGGCGCGCGTCGCCTTAACTCGGCGGCCCTGATTGGGATTCTGCGGGATACACGGCCGCCGTCTTATTAGCTCCGGGCCACCGATGGCGAGGGCGGCGGCGGCGCAGCCGAGGGATGAAGGCTCCCGCGTGGTCATCAGCCTCGGCTGGACGGGCGCGCAGCGAGGGGAGCCCGCCTGTCACTCACAGGATACGGGCCGTCTGCATCAGTCGCGGCGCTCATGAAGCGAGGGGACACGCTTCCATCCGCGGTCAGTGCGACACCTGTTCGAGATCGATGTTTTTATTTACCACTAAAATCTGCAAAAAAATATTTACAGTGCACTACAGCCCAGCTTACAGTGCAGTGTATTCGCTGAGTTGTGTATTCTACTTTTCAGAGTGTTTATCTGAAATTTGGGAAGTAGGAGAGAGGTTCTGGCGGAAGTGAGGCCTTGAGGGTAGGTCGTTAGTAAGAGCATTGCCCACGAAAGGTTTCGAGTCCCGGTCCTCGTACGGAGTTTTAATTGGTCTGTGTGTTCCTGTGTTTATATCTTTGAAACAAATACAGTTTTCTTCTCGCTTTCCACACACCAAGAAATACATTAACATACATTCCAGCTTTGCATTGCTTTCACGTTATTCTTCCCTTCAGTGGAAAAATTCTACCAGTCACTCGGGAATTTGTCCTCATTTACGTCATTATACTACAAATCTTAACTGCTCATAGTGGCCGCTCCGTTTGAGGCGTCATGTCACGGACTACGCGGCCTCTCCCGCCGAAGGTTCGAGTCCTCCCTCGGCCATGGGTGTGTGTGTTGTTCTTAGCATAGGTTAGTTTAAGTTATTTTAGGTAGTGTATAAGTCTAGGGACCGATGACCAAAGCAGCCTGGTTCCTTAGGAACTCACACACATTTGAACATTTACAGATCTTACATTGTTTCCAGTTTATTTCCTCAAAAACCGTTCGTCTTCTAGCATACACCTTCTCCTCCTTTTATCTCTGCAGTTCTCAAGCACCGTTACAGTTTGTGACGGACTAGTTTATTTTTATCCAAACACTAATTTCCCACTTCTATACTCACTGCTTCTTGCGTGCGAACGTACTTCTCGCATATACATTGACGGGATTTTAAGGCTCTCACGTCCCTCTCATTTCCGGAACCTGAAAACTAGAAACAGACATATTGCTCTGTGGTACAGCTTTCCTCTTTAGGCGCAATCTTCAGAACACTGCTGGCTGTTACATATACAACCAGAAATTTCTATCACTCTCCTCCACCAAATTGTTACGAACCCCTGAAATTCCTGATACTTGGTTTGACAGGACTACAAATTTATATCCGTCGTTATGTCGTGTTGTATACACTTTCACCCCCCCCCCCCACCCCTTTGTGTGCCAAGTGGGCTCTCGCAATGCACTCCTGAGTCATCAAAGAAAATCCCAGCGTGGTGTTACTTCAATCGTCCATTAGGAGATATAGGTCGCTGATGATGGCTTTGTGAACAAGTATTAGCTACTGGCAAAAATTTCTGGGTTTTCGGTTTCCAACTTCTTATCGAAGTAAGTGTCGTGTCTAATGTGTCTTGCACCTCTAGAAGTTACATCGTCCTCCAGATTCAACGTTAATCTCTTAGCTGTCTTGACAAATGAAGTTCAGGGAGTTGAGTAAGAAATTTCAACTTATAGTGTAAGTATTTCTTTTTACACATGCATGCAAATCCTCTCGGGAAACATCGACAGAACTCAGGTTTTAAAATTAATATAGTTTTACACCAGCAATAATACTATGTCAGCGAAAGAGACCTTCAGCCCTCTTCACTATTTACCGCCCAAAACAACAATTTCTGTATACATCGAAAAGATATATGATTTTTTTCTCTAAGAAGATGTGAAGTCAGTCACAAAACTCAACCGAAAAATGGGTTCAACGGGTAAAACAGATCTTAAATTCCTATTTTTGAAGGATAGTAATGAGGAAGTCCATTCCTTACACTACCTTTTTCGCAAACAAAGTTACTTTTAAATAAATTTCAAGAAGAAATTTTCCTCAGACATTTACTGATAATACGCTGACGGAAAAAAAATCGCAACATCAAGAAGGACTTGTGCGACATATTCGAAAGATGGTTGGCATGTATCTTGCTATGTTAATGACTTAATTATGTCAGCTACAGAAATGAATTCTCGAAATTTTATTACTCTGCATTAATCATCTTTTGGTGTTGTAATTTTTTCCGTCAGTGTATATTCTAATGCCACTCAGTAATCAGTAGCATAGTAAATACAGAATGACGCAAAAAACGTAACAGAGTCGAAGATTTAAAGCTGGCTTTCTTGAGTGTTAAACTTCACACCAGACGTTTGCGCGGGAGGAGATGCTGTGAAGTTTATAGGGACATATATGCAGAGAACATGAAATGACTCAGATTTCTGATTTCATTACAGATGGTGAGATACCTACTGCTTTATGTGTAATGAAACCTTTTCTCATGCTCAAACTGCCGGGACAACGTCAATATGTTTACTTTCGTCACATAAAGTGTTGAGTACGACCATCAAAAGCATCCAGGCAACCTTGACAGCTCATCCCAGGTGTCGCTGTCTAGCCACTACAGCTGAAAACTGTGATTTTAGTGTTTATTTTACTGTTTGCTACTCCATCAACTCCTGACATATACGTGGTACGTGTCCATGCGCACTCACGTATCACAAAGGAAGAAGCCCACTGTCTCATGGTGACCACTGGATGGAGATTATCATGCAGTCAGCTTAGTCCTCTAGCAAAGCCGGTATTCGACGGCAGAACGTAGAATTTTCGCATCTGTGTTGGATTACATCCCCAGCCAATCGTGGGACAAATTAATATCACGACATTAATGGGTAGAATTAACCGTATTTTCGCAAATTTCATGCTCAACGATTCGCCGAACGCAGGTTTAGATTCCCAGATAAACGATTCTCCAGAAAAGGAAAATTGTATGTTAGGACTGCTGGGCCACATTTATGTTATAATGAATATGATTCCATGATTAGTTGGTAGTTATTGAAGTCCACAAACTAATCTCAAAACAAACTGTTTCTTGTTATCAGTCACTCTGAATTCTTGCAAAGCCTTTATGTTGCAGGCACCTGTTGTATCGTAGGTAGTCTCCGTAGCGTGCGATTTCCTATCCACAACTTTCAACAAACATTCTTTGTCATACTGGTAGAATAGCAAGTCCAAAATATTTCTTTCTGACTATTCTTCCGTTTACAAGTGGACCATTAAACGGATGGACGGGAGCAATAGGAAGACTCTATAGCTTTCTTACTACGAATCGCAACCTTAAACGTGACGGAGGCTCTTATTCCTGTGGTGAAGACGTCATTACACCGTCTAGCCAGTAAATGTAAGATTTTTGACACTTTAAAGTAATAAGAATGATTATATACATGTTTCTGCTGTTTATCATGCTATAAATGACATAAATTCGTTATGTATATGGCAATTACCAGTGGAGAGGATGTTGAGAAGGTCCAAATGAAAGAATAATACGCACCAGCCTAATATTTAACATGTCTCACAGTAAATCAATCAACGGACAATTAAATTTTATGACACTTGTCGTGTAAATTATCTTTTCATAGATACCTACCCTATCTGACAGTAAAATATGTTAGACGTGAAATTATGCAATCCAATGAGACTTGGTTACAAGTTTTTATGAAAAAAAACTAACCAGGGAACACTTTTTCAGAGATCTACCTAATTTTTCTTGACACACGTGAAGAAATGAATGCCAGTGCTCCAAGTGCAGAATGGCAATACTCTCTCTCATTTCCATGCTTTGTCTTGCACAGAATGGGGGAGAGTGTCTCCTCGTTACAGTGGATTTTTTCCCCAGAAGACGTATCTGTAAATGGTTACTTTTCCGTCTTGGCCTTAATGAGAACGCGCCGTTGCGTTTAGAGCGACTGGGTCGGGGAGCATCCCCGGGACAGTTTTCACAAACAGAATCGGTTTATATTCAAGCTACTTAAAGATTCTCAGAGATCCATTCAGCCTTTGCTGGCGGTATTTTACTTTTCCCCTGATCGCTTAATGTTATTTGGAAGCAGCTCAGGGAGCACGGGAAGGGTAAAGGATTCCTGAGAGACATTTCGTGTCAATAAATGAATTCTTCTCTGCGGCCGGAGCACAGAGGGAGAGGAAACGCGGCGAAAAAAGGAGGAATAAGATGCCTTCAATACTTAATGACATTAGGCGGCGTACAATGGGAGGTGTCGGCGTGTTTGCAGGGGCGGCGGCAATATTTGCCCATGGCAGCGCCGCGACGTGCCGGGCTACTCGCGGCTGTTTGCCGCCGCCATTCGATTGAAATCGGATCCCGACTGCGCCGCCAGCCAGGGGCGGAGGTGCCGTCACTCACCGGGTAGGAGCAGGCGGTCTTCGATTTCTACTAACTGTTTGAACAAATCTTCAGTCTTTCCAACGAATTCCGACGATACCAGTGTTTCGACGTGAGGACATAAGGTTGAAATTCTCTTGTTTGAGAAAGGCTAACGACGAGATTAAACGTCGAGCAATGAACCTTCTTACAAGGGAACCTCCCCATCGCAACCCCCCTCAGATTTAGTTATAAGTTGGCACAGTGGATAGGCCTTGAAAAACTGAACACAGAGCAATCGAGAAAACAGGTAGAAGTTGTGTGGAACTATGAAAAAAATAAACAAAATATACAAACTGAGTAGTCCATGACCATGATAGGCATCACAGAACATTCTGAGCTCAGAAGTGCCGTGGTCCCTTGGATAGCGTGAGCAACTGCGGTACGAGAGGTCCTTGGTTCAAGTCTTCCCTTGAGTGAAAAATTTTTCTATCTTTCTTTTCGCAAAGTTATGATCTGTCCGTTCGTTCATTGATGTCTCTGTTGACTGTAATAAGTTTAGTGTCTGTGTTCTGCGACCGCACCGCAAAACCGTGCGGTTAGTAGACGAAAGGACGTGCCTCTCCAATGGAAATCGAAAGCATTTGATCGCAGGGTCATAGGTCAACCGATTCCTCCACAGGAAAACACGTCTGATATATTCTATACGACACTGGTGACGGCACGTGCGTCTCATGACAGGAATATGTTGTCGACCCACCTAACTTGTACACTTGGCGATTGGGTAAAAAGATTCTTCTATCTTGCCCGATTTAGGTTTTCTTGTGCATGTGATAATCACTCCCAAAATAGTGATGAAAACGTAAGAGTTTGTCACGTAAACTGCAACAAATGAATGCAACAGTTTTACCTGTGCTCTCTCAAAACATATGTTTTTAACGTTTTCAAATTTTTCCGTGCGAAGACCGTCAAATCCTGCATATGTCCAAGCGAATCTGAACAATTTTGGAGAGCGAAGTTGATTATGTGTGAGTGCCTGAACTTTGATAGTTGTCTGAAAAAAAAATTAAGCTTTTGACTCGAGGGAAGATTTGAACCAAGGACCTCTTGTTCCGCAGCTGCTCACGCTAACCACGGGACCACGGCTCTCCTGTGCTCACAATCTCCTGTGATGTTGCCTATCTTGGGCATGGACTACTCAGTTTGTATATTTTGCTTATTTTTTTCATAGTTCCACACTTCTTCCTGTTTTCTCGATTGATCTGTGTTCAGTTCTTCATGGCCTGTCCACTGTGCCAACTTATAACTAAATCTGAGGGGGGTGCGATGGGGAGGTTCCCTTGTTATTTACACAAGGCCCGAAAGTTATATTTTAGATTTTTTCTCTTGCGCATCATGCTCTGTGGAGCTCCTTCTTCAAAGCGTCCATGCTCCGGCCGTGTATTGCTACACTCTGAGCAAGGCGCCTTGCAACAGTCGCCGAAACGTCGGAATTTTACAGATGACAGTGCGGACTCAAACCCAGAAGAATTTTATTGACTGTGACAACAACCACGGAAGTTTACGTTTATATGCAATGAACAACAGTCTGACTAAAACTAAAATGCTTCCACAAGGTCAAATGTAATTTACGAAAATAATTATACAAGAACTGAGCGAGGTTCCGCATTACCATTGGCCATTGGGTTCGCCATTATCACTAAATAAAGAAACTACAATCGATATAGCTTACAGCAAAAGAGACTGATACGTTTCGAATTAAGAGAGAATGTCTCAGTAAGCTTTGGATAATAGGACAGTGGGAGAGGATAGTAGACAAATTCTCTCTCTTCCTCGCTCTCTCGCCCTCTCTCTCTCTCTCTCTCTCTCTCTCTCTCTCTCTCTCTCTCTCTCTCTCTCTCTGTCTCTCTCTCGCTTTCAGTTAAGCACATGGTAACTTGAAAATTCCTAGCACGGGAAGATCTACAAAGAAAGAGGAAACATGCCAAACTACGCATCAACGAACCACATTTGCGTGAAGGAACACCTGCAAATACCAACAAGCTGCTGCCAATTATGCCATATAAATACGCGATTAAGAATCAGGATCAAATAAATAATTGGCCAAGCACGAGTAAGACCAGTGCTGTGCAGGTTCCATGCAGACTTAATTATGTGTATAAGTAGTTCATCCATCCAGGGAACCGAGGACCACGACGATTTTCGCTTGCCATCAGTGTAGATACTGGCAAGATACCGGTCTAGGGAATTCCAAGAGTTAGATGTGATATAATTACAAAATACAATTTCCGGATTTTTTTGTACTGTAAAGCTTTGCTTATTGCCAAATTTTATGACTCTAGGTCAACACGAAGTTTCCTATAGATTTTCATGGGCGAATTTACGAGTATCAAAATACTTGACACAAATGGTGGTATCTGTTGATTGCATTGACTTGGAAGTTTACTTTTTTTCCCACCTCAACGGCACCGTACACCTTAGTATGTGACATCAACGTGAACTTGATATGTCTGCCCGTTCCTGAGAAAAAGGATCAATAAGAGTCGGTTAGAGAAACAGACGGAAAACAAAGTGATCCTGCAAGGATTCCATTTTTACCAGTTGACGTACGAAACCTGAAAGTACGCAAGAACCATCAGGAATGGGTCACGACGAATCCACACTGGTGTTCCGCCGGTGACTTGCCAGTTCTCAACACTACCAAACCCGGTTCAACTTCAGTCTACGACGAGCTCTAGAAGGCAGATCGCTGTTCCTGCACGTGACAGACGGCCTTAGCGGAAAGCCCCAATGATAACTTTGTCATTGAAGGACTCCGCTCGACCAAACATTTTTGCAAGACTACAATCGATAGTGAAGTTCCACGATATGACTGCGAGAGTAGCGAAGGAGGGAAGGGGGAAGGAGAAGGAAGGTAGAGAGAGAAAAATTGAACTATTTTCATCGAAGATCATGAAAGGGATGATGCACACTTCTTTCAGCATTACACGTCCCGTCTCTCCGTCTCTCTCTCTCTGTCTCTCTCTCTCTCTCTCTTTCTCTCTCTGTCAGGCGAGCCGTACCGTGCAACTTCAGTTCTTTCCCGTAAATTGTTTGAACACTTATACACAAGGAAAAACTCAGTTTCACTATTCAAATACGGCAGGCACTAATTTTCTAGAAAGTGTGAAAGGAAAGTAGGCTACAATTCAGTGTTCTGTTAGTAAACAGGTGATCATAGAGGAACTACTAACACGCTAACACGAATGAACAGTTGTGTGGCGGAGAGAAGGCAGTGACCTTGCTGAATAAACCATACCAGCACTCAGATGAGGTGGTCTTAGAGAAAGCAGAAAAATTACGATGGCTGGATGGAGCTTTCAATCCTGTCCCGAAAAACCAGAACCCGTGTCTTATGCAATGTGTCACCTTACTCGGTAACAGTGTGTACTATCGCCTCTTTCCATTGCTACAGCTTCTTACATTCCTGATGGGAATTGGAAAGAACCAGAGAGAAAAATACCACGAATTATGATGTGTGTTACGCAATTTAGGCAGCGCTTCGTAATAGGTAAATAGTGCTCACACGATTTACTCTGAAGTGGAGTAGCCTATCGCGGAAGGTCGTTTAGCGTCGAACACTGACTTGTGTCGATCAATAGATGAGACTGAACTCTAGCGTTAGTGGCAGCACCTGTCAGCCATTGTATTATGGAGAAACAAGATTTTGAATCACAACAACAGTTCAGACATTTATTCAGAGTAAATTTTTTGATCCTCGAATTTTAACTTTAGATTGTTGTGTTTTGATTGTGAACAAGTAATATACATTTTTATTGTACATTCAGATGCAACTGAAATTAATTTATGTTGTAGTCCGTGACAATCTCTGACCGAAGTACGAGGGTTATTCGGAAAGTAAGGAACGATCGATCGCAAAATGGAAAATACAGTGAAAATCTTTGCACAGATGCGTTGGGCACTGTGTCTAATACGCCTGTCGATCGCATCATGTCGCTCTTTTCAGTTCTGAGCTCACAGTGAGAATGTAAAGATGTCTAGAAATTATCGTCTCCCGCCAAGTGTGTGGTTCTGGTGAAAGATTTCGCCAGAAGCTATGCAATCCACATAACATAACTGTCATGCGGTTTGTTCTACACGACAATTCTCGGCCGCACTCTGCAGGGGCAATGAAGGTGCTCCTGCAGCGTTTTCGATGGGAAGTGTTTGATCAACCACAATACAATCCGTAATTGGCTACCCCTGAGGTTCATCTCTGCTCAAATGAACCGCTGGCTATGAAGACAATATTTTGACACAGACAACGAGCTGCAGTCCAGAGTGGAAAATCGTCGAAAAGCCCTGGCGGCTGTCTTCTATAACGAGGGAATTGAAAATTGGGTACAACGCTACGACAGATGTTTACGTCTGAGCGGCGACTGCGTAGAAAAGTAGCTGGAAGGTTCAGCTAACCTCTGCAAAAAAAACAGTTTGGATTTTCACCGTGGTTTCCATTTCGCGACCTATCGTTCCTTACTTTCCGAACAGCCCTCGTAATAAGAAAGGAAATGCTAACTACCATAGCGGTACGTTCGAGTTGTATAGGACAAAGGAATTCCAGGCTGTTCCAGAAAAAGAGACAGAGTAAAAATATAAAATTTTACGTTTTTTTCTAATTTAATAGGGAAAGATGGAGAAATCGGGACATGAAGAAGTCATAGAAAAAAATCAGGCTTCTTGAAATGATAACCACGGAAGCAGCTGAGAAATATTCAATTTCAAGAAGTACATTAGGTGACTTAAAGCTTTAATAAAAAATAAAGAGCGGGCCTTAAACCCTGTTTTAGGAAATGCTACGTTTCTTCCGAGAAAATTCAGTGGTGAACAAGGAAACAGTATTGTATGGTAATGCTAAAATGAGCTTACGCCTCTCAATAAAGATTACTTCTTAAATTTAGTGTACAAATATGCAGATCAACTGAAAATAAAGCATTGGTTCAATAAGATACGAATGACAGTCGATAAAGACTTTTACTATGAACTTTGAAACGACATGAAGATGTATGGCTGAGGACAGCTGAATCCAGAAGTTTGTAGCGAGCAGCAGGTTTCAGCAAGGAACAATTTCACAGACTGTTTGACACCCTACGTTTGCTGATGGACAAGTAAAAGTTTATAAACATTTACGACCCAAATTGAACCTTTTTACAAATTACAGTTTCATGTCCGATACAACCCTACTAAACTTTAAACGAGCAGAACTCAAAGAGTCGAAAAATATTAAAAGATCAATGAACGTATATTCTTATGAGATCGAGTTTTATAATTCTATTGAGTAACGTATCATAGTATTGCTTAGTGTTTCGATGCAACATTCACGTCCGGGAATAGTTATGACAAAATTGTTTGCTGGATCGGAATACAAAATGGACAGGTAGGTCGGTTCGAATTTCACTGCGGCTCACGGTTTTAATTTGTCACAAACGTTTAGGAAATATATTTCAGCCGCAATGAACAGTATATGAAAGAAACTGCATCATTATGTTGATCGGGCAACAATAAAACAAATCCCATTACAACTATTTAGAGGCTTTTTAATTCTTTCGTCAAATAAATTCGTTTATATCTATCGCCAGACCGATTCTAAATTGTCTATAAAGACAAAAATAATAACAAAGAGCACCACATTGTATTGTATGTAGATGTTGTTGTTGGTGTCGTTGTAGTCTTCATACATTTTAATTCGATGTTAGATCGGAGGTCTCCGATGTTTCTTTACAAACTCTACATATGCATTTGACAGAGAGAGAGCTGAGAAGTAATGCCTCGGACGTTGTTATGTGAAAACTGTTAAAGCTTTCTAGATAAAACAAACGTTATAAACATTATAGATCTTTATTCTTCATGTCTACATATTTGTAGGCATCTGCCGCTAGATGGCTTTTTACTGTAACGTGTACCATGGCGATGTGTAGCGTAATTAAGTCGGTGAGTGAGAAACAGTGTATTGTAAATGAATTTCGAATTCGAAGAGTTCGACCACACACCGAGCACTCTCTCCTTCAGCGTAATGACGCTAGACTACACACGATCACTGCGATATTTGCAACAGCCGGACGCCTTGGGCTCACTGCGATCGATTGTTCTCCATACAGGCCCGACTTGGCCCCGTCCGATTTTCATCTGTTTCAAAAAAAAAAAAAAAAATCAAATGGGTCTCAGCACTATGGAACTTAACTTCTGAGGTCATCATTCCCCTAGAACTTAGAACTACTTAAACCTAACTAACCTAAGGACATTACACACATCCATGCCCGAGGCAGGATTCGAACCTGCGACCGTAGCGGTCTCGCGGTTCCAGACTGTAGCGCCTAGAACCGCTCGGCCATCCCGGCCGGCATCATCTGTTTCCAAAACACATTCGAAGGCTTAAATTTGATAGCGAACTTGATATGTCTACCTGTTCCTGAGAAAAGGGGCCCTTAACAGTCGGAGCCATTACTTTTCAGGACGCCTTCGAATGCAGTCGGGGCGGTGGTCCAATGGGTAGAGCACTAGCCACCGGCACTGGAGGTCCCGTGTTCAGTCCAGGATTGTGGCAGGGACGGCAACAGGTCCTCTCAGCCTTCTGTCTGATGAGTATCAGGGAACTATCCTAGGGTAAGAAACGGCCAGAGCCACGAGCCCCACGCCCTCCCCTTCCTCGTTCCGCGATGACGAAAAGCTGTACTCTAGTACTATAGTGAGCCCAATAAGCCAGTCACAGGCTTGCAATAGAGACTTTATTTTCACTCTGCCTTTTTTACATTTGCGTGTAAGACTTACAAGTAACTCACTAGCTATAAACTGAAAGTCCCACTCACTTCCCGAAAGCACACAGCTCACATTAAACTGAGCTGTTGTTATTTATTTGCTTTTAAGATCATCACACAGATATTCGAATCTTGCAAACTGCACTCACAATAACGCAACCTTCTTCGCGGGACTAGAACCTGCTATCGCTGTGTCACGAGCTTGCGTCGCTACCTCGATACC
Source organism: Schistocerca piceifrons (assembly GCF_021461385.2). Classification (NCBI taxonomy): domain Eukaryota; kingdom Metazoa; phylum Arthropoda; class Insecta; order Orthoptera; family Acrididae; genus Schistocerca; species Schistocerca piceifrons. Next base: position 158,548,368 of record NC_060138.1, on the reverse strand, counting down.
ACGTAGATGGCCCATATGTTTGTACTAGCTCGACAGTTAGAAACACCTTCGTTTACAAGACGATTTCTTGTCTCGACTAGTTCGAATGCTTCAGATTCTAGGGCTCTGTTCAGTTGAGCAAACTACTTTACAGCATGTGCGCCGCTGTCTTGGCGCCTGCCCAAAGTTTGCATAAAGTAATTAGTGAATCAAACCGCACTTAATTTTTCTCAGGTACGTAACTGCAATACTGAGGAGTTTCACAGAACACTTTTCGGAGTCCACGTGAATGTTTCCCGTTGCGAGAAGCTTTAGATTCAACTTGCGTGGGGCTCCCTTCAGCACACTGCGGCGCCTCCCTTGTGCCAGCATTGTCGATTAAACTGCCGTTATCGCCGGGCAGGAGCGGACTAGCACGTGTGGCGAATTTGACAGGAACGCTGAAATACTGCGGCAACTTCTAGGGAATAAATTACAGGCCGCGCAGCAGCGCGTAAGAAATTGCAGACGCATGCGAGTCCTCAAGAAAGAGTCATGGCGAGAGGACGCAGGGGCCCTGCAGCCAGCAGAAGCGGAGAACATCCGTATTCTGGCTGCGTGTCTGCGACTGTGACGATGCATTTATCCAATGAAGGCACACGTGGCACCACATCGTAAATAATAAGCCAAGTAAAAACCGCCAGGAACCTAACTCTCTCCAACGTGCGTCTCAGTGTCTAGCTCAAATGGATATCTCTTCCGTTTGCTAGTAGATGAAGCAGCCGCTTTCGCAGACTAAGTAGCTACAACTTTAACTCGCACTAAAGAATAATTAATATTGTTCAGAAAACCTCATAGATACTACTGAAGCCGTCTATCAGCGTTCCGCTAAACGGACTTGGAAATCACAGCAAACGAAACACGTTTGTTATCGATTCGGTATAGTTTATTCATATTACTCACACTTTACCAAATCCATTCTCTTTGACGTCGGTATCCTAACGTTAGGTGACTGACAGAAGCAATTTTAAGACCATGGCGCTACTCAGTCCCATCTCTTGCACCTAATGGAATCACTCCACACGTTTCCGAATAGAACACACCCTCATGATATATGGTTTGCTCCTCCAAGGAAAGGATGCGCCTGGCTTTGATGAATCACAGATAATGGTATGCATATTTCAATCGAGTGTCATTTATATCGCGTCAAAAAACACCAATAGGATTACCGAATGATCTGCGCTCTACATCAAAGACATTGAGATTAAGGTTCGTACGACGTTTTACTTAAAGTATTAGAAGTTTTTAATGTGTATTCAGGGAGGATAGCTCAGAGGTCCAATGGCTTGGCCATTAATTACAAAAGAAGACAGCCAGTCACTGTTTAGTAACCTGTTGTTTCAACATTTTGATGGTTCAAATGGTTCTGAGCACTATGGGACTTAACATCTGAAGTCTCAGTCCCCTAGAACTTAGAACTACTTAAACCTAACTAACCTAAGGACATCACACACATCGATGCCCGAGGCAGGATTCGAACCTCCGACCGTAGCGGTCACGCGGTTCCAGACTGAAGCGCCTAGAACCGCTCGGCCACACCGGCCGGCCAACATTTTGATGTTTTTTTCACGCAACAGTTTTACACGAGACTATATTATCGTTTTGAATTTAGTGTGCTTGAGAGAAAGTACATGTATGAATATGGCAGATTAGATGTGCCTTCTATAATACTCTACAACAATACTGTTTATATTTTAAATATTTTAACCGCATCTCTTTCCTAATGTGGTTGTTAGGAAGCGGTCAACCGTGTTTAAGTCTCCCCAAATAAACCAACCAGTCCTCGTAGAACAGGCCTGCTGCCAAAAAGGTTCGTGCTCTAAACGAAACATAGCCAAGTCTGATTACACTTTCTTGAGCAGGATTCACAGGCATTTCGATCTTTCTGAAGGACAGCGGTTTTAGCTTTGTTTGACAGCTGTATTACAGTCACCACGAACTCAATTGCGACCGCCGATAAATTTTAAGTCAGAAAATTGTCCACATGAAAATGACGTTACGGTTGAAATTGAAGTTGTACTGACTGAAAAAAATGCCAGCAGCCAAAGGCGATAACGTTGTCCTTCAAAGGACAATCAGCTCTCTCCCCAAGCGTCTTTCGCATTAGTCGCCTGCGAAAAAAGTCGTTTTGTCAATTCCCGCCCCCTCTACACACTCATATCAAAAGAGAGCCGATTCATTTGGCCACTGTTGTGATAACAGTAATAGTAACAGTAATAAAACATTGGAAGGCCGAGACACTGTAGTCCTAGCATCACACAATGCAGGACGTCAAATCACTCACTACGTCACTCCGTGGAAACCTGGATTGCACTCCCGCTCAGCATTTCGTTCAGAGCGACTCCTGGAAATTGTCACTTATATCTTTCATCCAACCAGCACTACAGCTGCGGTTTGGCTGGCGTTTGCCTCAGTCGTAGTCAGCCCCATTGAGTGTGCCCCTTTTCCCACTAACTGCCAGTCTCCGTAGCAACCTCTCTTACTACAACTCTGGAAGCTGTCGATCAGAAACATTTCCCTGAAGTAACTGAAAAACCTCTGACAAGTAAACCAAATCCAGGAACTCCTGTAAGAACACTATTTTAAAACTACCTGTATCTCATTACTATCATTATCTAAGTTAATAACAAGTTTAAACCAAATTGCTTATGTGTGTTTGTATAGTACAAACGTATATTTACTTATTTATTCGTTTTTTTAACTTTTTTGTAAAATTTTCAACAAAAAAGGAAATGTACTAGTAATAAAACTGAACTTGTATGACAGAACATGTAAAATCAGACAATGTACGACCTGGTATATAATAATAGGCAGAAGAAATAAATAAATAAATAAAATACTTGTATGTAACTATTTGCGATTAAAAAAAAAACAACAGTTTGCTGGCAGGGTGGAAGAGTTAAAATAAACGGCAGCAAACCCGCAACTTTAAGCAGTAAAAAATAAAATGTCTGCAAATTAATCCATCTGTTCCAGGCACTAAATACGTATAGGGAGGCCTTAGTGTGGCCGTTGATAAGCTTTCGATGCAAGCTCATCCATAGGTGGCCATCAAACGTGATCAACATTTAGCAGGATTATTTGTTCTATTTCTAGCACTGAGAATCTATTTCCCAGTCACAGAAAGCAAAACAACACATCTTCGATTAAGTTAGGTTTCATGTGATATCTGTTTCGTGTTCTATGCAACGTCACCCATTTTCAGTACGTTTACAGGTTTGTAACATTGGGCAAATTCTTAATGAGTGATAGAGCTTCATTAAAATGCTGTAATAGGATGCATATGCTGTCGTCGTTCCCAGTTCTTCTAATCTACCCCAGTTAAAAAGAGATCATAAATACTATTATTATACTAATACAACTTAAAGCTATTCGCGTGCAGTTTACTACGCTATAACTGAAATATATCAACTTTTGTTGCTCCCATTTTTGCTGAACAAGCTAATTGTCGAGTAGTAGTACTAGTATGTTACTAGTCTACGCCACTTGCGGCATATTTGCGGGCAGCGTACAAATGAAAGTATCATATGAGGTTAACTTACATCATGAGGCACCTAAGCCATTGTTTGGAAAAAATTATAGAAAACGTTAATTTAGAGATACGGATGTAGACAATCAACGGTAACTGTCAAAAAATGATGGCTGCCTCTTATTCACACTCTGTCTCCTCTGATTAGCAAGAAAATTGGTAGCTGCAGACCTGAGGCGTACTTGGGATGGGGACACATCACAAAGCCCTCTGTTGTCGGCGTCCCTGTAATGAAAGACGCGCCGGCCGGCAGGTGATGACCGGGCAGCGATCGGCGGCAAGTAAGGGGCACGTGCAGTCTTAGCGGCGGCGAGATGCCATCTCCGGGCCGCGGTAACAGCCCTAAATTAACCTTTTTCGCCCTCGGTTTTCTCTCCTTTTTTATCCCGCATTGTTTTTAACAAGCTAATTCAGAGGCCCGCGCGCGCTCAGCATCCGGCAGAGGGGGCGCCGCGCCGCGACTAAAAATGTTTCCGACTCGCTTCCTCTTTCCTGCGCGCACTTAGCCAAGTCTGCGCCCGCAGCGGAACTTCAGCCGCAAACAAAAAACGCATTTGCCCCGCTCTGCCTTGCTGAAAATATAATAAGGCACCTGCCCCACAGTCCGTGTACGCTAGTAACACAGAGCGCCTGCTTCGAAAGAGACGTGGCGTATCAGAGACGTGAATCAGGAAAGAATGAAACGGAATAAATTTTTTAAATTATTTATCCGATTATAAACCACTTTAAAGATTACCGATACACCACATTTTTGGTAAAAGTCGTTAATTTACGTTGAGTTTGTGCTACTGGTGATATTTTTGTTGAAGTCAATTCTTAGAGAAACTGTACACATTGAAGCATTTTGAAACACTGATTTATCCATTCACCATCAGTTTTAAAGCCTGATCGAAATGGATTGCAATAATAGCGCCAATTGTAGCATGAATTTATTGAGAACGTTCCGTTGACGATAAAATTAGAAGTGGAAGACAACCTCGAATTGAAGAAGTATGAGGGAGGAAATCGGCAGACTGTTCCGGCATTCGAGTAGAATCATTTAGGGAAATCAGGGAAACCCACATCTAGACGGCCAGACGGGGTCTCAACCACCGTCCTTCACAGGTGGATCCAGTGTCTTACGTCTGTGCCACCTCTCAAAGTGAAACTCGGTGAGATGGCCGCGAAACTCTTAGAAATTAGAAGCCTGTCGGAAGTTTTTGATGTCTATAAATATGTCAGCACATCAGTAAATGAAGAGACATTACAGCACACGTATGACTTCACCATTGTGGCCCAAAAGGATTGCATTTAACGTGACTAAAATTTCTCCGAGAATTAGCTTCAGTTGAAATCATTTGCGCATTATGATTGAATGTTTGAACCATGTCTACAACGGACATTATAGTAAATGTCTCATTATTCTGTCTATTAAATACTGCAGTACAACAGAGAAACTTGCATTAAAAGCTACCACGTAATCAATTAGATATTTTTCTGAAATCCTGAGTGTGACTCGAACATGAAAGTTTCGACTAGTAGAACACAGTAACGAATGGACATATCTAGGAATTCAGACGTGCACTGTAATGTGCCTGAAGTAAACGTTTTGTTCACATTTTTTTCCAAAATAATTGAAATTGGCTAACTTCTGTTGCAAAGAAGCAGAAATAAATAGTGGTAGCCCTACTATCTAAAAAGTTTGCGTGGTAAACTTGGCAACTCGGACGCACAGATCCCTCTCTCTCTCTCTCTCTCTCTTTCTTTCTCTCTCTCTCTCTCTCTCTCTCTCTCTCTCTCTCTCTCTCTCACACACACACACACACACACACACACACACACACACACACACACACACACACACACACGCACACACACATATGAGAGTCAAAAATACAAAATGCTTGCGAAAGCTAGGTTATCGTATTCGGTAGTCGATAGCCGGTCATCTGTTGCCTCCAGTCAATTTAGTGCTAAAATCTAATCTAACTATATGGCAGCTATCGACACGCTATTCGCCTAAATGAATTCACGTAGACAGACCTTCACCCGGCAGCAAGCCACCACAAAACACACACACACACACACACACACACACACACACACACACACACAGACTGGGAGACAGAGAGAGAGAGAGAGAGAAAGTGAGAGAGGGGGTGGGGGGGGGAGGCAGCGATAGGGCAGCTTTTAAAAAACAAGTAACACTGTATCATCGCTCCCTTATGATTTTAATACGGCTCCGTCCATACCTTTTCTCTGGAAAGAGATTGGAAAGTAAGAACCAATACGAGACACTTGGAAGTGTATTTGTCTGAAAACCGTACATATCATCCCACCCCATGTTAATAAAGACTGTGATATTTCAAAATTTATTTATGTCGAAACTTTGAGTGATTTTTTAATTTTCCATGAACTTTGGAAAGTATAATACCAACACCGAAATATTCCTATGGGGCAGCGTTTTAGAAAACCGCGAAAGCTTACCAGTTATTCGTACTCATCTATACTAATATGTCACTATCAGAGTAAAATTAAAACGTAATTCCTTGTCAGTCGACCACATTTGTTCAACACGTAAGACGAACTTAATTTACGTAAATATTTTCTGTCTTTACCTTCAACGAAACAAGATCGAAGCGTTCAATTACTATGGTGAACATGTATCAGTGAAAATTTGTATCACCTTCAAGTGTGAAAATTTCTGTTTTCTATAGTGTTTTTCGCACTTTATATGATCGATTAAGATTAGTTTCGGTTGACACAGGTATCAGTTAATCAAAAATTAAGTATTGTTGTGTTTCCTCTCACATAAAGTTATGGTTTCTGGAATTAAAACTTCTTGTGAATTTACAAAAGATTGTGCTTTATTCCGTAAAGCTACCTGAACATTATCTTCCTGCCACTTTGGTTCGGATACTCACGTGACGGGGTATGAAAGTCTGAGGCGTCCGACTCGACTTCTGAGACGAAGAGAAAGAAAGCCTCATTGAGACAACTCAATTAATTAATGAAGACCGGGTGAGAGGCATCCGAAACTGTTGATAAACTTGGAAAGGTTAAAACCACAGGCCGCAAATTATCAGTTTACGTCATTAACTCTCTCAGATCGCTGACGCGCCGAAGACGGCGAAGTGCAAATTGAGCCAACTATTTTACAAACAAACCTTCGTTGCCGTCCGGCGAGGGGCCGACCGCTCGGCCGTAGAACATTTAATCACGCCGTATTAAATTAGCCCCCAGCTCAAACAGCTTCATCAATACCCATTGCCTCAGCGGGTCTCATTAAAATATATTAATCCTTTATAGCGAGTCGATTGACGAAACTGGTTTTATTGGGCTCTCCGGTAATTATTCGTTATTTAATTCGAAGCTCCGCATGTCGAACGGTCGGAAGCAGCGGGGTGGTTTCGGCTGGCGAGTAGGCGGACGGGGGATAGAGGGCGCACGGAGAGGAGGTGAAGGCCGCTCTCCAGTTTGCAGCAGCTGGCAGGGTGCAGTCGGTGTTGCGTCCGGCTTGTTCGCGGGCAACCGCAGCCGGCTATTTGTGTTTTCGCTTTATTTCCGCGTTTTAATTCCGAGCCGGCGAGTTCTCGTATCAGCAAACAACGGCGGCGGGGCTCGCGGAAATTTCGCCGGCGAATACGCGTCAGGCGCACACGGCGCGCCGCCACGCCGCACGCACTCCATAAACCCGTCCGTGTGCGGGCAGAGCCGCGGGCGGCCGGTTCGGCGGCCAGCCGCGGCTCCGACTTAACAGGAATCGCGGCAGTCCTATAGCGAGCATTTAAACTCCGAGAAATATTTATGAGTTGGTCCGTTATAATTTTGCGCCAGAAAATGTGCGGCTGTGGCCAGGGGCGGATTCTCATTTCGGTAGAGTGGTTTTTGCGAAATTCGCTCACCGGTCGTTGCAGGCGCTTCGGGTTTTTGCCTGCCAGCGGCGTAAGTTTCCGACAATCGCATCACTGTATGTCGCTTGATGGTCGCGGCACCATCCCGTTCTATCACAGCCGCGCTGTTCAGAATACGTCATTCCGACATTTCTCATACGTAAAATTAGCTGCCGCCTCATACACGTTCACTGGAGTACAGCTACTATCGTGGTACACATTCATGCTGAAAACTGAATTTTCCGTGGGACTGTTTTTAAAAGATAAATTTGAATGAATACATAAATCTCTCTTACGAGTGCCAAAAAGCTCTGTTTGTCCTCTACTAAAATCTAATAACATGTTGTTGTTGTTGTTGTGGTCTTCACTCCTGAGACTGGTTTGATGCAGCTCTCCGTGCTTCACTATCCTGTGCAAGCTTCTTCATCTCCCAGTACCTACTACAACCTACATCCTTCTGAATCTGCTTATTGTATTCATCTCTTGGTCTCCCTCTACGATTTTTACCGTCCACGCTGCTCTCCAATACTAAATTGGTGATCCCTTGACACCTGAGAACATGTCCTACCAACCGATCCCTCCTTCTAGTCAAGATGTGCCACAAACTCCTCTTCTCCCGAATTCTATTCAATAGCTCCTCATTAGTTATGTGATCTACCCATCTAATCTTCAGCTTTCTTCTGTAGCACCACATTTCGAAAGCTTCTATTCTCTTCTTGTCCAAACTATTTATCGTCCATGTTTCACTGCCATACATGGCCACACTCCATACAAATACTTTTAGAAACTACTTCCTGACATTTATCTCTATACTCGATGTTAACAAATTTCTCTTCTTCAGAAACGCTTTCCTTGCCATTGCCAGTCTACATTTTATATCCTCTCTACTTCGACCATCATCAGTTATTTTGCTCCCCAAATAGCAAACCTCATTTACTACTTTAAGTGTCTCATTTCCTAATCTAATTCCCTCAGCATTACCCGACTTAATTCGACTACATTCCATTATCTTCGTCTTGCTTTTGTTGATGTTCATCCTATACCCTCTTTTCAAGACACTGTCCATTCCTTTCAACTGCTCTTCTAAGTCCTTCGCTGTCTCTGACAGAATTACAATGTCATCGGCGAACCTCAAAGTTTTTATTTCTTCTCCATGGATTTTAATACCTACTCTGAAAGTTTCTTTTGTTTCCTTTACTGCTTGCTCAATATACAGATTGAATAACATGTAAAAAATTATAAATAGTTATACTGACTGAAAACATATGTACCTTTTCCCATTATGTCGTACTTCGTCTTCAATCGCAGCAAAACGTCGGAGGTTGTCAATTTTCTTAGTATGTTCCAACATCAGCAGCAGACTCCAAAGCATATTTTCTAATAACAATAAAGCTAGAAATGGTTTCAGAACATAAGTGTATTGCAAACAGCTGACTCGATATACTGGATAGCTTGACTGCTGGAATACTAACGTTAAGCAGCATTCTTCCTGACGCTACGAACGAGTCTAGCACCCAGTTTCAAACCACTGTCTCTACCATTCACTATGTACGTCACATATGCAATACAACATTCGGAAAAGCCGAGAGAACAATTGAGAGCAAGAACTGGGTTCCAAATTGCACAGACTTCTCGTGGAATCTTGCAAGTGAGAAACTTCGTTGCAGAAGAACCAGAGTTGACAAACAGAACGTGAGTTTAATGATAATTCGATTTCATTAATTCACCGAGTACCATTTGAATATTATATATTCTCAATCGCCAACGAGTGAAGTGCCACTTTAAGTACCACTTAGACTTCTATGGAGGAATAGGATTCCAAATACTTGTCCGATTACACCGATTTAGATGTTGCCGCTGTTTGCTGCAGTCAGTTCGCAAAATGTCAGCATTATTCCTCCTTCGGAGCCTCGGCTCTCATTTGTTGTCAAATGGCATCTAGTGATCTAACGCTTCAGCTCGATATCAACAGGACTCCGTGTAAAGGACAATAATAATGTATAAATGTACACTAATATTTTAAAGTGGGGAGCATAGTACAGGATGGCCTGTTTTTTTTGTGATTTTCCTTGTTATTCCTTATATATTAATTAAAATATGTAAACAACAGTACCAAAAGTACAGTCGTTAATAATTTTCCTCGGGCCTCCTTACAGTCGTTTATGTGAATGTTCCTGCATCTCACACATTGATGTGCTGCACTGATGTCTGCCACTTAATATTATCTTTTTTCACCTCCCTCTCGCTGTCCCTCCTTCTATTTCCCCCCCTCTCGCCCTCTCTCCCCGCTGTTTCTTTTACTGCTATATTTTGTTTCTTTTATTACTCACTTTATCATCAGTTTCTCATACGACGTTGCACAAATTAACACAAAAAACTGTCTGAGTGGGTGATAGTGTGCATTATTTCTGATAAACACGACGAAGATTAGAGCGTGTGATCGGTTGGCGAAGAATTTAATTTCTCTTGCTCTCTCTAAAAACACCCATTTTAGGATTGCGTTCCATGTGCAGTCCAGCAGAAACAACACTAGTGAATAAATACGTTAACCTATTAAATTGGTAGCACACCCTGATATAGATCAGGCTGCACTACGTCCTAGAATATTGTGCCACTGCCGGTGAAATACGATTTAGGTGCTAGCCGGTGAATATCTAATAGCGCCAAAAGACCACCATTGGTGAATCCCGGGCAACTGAAGAGTTGAGTCTTTTATGTGAATACGAAGACACAGTAAAGGACGTACCATCGATAGCAAGCGGTTGGGCTGGATATATGGCGGCGTCTCCTGCGTAATGATGCGTCTTTAATGGGATAGTTTACAGGAAATAGGCCATTTACGTCGTCTCGAGGTTGTTATGTAAATCTCTACGATAACGTCCCGCGATTGCCTCTTAGATAACCACCCGCCACCCCTCGCTTCCGCTTGGCTCCTTCACTGTCACTGGCGAGGATATCGGCAAGCAGAGACGATAGACATGCTGACAAAAAATTTACAAATCTTTCCAATGATGACATATCGATGAAACTAACGAAGACTTCATAAAACTATAATTAGACAAAACTTAACAAAACCCTCTTGTTTCTCCTGATTACCATCATCTTAAAGGATCTAGATTTTGTCACGCATCTAAGCCAGACAAGAAGCATAAAAATTAACTTACAATACTTAAAAAGCTTAAACAAATTTCCGAACATTTGTCTCTGTACTTATCATCAGGGAAAAAATTGAAAGTTCATGAATCAGTTTAGCTTCACTTCTTCAAACCCAGTGTATGTGCGCTATTTATGTGTCGTTTTAGCTTTCATTTTTCCATAAGTATTCTGCAAGAACAAATTTTTTTACTTTTGCTTCAGTAGAAAGCAGAGGCTAACTACCGTTTTTCATCATTAAATGTGCATAAGAACCTCTTTGGATGTTTTCGTAATATCACAGGAGTGTTATCTCTGAAGGAAATTGATTTTTAAAAGAAATCTGCTACTGAATCTGCAGTTTCATTCAGTTTTCGTCTCAAATTTGGGATCATATCATAACTACTCGATGACAAATGTTGGTCCTTCATCCCGACTGCGTTAGTGACAGCAAAATGACAGTTATTGTAGAAGACGAAATTTCGTGTAGACTGACATTCACATCAGACACTTTACCATAAACATGAAATTGAAAGGCAAGATGAATCAGTACGAAAACAAAGTAAATAATGCTTTCATTATTTGCATCAGATACACTGTATGGTTCCTCTAAGCCCGGCTACGCAGAAACTACAAACGCTTCGTGATATTAAAAAGAGCTTTCAGCTATGTCCTTCACGCTGTGAAACAGCTGTGAACAGTTTCGTGTAACAGTTTTTTGCAGATATCATCGATGTCAAGGTATTATTTCCCCCTTTGTGGCCATTTCCAGACATAAATCAGTAAATAATTACACGACCTGCACGTCTACTTCAAGGTAAGGTCACAGGAAATCCAAGTTGTATAAATAACTAACAAGTAAATTTTACAGTGCTAATAGTGACAGATCTACACTGCGTCATCGTAAAAAAATATACCTTAATGATACTGCCTAGAGGGAGTTACGGGTTATCACTAACTTACTAACTTACTTATTTCAAGGTAGGTTAAGTTGTAAAAGCAATAGTGCCTTCACATGCTTTAGAATGCTCTGTGAATAAACTGCTTTATAACTACCCTACCTGAAGGTGAACGCATTTAATTCATCCGTTAATAGGTGCTCATCTACAAGGACATCTACAAAACGTAGCAACAAACACAATAAACAGCAATAAATACAAGGCTCACTGTAGAATAATTAAGCAATCAAATTCCAAAATTTACCGTACATTTACTGTACATGGTTTGTTTTTAAGTAGCACCAACTCTACATAGTGTAACAAAATAAATATCACTATAAGCACGTCTTTTCCTGAAATCAGTCAAAGTGTCTTTTGTTCAGTGACAAGAGATATTCATTCGAGCAATCTGATTCATATCGTCTATAAGTGCACTTTATAAAAAAAAGTGTGAATTCTCTGTCCTCTGTAGCTATCACTTGCCATTAACACAAAACAAAATGAAAGCATTCATTATAGAATTTGATTATGAGCAGTTTCCAACAGTAACGTCCAAAAGTGAGAACACAAAATTGGGCATTTGCAATCGTTTATATGGTAGTTCAATTATGCGAGCTGTTTCCTAATAATATACTCGTTCATGACATTTTACGTTTCATTTTGTGTTGTGACTGGAAACTCGGCGTATGTTATCGTGACTTGGACATTTGACCAGAGTATACCGGTGGAAGGAATATTATTGAATTTCACATTAACTGGGATAAAGTAGCGCTGTGTAGTTCATGATCTCATGATTGCCTGCAAGCGATCAGAGTGAAGTTATCATCAGAGCTATGTGGAATTAAGACATAAAGGTTGGAACTACTCCCACAGTCAAGCACGACACCTTTTCGGTAGAAGTAACATATTTGTTGGGTAGCACAGAAGCTAAAATACATTTCTTTCTCCTTTATATGCTCATAAACAATTCATTAGCTACACGTAATTGAACCTTATGTAGTCACAGTTTACTACTTGTTGTGTCTGACAACAACATGAAACTTGTTAGGAAAAATAGTATGATTAAGCGGGCGAAAAACGCAACCATGAATGCCATTTAGTTTTCGTCCCTTGCACAACATACTTTGTGGTAAAAATTAAACTTTCGCTCCGTGAGATACGCGTGCACGAAAATAAAAAGATATATTTGTTGTTATTATCACTCAATAGAACGTTCTTTCTTATGATCAAAGGCAAGATTTTCTGTATTTTTGAACATCAGGAACATGGCTCTGAGCACTATGCGACTTAACTGCTGAGGTCATCAGTCCCCTAGAACTTAGAACTACTTAAACCCAAGTAACCTACGGACGTCACACACATCCATGCCCGAGGCAGCATTCGAACCAGCGACCGTAGTGGTAGCGCAGTTCCAGACTGTAGCGCCTAGAACCGCTCGGTCACACGGCCGGCCTCAGGAACATGCTTTATATAATTTTGAAGGAGTATTGAAGTGAAGTGTGCTACATTTTTTTGCGTTTTTTTTTAATTTTACGTTTTTTGAAGAAATTACACTTTCGAACGCTGTATAATGATCCGAATTTGTTTCTATTTTTACTACATCTCTCAGTTTGATGTTACAAACCAACAATATTCAATTAAACTCAGAATTACACATTGAAAATTTCAATTTTGCTATAAATACTCTTTATTTTTAAGTAACAGACAGGAGGCTAACTATGAAGAAGAAGCCGGCCGATGCGGCCGATCTGTTCTAGGTGCTTCAGTCCGGAACCGCACGGCCGCTACGGTCGCAGGTTCGAATCCTGCCTCGTGCTTGGATGTGTGTGATGTCCTTAGGTTAGTTAGGTTTAAGTAGTTCTAAGTTCTAGGTGACTGATAACCTCAGATGTTAAGTCCCATAGTGCTCAGAGCCATTTGAACCATTTTTTAAATGAAAAACAAAGGGATCGAAAAGAGTTAACGCCTGATAGATATGCAACACACCTAATGTAGAAGTAACGCTAGTATAACCTTAACTGACCAAACCTACTAGAAAAACAACCGTAGCCTAGACTTAATCAAGATAGTCTAGGCCATTGTACGGTAGCTCTACTAAAGGTGTAGGATTTAGTAACCACCTGTATATTGACTAAAAAGACTTGCACAAGATCTACACCTACATCTACATCTACATGGATACTCTGCAAATCACATTTAAGTTCCTGGCAGAGGGTTCGTCGAAGCACCTTCACAATTATCTATTATTCCAATTTCGTATAGCGCGCGGAAATAATGAACACGTATATCTTTCCGTACGAGCTCTGATTTCCCTTATTTTATCGCGGTGATCGTTCCGCCCTATGTTGGTCGGTGTCAACAAAACATATTCGCATTCGGAGGAGAAAGTTGGTGATTGGAATTTCGTGAGAAGATTCCGTCGCAACGAAAAACGCCTTTCTTTTAATGATTTCCAGCCCAAATCCTGTATCATTTCTGTGACACTCTCTCCCACATTTCGCGGTAATACAAAACGTGTTGCCTTTCTTTGAACTTTTTCGATGTACTCCGTCAGTGCTACCTGGTAAGGATCCCCCACCGCGCAGCAGTATTCTAAAAGAGGACGGACAAGCGTAGTGAGGCAGTCTCCTTAGTAGGTCTGTTACATTTTGTAAGTGACCTGCCAACAAAACGCAGCATTTGGTTAGCCTTCCCCACAACATTTTCTGTGTGTTCTTTCCAATTTAAGTTGTTCGTAATACCTACGTAACTAGTTGAATTTACGGCTTTTACATTAGACTGATTTATCGTGTAACCGAAGTTTAACGAGTTAGTTTCCGCACTCATATGGATGACATCACACTTCTCGTTATTGCCGGCCGAACTGGCCGTGCGGTTAAAGGCGCTGCAGTCTGGAACCGCAAGACCGCTACGGTCGCAGGTTCGAATCCTGCCTCGGGCATGGATGTGTGTGATGTCCTTAGGTAGTTAGGTTTAACTAGGTCTAAGTTCTAGGGGACTAATGACCTCAGCAGTTGAGTCCCATAGTGCTCAGAGCCATTTGAACCATTTTTTTCTCGTTATTTAGGGTCAACTGCCACTTTTCGCAGCATTCAGATATTTTTTATAAATCGTTTTGCAGTTTGTTTTGATCTTCTGATGACTTTATTAGTCGATAAACGACAGCGTCACCTGCAAACAACCCAATACGACTGCTCAGATTGTCTCCCAAATCGTTTACATAGATAAGGAACAGCAAAGGGCCTATAACACTACCTTGGGGAACACCAGAAATCACTTCTGTTTTACTCGATGACTTTCCGTCAATTACTACGAACTGTGACGTCTTTGACTGGAAATCGCAAATCCAATCACATAACTGAGAAGATATTCCATAAGGACGCAATTTTACTACGAGCAGCTTGTGTGGTACAGTGTCAAAAAGCCTTCCGGAAATCCAGAAATACGGGATCGATCTGAAATCCCTTGAAATTACAATGAAATGGACACCCTTAGCTGCTTACAGGCCCGTTGACATACGTCAACGGGGACAGATGAAAATGTGTGCCCCGACCGGGACTCGAACCCGGGATCCCCTGCTTACCTGGCAGACGCTCTATCCATTTTTTTTTCCAAAGCCAAACTCAAATTTCTTTTTCCTTTAAGAACAAATTATGAGGAATAAATAAGGGAAAAGCTTTTTTTTTTTTCAAAAGAAAACAAAGACTCCAATTATACTGGTTTCTCCTTCCAATAAACAAAAATGAGTCTCCTTCGTCTTGTTGGCGAAGAAGCAAACTTTTGGAGAAAAAAAAAAGAGTTTCTCAAAGCCAAAATCAAATTTCCTTTAAGAACAAATTATGAGGAATAAATAAGGAAAAGTTTTTTTATTTTTATTTTATTTTATTTTTTAATTTAAAGTCGTCGTGCGACTTGTAGTTAAAGACCAGTTCTTACAGGAGCTCCTGAAGTGTCTCTGCCTACAGCATGGCATGCTCGTCCAAACGTGTCTTCTCATGGCGTAGGCGTGGGTTCTGGGTAGCAGATCTATTCAGTTCGGTTCGGTTTATACAGTTTTCAGCTTCTCAGGGCTTGGACGTTCCAGCTACTAGGTGGGTCATCGAAAGTGCTCCGTAAAAAATTGGAAAAATATTGCTTATAACGTGGGTTGCATATCAGGACGCAGTGTCGTTCGTTGAGATAAGTCCAATACCCTAGCGTAGACTTGTCGCCAGAAGTAAAAAAGATAGCGGATCGTGTGGCCACAGATCCAATTCACAGAGTGAGTTTTGGTGGAGGGGTAGAAAGTCTTATCGGGGTACAAAAGCATGTGGACGTCGATCTGAGCCGGTGTCTGGCGAGTAAGAAACGCCAAAATTCGCCGCGCAAGTGTCCAGACGTCGAACGCTGTGCCACAGTGGAACCGGTGGACATCCGTGTCATCCACTCCACAGTGGGTGCAGAAGGAAGAATCGGCGAGATGGATGCGGTGCAGACGATCTCGGTTAACTTGTTTGCCATTCACGGTGATGTACCACGCTGATTGAACGTCTGATTCAAGAAAACACGCATGGATCGCCTTCCATATGTGTCGCCACACGTACTGTGGATACTTACGTTCGATGGGGTTGGACGGGCGGCACTGTTGTAACAATTCGGAGACTGTTTTTGTGACGTACAAACGTGTAAGTGGTAAGGACCGGTAGATATAACTGATCTCCAGGAAAAATCGTTCGATGTAATAAAAGGGGGTTGGAATGGTCGATACCAGTACTGGGGCGGACAAGGAGGCCGGTGCAAAGTTGTGAAGCAGGAGGCTAGTAAGGCTCTGCGGGCAACGATGCCAAAGTTTTAGTTGGGAGCTGACGTATAGTGCCTTGACACGAGTCGGCACGTGGATAAGTCCCACCCCGCCACGATCTCGTGGCAGTGCAAGGGATTCATACTGCACCTTGAATAACATCCCCGAGCTGACGAAGGAGCCGAAAGCCATCAACAGTCGTCGCGCCAGGAGATTTGGGACTGGTAGTACTTGAGCCACGTGTGGTATACGGGAAGCATGATACATGTTCACGTATTGCGCGCGTTGGATAACGTCGAGAGCTCGTAGCCGGTGATCTGCGAGATCTGCTCTGATTGTCTGTAGCAAGCGTCTACCATTGGTAGTCGCTGAGCGGCGCAGGTCTGCTGTGAAATCAAGTCCAAGACACCGTATGGTGGCGGCGACACTAAGGGGGGCAGTGCATCTCTCCGGCAAGCCCTCACCAATGAGCAGGACCTTGGATTTTGACACGTTGAGGCAGCTCGCCGACGCTTCGCCGTAAGTCGCCACCCATGTCAGTGCTGCTCGTACTTCATCTTCACTGCGAAGATGTAGTACTATGTCGTCTGCGTGGGCTGTACAACAAAAACGGTGGCCGTGCACAGCCATACCTTCCAAACGTTGGCGCATGCCCTGGAGCAGGTAGGTTCCAAGGCCCCATTTGAGCCACCGAGGACACAGAGGACAGCGCGACTGCAGTGATTTATCTCTGGCACGCCTCCCGCGAAACCCACATTCTCAACGTATTGTCCCGCACTACATTCGTAGTGCCCCCGCCCATTGTACTCATTACTCGCGGCGCGTTGCCGATTCCCGTAAGAGTTGGGGCATTGTTTGTGCATTCGCACAGAAGAAGATGGTCAAGTGGCCGGTGAGCCTTAACTATATATACACTAAGACGGCATCTGTTCTTTCGGACATGTCCGAAAGAACAGATACTATCTTAGAGTATATACTGAAATCCTTTGTCAATAGATAAGCTAGAGTGGGAAACTGCTTCAAACCGGCCTTCGCGTTGAAGACTACAGTAGCACGAAACAATCAAATAGTAATCGCTGTGTCGAGATGACCCTGTTGTGGGTCTGCTGCAGCAGAACAAGCCTCGGGAGGACGGGAGGCCGGCAGCAGCAGTTTAAGCGGCGCCGGAGGACAGCGGCACTTATTGGCGGCCAGTAGTTGGCAGGAGTATCGGTATCAGTCAACACGCGTCATTACAGCGGCCGGCGATATTTGCTCTCATAACAGCGCGGCGCGGGCCGGCCTACCCAGCCGCCGGGCCCGGCCAACTTTGCCAATTACGGCCGCGGCCCGCCGCCGCCGCCGCCGCCGCCGCGCTTCATTACGGCCGCGGGCCGGCCGCGCCGCGCCGCGCTGCTCGTCCCTGCTATACGCCCCGCTCTGCGCCTAATTACCCGCAACCGACTCCTCCCGGACCAACAGCTGTCCTTCTGCAAGCTCGGCCCGCGCCTTGCTTCTCACAATCGCCTGTGATAGTTCAAAAAGTTCATAAATCTCACCCTTCAGCAGTAACAGATGTCAAGAAAACTCGAGCGTGTCGTCTTCCTTCATTATCGTCGTCCCCCGACATTATTTACGAAGGGATCAGTAGGTCTCGACCCTGTAGAATTCGGTCAGAAAACTAGCAATCGCTGGAATTTTTACCGAAATAACGTTGCGCATTTAATTCTTCGCCTAACAAGGGCAGGCCACGACGTTTGGAACGCGGATTCACTGCAAACTTCGTACACTCCTAGTACTCCATTAGGACAACAAAATGTGTAAGCAGTAGCGCGTACTTCTCAAGCGCTATTGAGAAATTCGCAAGATAATTTCGGTAGTCATATATATACTTGTGCCTGGCCATTTTTAACCTGATGCGGCGGCAGCCGAGTGCCGAGTGGTTGCCGGCACGTGTAATATCTCTTTATATTCAATGAATTATTGTGATACAATTCTACCATTGAATGACGTTTACTAATTTTCTATCTTCATACTCGCAGAATCCATGCGCAAAGTAGTTTCATACAATAGCTATGCCATGAGCGCATAATTATTCTTTGTAGTACTCTCTCTGGCGGTTGTTAGAAAAAAACTTCCGGGATTATCTTCGTGCCGATTAGCCTGAGCATTGTTTGAAGAATTGTAATCTGAATATTGAGATTTTTGACAAAAGATAACTGATACGAAATTGTACGATTAAAAGGATATATATATATATATATATATATATATATATATATATATATATATATATATATGTGTGTGTGTGTGTGTGTGTGTGTGTGTGAGTGTGTGTGTGTGAATTAATGATATTCATCGATATATTGCGTAGTTCTTAATCAGAAGGGAACTTCCGAAAGACTGGATACGAACCTGCATTTAATAATCCAAGAGCTCCATTACTTCTTCGGAAGGTTAAACTTCATCAAAGCCAAATATCCGCTTTATGTGAGGTTTCCCGACTGATTATACACCGCTCCCAAAAATACGAGACATTTTATTTGTACAGATTAGCAGACTGCCGCAAAGCACGAGCCTGCAGAGAAGAAGAATCATCGCCTGATTTCATTCTAACAAGTAAAATTTCTGAATCATTTTGAGTGACTGAGCTATGACTGTGTTTCCTATTATGAATGATTGATTGCTCGAACGAATTGAGAACTACATAACTACATAATTACATAGGTAGGAGGAAAATTTACACACGGTAGCTCAGCGTGTTCGGTCAGACAGCCGGTTGGCCTCTGTAATAACAATAAAAAAAAAAAACTGCGTGGAAGGATCAACCACCGAACTTGAACAGGATGTCTTGCGACGTCCGCAACGACCAAACACAACGATAAAAAAAAGCAAAAAAAAGAGGGTTTACCTATCCTCTGTAATAAAAAACTGAGTGAACGGATCAACGAACAACCAGAACAAGTGTCATAGGACGTCCTCCACGAACAAAGTCAACGAACGATATAGAACAAAATGAAATTAACAAAAAAAAGTGGTTAGCGTTCAAGCCCCGTGATCGTTGGGTCGCTGGATCGAGTCCCCTTCTTCATTTTTTTTTTATTTTCAACACAGTCATTTTCTTTAGTATTTATATTACAATTGATATAATCGGAAAAAGCAAGTGTAACCAGATAAACCTTTATTAAATCTACAATGTTATTTGTCAGTCTACAAATTTTTATTATCACAAATAAAATAATATTCATAACTATCGACTAGTAAACGACCAAACGCAGGAAGTGATACTGAAAATGTGTGCTTGTCCATGATTTGAGAAATCCTTCATACCTGGAAGGAGCCCGCAGCGACTTGTTACCTCCAAGTTTATGAGCAGCACAGACGGCGTTTGAAAGATGTGCAATTGATCGTCGCTTTCGACATTACGAGTACAAGTTGCAGGATGGTATTTTTCGTAAAAACATGGAAAACATAAAGTTAAACGGCACCAGCTGCATTGAATAAATGCTATGTTCCCGCATACGCAAGGTCTTTTGAGGTTTTCCGTAGGAAAACAAACGTTGTTAACATTTTCAAAAACCTTTCTTTCAGACCATAATTTGGAAGCAATCCATGCATAACGCAGCATTTCCTTAAATATCGGCGCTGCTAATTGGTCATGCAGTATCGACTGTATTTTAGTAGCGTCTTCACGAGAAGCAATTTCTCGTTCTCTTTCGATTAAATACGAACAATTTTGAAGACACGGACAAGCATACATTTTCAGTATCACTTTATGCGTTTGGTCGTTTACTAGTCGAAAGTAAATTATATTATTTGTCATAATAAAAATCTGTAGACTGCCAAATAACATTGTAGATTTAATAAAACTTCATCCGGCTACACGTATTTTTCCCATTATATCAATTGTAATATAAATAGTAAAGAAGATGACTCTGTTGAAAATAAAAAAAAGTGACGAACGGGACTCGATCCAGCGACCCAATGGTTACGTGGCTTGAACGCTAACGAGTCGGCTGCCGCCGGTTAACAATAAAAATGGCCACGCACAGGTATATATTGGACGACCGAAATTATCTTCCAATTTCTTCAATAACGCTTGAGAAGTACGCGCTACTACTTACACATTATCTTGTCCTAATGGAGCACTACGAGTGTACGAAGTCTGCAGTAACTCCACGTTCCACACGTCGTGCCCTCCCCTTGTAAGATTCCATGTGTCTCTCCAACACTGTACGTAGCCAGAAACTATAGTTGATAATCAGCTGCTTCCCGATAACGTTAAAATTCTTAGGAAAGAATATACTACTTTCTGCAATATCTTGTCAGCTTAAGCCTTTCCATTGTTCTGACATTCACCCGTAACAGTCCTCCACTGAAGGGCCAAACAAACTGGTACGGCTGTCTAATATTGTGTTGTGCCCCCGCGAACACGCACAAGGGCCGCGACACAACGTGGCATGATCTCATGTCTGAAGTAGTGCTGCAGTGAACTGACACCAAGAATCCTGCACGGCTGACCATAGATCCGTAAGAGCATGAGGGGATGGCGATCTCTTCTGAACAGCACGTTGCAAGGCATCGCAGATATACTCAACAGTGTTCATGTCTGGGGAGTCTGGTGACCAGCGGAAGTGTTTGAACTCAGAAGAGCGTTCCTGGAGCCACTCAGTAGCAATTCTGGACGTTTGGGGTATAACATTGTCGTGATGGAATTGTCCAAGTCCGTCGGAAAGCACAAAAGACATGAATCGATGAAGGTAATCAGACAGGATGCTTACGTACGTTCCACCTGTTCAGAGTCGTATCTACACGTATCAGGGGTCCCATATCACTCCAACTGCACATGCCCCAAACCATTACAGAGTCTCCACCAGCTTGAACAGTACCCTGCTAACATGCAGTGTCCATAGATTCATCAGGTTGTCTCCATACCCGTAGAAGACCATCCGCTCGATACAATTTGAAACGAGACTCGTTCGACCACGCAACACATTTCCAGTCATCAACAGTCCAATGTCGAGTCCAATGTCGGTGTTGATGGGCCCTGGCGAGGCGTAAAGCCTTTGTGTCGTGCAGTCATCAAGGATACACGAGTGGACCTTCGGCTTCAAAAGTCCATGTCGATGATTTTTCATTGAATGATTCGCACTTGTTAATGCCCCAGCATTGAATCTGCAACCATTTGCGGAAGTGTTGCACTCCTGTCATGTTAAACGATTCTCTTCAGTTATTGTTGGTCCCGTTCTTGCTGGATCTTTTTCCGACCTCAGAGATGTCGGACAATTGATGCTTTATCGGATTCTTGATATTCCCGGTACACTCGTGAAATGGTCGTACGGGAAAATCCCCACTTAATCGCTACCTCGGAGATGCTGCTTCCCATCGCTCGTGCGCCGACTGTAACACCACGTTCAGACTCACTTAAATATTGATAACCTGTCATTGCAGCAGCAGTAACCGATCTAAACACTGCACCAGACACTTGTTGTCTTATATAGGCGTTGCTGACCGCAGCGCCGTATTCTGCCTGTGTACATACCTCAGTATTTGAATACGCATTCCTGTACCAGTTTCTTAGGCACTTCAATGTATAACCACCTTGAAAGGACTCCTGACAATCACCATAGGTAAGGTACATCAAACAAAGAGTTCAGAAGAAATGAATAGCAGTGCATCTATCATGAGACATTCCTACGCTAAAATTACTCACTCCTATATGGACACTCACAAGGGAACTGTACAACACGACATGTCGAAACATGGCCTCAAATTTTTCATCCACATACAATACTCCGAAAGAAACACAGTGTTAAAATTTTAGCTTTAAATGAAACAAGTTTACTGTTAATCACGACGCGATTCAGTGGTTTAAACCTCCATCAGCAGGTGGATTTACATTTGTTAATATGACATTTGTGTGTGTGTGTGTGCGTGTGTGTGTGTGTGTGTGTGTGTGTGTGTGTGTGTGTGTGTTGTGTTACGATTTTTTGGAGGCACTTGTGGCATTGTCTCCAGTGGTCACAGGTTCCTATCACTGCCGTAACAAATCACATGTATACTTGTGGAGATAAATAAACAGTGATTGGTAACAGCAAACTTTTTGTTTCATTTAATGTCAATAACAGTCACGGTAAAGCCTAACCTAAAATGTTCGCATTTAAAATTTTAGCTGCTAAGAAACACGGCAAGTATTTTTAAAAAGTTTTGGAAAGTGCCAAATTTGTAGTACGCCTGGCGGTTGGAGATACGTATACCCTTGCCGTAGCTCTAGCAGACAGGGCATGCGCAACACGAATATAGCCTTGATTGACCGCACGTCAGTAAACAGATACCACGGGGCAACGCCATCGTAATCTGTAACGCGAATTTCAGTTTCTATTGATAGTTTCTCTGAGACAAGTGTTCACAATTTCTATTCGCTCGAATTTGCAACTCATTTAATATTCACGATAATTGGCAACTGCCTTCGCGGAATCGCTAACTTTTTAACAATGAAGACAACGCTGAATTAATTATCTCTGTGATGTCTTCTTCATATATGTTTCCATAATATCATCTGTTCTCCTGCAGTTCCAGAGTTTCACACTAATGTGGAATCCAATTAACGTTTTCTACCTCGCAAAGATGAAATATGAAAAATGTGTTACGCAGTTGAAACCACCTACTTCTCTGAAGGCCTAGATATGCATTATTTTTTAGTTAATCTCGTGTACATTCATTCTAATCATATACGCATATCGTTAAAAATTGTTGTAACAATAGAAGAAACAGATAATAACTCTGATGATTCCATGAATTTTTGTTCGAGCAATGATTGTTCGGTAATTAAAATCCAGTACATTCCAAGCCCAAAGAAACCATATACAATAATAGCTTTCAGTGACTAATAAAACGCTGTAACTTTTTCAGTTAACCATGGAGAGAAAACACTGAAACTTCAGTAGTATGCAAAGCCAGTTTCGATCCGTAAAATCTCAACATGAATTGTATAAACAGAAGAAAGATTTATATGAAGTTGGAAATCTGGCCCGAAATGCAATTTGCAAAAGGGTGACAGAAGAACTATTTGTGAGATTTAGAACTGCTCGTCGCAGTCAATGCACCGTTACTGAGGAGGATCAACAAGACGGGGCCCTCTCAATCGCAAATGCTAAGAACTTTATTGATTTCCAGGTTTCTTCGACCTCGTTTAATTCATTCAGCATGTTAACCGGAAAATAAAGTCGCAAGATCACGAATTTTACCTGAATCAAACGTGTACAATAGGTGTCACCAAGAGGTAATAGTACAGTAAAATTCGTAGCTGACATGTAGACAAATCTTATTCTTCTTATACATGTCATGTATACAGTCAGGTTTCGTGCAAACCGCTCTTAGTCATTTTGAGTAAAAATAAAAAAAAAGGCTGTGCACTCGATGAATGATACGACACATTCGTATTAAACAACGCCAGTTCAAAAAAGGTTCAAATGGCTCTGAGCACTATGGGACTTAACATCTGAGGTCATCAGTCCCCTAGAACTTAGACCTACTTAAACCTAACTAACCTACGGACATCACACACATCCATGCCCGAGGCAGGATTCAAACCTGTGACCTTAGCGGTCGCGCGGTTTCAGACTGTAGCGCCTAGAACTGCTCGGCCACCCCGGCCGGCAAACAACGCCAGTGATAAGTATCAGTGGATAACTGTTTCCGCAGCATTATATCTGTCTTCAGGAACTACAAGGCAAATTCGGATTAAAAATTAAAGGAAGGACTGTTTACTTGAAAAACATCTTGTAATCGATGTAGCAAAATCTGGAAAACTGAGAGAGAATAACTTTCAGCGTTACATCTGAAACGGCTTCTCATCATCTGCACAAAATATTCATTGCTTTTGTTTAACTCGTAGCCTGGACATAACGACACATCTGTCTTTAGGAGGATGACGAATGGACTTTTAATGTAACTAGAATTCCACCCAAAATTAATAGCGTTGTTCATCATAATAAAAAAATATTTCAGCAATGTAAAGCAATTTTCAGAAAATCGTTGGACAATATAATTTTCAATATCTCTCTATCATTTCAGGTTTATCAGCGGGTTGGTGTTGTTAAACTTCATTCATTTCTGAGTTGTCAATTTGTATCATAACATTTTACTAATTTGATCAAATACGCCTGGTTCGCAGCACAGTACGCAGACAACGCCTACGACCATTTCTTACATCATTCCAGTTCTGTCTAAATACATCTAGTAATGACAGTCAAATACCTGAATACCTCTGATACTGACTTTACTTTTATGAGATGTGCCTGGTGTAAGGAGAATGTTTATTTTCGTCATCCAATAGATACTTGGCAGCTTTGTGGCGACTACAGGGAATAAACAAAGAACTGTTTCATAGTAAAATATCCATTATTCACAAAGTAACATAGTAATACTGCAACACCAATGGTTATAAAATATTTACTTTCTAAAAATTAAATCCCTAATTGATGGATGTCATCTGCAACGTAACATCATACACTGCCTTTATTCTCTTTCCTCTGATACTGACTCGTGTAACTATTACATCTGGCTGTATCACCTGCAGGCCAAAAGTCAAAATAAATAAATATCTGCAAGAGCTTAGATGTCGACATGAACTGCAAGTTGTTAAAAATTACGTGTTTAAAATCGCATGGGTGCCCTTTCGACTCCGAGCCTCGCCGAGCTACGCTCTCTTTTCACGGCTGTCAGCATCGTCGCTGCTCGCACGTTACTTAGAGATGGCTGTTTTAAACTATGCGGCAAAAATGAATAACTTCCGCAATTTTTTAAAATGTGACGATATATAACTTTAACTCCCAGGATGTCCTTACGACGAACAAATCATTGTAAAAATGTTAAATACGTTCAGTCCAGGATCCTCGCAGATAGATTTTAGATTTAAAATAGGACACTGAAAAGGAGGTGAAAATCTAATATTCTTGGGGGATTGGAATGAGGCTGAAGGGATGATGTAGAAGAAAGGGTTAAGGAGAACACGGGCCCCGGTGGTACCAGTATTAATGAATACTCTGTTCAAGAATCGCAAGAGGAGGAGGTACACAGTAAACGTCGGGAGATACAGGAACATTCCAGTTAAATTATATCATTGTCAGGCAGAGATACTGAAATCAGATAAAAAACTTAGTAACTGTAAAGAGCAAGCTGAAGTTTAAGAGACCATAAGGCAAAATCAGTGGGGAAAGAAGTGGGATACGGAAATGCTAATGAATGAAGATATACGCTTGAAGTTCACCGAGGCTATAGATACTGCGATAATGAATACCTCACTAGGTAGTACAGTTAAAGAGGGCAATCGCAGAAATTGGAAACAAAATCATAGGTACAAGGAAGATAACCGCGAAGAAACGATGGGTAAAGGAATACTTCAGTGTTCGACGAAAGAAGAAAGTACAAAAATGTTCAGGGAAATTACGGACAACAGAAATACAGGTTACTTAGGAATGAAATCAGCAGGAAGTGCAGGGAAGCTATGATGAAATGGCTGTATGAGAAGTGAGAAGAAATCGAAAAAGAAACGATTGGTGGAACGACTGACTCAGCACGTAGAAAAGTCAAAACGATGTTCGGTGAAATTAATGTCTCCACTGCTAGATGCAGAGGAGACACTGAAGGTCTCTATTGCGGGCGGGAGGGGGGGAGGGGGGTCGACGTGGAAGAGATGGAGTATCCAGTAACAGAATCAAAATTTAAAAGAGCATCGGACAACTGAAGATGAAATGAGGCAGAAGGAATAGATAATATTCCATCGGAATTTCTAAAATCATTGAGGAAGTGGCTACGAAACGATTATTTACGCTGGTGGGTAGAATTATGGGACTGGTGATATACCATCGCACTTTCGGAAGAAAACATCATCCACACAATTCCGAAGACAGCAAGACACAACAAGTGCAAGAATTCTCGCACAATCAGCTTAATAGTTCATGCATTCACGTTGCTGACAAGAATAATACACAGAAGAATGGAAAAAGACAACTGAGGCTCTCTTAAATGACAGTTTGGCTTTCTGAAAGGTAAAGCTACCAGAGGGGCAGTTCTGGTGTTGTGGTTGATAATGGAAGCAAGACTGAAGAAAAATCAAGACACTTTCATAGAATTTGTCGACCAGGAAAAAGCGTTCGACAGTGTAAAATGGTGTAAGACGTTCGAAATTATGAAAAAAAGCAGGTGTAAACTTTAGGAAAAGTAGGGTAATATACAATATGTACAAGAAGCGAGGAGGAAGAGTAACAGCGGAAGATCAAGAATGAAGTTCTCGGATTAAAAAGTGTGTAAGGTATGGATGTAGTAGTCTTTCGCTGCTATTGTTGAATCCATGCATCGAAGAAGCAAAGAGGGAAATAAAAGAATGGTTCAAGAGTGGGATTGAAATTGAAGCTGAAAGAATATCAACGATAAGATTCGTTACTGACATTGCTATCCTCACGGAAATTGAAAAGAATTACAGGATCTGTTGAATGGAATGAACAGTCTAATGAGTGCAGAATATGGACTAAGAGTAAATCGACAATAGACGAAAGTAATGAGAAGTAACAGAAATGAGAACAGCGCGGAACGTAACATCAGAATTGGGGATCAGGAAGCAGACGAAGTTAAGGAAGTCTGCTACCTTGGAAGCAAAATAATCCCTAATGGACGGAGGAAGGAGTACATAAAAAGCAGACTGTCACTGGCAAAAAGAAAAAAAGAAAAAAAAACGGGATTCGTGGCCACGGGGAGTCTACCAGTACCAGTCTCAAACATAGGTCTTAATTTGTGGAAGAAAGTTCTGTGAATGTACACTTGGAGCACAGCACTGTATTGTAGTGAAACATGGGCTGTGAAGAAGAGAATCGAAGTATTAGAGATGAGTTGGCACAGAAGACTGTTAAAAATTAGGTGGACTCGTGAAATAAGGAACGAGGAGGTTCTCCGCAGAATCACCGAGAAAGGAATATTTGGAAAACACTGACAAGAATAAGGGACAGGACGATAGAACATCTATTAACACATCAGCGACTAATTTCCGTGGTAGTAGGGTGAGCTGTAGAGAGTAAAACCTGTAGAGGAATATAGAGACTTGAACACATCCAGCAAATAATAGAGAACGTAGGCTGCAAGTGTTACTCTGAAACGAAAAGGTTGACACAGGAGAGGAATTCGAGGCGGGTCGCATAAAACCAGTCAGAATATTGATTATTCAAAGAGACTGAAACACAACATGGCGAGCAGAAACCATTCGCCACCAAGTACACTCCCAGCTAAAAGCCTGCTGATGAATTTTTTTGTTATCAGTAACATTCTACGCTGCTACCTACGGACCGAACGCAGCGACACTTGAATGCATTAACAATGTCGCCTATGTGGGACGGATATCGTAACACTAAAGGTAAGCAACGTAATTATTTTGACGAGGCCGATGAAATTTTACGAACACAAACCTATCACGAGACTCTGTTAATTAAAGTGACTGCATCTCTTCCACACAGAGCAGAGTTCCTCTGCTGAGAGCGAAGTAAGCCTCTCCCCCGGTAGAAAGATGCCGTGCGCCGCCATTACTCGCGGGCTACTTTACCGCGCGCGTTTTCCGGCGCTCAGTCCATAAAGTTTGATTCCATCCGGACGGTAAGTGACGGCGGTGTCAGCGCGCGGGCCGGGCCCGGCATCGGCGCGGCGGGCGCGGACGATTACCATAGAGCAAGACGAGACGCTAAGGAGCCCCTCGGCGCTGCTATTTGAAATGCATCAAGCCGGCGCGTGTAAAAGTTTGCAGCCTGCTCCCTCTTTCTCTGTCTCTCTTTGCTTGCGCCCGCCTCCCTCTGGCGGCGGCGGCGACGACGACGCAGCTGACGTATGCAAATCCCCGGCTTCCATCCGCCCCTGAGCCTCCGACCCCAGCCGGGTTAGCGCCATCTGTGACCCGCCCTCCGGCACACTTCTTGAGGAGGTGCGACATGTCGCTGCGGTGGCACGCAACTTTTTGGCGGAATGTAAATTCCGCCTGGGTCCGAGCTTCCTGTGCTCGAACCTCTTATTAAGTCAGGCTTTATCATTAGCAGCGGGTCTTCACATGACACTCTTGTTTGGACCTAAAATGCATACGTCATGTAACAGAACTTAGCACATCGTCATTTTTCGTCACTAGCCACAGTAGTGTTTCAAATATTCTCCAACTATAGTATATGGCTCAGTAATGACTATAGCTCAGTAATATCTGCAGCGAATTGATGCATGGTGCAGGGAATGGCAATTGAATCTCAATGTAGACAAGTGTAATGTGCTGCGAATACATAGAAAGAAAGATCCCTTATCCTTTAGCTACAATATAGCAGGTCAGCAACTGGAAGCAGTTAATTCCATAAATTATCTGGGAGCACGCATTAGGAGTGATTTAAAATGGAATGATCATATAAAGTTGATCGTCGGTAAAGCAGATGGCAGACTGAGATTCATTGGAAGAATCCTAAGGAAATGCAATCCGAAAACAAAGGAAGTAGGTTACAGTACGCTTGTTTGCCCACTGCTTGAATACTGCTCAGCAGTGTGGGATACGTACCAGACAGGATTGATAGAAGAGATAGAGAAGATCAAACAGAGAGTAGTGCGCTTCGTTACAGGAGCATTTAGTAATCGCGAAAGCGTTACGGAGATGATAGATAAACTCCAGTGGAAGACTCTGCAGGAGAGACGCTCAGTAGCTCGGTACGGGCTTTTGTTGAAGTTTCGAGAACATACCTTCACCGAGGAGTCAAGCAGTATATTGCTTCCTCCTACGTATATCTCGCGAAGAGACCATGAGGATAAAATCAGAGAGATTAGTGCCCACACAGATGCATATCGACAATCCACGAACAATACGAGACTGGAATAGAAGGGAGAACCGATAGAGGTACTCTAGGTACCCTCCGCCACACACCGTCAGGTGGCTTGCGGTGTGTAGCTGTAGATGTAGATGTAGAATGAGTGCTAATAATGTCTCTATGTATTCAACACAAGACATCCACAAAAAATATTATCTACGCATAACGATGTTATATGTATTTAAACTGAAAATTTAAATCATAGTACTTCTACCGTACGTCATCTACACACACGTCTCACATTACACCGCTAATGAAGGTGGAACTAACGTATGATATAATCGGGTATGAGAGTGAAACCGGGAACCTTCATATTTCTGTTTTCCGGTTGGTAACATTGTATCTTGGCCGGTAGACCGTGAAAGTAGCTGGCAGCTCCAGTATTGGCAAGAGGGTCGGTAGTGTCAGACGTGTTGTTGTAGAGGAAAATCATTTGTTACACTATTGTGGTTTCGTATCTTATTTTGCGATTTCTTGTGTTCAACGAGGAAGTTATGGCATGGTATTACAAGCAAGTACAATGAATATATGTTTTCGAGGATGCAGTTCCATCACTCGCATATTTATTAGTCTCGTTTCTGGCATATTTATTTAATACTTCCTCGCATCCCAGCGGAGGTTCGGGTCCTTCCCCGGGCGTCGGTGTCTGTGATTGTCCTTAGGATAATTTAGGTTAAGTAGTGTGTAAGCTTAGGGACTGATGACCTCAGCAGTTAAGTCCCATAAGATTTCACACACATTTGAACATTTGAACTTCCTCGCAAGTAGTCGAAGTAAAAAAAAAAATTCACATCGTATCCTTATGTCCTCTTGAGTACTGTTTTATGATTTATTTATGATTGGGTGCTGTGTATGTATGCATGTGTGTATGTATGCATGTGTGTGTGTGTGTGTGTGTGTGTGTGTGTGTGTGTGTGTGTGTACAGTAGACTACAGAGAGTGAAAAGTGGAGATGCAGTCACCGGTAATCTTTGACCAGTCTCTTGCTCGTCTAAAGTAAACAAAGGAAGGCAGCTATACCACAGTAGTGGAGAGTCATGTCTCTGGTTGGCCGATGTAGCAAGAGGATGCCTCCACCACTGGCCAGATGGAGGTCTTCTTTGTGGGCAATCAGATTCCGTCACTAATACGCTCGCTCCTGATCTGAACGGTTGACTTCGTTCTCTGCTTAGAATATTTTTCTACAGATTGGTATGAATGTGAAGTACTTAAGCCTGTAGTTAGAAATAATGTTTCATATTTCCTCCGGACAACAACTACGACAAACAGATGGAGGGAGTTTTTCGGAATTTTGATACAGTTTTAGGCAGATAAGTCTGGAAACGTTAGAATTATTTGTTGCAGACCAACGGTCTGAGAATATTTAAGAAAGCCGTGTGAAGATTTTTCATTAGCTTAAGCACTTCCTCGAGGATAAGTAAGTTTACATAAAGCCTTTGTCAGACTGAGTTGTGTAGACAAAGCAGACCACAATTGCTTGAACCACTCTTAATTTCAGATTGCATGTCTGCTATTTATATGCATGTGAAACTGATTGCATGTGAAACTGATTTTTCATATCAGTTTCAGTAACTTAATTTTTTTTAGATTAATAATGGCCTTTGTCTTCACCATGAACTGGTAGGTCCAACACTGACAATCACTCATGCTAGTTGTCTGAGTAGAAAAATTCGTGTGATTAAGCTAATTTAGATAAGTAACATCGTATGAAGCTTTTGGTTTTGTACTCCGTGAGAAAATAAGGATGAGTACATTAGCCATTTGCCAAGCGGCTCTATGAGACCGCACTGCTCTGAAAAATGTGCATGCTTGCTCCCGAGATTAAATTTAACTTTGTCAGGAAAAATATCGTTTGTGAAATGCTGAGCTGTGGAGCAAGCCTGATGATAGTACGTAATGGTGAGTACAAATAAATGCATAGAGAATAGCTACAGGGGATAGGAAGCATAAATAAGTTGCCACAATCAGTATATAATCAGGCAAGTGACGCGTGTATTGGGATTAAAAGTAACTGAGGGAAAACAGTACAGACATATAATTCAGTATTATTGTGAGATCCGTAACAATAAAATAAATGGTTCAAATGGCTCTGAGCACTATGGGTCTTAACATCTTAGGTCATCAGTCCCCTAGAACTTAGAACTACTTAAAAACTAACCAAAGGAAACCACACACATCCATGCCCGAGGCAGGATTCGAACCTGCGACCGTAGCAGACCCACGGTTCCGGACTGCAGCGCCTCGAACCGCACGGCCACAGTGGCCGGCAATAAAACAAATACTTTCAGATTAATTTTTGATAATTTAATCTATCTTCAGACGAGCTTTGTCATACAAGATACTAAGGTATAGTTTTCTTGTTGGCCAGTCGATGAGAATGAGACTGATTCGGTGTACGGGTGTGAACAGTGAGAGAGTGTGTGTTTGAATTAGTAGGTTGATAGAGCAGGTGTGGATGGAGGACATCTCAAACCAATTCCCAGTTGTGCACTGCAGGATTTCATTTTACGAGACCATAGTATATTAGGATAGGTAATGCTGAACTGTAATGTTAGCGAACAATTATGCCCGATGGATACCAGTAAATAATGCACGATATAGATTATTTTAGAGACGTGCGAACTGTGGGAATAATAAACGAAAATCAGTAAGATAATATGTTGGTCTTTGTGAGTTTTAGTCAGTAGTCACTTTCTTCCCGCCTCTTAAGCACATCTTCCTTGTACATTCATAACCTAATGATATAAAAAAGTGACAAAAAACCTGTAGCATGACGAAACCACGGAGTCGAAATTTTGGACTGTGATTTGATTAGAGCTGAGCCGGTGCAGCAATTATGTGATGAGAGAATGTGTCTCGGGGGCAGCTGGTCACAGGATTGATTCCGATGCGCAAATTAAAAGTAAATTTACAAATCAGAATTCGTAGACCATTTGTTCGGAGCATTATTAACAGAAAATCTGTTGTTCTCAATTACGCTATTTCCGAGATATCGGTATTGATACATGACCGCCACGGTTATCAGTAAAAATATTACCCGCTCGTCAAGTCACATGTCTAGTGTAATTCTTCAGTTTCTCCCGGCGTATTTGTTGATCGAACGGTCGACGGGTGTACTGGTCGGTTCATAGTTCCCAATGGGGACGATATTTTGGCGATTAAACATGTCGCCATCGTCAGGTGCGCCGACTAACCCAGCTCATGAGGACACACAGCCGAAGGAGTCCCAATGAGCGGCCAACACTCGCCTGTGGACACGAATTTGTATGTGGAGCACTTCGAGAAGGAAGCCCTGGCGTCATCCAAATGTAAACCGACGTGTTTTTTCCGTTATGTCGATGTCACCTTCGTCATCTGGCCCCCATGGAATGGACAAACTCTTTGACTTCCTTACACTTTTGAAATCCATACATGCCAACATCAAATTCACTATGGAGATTACCATTCCTCAGAAGAAAATGCACACTGACCTGTATTTTCATGCAGACAGCTGCCACCACCCATCGCAAAAGAATAAGACACTAAAAACATTCGTACGCAGGGCGCGCACCGTTTCAAACGCAGATATTCTGCCGCAGGAGCTGGAACATCTCAGGACTGTATTACGGAAAAACGGATACCCAGAATGGCAGATTAGGAGCGCTCTCCGCTCCACCACAACAGTACAATCTATGGAGACGGGAGAAGCGACGGAAGAAGAGACCGCCACTGCCTTTATACCGTACACTGGCGCAGTATCGGGAAAAATCGCACGCGTATTGAAGAAACACAGAGCAAAACCGGCTTTTGCCCACCAAATAATAAACGAGCATCAATGGAAAGTGTCAAATATGATCTCGGTTTGCGGAAGGTGGCGTGTACCAGACTCCGTGTCAATGTGGGAAGACATATATTGGATAGACAGTGCGCACCTTCGAAGATACTTGCCGAGAACACCAGAGGCACGCTCTACTGATGTATCCCAAGAAGTCAGCGGTAGCAGAGCACTGTTTGTCCGAGAGACCGTGATGAAGTACGAAGGTACGAGGATCTTGGCACAGACTTCCAAATACTGGGACAGTGTCGTTAGTGATACCATAGAAATTCGTGCTAGGTACGATCTCATGAACCGAGATAGCGGCTATGATCTTATCAAGGCTTGCGAACCACCACTGAGTTTAATTAAGAATTCTCTCAACAAACGGCCGTGGTGGCCAAGCGGTTAAAGGCGCTACAGTCTGGAACCGCGCGACCGCTACGGTCGCAGATTCGAATCCTGCCTCGGGCATGGATGTTTGTGATGTCCTTAGGTTAGTTAGGTTTAAGTAGTTCTAAGTTCTAGGGGACTGATGACCTTAGAAGTTAAGTCCCATAGTGCTCAGAGCCATTTTCTCTCAACAAACAAAATGATCTGGCGACCACCAGGGTAGACAGAGAACTTACCTCATCGCCACCACAGACGCCGACGCTAGCGTTTCCGCGACCGTCGGCTCGTGGCTGTCGGCGCGGACCGCGGACGGAGTGGCTCGCGGGGACAGCCGATATTAGTCGTCCGAGCCCCGCACTAGATGGGCGATACACGACTGTTTAGATAAAAAACCTCAGGGCCCAAGTTGGTCAGCGCACCTGACGAAGGCAACATGTTTGATCGCCGAAATACACTACTGGCCATTAAAATTGCTACACCAAGAAGAAATGCAGATGATAAACGGGTATTCATGGGACAAATATATTATACCACAAGTGACATGTGATTACATTTTCATGCAATTTTGGTCCATAGATCCTGAGAAATCAGTACCCAGAACAACCACCTCTGGCCGTAATAACGGCCTTACGGCCTTGATACGCCTGGGCATTGAGTCAAACAGAGCCTGGATGGCGTGTACAGGTACAGCTGCCCATGCAGCTTCAACACGATACCACAGTTCATCAAGAGTAGTGACTAGCGTATTGTGACGAGCCAGTTGCTCGGCCACCATTGACCAGACGTTTTCAATTGGTTAGAGACCTGGAGAATGTGCTGGCCAGGGCAGCAGTTGAACATTTTCTGTATCCAGAAAGACCCATGCAGGACCTGCAACATGCGATCGTGCATTATCCTGCCGAAATGTAGGGTTTCGCAGGGATCGAATGAAGGGTAGAGCCACGGGTCGTAACGACCACTGTTCAAAGTGCCTTCAATGCAAACAAGAGGTGACCGAGACGTGTAACCAGTGGCACCCCATACCATCACGCCGGCTGACACGCCAGTATGGCGATGACGAACACACGCTTCCAATGTGCGTTCACCGCGAAGTCGCCAAACACGGATGCGACCATCATGATGCTGTAAACAGAACACGGATTCGCCCGAAAAAATGACGTTTTGCCATTCGTGCACCCAGGTTCGTCATTGAGTACACCATCGCAGGCGCTCCTGTCTGTGATGCAGCGTCAAGGGTAACCGCAGCCATGGTCTCCGAGCTGATAGTCCATGCCCCTGCAATCGTCGTCGAACTGTTCGTGCAGATGGTTATTGTCTTTCAAACGTGCCCATCTGTTGACTCGGGGATCGAGACGTGGCTGCACGATCCGTTACAGCCATGTGGATAAGATGCTTGTCATCTCGACTGCTAGTCATACGAGTCCGTTCGGATCCAGCACGGCGTTCCGTATTACCCTCCTGAACCCACCGATTCCATATTCTGCTAACAGTCATTGGACCTCGACCAACGCGAGCAGCAATGACACGATACGGTAAAGCGCATTCGCGATAGGCTACAATCCTACCTTTATCAAAGTCGGAAACGTGATAGTACGCTTTTCTCCTCCTTACACGAGGCATCACGACAAAGTTTCACCAGGCAACGCCGGTCAACTGCTGTTTGTGTATGAGAAATCGGTTGGAAACGTTCCTCATGTCAGCACGTTGTAGGTGTCGCCACCGGCGCCAACCCTGTGTGAATGCTCTGAAAAGCTAATCATTTGCATATCACAACATTTTTTTTTTCCTGTCGGTTAAATTTCGCGTCTGTAGTACGTCATCTTCGTGGTGTAGCAATTTTAATGGCCAGTAGTCTATTGTGCCTGTTAGACACAATGAATCGGTAGTACACCCGTGTGGTTGTCTGCTAGATACTCAGGAGTTGAAAGGAGCTAAACTCTGATGTTTGTTGAATGATTGTTATCCTTACTCTTATGTAGAAGCCATTTTACAGAAAATTGAAACCGATTAGAACTACCTGATATTACCACCATGACTTCGTTACACATAACTTACATGGCTGACAAAAGAAGCTTATGTTTTTAACGGTACGCTAACTGAATGTACACTATTTAGTGACGACAGTTTAATAGTTACACATAAAATTTACAATTATTTTGTGTTAATTTTTACATTATTTATGTCATGAACACTTTGATTCATTCTCAGTTACTGAAGAGGTATATTTTCATTTGAGATAGTATAATAAAGGATAATTCGCAATTTTATGTGTATTACAATTATTATTATTGTTATGTTATCATTTTGGAATAAATTGTATACATTCTATATACCAATAATGTACAAAAGTAAAAGCAACAGCCCGAGTTGCAAAATGGAAAATATAGCAAGGGCAACATGGGTTACGAAAGGCAGCATATTGGTGTACCGCAGTCAGCATTAGAAGATCGAATTAAGAAAATAAGGAATGGTACATCTATAGAAGTTACAGCAAAAAAAGTAGGCGTATTTGGTCAGTCGAGGTGACATAATTTGTTTTCTAAATTAATATAAACCGTTTGTGATACTTCCTTGTCTTCTAAGAGATGGGTTATTTCAAGAGAGTGTTCACAGCGGATCAGGAAGATGAAGTGGTGTCCTACGTCAAGATAATGGAATGCCGTTTATTTGGACTATCAGCTGAAGACATCAAACGTTTGGCGTATGAACTGGCTTTTTTTTAGAAGAGTAATCGTAAATACATTTTCAATCCGAAGAGAAAATGGCTGGACTAGATTGACTTAAGCAAATTTCGTAAGCGCCAATCTCTCACACTCAGAAAAGCTGAGCCAACTTTGGCTTCGCGTGCAATGGGTTTCAATCAAGCAGCTGCTGATAATTTTTTTTAATTTTATCCAAATGCCTCGAGAAGTACAAATTCCCACTAATAAAGTTTATAAGGTGGACGAAAGGAACTGGAAACAGTAGTCCTACCAAAGCCACATTTAAAGATCGTCGCCCATAAGTGAAGGAGGCAGCCGGAATCCCTGATATCAGCTGAGCGCAGGCCGTTACACTCCTCCACTTCTATACTTCCTGGAGTTACGATGAAAGACGAAGTTTTAGATGGAGCACCGCTAGGAATGGGGTGCGTGCAAGCTGAAATCATCGTCCTGTGTTTGCATCAGTTCATTTCTCACACAAAACCTTCAAAGTTCGAACCAGTTCCACTGCTGGTTGACGCCATGCATCTCATATGTAAATATTGGAATTATTGACCTTTATAGGAAACCACGGTGGCGTGATTATTTGCTTCCCACCACACTGCACCCCAAGTTGCAACCGTTAGAAAATTAAGACATGGCCTTCAACAGTTTGGGAAGAGTGGCTACCCAGTTGTTCGAATTTGCATGTGCTAGGGCAGCAACAATCAAAAATACCGTATCTGGGTTTAAAGAGGCGGCTATTTCCCCGCTTACTGCTAATGCATTTGGCGAAGATGCTTGTACGCCATCAGATAGGTCAGAAAGAATAATCCCAAATTCCCTGAACACAACAGAATCTGTTACTGCTTTTCCTCCACAAGCTGGTCCGTCAGCTGACGTGCAAAGGCGGTCTTCATTCACTGTATCGCCGGAGACTGAAAAGCCAGTTCCACATTACGAGAGACCGTCAACAATCAGGTGAAACGGATAAATCGTCGTGGCCACGCAGTCTCCGTCAAAAAATGAATTCTGTGCATCAGTAGCATCTTCCCGGTTGGATAAAGGAAAATTATTGAACGAGCATCAAATAAGAGTCAGAAAATGTGTGAAGCAAACGGCTTTTCTTTGCAAAGAAACTTACTCGTGAAGAAAAAAATCACGCAGTTCTGCAAAATGTTTAAAGCGAAAGAAGCGGGCCTATGAAGCTTTTACAGGGTGGAATGAAGGTGATTTGCGTGAGTATCGGTGTGTCCGATGTCTCAGACGGAAAACGTAACATTGCACGATTGTGCCCCACAGAGTACCTGTTTTTACCCCAGCGTAAGGAGTATAATCACAAGAAGGCGTGCTGAAAAGTAATGCCTTGGAATTTTTTATTCTGTTCTCAATATGGACTGAGATATAATGTGTCGCCTTAACCATCAGTCTAACTACGTACATCTCCAAGCCTGATCCAAACATTCATTGTCACTAATGTTTCCATCTTTGTGTCTGGATGCGTGCTCAGTTATTCTTATGGTTATGGCGACTGCTCACGATGAGCAGGGAAGGCGGCACTGCATATTCATCACATCACATTGCTGGTTCAACATACATGAACGGTCTCCATTTCATGTCTCAGCATTTCACTGGTTTCACCCACGTCGATGAATACATTTCAATACATTTGCATCACTGACGCTATGTCTACGAACCGTGGTCTCTTCTGTTACACAAAAAATAAACGCCGTCAGGATCACAACCTCTTTTTTTAAGGCCTATTTCAATCTCCGCTGCAGATGATCTTCAGCTCTGGCGTCAACAATAGTGAAAATCAGATATTATCGGAAGTTCCATGCGGCTTTTCGCGGATGATGCTGTAGTATACAGAGAAGTTGCAGGATTAGAAAATTGTAGCGAAATGCAGGAAGATCTGCAGCGGATAGGCACTTGGTGCAGGGAGTGGCAACTGACCCTTAACATAGACAAATGTAATGTATTGTGAACACATAGAAAAAAGGATCCTTTATTGTATGATTACATGATAGCGGAACAAACACTGGTAGCAGTTACTTCTGTAAAATATCTGGGAGTATGCGTGCGGAACGATTTGAAGTGGAATGATCATATAAAATTAATTGTTGGTAAGGCGGGTACCAGGTTGAGATTCATTGGGAGAGTCCTTAGAAAATGTAGTCCATCAACAAAGGACGTGGCTTACAAAACACTGGTCCGACCTATACTTGAGTATTGCTCATCAGTGTGGGATACGTACCAGATCGGGTTGACGGAGGACATAGAGAAGATCCAAAGAAGAGCGGCGCGTTTCGTCACAGGGTTATTTGGTAACCGTGATAGCGTTACGGAGATGTTTAGCAAACTCAAGTGGCAGACTCTGCAAGAGAGGCGCTCTGCATCGCGGTGTAGCTTGCTCGCCAGGTTTCGAGAGGGTGTGTTTCTGGGTGAGGTATCGAATATATTGCTTCCCCCTACTTATAGCTCCCGAGGAGATCACAAATGTAAAATTAGAGAGATTCGAGCGCGCACGGAGGCTTTCAGACAGTCGTTCTTCCCGCGAACCATACGCGACTGGGACAGAAAATGGAGGTAATGACAGTGGCACGTAAAGTGCTCTCCGCCACACACTGTTGGGTGGCTTGCGGAGTATACATGTAGATGTAGATGTACTTCAACGGTGCGTTCCTCCAACGAGCCCAGTTCCTGAACTGATGAGAAGGCTCCAAAATTTTTCATGTTGCTGCAGGCTATGGCGCCGGGCGAAGAAGCTGTCCAAGAACGCGCACATACGAGCTTAGCCACTTTGATCATAGACAGATGCCTCCATACGGACCATGCAAATTGTAGTTGGAATTTTACACGAACTAAATCTGTTATGGGCAACAAAGAACCGCCGTTGTACGTTGTCGAGAAATGCTAACTTATTGAATTTTGGGAACGCTACAGCAGATATTTGTTTTATCGGTACGTGTGAGTCCAGATGCCGAGGAGGCTGGCGGCGGGTGACTGCCCCCATGACGCTCTCCCCTCGTCTCCGCACCACCCCCATCGCTTGGGGCGGCGCTCGGCCCGCACGCCCGGGAGATTTCTTCCTCCTTCCTCCTCTCTGGCGATTAAAACTTCATTATATCACTCCGAGGCGAGGCACAGGCCGCCGGCACCACCGCTTCTTTAAATACACCTCGGCGCCCGCCCCCGTCCACGCCCCCGCCCCCACCCCCTTGGTACGCCCTCCACCCCCGGTCTTCTGCTCCCCTTTCCCCGTCACGATCTTTGTTAAAGTCCGCATAATCGGATGCCGGGGACTTAATAGTTGGTTTACTGGGCGCCCGGGAAAAAGCCGCGATCCGCGTTTAGAATACAATGGGCGGAGGAACGCCGCTAGTCACTGAGTCTCCGTGTTTCTTCCTCGGTCTGCCCCGGTCACGGAGAATCTGCGGCCGTTCCTCAGGACTCTTACAAGAAACCACGACCTGACTAACTCCTCCTGCTTACAAGTCAGTGAGAATCTCAGCAAGCGTCACCCTATCACAACTTCAACTTGCAATAACAAGGAAAAACTCTTAGAGCGAGGAGTTATGGTTGAATGAATGCCCAACACCCATTTCCGTGCAGCTTTTCTAATCGGATCTGGCTGCAGGAAACAAGGATCTCTAATGTATCCTCTGACTTGCTCCTACTGACAACTGTATCGTGGTTGGAAAAAAGTACCTAGCCTATCCGTGACATGCGTACCAGTACAGTACTCACACCACTACGGTGATCCTATCAATTGATCTACATGTACTATGAATTATTGTATACCGGCTAAAAATCGTAAAACACAAGTCACTTAAGTAGAAACTAAACTGGCTGATGTCATCATCTAACGAAATGTTTTGAAAAGACATTCTGCAGTCCACTATATATGTATATTTACATCCAAGATGTTTTACTCTTCTTGTATCTTTTTCAACTACACATCTGTTTTTGAGATTATTTTTAGTATACCGATAATATGACCGTCACAGTCCGCAGCTCGGAGTCTAGTGGTCAGCGACGCTGCCTCTACATCGTGGGGACCGTGTTCGATTCCTGGCCGGGTCTTCGCTCGGAGATTGGGTGTTTGTGTTGTTCTTATCATCTCATCTCATCTTCACCGACACAAAACTTGCCGAAGTAGTGTCAAATAGAAAAGCCGAACAATCCCAGATGGGCTCCCCAGCCAACAACGTCATAGAGTCATCTCATATTACTTCTATTACAATAATGGTGCAGTGGTTGACGCATTGGCCTGGCATGATGCAGGATGATGCTTTCGTATAGGACACGGCTGATACTTGACAGTCCGAAATTGTGAACTCAATGTCCACAGAACGTTAACCTGTAATATTCGTGCCTGCCGGTGTGACCGAGCGGTTCTAGGCGCTTCAGTCTGGAACCGCGAGACCGCTACGGTCGCAGGTTCGAATCCTGCCTCGGGCATGGGTGTGTGTGATGC
Source organism: Schistocerca piceifrons (assembly GCF_021461385.2). Lineage (NCBI taxonomy): Eukaryota > Metazoa > Arthropoda > Insecta > Orthoptera > Acrididae > Schistocerca > Schistocerca piceifrons. Next base: position 158,507,895 of record NC_060138.1, on the reverse strand, counting down.
CCTTAGGTTAGTTAGATTTAAGTAGTTCTAAGTTCTAGGGGACTGATGACCTCAGATGTTAAGTCCTATAGTGCTCAGAGCCATTTGAACCATTTTTGTAATATTCCCGTTTTCCTCTATTCAAAAGTCTACATAGTACAAAACTTAGATGATAACTCTAATTGATGCACTTAATGGTCATGCATTATCGACCATCAAATGAAACCCAAGCCCATATGCACCACTGAAATGAAAAACTATACCGGTGCAGGATGTCATCTCCACAGATTGCGCCCGTCGCAGTTATGAAATATGTAGAATGCTGTACATACTCCTAAACTGACGCCGTAGAGACAAGATCAATGGTGCTGCATTGTTGAAAAAATGGTTCAAATGGCTCTGAGTACTATGGGACTTAACTTCTGAGGTCATCAGTCCCCTAGAACGTAGAACTACTTAAACCTAACTAACCTAAGGACATCACACACATCCATGTCCGAGGCACGATTCGAACCTGCGACCCGCATTGTTGATCTTTCTCCACCGGGTAAGAGTTACTCCAGAGTAAACAGCGACACATCCGTTAACAGTATGCTACCTCCAACCTCCTGGAGTTCGTTCACGCTGACAGGACACCATCATCGCCAAGCCACGCCGCCTTCGTGTTAGGGAATGCACCTTCCAGGTCTAACAACAGTACAATAACATTTTTAAGCCAACAGAGCTCTCTACTCCCGGTCAGGTGCAGTGTTGGTTGGATGTAATCGCTAAGGCACGAGAACGGTCCTAACGCTGGGGTGTAGCACGTAATCTATCTTGGCTATGTTGTCCATGAATGTGCCCTACCTCTTGGAATCTTCTCCACAGTTGTGAAATTACGCTAAGGGCGACATTCAACTCCTGACAGCGGCCAGCTTCTAACATACCAATGACTCGGCACGCCTAATATCATATAAATGTATTCGCTCTGCCATCCTTGTTTCTTATAATTCCAACACCCTGATTTATCGAGGCCTATTACAGTGATTAGTGCAGTGGATAAAGTTCGGGCCTCGCCCGCGACCTACTTTGCTCTTCCGCGTTTTCGCTTACTCGATTAAGGCGAATACTGGAATGGGCACTTTGAAATGAAAAGCCAGTTTCCTTCCCTTTGCCTACCCTGTCCAAGATTTGCTCTGTCTATAATGATCTCGTACTCGACGGAATGTTAAACGCAAATCTTTCTTCCTTCATCTTCATTCACTCAAATATTGTGTGTCAGACGGAAACAGAAAGCTATACCCAAAACTGCAACATACTCGAACAGTTCCAGGCACACAAAGTCGTCTTCATTCCTAGCTTTGTTCCTGTTCATCTTTCTATTATTATTTAATGCCTTAAACTTCGAGAAAAATGCTAAGATGAACAAGCGTTGAAAGTATTACTCATTATTTGTAAGTATTTCTCCATATCTTTGTTTCTTGTCATTCGACTTCAGAATGGTATTTTCTCTTATATGTGCGATTTTAATACCACTATCGCCGTTTCTCGCTTTCCACTTTCCGTTGCTCTTGTCCATCCAGTTTCATATTGCAGATATTCACTTTGCACTGTTTCATCTACATCCTGTTTCCATGTTATTGCTGTTCTACATCTACACTCCTGGAAATGGAAAAAAGAACACATTGACACCGGTGCGTCAGACCCACCATACTTGCTCCGGACACTGCGAGAGGGCTGTACAAGCAATGATCACACGCACGGCACAGCGGACACACCAGGAACCGCGGTGTTGGCCGTCGAATGGCGCTAGCTGCGCAGCATTTGTGCACCGCCGCCGTCAGTGTCAGCCAGTTTGCCGTGGCATAAGGAGCTCCATCACAGTCTTTAACACTGGTAGCATGCCGCGACAGCGTGGACGTGAACCGTATGTGCAGTTGACGGACTTTGAGCGAGGGCGTATAGTGGGCATGCGGGAGGCCGGGTGGACGTACCGCCGAATTGCTCAACACGTGGGGCGTGAGGTCTCCACAGTACATCGATGTTGTCGCCAGTGGTCGGCGGAAGGTGCACGTGCCCGTCGACCTGGGACCGGACCGCAGCGACGCACGGATGCACGCCAAGACCGTAGGATCCTACGCAGTGCCGTAGGGGACCGCACCGCCACTTCCCAGCAAATTAGGGACACTGTTGCTCCTGGGGTATCGGCGAGGACCATTCGCAACCGTCTCCATGAAGCTGGGCTACGGTCCCGCACACCGTTAGGCCGTCTTCCGCTCACGCCCCAACATCGTGCAGCCCGCCTCCAGTGGTGTCGCGACAGGCGTGAATGGAGGGACGAATGGAGACGTGTCGTCTTCAGCGATGAGAGTCGCTTCTGCCTTGGTGCCAATGATGGTCGTATGCGTGTTTGGCGCCGTGCAGGTGAGCGCCACAATCAGGACAGCATACGAGCGAGGTACACAGGGCCAACACCCGGCATCATGGTGTGGGGAGCGATCTCCTACACTGGTCGTACACCACTGGTGATCGTCGAGGGGACACTGAATAGTGCACGGTACATCCAAACCGTCATCGAACCCATCGTTCTACCATTCCTAGACCGGCAAGGGAACTTGCTGTTCCAACAGGACAATGCACTTCCGCATGTATCCCGTGCCACCCAACGTGCTCTAGAAGGTGTAAGTCAACTACCCTGGCCAGCAAGATCTCCGGATCTGTCCCCCACTGAGCATGTTTGGGACTGGATGAAGCGTCGTCTCACGCGGTCTGCACGTCCAGCACGAACGCTGGTCCAACTGAGGCGCCCGGTGGAAATGGCATGGCAAGCCGTTCCACAGGACTACATCCAGCATCTCTACGATCGTCTCCATGGGAGAATAGCAGCCTGCATTGCTGCGAAAGGTGGATATACACTGTACTAGTGCCGACATTGTGCATGCTCTGTTGCCTGTGTCTATGTGCCTGTGGTTCTGTCAGTGTGATCATGTGATGTATCTGACCCCAGGAATGTGTCAATAAAGTTTCCCCTTCCTGGGACAATGAATTCACGGTGTTCTTATTTCAATTTCCAGGAGTGTATATCTTCTTCCAGGGGGGTATCAATTTCCATTCTCGTTCCAGCCACGTTCTACCATCCATCCTTTCAAGAAGCCCATACCGAAGTAGTCTTTTGGTTTCAATTGTGTATATAGTAATCTTTCCGACCTCCATTTTCCTCCATGTTTCCTCATTTCTTATGTGATTCAATCTTGATGTTCCACTACTCATCTTCCAATAATCCGTTGCCATTGTAAGAGACTCTCTTTATCTCTTATTAGTTTTCCAGATTTCTGACTCATATGCAGCAATACATTCCACAGTATGGATTCCACTGAATGGTAATTACTTTTTTGTTTTGACTGTTAGCTTTTTATTCCATAATGTAGAACTTAATTTTCGGTTCGCCTTCTTTTCTTGCCCAGCTTCATTTTTTATTTCTTCTGTGTTTTTTTCACTAACAGATCATGTTACCACAAGTTATTTTATGCCTTTACTTCCTTTTATCTTGCCAACATCAGTTTCCAAACCCATTGCCTCATTTTCGTCGACTGAAATATATTCAGTTTTGGCAACTTTATTGAAAGAGCTCATTGCTCATATTATTCTCTGAGTTTTAAATGTATACAACGTTTCTGTTCCAAATGGAATTCCGATGCCTCGGCATTTTGGTTTCCATTCTTGTAAAGATTCCTCTAAATAGATTTTGAACAGAGTAGGACCTAAAATACAACTTTGTCGGTGTCTTTTGTGATTCTAAATTCAGAGGATACCTGTTTAACGATCTTCACACAACTAGCGCATGCAGTATAAAACTCTTTCATAGTTAATACACAAGCCTTGCAGACAATATTCTTCAACATGCTCTCCAACAATTTGCTTAGCGGTGTCATGTCGCAAGCTTTATAAAGATCCACGAATGTCAAATGGGTATTCTTATTCGTAACTCAATCTGGTTAATGTAGCTATCACTCTAATCTCTCCGTAAATTTTACATTCTCTCCGGCCGTCTTTTTTATATAAGGAAGTACTACATGCTTTTTTTCATTCTTAAGGGATTTAATCGCCGTTTGAACGTTTGTCAAAGACCCTTGCGAGAATTTCACCAAGAACTGTGGGCCCAGCTTTAACAAGCTCTATACGTATATTGTCTGGTCTACTAGCTGTCTGACCACGCTCAGTACCTCATAACGATTATTGCTGGAACGTCGTTAGACCTGTCACTTTCTTGCCCAAAATTTTACATAATCAACTCTAACCTTCTCTCAAAATTCGTGATAGTAACACAACCAGCGATCCATATGTATACATATGACACTAATACCAACTCGACCTCTGTTCTGCGTCTTCGTCGCTTTGACTATTTTCCAGGCTTTATTGGCTCTTAAACGGCCTCTACAATTTTCTGCTTCGTAATTGGCATTCCTCATACAATTACAAAATGAACCCAAACCCTTTGCATCGAGAATATTTACTGCAAGCATATATTTTCTTCCCAAACTTCATTCATACCTAAGGAAATATTTCTCGCAGTCGTGAATTTCGACGAATGCCATATACCACTCAAGATATCTCTTCTGATTTTCATCGCGCTAGTGTTCTGTCGATTCATCCACATTCAAAATCAAATGTTCGTGACTATTGAAATCGATTTGACCAATACAGGGATACTGACACTATTGTGCTAAATTGTGGGAGATGGTAACTAGCGACCCTTTCGTAGTATGTACCAACTTGGAAAAGTGAGTGTGATAGTCGTTCCCTCTTTGTGTTAGCTTGGGCGCTGGAAACATCTTATTAACTGGGAACTTAACAGTCATCCCTGAAGCCATACATTAGAATGATCACATCAGTTACAGTGTGTGTTAGCAGTCTTAGATTGCAGGGTCTATTCAAGTTTTACCATTTAGGGATTGCAAATAATACGTCTTCAGATAAATTTAAAACGGCACTTGCACACGTTAGTATCTAGCTGTGCACGTTATCCTCCGATAAGCAGATACACGTTTTCAAAATAAATATACTGCTCTGGAATTGGTATGTAACTCCTTTACAGATTAAAATCTCGTGTAGAACGGGGGTTTCAACTCGAACCCTTGTGTGTCTAAGGTTTCCAGCTTTACCAAATAAATAACTGAGAACGCCTCACGATATAATGCAATTTCTAGACCAATTTACAGCTTTACCTTTCGCTGGTTTACAGTCTAAACAGTTATATGAACATGCCTCGCCTTACGGACTAGTTAAAAGCATATATTTACTCCAACCGCTCTCTTCCCGTCTTCAATGACCAAGAAGACGACAGTGGAACATCAAATCCTAAGCTTCCTTCTTTTCCTTACAGATCTCTCTCCTCACGTTACACACTGCGAAGAAATTTCCCAGTGCACCATGCTGAGGCAGCACTCCCACAAAAACTGACGTGGGTAGAACCAGCCTATGGATTGTTACCAAAACGAATTTTTAACTTTGTTTCATATTGTTCAGTACCATGGAATTACCTGATTCTAAGAGCTGGAAACAGGTATAGACAGTTTGATTGGGCAGCCATTGAGAATCTTCTACGCAAAAGGCAAGACTCGGTTATGTAGCCCCAGCCTAGAATACAGTTTTCAACTTAAAATATCTACAAAGTCAAAACAGTTGTGTGGCAGGATCAAATGTCCAAAAATACCCCATGAAAACAAGAAGAAGCATTCCAGACGTTGCCACTGACTTCCAGTAACAACGTCAATGTTTCGTGGAACAAACAGATTAAGGAAAAATCAGATGGCACTATACGGTCACAGCCAATGGACTATTTTGTACACTGAAGTCCTTAGTATTTAACACCTCTAAAAGATTCTGGTATCAGGTTTTGCCCACTTGCCCTGATAATATATTACTGCAGCGAATGAATTTTGATACTATGTAAATCCGGAATGAATTAACATTTAATACCACATTACACTCCGCCACAGGCGCTGGCAGATTAGCAGGTTTATGGCCGAGCGCGCGGGACTTAATTTATTCCTTATCGATCTCGGTGCTGATACAGTGTTTTTGCTTCGTCTTTCTACTGAAGCTTGAGAGGAATTATTAGCAAAAACCAGCGACCACGAGCTGCAAATTGCAAATACAGCACGAAAAACATACATATGTATATCACCATGCCTACCAAAACTCATCACTGGAAAGAACATTTCGTAATACTGTTTCATTAATAAGCTAGAAGCTTCTACTGTGTATGAGATGGATGAGAAGTTTCAAAAATAGTTAACAACTAATAAAATTAAAGGAAGATGTAAATAATCTTAATGAAAGTTAGTTGCTCGAAATACTGTGGAACCGAAGATACTTTTAATACTATCTCTAAAATATATGTTAATTTACGAATGCTAGAGTTCCTAAAACGACTAAGTTTTTTGGTTCTATAATTTGGTAGTACACTAATGTGTCTGAATTAACTAAAAACAGAAATCTCGTAGCCAGGTGTTGTATATTACACGGTATGTTGTGAAATAATTTCTTTTGTTTTAGCACTCTGTTGCCCCAAAACGAATCACTTCTACTGAAAATGTATTTGTCTCCCTGGCTGAATGATTACCATATCTGGCTGACATACGGGGGACGTAGAATCGAGTCCCAGTACCACAAAGACGTTTACCTTGGCGAAAAACCTAAAATGTGTATGTACCCTCTACTTCGTGCGGAAAACTGAGGCGCTATTTGATGGAGAACTAGCAGCTCAGTGTGCGAGAGCTATACTCTGGTTGTACACTTATTAAATGTTGCTTTATGCACAGCATGAAGTAGATAACGGCATTAATTGTGCGTGAGAAGATGTAAACACTATCCACAAGAACTGATCACAGGTTGACTGGAGGAAGCTAGGAGCCAAATCGATTGTCTTAGAGCACGAACCTGCAGGTATGAGGGGCCTTGTTTTCTCAGACCACTTCTTCTACCCTTCTGCATCTTATCACTTTAATTTAGATTTCCTATCATATATTAATGTCAAAAATTAAGCATACAGGTAAGTTACAAAAGAAACAAGCACTGAATCAAATAGGCAAAAAAGGAATATGTTGTAAAACTTTAACAAAAGAAGAAACATCGCTGGTAGAATATGTTAAAGGAAGTCATCAGGAAGGCACTGAAGGGTGAAATGAACGACAAAGGTGTACGACATCGAACGATCAAAAATATACACCTATTTTTGGGAAAGTATTAAAACAGAACAGGAAGAGATAAGAGTGTAGCATCAGACAACTGACAAAACTGTCGATTCTAAAACAGAAAAACCTTTTCCCTTAGGTATTCCGTCGACACTGAGTTGTAGCTTCGGCGTTAATGGCCATCTTGATGACAGCAGATAAGATACATGGAGTAGAACACATTTTTATTATGAATAACTTACATACCTAACCCTAACTATCCAATTGCTTTGTGGCAGGGAACGAGCATGGTCTGAAGTGAGTGCTGGTCTTCTGTGTGATCCTGTGGTGGGAATATGAAAGATAGTTTTTGACTTGTGCAGTGATATTTCTACTCCTGTTTAGTCCATACGTTAAGATCCAGTCTTCTGGTATAAGCATAGAGATCATATGCGAACTGGGAGAGTGAAGTCATCTTAACGTGAAAACAGAGAACGAGACAAAACTAGCCATGAGGAACTCGCTTGGAAGCGGAGGAAACATCCTTCTCCGTCGTCTGCCGTACTTGGGGCCCTCGCAGCACCGTAACACGTTTGTTGATGCAGAGGTACTGTAAGAACTGTTGAGCTTTGTTTATGTTTCGGGTGTAAAGATTTAAAAAAATATAAATACGGACACAATATATACGCAAAATAATCAACGCAAACTCTAGAGATATGGTATTGGAGAGTGAGTGGGAGTTGTATATATGGGTGGGGAGGGGGGAAGGGGGATGCGATGGAGCTGATGTCTATTTTGTGAAATTATATTTTGCAAGCAACAATGGGATTAGTACAATATGTGGGAGTGCTGCAAGGATGTTAAATTAATGGTAAAAAGAAAGTTATCGAACCTTAGTTTTGCTTCTTGTCATAAGATGCACGTCATGAGCGTCAACTGAAAACCAACCGTTGTCACAGCAAGATAAGGAGCGAAAGTGGGAAGTTGATGATGGACAAAAGAGTTGCTTGCACGGCATTCTACCTTGTAGCTAATCAGTGCAGCTACGAAGTTGTAAGCCAACTTCTTCGTGAAAAACACCTAGAAAATGGTCGACTGATTGTGCTCGAAAAGGTTATCGGTATCTACGAATCACACAGAATTATATTCCAGTGACGCAAAATCAGCCAGTGGATACGTTAGACGACTGTTCGTCCTCATTATTAAAATTGGGCAGTTAGTTAACTGCCGGCCGCGGTGGTCTAGCGGTTCAGGCGCTCAGTCCGGAACCGCGCGACTACTACGGTCGCAGGTTCGAATCCTGCCTCGGGCATGGATGTGTGTGATGTCCTTAGGTTAGTTAGGTTTAAGTAGTTCTAAGTTCTAGGGGACTGATGACCACAGATGTTAAGTCCCATAGTGCTCAGAGCCATTTTTTTTTTAGTTAGTTAACTACTGAAAATGATCCCTTATACTCATTTACAGTGAAGCGCCAAAGAAACTGGTATAGGCATGCGTATTTAAATACAGATGTATATATACAGGCAGAATACAGCGCTGCGGTCGGCAACGCCTATATAAGACAAGTGTCTGGCGTACTTGTTAGGCGGCTTTCTGCTGCCTCAATGACACGTTATCAAGATTTAAGTGAGTTTGGGGGCGGTGCTGTAGTCGGCACACGAGCGATGAGACAGAATCTCCGAGGTGGCGTTAGGTGGGGATTTTCCCGTACGACCATTTCACGAGTGTACCGGGAATATCACGAATCCGGTGAAACATCAAATCTCCGACTTCACTGCGGCCGAAAAAAGGATCCTGCAAGACTGGAACCAACGACGACTGAAGAGAATCGTTCAACGTGAGAGAATTGCAACCCTTCCGCACATTGCTGCAGATTTCAGTGCTGGGCCATCAACAAGTGGCAGCGTGCGAACCATTCAACGAAACGTCATCGATATAGATTTTCGAAGCCGAAGGCTAGCTCGTGTACCCTTGATGACTGCACAACACAAATCTTTACTCCTCGCCAGGGCCCGTCAACACCGACATTGGACTGTTGGTTTCCTGGTCGGACGACTAACGTTTCAAACTGTATCGAGCGAATGGACGTGAACGGGTATGGAGACAACCTCATGTGAATCCATGGAACGTGCATGTCAGTAGGAGACTGTTCAAGCTGGTGGAGGCTCTGTAATAGTGTGTGGGGTGTACAGTTGGAGTGATATGGGACCCCTGATACGCCTAGATAGGACTTTGACAGGTGACACGTACGTAAGCATCCTGTCTGATCACCACCTGCATCCATACATGTCTACTGTGCTTTCCGACGGACTTGGGCAGTTCCGTCACGACAATGATGTACCCCAAACGTCCAGAATTCTACTGAGTGGCTCCAGGAACACTCTTCTGAGTTTAAACACTTACGCTGGCCAGCAAACTCCACAGACATGAACATTATTGAGCATTCGGAGATGCCTTGCAACGTGCTGTTCAAAAGAGATCTCCACCGCCTCATACTCTTACGAATTTATGGACAGCCATGCGGGATTGATTGTGTGAGTTCCCTCCAGCACTACTTCAGACATAAGTCGAATTCATGCCACGTCGTGTTGCGGCACTTCCCCGTGCACTCGGGGGCTCTGCACGATATTAGGCAAGTGTACCCGTTTCTTTGATTCTTCAGTGTAAATTCGTTAGTAAAAAGATAAAGAGCAGCAGAGTCTTTACTGCTTACAGATTCAGGTGGTAAAACGGGACGAACACATAGTAATAGGAAAGGAGTCTGAAAGAATTACATTTTCTGGCTGGCTTTTAGGGAAGTGTAGGATATCTGTAAAGGAAATCACAAAAAGAACATTAGCTCGAACTACTGTGGAATATTGCTAAAACGTTTGGATTCCTTAGCAAGCGAATATTGGAGCTGACATCGAACGAATTCACAGATGCGGTGCTAGGATCGTAAGAGGGCGGTAAAGCCAAACAGAAATGGTCGGGAAACTTGAGTGGAAACATTTACAAGAAGGACAACGTAGTCTTCGCGAAACCAGTAAATTTAGGAGAACTTTATTCTAGAGCAGCAGTGCTGTAGTATCGCTGCCACAGATACTACTACAGCGCCGCGCCAACACAAGGTTGGCATCCCGTCGTCTGCTGAGCACAGCGCACTCTAGCAGGCTGTGCAGCTCGACGGAACTGGAGTGTTCCTCGCTCACTTACAGCTAGATTTCATCCTAGGCGGATGCACTTTCATAATCGGCCCTAAGCCAGTTCTGTTTGCAATTATTCTCTGAGGAGGGCCCATCAGGTTTACTCCCTGAGAATATGTTGTATTAGTTCATGGTATTCCATGTTACGAGATTGTCAGTTCATAGCCGCAGCTGCAGTCCTACAAACTACTGAAGATAAGTAATTTCATTGTACTATGTGTTTCTTGAATAATAATCCTTGTCTCTAACAGTGTGCCGTACCGCATATTATTGCAACCTGGACTCCTTCAGCTCCTATCAACTCGGCCTCCTACTTATTTGCATTTAGTAACGAGCTGAAAACACCCACGCGGTCTGTGCCTCTAAACAGTGAGACCCAATATGTGCGACCATTCGTTTCTCATAATCGCAAATATTGGGTATGAATCATGAGAATACGCTGAGAGGGATCTTTTGTATACTACTTCTTACTCAACACAAAGGACAGAGCGGTGCAGCTGCTGTCGTCATAGGAAAGCTGGACAGGAGCAGAAAAGATTAATGAACAAGTACAAACAATTTACAGACGATTTACTTATATGGTAGCTTTCTCCAGACATTTGAAGACTCCTTACACATGAACATACAGCAATAAGGTCGAGCTAATACACTAGCAAGAAGAGCATCGCAGGAAGAGGCTATCTTAACCAGTGAGCGACAGTCACAGCCGGAGCTGTGCTGCGTATGGATGACGACTCCTTTGCGACCGGGTGACGCCTCGTTGCGAGTGGGCTGTGTGGCTCCCACCGGCCATCCTATATTGTGGTGGCACAGGGCACAGCCACTACCGAGCCGCTCGTGGTATAGCTCAGCAGGCATGTTCCATTGGGTCCACCTGATCCATCATCTCAGCTATCGGCGCCTGACGGAAACTTGCGTTTCCGGTTCCACGCCAGTGGGGTGGTATCGATCTATGAAACCACAGAATCCATTGAATTTTGGGCGTCAAGGCGCAGAAACGCATATCTCGGCAATGGGATAATTGAGTTTCTACTGCTGCACTCCCGAAATGTAATTGATCAGTCGATGTGCCACAAAACATGACGATGTGCGAATCGAATTGAACAGAAAATTACTGACATCATTGTAAAATCTACACTGTTCACTGACTCTGACGTAAATACGAAGGTGAATGCACTTGGCGCTCACTGACAGCTCAATCAGCGGCCTAACAATATACAACTACACTACTGGCCATTAAAATTGCTACACCAAGAAGAATTGCAGATGATAAACGGGTATTCATTGGACAAATATATTATACCACAAGTGACATGTGATTACATTTTCATGCAATTTTGGTGCATAGATCCTGAGAAATCAGTACCCAGAACAACCACCTCTGGCCGTAATAACGGCCTTGATACGCCTGGGCATTGAGTCAAACAGAGCTTGGATGGCGTGTACAGGTACAGCTGTCCATGCAGCTTCAACACGATACCACAGTTCATCAAGAGTAGTGACTGGCGTATTGTGACGAGCCAGTTGCTCGGCCACCATTGACCAGACGTTATCAGTTGGTGAGAGATCTGGAGAATGTGCTGGCCAGGGCAGCAGTCGAACATTTTCTGTATCCAGAAAGGCCCGTACAAGACCTGCAACATGCGGTCGTGCATTATCCTGTTGAAACGTAGGGTTTCGCAGAGATCGAATGAAGGGTAGAGCCACGGGTCGTAACACATCTAAAAAGTAACGTCCACTGTTCAAAGTGCTGTCAATGGGAACAAGAGCTGACCGAGACGTGTAACCAGTGGCACCCCATACCATCACGCCTGTTGATACGCCAGTATGGCGATGAGGAATACACGCTTCCAATGTGCGTTCACCGCGATGTCACCAAACACGGATGCGACCATCATGATGCTGTAAAGAGAACCTGGATCATCCGAAAAAATGACGTTTTCCCATTCGTGCACCCAGATTCGTCGTTGAGTACATCATCGCAGCCACGACTGTCTGTGATGCAGCGGCAAGGGAAACCGCAGCCATGGTCTCCAAGCTGACAGGGATCGAGACGTGACTGCACGATCCGTTACAACCATGCGGATAAGATGCTTGTCATCTCGACTGGTAGTCATACGAGGCCGTTCGGATCCAGCACGGCGTTCCGTTTTACCCTCCTGAACCCGCCGATTCTATATTCTGTTAACAGTCATTTGATCTCGACCAACGCGAGCAGCAATGTGGCGATACGACAAACCGCAATCGCGATAGGCTACAATCCGACCTTTATCAAATTCGGAAACCGTGATGGTATGCATTTCTCCTCCTTACACGAGGCATCATAATAACGTTTCACCAGGCAACGCCGGTCAACTGCTGTTTGTGTATGAGAAATCGGTTGGAAACGTTCCTCATGTCAGCACGTTGTAGGTGTCGCCACCGGCGCCAACCTAATGTGAATGCTCTGAAAAGCTAATCATTTGCATATCACAACATTTTTTTTCCTGTCGGTTAAATTTCGCGTCTGTAGTACGTCATCTTCGTGGTGTAGAAATTTTAATGGCTAGTAGTGTATATGATGCACATTGAAAATGATGCTAGTCGCGAAAAATTAAAATATTTTGCGGTAGGCAGAATTAGAACTTTGGCCCGGCTGCTTGTGCCGTTTGTGTAAGCGTGATTGTTGTGGAGTGCGGAACACTTTGGTCTCAGCAGGAAAAAGCTGTTGCCCTGCCAGTACAGAGTGCACCGCGGAGACCTAGGCTGGTGTTTAGCCAGAAGTAGTGTCGGCCATTAAGCGGCGAGGGCATGCGTCTTGGCGTCGCAGCAGCGCCGGCGGGAGGGCCGAGGTGTTTCTAATGTGGCGGCCGCTGATGGATGGGCGGGCCAGCTGGTGCCGCGCCGCGCTGCGACTCCCCGCGCACGTAAATCGTGGGCGGGCCGAGGCGGCCGCCTGCCAACTCATCGCCAGATTGCTGCCGCCGCCGCCCCCGCCCCCGCCCCCCGCACCTCCTCCGCCAATTACACGGCGTTCTCGGACACAGGCCAGCACACCCTGCGGCCACTGACTCCTTTCGGCCTGTCCAAAAAATGAATGGCCCAGCGCATCCTACTTCAATTTCCCACTGCATTTTCTGAGACCTTGACTTCTGTAACTTCTCTGGTGCTGAAATGTTTGTCATTCACACATTTACTACGGAAAATTTTCGAGTTTTGTGTTTTCTCAAAGCTTTACTACCAAATTTCCTTGCTATCAGTGTTGTAGAATGTTCCTTTATCGTTCACACGTCTGCTGTGGCAAATTTTGAAGTACGAATACGATTGTTCCTTTTTAACAATACTTCCTGAGAAAAGTACACTACTGGTCATTAAAACTGCTAAATCACGAAGATGACGTGCTACAGACGCGAAATTTAACCGACTGGAAGGAGATGTTGTAATATGCAAATGATTAGCTTTTCACAGCATTCACACTAGGTTGCCGCCGGTGGCGACACCTACAACGTGCTGACATGAGGAACGTTGCTAACCGATTTCTCATACACAAGCAGCAGTTGACCGGTGTTGCCTCGTGAAACGATGTTGTGATGCCTCGTGTAAGGAGGAGAAATGCGTACCATCACGTTTCCGACTTTGATAAAGGTCGGATTGTAGCCTATCGCGATTGTGGTTTATCGTATCGCGAATTTGCTGCTCGCGTTGGTCGAGATCGAATGACTGTTAGCAGAATATGGAATCGGTGGGTTCAGGAGGATAAAACGGAACGCCGTGCTTGATCCCAACGGCCTCGTATCACTAGCAGTCGAGATGACAGGCATCTTATCCGCATGGCTTTAACGGATCGTGCAGCCACGTCTCGAACCCTGAGTCAGCAGATGGGGACGTTTGCGAGACAACAGCCATCTGTACGAACAGTTCGACGACGTTTGCAGCAGCATGGTCTATCAGCTCGGAGACCATGGCTGCGGCTACCCTTGACGCTGCATCACAGACAGCAGCGCCTGCGATGGTGTGCTCAACGACGAACCTGGGTACACGAGTGGCAAAACGTCATTTTTTCGGATGAGTCCCGATTCTGTGTACTGCATCATGATCGTCGCATCCGTGTTTGGCGACATCGTGGTGAACGCACATTGGAAGCGTGTATTCGTCATCGCCATACTGGCGTATCACCCGGCGTGATGGTATGGGGTGCCATTGGTTTCACGTCTCCGTCACCTCTTGTTCGCATTGACGGCACATTGAACAGTGGACGTTACTTTTCAGATGTGTTACAACCCGTGGCTCTACCCTTCATTCGTTCCCTGCGAAACCCTATATTTCGGCAGGATAATGCACGACCGCATGTTGCAGGTCTTGTACGGCCTTTCTCGATACAGAAAATGTTCGACTGCTGCCCTGGCCAGCACATTCTCCAGATCTCTCACCAGCTGGAAACGTCTGGTCAATGTTGGCCGAGCAACTGGCTCGTCACAATACGCCAGTCACCACTCTTGATGAACTGTGGTATCGCGTTGAAGCTGCATGGGCAGCTGTACCTGTACACGCCATCCAAGCTCTGTGCAACTCAATGCCCAGGCGTATCAAGGCCGTTATTACGGCCAGAGTTGGTTGTTCTGGGTACTGGTTTCTCAGGATCTATGGACCAAAATGGCATGAAAATGTAATCACATGTCAGTTCTAGTATAATATGTTTGTCCAATGAATACACTTTTATCATCTACATTTCTTCCTGATGTAGCAATTTTAATGGCCAGTAGTGTATGTGAGCCCAAGATTTATTACTCATTCGAGTTTCCTTCCTTGCTGAATGTATAGATGGAGAGTTTTGTCTTTCTAATTAAGTGAATGAGTATGTGCAAGCAAGAATCAGGGCGACGTGGATGCGAGGCAGACACGTTACTGTCATTCTTTGTGATCATAAGACGCCTGTTCACATGAAATCAAAAATATCCCGCACAATGATGAGACCAGTGTATTATATATGTGATACCAATTTTTGCCCCAGACCTACAAGTGCTACATGTCATGGAAAAACGGATACTGGAAAGATCGTTAGGCATATCCCTGCTCGACCACAACAACAGTAAAACGATTCGACAACCAGCTGGAGTGGCTCCAATCAATAAAAAGATGCAAGAAGAGCACCACCTACTTCGGTCATAACCTGAGCCTTTCATCTCACTGTTGAAGGCCAGATACAACGTCGAAGAGCTAAATTACTGTGGCTGGACACTATAACTGCAGATATAAGATGAAGAAGCCTAAATTCACAAAAAGCGTTAGGCCATGAGAAATATCGTGCATTAAAAGCGCGGATCCCGCTCCAACGGGACGGCGCTAAGAAGAAGGGCAAGAAGCAGAAATGGACAGTTTGTAGTGCTTATTCATCTCCTGATAAGAGAGAAACATGACACACGTTACTTCAGCCATGTACCTACACGGTCAGCGTACACTTCCGAAATAAGTTCCGCGAAAACTTCATTACAGGGAATGCTATGTTAAACTTCTTCTTTTAGGGCATGTCCCCTAGCCTTCATTAGAGCACATGCTTTTCCCAGTCGATCGGCGGTATTAGATTCAACACTGAAGGGAGGGAAATGGAAACGAAGTAGAGCACTCTTGCTTTGGAACCAGAACTGTGTATTGAGTAACAATCGATATAAAATGTTTACGATCAATGAATTCAGCTTTATATGTGCCCAAGTACTTACCCATCATAGAGTTTTCCTCAGGAACCGGCGTAAGTGGTTTTAGCTCGCAGCAAATTCAAGCGAAGGCGACGAAGGGCCGGGACGTGGCGGAGGTCCCCCGTAAACAGTTTCCCAAACGGCCGCATCGGCCGTAAATCTGAGCTTCGGTAGTCCCTGCAAGTTTCATTACGCAGTTAATTTTACGTAAAACTCTGGAAACCGTGACTGCGATTAAACTTGTTTCGCCTTCAAACAGATCAGTTTGGGTAAACGTTATGGCAACTACGACAGGAAGTCTTTGACATGGCTTAGCTACTGCGGTGCTTACGCCATGCCGCAGTTCCTTGAAGTGGAGGGACACATTACAAACGATACGAGTCGATAAATACGCTTATCTGTGTTATTTAATATTATCAGAGTTCACCAATAACTATTCCATATTACATATTTTGTAACAAATACACAAACCCTGTCCCCGAATTCTTAATTTATTAATTTGAAACAATAACTATCATCAAAATATATCTTTCTATTACCGCTCATTTCTGTAACTTTTTGACCTTAGAATAAAGAATCAGTAAGTGAATATCACAGTTGCTCGAAAGCTGGATCAAATGTTATACAAAATAAAGTTGAAACAAGGAGTCTGCGGGAAAGGGCCCCTGAAAAAGAAACTAGAATCATTTGAAATGCGCTGTTCTGAATAAGAATTAGGAGTTACATGAAACAGAATAGGTACTAGATAGAAATTCAAGAGAAAAAGAGTTTAGGTGACTTCGCAGCTAGAAAAAGCGGCGAGTTGGAACATCTGCTAAGGCATGTAGGAAAAGTTAACGCATCACAAAAACAACCAGTAAAGGGTACATCTTTCTATAAGTTAGGTCCAGCTGTGAAGACGATTAATGCATTTGGTGCAATTCGTTAACGAAACGGGCAAACAAGTATTTCTCATATGACAGTATGTTACGCCAGACCACACTGTGTGCATATAACAAGAGAGCAGTATACTCAGAAGCAATGAAGGAAAAATAATTTTTTATTGAAGAGGCATTACATACTGTTTATCCTAAGGTGTGCAATCCCTCTAGTGACGAAAGGCTTTACAAGGTATTTTTTAACTGCCTTTTCTCTCGTAAAGTTCTGATGAATGTTCCGTCTGGACTATATGTGTCACAACTCATGACAAATTTAATGTAATTACTCTGGTGTATGGAAAAGTCAAAACAACTTTCAGTGAAATTAAAACCAAGGGTGGTAACAGCAAGAGTGCAATGAGAATTTCACAGTTAAATACAGAGGTAGCAAAAATTCCATCGAAGTCCCCTATGAGAGGAAGGACTTGCCTGGCGACGAGATACAAGAAGAAAATGTAGTCGATATGAAAGAGATAGGGGATCCAGTATTAGAATGAAAATTTAAAAGAACTTTGAAAGCCTTAAGATTAAATAAGACAGACAGGATAGATAACATTCCATGATTGTCTCTGAAATCGTTGTGGATGTGGCAACGAAACGATTATTTACATAGGTATCTAGAATTATGAGCCTGGTAACATACGGTCGCACTTTCGGGACAAAACATCATGCACACAAATCCGAAGAGAGCAAGAGCCGACACGTGCGAGAATTCTCGCACGATCAGCTTAACAGCTCATATATTCAAGTTGCTGACAACAGTAATATACGGAACAATAGAAAAGAAAATTGGGGATCTGTTAGACGACGATCAGTTTGGCTTTAGGAAAGGTAAAGGAACCAGGGACGCAGTTTTGACGTTGCAGCTGAAATTGGAAGCAAAACTGAAAAAAAAAATCAAGACACGTTCATAGGATGTGTCGACCCGGAAAAAGCGGCCGACAATTAAAATGGTGCAAGATGTTTGAAACAATGCGAAAAATAGGAGTAAGCTATAGGGCACGACGGGTAGACAGTACATATTATAAAAGTAAGTATAGAACGTGCATGCCGCTAAAACTCAGAAATTAGTCCCTGTACGATCAAAGGTATTATGTGGTGTGGTAGCCTTCTATCCCAAATCCATGAAGAAAGTTCCCGTTTTCAACTGAATGGCGTGCTAATAAAGATATAAGGGCTGAGATGTTTCACCCTCTAGAAATTTCTACAATATTCCAGAATATTCGAGAGTATTCCAGAACATTCCAGAACATTTGAGAGTATTCGAGAGGATTCCACAACACTCCATAATGTTCCACAATGATCCGAAATGTTCTGGAATGTTTGAGAATAGTCTCGAACATTCGGGATGATTTCAGAATGTGCGCGAACATCCCGGAACATCTCAGATCATTGTGGAACAATCCATAACTCTCTCGAAGATTGTGGGTGTTCTGGAACACTGTGGACCGTTCGAAGCCTTTTTCGTATGCTCTGGAATTCGCCACTGGTGGGGCTAACTATTGTTAGGGGTCCATAAATCAGGACCCGTTGTGGATTCAAACGTCAGTTTCTTATCAGTGACAAAAGGAGGAACCGAAAATGTAGTGCAGTGAGTGAATAAAAACAAACATTGAATAGTAACTAGTCAGAGTGATACATTGGCTGAATATAAATCGAAAATGAAGTGTGGACATTGTGGAAAGTGTACTTAGAGTAATTGTTAATTAAAATTTGATTTGATTTTTACTTTAGACAATGCCCAAACGTAAAAGAGAAGGAGATACTGCCAGTTCTAAAACAAAAAGCGAAAAATGAAAAAGATAAAGAGCGCGCAGCACGTTTAAGTTCCCAACGAACTAGAATGAGCACCGTAAAAAGAAGAGAAACCGAAACACAACAAAATGAACGGATTTAAGAATCAAGATCTGCGACACAATCGCAACTAAATCCAACAAGTTTGTCCTGAACTGATCATCGAATTCAACGGCGACATTTGTATGAAATACCCATTCGCCTAGAAGATAAATGTTTAGCGAGAAACAGTCAGACCTTTGTACAAATTTGTATGCAAGTACCGCGAAAAGATGCTATCAGTGTTTTGATGTTGTTGTTGTTGTTGTTGTTATGGTCTTCAGTTCAGAGAATGGTTTGCTGCAGCTCTCCATGCTAATCTATCCTTTGCAAGCTTCTTCATCTCCCAGGACCTACTGCAACCTACATCCTTCTGAATCTGTTTAGTGTATTCATCTCTTGGTCGCCCTCTACGATTTTTACCCTCCCCGCTGCCATCGAATACTAAATTGGTGATCCCTTGATGCCTCAGAACATGTCCTACCAACCGATCCCTTCTTCTGGTCAAGTTGGGCCACAAATTTCTCTTCTCCCCAATTCTATTCAGTGCCTCCTCATTAGTTATGTGATCTACCAATCTAATCTTCAGCATTCTTCTGTAGCACCACATCTCGAAAGCTTCTATTCTCTTATTGTCGAAAGTATTTATCGTCCCTTTCAGAAAAGGCTTCCTGACACTTAAATCTATACCCTATGTTAACAAATTTCTCTTCTTCAGAAACTCTTTCCCTGTCATTACCAGTGTACATTTTATATCCTCTCTTCTTCGACCATCATCAGTTATTTTGCTCCCCAAATAGCAAAACTCCTTTACTACTTTAAGTGTCTCATTTCCTAATCTAATTCCCTCAGCATCACCCGACTTAATTCGACTACATTCCATTATCCTCGTTTTGCTTTTGTTGATGTTCATCTTATATCCTCCTTTCAAGACACTGTCCACTCCGTTCAACTGCTCTTCCAGGTCCTTTACTGTCTCTGACAGAATTACAATGTCATCGGCGAACCTCAAAGTTTTTATTTCTTCTCCATGGATTTTAATATCTACTCCGAACTTTTCTTTCGTTTCCTTTACTGCTTGCTCAATATACAGATTGAATAGCGTCGGGGAGAGGCTACAACCCTGTCTCACTCCCTTCCCAACCACTGCTTCCCTTTCATGTCCCTCGACTCTTATAACTGCCATTTGATTTCTATACAAATTGTAAATAGCCTTTCGCTCCCTGTATTTGACCCCTGCCACCTTCAGAATTTGAAAGAGACTATTCCAGTCAACACTGTCAAAAACTTCCTCTAAGTCAACAAATGCAAGAAACATAGGTTTGCCTTTCTTTAATTTATCTTCTAAGATAAGTCGTAGGGTCAGTATTGCCTCACGTGTTCCAACATTTCTACGGAATCTAAACTGACGTCGGCTTTTACCAGGTTTTCTCTTCGTCTGTAAAGAATTCTTGTTGTACTCGTATTTTGCAGCCGTGAGTTATTACACTGATAGTTCGGTAATTTTCACATCTGTCAACCATGCTTTCTTTGGGATTGGAATTATTATATTCTTCTTGAAGCCTGGGGGTATTTCGCCCGTCCAGTTAGTCAATGAAAATGCAGGAATAACTCAGTAAGGAGAAGAATACCACAGATTCCTGATTAATTTCACAAAACGATATGTTCCTAATGAAGTTAGTGCCGACAGACGAAAGGAACAAATGAAATATTTCGTCGATATTACTTACGTAACAAGAGTTTAAGGACTTTAGTACTATGAACTGCCTTCCTTGTTGCTAAGTCACCGTTGTCGCCTCCTGCGGCGCGCCACGATTAGCATAACGACCGTAATTAAAATACGTATTAAAGACGGAGACGACGTCTGGAGTGTTTTCGGGGGCGCGGAGTCGCCAGGAGCTCCCGATGCGGAGCGTCTCCTGCGGCGTCCAGGCGGGGCGCTCGCAAATCTAATTAGCTGAAACAAGTTCGGCTCCTGGGCGCCTCATAACGGCTAAAAAAAGGCACGGGCCGCGGGGTTAAGTGGCCCCTTCGTTACGCGGCGATGTGGCGAGGGGCGTTAAATTAAACGGCGCCGTTTGTCAGCGCCGTCGCCGTCGCCGCTGCTGCCGACGTCCTTCTGGCCTGGGCGGCGTCGCGACGCCCACGGTGCCGCTGGCGACGCCCTGGCCCTGGAGGAAGCGGTCCGCACGTGCTAATTACCGGGAGTCATCAGTTGGTGGCACGCGGCACGGGGGTGAAGCGTCGTCAACACTCCATCGCCGCCGGGACCTTCGCCACTGGCCGCGCGTCGCCAGGCAGCCTAACCGTGCGTTAGACAGGTTGTACGCGACAGATTTACCGTCACGTGACCGAGATGCAGCATATCTCTCAGACGTTGCGACTTCGCGCCAAAGCAACAAGCTCCATCTTATACGCAATTAAGGAGCGGCACACATAAATTGGAAATTTATGTTAAGGTCCTATAGAACCAAACTGCTGAGGTCATCGGTCCCTAAGCTTACGCACTACTTAATCTAACTTAAACTGATTTACGCTAAGGACAACACACACACCCATGACCGAGGGAGGACTCAAACTTCCGACGGGGGAAACCCCGCGAACCGTGACAAGGCGCCCTGCGATCGCGCTGTTAACCCGCACGGCACAGAAAAAAAGAAACCTTATATTTTCTAAGGTTATGTAATACCTTTAACTCTAATATACTGTTATATCTACTGTAGTTTGCACAAGCTAGATATAACTCGGTATATCCTAGTTTTTGTGTTTTTGATGAACTCTCCCCTGCGTTTTAGGTCTTAGTTTGTTAGCCACAGTTACCCCATTTGTCTCAGTCTTACAGCGGGATGTGGAGGCAATGACACGAAACTGCTTATGGGTGAGATTCCAATCCTCCCAGGTCATTCCAATTTTCCTCACAGTATCCCTAAAAGCATTTTCATGTGCCAGATGGCTCCTCCGAGAAGGCCATGAACCGTTTCTTCCCGCATAATTATCCTGCTGAGTTAACAGTTCACCTAAAGACCTCCGTGTATGTAAGACATTAATCTTAACGTACCTCTCTTGTGATGCACACTGGCTGTCAAAACTGCTTCCCAAGAAAACTAAACACATTCTAGGAATATGAAATTTTAGGGACACATAGAAGAGTTATTAACAAGAACCACAGTCTGCGGGCGATTATGGTAGAATGAGCGAAGTATGTTGTTTTCTCCCTGGTTACGATGAAGAAATGGGTTTCTCGACTTATGTCGGTTTAACCACTACTACGTCTTTAATAATGAGCCTTGCAGTGTTTTTTTCTTTTTTAATATAGATGGCGACTACAGTAAATGCAGAAAAGCCAAGAATAGCATTGCAGTCATATTTCGTCCGGCTTTAAGGCAATTTTTCCACACAAAAACCTGACATGCTGCGTCCATTTCCATTCATCCATAATAGCCAATTGCAAACATCGCATATAATTTCATAGGAAATCTTTCTCAGCCCAGTTGTTACAAGTTCTCTCACCGGGAGAAAGTCGAAAACGCGGGAACTCACAAAGAAAGACCACCACCACACGGGCATTCAGTCACACAATCGCAAGATGTGTTGCCTCGAACATGAAAGTAATCGTGCAGCTGATGTAGCATAATTTGCTACATTCTTCTCAAAAGCGTTGGGAAGTAATTTGTGATTTTGATTCATTTTCTGATGACGTATTGTGTGTCACTTCTCTCCAGTGAAAATCACGGGATGTTCTTGAGTTCTCGAAATATTTTGGCCTCCGTAACTCGTCTAGTGCTTTTGTCACTGTTTATCTCCACTAACTTGCACGCTGGCGTTTTGGTGTTATTAACCAGACCGATACGGGATCATAACTCTCAGTGTCTTTTTTTTAAAACAAAAATAAAAAAAGAAAAGTGCTTAAATCATTCAAATGGAACAGGCTTCTTCATGGAATTACACTTCCGCTATGGATTATGTATAACCACTGCAGTCGCTCGAACTATTTCGCAAAAATTCCGAAAATTGGTTATTAATTTTGGTAAATAAGTACTGCTGTCATTATAGACTGAAAGGTACAGCGTCACCGCCATTTTCTTGCGTTGAATCTTCAACTTAAATGAGCAAATTTATAAAATATGGTAAGAAAAGCGCTGTTCAGTTACACTCACTTTGGTTTCAGTACTTACGTGGTTTCTGTCTCTGATACTTCTGAAAAGTGGATTAATCTTCATTTCTAAGCTCACTCTTTTGTGGATACAAGCTCTAAAAATATATGTAACAAATATAGTATTCTTAACTATCTGAATTTGAGAAAATATCCAAATTCAATTGTTTATTGCTAGACTAAATAGACTAGCATATTACTCATTGAGAAAAAGAAACATTTTAATAATACGATTGCGAATGCCATGTAACCAAAAATAAGTGAAATGACAGTGAAGTCAACAGATCACATTAATGAATGAATATCCTATTAGTTCTTCACGTTTTATAAACTTCCAAATTTAAGTTTTGAACAGTTAAAGAACGCATACATACTAGTCAGAAGACTGTAAGTATTGTACGATAGTTGCTTTTCTACAGGCTGAAGAAAGAAAGATGTGCAACAATTAACGTAAGCAATCAGTTCTTTAGGTATTAAAGAGACAGATACATCATCAGTTCTTCAGAGAAATTCATCTAAATTCGTACCCCTGTATTAACATTTTCGTAACGTCTAACATATTTAATGTGTACAGTTATGTTCGAATATTTCTGTAATCTAAGAAGGCGCCAGACTTTCTAGGTGCTTTCTGACGTCATCGTAGTTCATTACAACCATATACCCAAAAATGTGGTGAATAGAATAACAATTTTGTTGTTATCGTTAATCGTTACTCATTTACTGAATGAAGCAATCATAACTTCACCTGGAACTTGTCTTCTGGGCTACTATAGTTTCTCGATAACCTGTCAGAAAACTGCTAGTGTGTCTGTATGTCACAACACTTTGCTAATGATATAGCCTGCTTGTATCCAACGCCAGCACAGAGCTTGAGATGTTTCCTGTCGCGTCGCTTGCCCTTACGAGTATTACGATTTGTATAGTTCGTATCCCACTCTCCCGAGATGCGGACAGCGCTACTTTGACATTTAAAGATGTTTCCCATTTGAGAAATACATACTGAGGTCTACTTGCTACAGGCCTTTAATAATCATGTGCCTGCACTGATATTCTCTTTTAACACACTCTTCAAAAATATTGGGGGAACATGTATATCAACGTCTGGTATTAAATCTGTTTCGATATAGGTGTTACCTGTGGTCTTATTGCAAAGCTTGAGATCTTTGCTTTCACTGTAGACAATAATTAAAATCATTCGCTATCTGTTGGTTGTCTTATGCAGTACAGTGCCAGGTGACCGCCCAGAAGGAAGTGAGTGCAGCTGTCCCAGTGTTTTCTAGTGGTACACAGATGGCAGTTGTCAGTTTTGGGCGTTGTATTCAACCAAGCACATGCAACGCTACATCTTAATGCAGTGCAGTTTTCCAAGTTGCAAGGGCGGTCTGTTTCATCCAAAAAGGATGGACTTCCGGTCATGTTGCTGCAGATGCCAATGCCTCTCCAACTGTCATCCATGGTTTGTGGACACGGTACAGGGAGACAGGTCAGTAGACAAGCCGAGTTAGACAAGGACGCCGACGTATTTCAGCGCCACGTGAAAACCGATATCTGGTCATCTCCGCAATGCGGCGTCAAACGGATAACGCCAGACCACTGCAAGGCGATCACAGAAGAGCCACTGGAGCCGCAAAGGGCCATTTGAGCCGCGATGGGCCACTGGAGCCACTGTGTGTGATCAGTAAAGAGGAGGTTATGAAAAAGAACCTTGTGTTCCAGACGTCCAGCTCGCGTTGAGTTCTGTCGTTTAGATGTGAACAAGCAACTGCTTCACTGGCGAAACGTATTATTCACAAACGAGTCTAGATATTCTCTGACGCAAGGTGATGGTCGTGTTCGAGTTCTTGTTAGCACTCGTGGTGAGCGGTACACGCCATTGTTGTCCAGGAAATCGACATAGCCGGCTGGTGTGGCCGAACGGTTCTAGGCGCTTCAGTCTGGAACCCAGCTACCGCTACGGTCGCAGGTTCGAATCCTCCCTCGGGCATGGATGTGTGTGATGTCCTTAGGTTAGTTAGGTTTAAGTAGTTCTAAGTTCTAGGGGACTGATGACCTCAGATGTTAAGTCCCATAGGGCTGCGAGCCATCTGAACCTTTTATTTTATTTTATTTTTAAATCGACAGAGTTCCAAGTTTCTGTGATGATTTGGAGAGGCTCCAGTGTTGACAACCATAAGGATCTTATCTTTATTCATGGTCGCCAGGGATGTCTTGCGAGTCCTGGGCATTGAAGTAATGGAGAGCAACCTAACCCCATCAAGAATGTATTGGACATGCATGACAGGCGTGCTCGTGATCGTCCTCTCTCAACATAGGCTCCCCAAGACCTCTCAAGGGTTCTCGTTGTAGAGTGTAAACCCACAGGATGACCTCCGCGGAGCATGCCACGTAGGTGTCAGGCAGTGACAAACGCTCACGGAGGGTAAAACGATACTGAAGCTCTCAAAGTCCAATGAAAAGTACCCAGGATGGCGGGATGCATGATTTTTCCACTTTCTTTTCGACACCTGCCGAACATTTCAGTTCTTTTTATGCAAACGGTGGATGATGCAATTTTTGAAAGATTAAAGTATACTGAGTCCTCAATTATTGCTCAGTGGAGGATGGCAGACGCCCAAAGTCATGTTCCCCAATTTTGTTGAGCAGTGTGTAATAGGAAACGTGTGGAGCCCTTGTAAAACGCTTTACAGAAGAGAACAAAGACAGCATGGGATTACGTTTCAGCTGTCAATCGCCTTCTGGGCCTCGTAAATGAATACAGTGAGTTGGCTTTCGCCCGGCCGGTGCTTATGTACATTGTTTTGTATAATATAAAAGCAACTACCATTCTAAAAATAACCATCATACACAACCCCAAAATATGTTCGATAAGTCTAACGACGCCTGTGGTGGAGAATAATCGGCTATCACAGGCCTTGAGTGCGTATGTATGCGGCGGCGTACGCCAGAGATTTTGCGTCAGAGCGCTAATGAAATCCTCGGAATAGGGACTTGTACGCCTCGCAGGAGGGCACGGACGGCGCATCTGTGTTTTTCCCATGGCCCCGGGCGTGAGTTGTATAGGGGCGGCGGATCTTACTGCGTGCGCTGCTTGGTCGTAAAGGGAGCGCGCCGAGTAAAAAGAGGGCGCGGCGACAGCGCGCTGCCGGCTGTTCCCTCGCTAATTAAAGCCCGCCTCTCGTTATGCGCCGCCAAGACTTGTGAAGATCGCCGAGTCGCCACCTGCCGATAATCGACGCCATGTAAGAGAACTGCACAATAAGTAGCAAGCACTTGCCACTGGCAACCACACACACGCCACTGCAAGAGTTAATCGACAAATTCTTGTTCCCATCTTCTCTTTGTGATTTATCTCCAAATTCATATCAACGGCTAAGGAAAAAACGACACTTTGACTTATTTAAGCTGTGCATGAAAGGTGAATATGGTTCCTTCAGCCTTAAAAATCATAGTCTGCCTAATAATTCGTAATGTATTAATAATTTTTTCGATTTTATATGTCCCAATGTCGTTTATTTACCTAAAATGATAAGCAAGGAGCTTATTGGCTTCCTGGAAAAAGCTGGGTATCGAAAATTAATAAATAATTGTCCAAGCTACCTTCATATCAGTTCTCCAATGGGGAACAGATACAACATACTTTGTTGTTCTTACATTTCCTCCTGTTCTCTTTCTCTTTTCTCTTCTTGTGAACCTCGAATACTGAGTTATATAAGCCGGTGCGCTATTAATTGCGAGCACCCGTTTCTCGGCAACGCCTTCCCCGGTGTCTCGTTGGGAGGCAGAAGGGTCTGGTCGTTGGGCTTTAAGGCGCTGTACGCAGTTCGGCTCATGGCCCTGTCACAGCGAATGCAGGAGCTAGTGAGTTTTGTGCGACAGCATTCGCACGTGGAGTTGACGCCCCATGGTAGGCACCGTGTTACATTTAATGGAATGTTTGGTGGCAGCATTTATAGTATACGTTCGCAGGGTCATCTGCTAGACGTGAGGTGGAGTTAAAGTTACGTTTTGAATTTAAACGCAGTGACATGAGAGTGTAATGCTTCCCGTCCAGCTAATTCTCCGTTGTTATAACGAGTTGTGTGTACTTGTTGAATGTGCTGCCTGCTTTACCAAAGAGTCAATAGGTGCAACAAGTACTGCTCCTGTCATTTGGTAATCTGGCTAGATTTCACCGTATTGCTTGTGGATTTTCATCATAGCAAAGCAAGGGAGAAGCAAACAAATAAACGGCGAGCTTCAGAGTCTGATACGCTAACACTTGTCGGATCTGGTATTAACAAACGCCACCGATTAATTTTATTTAGTAGTTAACGGTATTTGAAGGCATTGTATTCTAATCTGTATTGTAAGAGGTACATTGTGGGTTAGATGGTTCCCTGATCTTTAGTATTTTGTTGTGGGTGAATACCACTAAATTTTGTGCACTCATGTTGAGACTTGTTGGTGCAGTGTTTTTAGAAATTGAATATGAGCAGGCACCTTCATTCTTGCTAAATGTTTTTTTTAATTGTTCTGCTTTCGGTTAAAATCAGCGGACGTTTTCCTTACAGAGAGAGATTTTAGCTAACGTGTGATTCATGTCACGCAAGTTGCTTTTGAAATTATCTTGTGGGGAACTTGTTTTGATCTTTAATGCCTGATGTCTTTTCCAAATATCGGTAAGACCTCGTTATTTCAATCATAGTTAAGAGTAAAATTTTATTCAGTTGGGCCCCTGATTCAAGATATGGTTTAGCTCCGAGACTTGGTTTTCAGATCACATTTTGCATGAAAGTGTTCCTTCTTCTTTCAGAGTGTAAATGGTATAGTAGCTTATATCATTTTAAGACATGTGTTACAACTGTTTCTGATGTGTGTTTCATGATTAGATCGCAGAAGAGAGCGATCCTCTCAGTATCAGAATTAACGGATCGTACGTAATTTAATGTTTACATGTCTTAAAGAAATATTGATGTTCCTATTGGTACCCTTCATTGTCTTTTCTTTTCAAATTTTCAAACCGACCGTTTTAACTAGAGGAATTTGATAAAACAAAATTAAATAAGAATTGTACATGTTTACTTTTCGGTATGTGCGTTTGGTACCTTCCACTATTGAATTGAGTTGACTACCTTGTAATTTTTGAGGTATCTCATTATTGGTAAGTGCTTTGGTAGCCAGAATACTTCCTTCACAGCTGAAAGACAAAGAAAGAAAAGTGCTGTTTTATTGCGTGATTTGCTGCGGATTAAATCGTGAAAACGCTTAGCCATACGAAGCACTTTCTGATAGCTATCGTTCACAGAATTCCATGTTACAGGCCCCTCGCCTCCTAAACGCAGGCTGCTGGAGTATGAAAACTTCTATAGAGTGAATGCTCATGTTCTAGCCTGGCCTGTAATCTCACACTCCTTACCCCACAAATATTTGAAAATCCTGTTACTTAATCTACTGTCTTGCATTCGAAATAAATGTCCAAAAACATGAGTCTCCTTTTTCTCATTAGATCTGAAATATTTTCTATATTTCTATATATTTCAGCATTACTTCGTTATTTCCAACGTTCCGCTTGTTTTGCTGTCCTAACTTTTTTTTTTGTAATTTGCCTTCCAGGTACTTCTAATTTATCTAAATTATAGTTTAATGTCAAGCATTCGCTTGCATATAGGCATTCTGGCTTCAGTGTTGTGTTTTAATGCCTTATTTTTGCACTTTTTGATAGGCACTTTTTATTGTAGAAGTCTTTGGTGATACCATACGCTCTCCCCATTTTATGCAACTTTTCCTCTATTGCAGATTTTTCCAAAGCATTTTCTTGGATTATCTCGCCTAGATATTTGAATTTTTTTTACCCTCTCTATTTGGCCAATATCTGTTTTCAAGAATTTTGGAGCATTATTAACGTTTGTCAAAAAAATTGTTTTCTGCAGAAATTCTTAAGGCAGTTCTACTGGCTATTTCCTATAGGGAATTTATTTGTGTTGTAGCACATACCACATTTTTGGAAAACAGTACAAACATCTGCAAATGCAAGACAGTTGACTTAGATCCTTTTGCTTCGTCTTCCTTGTGGGAGAGATGTTGAATTAAATAAGTTTTTTTTTCGAAATGCTCACTGTTTTCTCTAACACATTGCTAAAAAGAATTGGGGATAGGCTTCCAAATTTTCGTACACCTCTTTTTATTTTGAAAGGTTGCGAAATTTCTCTCATAAATTTTACTTTATAGACTGTATCTGTAAGTGTTTCACGAATTTGGTTTGCCAGTTTAGACTTTACTCCAAATTCTCAAATTATTTTATCTAGAATTTCTCTGTGAACATAATCAAAAGCCCTTTTGAAATGTAGAAACGTAACTTCAATGTCCTTTGAATTAAGTAATCTTTAATGAATCACTGACTTGAGCTTAAATACTTGTTCTGAGCATGACCTCCCTTTCCTAAAACCACCTGATAATCGCTTAAATGACTGTGTAGTGTTGTTTCTATCCTGATTAATAAAATCATGGAAAATACTTTGTACGCTACTGACAGTAAAGAGATTCCTGTGTAATTGTTTGCATCCTGTTTGTTATCTTTTCTGTGGAGTGGCTGTTTCAAGGAAACTTTCCATTCATCTAGAATTTTTCCTGTCTCCCAGACTCCTTCAAAGAGATTCATTATTATTACTAGTAATAGTAGTCCTAGTATTACTTTTCTCAAGTGAGGGTCTCGAGATGACGTCCGTGGTTTTCTTAATCTGTGATTTTCCAGGTAAAAATATCTAGTGATATTAAATGACAAATAAGACATCGACCACTACAATCCTGCCCATCCTCCAGTACTTGCAGACGTCCTGCAGCAAAGTAGATGGACTAAAATGGTGGAGAATAAATAACGTCTTAATAACTAGTAAATGGTGCTTTAAGCATGAAAGTTTTGGTTGAAAATTAATGGTTTAAAACTATGTGCAGTACTGGGAATCGATTCGAAATTTAAGACATTTGTAGAAAGTATTGGAAGAACTAAACGAAATATTCGGTGCATGAGGGGGACAAGGATCTGGGCCAACTTTTTATGGAAAACATACCTTTTTCGTACGTTGTGCTAACCATATAAAGCAAGATTTTAAAAAGAACTGTTGTAAAATCATTGCTTATATGGTCCTGAGTGTAAGCTCAAAGCAGGCACGAAGTATTTTATTATATCAGTGTAGCCTGTCAGAAGCTATTTAAAACAAACTGAAAAGATGTAGTGGAGGCTTTCATGCCCGGTATTTGTATTTTTCGAGATTTGTGTCGTGCCAGAGGCGAAGCGTTAGTCATTAAAACATGCCTTCGACCAAGGCCTGTTACTCACTCAGAAAATATCACCAAAGACTGAGATCGACCCACAACACCCATAGGTCGTTTCATAATCAAAACCGGAGTAATGGTGTTCAATGCATTTCTGATTAAAGATGTACGACTGCGTTTCGACTTAGCTTTGTGTTTTGCAGTGATCTCTGCCACTTCCCTGCAACAGCAGTGATGAGTAATAACGGGAGCTGGAATGGCGAGCTGCCGGTAGCGAGCGGGCAGTGGCTGTGCTAAGCGACGGCCGCCGCCAACCGCCTGATGCCCTACCAGGCGCGAAGCGTCCAGGGTCCCGGCGGCTGCGTCATAAGAGGCCAGTAATTAGATAAAGCGCGGGATGATGGAGGATAGGTGCGCCGCTCCCCAAATGAAGATTTATTGCCATCTTGCTACCGAGGGGCCCTGGGCCCGCACAGAGCGAAGCCACGCAGGAAATATTTCAGTATAATGGAAAGTAGTTAACGGTTCAGCGGAAGAGGCCTGCGATGATTTCATATCGAATTCGACTTCACTTCCCTTTTTGTCTCGGTACCAAATGACTTACAATAGGTAAGGCGGACAGAAGTGGTCGCTGCGAGACACAAAACTTTTCTTTTCTGACTGATCACTGCAGCCTCCAGTGGAAGTGTACCAGCTTACTGCTGCGGAATTCTGTCTTGTTCCAGTATGTTGTTACAGTGGCAAGCCATCTGTTACGTCACAGCTACTCGACATACATTTTGTGTCACGTAATTTAGAGTCCTAGCACCTCCCTGTGTCATAATGATGTAGGGGAGAGTATTTGTACCACTACTATAAATTCATTTAGTAAGGTCAGTGTGAACTACGTATTTCTTGAAGCCATATTGTCAAGTATGAGTTTTGTGTGCTCCGGAACAAATGGTCTGAAGACAGCGTTAGTTTTGTTGCAGTTTTCGCCTGAAATTTTGTGTACGCGGTGAAGAGAATTGCCGTTTTATTACACGTGAGTCTAGATGTAATAACTTTACTTTTCAGCCAGTCATAAGTCTGTATTCGTTGTGCTTCGTTAGTAGGAAATTGTTAAAGAGAAACTGCCGACACTATCTATCATACTATAAATTTCCCACAATATATCAATACAATTTAAAAGCCTTCCTCCTATTGTAATCTGCAAAAAAAATTAGTTCAGCATTGTTAGAGGAAGATAATGTTTAGAAACGATGTGGTTCGTTTTCTATTTTTTATCCTAATTTATTAATTAAATAATCGTTTTGTATTACAGTATGGCAACAGAAAGGGTTTATGGAAACTAGTGCAGGGATGAAAAGCACTTAGCTGTAACAATATATCTAAACGGGGTTCATGGATAAAATTAAAGTGCAAGCATATAAAATGTATCTAATCCAACAATTAAGTACTACGCTGAAAATAAAAATGCAAGCGGAGGAATAAAAAGTGTTGGCTGTGGTTTTGCAGCTGTTGAAAACGAATTGGATGAGCATATTTTTACATTCCAAAAAGTTATGATCGGTTTATGGACGTCGGACGTAAGGAAACTTGCTTTCAACGTTGCAGAACGAAACAAATTTCTCCATAATTTCAGTGCAAAAGCAGCCATGGTAGGCAAAAAAGTGGGCTGAAGGTGTCGATCCAAGAAATATTATGAATCCTAGGGGAATGACGAAAGCTCCAAGAAAAAGTTCGAGGCCTAGCCAACAAGTATATGACCTGTCCACTAGCCTATGAAAATAAGTATATAGATAAACAGATTTTAAGGGAAACAAAGGTGAACAACTCTAGAACCGCAACGTCACCTATGAAAGGAAGCGTTTCGAAGACTCCGTGGGTACGTCAGCACGGAAACCGATTGGTAAATCATAGGAATGGTACTGTGAGTTGTGCGAGGAAGATCTAAAGGAAAAAAAAATGATCGGATGCATAAAATGCAAATTGTGGATTCATAGAAAGTGTGCAGTAGGGAAAAGGACTAAAAATGTTTTGGTAATACGTGAATATACTAATGTAATAAGTAAAACATGAAACATTTCCGTAAACTTAGGGTAGTACATATCTTCAAAGTCCGATTCAAATGGCTCTGAACACTATGGGGCTTAACTTCTGAGGTCATGAGTCCTCTAGAACTTAGAACTACTTAAACCTAACTAACCTAAGGACATCACACACATCCATGCCCGAGGCAGGATTAGAACCTGCGACCGTAGCGGTCGCGCGGTTCCGGACTGTAGCGCCTAGAACCTCTCGGCCACTCCGGCCGGCCACTGGTAAAAATTAGGAAACCATATTCTTAATTTGTACCACTTGCAGATATTTAGCAAATTAAATGATTTTTGTTTATTCTTCTCAGAATTTCCATTCTTTAAATCAGATACCAGAAACAACATCCTGCTATTGAGGATGTCATTGTTAAATAATTTACTCTTTAGGCTATAATAAATAAAATCTCAAATTTGTTACAATTTAGGCAAATTTCCCCAATGGCAAGTGCAAAATTTTAAATGAAATCCAGATATTTAGGAGCTGGAATATAAGATACATTTTAAAACAGCAAAAAAACATAGTTTAAACTTTAAATGGTGATGAAACCAAAAGAAAAAATATTTTAATGTAATTAACGACAGCCACTGTGCATATTAATGTCATTCGGAAAACATCCAGTAAAAAGTGTATTGAGCATAACGCTGCTTCGTATGCGCTCCTATCTATCATTTTTAAAGGTGCACTGTTCCCTTCACTGGACTCGCATTCGGGAGGACGACGGTTCAAATCCGTATGCGGCCATCGTGATTCGGGTTTTCCGTGATTTCCTTAAATCGCTCCAGGCAAATGCCGGGATGGTTCCTTTGAAAGGGCACGGCCGACTTCCTTCCCGTCCTTCCCTAATCCGATGAGACTGACGACTTCGCTGGCTGGTCTCCTCCCCCAAACAACCCAATCCCGCACTGTTCCTTGTCGTAACAGAAGTAAATGTAAGATGTTATAAACTTTGAGGGCGCCAGGTCTGCCGTCGGTAGCGTGGCTCGGTATTCCGGCGGAATAGGCGAATACAGCGGCGCCTCTGGGACCGGCGGCGGAACGGTCGGCGTCGCGACGTCACGGGGAGCGAGCGTCCCAGAGGCGCGTCCCGTACGTCAGGCAGCGCCGCCTGCGCCGGGGTCGTAGCGATAGATTCCGCCCGCTCTCCGTCTCCGGCGCCGCCCCGCAGCTTTGGCGGAGCGATTGCTCGTAAAAACGGGGGCCAACTCCCGATGGCTCCACGGATTACCTGTCACATCCCTGGAGCACGACCCGGGTCAGCGTATTAACCGCCTCAGGCCATCGCAAGAAACAAGTTTCTATTGACAGCGGAGGGGACGTTAATAATCACTGTGCTGTGCGTTTATTTTATCAGCCAGTCATTAAGCAAGAATGCGAGCTATATTACGCGCATGCCTGGAATTCTTCTTAGATTAGCTGTCATTCACGGAAAGAGTGAGTATATCACATTTCCAGAATGAGATTTTCACTCTGCAGTGGAGTGTGCGCTGATACGAAACTTCCTGGCAGATTAAAACAGTGTGCTGGACCGAGACTCGATTTCGGGACCTTTGCCCTTTGCATTATATCACATTTGAGTGTTGCGTTGCGTATGGCAACTTCGTTTACGTGCACTGGAACATCTATTTGCAGTATTAACAATCCACATCATCTATATTTACAAACATACTCCGCGACCATTTTACTGCGCAAGATGGAAGGTGCTTTGTGCCATTGCTAGTTGTTACCTTTCCTGCTCCTCTTGTAATGGGGCGAGGGAAATTGATTGTCTGTACGCAGATCGAACCGAACAGGAACGAAT
Source organism: Schistocerca piceifrons (assembly GCF_021461385.2). Classification (NCBI taxonomy): domain Eukaryota; kingdom Metazoa; phylum Arthropoda; class Insecta; order Orthoptera; family Acrididae; genus Schistocerca; species Schistocerca piceifrons. The sequence continues at coordinate 158,473,874 of NC_060138.1, read as the reverse complement.
GTAGCAGCTCGCCTCTAAAATTCTTCAATGTCGTCCTTTAATCCGACCTGGCGGGACTCCCAAACTCTCGAGCAATACCCAAAAATAGGTCACACAGGCGTTCTGTGCACGATCTCTTTTACAACTACGATAACTTTCCCACTCTCTCAATAAACTGTAGTCTGCCACTCGTCTTCTCTGCAACTGATATATAAGCTTTTTTACGTTTTCAGACAACATCGTTGCGTGCTGACAACAGCGATTAATTTACTTATAATCAATTACTCAAAATGACAGTCACAATCGCATTATTTATTTTGCCGCCAGCCGGTGTCAACCCGCGACGGGGTCATCTTCAGGGCAATTTACACCATTTGGTCGCTCGCTGGAGTCACCACCCTGCCTGTGCATGGTTACCAAGCGAGCGACCAAATGGTGTAAATTGCTGTGAAGATGACCCCATCGCGGGTTGAAACCGGTTGGCTGCAAAATAAATGGTTCAAATGTTTTTTTTTTTTTGGTCATCAGTCTACTGACTGGTTTGATGCGGCCCACCACGAATTCCTTTCCTGTGCTAACCTCTTCATCTCAGAGTAGCACTTGCATCCTACGTCCTCAATTATTTGCTTGACGTATTCCAATCTCTATCTATCTTCCTCTACAGTTTTTGCCCTCTACAGTTCCCTCTAGTACCATGGAAGTCATTCCCTCATGTCTTAGCAGATGTCCTATCATCCTGTCCCTTCTCCATATCAGTGTTTTCCACATATTCCTCTCCGATTCTGCGTAGAGCCTCCACATTCCTTACCTTATCAGTCCACCTAATTTTCAACATTCGTCTATAGCACCACATCTCAAATGCTTCGATTCTCTTCTGTTCCGGTTTTCCCACAGTCAATGTTTCACTGCCATACAATGCTGTACTCCAGACGTACATCCTCAGAAATTTCTTCCTCAAATTAAGGCCGGTATTTGATATTAGTAGACTTCTCTTGGCCAGAAATGCCTTTTTTGCCATAGCGAGTCTGCTTTTGATGTCCTCCTTGCTCCGTTAAACCTAACTAACCTAAGGACATCACACACATCCATGCCCGAGGCAGGATTCGAAACTGCGACCGTAGCGGTCACGTGGTTCCAGACTGTAGCGCCTAGAACCGCTCGGCCACCCCGGCCGGCCGGCAAAATAAATAATGCGATTGTGAATAATTGAATTTTTACATTCGTCTCGCCTAGCAGTCTTATGCTAAGATATTTAATCAGGGTGACTGAGTCAAGCAGTCCGGTTCAAAAATGGCTCTGAGCACTATGGGACTCAACTGCTGTGGTCATAAGTCCCCTAGAACTTAGAACTACTTAAACCTAACTAACCTAAGGACATCACACACAGCCATGCCCGAGGCAGGATTCGAACCTGCGACCGTAACGGTCGTGCGGTTCCAGACTGTAGCGCCTTTAACCGCTCGGCCACTTCGGCCGGCTTAAGCAGTCCGGTATTAGTAATGTGTTCCAACAGTGCAGAAATATTTCCCGTAGCCATTCGCAATAACATACTTATGGACGTTTAAAGCAGGTTCCCATTCATCCCAGAAAGCAGTAATTCCCTCCAACTCATGTAGAATAGTTTTACAGCCACTCAACAACAACACTTTTCCGCAAACAACAGAGTCATCTGCAAACAGTCTCAGAGTGCTACCCTCTTAATGTGGTGGATCGTTTAATTGCCTTGAAAACAGGAGACGCCCTATCACACTTTTTGAGGCGCTCCTGACGTTAGACCCTTGTCTTAACATGGGCTGTGCAACACATGTTGTCGCGGGCTACGGTCTACCCAGTGAAAATCACGGTAAGCAGTTTAATCTGTAGCAGTCCTGCGGTTCCTGTAACTGGCAAGGCAAAGCTGATAGTGGACGGCCAGGCACGCATAGGATCATGTGTCGCACGGCGGACCCTCGGAGCACCGAAGAGGCTTTCTAATTAGACGGCGGCTGGCCCCGGTAGCGTAGTGGGGGCGCAGGTTGTTAGGCCGTTCCGCCTGAGCCCGCTGAGCCCCGCCATATCGTAAACAAGTCGTTAATGTACGGCGGCCGCCGCGAGCCGTTACCCCTGATAGACTCCGGCGGCGACTTCTGCTCGGGCCGCGGCCGCACCCCGCCCCCGCCCCCGCCGCCGCCCCCGCGCGGTGTCGTACGACAAAAAGCCTCCGTGGGCCCTCACGCGCGCCCCGCCTCGTCGCTCGTTCCCTTCAAGATGGATGCGAGGACCCGTGTCTCGGGGCTCCCCACCGAATGCAAAACGGCGCATTTCCTCGCAAGCGGCTGTTAGCGGCCTCTCTTTATCTCTGTCCCGTAGCTCTTCTCTCACTGCCTCCGGTCCTACTTCTTTTTCATTTCATTGTAAGGAAACGATGTGAAAATCCCCGAACACCAATTGTGCTTGATTCAATTTTTCTGGAACACCGTGCAGAACGTCCGAATCTAATTTCACGGCTGATGCCTCGAACCAGAATCCAGTTTGCGGATAGTTTTACATTAAATCACCCCTCCTCCTAGCCGCGCCTATGATGACACGAATCTTCTAGTAGAAATCATTATACACCCATCAAAAATTGTTTTGCATCACCCCAGTTCCCAGCACTCCTCAAGACAGACGTTGAGCGTGGATATTCTATCACAGACACAGTCCCTTATACTGTTCAGAGATGCCAATAAACCCGCCCAAAGGTATAAAGAACCAAGCATGAGCCGCGCTTGTTGGCGGAGGGGTTCCGGCAGCCGATGAATTGCAGTCATTCCATCCGGGAATTCAACCATGGCTAGACGGTCAATACCGCGGTTAGATCGCGTCCGCGTTGTTACTTTTTGGCAGGAAAGGCTCTCAACAAGGGAAGTGTCCAGGTGTCTCGGAGGAGATACAGAGAGACAGAAACTGTCGATGACATGCATCGCTCAGGCTTCCCAATGGCTACTACTGCAGTGGATGACCGCTACCTGCGGATTATGGCTCGGAGGAACCCTGACAGCAACGCCACCATGTTCAATAATGCTTTTCGTGCAGCCACAGGACGTCGTGTTACGTTTCAAACTGTGCGCAATAGGCTTCATGATGCGCAACTTCACACCCGACGTCCATGGCGAAGTCCATCTTTGTAACCACGACACCTTGCAGCGCGGTATAGATGGGCCCAACAACATGCCGAATGGACAGCTCTATTCACCGATGAATGTCGCATATGCCTTCAACCAGACAATCGTCGAGGACGTGTTTGGAGGGAACCCGGTCAGGCTGAACGTCTTAGACACACTGTCCAGCGAGTGCAGCATGGTGGAGGTTCCCTGATGTTTCGGGGTGGCATTATTTGGGGTCGACGAACGGCGCTGGTGGCCATGGATGGCGCCGTAAGGGCTCTACGATACGTAAATGCCATCCTCCGACCGACAGTGCAACCGTACCGGCAGCATATTGCCGAGCAACTCGTCTTTATGGACGACAATTGGCGCCCCCATCGTGCATATCACGTGGATGACTTCCTTCAGGATGACAGCATCGCTCGACTAGAGTGGCCAGCATGTTCTTCAGATATGATCCCTGTCGAACATGCCTGAGACAGGTTGAAAAGGGCTGCTTATGGACGACGTGACCCACCAACCACTCTGAGGGATTTACACCGAATCCCCGTTGAGGAGTGGGACAACCTGGACCAACACTGCCTTCATGAACTTGTGGATAGTATGCCACGACGAATACAGGCATGCACGAATGGAAGAGAACGTGTTGCTGGGTATTAGAGGTACCGATGTGTACAGCAATCTAGACCACCATCTCTGAAGGTCTTTCTGTATGGTGTACAACATGCAATGTGTGGTTTTCATGAGCAATAAAAAGGGCAGAAATTATGTTTATGTTGATCTCTGTCGCAATTTTCTGTACAGGTTCCCGAAACCTCGGAACCAAGGTGATGCCAAACTTTTTTTTAATGTGTGTAGTACAAATGTCTTTCATTACTCTCTTTAAATAATGCATTTGAAATCGTCTTACGCGGGGTTACTCACAGTGGTGTCCAGTTTCATACAGAGCAAGTAAAGAACGAATGTAAACATTGCGCCAACGAAGCATTGGACAAATCACAACGTTGAACGATTTGTGGGTATTGGGAAGGAAGAAATTAAGATTTCCCTATGATCTAAAATAGGAATAGCCACAGCAGCAGAAATAAGTAAAAAAAAATCTGTCGTCGCCGGTGAAAGAAATGCCACAAAACATCGATGACAGAACATTTTAAAATAATGGACTTTAACAGATGGTAAACGTTGCACACCATGAACTGTACTAGACATGCAGGCAGGAAAATAGAAGTTTAGTATATCACAAAATCCAATGCGAAAGTAAGAAAATAACATCGAATTAGACATTCACATAAAGTCATAATGATACAGCAAACAATTAAGGCTTTCAACAGGAACAGCGCCAGGATGAATACTATACTGGAGGTACAAAGGTTACTCAAGTGGAATCGTGCAGATACAATACTCATCTATTGCTGATCACATACTTGTAGCATTGTAGATATTACATTGTAATGTGCATAGGGAAATGCATTTTGCATTCGGTCTCTACTTGAGATTACGCTGAGCTTCTATCTTCTCGTTTTCTGCTGCCTCGCTTGATAGAACAACTGCAATACTATTTTGAAAGAGTCGTGTCTAAACCTCAGTTCCGTATCCTGATATAGGTTTGTCATTGTTTTCTACACCCCACCCAAAGTCTATGGTCCTTTCTCGTGAAGGGCTTTGCCGATTTTTTCTATCAACTGAGCTGCCGATCCGCCTTTGTAATCTAATTTAAAACACTTGCCATCTGACGTCTGAAGTCCAAAGCTGCGACGCTGTCGCAACAAGTCGGCGTAACATCACAGCACTCCGCTCTCCACAACGACAGAAAATTAGTTTACATCCCTGTCTCCTACAAGAATCGCGAATAAGATCTGAAATTCGCATATGGTATATATCTCTATTGTTTGAATAACGACGTTAAAATTTTTTTCTCAGTTTAATTAGTCGAAGTTGTGTTAATTTTTTTGAAATGAATGAAACTTTCCGGCACAGGAAACAGTTTCGAACTATCACGTCATACTCGGAACTACTGAACTCATTGGAATACATTTTTTCGTTGATTACTAAAATATCTTTGACGATAATCAACTGTTAACAAGTACGAAGTATTTTTATCCCCCACAAAAGTCACATAAAAGTTCTGTTATTGACTTGTGAAATATAACCCTATAACGTCTTCACGGATGTCAAAAATTTGTTCTTAATTTTAGTTACGATCTGAGTTGTGTTCTTTCTTGAAGTAAGCGAAATTTCGGCGTTCGGAGAAGTTTTTTACTTGAGAACTGTTAGGCACAATGCTCAGCGCAGCGGAATTTGCAATTCAGTGGCTGCCAACAATTCGGGGCTCCCATTGAAGTATTGCTAGCGGGAAAAGACCGAGCTGCTAGCTGTAAAGGCCAGATAATTTAAGTAGTACTAGAGCGACCTCGTTACTGACAGTATTCCCAACTCTAAACTTACTTCCTCCTTTGCCCTCTTATTCTGTTAATTCAGGTGTCATGTCTCATTAACGATGCTGTCCCAAAAATGTCAGCCGTATGCTATCTACAACTCCTAAATAGAAGTAATGACAATACTGGCGGAAATATTCTCTTTTTCCGACTGCTCACTTTATTTAAAGATAGTAAACTGATCCGTTTCGTGTGTCGAATATGCAATAATAACGGATTTAGAACGAATTTTGTCGCCTGACTGAATCACTATATTCGTTGTCAGTAGTTCACAGCTTCGTATCTTTCCCTGTATCCCGAAATATCGTTTCTGAAAGCTTTCCCACCACAACCGGTGTTCTGCAAAGTAACTTAAATAACAAGTAGTACCACAAGAATGTGAAGACGCGTTACAGTCTTGTAATGAACATTCGTCTGTTCAATAAATGAGCTTACTGAGATCATGACTCTAGGGCACTAAACTACCGGGTAATCGGTGACCTAATGTGCTTACTGAACTGTATCTGCGACTTCATAACTGAACCCTCTACAAAAATTATCCTTCTTTCAAATTGTAAAACTAAATGTAAGGTGTAAAATGAAACACAATTTTCAGATGTAGCAAGATGTATTATCGGAAGACCTATCCAGCTCAAAGCTGCTATCCGTGTTTCCGTGCTACCGTCCCGACCGGTATTAAAGCAATAATGACGCTCGTAAGTCGCATCAAACGATTGATCGCATTTTTGGAGTTAAATTATTCCTCACACTTTGGTGAGCTCTGACTCTCGCGCAGCTGATATTTCCTTTGCTGTACCGAAAAAATGTGGTTGGTTCTGAAGCAATCAAGTAAATTTTTAAAAGGAGTTCTTTGATGTCCGGATATCATGCTAAATACATCCTCATGAAATGTCCACTTCATTTATTCACGTTCAGCGGACAGTGAGGGATCATTCATTCTACTGTTGTCTACGTGCGTCTCGTCACTCATTAAAGAGCAGCTCACATTAAATAAGTAGCTAAACACAGTTGGAAGTCAGTGACCTCGTTCAAAAATACTATAATTATAGAAAATCTCTGGAAGGTGATGCCAAATTACTATTGCTCTTGTCCTTCACTGACGAGAAAACGTGGTCCCATTCTAGAAAATTGTTTTTGACCAAACAACTAAAATGTTCGGATAAATATAAACGTTACCGTGTCCTCCTACATGGTAAAAAAACTCGAATATAATTTAATATGATAACTATTTCACTGTGAACAGGACAGCAGATATGTCATTATACTGAAATTAAGAGTTGTTGCTTTAGAATTCAGGCTTGTGAATACCAAGACTAAACTTCAGTCACAACAGATTATGAAGTGTAACATTTATTCCAACAAGAGAATGAGATTGGATGAGAAAAATCTGTGACACTACTTAGTATGAGGCAAGCAATTTCAATGCCATCAGATTTTTTTAGGGCTTCCGTACGGATTGAAACTAAGGATGCTATAATCTCATTAAATAAAACAATCGTTAACTAAAAGATAATCTGAGCATGTGACAAATATTTTATAAATTTTGCTCACAGACACCCCAGCCCAACGTAACTTGTTTGTTTACCTCCGAAGTAATTTGCTCGAAACTCGTTTTACTTGTGGTCTTCTCACCACTAATTTCTCTGTCACTTCAGCGAGCATGGACTACGTTCGTAATCTGAAGCATATAACACAGATATACGTCGACGTAAACAAAGACAGACGAACACACCAGTTCGTGCTTTACTGAAGAAAGATGGACAGACAACTTTCACCGTACGCTATACGGATGTAGTTAATAGATTAACATCAAACTAACAGGAACATTTTTTAACTACAGGTGTCTTTCAATAGCCCATAAAACCTCTCAACCTTTTTCTTTTAATTCTCCCCCCCCCCCTTTTATGGTGTTCTGTCCGAAGAACATACAATTTTCTAAGTGTAGGTAAAATTTGTGACTATATTGTTTGTTTTTTTCATGACACTTAATACATGAACTATTTGTGCTTTTCTCATCCAAACTAGAAAAAAGCTATTTGTTGCAAGAACTATCAGTAACTGGGTTATCTTTTGTCTACGAACTTAAATTTAGCAGCAGCAGTTGGTCCCTTGTAAAAGGACGATGACAATAGTCTTATTTCATAGTGCATTTATTTTCTCTCTGTGACCAGCCGGCTTTCACGTATGAGAATTCCACTTCGTAACTACATTGTTATTCTGAGAGATTACTGCTTATTTGTCAGACTCTCGCTGGTCTACGTATTTCGCCTATCTCGTACAGTTAACCTACACACTACTCGCTCTTTCATGTGTTCTGTAAATCCCAGCATAAAGAATATCTGTTCGATTCTCGCTATGTATATGAGTACACGGGCAATTTTAAACGAAGAATACTCATCTACGTGCTGTAATAGGTGCTTTTTCACAATGACCATCGTAATTTCCGATCCTACGAATGGAGACTTTTATTCTGTGGTTAAGTATAATCACATAATTTGTAAAATAAATAGCTAACAAGACATCTTCTAATTATTCTGAGTTGTCATGCATTCCCAAACTCTTTTTGTATCTTTACCGGCAGTTTTTCAAAGACACTTACAGCGACTACACTATCCAACACTGAACCCATGATAAGGAAAATGTGTCTACACACAAGCTATTTTTTGCGCAGTGAATAACAACCTGCATTACATCGATCTGCGTACTACTTCGTGTTTTTCGCATTGCACATATTTCCTTAGCGTTCTCGGAGAACTGCAAAATAACACCTAGCTTTTTATTCGGGCCAGTCGTTCATAGGAATTGTGTATTTGAATCAATGCAGGATCCAACAGATAGTATAAATATTTGTACGTAAACGTACAAAACAAAAGACAACTCGTCTAAAATGTTACAAATGCTTGTAACCAGATAAGCCTTCAGAAAAGATATTCGCAAGTAACAACCACAGACTGTGTATCCATGGAGTGAGCATAGCCTACTGCCCTTGTTCCCAAAATCCAACTGAGCTAGTCACATGATTTTGGGACGAAGCTGCTTGTCTGCAATTTACTGCACAGTAATAGCGAAACTTGAATATTAAACGTTTTCGCCTTGTTTTATATACGTATTTGTACATTTGAGTGCTAATAACCGCTATGCTGCAATATTGTCGTTGCTACAGATGTAAAGATAAGTACGTGAAAGGAGGACCCACTACTTTTCACGGGTATTAACAACAAATGTGTAATTGTAAATGTTATATTGATATGAGGTATACTTGTGTTTATGAGACAAGTGCTAGATTAATTTGCAAGTGTGTTTGAGTAAACTTCAGTCAGCGTATAAGTACTGCTGCTCTGTTCATAAAGAGATAAAATTTATACACGACAGTCTGATTAAATTCCTCCAATTCATGCAGGTTTCCAAAGTCCTTTCATGTATTTAAGTGTTTCTGCATGAGACAGTTTCCTACACAGTATCTTTGCAACATAATTAATTAGAAGAGATTCGACAATATGAATCAGTGCAATAGAAAACTTTTAAAAAATATTGTTGGCTGTCACTTCCTTTACTACCCCAGAATTCGAGCAGTGATCTTGTATTTTTTATTTATTTATTTATTTATTTTTGTGCCTAGTCTATGGTTTTACTTTTCTGATGAGATCGAGAAAATATGTTACAGACATTTTACTTGCCTATAAAAATTCGAAGGACAAATAAAGAAAAATTGAAAATAATAATGGTCAAGCAGGTGGTGTAAATGCTTACCATATTTACTGTAACAGTTCCATAGTCTTAAATGTGTTGTCTTTTCGTCACACCTCGGCGTCGTCTACAGCGTCATTGCAACGTAATTAATTGCAGCAGAGATGCGTCAATAGGAATAGGTGCAATAGAAAAAATAAATAATATTTTTAGCTATCACTGCTTATCCTGCTACCGAAAAAAACGTAAATAAAGTTGAATCTGAGGTTTGATACTGTGGCGAAAACGCACAATACGATTGCTCTTCACATCTTTAAGCCAACTACAGTTCCTTGTGTCGGATAAGAAGTTTCACGGTAATTCTGAAGGTGATCTACCCGTAGCAGCGAAGTAAATACGTTAAAAACGCGCTAAGAACTGTTGTTGTTTGTTGTTGTGGTCTTCAGTCCTGAGACTGGTTTGATGCAGCTCTCCATGCTACTCTATCCTGTGCAAGCTTTTTCATCTCCCAGTACCTACTGCAACCTACATCCTTCTGAATCTGCTTAGTGTATTCATCTCTTGGTCTCCCTCTACGATTTTTACCCTCCACGCTGCCCTCCAATACTAAATTGGTGATCCCTTGATGTCTCAGAACATGTCCTACCAACCGATCCCTTCTTCTGGTCAAGTTGTGCCACAAACTTCTCTTCTCCCCAATCCTATTCAAAACTTCCTCATTAGTTATGTGATCTACCCATCTAATCTTCAGCATTCTTCTGTAGCACCACATTTCGAAAGCTTCTATTCTCTTCTTGTCCAAACTATTTATCGTCCATGTTTCACCTCCATACATGGCTACACTCCATACAAATACTTTCAGAAATGACTTCCTGACACTTAAATCAATACGCGATGTTAACAAATTTCTCTTCTTCAGAAACGATTTCCTTGCCATTGCCAGTCTACATTTTATATCCTCTCTACTACGACCATCATCAGTTATTTTACTCCCTAAATAGCAAAACTCCTTTACTACTTTAAGTGTCTCATTTCCTAATCTAATTCCCTCAGCATCACCAGACTTAATTAGACTAAATTCCATTATCCTCGTTTTGCTTTTGTTGATGTTCATCTTATATCCTCCTTTCAAGACACTGTCCATTCCATTCAACTGCTCTTCCAAGTCCTTTGCTGTCTCTGACAGAATTACAATGTCATCGGCGAACCTCAAAGGTTTTATTTCTTCTCCATGAATTTTAATACCTACTCCGAATTTTTCTTTTGTTTCCTTCATTGCTTGCTCAATATACAGATTGAACAACATCGGGGAGAGGCTACAACGCTGTCTTACTCCCTTCCCAACCACTGCTTCCCTTTCATGTCCCTCGACTCTTATAACTGCCATCTGGTTTCTGTACAAATTGTAAATAGCCTTTAGCTCCATGTATTTTACCCCTGCCACCTTTAGAACTCTCTTTAATTTTCCTGTAGGTAGTATCTATCTTACCCCTAGTGAGATAGGCCTCTACATCCTTACATTTGTCCTCTAGCCATCCCTGCTTAGCCATTTTGCACTTCCTGTCGATCTCATTTTTGAGACGTTTGTATTCCTTTGTGCCTGCTTCATTTACTGCATTTTTATATTTTCTCCTTTCATCAATTAAATTCAATATTTCTTCTGTCACCCACGGATTTCTACTAGCCCTCGTCTTTTTACCTACTTGATCCTCTGCTGCTTTCGCTACTTCATCCCTCAAAGCTACCCATTCTTCTTCTACTGTATTTCTTTCCCCCATTCCTGTCAATTGTTTCCTTATGCTCTCCCTGAAACTCTGTACAACCTCTGGTTCTTTCAGTTTATCCAGGTCCCATCTCCTTAAATTCCCACCTTTTTGCAGTTTCTTCAGTTTTAATCTACAGATCATAACCAATAGATTGTGGTCAGAGTCCTAAGAACTACACAAGCTAAAATGCAGCATCGCGAAATCATGTGACTTGAGCTGCAGCAGATATTGCGGACAGAATTCTCGTTCCGCGCAGCCAAGTGCTCACACCATAGACATTTATGAAAACACCGAAGGAACGGACTACGCTCTGTTCAGGTGCTGTACAACATTTAGTTTTGTTTCTCACTTGTGGGCATTTGGTTTTCTGAAGCACTGACGTGAGCGGTCGACTGCTATATACATGGTACCAAACACCTCTGTCTACAGGACGAGGCAAAGGGTGTGCAGTTGGTTTGGTTACTATCATGTTGTGCTTAACGTTTCTTGACAAATGTCGCTTCACTGTACATAGATGTACAGGCGTCACAGTAGGTGTTCCTGTCTCTGCATTTGAAAACAATGCAAGCTGTCATATTTAAATGAAATACTCAGAACTGTTCGGATTACAAAGGATGATGAGAGACATGACCTTGTCTGGACGTGCTGGGTCCTATACAACGTGTGCAAATTAATCTCATAGAAACAATCAGATTTAATGATTTGCCTTTGTTGCTGCTAAGCACGTAGAGCTTTGTCACTGAGATTCTGTAGTGAAAGAATAAAGGGCCATAAATTACTAGAAAGTAAGAAGCGTAGTGAAACATGCAATGGTCAGAAACTTAGTAAGATGCGCGTATAGCTTTCCATTTACGCCAGTGAGTCCCTCGACGCAGCATTGTTCGCCACACGTCTTGGCAGGGGATTCCCCTACTTCCGTGCGCGGCCCCACTCTCGCCGGCCTGCGTCACCACGGCTCGGGCTCTCCGCCCAGCCGATAGAAGGAGGGGAGAAGCCTGGCTAATTAGTTGATTTGTAGTGGCTCAAGGGGTTCGCTCCGCTAATGCAATCTAAATTTTTCATTCGTGGCCTCGGGGAGACGTTGGCAGCACAGGCGATACGGAGGCGACGGCGCCTCCGTTGCAGTGTCGACAACCTAGCAGCGCATTGTGTCCTTTTCTGAATACGTTTTCTAGAGTCTTTCATGTAATGATCAAGACGGGACCTAGGGAACTGTTACAACCTGCAATGCCAAGCACTGTTATCTGCTATACGCTACACGTAGTTAACGAGTAAGTCAACACTTAGGTGAAACTGTTTCTATAGTCAGTTGTATAATAACTACGTATCTAAAAAGTTTATGTTCTTAAACTAGAATGAAAAATGGTCCTATTATAGTGCAAAAAGGATGAATATGTTCCGGGCAGAGTTTGGCATATAAAACAAGCGGACTAGCATTTAAATTTATCTGACAGCTACAAAAACATTCACATCAAAACATCTTTACATATACCTATTTCATATAATACAGGTTGAGTCACTAACTATAGGAGCTGACAAGTTTGTGGGACAAAAGTTGCATGGGACAACGGGGGCCATAATATCACGTTGGTTTTTTGTCAGTAGGTGGGGTCGCTTCAGAGATATGAAGGTCAATGTTGCTTTTTTAAATGGGATGCCATAGTTTGCCACTTATTTTCTGATAGCGGCTATCGAGGCAAATCCAATGATGTGTAACACTAAGGTCTTTGAAGGTCAACGAAGGTCACAAAGGTGGCATGAACGTCCATCTACAGAAGGTGTTCGAAGCGATGACCACTGGCATCAATCCAGTGCTGCAATCTTCTTATCATGGATTGAGTGGTATTCCTTATCACATTGTCACTTATCGAAGCACATCCTCTGACAATTCTCTCTATCCACGCAGAAAAACTGTTTTAGTTATATACATATATACAGCCATATGATAATACCTATTGTTTGCTATGGCTGGAGAATCTTCTGAATTTTGAGCACAGAATCAGGGACCTCAGCCTATAAATTGCAAGATGCAGGTGTGCAAAACATCTTGCAGCTAAGAGAACTCACTGCGCTGCGGAAGTGCGACAAACTGGTAAAAAAGCGAGAACATATCAAGATATTTTGATTTACGTATCTCTGAAGCTGCCAGATAAGTCGAAAATCTTGTTGCTTCTTTTAAATCTCTAACTCTGTCCAGGACATATTGACCTCTGTTTTTTGCTATGATAGTAGCATTTTTCATTCTGGTTTGTAACTTTTATTGTTCTACAACTTTGACACTATAATGTGATAACTTGGAAACGGATGTAGATTTTTTTGACTCAGGCGACGATTGATTCGGTGTAGGATATTTTATTTGCTTTCGAACCATATTGCTCGAGTTGGGCATCGTTAGTCTGCCTCCTCTACGGTTGCATGTCTGGTATGCTTCAACCTGTCCAGTATAGCCTACTGCGTCTTCAGTGCATATAAACCTTACCACTACGTCAAGGTAACATGCCCGATAGATGTTTTTTGTTTTATTTTCTCATATTTTTTATTATTTTGCTTATTTTTATTTTGTTTTGTATTTTTTATTTTTTAAAATTTTGATTAATTTTTTATTTAATTTTTTTATTTTTTGTTTGTAGTTACACTTATTTTATTCATACATACATGAGACTGTTTAGCAAACATAAGAAAACTAACCTTAAATACTTAATACTGTGCGCAAAATAACAGCAAAAATAAATATGATACCGAACGAAGTATAAAATACTGTGTATGTAATGTATGTAAATAGTTTGTATTATGCAGATACGACTATATTAAATAGATAAAATTACCTAAATGCTTAATATATCGCAAGCTATGGAAAATCAAACATCTTGTCATTATCTTTTATCTTAAAATTTTCGTCATTGTTTAGTAAAAGTGTGCAATAACAAATACTAACAATTAACAAGCCGCCGCTAGGAAAACTCACGTGAATAATTTTGACAAGAAACCTTCCAACAGCCAATCCAAATTAAATATGAGTATGGCTGGATGAAATAAGCAGAAGAAGTGCGAAACAGTGTATGCGCGACAAAATGCTATCAAATTTTCAACCCTGTACGGAAAATGAACTTAAAGTATGTTTTATTCGTGAATAATGTTTCTACAATATAGCATAGTAGTTCTTGGAGGAAAAGCAGTAAAGCATTTTCTATTGGTTAGAAATAAGGTGACCTTTTTCTGTATAGCTACCTTCATAGAAATTTCATGCTAGTTTAATTTCCTGGGTGGCCATTGACAAAGCTTTAAATGCTTGTTCAAACAGGATATTATTTTGTGGAGGGCTGGGCATAATTCTGGTTTGGTACATGCATTGTTTTGCACGTCCAAAGATTTTTCGATGGTTTTAAACCACTGGCGAATAAAATCTTTAACATGTAAACAACGAAACGATACTGTAATAACCAGTTTAATAAATATATCTAAATGCATCGCTTAAATTGCAGTGCATTTCTACGAAACACATTTTCATGTGCAAACGCGTGATTTTTCGCACGTAAAATCAGAACGATGTAAGTTTTTTTGCAAATGCTTCTTATAATGGCCGTAAGAATACATTTTTTGTATCATCTGTGTCACTTCAAACTCTCTCAACACGTGTGATTCGCGTAAAATCATTCTACGCAAATTTTATGTGCACATGTAGACCGCTATATCGTGGGAACGGATAAAGCTTTCAGAAAACAGCAGGACAACTATTAACTGCATGTATTTGTCTTCTTTCTTACGAAATTTGAACCAGTTCGCACAAGCTCACGTAAAAATACTCACAAAAAACGTGTTTTTTGCGTGTGAAATCGAAATGATTCTAGATTTTTGAACGTGAGTTTTTCATTTTATCGTCTGAACGCATATTTTACTTGTTTGATTCACTTTAAACCGTTTGCATGCATTCAGTTCACGTAAGAACGAATGTTCTGTGCTACATATAGCTTGACTTAAACAATTGTATCTCGACGACGGATAATGATTACTGAATAAAACAATATCATTTTGACTTTAACCATTTATCTCTCTTCGTGCGAAATTTGAACCGATTCGTACAAGTTTAAAGTACAGAAATGGTACGCTTCAGAAACCTACCATAAAAACGTGTTTTTTTGCACGAAAAATCCAAATAAAGCAAGATTTTTTCAAACGGTTAAAATCTATATTAGGGCAAGCTCCGATACACCGATGGACCCAATTTGAACCATCGGCCTCGCTCCAGTTCAGAGTTATTAAAATGTGGCTGTTTTTGCACGTAAAATCCTAGCGGTGCACATACAAATGGTGCCTTTAGCTGGTCCGGGCTAAACAAAAAACTTTTTACCTCATGTTCCTAGCTCAAACATAAACCGAGCACTATAGCTCCCAAACCGAGCGAGGTGGCGCAGTGGTTAGACACTGGACTCGCATTCGGGAGGACGACGGTTCAATCCCGCGTCCGGCCATCCTGATTTAGGTTTTCCGTGATTTCCCTAAATCACTCCAGGCAAATGCCGGGATGGTTCCTCTGAAAGGGCACGGCCGACTTCCTTCCCCATCCTTCCCTAATCCGATGAGACCGATGACCACACTGTCTGGTCTCCTTCCCCAAACAACCAACCACCCTATAGCTCCCAAACCGCAGTGCCGCACCCGGCGTTTTCGTAGATATTCGTTACACAATTTTATGATAACGAAATACATGGCATTTCCATTGGCATTAAGTCCTTATACATACTCATTTAACGGTGTATGCACTGAGTGCAACAGCCATAGCAATTCGAATGCTCGCAGTAACTGATTACGGGCGTCATCCTTGAACTGAGCTTTTACCTCACGTACTCTGATTATTGGAATGGAGCGTGCGAAGATTTGTCTCCCTCCCATGAGCTCTTAAAAGAAATTGCGTTATATTTTTGTTACATTCAAAAGCATTAAATTCAAATAATCGTAGCGAAAAACATTTCAGTAATAATTTCACAATTTTATTTTTAATTGTTTATCAGGTATACTTATCTTTCTGCGAAGAATCAAAAGATATAAAATAATCATTGTGAAAGACTCAGTTCAATATACGAGTGTTTGGGGCAACACAAAACGTTAAAGGAGATCTCTGATGCATCTTGGTACAACATTATTAAATAGCGACTCTGTCAGAAATTACTTTTTTTTTAATGGTATTCAATCCAAATGAATTATTGGAGTGACATCAGAACAGAGAAAGTAAATACATAATCCGCTATCATGTCACAGGTGACGCCGCCTGCTTCGCATCCTCTGTGGAAGACCCAGTTGCTTTATTGATCGCGTATGGAATATTTAACCTGACACGTGATTGATGATATGCTAAAGGTATCACTCAACATTTCTATGCATCTAAAGTGGCTTCGTCATTTTCGGATTCACATTTGCCTCCCATTTCCGGAATTTCGAGTCTCAACGTGCAGCAGTGTTCTCTCAAGATCCGTGGTATGACACACCCGTAATACGGGTAATGATGACGGATATGAAATGCACCGTGACTGTTAAACGAAATTATTCAATGGTTTTGTTCATATGTTCGTTTCCCTCTTCTCTTCCTCGTCCCGTTAACTCTAACAGGAAAACTTCTGTAGTTCGTTAATTCTTGTGGTTTCGCTGTAATTGGACAGTAGTTCAAAAAATAATGACGGAAAAAGCTTAAAAGGTAAGAAAACAATGCAAATAAAATGTAACGATGAATAACGGTCACAAAATGAGAAATGAACAAATGGGAATGTAGCTACACAAACCGAAACAATTCGTTTTGAAGCAACTGCAATATTACGCGTCAAAAACCCCAAGAAAGAAAAAACGGAAGAAAGAAATTGAAAATTCGTTTTGAAGCAACTGTAATATTATGCTTCAAAAGCCCCAAAAAATAAAAAACGGAAGAAAGAAATTGAAAATTTATTCAGGAAATATGATACCCCAAGGCAAACTTCTGGTAATTAACTAGAAAGTGTGGAAGTAATGTGCAGGAGAGCAGAGAAACTACATACGTAAAAAAGAATATTGTTGAAGAGAAATGGATCTTATCCGTAATACATAACTGAGATTCAGTTAGTTGAAGACCCTTGCCCTTTCAGTCCAGTCTCCTTATAGTTGAACTAGTTACTCGTACAACAGCGTCCATGGCTAGATTTCTGCACATGTAAAAGCACAAGAACATCAAGAAAATTTAAGCCTACTAACTTGCATCGAAGATCGCTTTAACTTATTTGTTTCATCTCAAAGCATTACTAGGTAAAGATAGATAATACGCTGTTTTATATTAACGTTGAATAATCACCGTTATATGAGGATGAGTCTTTGTAAGCTGTACCTAACCTAAATATTTTACGAATGGGCACCTAAAACACTTATTCAAGAAATAAAACACCCTTTGAATTCAGTTTACGTGGCTCCCTGCCATTAGTTTCTAAACGTGTTTTGTTCTGTATTCTTATCAGTAAGAGGTGAGCGATAATCTTATATTTTATATGTAAAAGATTATAATAAAAGTCTAGCTCATTTTCGTGCTGTCGATAGCTTACGGACAACGGAAATTGTAACACGTTATTGACTGAAAGGACAAAATATTCGCAATACAGACTAATTCTGCAGATGATCTAATTAGCCTAAAAATCACGCCTTTTCTGTTTTGCTGTATACGATACTTTACAATAAAAGTGGCAGAGAGTAGTACTTCGACAAAGTCAACACATGTTTCATTCTGACATATCGTTGCATCGATTGTTTCCTCGGTAGTAACAGCATTGCATGATCCACGTTGATGTTACAAAGGAAATAACATTCACTTAGAGAAATTCACAATTGCCAGGTAACAAGCTGAGATAGTAATTACCGTTGCTCTACTATCTCCGCGGATCTCGGAATACAACCTTTTCAGATATATGAAAGAGGCTAAAACCAAAATTAATACCACCACGTTTTTTTTCATTCAATAAAGGATATTTTAGGGAGTTTTCACACACACAAACACAAAAACTCACACAGACGCATACACATTACAATAAGGGGTGAATCATGTAACTAATGATATAGAAGGCAGCGAGGCAGTAACTTCCGTCACGACCCTTGTAATGGCAATGAAAGAAGTTGCGTTGACGGTCGCCGGCTAGCAGAGCAGTATACACAGCCGTAGCGCCGACGAGAGCAGCGCTCGGCCACGTGGGGGCTCTGCCGGTGGTCACTCCCCCCCCCCCCCCCCTACGCATGCGGGAGGTAACTTGCGCTCCCTCCCCCATCTTGACCGCTTGTATCGGGGACCGCGGGCCTTGCGGAATTAATATGCACGGCTGCTGTCCTTGAGGGTTCTCCCGCCCTTCTGGGTCGGAATTTGCACCTGCCCAGCCTTCGATCGGCCCACTCCGCCAGCAGAGCCATACGTTCTGCCGTCCTCTCGGCGTTAACGGGATGTTGAGCTACGGCCTTCTCCCGTAGTTTCACAACTAAAGTTCTGGCAATTATACATTCCTCGTCAAGATCACATAATGGCAACCACTTCACGTATCTGTAACTATAACCACGTGCTACGACAAACATACAACTCAGTAGTCCACTGTATGATATTTTTCTGGTGACATCCGTCAAATACTTCTATAGTTGCTCATTGCACCATAACTTTGACGTCCAGTCTAATTTGATGAATGAAGGGAATGTGGTAGTACACTACTGGCCATTAAAATTGCTACACCACGAAGTTGACGTGCTACAGACGCGAAATTCAACCGACAGGAAGAAGATGTTGTGATATGCAATTGATTAGCTTTTCAGAGCATTCATACAAGGTTGGCGCCGGTGGCGACACCTACAACGTGCTGACATGAGGAAGGTTTCCAATCGATTTCTCATACACAAACAGCAGTTGACCGGCGTTGCCTGGTGAAATCTTGTTGTGATGCCTCGTGTAAGGAGGAGAAATGCGTACCATCACGTTTCTGACTTTGCTAAAGGTCGAATTGTAGCCTATCGCGATTGCGGTTTATCGTATCGCGACATTGGTGCTCGCGTTGGTCGAGATTCAATTACTGTTAGCAGAATATGGAATCGGTTGGTTCAGGAGGGTAATACGGAACGCCGTGCTGGATCCCAACGGCCTCGTATCACTTGTAGTCGAGATGACAGGCATCTTATCCGCATGGCTGTAACGGATCGTGCAGCCACGTCTCGAACCCTGAGTCAGCAGATGGGGACGTTTGCAAGACAACAGCCATCTGCACGAACAGTTCGACGACGTTTGCAGCAGCATGGTCTATCAGCTCGGAGACCATGGCTGCGGCTACCCTTGACGCTGCATCACAGACAGGAGCGCCTGCGATGGTGTACTCAGCTACGAACCTGGGGGCACGAATGGCAAAACGTCATTTATTCGGATGAATCCAGGTTCTGTTTATAGCATCATGATGGTCGCATCCGTGTTTGGCGACATCGCGGTGAACGCACATTGGAAGGGTGTATTCGTCTTCGCCATACTGGCGTATCACCCGGCGTGATGGTGTGGGATGCCATTGGTTACACGTCTCGGTCACCTCTCCTTCGCATTGACCGCACTCTGAACAGTGGACGTTACATTTCAGATGTCTTACGACCCGTGGCTCTACCCTTCATTCGATCCCTGCGAAAATCTACATTTCAGCAGGATAATGCACGGCCGCATGTTGCAGGTCCTGTACGGGCCTTTCTGGATACAGAAAATGTTCGGCTGCTGCCCTGGCCAGCACATTCTCCAGATCTCTCACCAACTGAAAACGTCTGGTCAATGGTGGCCCAGCAACTGGCTCGTCACAATACGCCAGTCACTACTCTTGATGAACTGTGGTATCGTGTTGAAGCTGCATGTGCAGCTGTACCTGTGCACTCCATCCAAGCTCTCTTTGACTCAATGTGCATGTGCATCAAGGCCGTTATTACGGCCAGAGGTGGTTGTTCTGGGTACTGATTTCTCAGGATCTATGCACCAAAATTACAGTTCTAGTATAATATATTTGTCCAATGGATACCCGTTTATCATCTGCATTTCTTCTTGGTTTAGCAATTTTAATGACCAGTAGTGTATTAATTTGAAAAAGCTATAATCCAATATCTGTAGAAGATATAAGAGAGTAGGAGAACATTAATGTCTATTGAAAGACTGAACGAACGACGCCATGTATTGGGACAAATGAGAGGAGGAATGTGGCGAGACAAATGAAGCCGTTGGCGTTAGACTACTCCTTCAGTGCAACTTGAATTGAAACTTGATTGAGGGAACCCGCGGAAAAACTGATATCTTGTTCCTTCAACATCGATTCGAATCTCGAAAATGTTTCTTTGTTCTCTGTCGTTTGTATATTCTTAAGAATATTTATGTTGAAAATGTTCTATAGCTGCGACAGTACGTTAAAATGTTGAGCCATCTTCTCTCAGCTGTCAGTCCCACCATTCTCTTTTGCGTGGGTTAATATCTTTTTTTTTTATCTGCCCCTTAAAATTGCATTCATTGCATTCAGTTCTGAGATGTGTATTGCTTTGTGACCTCGTCTTAATTTCATTAAATGATATGTCTTTGTTATTCGGGGGAAACATCGTACCATACTCTTCTTACAAAATGGTTCAAATGGCTCTGAGCAGTATGGGACAACATCTGAGGCCATCAGTCCCCTAGAACTTAGAACTACTTAAACCTACCTAACCTAAGGACATCACACACATCCATGCTCGAGGCAGGATTCGAACCTACAATCGTAGCGGTCGCGCGGTTCTAGACTGAAGCGCCTAGAACCACTCGGCCACACCGGCCGGCCTCTTACAAAAGACGTGTGAGAAAAGTGAATGTTTACTGTTGTGCATTAGACGAGTAATATGAACGAAAAGTCTTTTCTCTTTCCGTAAAATTCATCGGCCTTATATCTGCTGTAGGCTAATTTGCTTCATAGAAGAGTAGTTTTTTTTTTTTTAGCGTAAAGTAAAGTGTTGTTCAATAGCAGTTCAACTTAAGTTAGCAAATCGTAAGATGTTAATAAATTGATCTCCGGCGTAAGGTATGTAGCACCCTGCAGAGTAAGAGTGCTCTGTGGCCAGCACTACCACGCTAAAGAACAGCGGCGGCAACAAACTCGCCGCAGACGGTATGGAGCGCAAGAGCGAGCGCCAGGTCGATGGCGTTATTGCAGAAGCAACCCTTCCCGCCAGGGACAAAAGGCCCGTATTGCTCACTCGGAATGCCAGACGACGCTGGTGCGCTATGCTCGCCGTCGTCGCATCGCCTCTCTTTGCCCCTTTTGCCGCATTTTTCTCCTGTTTTTATTCCTACACAACCGCCAGCTCAGAGAAAGAGATAAAGAAAGCAATAAAACATCCACAGGTTGCGCGCACGGGCCAGGGGGAGAGGGAACGTAGCGGAAGGATCAAAGTCGCTGCCATTCGCGTGGCGCCAGGGGATGGAAAAAAATATAAAGGAATAAAAAGGTCAAAGAGATCGCTTAATTAAATTTATCAGGCTACCTGGCGGCTGAGGCCGAGGCTGCGGCACGTTAAGTGCTGGCCCTGCGGCCGCTTTTCATTACTGTTTACCCGGTCCACCTCGCCTCGCCTCGAGGCCGACCACAGCCGGCAGGTCCGCCTCCGTCCCCGGCCCGGCAGCGTCGCCGCCACCCCGCACGCGCAGCCGCTGCGAACCCCGATGCCACCCTCTGGCCTGCCCCCTACCTCTACCCCGCACCTCTCTTATTTTTATCTCTGCGCCCGCCACAACATGAATATTTAACAAGGAAGCCGCCTTAATCTGTGTCAAGGGAGCAGAAAATAGCCAATATGAGTTTCTTAAAGCCTGCGCGGAATTACCGCGTGATTTATCGCGGCCCGGCCGGCTGCACCGCGAGCGCGTCGAGCGGCGCGCCGCTGCTCACTTCCCCGCCAGGAAACACCGCATCCGTATTTCCTTTGGTGCCGCGGGGAGTGCCCCGGTTCATTATCTCGTTGTACACGCGCCCGCAAGGGACTCGCAGTTTGCGGTGGCGTTTATCAAGTCGGTGGAAAATTTCTCTGTGTAACGAAATAATCCTTTACTCGGGAAATGCCAGGAAAATTCTGTGCACTTGAAGCCCAGCCGAGATGCTTCTAGTGGCATTGTGCAGCGTCGTGTTGATGCAAGACCACAGTGTGTTGCTGGAGAATACTCAGTATGTGGTGTCACCGCCAGACACCACACTTGCTAGGTGGTAGCCTTTAAATCGGCCGCGGTCCATTAGTATACGTCGGACCCGCGTGTCGCCACTGTCAGTGATCGCAGACCGAGCGCCACCACACGGCAGGTCTAGAGAGACGGACTAGCACTCGCCCCAATTGTACAGCCGACGTTCATAGCAATGGTTCACTGACAACTACGCTCTCATTTGCCGAGACGATAGTTAGCATAGCCTTCAGCTACATTTGCTACGACCTAGCAAGGCGCCGTATTCAATTGATATTGAGATTCTATTAATGTATCATCAAGAGCGATGTTCTACAGATGTGGATTAAAGTTAAGTATTCCAGAAGCTACGTACTTTTCCTTATAGCATTCATTAAGTATCCTGTTTCAGACCTCACGCCAGCCTGCGTGAGTTTAAGCGCGTGCCTTTCGGCTTCCTCTCATTGTGTCTAGGCTGTCTTGTCTAGACACAACACAGTATTGTAGAACACTCAGTATAATGCCGTTTATTGAAACTGAACTACACTTCTCGAACAATCACTATATACACACCAAACCAAAATAACTTGTAGACGACCATTCATCAAGAGCGTCGGTGAGGTTCGTCGGAGATGGCCCTAGCTCGGCGAGGAACTGGCTGTACTGCTACTGCGCTGGACGTATAAAGCCGGCGGAGGCCGGCGGATTACTACAACTTTCCCTGTGTCTGTGAGGCGACCTCTGCAGAAAAAGGTTCGCCTTAGTCTCCAGCAAGTCCTGTTTGTTTTGAAGAATTGTTTTCTTCTTGGTTGCGCCTGCAAGTGCTTGTGTATCTTATATGGTACACAGGGGTGTCTTCCGTGTAGTCTGCCTGGCAGGAGCCGTCTGTGGCAGACGTAACAGTTTCCTATCATTGTGTATGTTATATGGTACACAGGGGTGTCTTGAGTGTAGTCTGCCGGGCAGGGGCCGTCTGTGGCAGACGTAACAATTTACTATTATACTCCTTTTATAATACATATTGGCAATATGAACTACAGTCTAGAATCCGAGATACACACTTTCGACTGAAGAAAGATCAAATACAGGGCTACAGTTTAGCACTTTTTTGTGGGGAAGAAGAATTGGTAAAAGGAGTGGAACAGTTCAGAGTGCAAAGTAAGTAGATGACAGTGCCAAGGATGGAAAATGGTGCTGCTCTTCTGATTGAAATTGTGATAGTCGTTGGATGTGTGGATTAATCATAACCTAATTCTGGTTACAAGAAAAACTAAGTCAATATAAAAACCAGCAAGTGAGCAACAATATTGTAAATATTTCAAAGAAGAAATAAAATAATTCAATTCTTTAAGATGAAAGATGACTGAAAATGGGTGAAGGAGGTAAATCATAAGATGGTGGAGAAAACTTTGTTCAACAAAAGCAATTGACACATGTCTGAACTTTGACCCTGGCTCATGTAAAAGTTTCAGAAACTATGTTTCGAGCGCATTACAGAGTGGACGTGGTGTATGAACCGTAAGAAAATCCAAAAGTAAAACGTGAGGGCATTTCAGACGCTATGTTCCAGAACAACAAAGGTAAGAAGTTGTAATTATAAACTTGCCACACGTGGGTGGACACATGAAAGCATGGATATGACCACTGACTGTATAAACTGCAGAAAATTTGAAGAAAGAATTCCAGAAAAGTATGAATGAACACCAGTAGATTTACTAAAGAGCAGATGAGTGCAACTGGCTACACGCCTTCCTTGCCATCGTGGTTGCATCAAGGTCTCATGATTCCAACTCTTAAACGATGTCAGGAAGACGGCTGCAATAGCCGTTGGAAACTCAGAGTCCAGCTCGACCTGTGCTCTCTGTTATAAGTCAGAGATGTCTTTCTCCATGTCTGTGTAAAGAAATGAGCATTTTCGATGGCATCCCTGAAGGAAGTATATTTTTCGACATCCCTCCAGCAAGTGTGTTCGTACTTTTTTCTCTGAAACTTAGCTTGTTCTGTCCCAGCGTAGGAATTTCGCCAGGCCGCGCGGGATTAGCCGAGCTGTCTCAGGCGCTGCAGTCATGGACTGTGCGGCTGATCCCGGCTGAGGTTCGAGTTCTCCGTCGGGCATGGGTATGTGTTTGTCCTTAGGATAATTTAGGTTAAGTAGTGTGTAAGCTTAGGGACTGATAACCGTAGAAGTTAAGTCCCATAAGATTTCACACACGTTTGAACATTTGAATTTCGCTGCCAGTTGCAGCAAACCTTGCGAATTATGACCAAGACTAATTTTATAGATAAGCTCAGCAATTGTTAACCATTAGTGGTGTGGTGCGGGAAGGAACGTAGACAATCTCTCCCACTACAGGACACATGTACAACCCAGCCACACAAAAGCCTCACATATGGACATGTGGCGAAAACGCGCCTGCTACCGAAATAATAACGGTGAACCCGCCACAGAATCTCTTACCCTGATTTAAAGGAACATTTCTGTGCAGTCTGGCTGTTGCAAAGGTCAGTCACAAAGTCCCAAGATTTTCACTTGGCTTTCAGACCATACCTCGCCAAAAGAATTCCTTCTCGGATCTCACACAATGCAGGACGTCAGGCCGCCCTCCTATTCGCATTCTGTGCGGGCATGGAGACTGCCACTTCGCTGTTTTATACCTGTTCGAGAATGACTTTCTGTGCTGAAAAACTTTTTGACACTTTGGTCCTTTTAAGTTGACATTCAAAGAGCCCCTTAGGCTGTAGAAAATAACGTGTCTCCCTCACCATTATACAAGGAAAGGGGGAGAAAAAATAATTAGCTGTGCAATCAATGTAAGTGGTGAATATAGTCCACGGTTTAGGGCAGCACTAAAGAATTGACTGTACTGACTTTGGATAAGCATATTACAAAAAAAATGGTTCAAGTGGCTCTGAGCACTATGGGACTTAACTTCGGACGCCATCAGTACCCTAGAACTTAGAACTACTTAAACCTTACTAACCTAAGGACATCGCACACATCCATGCCCGAGGCAGGAATCGAACCTGCGACCGTAGCGGACGCGTGGTTCCAGACTGTAGCGCCTAGAAACGCTCGGCCACATCGGCCGGCAAGCATATTATATTATAAAATATGTTACGTGACAGTTTGGACATCAGGTGCCACAAAATATACAGAGTGGTGTGCTCTCTTTCGTTATCCGTTGAACTTGATTTGTTTCTAGTCTTCTGATGTTACAATATTATGACTTTTTCTCTTTATGTCATCATTCGTAAATTATCTGGTACTATCTAATTGTCGGTCGTGGTGGCCGAGCAGTTCTAGGCGCTTCAGTCTGGAACCGCGCGACCGTTACGGTCGCAGGTTCGAATCCTGCCTCGGGCATGGCTGTGTGTGATATCCTTAGGATAGTTAGGTTTAAGTAGTTCTAAGTTCTAGGGGTCTGATGACCTCAGGTGTTAATTCCCATAGTGCTCAGAGCCATTTGAACCATTTCTTTTACTATCTAATTTGGAGAAGATTATTTTTTTTAAATTGCAGTGACACTTCAAACATAAATTGTAGTTTACACGCAAGATGCACTGGTGGTGTCGCTAAGCTGGATTAAATCAAAAGTAATCAGACAGGTGACATGGTGGTCATTAAAAGAAAGAAGCAAGAAATGATTATTAGTTGTACAACACGGATTGTGAGTGAATAAATGCTGTGAAGCAGGCAGTGGAGTTAAAAGTTGAAGAAAAAACAAAAAGAGAAGACTGTAAGACTGTGGAACTATTGAGCAAGGTCTGGGAAGAATTGCATATGGTCTCACAGTTGTTTGAAGATCGGGCACAATATCAGCGCTTATCTGAAACAGAAGTGCCATGTAATCACATGGAAATCAGCAAAAGAAGATGAGCCACTCACTCGTGTAAATGGGCGGCTGAGTAGCGCCGCCTAACCGCTTCGGCCCAGAAGCAGAGGCGGCGGTCCCCGGGTACGACGGCCTCTGGGCTGCCCGCCTCCGGAGACAGCGCCCAGCGAGCTGCCAATTTCCGGCTTGGCGCGCATCCCCACCGGATGCGCCTCTGCAACCCGCTTAACGATTCCGCCAATGACTCCCCAAAATATATCTGCCCCGCAATCGCAGACGTTCACTTCGCAGATCTCACACAGGAAATGGAATCGGGGTCGTTGTACGCTGTTTACAGACACGCGTAGAACTCCCCGCTGCCGTATCGAGCCTAGCGACTAAGTACAAGCTCTTTCTTCAGTGCGAGATGCAGGCGTATTTAATGAACGATACGTTCAAGTATTCAGTATTTCCATTGTGTAAAAATATGGTATTTTGCTTTGTTCTCAGCCTTGACTACACTGATGAATTTCTACGGAAAAATTCTATAAATCAGTACTAAATGCCGATACATCATCACATTTCCTTTCTGCATAAGCGTTACGCTAAAGCAGGTCTTCTCAACCTTTCCCGTCGGCGACGCCTTTCGCACAGGTGCATTGCTTCGCGACGCCTACTCCCTTTTATAAATGTAATAAGTACTAATTATGTATACAAATAACCGACATACGATTTTCCACGCTTATTTGTCAGCATGAACATCACATGGAGTCTCTGCATTGAAACCCCCATCGAGTCAGTTGTTACGAATGAAAATTATATGAGAAGAAAACTTCTACTACATAAATATATCGTTAAAGAACTATGATTAAAACATACGCGATGGAAACGATCAAAAATGAATAGGTAATACGATTTTAAAAATACACTATTAATCAATTTATCACATGCAATTTACACAGAACGGGTGGTATTTTACTGAAGGTTAGAAAAAGATGATTTCTCCTTTAATTCGATGTATGTGACTGCTTATTTTGACACAATAGCTCGAAGCATGACTTACTATTCATCACTGCTGGTGCCACGGCAGTCTCTGCATTCTAAAGACTTGAAAGAAAATTAGATTTAAAGATCACCATGGCTCAATACGACGATTCATAAAAATACCGGGTAGCAAATAGTAGAAGTAGTTTCTTCCCTAAAGCTAATAATACCAGAAATTGCAGCATGTGATAAGAGTCATAGGGCAGTTCTGAAAATTCTATATGAGATTTTAGCGAGAGATGTTTACGTTCTGTTCCCGAAACCAATATAATTTTTGTTTAGTTATGACAAAAATACTTCTAAAAATTCGAAACGAGCAATTATGTTCAGCCAGACCAACACCAAACTTATTATCACCAATAAAAGATCTTTCGCCAAATGCAATCAAATGTTTAATTTCGTCATAAAGAAATGGATTTTATGTTTCAGTGTCAGGATATTCCTGTTCTCCCTCTGCAGAGACATAATTAGTTCACTAAGTTTGTCGAATATATCAGCCTATAGCGTAACACAATATACTGATAGAAAGTGCCTATCTTTTTGCAATATTGAATAGCTATCATATGGCTTAAGGTATTGTATGGTAACATAGCGAATAACTGGCGATAAAATTCCACATGACTAATGGCCTTCTAATGCCTTCCTCAGAAGATACATACACTCAGAAATTCGATAATTTTTGGAAACATTTTACTTCATCAATGTGTCCGCCCCTCCTGTTAAACAACTTTCTTTGTTGGTTTTTTACAATCACAGAACTTTTCGTGTCAGTAGTTTGACACCAAAAAGGATCTTTTATCGCTGTAGGTGTTGCAAATGGTGGCCTTTTCATGGAGGAAGAAGATGTGTCTCATTTCGGTTCTTCCTCCGGCGCCGTACGAAACGTACTATATTTCCCAGGGAAACATCTTCATTGTGGATGTGATATTCAATTAGCGACGTATGTCCGAACAATTTCTAGCAACTTTCACTTCGTAACTTCACGAAATTGGGCCTGATATCTGGAGCTGTTTTGGGACAGTCACCTGCCTAGAAAGCAGGCTGTTTGTAGTGGCTTCTATTAACTTCCCCCAAACCCTTCAGGCACGAGGCTTTGTTAGGGACTGCGTGTGTCGCTCAGTTCAAATGGCTCTGAGCACTATGCGACTCCACTTCTGAGGTCATCAGTCGCCTAGAACTTAGAACTAATTAAACCTGCTAACCTAAGGACATCACGCACATCCATGCCCGAGGCAGGATTCGAACCTGCGACCGGAGCGGTCGCTCGGTTCCAGACTGTAGCGCCTAGAACCGCACGGCCACTCCGGCCGGCGTGTCGCTCAGTAGTCAGGTGTGTGTGGACTACAAGAAGGACGCACAAATAAAAATTACAACTCAGCTACTTATAGTACATTAATAATCAAAATTAATTGAATTAATCAATGATTCCACACGTCAACTGACTGAGTGGGAGACTTCGGTGGACGAAGAAGAAACGATTATGAAGAGCAGGCCGTTGTTTCGGGGAAGTCGTCAAAACAGGGAGCTTTCGTCGTCGTCAAAACTACTGGCGAGGCGGCCACTTAGGGTAGCGGGCTATTGTTTCCACAGTCACCCGGTTGCCGCGTCCGCCGCGGTGGCGCGAGGCGCTGGCGTCGCTCCGTCCCACCCCCTTGCCACCGATGCTGCCAGCATCTACGCTGCTGCGGCCGGGGGGTGGGGAGCGAAAAAAACTTGGAAATTCTGACAAAGTTTAAAACTTTGCCGTGAAGGCAGGCAGCCGGGCGGAGAGGGGTGGTGGGAGCGGTGAGAGGGGGTACAGGCGGCAAGATGGCGGGTAATCAGCTGCGGCTAGGAGTAGCTGGAGCCGCACCCTACCTGTCCGGCATATGCGCTCCTGTGGAAATTCTCTTAGACTGAGACGTGGAAAATGAGCGACCGTTGTCCATTAATTTTACAACAGTCAACTATATCAAGAAATACAAAGCCGTAGTATTTATTAGTCAGCACCTCCATTCACCGGCAACGACTGCCGGTAGTCAGCTTTTCATTGCGTCGGAGGCAAGTTTTAATACTCGCAGTATAGAGCATAGTAAAACAGCTCGTGGTTGAGCAACTGAATCTGTACATGCAACGGGAAAAATATTTCGATGAAAGCCTGTTTCTCGTGATCGGCTACCCTGAACACCGCGCCACCATCGGATGATAGCAAATCGGAGCACTGTTTGGAATAAACTTGTTCGTTGGCAAACAATACGCCCCATCATACTAAGGAAGTATTCAATAATATTACACTGTAGTTAATAAAAATTATCAGTAAAATTTTCGATTAAACGATTTCACGCATCTGCTCATCACTCACTGAAGTGAAACAAATAATCATCAAACCTGTATAGCACCTCACGAGAGTTACTGGCTAGTTCAGTAGACTCTAGACTTTTCACTGTCCTGTGAAGTAGACCAGCCTGTCCAGTGATTCGCACCCTGCGATAGATGGGTAAGTTTCTTTTTAATTCATCAGTCTTCTGACTAGTTTGATGCGGTCTGCCACGAATTCCTCTCCTCTGCCAACCTCTTAGTCTCAGAGTAGTACTTGCAACCCACGTCCTCAATTATTTTCGGGATGTATTCCAATCTCTGTCTTCCTCTGCAGTTCTGCCCTCTACAGTTCCCTCTAGTACCATGGAAGACATTCCCTGACGTCTTAATAGATCTTCTATCATCCTGTCCCTTCTCCTTGTCAATGTTTTCCGATTCTACGCAGAATCTCCTCATTCCTTATCTAATCAGTAAACCTAATTTTCAACATTCGTCTATAGCATCACATCTCAAATACTTCGATTCTCGTCTGTTCCGGTTTTCTCACAGTCCACGTTTCACTACCATACAATGCTGTGCCCCAAACATACATTCTCAGAAATTTCTTCTTCAAATTAAGGCCATTGTTTGATATTAGTAGACTTCTCTTGGCCAGAAATTCCCTTTTTGCCAGTGTTAGTCTGCTTTTGATGTCCTCCTTGCTCTGTCCATCATTGCTTATTTTGCTGTCAAGGTAGCAGAATTCCTTAACTCCATTTACTTCTTGACCATCAATCCTGATGTTAAGTTTCTCGCTGTTCTCATTTCTGATATTTCTCATTATTTTCTTCTTTCTTTGAATAACTCTCAATCCTTAATCTGTACTCATTTGAGTGTTCTTTCCGTTCAACAGATACTGTAATTGTTCTTCACTTTCACTCAGGATAGCAACTTCATCAGCGAATCTTATCATTAATATCCTTTCACCTTGAATTTTAATCCCACTCTTTAACCTTTCTTTTATTTCCCCATTACTTCCTCGATGTGCAGATTGAACAGTAGGGACAAAAGACCACATTCCTGTCTTACATCCTTTTTAACCCAAGCAGTTCGTTCTCGGTCGCCCACTTTTAGTATGCCCTCTTGGCATTTCTACATCTCCCTATAGCTTATCCCTATTTTTCTCTCAGTTGCGAACATCTTGCACCATTTTACATTGTCGAAAGCTTAGTCTTGGGATTTCTTTAGTCATGTTTACATTATCAACCGCAACGTCAGAACTGCCTCTCTTCTGCTGTTACCTTTCCTAAAGCCCAATTGATCGTCATCTAATCATCCTCAATTTTTTTGATCCTGCTGTGTATTATTCTCGTCAGCAACTTGGATTCATGAACTGTTAAGCTGATTGTGTGATAATTCTCGCACGTGACACTTCGTACAGTCTTCGGCATTGGGTGGCTGATATTTTTCAGAAAGTCAGATGGTATGTCGCCAGACTCATACATTCCACACACCAACGTGAATAGTCGTTTTGTTACCATTTCCCCCAACAATATTTAGAAATTTTGATGGAATGTTATCTACCCCATCTGCCTTATTTGATGTTAAGTTCTCCAAAACTTTCTCAAATTCTGATTATAAAACTAGATTTCATCTTCTAAATCGACTCATGTTTTTTTCTATCACATCAGACACAGCTTCCCCCTCATAAGGGCCTCAATTAATTCTTTCCACCTATCCACTCGCTCCTCTGCATTTAAGAGCGGAATTCCCGTTGCATTCTTAATGTTAGCACCATTCCTTTCAATCTCACCGAATGTTATTTTGACTTTCCTTATGCTTAGTCAGTCCTTCCGACAGTCATTTCTTTTTCGATTTCTTCACATATTTCATGCAGCCATTTCTTCTTAGCTTCTCTGCACTTCCTATTTATTTGATTCGTCAGCGACCTGCCGGCCGCGGTTGCCTAGCGGTTCTAGGCGCTTCAGTCCGGAACCACGCGACTGCTACGGTCGCTGGTTCGAATCCTGCCTCAGGCATGGTTGTGTGTGATGTCCTTAGGTTAGTTAGGTTTAAGTATTTCTAAGTTCTAGGGGACTGATGACTTCAGATGTTAAGTCCCATAGTGCTCAGAGCCATTTTAACCCTCAGCGACCTGTATTTCTCTGCTCTGAATTTCCGTGCACATTTTTGTAGTTCCTACTTTCATCGATAAACTGAAGTATTTCTTCTGTTACCCATGGTTTCCTCGTAGTTACCTTCTTTGTACCTGTGTTTTTCTTTCACACTCAGAGATTGCCCTTTTTTGGATATGTCCATTCCTCTTCAACTGTACTGCCTACTGAGATATTCCTAGGTAATTTATTCTTCGGGCATGCCTGAGCTATCAATGAACTGTCTCGACGTAGCTGCATTATAGGTAACATGTAAATATATAACACGTTTTGAAATCCGTAATTGTCTCAGGAGAAAATATGTGTGTTGGACAAGGGATAATGCAGCGTGGTCCTGCTGGACGTATCCCGAGCCTCCGCCAGCGTTTGGCACGGAGGACAACAAACTCTTCACTCATAGGCTGCCAGGGCCGCTCGTGAAGCTGCCAGCCGGCTACCTCACTGGTTGCACACTCATTGTAAGGGTCAGCAGAAGCGACTCTGCTGTTAGAGGAGAATGTGCTGCACTGCTTCAAGGGCAATCATGAGCATCTACAATGGTTCAAATGGCTCTGAGCAACATGGGACTTAACTTCTGAGGTCATCAGTCCCCTAGAACTTAGAACTACTTAAACCTAACTAACCTAAGGACATCACACACATCCACGGCCGTGGCAGGATTCGAACCTGCGACCGTAGCGGTCGCGCGGTTCCAGACTGTAGCGCCTAGAACCGCTCGGCCACCCCGACCGGCCCTCTACAATGCTTACGCAGCTGATAATCCTTCATACCCAGGAGGCAGCAAGTACATTTACCCGTATGACACAGCGCTAATCACATGTAAAATGCCACAAGTGATAGAAAGACGACTTCAAGTCGCCTGCATCGATCTTGAACAATGATAACATACTGGCGTATTGAGTTCAATGCTGACAAAAGCTTAGCGTCCTTCTAACGAAGAGACGACCATCGGACAGGTGCATCACGAATTATGCCTTCTTTGGAGCACGTCAGGCAAATCACACCTGGATAAGCTACAAAGCCACAAAATTAAACACTTAGGAGGACATTCCACGTCCCTCAGAACTTCTTACACGAACCAAAGAAGGAACACCAAGTATTCCACAGATTCCAACAGGCACGAAAAAATTACACAAGGCGATAAACTCCGACAGTATCCTAACGTGTCGCCAAGCGAGGAGAAATGAAAGTACTGACTGCTGTTGGATCGTCAGTAGCCCCATTCATGGGAGACATCAAAGACAGATGACACCAGGGCAACAAAGAACCTAAGCTAAATAAACACCAAAATTAGGATTGGGATGGTAAGCAATACCGCAAGATAAAACTTTAAAGCATTCAGCAACTAGGCTAGTAGCCTTGGGAGAAGTAGCTGTAGCGAAGATATATATTTCAGATGCAGAATCAACAACTGTGACAAAGGACAGTTATGAGCCGGCGCCTTGGAATGTGCATCGAGAAATGTGTTCGGCTGTTCGTGTGCTGCTGTCATGAACTATACGGAACGTGGATGAAAGATGGGGAAACCACGAGTAGGCGACACGGTGTTGCGCTTCCAGGCCTCATCACAGAACCTGGAGATCATGGGCTTATCCGTTCTGTAAAGGACGAAAGGTGGCGATCTGTTTTAAACCTGACAAAACAGTACAACGCTGACGCAGGTGCAAGTGTTCGGAGCACATATTTGAGCATGGGGCCCTGAGCAGACGAGCCCTAGGCTTCCCACGTTGGCAGTTGATGGTTCTAGTGCTGATACCAAAGTTTTCAGATAGGCTGCGTAACAAGTTATGTTCGCCACTGATGTGGTATACATAGAGATCGTGCCAACCCCTTCAGCTACAGCTTGAAGATGGCGCATTAAAGCTCCGAAACTGGTAGTTACAAAATAAATAATATCTTAAGGACAGCTGTAGGCGTTTCATTTTTTCATAATTAAGACTGCAGTCATCACGGGATCATGAAGAATGGGTCATGGGTCAACTGAAACGTCGCACTTGGTCTGATCAGTCGGCTTTCCTGTTACATCAGGTCGGTGGTAGTGTCCGGATACGCGGTTATAAAGCAAACGGCTGCTCGAAAATTGGACCGCGCCACTGGCGCAGGGCGGTGTCGCCATTATTATGCTATGAGGGGGCATTCACCTGGGTGTCCATGTGAGCTATGGCAATAATCAAAGGCACAGTGACAAGTGTGAACTAAGTGAACAGATTTGCTGATAGTCTGCAGTCCTTCATGAGCGATATTTTCCCCAACAGCGATGGCATCTTCCAGAAAAATAGCCGTCCGTGCCACAAGGCCAGAATACTACTACAATGGTTTGAGGAGAATGATACTCAAGCTGATGTCTTTAACCGCAAGTTCTTCTGATATTAACCTGATGGAACACACGTGAGATGCTACTGGACGCGATCTCTGCGCCCAAAAACCAATGGCCCGAAATTTACGGGAATGGCATAGCCTGTGCGAAGACATATACCTCCGGAAACTATCAAAAATTTGTAGAATCCATTTCAGGCATAACCGCTGATTCGTTGCATTCCAGAGGTGGGCCAACACACTATTAAACAGTCATCATAATGTTTTGGATCATTAGAGTGTTATCATGGTATTTATCGTCGAAACTATCTAGACGAAGTTGTGTTCAATCCTGCTCGCTTTTTAGAACAGTGACCCTGCAAACAGGTTAATAACAGTTATTCTCATATGTTTTCGTTGCAGTGTTGGAAACAAGTAACTAAAATTATATCTTGTGTCATACTGCAAAAAATTCAAATTAAATATATTTTAAGTTCGTTATAGCTGAGTTGACAGTTTCCGAATGCCGTCATTTTTATCTTAATTCGCAGAAATATACTCTTTAACACCACTAGCAATAGCTGGTGTTCGTTTTTAAGAAACATTCTTCTAGAATCTTTACAATAACATGCCTAACAGATTAAGATACACAGAAAAGGTGAGTCAGCGAAAGATTAGTTTATTTAGTGTTTGATACACAGTTTTTCACTTTACAACTTCAAACACAACGGGATCATAAACTTTTGGTGTCACAAGATGACTATGAAGATGAATTTATATGTGGAAGTCTTTATAACATGAATAACAAAGCAAAACGGTTAGTCCCTATTAAGATATCCTCGTCGTGTTGAAAACCCCTCCATATTAAAAGCAGCCCTTGTCGATAAAACTGAATAATTTCAGACTTCCGTAGTTAGTACTTGTCAGACTCCCCCGAACTGTCTCATTGAGCGACAATCCCCTTTCATTTTGTCAGTTTCATCTGAGTAATTTATAATCAAAGAGAACTTGAAAGGTATACTTAAAAGAAAATAAATTGCTGCGATTGTCAGGTTCGATAAAGATTATTACTGTGGGAAAATCGAAGCCAGCTCTTTACGACATCACAGTTTCTTAGGCTGTAAAAAGATTACACAGTGTTCCCTTCACATATAACCCAATATTGATGTACACTGTAAAACTTCATTTGCAAGTACTCATAAGCTTAACACGGCGTAGGGTCGTATGAACATTGTACAACAACTGAATTTGGTCCTCATATTATGGTTTGTTACAGTGTATTAGGTGAGTAGGCAGTCACAGATTCAGTCTTCTAAAGCAATTGTGCAGTATGTTCCGCTCGACTAGCTTCTGATATTGATAGTTAAAGTTGCTGACATGTTCATTACCGAAAGATACTAAGTCTGGACGCTGTATTTTAAAGTACACGTAAGTGATCAGAGAGGAAAAAACATAATAGTTTAATATCCCTGTCGCTGACAGAGTCTTTAGAGACCGCCTACTGGAGAATAGAAATGGAAATTGGCCGTATCCTCTTTAAAGAAACCATTTTCCTTAAGCGATTAGAGAAACCAACACAGATGTGCTACGTTAGAGAATTAGACCATGTGTTCACGACTACGTAGTCTGATAATTTTTTTTCTGGAATTAAGCTACATATAATAGACAAGATAAACGTCACCTTTCGTGATATTTCATTAGATACTAAATTTTTCAATAAAATGTCTTCTACGCTTCCCTCGTCCATAGTGGATCCAGCACTTGTTTAGAGTGTGTTCTGGTTTGTCGGGGTGTATATGTTTCTTGTAGGTGGTCTGAATTTAATTTCTACTCCACGATTCTCGTTAATGTTCAACTGCGTCTCAGAAATAAATGTAAGGATTTGGGTTTTGGGGCAAAAAAATTCTGGAAAGTAAAACAAATGGAATCAAGGCAAAGCCTTTTGCAGGTGATTTTGCAGTAATTCCAGAAAATCTGACAGAAGCAGTTACGTAAATACATCTTCTGTAAAAAATAATTAATAGAGCTGGTCTTAAAATTTCAGCTGAAAAAGTAAAATTCATGATAAACATAAAATGTTCCAAAATACATAGAAACACAAATAGGTAAAATAGAGCTAGTTAGTAAATTTAAATACCTTGGAGAAACTAACACCAGAATGGAGTAGAAAGATTTGCAGTAGTTGTAAGCATTTATAGAATGGAAGAGCATATCATTTGACAAATAATATCTGCAGCAAGAAATGCATATCTAGAAAAACAAAACTAAAACATGACAATCGCAACGATTTGTTTTCTTTTAAGTATACGTTTCACATTCTGTTTGATTATAAATTACCACAGTGATGAGACTTGAATGTCTGCATGCTCATGAAAGCTAAACGATGAACTATAAGGTAGAAAGAATAGATGTGCTTGACACTGGTGTACATTATTATTGTTAGCTTGTCTGCAGCAGTCTATGCAATGCAACTACCACAATGTACTGTAGCACAAACGATCAGCGAGGTATTCCTTAGCCGCGAGACGAGCGAATTACTGTGTAAGATATGTTTGTAGGTACTGAAAATCAACTCTGAGGGTTTTGATACCAACGAACAAATCTGTTCATAGTCGTTGAGGTATAGAATTTCTAAATATTTGTGCATACAATCTTGAGTGCACAGCACAAATAACCTGTATTTACACGCTTGTGGCCTTGGAAAACGTTAGCTTAGATTGATGAGTTGACATTATGGAATGAAAGTAAGCGAAGTATGCTAGTTTTTTATTTTTTTATCACTTATGTCAGATCACATCCACATCGGAAGTAAATATTTGTTTAGACGCTTCAGCATTTCTGCGTTGTGCTCCCCCCACTTCAGTTGATGAAGTTCTGATTCTAAGAATTTAATACTGTCAGTCTCTTACTGCATGCAATCTGTTATTTGTACGTTCTATGACAAATAACTAGCTATGAACCATTTATTAATGTCCATGAAAATTTCATGAACCGACCTTTATAGCCTGTACTTGATTTGCTGTTTATTGCAATGTTTTTATTATCTAAAAACAAAACAAACTTGGCACATTGTAATGTTACTGAGAAGAGAGTATAAGAATAAATAGCACATTACAGGCAAAATTTCTCAACTACTAAGAGGAATTTCTGTAGAGAACAGAAGTGTGCCACAAGGAAACCTTTCAATCTGGATTTATCACCCTGGAAGTCTGCTGCACATGTTTCTGTATGATGCTTAAGCGTTATCCAAGTGTATATATTATCTCTTTCAACGTTCACTGAATGAATGCTGCAGCTTCTTCTGACTAAGTTAATATTGTCGACAACAAGTCCCATTATATAAGACAAGCCACGCTTTTCCAGTTGTCTCGGGTCCAGCTGATGTGGTTACGAGAGCAGGAGAGGCGCTGCAGGCGGTTTCGTACTGCCACAGCCAATTAACGCCAAACTCCGCCGCACTGTCCTAACGGAAACGTTCGTCATTTGTCCCACATTGATTTCTGAGGTTGTTTAATGCGGTGTTGCTTGTCTGTTAGCAGTGGGAACTCTACGCAAACGCCGCTGCTCTTGGTCGTTAAGTGAAGGCCGTCGGTCACTGCGTTGTCCGCGGTGAGAGATAATGCCTGAAATGCGATATTCTCGGAACAGTCTTGACACCATGGGTCTAGGAATACTGAATTCCCTAACTATTTCCGAAATGGAACGTCCCCTGCGCCTAGCTCCAACTACCATCCCGCGTTCAACGTCTGTTAACTCCTGTCGTTCGGCCGTAATCATGTCGGAAACCCTTGCACATGAATCACCCAATTACAAAAGACACTCCGTGAATGAAAGGCACATTCACACCTTCTGCACACTTTATTGCCGCCATCTGTATATGTGCCTATCAGTATCCAATGACTTTGTCACTTCATTGTATGAAACTAACATTTGCCATTAGAAAAAGCGACACTTATATCTTCAAACTTCACAAACAGCAAGGGACGAAAGCCAGGAAGAGAATGGTAAGAATACTAACATGTCCGTTCTCAGCCCGAAGCCCTTTGGAGGGGCGACAGCATGCTGGTAGACAATGTGACAGACGCGAATGTTACTTGAAGATGAAAATTTGGGGGCATGCTGCAAAAATTTCCCTGATATCATGCACAAATACGCGCAAACAATTAGATTGATACCGAGTCTTTTACTGTCGATGGGCAATAGTAAACACAGTGTCTGATAGTGGTGCGTCCGGAAGGTGGGAGGGGGAGGGGGGCGCGGTTGAGGGAGCGATATATAGATATTCTTGTTGTCATTCACGCTGCAGAGGTACTTGCCACATCTTAAGAGGACGGTTGAGGGCGTAAGGCACGCTTGCGCCCGTGTGTAGGGATCTGCGCCAGAAAACCGCTACGTCAGAGTTCGGCGAGCGGGATCTGGGAACCTCACAAAACTGCCGCCCTTGTCTTGAGGAAAGCTTTTCCGCCGCATCTCAAGAGTAAACATGTGTTCTACCGTATTCCGTTTCCTTGCGTGAGAACCTTTGAACCGTCGCGCAAAAATTTTTACTGCCGCTTTTATTTATGAGATAAATGTTAACTGAACCAGAAGCGATATGCACTAGTTATGTTATAAGGGTCACTATTCTTCTTAAAAAACTGTTAAAACGAATTTCGTTCACTTGCTGAACCATCAATTAGGGCAGTTCACAAACAACAACTCAAGTACACATGTTATTCCCAAACGTTATCGTGAAAGTAGGGGCAAGGAGGTGCTGATGAAATAACACACACTGCTAAAGATACCATTTTTGTTTTAAAAGACTCAATAAACCGCTACGTCAGAGTTCGGCGAGCGGGATCTGGGAACCTCACAAAACTGCCGCCCTTGTCTTGAGGAAAGCTTTTCCGCCGCATCTCAAGAGTAAACATGTGTTCTACCGTATTCCGTTTCCTTGCGTGAGAACCTTTGAACCGTCGCGCAAAAATTTTTACTGCCGCTTTTATTTATGAGATAAATGTTAACTGAACCAGAAGCGATATGCACTAGTTATGTTATAAGGGTCACTATTCTTCTTAAAAAACTGTTAAAACGAATTTCGTTCACTTGCTGAACCATCAATTAGGGCAGTTCACAAACAACAACTCAAGTACACATGTTATTCCCAAACGTTATCGTGAAAGTAGGGGCAAGGAGGTGCTGATGAAATAACACACACTGCTAAAGATACCATTTTTGTTTTAAAAGACTCAATAATAAATTTTTCAGTCTGGCATTTTAAAAAAAAAATTTCAAAATAATTTCCAATAGCTGACAAATTTTCTTTACGACGTTAACAACTTCCCAATAATAAGATTTTAAACTTGACATATATATATCACAACAATTAAAAAAAAAACTCTTTCAAACAGCTGGCAAAATTTTTCTCTGTGTAAAGGATATTGCAACGTATGACGTTAACAACTTCCCAATAATAAGTTTTTAAACTCATATAAATAAGAGGACAATTCCTTAAAAAAAACTTAAAGTAGCTAGTTTGTACTAAAGTTAAAATAGTTGTCTCTTGCCAATTAAATAACTTATATTACACCCGTCAGTTGTTATGAGATAAATGTGAATAAGCGAGCACACAAACCTTCACATTAAAGGCAGTTTCCAAAAAATTTTCCTTAGCTCGGTGAGGGAATGACATGCGTAAAGGTGCCCAAATCACAATGACCTAGTAGATAGTGTCGGAAGTTCCATGCGGCTTTTCGCGGATGATGCTGTAGTATACAGAGAAGTTGCAGCATTAGAAAATTGTAGTGAAATGCAGGAAGATCTGCAGCGGATAGGCACTTGGTGCAGGGAGTGGCAACTGACCCTTAACATAGACAAATGTAATGTATTGCGAATACATAAAAAAAGGATCCTTTATTGTATGATTATATGATAGCGGAACAAACACTGGTAGCAATTACTTCTGTAAAATATCTGGGAGTATGCGTGCGGAACGATTTGAAGGGGAATGATCATATAAAATTAATTGTTGGTAAGGCGGGTTACCAGATTGAGATTCATTGGGAGAGTCCTTAGAAGATGTAGTCCATCAACAAAGGAGGTGGCTTACAAAACACTCGTTCGACCTATACTTGAGTATTGCTCATCAGTGTGGGATCCGTACCAGATCGGGTTGACGGAGGAGATAGAGAAGATCCAAAGAAGAGCGGCGCGTTTCGTCACAGGGTTATTTGGTAACCGTGATAGCGTTACGGAGATGCTTAACAAACTAAAGTGACAGACTCTGCAAGAGAGGCGCTCTGCATCGCGGTGTAGCTTGCTCGCCAGGTTTCGAGAGGGTGTGTTTCTGGATGAGGTATCGAATATATTGCTTCCCCCTACTTATACCTCCCGAGGAGATCACGAATGTAAAATTGGAGAGATTAGAGCGCGCACGGAGGCTTTCAGACAGTTGTTCTTCCCGCGAACCATACGCGACTGGAACAGGAAAGGGAGGTAATGACAGTGGCACGTAAAGTGCCCTCCGCCACACACCGTTGGGTGGCTTGTGGAGTATAAATGTAGATGTAGATGTAGGCGGAATAGTTATTGGTGGTCTACAGGGCCACAGTAGATCAGCCCCAAAACGACCATTACAAGCCACCACCTCCTCGAGTTACCCAAAAGATGTAGCAAGGGCAGTGACTGCACAGACACCGAACCGCAGAGGCACGCGACACCGA
The DNA here is from genome assembly GCF_021461385.2 of Schistocerca piceifrons. Taxonomy (NCBI): domain Eukaryota; kingdom Metazoa; phylum Arthropoda; class Insecta; order Orthoptera; family Acrididae; genus Schistocerca; species Schistocerca piceifrons. Next base: position 158,433,403 of record NC_060138.1, on the reverse strand, counting down.
CCCTAAATCACCCAACCGAGGTATGGATGAAACGGCCCGTCCAAGAAGCAATTACCATATTCCAGCGGACAGGCAAACGAAAACTGTGGTGGGAAGACCCCAACAAAACCACTGAAGAAACTCATACACTTCAGTAGAACTTGAAAAACCCCTAACTCTGTTACATAAAAACAGTACTCAACTTCTCGCACTCCACCACAGCGCCGGGAACACGTTGCACTTCCAAATGCTCGTCAGAGACAACCGCTGCCAGTGGTTTCAACGGTCGATAAAAAGACATACGGTCCCACGCGCTGATCTTCTGCGCCACGGCTTCTAAGTTTCATAAGCCACGTACACGCAGGTAGGGCAGACTTAGCCCCTGACAGCCAAGGGGTCGGCCAATGCACGTGGCGAGCAGTTGACGACCCCCAACAACAGGGCCCCGCTCGCACCACCACCTCTCTCGGTCACAACCCAGTACGTACCCCTCGATCGTCACGAGACCGTACACTTGCTCCACCTCCCGCCAGAGGGCGATAGCGATCCAAAAAGCGCGCCAAACAGAAAGCGCCACCGCAAACACTAGACGCGAAGCGAAAGCACTCAGCCTGGCGCGCTTTTCGAAGAGCCGGACACAACTAGGGCTCACTTGCTCTATATTTTCCCAGAATACACGTAGACTAAGTAAAATGTATTGTTGACAGTACATACATTCGAGCTTTTAGTGCTGTTACGTAGGTTGATCACACGGAATAAGAAGTAGTGACGGAATTAGACGCGGCAAAATTTTACGTTTGACGAAAGATTTCATGCCAAGAATATTTATTTTCTGATAAGAAGTTTTTTCACGATGCACTAATAATAAAAATACTCTTCATGTACTGTACTTGCAATTACCAACAGGAACTGCGTGAACCTCGCATATTAATGCTGTAAAAACAACGACACATCTTTGATATAATGAGAGATAACTTGCCCAAATCATTTAAGAAACAGATCAGCTTAAAAGTTGAGGAAGCATTGTCACAGTAAGCTACACTACTGGCCATTAAAATTGCTACACCACGAAGATGACGTGTTACAGACGCGAAATTTAACCGACAGGAAGAAGATACTGTGATATGCAAATGATTAGCTTTTCAGAGCATTCGCACAAGGTTGGCGCCGGTGGCGACACCTACAACGTGCTCACATGAGGAAAGTTTCCAATCGATTCTCATACACAAACAGCAGTTGACCGGCGTTGCCTGGTGAAACCTTGTTGTGATGCCTCGTGTATGGAGGAGAAATGCGTACCATCACGTTTCCGACTTTGATAAAGGTCGGATTGTAGCCTATCGCGATAGCGGTTTATCGTATCGCGACATTGCTGCTCGCGTTGGTCCAGATCCAATGACTGTTAGCAGAATATGGAATCGGTGGGTTCAGGAGGGTAATACGGAACGCCGTGCTGGATCCCAACGGCCTCATATCACTAGCAGTCGACAGGCATCTTATCCGCATGGCTGTAACGGATCGTGCAACCACGTCTCTCTCCTTGAGTCAACAGATGGGGACGTTTGCAAGACAACAACCATCTGCACGAACAATTCCAGACGTTTGCAGCAGCATGGACTATCAGCTCGGAGACCATGGCTGCGGTTTTCCTTGACACTGCATCACAGACAGGAGTGCCTGCGATGGTGTGCTCAACGACGAACCGGGATGCACGAATGGCAAAACATCATTTTTTCCGATGAATCCAGGTTGTGTTTACAGCATCATGATGATCGCATCCGTGTTTGGCGACATCGTGGTGAACGCACATCGGAAGCGTGTATTCGTCATCGCCATACTAGCGTATCACCCGGCGTGATGGTATGGGGTGCCATTGGTTACACGTCTCGGTCACCTCTTGTTCGCATTGACGGCACTTTGAACAGTGGACGTCACATTTCAGATATGTTACGACCCGTGGCTCCACCCTTCATTCGATCACCGAGAAACCCTACATTTCAGCAGGTTAATGCACGACCGCATGTTGCCGGTCCTGTACGGGCCTTTCTGGATACACAAAATGTTCGACTGCTGCCCTGGCAAGCCCATTCTCCAGATCTCTCACGAATTGGAAATGTCTGGTCAATGGTGGGCGAGCAACTGGCTCGTCACAATACGGTAGTCACTACTCTTGATGAACTGTGGTATCGTGTTGAAGCTGCATGGGCAGCTGTACCTGTACACTCCATCCAAGCTCTGACTCAATGCCCAGGCGCATCAAGGCCGTTATTACGGCCAGAGGTGGTTGTTGTAGGTGCTGATTTCTCAGGACCTATGCACCCAAATTGCGTGAAAATGTAATCACGTGTCAGTTCTAGTATAATATATTTGTCCAATGAATACCCGTTTGTCATCTGCATTTCTTCTTAGTGTAGCAATTTTAATTGCTAGTAGTGTATATTAGCTTTGGATGAATTTTCTGTTCGAAACAGTATTATGTATAGAAAAAGTAGAATTAGTATCTTTATTGTTATAGCTTCAGCTCACGACACAGATTCCTGATGAAGAATTAAATGTGGCGTTGTACAGCAAAAAATGTGGGACGGAGCACGTTTCATTTTGAGTCGTTGCTTCGAGTTCGTGAGGAATTAACGATAAGTCGGAGGCGACGTGGCACGCCCAGGGAGGTGACGTGACGCGCTCGGACAAACGTGCCGCTGGCGTAGCTTTGTTCACCCTCCAGTCTGGAGGCCCGCGGGGGCGGCCACGCCGGCTGCGCCCTGCCCTCGTTACCTGTCGGCTCGCAGCGTGCCGCTGCGCCTCGACAGATGAGCTGCGGGCACAGGCGAAGCGGCTCGGACTCGAACCCCCGCCGGCCGCCGGCACCCCGGGGGAAATATGGACGCCGCCCGCCCGGGGGAAAGATCCAAGTTTTCGTTAGGAGGAGAGGTGACAAATACAGAATTTGCATTTAAATAGGGTATTTCCATCTGTGATACGAGGAGGCGGTCCCGCGGCGGGCCCGCGCGCCGGTATTAAACATCAAATTGCGGCCGGCCGCTGGGCGGTGCTGTCCCTCAAGGTAGCAAAGTGCCGCCCCTGACCTCCTCCACCCCACACCCACCCCACCATCCATACGCACATAACTGCAGTGTCGCTACACGCGTACCGCTAGCACACGGGGCACGGTAACATGCCCGGCGTTATTTATCAACGAAAGTTTATTTCAAATTGTTTGACATACTGCAGTTGCCCTTCGAACTCCGACTTTCGACGTGGATTTAAATCATAACTTTAGGCGTTGAGGTAAATTTAGATTCCCAAGAACAATTTGCGTCGTGAAAGTTTCGGAAAACGTTGCATTCAATGAAAACTTTGCAACTCGAAACAATTTACTGTCTTTTTTTTATCTTCGTATTGATCAACTAGGATCATGCAGCTATTTCAGTTCTTCTTCCGTCTTTGTTGCTTCCTGTTTTTCCAGTACTCCTTCATCTTCTACTGTGCGCCCTAAAACACTAATCATCATCATCATCATCTTCTACTCTTGTTGTCTTTTTCTTTCTTCTGTCCTAGTGTAAGTAGGCTGTTTAGGTTCTTATATTGGTAACGCCACCACCACATAGCGCTCTGTATGAAAATCACTGGCTATGCTGTGTGCAGTCTGTCGCTGGGTGGCATTGTTGGAATTTGCTATTGTAGTGTTGGGCAGTTGGCTGTTAACAGCGCGTAGCGTTGCGCAGTTCGAGGTGAGCCGCCAGCATTGGTGGATGTGGGGTGTGAGATGGCGGAATTTTGAGAGCGGATGATCTGGACGTGTGTCCATAAGAGACAGCAAATTTGTAAGACTGAATGTCATGAACTGATATATATATTATGACTTTTGAAGACTATTAAGGTAAATACATTATTTTTTCTCTATCAAAATCTTTCATTTGCTAACTATGACTATCAGTAGTTTGTGCCTTCAGTACTTAGAATCTTTTATTCAGCTGGCAGTATTGGCGCACGCTGTATTGCAGTAGTTTGAGGTAAGTGATTCATGAAAGGTATAGGTTATTGTTAGTTCAAATGGCTCTGAGCACTATGGGACTTAACATCTGTGGTCATCAGTCCCCTAGATCTTAGAACAACTTAAACCTAACCAACCTAAGGACATCACACACATCCATGCCCGAGGCAGGATTCGAACCTGCGACCGTAGCAGTTGCGCGGCTCCGGACTGAGCGCCTAGAACCGCTAGACCACCACGGCCGGCTATTGTTAGTCAGGGCCGTTCTTTTGTAGAGATTATTAAAAGTCAGATTGCGTTGCGCTAAAAATATTGTGTCAGTTTAGTGTTGATCAGAATAAGTAAAGAGAGAAATGTCTGAGTACGTTCAGTTTTGCTCAGCTGCTTGAAAAGCAAATAATGTAAGAGGTTTATCAGCACAGTAATTCGTAAACTTTTCTAAGGGGACGTTTCACGAGGTGTTCCCGATTTCGGCATGGGAAGCCTTCAAAATTTCATATTTTATTCTTAAATGTTTCTTTTTCTTATTTCCCGTACTTTGGTGGTGTTTATTTCTGGTAATTTTCTTATTCCTGTTCAAAAATGGTTCAAATGGCTCTGAGCGCTATGGGTCTTTAACATCTGAGGTCATCAGTCCCCTAGAACGTAGAACTACTTAAACCTAACTAACCTAAGGACATCACACACATCCATGCTCGAGGCAGGATTCGAACCTGCGACCGTAGCAGTCGCGCGGCTCCGGACTGAAGCGCCTAGAACCTCTCGGCCACCACGGCCGGCCTTATTTCTGTAATCAGTGCTATTCTTACTTGCTTGTGCCAGATATGAATTAGTATTTGTTTCGTTAGCCTGTCCTCATTCATTTCGTAAAAGTGTCAAAAGAAGATCAGTGTTCGCGTTGTTATTATTTCTGATATTTTCCCTGTATTTCTCATCTTGTGATAATAAATATTTTTTTCTAATAATCCATCTTTAAAGCAACAAATCACTATTTCCCCAGCCTGTGTCTAATTCTCGGTAAAATCATACAAACTGTCAACAGATGTCCGTGCGCTCGTGTCCTGCACGGAAGATAACATCCTGGTCAACGGACAACCACGCCAACAATGACGTGTGGTGTTTTCCGGGTAGTTCCACATCCACAATCGCTGTGTACACTGTCACAGACGGTACAGTATGGCACAGAGAAGATACCTACCACGCTCTCTGCGGTGGAGGGCCGTGGGAAGAATGGAAGCAGAACGGTCGCAAACAGATGTAGCCCGATGGCTTAATGTGAATCGTTCTGTTGTTTTTCGGATGTGGCAACACTTTATTGAGACCGAAACCCTATCCCGAAGATAAGGGCGGGGCCGACCATGTGTAACATTATAAAGAGAGGATCTTTATTTCGCTGTAAGGGCACGACGGTACCGCCTTAGTATGCACGGCAACTGGCATCTGACCTCACAGCATCCACTGGATGTGTTGCAGCGAGGCGGAGTGGCCTTTATTGATGGAGACCTGCTGTATGTGTACCTCTGATGCGTCTTCACCGAACGAAACGTCTAGATTGGAGCCATCAATTCACCACCTGGACGGTCGAACAGTGCACCAATGTTCTTTCCACAGATGAGTCCAGATTTGGTCTAGACAGTGATTCTCAACGGAACCACACCTGGAGGGTGCCGGTGTGTACAGCAATCTGGACCACCACCACTGAAGGTCTCGCTGTATGGTGGTACAACATGCAATTAAAAGGCCGGAAATGATGTTTATGTTGATCTCTATTCCAATTTTCGGTACAGGTTCCGAAACTCTCGGAACCGAGGTGATGCAACACGTTTCTTGATGTGTATAAATATTTGATGTGTGTATAAATATTTGTTCTTAAAGGTTCGTAATTCAGATTTATTTCTCTCTATGCCTTGGTCGACTTCAGTCGCTTATTCACACAATAGTAACTTCAAACTGAAACAAAAATCTTTTTCAACATAGTAGGAAATCACGTTCATATAAAGCCTCACAGTTATACACCAAACAACGGATAACAGAGAACTAAAGAAGTGTCTCTGTCAATTGAAACCTATAAACTGTGTAATTGACCTTGAACTTAAATGTTGAAGTTGTTCTTAATTGTTCGTAACGCTTTCTTGCAGATTCAACGCTATTATGACTTTTTTTCCCACGATAAGGTAAGTGCTCAAAAATTAATCTAGACCTAAATTTCAAACTCATCTTTTCCCGATGTCCTCTGCAAAAAAAGCCTCGTTGTCTAGGGAAGGCGAGCTTGAAATTAATAAGAACTGAGACATTTTCATTTGTTCTTAAAGGTTCGTAATTGAGATTTATTCCTCTCTATGTCTTGGTCGACTTTAGTCGCTTATTCACAAAAAGTAAATTCAAACTGAAACAAAAATCTTTTTCAACATAGTAGTAAAACACGTTCATATAAAGCTTCTAAGTTACACATCAAACAACGGAGAACAAAGAACTAACGAACTGCCTATGTCAGTTGAAAACTGCAAACTGTGTCGTGGCGCGCTTTCTTCACAAGTATTAATGAGTTATGGTTACGCACCAGAACCTTCGAGGATCTCTAAAGTCATTTAAATTATTTTTTAACATCCAGATATTACATAAGTGTATATTTGAATAAAAGTTTTTGTTTCCTTGTGCAAGAAGGTCAAAAGAACTAAAAAAGTGATTACAATTGTTTTAAGTAATTACGACTGTAAGTTTGGAAATTCCAGAATGGGAAGCCTATTAACCTTTATTTAGGTAATGTAATTACGTTATTTTACATTAAATATAACTGTTTCTTTCAAAGCCAATTACATTTCCGTAACAAAACATATATAACAAATTAATAATAATTTGTGGTTTGGAATAACGTAAATAACATTTCATGATTTCGCCAGATGTGATGATATTGGCTATGACTTCAGCAAGTGCCGTCCGTGGTGGCCGAGCGGTTCTAGGCGCTTCAGCCCGGAGCCAAGCGACTGCTGCGGTCTCAAGTTCTAATCCTGCCTCGGGCATAGATGTGTGTGATGTCCTTAGGTTAGTTAGGTTTAAGTAGTTCTAAGTTCTAGGGGACCGATGACCTCAGATGTTAAGTCCCATAGCGCTCAGAGCCATTTGAACCTTTAACAAATTAAACAATGTAAGGTTACAGTATTTTGAGGTGTATTTTGTTCAAAATTATGATCTCCCTTATTGTTCTCTACTTTAAAATGAAATTAATATGAAGACCAACTTTCTGGAATATTGTGTCTATGTGTTGTTATTAACAGGAATGATCTCGTTAATTATAAACAGTAAACAAAATGATTGTAGCTGCGTAAGTTCCACTGTATCATTCATTTCACCGCAAGACAAATATCATATCTCACAGAACAGTTCAAAACCAAAAGTGGTACCTATCTCTTCATTACGTGTGATTACGCTAAATTTTTTACTTTACGCATTGATGACACTAAAGCCAAGAGCTGAGGATAGAGGAAAAGAAGGGTGGTTGGGGGTATTAGTTGTATACTGTGTTTACACTTAGAAAATTACGTAAATAAATTAAGTTTTAAAAATATGTAAATAAACTAAGTTTGCTTCGACATCATCGACAGACTTCACTTCTTTCTCTGTGTAGAAAATGCATTAATAAGCAACCGGATAACGAGGTAGGACGCGAATAGAATGAAGACGATTATCATCAACTTATCTCCTAAGTGCCATATGTTCTTTTTTTTTAAAAAAAAACGGCTTCTATCGGCTTCTTTATTAGCTGAAAAATGTCGGTCTACTGACAGCATCAAAATAGCAGTGGGATAGTCAGTGTACCGATCAGCTTCTTGGCGTCTCTCTCCCAATCACAGAACGTGTGACTACTACAGAGACAGAAGTAGACGGTGAGAGAGAGTGGGGGAGGGGGAGGGAGGGAGAGAGAGAGAGAGAGAGAGAGAGAGAGAGAGAGAGACGGGAGCGATAAAGGAGGAGAGGGAAGACCGATATCTCGATACGGGCGCCGGCTGACTTACTGCTTGTTTTGACGGCCGCCAGATGAATGGATATTGGAGTTTCTTTGGGTGTTTGCGGCGCGTAAATCAGCGAACTGTCCAAGAGGCGGGAGCACCTGCGCGGCCGCCCTCACAAAGGCGTGCCGTGATTTACACTCGGCGTGCGCAATCTGCGACCCCGGCCCTGCCAGCAGCCGCCGCCGCTGCTACTGGACGGTCGCGCAGGCCGCCTCCACTGCGTCCGCGTCCCAGCACTCGCTCCTCGTTAGAGCCAACGACCCGCGTCGTCTTACTCCAGTGAGAAATCTAGTATCTTCTTATGCCATCGTCTCTCATAAGTTTGGCACCCTTTCTTTTCTGTGACAGTATAGCTTCCTAATGAATATTAACGTTGCCGTACCCTTCGATTTGTAATTTCAAGCACGAATTCTATTTCGTATGGTCTGCAGCAGCCATAAGGTGTAGGGAAGAATATACTCTACACTACAATATTATTCTTAAAATAACATCTCCGAGTGTTTTGCTATATTACTGATAAAAGCACCAAGCTTTCTGTCGGTTACAGTGCCTTTCTATACAAATACCATTACTTACAGACATCAGTACAATAATCTCGTTAAATATGTCATCAGGTGTCTGGGATGTTTCAGTTTTAGTTGTATGTGTCGTAAAAACCGATATAATGCTCTCAAGTTATGCATGCATCGATCAAAAGATCAAGCAACACAAGCGTGGAGTAGGCCACACAAAAGATTGACTGTTGGAAAGTCATGAACATACAAACGGGTCTCCGTTGATTGCTGAAACCCAAAACTGCTGTAATTATGTCTATTGATACACCCGCTGACCTCATATTTTCTTTTGAAGTGACTGATTGTCCTAGATACGTTCCTCCTGCTACACTTCTGGTTTCTTTAAATTTTTTCATCCATCGATACGAAGCTTTGGTTTCTGGAGCCTTCTTTTCTCGCTGTAAAGTGAGTGTGTCATTTACGCTGCATTTTGTAGTCGAGTTCCATTTTTTATATCTTAACATATATTTCGTTGTATTACTATATTAGCAACACTGTCATGTCGGAAGAGTTTTTACATGCATTACGTGACTAAGTTTCGACCCAAAAACTGTTCCCGTAAGTTTAAAATTTCAGTATATCATAAAGTTACAAAACTATGGCATCCGTTTTCGTTGACCTCTTCAACGAAGAAACGCGGCTAATCGGCTTCTCGTGTACAACCGATGTATTTCTCGTCACACGATAAGATAGCTGCTGTTATTACACCAGTAGTCTGTTGTTTGGTAAAACGTTCTCCTTATTTCACGCATTCCTTTTCACAGTTTCCGAGATGCACTATGTGAACAAAAGTGTCCGGACACCTGGCTGAAAATGACTTACAAGTTCGTGGCGACCTCCATCGGTAATGTAGGAATTCAGTATGGTATCGGCCCACCCTTAGCCTTGATGACAACTTCCACTCTCACTGGCATACGTTCAATCGGGTAGTGGAAGATTTCCTGGGGAATGGCAGCAGATTTTTCACGGAGTGCTGCACTCAGAAGACGTACCGATCCTGGTCGATGAGGCCTGGCACAAAGTCAGCGTTCTAAAACATCCCAAAGGCGTTCTATAGGATTCAGGTCAGGGCTCTGTGCAGGCCAGTCCATTACAGGGATGTTATTGTCATGTAATCATCCCGTCACAGGCCTTGCATTATGGACAGGTACTCGATCGAGTTGAAAGGTGCAGTCGCCATCCCCGAATTGCTCTTCAACAGTCGGGAGCAAGAAGGGGCTTAAAGCATCAATGTAGGCCTGTGCTGTGATAGTGCCACGCAAAACAACAAGGGGTGCAAGCCCCCTCCATGAAAAACACGATCACACCATAAGACCACCGCCTCCGAATTTTACTGTTGGCACTGCACAAGCTGGCAGATGATGTTTACCGGGCATTCGCCATAACCACACCCTGCCATCTGATCGCCACATTGTGTACCGTGATTCGTCACTCCACACAACGTTTTCGCACTGTTCAAACGTCCAGTGTTAACGCTCCTTACGCCAAGCAAGGTTTCGTTTGGTATTTACCGGCGTGATGTATGGCTCATGAGTAGCCGCTCTCCCGACTAACTGTCATAATACTTGCAGTTCATCCTGATGCAGTTTGGAATTCCTGTGTGATGGCCTGGATAGATGTCTGCCTATTACACATTACGACCCTCTTCAACTGTCGGCGGTCTCTGTCAGTCAACAGACGACTGTACGCTTTTGTGCCGTACGTCTCGCTTCACGTTTCTATTCCATTGTCATATCGGAAACAATGGAGCCAGGGATGTTTAGGAGTGTGGAATTCTCGCGTACAGATGTGTGACACAAGTGACACCCAATCACGTGACCACGTTCGAAGACCGTGGGTTCCGCGGAGCGCCCCGCTCTGCTCTCTCACTGTGAGTAATGACTACTGAGGTCGTTGATATGGAGTAGGCAGTAGGTGGCTGCACAATGCACCTAATATGAAAAACATGTGTTTCTGGGGGTGTCCGGATACTATTGATCACATAGTGTATCTGCTTATGGAATGCAAGTATAGTTATGCAGCTAAGTGTTTTCTAGCGGCAGCTCCTGTCGCCTCTGGTGCTGCTTTAAAACCACGACACTGTGTAACTACAAATACTAAGAAACCAAGAGATAAATGTTTATTTCAGTCTTCCACTGATCACCACCCCCTCCCCCCCCCTTTCTGTGTGTGTACCGTCGACCCCTCCTCTCCATCTACATGCCCCCTGTCAGTCCACCCCTCCGCCCCCACTCTCTGTCCGTGTCCACCTGCCCTTCACTCTGTCCACTTTCTTCTCATCCCTCTCTCTAACTCCCCCTGAATCCCCTCCTCCTGTCCATCTGTTCCTTCCCCCCTCCCCATTTCCTCCTCCCCCTCTCTCTGTCCATTTTCTTCTCCCCCTTTCTCTCTCCACTTTATCACTTTCACACGAATGCTTCTCACCTCCACAATATTTCTTTCCAGAATGTAACTAATATGTGTACCGTTTGGTTGAAATCGTTCCAAGGGTTTAGAGTGAGCTTTTTAACCATTGCTTAGCCCGCGTACATACAGATCAAATTTATAGCACAAATATGTAACACATTTCGCACGTATTTGTACACATACTTCACCAGTATTTCTAGAGACTTTCGCCCTGCTGTTTCATTTTCATGACACTCCATGTTTCTCTTGAGCTTTGGGCTGTACATTGATTTAATTGTGCAGATACATCCAAAAGTATATGCAGCTACAGTCTGTGAAATACGTTCGAAAAGAGATACCACTAAAGAAATAGGGTAAGGCTGTTCGAACCGTACCTCTTAAGGGAAAGTTACTGTGTTTAAATAACACAATTGATTTTGCATAAACTGAGTCTTAATTTTTTAAGCTCTCGACCAGCTACCACATAAATTCAAAAATCTTCTCCCAAAACTAGTTTTTAACCTTTCTCAAAACTGTACCTCCGGTACGGTTACGGCATCCAGTTTCCTGATTCTTACCATTTATAGCCCAATTCGTACTTCGGATAACAATGCAGCGAAGATATAACAAATCCATGGAATAATGAAACAGGCCGGCCGGAGTAGCCGAGCGGTTCTAGGCGCTTCAGTCTGGAACCGCGCGACCGCTACGGTCGCAGGTTCGAATCCTGCCTCTGACATGGATGTGTGCGATGTCCTTAGGTTAGTTAGGTTTAAGTAGCTCTAAGTTCTGGGGGACTGATGACCTCAGCTGTTAAGTCCCATAGTGCTCCCAGCCATTTGAAACATTTGAATAATAAAACAAAACACCACAAAAACAAATTACAAACTATAAATTTAACGTTACTTCCATAGTTACATATAATGAAATTACGCTTAGGAAACAAAACACAAATTCGAAACAAATTTCTTAACTTGGCATATCGAAAATCAGTTCATTTCAGTACAGAGATCACAGAAATATTTCTTAACTTTACTTTCCACGCTGACTGTAGGTCATGCACCCAACCTTTACATTTCATACACTGAATAATGTCTTCTTCTCGATCTACCTTACACAGTTGACGTAACCAATGGGCTCTGTCGTTGGTACTTTATTCTTGTTAAGATTTTCGTCTATCAGTTTCTTTTTTATAGGTGTGGGCACAGGTCCCTTCCTTTTACTCCCTTTTTCTGTGGCTTCTGCTTCCTTTCTGTGAGGACTAGATGAGAATTCCATTGCTGGTTTCGGCATTTTTCTTGATAACTGTTGTTATGTCGAAAATCCAGACTGATCACTGAGTGGTTTCGCAATGTTCTGAGGCCTTCCATATTTTCGCGTTGTTGCTTTAATTCCATCAGCCAATTCTTGGTCTCATTGATCAACAATACATACTGTAGTAGCTACAAAGTGTCCTTCTTTGACGACATTTGTATCTTATGGCCGCAAACCTGTCGCCGTAAAACCGTTTAGTGCTGTGTCCTTACAAGCTGATCAGGGATATGCATTATCGGGGAGTTCTGCAATGTTACCTTGTTTTCTGGCACCAAAACGACGCTTCATTGTCGTTGGTTTTTAATGTTTCAAAGAACAATCTGATCAATGACTGCACACGGTGAGTCGCGTGAGCAGGAAATGAATCACAATTCTACCATAATCATGAGCCAGCCGAACGACCTCTAAAATTTTGTGTATGTGTACATTTTATGTAACGTTCTAGCCATCGGACAAACAGTTCTGATGTCATCCATCCATCTGTCGAGTATCCAAGTGCTATGTTTGATGGAGTTTCTTGGCCGTGCGGTTCTAGGCGCTGCAGTCTGAAACCGCGAGACCGCTACGGTCGCAGGTTCGAATCCTGTCTCGGGCATGGATGTGTGTGATGTCCTTAGGTTAGTTAGGTTTAACTAACTCTAAGTTCTAGGGGACTAATGACCTCAGAAGTTGAGTCCCATGATGCTCAGAGCCATTTGAACCATTTTTGATGGAGTTCCTCTCTCTAAGTCATCATGCTTTATGCTGCGCTTAAATATTAACGTCGGAGATGTGAATTCACCTGCTGCATTCACTGCACACACAAATGTCGTTATAAGAACCATTTCTCCGCTTGTGATTGCTCCCACTTCGTCCCTGCCTTGTTGGGCAATAACTTTAAGAGTTTTGTGAACTGTGGGTAGTTCTTTTCTTTCCTCCTCCGGGTAAATCTCATCAGTTCCATGTTGATGTTAACTACGTATATGATTAACCCATCCTTTCATTATTCACGTTCCATAATCCACAACTTAGTATTTTTAAGATTTATCAAGTATGGAAGTTAATATATGTCAGGCACCAGCAATCGCCACATTTTCTTATACTCACAACTGTTTTAATTAATATATCGAAGTCAATAAATATTCATTTTACCCGTGACTGAATTCAGGCTTTCAATAACTTAAATTCACCCCACGCACCACCCACCTCTGTGCAGGGCGCATCGTAAAGCACTTTCCTGTCCAGAAATTGAACAAAGGCCACTGTTTTTCAAGAATTACACAGGAAAACGAAAAAAAAAATTTCTGTGGCGTAAGGTTGCGGAGTCTATTTAGATACTTACGGCTCAAATGGCTCTGAGCACTATGGGACTTAACATCTATGGTCATCAGTCGCCTAGAACTCAGAACTACTTAAACCTAACTAACCTAAGGACATCACACACATCCATGCCCGAGGCAGGATTCTAACCTGCGACCGTAGCGGTCACGCGGTTCCAGACTGAAGCGCCTAAGACCGCACGGCCACACCGGCCGGCTTAGATACTTATGACAATGAATACTTAGCCTACAAATCATTCTATCTCAATAGACTCTGGTTCTCACGATAAACCGTTCTATAAAAAATACACCTCCTTTACTAGTCTACCCTCATTAACATGTCATTTTAGAACTAAGGTAGCTGTACACAGTATGGCCTGTGTCTCAGTATGGCTTAGTACCTTTGTCTTGTTAACTATGACAGGGATCCGACAGACGGCACCTCATGCGCATTTGTCAAACTACGGTAACTATCTCCGTTTCTCAGGCACTACATTTGCATTTGACATATCTTCTAAAAGACAAAAACCGAATTTCGGGAACCGTTATTCGCTGCCGTGTTTACATGTCTGTAGTGTATTTGCTAGTCCGATTAAATATGGCGCCTGGAAAACAGCTGCTACAGTTTATGATTTGGTAAGCACAATCGCCATTTCTCTTCAATTAGACGAGGTGTAAACAGCTTCAGTCTAATGTTTCTAATTTTTAAAGTAAGTCGAAACCTGACAGCCCAAGCATGTTTCAAAACCGGTTGCGTTTACGCGGAAGTGAAAATCGATCGCGGAATTGGAATACCGGCAACCAGAAGCGGATGTCCAGAACCGATTTTGAAGTGTTTACATGACCACCCAGCAGCGGTATTGCGAAATCGGTCTCGAAATCCGGTTTTAGGAGGACCATGTAAAGGGACGACAGAGAGCGCCGTGACAATCGGCCATTTCACAGGTGAGCTTTTGTTGTTTGCCATTCGGTCTTTATTATTTTGTGCAGGTAAGTAACGACGGAATATAAACTATTTTGTAAAACAAAACTATGGAGCATATTTTGGAAAACAACTTGGGCAACAAGATAAATGTTGGACCTCATGCAACGTTTGTAAAACTTGCGTGGAGTAACTTCGATATTAGGGTCATGGAGGACGAAAAGGGCTTCCATTCGGAATACCGATGACAAGAACAGACTCAAGAAACCACCTCGATTGCTACTTTTGTGCTGTTGATGTAAGAGGTATTAATCAAAAAAAAAGTGCTCTTGTGTTTACCCAAACATACAATCCGCTAAGCCACCAATCTTGCATAGTGAAGGTTTGCCAATACCGGTATTTACTTCAATATCAGACGATTACTGTGATGATGTCGAAATGTCAAACAGATAGAGTAAAGGCAATAATGAAAGTGAATTCGAAAAATGCAGCCCTACGCTGTAAGGCTTTTCTCAGGGCGAGCTAAATGGCTTGATTAGAGATTTAAATTTCAGTGAGAAATCAGCTGAGCTGCTTGCGTCAAGACCAAAGGAAAACCATTGCCTTCAACTTGGCGTATCAATAGTGGCATTCTTCCATATTTTAACGAGACTAATGACATTGTATATTGCAGAGGTATTTCTGGGCTTTTACATTTAATGAGCCCTCCAGTATACCAACCAAAAGACTGACGACTTTTCCTAGATAGCTCAAAAACTGTTTTGAATGTGAGTTTCTGCATAAAGGAAATGGCTCAAATGGTTCAAATGGCTCTGAGCACTATGGGAATTAACTTCTAAGGTCATCAGTCCCATAGAACTTAGAACTACTTAAACCTAACTAATCTAAGGACATCACACACATCCATGCCTGAGGCAGGATTCGAACCTGCGACCGTAGCGGTCGCGCGGTTCCAGACTGTAGCGCCTTTAACCGCTTGGCCACCACGGCCGGCTAAAGAAAATGAATTAGCTTCAATCCTGATAGCTTACTCAACTACTGTTGACGAAGAATATCACAATGTTAAAACTTTTTTTAGAGACAATTTCATTTCATCAACATCGGTGGTCATTACGTGTAGATTTAAAAATTTGGAATTTTATGTTGAGTCAGCAATGTGGATACACTGAATACCCCTATTTCCTTTGTGTGTAGGACAATCGTGCGAAAAATGAATATTGGAGCAGGAAAGGCTGGCCGCCGAGAATGAAACTGACTACAGGAAAAGATAACATCATCCATAAACAGTTGACCAGTCGAAAAAAATCATTCTTATGCTACTACATAATAAACTTGGGCTCAGAAAAGAGTTTTTCAAAGCTCTAAATAGGAATGGTGATTGCTTCAAATATATTTGTCAATCATTTCCTGGTCTCAGTGCAGGCGAAGTTAAAAGCAGGAATTTTTGATGGGCCACAAATCCGTACTCTTATAAGGAACGATGATTGCTCATGCCACATGACTCGAGTTGAATTGGAAGGATGGACATGTTTTGTATCGTTTGTCAAAACGTTTGGGGGGAACCACAAAGCTGAAGAATATACCGAAATAATAGACAAAATGCTCCAGAATATCCATTAACTAGGAGCTGATATGAGTGTCAAATTGCCTTTTTTTTTACAGTCATTCAGATTAATTTTCTGACAGCTTGGGTGATTACAGCGAAGAGCATGGGGAAAGGTTGCACCAGGACATCAAGATTCTGGAGGAAAGATATCAAGGCCGTCGGGATCGCCGAATGATGACAGACTACTGCTGGAACTTGCAGAGAGACTGTCCGTATCAGAAACACCGAAGAAACTTCCGTACAAAACGTTTTTCTTAATTCTTATTGATATATTTTTGTTGTTATGATTAATTTTATTCCGCAATGAAATTTTCTGTCGGCAGCGGAGTGTGCACTGATATGAAACTTCCTGTGACGGACCGAGACTCGAACTCAGAACGTCCCAAGTTCAAGTCTCGGTCCGGCACACAGTTTTAATCTGCAAGGAAGTTTCATTAATTTTGTTCTTCTTTGTATCATTTATAGCACTTTGTATGTCTGAAATCATGTGATAACTTTAAACTAATTACTTTTGAATACATTGTGGGAGTGAACAGCGATCTAAGTGTTACAAATATTTACTATCAGAAACAGTCTTGATCACAATTTATTTATTACGGTGACCGGTTTCGACCACTACTGTGGTCATCTTCAGACCAGTGAGTAAGGACCCCCTTCTGCTGGAGAATCACCACTCACTAATCACTAGATCTTCTCCAGCAGAAGGAGGTCCTTACTCATTTGTCTGAAGATGACCACAGTAGTGGTCGAAACCGGTCACCGTAATAAATTGTGATCAAGACTGTTTTCGATAGTAAATATTTAAAATAAACTTTTTAAAAGTATTCTCCTCTTTTTTATAATTTAATTTCCAGTATAAATGAATTTCCTTTATCTCAAAAAGTAGAGTCAGTTCAACAAAGATATTATAATTTTCGTATTCAGCAGACCGAAATTGATTAATAAATCCCATGCCGCAGAATCAGTGTTACCCTGTGTTATGAATTATTTAAATTAGGTTAGATTTTACATTCTTAAATGCACGACCTTCAACTACTTAATGAGAGCCAAGACTGTTCAGGCTGCAACCGCAATTTTTAAGTGAGTAAATACCCGTGAAACACGCGAGCTAGCTGTAACAGCAGGAATCACTGTGTTTCTCTGTTTAATACTGTAACCTTCTACATCTAAAACAGCAACCTTTTTAAAGTAAGTGGTTTCTTCAGGTAATAGAAAAACACCACGTTGTGCATGCTACAGTAACTGGATATCGTGATCACTGTCAAAGACTAGGGCGTCAAGCGCCGTTCAGTTTCAAAGCGGAGCTGCAAGACGGATACGGGCAATGGGCCGCTCCCCAGACTCGAACCCCCCCCCCCCCCCCCCTCTGAAGATCCTGGGGCTGCAAATTGGTGTTGTCAGTGTTATTTTTGGAGGCCTTGAGATGACTTACGGAGCAGAGCGGCCGACAGGCGTGGGAATGTCCTGTGGGAGTCCCGGCCCAGGAAGGGTGATTCAGGGCTCCCCAGGGCGCCGGGCGTCCTTGTTATTGGCTCTTAGCTTGCCGATCAATAACCCAGAGGACAGAACGAGTGCTGCCCCGAGCACCTGTGCTCCTGTTCTGAGATTAGTGCCTTCAGGAGGGGCTGCGCAACGCACCCTGCAGATTAACTCATTTGTTGAGGAGCGCTCCAGTTCGGGGCAGTATTGGACGCACGAGAAGTACAGGGATGCTATCACAGTAATGGCTGCAAAATACATAACTTTTATGACATGCATTTAGTGTCTTCAACTCTCCGATGTAACTCAATATGACATGGTATATCATGTTGCTTTACCCACACCTTTGTTAGGGGTTATTGCTTACGAAGTCCCATTAGTAGCACCCACACATCATCAGGAACGTAATTGTAACTGAAGGCGATGGGCTGTTTTCGGATAATCTTTTACTTGCATATAATCGGATAATTACTCGTTTCAGAATGGTTAGACCGGTTATGAAAGGCTTAGGGATTGCAGTTTCATTCATTCATAAAGCCACTGAAGAACGTCTTTTACTAGGAGTCCTTACGGAAGATGAATTTCAAACGAAACAGTGCAAAAAGGGGTACAAAGCCCTATGTAAGCCTTTAGTCAGAGTGAAGCCACATGTAATGCTAAAAACCGCAAATGTGAGACTCCATTAATTCAACTACAAGTATAAGCTGTCTGCCAAAGACGTTGTACAAGAAAAGCATAAACAGACAACCTGGTAATGTCATTATATTTCATTTTAACAGAAGGAATTAGACTGTAACGTCCTTCCATTAGTGAACTAAAAGCTATGAGTGAATGTATGCATGTGCGTCTCTGACAGCATTTCCATATACCTATTCCAGGTTTTTAGGAATTGTAGTTAACCCGCGACGTGAAATAGAGCGTTAGACTAAACACAGAGCGTTAATGAAATCCCGATGGAGAAGTTGTGAAATGCTTTACAGTTCATTACCTTACACACTACAGTAAAATTTTACTACACGAAGTTAACACTTTTTTTTTAAAGAAAATGCTTATGAAAGAATTAGATGGTTCATCAGAATGGAAATGAACAGTAACCTAACAAGAGGTATTTTCTCAAAATGAAGTATGGGCTTTAAATCTAACAAAAGTGAAAAGTGGTATTGATTATTCTGATTCCAAACGTAACAATAGGGCTCAAACTGCTAAGGAGCTGTCACAAGGTCAGAAATACTGCGTCAAAACTGCAAAACATCGATTTACACATGAGTAAAACTCCTTTCCTCCTCAGACATTCTACTTAAATTTCAGTTAAACTTCAACTTGCAATTTACTTTACAAGCTATGCGTCGTTTATATACTCTCTTTCGGAGAATTAACAATAGATTATTCGAATCTTATACAGTCCCGCTCCTCATACTTAAAACACTCTCAGTCAATTCGGATAGTTTTTTCTGGATAAAACTGAAACTGTAACATGACGTTTTACCAACATGTGTCAGAATAACCAGTACTTAACGCATTCCCCTTCTTAGCCTACTTCGCACAAAACTTGCCTTAGTGCATTATAAGAGGATACTCATTTTATCATTTTAATTTTCACTGTAAGGTTTTTTTTTTATTATTATTGACCGTTTCCGCTTCGTCAACTCGTCGCTAAGGGCACCAAGCCTACGTACAATACTTCAAGTAACTCTCGATTCACTCCCGTTCCGGGCTTCAGAGTATTCTGCCTTCTATTATACGACCATCGTCATGTACTAACAACCTAAACGCAGCAGTGATTCTCCTCTTTTGATTTTCGTTCACGACAAAATTCTGTAACAACCCACAGAAAATATCGCTCATGACGACAGAATCAGAACTGCTCCTAACGTAGTTTTTTTCATTTGAAGGGCAGCAGATAAGACTGGCCTCAGTCGACGATACACTAATATTGCCCCTTCTCCTGCGGCTAATCACCGTACCGCCACGCCCCACCTCGCCGGGACGCCAGCGGAACGGTGAGCGATTTTTCTGTGGCGCCCCGGGCAGTCAGCGGCAGATGCTGCGCTCTGCTGCCACAGCGATTTTTCTTGCGCGCGACGCCCCTAATTCCTCCCCGCGAAATAGTTTTGAGCGACGCACAATGGGCGCGATAGGCGGCCGGAGATGAACAGTGGGGAGGGCAGGCGCCGTGCCGGCTCGTCGCCGCCGTTGCCACTGCCGTCGTTAGCGGGCCGCGGCGTCGTTAACGGGTTGAGCTGACAGCCGAGATTAACGGGGCCGAAAGAACTGCTGCCCAACTTGGCGCACCGCTGTCACGCAGGTACTGTGCGCAGAGATACCGCCTTGTCACACCTGCCGCTTCCCTCGAGTCATGGGACTCTTAAGCGTTTCTGATTTTCCAGATCCTTTTCAGAGACTGGTTCTGGTACACTTCTTCGCTCCCCGTTTTAGTCCTGATTTCTGTGTTATCCGCGATTCCCACAACACGCTGACAGCGTTGACGCAGCCGCGACTGCAGTTTCGCGCTAATAGCGCATACCAGCAACTCTGCACAACAAAAAATCCACTTTGGTATTAACACTCGCGCATTTGTACGCTTCAGCCAAGACCTTTTACCACCGCACAATGAAACTGGTTAAAGCATTGCATTTTTCGGTAGCTACTGCCAACTGCGCCACATATCACTATGAGAAAGTCGATCCTAAGATTTTAGCTGCTGTCTGGAATACAGCTTCATACAGGTCGCGATCTGAAGTCTAGTCAAAACATTTACGACCTTCGTTGTCCTGAAAGTGTCTTTCTTTCTCGTTGTCAAGCGTAATTAACGTCTTCCGTCGACTTGTTATAACAATTCTTAAGATGTGTCTACTCTCCATTATTCTACATGGCTTAAAGGCTGTCGTAGCTTAGAAAACGTTCCGCACATTCACGTGGCGAGATAACTGCCTTTCTCGCTTTCATTACAGTATCTACTTCCTGCGAAAAAAGTGCATCAAATGCATGCACCTGTCTCCTGTCAATTCTTAGGATTAATGTTTAATAAGTACTGCCTGTACATCTTGAAGACACTTATCTGTTTTATCTGTTTTGATATTTGTCTTTCACAAATACATTCATAACAAAGTATAATAACAGACGGCACCATTACGTCAGCAATAAGTTGTATGTATGTCACTGTAGCCAACAACGTTTATTTGTTCAAATGGTTTTAATGGCTCTGAGCACTATGGGACTTAATTTCTGCGGTCATCAGTCCCCTAGAACTTAGAACTACTTAAACCTAACTAACCTAAGGACATCACACACATCCATGCCCGAGGCAGGATTCGAACCTGCGACCGTAGTGGTCGTGCGGTTCCAAACTGTAGCGCCTAGAACCGCTCGGCCACTCCGGCCGGCCAACGTTTACTTGTACTTATACCAAAACAGTAGAATAAATAATGACAATAGCTGATTTGTTTCCATGTAATTGTAATTAAATAAAAGAACAACGCTGTATCAAATTACGCCCAGAAACAGAACGTTATTCCATTAAAAAATTGCGAATACATTGATATTTTGAATGTCACTAGATGGAAACGGAAATGTCGTGTGACGAGGGCCTCCCGTCGGGTAGACCGTACGCCTGGTGCAAGTCTTTCGATTTGACGCCACTTCGGCGACTTGCGCGTCGATGGGGATGAAATGATGATGATTGGGACAACACAACACCCAGTCCCTGAGCGGAGAAAATCTCCGACCCAGCCGGGAATCAAACCCGGGCCCTTTGGATTGACATTCCGTCACGCTGACCACTCAGCTACCAGAGGCGGACAATGTCACTAGATGAAAAGTAATCAGTTAACATAATGGCTGTTTCCGCTATGTCTGTTTACTTTAGAATTTTTATGGAATTGGTAATCACAGGTAAATGTGCGTATGATAACTTGCAACTATCATCCGAATAACTAATACTTCCTGACACATTAAAATTGTGTGTCAGACCGAACTCGAACCGGAATAACTAAAACGATACTCCACAAGTTGCCCTATAATTGGAGCATCACTGTCTTAATTCTTCTACATCGTTGGTGAATAAATTATCCGTATTATTACAATTTATCAAGCCTTGAAACTACGTTCAACTACATATTTAAGAACGCCACTAAAGTAGTATGCTCGCCAGTGAGGAGAAGGGGCGCCAGATACTTGTTTGGAAGTAGATTTAGTTTAGACACAAGTGTTTTGGCAGAAGCGACTCGGGTGAAATTGAGATCCGGCAAGCCGGCAGTGACACGAGGCTGCGGGCGCTGGCGCGGAGCGGCTGTAGCGTCCGCGGTCGCGGTGGCTGTGCCTCGGGTCGGGGCCGGGGATTGCCCGGGGCCGGTATACAGCCCGGGGAGTCCCCGCGCAGTTAGCGTCCGGTCCCGTGGGGGCGTCGGGCAGCCAGCGGCCGGGCCGGGCCGGGCCGGGCAAAAAGGCGCGCCACTCTGCTCTGCGGCCTCGCAGCTCAGGCGGCGCGGTCAAGGAAACAGCACATGGGGACGAAACGGCGTTCATTGTCTTCTTTTTGCTCCACTCTCCAAACGCTACAGTCTGTGTACCAACCATTTTTTCTAACTCCCGCTGACGTTTTCTTTGCTTTATTGTTCGCTATGTTGTCCAGTTTCTATTTTTCTACGTCGAAAGACGCCTTCATTCTATATACCAATAACATTTCCAAAAAACAGTTGCGTCCATTTGTGTCAAATAACTTGGAATGACTGTGATGTCCACACCCATTATGATAATAATCAAGGAATATCTGAAGATACATTTTTGGAATAGTAAGAAAAACCGAATTTCCTGTCTTCCAGCAGTAATGCAATAAGTAAAAGAACGGCAAAAGATTTTCCGTTAATGTCACTCCTTACTTCTCTAATTCTTCGTACGTAGCAGAGGATAAAAGTGGTAGGTTTGGAGTTGTAGCAATTAGGTGCTTATACATAAAGTGTGCAATGAATCTAATCGAACAAGAACTTCAGAGCCTACAAGACACAAAGACTATGATATAAACTTAAGAATGGTTTATGGCATTAGGTACAATGGCAAAGGACAGCGTAGTGCATAATTATTGAGTGGAAGCTGGGTTTCTCATCACCACCATTTACTATGATGTAACTTTAACAAAGTTGAAAGACAGAGTGTAAGAGAGCAGAATAGGATACATGTTTAAAAATTGGCTTTTTTAGATTTTAACATCAAAAAGTTCTGCACTATTTTCTGTGTTAGATAATGTTCATTTTATTGTGTCTATTTGCATAATTACCTAAGAAAAGAAAAAAAATTTAAATGCGCAGGCGACCCTTCAAGTCGCCCATTTGCCACTTCCTTTTCTTTAAAGTGGTATATATCGGGCAGTTTCTAAGACAAAGTCATAGGAGACATTTTGTTTTACATGTTAGATGTGTGGTTAACCTCCCTTATGCATCACGACTTTCACGTGTTTTAATATGGCGTCCATGCGTTCTCTTTTAACTTGTAAGCGGAAGCTTGCTTAATTTAAAATCATGCATTGGCTTGTCTTTTCCGTCTGGATATATTTTGTCTTCCATAAACCTCGAGCTACGATTGTGTATCCTAAACGAAAATTTCGAGGTAATACGTACATCAGAGCAAAATAACGCACAACAACTGGTCAAGATAATGAAAATAAAAATACAAGAGTGTTAAAAGAAATGCGTCAACGTGCTCCTGCTCGTCCACCAAGGACGTCGAGAAAGAAGCTTTATAATTTGAATGAAAATGTAGATAAGCTTACAGTGGAAACCCAGTTTGTAAATAGTGGTGATTTTGTTACTAGTCGTTTCACATTTCTAAACAATAGTATTAGTTGTAAATATATGCTTTGTAAGAGAAAAACAACATACAAATTTCATAAGTTTTCAAATAATTTCTTTATCAAACAACAAGAAAAATAGCAGTGAACTATTTCTGCTGGAGACGTAATTCTTCCCACAATTCTCAAGAATATACCATACAAATTACATGTAAAGTTTCATAAAAACAGCGTTTATATATTTTGAGAAAATTGTACCTAAAAATGACTATTTTTATCCCTAAAAATTAATTTCGCAAACAAATTTTTTTTATTTTTTAAATTTGACAATTTAGAGCCATGAATATTGACGTCAGTGTTGCTCAAGATGCATATTCTGTGTAATAAAACATTCACTGAAATGCATTAAGAACTTCAAGAGGTGTAACGATATACGTTCGGTACTGCAAGTGCTCATATAACCTACCCGGCACACTTAAAGAGAATCTCAATGATAACCAAACACGAAAGGCATACAGTATAACAAATACCTATCGCCGCGTTTCTCGAACATTAAGTTACAGTGTGGTTGTGATACAGATATGACGCAAACTGCACAGACTACGCTCAACTTTGGCCGCCTCCGGCCTCCGATCCCTCAGTTATCACTTCTTCCCGTCCATATTCCTGCATTCGCACTCCTACCATCGTTCTACACTTCTTTCCCGTCTTGTATACTGTGTGTACCGTTGTGTTTATTACTTGAGATGATCTTTTAACAGCACGATCAAGAAAGCAAACTCTCGCCATTTTATATATCTAGTATCTGCGTCAACTTCTTATATGCGGTCATGGAAGTGACTGAATGAGAACAAAAGTCTCATTGCAAGTTCTCTGTTGGTAAATACTCAAAGATACTTTTTTAAAGACGGCAATCACAAAAAGCGAGAAATGAAAATGGTCGCATACATAAATCTGACGGTCGATAGTGACGCACAGAAAAATGAGATGCTTGCAAAGGATGCCCACTTTCCTATGGGACGTTATTCGAATACTACATGAAAGCATATGTGGTCGCTCTCTCACAGCATTATTCCAATAACAAACTGCGTAATGTACCCATAATGCTGGTCTGTGCAACTCTTTTCTCGCGTATGTCGAAGTCATCGTATTCACATAAGGTTTCGAAAAGGACTTTCGAATACTCCAACAGTTTAGTAATGAATTCTCAGCTCACAGAGCTTATACGACTCTTCTCTTGGTAATTTTCGACAGAATTCGTTTTCTAACCAATAATTCTGTTTTAATTCCACAATTATGCCACATTTCCGGAAATAGGAAAGACTCTAGTGCGTGTGTACTTTTGTATTGCCACAACAGGAACAGATGGATGGCTATGTTAAGTCTCGTGATTGCACTCACCTTATAAAAAGCTTGCACTGACCGACTCAGGATTTTGCACCTTCATTTTTATAGGTAAACAAGATCCAAATGAATAACATATAACAGTTTAATTAATGTGCACTTTGTCACTAAACGGAATACGAAGAGTGTTCGTAAATTCCCGTTAAAAATTTTTAGGACTTGTAGTGGGGAGTGAGTAGATAATATTTTGAGTTGGAACCCATTTACGGAAACGTACCGTAACAGTGCTACAACCATTTGAAACATGTTGATAACGCGACTACTTTGACAAGTAATTGAATAGGTAAGACCCAGAACATCATCTGTTTTTCAATTCCAAGAAAATTTCTCGTGTACTCGTAGATGAGTTCTCTTCAAGATGTAGCAGTACGGCCAATTCCAATTCGGATTACGGCGTCTCTCTGGAACATAAAAGTCTCGTCTGCTGAGGGTGAATGTACACTTCCTCGAAACCGTTGCGTAATTGTGGCAAAAAGAGTAAGCGACGGAGTCAGACGTTGTAGAAAACAATCTTGATAAAGCCAACGAGCAACTCTTCCATTGCCATGGGCTTTGCTATTCCAAATGATCTTGTCGGTGTGTTCTGCAAACATGTACCAACTATGTCGATCTAACACCCACAAACAGTTCACAGAAGTAGGACAGACGTCAAATGACATCAGCCGATCCGACAAAACCACCCCGCACCATGACTACCCTGTTGCGTACCTACCTACCAGACTTGTTTCCAAACAGTTGTAATACGGAAACGGTACCTTTCGAACTTGGGTTCCTATTCAAAATATTATATACTCACTCCCGTCTACAAGTGCTAGAAGTTTGTAACGGCAGTTTACGAATATCAAAAAAATGGTTCAAATGGCTCTGAGCACTATGGGACTCAACTGCTGAGGTCATTAGTCCCCTAGAACTTAGAACTAGTTAAACCTAACTAACCTAAGGACATCACAAACATCCAAGCCCGAGGCAGGATTCGAACCTGCGACCGTAGCGGTCTTGCGGTTCCAGACTGCAGCGCCTTTAACCGCACAGCCACTTCGGCCGGCTACGAATATCCTGTACACAATTACACAGCATTGAAATATTTATCTCGTGTTACTCTATAGTTAGGTTGATTATGTGTTGAATCGGTAATCGAAATACACGGTATCGATCCATGATCAGTAATCAGATTTTTTTTTCAACGTTATTTCCATGCCTAAGAACGCTTTTTATAAGGTAAAAATTACAAATCCCGTCATAATTCGGGTTCTCCGTCTTAAATACGCTAATGATTTAAATCTCATTTCATGGGAGCCTAAAGCTATACCAAGTACAGTGCATAGCATGGTACTTTAATTTTACGTGGACAGGAGTAAAGGCTACATAGGCTACTGAACAATATCAGTTGTTTCGGATATTATCAAAGTAGTACTTCATGAAAGACGCTGATCTATACTTCACACTCGGCACAAAGGGGATCCTTCGATTATGTTTATTATCAGACTGCTTCTGCATTGTTCCCGCTCAGGTTTTTTTTTCCGAGTCGGAAAGTGCTTTCGCTGCTGCGTAAATTCTGGTTTCGTTAAAGATATTATTTCATCACCACGAGTATAGTTTTCTGCTCCCCGAGAGCGTTCGTAATTAACGAGCGCAAGCGTCAGCGACTGCCTGCGAGGCGCGCTCCAGCCCGCTCCGCGGGCGGCGCAGACAGCAGCCGCTAATGGCACGCGTGGGCGTCCCATTACGTCCTCGACGCGCCACAAATGGCCGACATTGTTCGGCCGTCTTGGCGCGGGGAGTTGGCTGCGGGCGGGCTCGTAAAGCACGGCGCGAGCGAGCGCCGGCCTAACTGCTACACGGCGCCGGAATTAGCATTTCTGTCAAGCATCCTCGGCGTGCCGGTGCGGCGGCAATTTTGAGCTGCCCGGTATGAATGCAGATGAAGCCGCCCGCCAGCAGCGGCCCAGGCCGGGCCCGAGCCGAGTCGAGCGGAGCCGAGCCGAGCCGGCCCCAGCGCTGCCAGGGGCTGCGCGCTAATGACCCTCGCGTCGACGACCCGCGGAGCGCGGCGCCCGTGCACTCGCGGCTCTCCGTAATACTCGGGCGCCGGGACCGTAGCTCATCGTTTAGCGAGCGTGCGAGCCTACAGCCGGCGCGGCTCCTGGAGGGTGAGGTGACGGGGGGAGGAGACTTTATGAAGTGCGGTGGAGAAGCGCGCACTAGCCCGGCAAAACTGCGCCTATCGATTCTCACGGCTCGCTGCTGAGTCGGCGTCTCTAAGCAACGCCGCCGGAGCCGGCGCCAGCGCCGTACACTTAAGTGGATGTGTTGTGGAAGCCACCTGCACCTGCAATCTCCCCGGCGCTTCCCCGCCCTGACTTTCCTCCCCGGCGGCGGCCAGGTGAAGGCGGGGACGGGCCGCAGCCGGGGGAGAGTCTTCACCCCTCTAGGCAAACAGTGCCACGTGCGCCCCCCTCCTCCTCTTCTTGAGGTTCGTTACTCGTCCTACGAGCAGACCGAAGGTCTTAAGCCCCGATCTGTACTACCAAGGCGGTAACCGCGTTTCGAGTTTCTGCTGTACCACAACGTATACCAGGTATTTCTTGATGGTTGACTGCGTCTTCAACCAACCTTTGATAGCTCGAAGAAATAATATTGCTTCTCGCAGGATGTATTTATAATAGAACATCCACGGATTTGGTTTCCATCATACAGAAGCAGGTAGGAAACAAAGTAATCGTTTAAAGAGGACTGAAATACGAAAAAAAGTACGGAGTATAATGAACATAATATTTCTCAAGGCTCCTTGCTCCATATCGTATCTCGTCTTTACGTCATTTTCTTTCTTTACCTCTTTTTCTCTCTCTCTCTCTCTCTCTCTCTCTCTGTCCACCCTTATAATATTTCCCTTTAAAAGTTACGAGGGTCACTCCAAAAGAAATGCACACTATTTTTGTAAAAATACAGTTTTCATTCTGCATGTATGAAAGTTTTACAGTGTGTAGATACATCCTTCCCGCTAGTTTTCAAACTTCGTTCAACCTGTTCCCGTGAGTGGCGCCGTCACAGCATGTCTTCAAGATGGGTGCTACACTTGACATTCGTCAGAAGTAACGTGCTGTCATAGAATTCCCGTGCTGTGAAAATGAGACAGTGGGAAACATCCAAAAGAGCTTGAAAAAGGTGTATCGAGATGCTGCTGTCGGTCGCAGTACAGTTAGTCGGTGGGCAAGCAGGTTACGTGATGAAAGCGGGCACGGCAATATTGATGATTGTCCTCGCAGCGGCAGGCCTCGTACTGCACACACTCCAAACAATATGCAGAGAGTTAACGAATTGGTGACTGCTGACAGATGCATCACAGTGAACGAGTCACGCTACGTTGGGATAGGGGAAGGAAGTGTTTGCAGAATACTGAAAGTGTTGGCGTTAAAAAAGGTTTGTGCCTGGTGGGTTTCCAGGATGTTGACAGTGGCTCACAAAGAAACAAGAAAAACGGTATGCAGCGAACTTTTGGAACAGTACGAGAATGGTGGAGATGAATTTCTTGGAAGAATTGTGACAGGTGATAAAACATGGTTCCATCATTTTTCACCGAAGAGGCAATCAGTGGAGTGGCATCATGCAAATTCACCCAAGAAAAAAAAATTCAAAACCACACCTTCTGTTGTAAAAGTTATGGCTATGATGTTTTTCGATTCCGAAGGACTGTTGCTTGTGGACAGCATGCCAAATGGAACCACCATAAATTCTGATGCATATGTAACGACACTGAAGAAACTTCAAGCTCGACTGAGTCGTGTTGACCACATCGGCAAAAGCAGGATGTTTTGCTGTTGTACTACAATGCACGGCCACATGTCAGCCTTAACCATGGAAGCCATCACAAAACTCGGATGGACAACTCTGAAACATACGCCTCACAGTCCTGACCTGGGTCCATGTGACTATCATCTCTTTGGGAAACTGAAAGACTCTCTTTGTGGAACAAGGTTTGAAGATGATGACTCCCTTGTGCACGCTGCCAAACAGTAGCTCCAACAGGTTAGTCCAGAATTTTACCGTGCGGGTATACAGGCGGCGGTTGAGAGGGATGGAAATTATGTGGAGAAATGAAAATATTGTTCCTAAAGGATGTATCTACACACTGTAAAACTTTCAAACATGTAGAATAAAAGATGGATTTAAAAAAAAATAGTGTGCATTTCTTTTGGAGTGACCCTCGTAGTTACATGGAACATAGTGTTGAAATTTTGTCACATCTCCTTGCTCGGTCTCTGATGATACAGTTATCGATCAGTAAACCCTGACCCCCCGATTCTTTGCAGAATCGCGCTCCCATGTATAAAATGCCATTATCTCCTGAGCTGGGTATCGTACAACCATATAATTTTGCAGGTAGATTCATTGATATATGTGGAAGCTTTATGCAAAACGTGCTGCGTGTAGAATTAGTAGTAAAGAAGTAACACATTAAAAAGTCATGTTTGATGCTGCAGTTTTAGTACATGGACACAGAAAATGTAGTAAGCGATAAACCTTTTTCCTCGCATCGTTTTGTGGGTAGCGTCGGTAAAGTTCGTAAAAGTTTGAAGTTCTGTGTGAATATTGTTGTAAGTCGTGAAGTGCTGTCATTCTCAAACACTGGGTCAATAGAGTCTAGGTAATTTGCGTATTATGAGTTATACTGCCTCAAGATATGTACACAACTTCTAAATGTTATACTCGACCTAAAAGATGATTCCTTTTACAGAAGATTGTAGCTGTTACTGAGTAGATTATGAATACATTTTAAATTTCCAGTTTCGGTTGATAACTGTATGAAATACTGCTCACCAAATTTTTGTTGTCACTGGAAGCCGTTAGATAGGCAACCTGCAACTGTAGCTTGCTCCGTGTTAGTCGTTTAGTTGTTTGGTTAGTTGATTCGGGGGAGAGGATCAAACATCGGTCTCGTCTGATTAGAGAAGGATGGGGAAGGAAGTAGGCCGTGCCCTTTCACATAACTATCGTGGCATTTGCCTGGAGCGGTTTAGGAAATCACGGAAAACCTAAATCAGGATGGCCGGACGCGGGTTTGAACCGTGGTTCTCCAGAATGTGAGTCCAGTGCGCTAACCACTGCGCCACCTTACTCTGTATTCGTTTAGTGTTATAGAGGTTTCGTACTAGCGCCTTGTCCGAGCAGTTCACTAGTATGTCTCAAGCCAACCCGAGCGCGAAACCTATTCACTTTCAACTTTTCGTCCTTGGTTTGGAAGATAAAACATGAATGACTCGCAAGCAGCGGCGATACACTTGATCAAAAAGAGCATCCTTCACCGAAAAAAAGATCGCAAACACAGCGATATCATTAGTCACATATCTAAGAGTAAAGAATATTCAGTCGGCCGGCGTGGCCGTGCGGTTCTAGGCGCTTCAGTCTGGAACCGCGTGACCGCTACGGTCCCAGGTTCGAATCCTGCCTCGGGCATGGATGTGTGTGATGTCCTTAGGTTAGTTAGGTTTAAGTAGTTCTAAGTTCTAGGGGACTGATGACCACAGATGTTAAGTCCCATAGTGCTCAGAGTCATTTGAAAGAATATTCATGGTCCCGGGGGCTGTGTTATACACGTGACACATCATTGTTCAAGAAGTCTCGCAAAAGGCTTAGGCCTCATCACCTACAGTGCGGTAACAGATAGCCGTCTTCTTGCTACTGAAGGTAAATTTAAAACAGTCCGACGCTATGTACTCTTGCACCGAAATATGAATTTCAAACAACACATGGTGCTTCTGCTATTATCTCTAAGCGATAGGCGGCAGCATATCGTCGACTTCATCTAGAACTTGCAAGGCTTCAACCACGTCCCAGATCTTTCTAACTTTCATTCGTGTGGATACAGTGTCTACATATGGTTTGTTCTTCCACACAAAGTAACTGAAGTAATTTCAGTGTTCTTAACCATGGTCTCCTTGAAATAAACAGTGACAATTTTAAAAACATTTTGTAATTGCTTCTGCTTCTTTGTCACTCCCACCCCCGGCTGAATTCGTGTATCTCATCTGTCTGCGTCTATTGTTATTCAAGTGCGAGAACGTTTCTCGGAATGCAATTCGTGTAAATGAGGCGTGACGTGGGTAGTAGCTAGGTATTCTCCTAGTGGGATGTGGAAGACCGCTTAAAAACCACTGCCAGCCTGGGCGGCACAGGGACTCTCTTTAACCCGCCCGGCAGATTCGATTTAAGGGCGGCGCGCCTCCACGAATCCCAGAAGTGGCGTGCTAACGCCCGTGGCTATTCGGGAGGATCACTCTAAAATAGCATGCCTGAGCTAGACAACGACCAATTAATATCAGTCTAAGTGTTTCGGACACGTTCACCACAGAGATTACGTTATATTTACGATTTCTTGTACGGCATCGTCATTTGTTTGAGATCCTCACAATGCCTACCATAGTTAGAATTTCATTACCTTGCTCCACATCATGAATATGGACTTCGTTCAGATTTTCAAAGACCTTCGGGAAACTTCGCAAAACGTGTTAAATTTTGAAGTACACAGGGAAGTGTCTGTTGAATCAGAAAAATGGTTCAAATGGCTCTGAGCACTATAGGACTTAACATCCTGAGGTCATCAGTCCCCTAGAGCTTAGAACTACTTAAAACTAACTAACCTAAGGACATCACACACATCCATGGCCGAGGCAGGCATCGAACCCTGCGACCGTAGTGGTCGGGCGTTCCAGACTGAAGCGCCTAGAATCGCTCGGCCACACCGGCCAGCTGTTGAATCACAGCAAAGTAATACAAAAGAATCTGAGCAGAATATCCACTACATGTAATGGACAGCAGCTTCACTTAATTAAGAGGAAATGTAAAACAACACGTGTTACACATTGCAAAAATCCAGTAGCCGCTGAGTTCAGCATAACAATACGTTGTTGAAATGAGAAAAAGGAAGGTAGGGCTTAAGGTGCCATGAAAAGACTAAGGCATTGGAGACATCGGGGAAATTTGCCGTTTGCTCTTAAATGGAAGCAGTCCATCATTCATCATAGTCAGTTGCATAAAACAACTGAAAATTTACACCTGGATGCTAGTTCGGGGATTTGAAAGTCGTTCCTCCTGAAAGCGATTACAATGACTGCGTCATCTCAGTGTTGGAGTCGAGCACATCGATCAATTTTGTACGTATAACGTTGCGAATCAACATGATATAGC
Source organism: Schistocerca piceifrons (assembly GCF_021461385.2). Lineage (NCBI taxonomy): Eukaryota > Metazoa > Arthropoda > Insecta > Orthoptera > Acrididae > Schistocerca > Schistocerca piceifrons. Next base: position 158,401,494 of record NC_060138.1, on the reverse strand, counting down.
GCGAAAAGATAAATGTTGCTCCAGGTACAGTAAATGGATGAGAGGTTTATTAAGAGAAGCGTCTGAGATGTTGTGTTAATTAAACATAATCAAAACTAGGATCAGTGATCATATACAGGGTGTTTCACAGTTCATATGACACACTTGTAGAGGTTGTAGAGGGGACTTGTTAGATCAAGTTCTATATAGGAATCCACGTCTGGAAACTTCATTCAACGACGCTACGGAGCGTCAAAGTTATAGGTGCCGGTCTCTGTAAATGTATGTGTATACAGAGTGATACCGTATGTGTATACAGGGGTGCTAACTTCAAGTTTTTCAGTCTGGAACCGCGCGACCGCTACGGTCGCAGGTTCGAATCCTGCCTCGGGCATGGATGTGTGTGATTTCCTTAGGTAAGTTAGGTTTAAGTAGTTCTAAGTTCTAGGGGACTGATGATCTCAGATGTTAAGTCCCATAGTGCTCAGAGCCATTTGACCCATTTGAACTTTAAATTTATGCACTTATCATTCACCATCATCCTAGGGGAGCAACCCACGTATATACATACATGTACAGGCGCCGGCGGCTACAACTTCTACCTTTTGTAACGTCGTTGGATGACGTTTCCGAACATGGATTCCTATGTAAAACTGTAAAACCTGATCTAATAAGCAGGCTACCGTCTAAGAACACTAGAAGTGTGTAAGATGAATTGTGAAACACCCTGTAGTATACAAACGTTGTCTATACTTCATTTACGACCAGTTCGCTTCAGTGTAATTTGACTTTTTTTGTTGCGGAGTATCGTTCTATGATTACTGTTTTCGGTATTAGAATCATCAAAGTGAGATACGGATTGTTGATCACCAGTTAAAAAAAGGGGGGAAATGAGCCAATCACGCTGAAAACAAATAAAATTCTTCTGCCTAATAACGGATGTATAAATTAATTGCTACACAGAATCTTCAAATAAGAAGTATATCCGCCTCATCATCACCTATAGTGAGGTCAGGTCACCTGTTAAACCGGTTCCTACCCGCCTGTCCTGATATAAAACACATCCTGTTAATATGCGGTGAGAAGTTCTATGTATGTCATTATTATCGCACACAATGAGTTCTTTCGCAGAAGAGGAACCCATTTGTCATTGAGTTTTTATGCCTGGGTGGTAGACGTCACAGACACAACAAAATGCTCACTTCATCTACGTTCCGAACAGACTAGATTATTTGTCATACAGTGGATAGAGTAAATTTCGTAGACTGGAAGATAAATGTGCGTCGAAGCTCTCGAAGACAAGCACGAGACCAGCCGATACAGGATTCGTAACAATCGACAAAGAAGTCGTTCTCACACAAACAAGATTGAGAAAACATATTTCGCGTTATTTGATGTTGCATCTTCATTGCTATGTGCAACGTAAACGTCTAGTCGGGTTGCCAAAATCGAAGCAATAAATTACGGAGCTGATAACGCTAGTTGTTTTGCATCACATTAAAACAGCGAAAACATTACGACCACTATACGATTCCGAATCCTGCGCCCTGATGCAACAATTATAGCTTTGGACGGAGATCGTCAATTTTGCAATCATCGGTATGTACTGTATCATTAATTATAGTTGTCATTTTTTATGCAGACAGGTCAAAAGCATTATACCATTAAGGGAACAACCTAAAGATTTAGGGGGAATAATGTGTCTGGGATGACTCCAAACAGAATCGCACGAAGAAAAGTTGATCGCTTTACTCAAAAAAGTCGATTTGGGTAACTGACACAGCAAAATTTATACGGTAAGAATTCAGTTGGCTCGTAGTCTGATAATATGTTGCAACATTATGTGATTGTCTTATCTTTTTAAATCATTCACTAATCGAGCAGTCGCTCAGCAACAGCTACAGTTAGCAAATAATGTTGCGAGAATGTAAAAGGTGAACGACCTCTGACGCAACTTGTTTATTGTCGAAGCGCCGTCAGAGATGCAGTGAGTTACTGAGTTCGAAAACCGCGGCGCGAGAAACGGACAGAAGAAGAACACTTTTAGACATTCTTTTGATGTACGAGATATTCTCGATGAAAAGTTACTCATTTTTCTCTTGTCTCTTGTAACTTGTGTCGGACGCGCATGTCTTGCCGCCGTATTATTATTGTTAAAAATAATATTATTTTAGTGTAAAGTAAAAGTTCAATACTAAAAGTGCAATACTGCATAGTAGTAGATTTATTGTGCGACGTGTATGTGAAAACGTCTAAGGAATTATTTTCATTACGAGAAGAGAAGTGCCAGTCAAAACGGCATCCACGTTAAATCCTTCGTTGCAGTGTAAGTTCATCTATTAATTGCTATAAATTCAGAGTTAAACTGAACTGGTGTATGGACTATTTATTTAGTATAGAATCTATGTCTCACTCCTTTGTGAAGTTATTTAATTTTCTTTATGTTTCTGCCAAATAGAGAGTTCACAGTCACGAATTCTTTCGTCGAAATCGGACGAAAGTTGCATGCGGCGAAATATTTTCTCCGCGCCATATTCTACTGGTAAATGCATGATAAACTACGGTCCCTTAGGAAATCATGTTGAGCTATCCAAAAATAATTATATTTTGAATAGGCATTTACTCTCCTCTGCAATGCAACTTCCGACTGATCAGACGATCCAACAAGAAACAGCCGCACACGGTCGGCGTTCGCAAATATATTTCCACCGCTGATTATAGCTAGATGTTACAGCATTATAATTAGCGACTCCGAACGGGGACATTTATAACTGTATGTTTTTGTATACACATTACGTAAACATGTCGTTGTAATTGGCGCCCGAACAGGGACATTTATAACTGTATGTTTATGTATACACATTACGTAAACATATCGTTATAATGCTCATGTCTCGGTTAAAAAGTAACTTCCTAGTATTTCGGTGGAACAATAACGTTTATAGCTGCAAAACTTGTAATAATATAAATAGTAACATGCGATATGAATACATAAATTAATCACATCCACGGATGGACATAGCTTTTAAGAGCACTGTGCATGCGCTGCGAGGAAAAAAAAAACATTCGAGAGAGAGAAGCGCACACGCGAAAATCTGCTGACGGATTCCTCGGAGGACTCCCTGACGGCGAATTATTTGCGCCAACTTTGGAAACAATATATCTCGCCAGGGCCTCGTTTCGGAGGATTTTTCATTCCGCGGCTTGCATTCCCGGAATTCCCGTGCACCCCCGCAGCAGGTGCGATGAGGCGGCCCCGTGTTTTCCTCTGCCAACAGTCGTGCGGACCTCTCCCCCAGTACCTGCAGTAACGGCGTCGTGGCGCAGCGCTGGGGATTTTTTAATCATGTGAAGCCGCACAAAGACTTGGAGCGGCGGCGAAAGCAGTCGTTATGAGTCGCCGAGGGGCGAGGACAGCACGGGGGTGGGAAAAAATATATCGCGGCGGCAGACCCCGGGGCGCCTGCACACACTAATTGCTGCGTGGGCAGGAAGTCGCAGGCGACTTCTTCACCTCAGGCACGAGGCACGCCCTGACTCTGGCAGTCAGATGGCTATCGGGCGCTATGGTGTCTTCGACAGCAGGTCTGTAACGTCGCTAAGGGTATAAAAACGTATAGATAAATGTATAGATTACTTATGCAAAAAAACACTGGAAAAGTTGAGCAGAATCTCTGAAATAATCCTCGACGGAGAGTACCAACAATCACTGAGGACTGAGAATGTGCGACATCATGATCTGACTGACTCATATCAGAAAGTATCAGACGTTAATGTTTTTGTGTTAGCAGAAGAGCCAACACCGTGTTACGAGAGGAGGCCGAAATGCACGCGTTTTAGCTCACACAGGCTGGCGTGAGGAGGGAAGAACTATACTGACGTGAGGTCTCGAACATGACAAGGAATGAGAATTCAGAAAGCGGACGTAATTAGTTTGATACTTAACTGTAATCCATTAATGATAAACGGCGCTCTTGACGCTACATGATTCGCAATATTATCTGTTCAGAATACATTCTTGAAGATAGTAATTGTAGTAACTGAATATGGCGCCTTGCTAGGTCGTAGCAATGACGTAGCTGAAGGCTATGCTAAACTGTCGTCTCTGCAAATGAGAGCGTATGTAGACAGTGAACCATCGCTAGCAAAGTCGGCTGTGCAACTGGGGCGAGTGCTAGGGAGTCTCTCTAGGCTAGACCTGCCATGTGGCGGCGCTCGGTCTGCAATCACTGATAGTGGTGACATACGGGTCCGACGTATACTAACGGACCGCGACCGATTTAAGGCTACAACCTAGCAAGTGTGGTGAAAATGAAATGTGTGACGAGGGCCTCCCGTCGGGTAGACCGCTCGTCTGGTGCAAGTCTTTCGATCTGACGCCACTTCGGCGACTTGCGCGTCGGTGGGGATGAAATGATGATGATTAGGACAACACAACACCCAGTCCGTCAGCGGAGAAATCTCCGACCCAGCCGGGAATCGAACCCGGGCCCTTAGGATTGACAGTCTGTCGCGCTGACCACTCAGCTACCGGGGGCGCACAGCAAGTGTGGCGTGTGGCGGCGACACCACAAATGTGGCAAACGAAACATAGCTTTCCACTGTAGAGTGTCTAGGAGAGACTGTTCAAATGGTTCAAATGGCTCTGGGCACTATGGGACTTAACTTCTGAGGTCATCTGTCCCCTAGAACTTAGAACTACTTAAACCTAACTAACCTAAGGACATCACGCACATCCATGCCCGAGGCAGGATTCGAACCTGCGACAGTAGCGGTCGCGCGGTTCCAAACTGTAGCGCCTAGAAGCGCTCGGACACCCCGGCAGGCGGAGAGAATGTCCCTGTAAGTTGAAAGTACGAATGTGTTGTATAAAAGGAGGCAAGTTGTACAAAAGGACACATAGATAACTGCGTTTCTAAAATTCATCTGAGATCTACTTACATACAATATTAACGTGCCTCTCTTTTCGTTTTTCAGTAATTAATCAGGCAGGCAATTAACTCCTCATTTTGCAGAAATTAATTAGTCAGGCAAATAATCCCGAAATAAGTTCGCTTTCTTCGTCTGTGAGGTCTAGAGAGACGTTGACAATTCTGCCAAGTTGGTGCCGCCTTCCTTCCTTCGGAAAGTATTTAATATGGTTCCTCACTGTCCTTTAGTGAATAAATACGAGATTACCGAGTGTCGAATTATAATTGTGATTGAATGTAGGACTTCGCAACAGGCAGAACGGTCGTTCTTAATGGGACGCCTTACATAGACATAAAAGCTACTTAGGGATACACAAAGACACTGTTGTGTGGTCGTTACTCTTTACAGTGTGTATTAATGATGTAGTGCGTAAAGTCAGTGGCTGCTTTAGATTTTTTGCGGACGATGCTGTTGTGTACTGCAAAACGCAGGGAGACCTGTGACAATCGACCACCGGTGCAGGGAGAAGAAGCTGAACCGGAAGAAATAAACCTTACGTACTGCGTGTACACAGGCGAAGAGATGGATTATTGCTTGATTAGACTATTGGCGATAAATTACTGGAATCTGTGACAACAGTAAAACACCTAGTAACTGCCGTCTGGAGTTGGAGCGTGATGACGATATAAAATTAGTTGCAGGAAAAGCAGTGCAAAGCAGAGATTCATAAGTATCTGAAGCAAATGTATTTGACACGGAAAGGAGCGCAAAAAGCACGTCAGTGTAGGATCCTGATTAGGCAAAATAATAGACGACATCCAAGAGATCCAAATTAGAATGGCGCATTCCATCACGGATTCGTTTAGTAAGCAGAAGAGCTGTACGAGCACACTCATGACATGCCAGCAGTAGATGATACAAAGGTGACTGTTGTGCATCAAGGAGAGCTTTTCACTTCAGATTCTGAGAGCATATGTTCCAAGAATACTCGGGCACCACATTACTTCCTTGCACCTACATTTTGCGAAAATCAAAAAAATAAGAGAGCTTGTACGGGTATCACCGCTAGTCATTCTACCCCATGGACCATTCGCAAACGCAGCAAGAAAGGTGTATAAATTATAGTGTAATTAAACGTACTCCTCCACACACGTAGTGAGGTGGCTACCGTAGTGTAGCGTAGATGTAGATGTAGATGTTGCGTGACCTCCTTCTTAACGCCGGTTCCACTGCTTACGTCGTTGGATCGAATCACTCCAGTAACAGTGTCACGCCGGATACTTGCTTCTGCAGCGGTATGAGCAAGTCCGCCAGCGCAGTGACCTCGGTCAACCCACGGAGCGGTGCGCGCAACGCGCACATGCATTCATCAAGCGCAGTGCGAGGCGTCTGTCATCGTCGGCTGTTCTTCGCAAGCTCTCCAGTTGTCAACAGCGCACTTCATCACATAAGCGACACTATAGCGCGGAACCGTCCAAGTCATCTTGACGTGCACACTCTTCTGATGGGAACAACTGAGTGAAAACAATTCAGTCGGCTGTTGGAAAGTAACCGACTAATTTAGTTTTATTTTTACGTGTCGGTTTACTCGTTCATTCTTTTTTTAGTGAAACGAGTCTACAGCAAAAAACCAATGATAACAATCGATTCAGTAGGTTGTAGTGTTACATATCAGTTGAATTATTATTCATTCATTTCTTCCGAGTGAAATAGGCCAGTGGGAGCAAGCGAGGGAAAACGAGCGAGACAGTCCGAAGCAGTATTGCCTACTGAATGAATTATTCGTTCTTGCTTTCCAACTGAAACAATTCTATAATTTTTTCGTCGGTTCAACCATATATTTGTTCATTCAAATGGAAACACACTTGAGCGTTTTAGCTGACTGACCTACACAGTCATTCGTTTGAATGAAAACAGTCTGTAATACTTTCATTGGTTGAGCTAAAGTGGAGGTATTCTACTGGGGTACGAACACCATAGGAAACGGGTCTCTTTCAGTAAGGTGTCTGAATGTCTATGGACGAATGGCAGCCACTTCTGATGATACGGCAAAGTTAAAATAAGCATTTTCATATTCAGTTGATTGTTGTTGTTGTTGTTGTGGTCTTCAGTCCTGAGACTGGTTTGATGCAGCTCTCCATTCTACTCTATCCCGTGCAAGCTTTTTCATCTCCCATTACCTACTGCAACCTACATCCTTCTGAATCTGCTTATTGTATTCATCTCTTGGTCTCCCTCTACGATTTTTACCCTCCACGCTGCCCTCCAATACTAAATTGGTGATCCCTTGATGCCTCAGAACATGTCCTACCAACCGATCCCTTCTTCTGGTCAAGTTGTGCCACAAACTTCTCTTCTCCCCGATCCTATTCAATACTTCCTCATTAGTTATGTGATCTACCCATCTAATCTTCAGCATTCTTCTGTAGCACCACATTTCGAAAGCTTCTATTCTCTTCTTGTCCAAACTATTTATCATCCATGTTTCACTTCCATACATGGCTATACTCCATACGAATACTTTCAGAAATGACTTCCTGACACTTAAATCAATACTGGATGTTAACAAATTTCTCTTCTTCAGAAACGCTTTCCTTGCCATTGCCAGCCTACATTTTATATCCTCTCTACTTCGACCATCTTCAGTTATTTTGCTCCCCAAATAGCAAAACTCCTTTACTACTTTAAGTGCCTCATTTCCTAATCTAATTCCCTCAGCATCACCCGACTGCATGGAGAGCTGCATCAGTTGATTATGTAGTGAATAAATTAATTCTTCTTTTCATCATTTAAAACTGAGTGGTATGAGTGGTATATTGGTGTGGATCAGGTTGTTACAGAAGCAATTAATAAGTAACTAATGAGGCTGATATGTCGTTGGGGGTACAAAGTTGAGCATAAAAGTCCTCTACCACGCATGTACAAATAATAATCACGCAAAGGAACCTAATTACGGTTTGCAGGCTTTGAAAGGCAGCAGTGATAGTATTTTACGGGCATGAAGAAGTAATTTTAAATTCATTTTTTGGTACTTCAGTCTCACAGTTCAGCCTATTCTGGGCATCTATATCACTGTAAAACAATCTGACACCCGCCACCCCCACCCACACGCTCTGGAGCGCTGGGAGCGACGACGTGTTACGTCACCTGCGCTGCCTCCGCCGTCCAGGGCAGCAGGAACAGCGCAGAGGTGGCGCGTATCGTGCGCTGACTGCAGGCCAATGCCTGAGACCTACTGCGTTCGGCTGTTGTCCTAGCACCGCAGTGCGGCGTGCGCTCCAATCTGTGCGCCAGGCACGCGAACTGCCGGGGGAGGCGGACTGAGGTGAGCGGCGCAGCTCGTCCTGCATCATCGGTCTGCTAAAAGTTTCTTCTTAATGTCAACAGAGAAGGTTAACAATTCAAGCCAAAATAAATCGTTCCTTTTGTGGCAATTTCAGGGTAATCTTGTAAGCTCATGTCTTCTTAATAAGAAATAAATAGGTGGTACTGAAACATAGCAAATGATTTTTCTTTCTGCACCTTAAACCTCCTTCCTGTAACAGCGGTTTATTATGTGCGGAACTCAGGACGAATCAAGTCAATAGTTTATCAAGACGTATATCCTCAATATGAAAATTAAGGTGTAATTTCTTCACTTATGCTGTTGCAAAAACCAGCAGCAATCCTTCTGTCACCACCTATCAGTGACTCTTAAAAATTACATTGTTTCATTACTTAATGAACCAATTAAGACTACTAATTAAGATTAAAACAGACAAAATTATATATGTAGTTCACTTTTAACACATCAAAAGATAATTATAGTGGAGAATTTCATCACTTCACAGTGAATCGGGATAGGAACGGAAATGTGATACACTATTTGCTACAAATTATTTACATATTTATGTGATGAAAAACAGAGACAAAATTCCAGATATGCCCCTTCTCCTCTGACAGTGCCCGACTGCCATGTACATAAAGGGAGAAAATTCAAGGAAAAATCCTTTTGTAAGTTTTCATTCCAGTTGTTCCTATTAAAAATATGATCAGTAACAGGACTATGCCAAAATTTGTAACAGAATTGGCAATTTATTTCTGTCAAAATTGTTAACCATTTGAAGAGGCTTCATTAATTATGAGGAACAGCTACATTTCTTTGGTTGACAGTTTTAATTTGCTTTTTTTCTCTAAACACAGTATAAACTCCACGAAGTCACCTTGCAATAGCCATTGCAACAGAATCTTGAATCACAAGCAGTCAGCGACCAGAGTGGTGAATACCTTAAGGAGAATCTGATTGTGTCGGTTAGTTGTAATATAAGAAATTTCACATTTATTTTCACACAAGCAAATTCTCTTTTCAATAGCTGTCTTTTTGACAGCACAGGGCTGAAAGAAATTAAATAAAAACTGAAGCATCAAAAAAGGAAGTTCCTTATGTTAATCATATGGCAAAAACCTGTCTCATTGTGTGCTATCATTTGCCAAAATCTCGTTTCGATATCTCGAACAGTTCAAGAGATGAGGTATGTTGTGAATATTTCACTCTCAGATGTATGTATTCGGAAGTGAACTTGCTACATAAATAGAATTTCCTAGAGATTGGATGTAGATAGAGAACTCCTTCCAATTCTAAAGAAAAATTCAGTATCTTACCTAAATTTCATTTGCAGCAACGTATGCACCAAACACAAAATTATAGCGACCCATATTGTTCATCAAAAACTTTTTGAATTTCGGGCACTGTCTTACTTAAATGAGAATATCACAATAATTATGACCATTACCGAGACGACAGACTCATCACCATGAAACTGACATGTAAAGCTATATGTAACGTAAAAATCAAAATTTTTTGATAATTAGTTTCGGTAAAATCGTGTGAGAAAGACTACAGAGCTAATAGAGGGTGCATGAGTATCCGTAATGGCACTACCGGTATCTTGACTAGCAGGTTAACCAGCATGCTCTGTGCGCAGTCATAGGCGCTTATAGCTGCAATGGACAACGCAGCAAGTCGGCACAGAGACTGCGACCTTTCTTTCTGTTCTTACGATAAGCCGTCCACAGCCAATGTGGAAAGCACCGTGCTTAGCATATGTCTCAATGATGTTCTGATGGCAAGGTTGCAATGACGCCAACGGCAAGGCAAAGCCGCTGAGACCAGAAAATCGGCACCCAATGGGACAGATGGGCTACCTAAAGGTGGCCAGCGTGACCTCCAGAGTAGAAGGTCAACACAAGCTAAAGTAAGGCCACCAAATGGCACAAAAGTTAGAGAGTGCTACATCCACAGCATTAGCGCCAGCAGCAGGTCTAGAATTAGCGATGGAAGAGTCCAGAAAAGGTGGCTGTTTGAGCTATGTAGACTCATAGACTGATGGAGTCGTGGGCCAGTATAGGTTACTCCTCAGAACTGATGGCAGGCAGACTGCAATACCTTTGACTAACTGTGCTGTGTATTATTTATACAGCCTTGCCCCATCCTTGTTTTGCTACAGCATTAGTTTGTATCATTAAGCCACAACAATTCTGTGGGTCAGACGCAGTTGCTCTGCCTTCTTGGGTATTGGAGTTTTCTTAATTTTCACACAGACGCAGCCAAGTAATTATTTCTGGCGCAAAACTGTAAAGGTGTTGTAAGACCTCAATTATCTATTACTGGTTAGGACATTCCATATGTACAATGAAATCTGTTTACCCGCAAAATGTGTAACGATATTCAGGAAGTAGTCGAGCCTTAAAAAGTTACCTCCAGAAAAATACCGAAAATATTTCTGCAGTACTCTAAAAAGTGGTAGAACGTCAATGGAAATTTACCATCCATGAAGAAGTCAGCACATTCGATGTAGGTCCCTACAACAAACGCTTAGGAATGAATTGCCAGCAGAAAGAAGCCTGAGTTATACCGAAAAAGTTTCTGCAGTACTCAAGAAAGTGGTAGAACGTCAATGGAAATTTACCATCCACGAAGAAGTCAGCACATTCGATTTAGGTCCCTACGACAAACGCTTAGGAATGAATTGCCAGCAGAAAGAAGCCTGTGTTCCGAGACTGGCGAGGTTGTGGAGACAGAGACCACAGCAGGTTGCGATTCAAGGTCGTTCCCCGCACCTGTGGGAGCGGCCGGTGTGGCGTGGCAGGCGGGTGGGGGGGGCGGGCGGTGTGGGTGGCGGTAGGTGGGAGGCGCGGCTGCGGCTGCGGCCGCGGCCGCCGGTGACAGCAGCTGATGGATCGGCGGCGCCGCTAATTGCATGATCGATGGGCCAACTTGGGCCCGGCCCGGTCGGCTGCCGAGTTGAGGCAGAGCACTTGCTGCCGCCGCTGCAAGACGTTAATCACGTCAAGAGCCGCCGGCAAAAAGGGTGTCCCGCCCTCCCGCAAACACTGCCGCCCCCCTGGCCTCGCCTGCTCGCCGTACAGTACGCAGTGACGAAAGCTGCTCGCAATCTCAGCTACCTGCGGCCTTTCCAGTAACGCAACCCCCGTGGAAGCGCCGATGACTTATCAAAGGAGGATGTTTATTGTGCAGACCCTCGAGGTATGTAAAAGGAAACAGGAAACGAACAAGAAACTTAAGTTTAACTACATCTACATTTACGTGATTACTCTGCTATTCACAGTAAAGTGCCTGGCAGGGGGTTCAATGAACCAACTTCATGCTGTCTCTCTACCGTTCCACTCTCGAACGGCACGCGGGAAAAACGAGCACTTAAATTTTTCTGTGCAAGCGCTGATTTCTCTTATTTTATCGTGATGATCATTTCTCCCTATGTAGGTGGGTGCTAACAGAATGTTTTAGCAATCGCAGGAGAAAACTGGTGATTGAAATTGCATGAGCAGATCCCGTCGCAACGAAAAACGTCTTTGTTTTAATGATTGCCACTCCACGTATCATGCCTTTGACACTATCTCCCCTATTTCGCGATAATACAAAACGAGCTGCCCTTCTTTGTACTTTTTCTATGCCATCCGTCAGTCCCACCTGATGCGGATCCCACACCGCACCGCAATACTCCAGAACAGGGCGGACAAGCGTAGTGTAAGCAGTCTCTTTGGTAGACCTGTTACACCTTCTAAGTGTTCTGCCAATGAATCGCAGTCTTTGGTTTGCTCTACCTACAATATTATCTATGTGATCGTTTCAATTTAGGTTATTTGTAATTGCAATCCTTAAGTATTTAGTTGAATTTACAGCCCTCAGATTTGTGTGAGTTGTCGCGTAATCGAAATTTAGCTGATTTCTTTTAATACTGATGTGAATAACTTCACACTTTTTTTTTACTCAGGTTCAATTGCCACTTTTCGCAACATTCAGATGTCTTATCTAAATCATTTAGCAAGTCGTTTTGATCATCTAATGACTTTACAAAATGACAGCATCATCTGCAAACAATCTAAGACGGCTACTCAGATTGTCTCCTATGGCGTTACTATAGATTAAGAACAATAGAGGGCCTATAACACTTCCTTGTGGAATGCCGGATATTACTTCTGTTTTACTCGACGACTTTCCGTCTATTACTACGAACTGTGACCTTTCTGACAGGAAATCACGAATCCAGTCGCACAACCGAGGCGATACTCCGTAGGCACGCAGTTTGGTTAGAAGATGCTTGTGAGGAACGGTATCGAAAGCCTTCTGGAAATCTAAAAATACGGAATCAATTTGACATCCCCTGTCGATAGCACTTATTACTTCATGAGTATAAAGAGCTAGTTGTGTTTCACAATAACGATATTTTCTGAATCCGTGCTGACTACATGTCAATAAATTGTTTTCTACAAGAAAACGGCCGATATTCTATTTTTTTAAACAATGACCCTCTGCCAGGCACTTTATTGTGGATAGGAGAGTAATCGCGTGTATAAAGATGTAAAAAATATTACTAATGTAATTTTACTCTTTTAAGTTACAAATCATAAGCCGGGCGTTTTCGTTGAATTGGGATCAATGTGCAAAGTATTCATAAAAACGTAAGCTTCTTGTGTTAGCTTCTTATTATGTGTCCATATTTGTTGTTTACATGTGTCACAGTATATAAATGTGTCAAAGTAGTTACATAAATAAACTGTCAAAACTTTACTGATCTACGGGATTCATTTTATATAAGTAGAACACTCTTCTGTAGCAGGAAAAAGAAGGTAAAGAGCGAAGAAATGTTCTTGTTAGAACATAAGCAAGACGAATGCACTTCTCATTAAAAGATCCTGACAGAAAACTAGCAAATCTCTGCTTCAATCCTCATTCAGCCGTCCTCACTAAAAATTTTGGCATGCGGGCCTTTTTATGCTGAAAGAGTAATAGAAACACAGTGACGGTGGAATAGAAAGGACACAGTACCAGTGGGGCAGAAAGCGGCGGGTGACTGTGATGGCGAAAGAGAAACAGAGATGGATGGATAAGTGAGAGCAAAAGCGAGAGGAGACAGTAGAAATGAAAATTACAGACGAGTGTAGACGGTAGATACGTAGGCTTGCGAGAGGAGGGTGTGTCTCGACACTCCCATACCGGCGAATTTTAACATCAAGGTACAGGGAACGGTGCATTTTGGACCCAAATTTTAAACTCGAGAGTGTAGGGGATATAATAAGTTGGACCTTCAAAATTGTTGAGCTGCCGAGGTATGAGGAAGACAGTGGCAATGGGAATGGCAGACAATAGGAGACAGTGCAAATGAGAGAGGAGACAGTAGCAGTATACACTGTAAATCCATGGCAGAAAAGGAGACAGTGAGAGAGACAAATACAGTGATAGTGAGACGCAGATGCTGTTTATAAAGACTTAGCTATAAAGAGAGACTGGATAAAAGGATTTTGACTTCTGTGCTAAAGAGAGCGAGTATATTCGCATGCCATTACGTGGAACGAGTACTGAGGCAGCTGGCTCGCTACTTTTCTGTCAGAGTCTTTTAAAGAGGAACATACTCCCCTTTTTCAGCTGGTACATTTATGAACACTGAAAAGCAAAAGCGAACATTCGCACTCATAAAAGCTTACAACGCAGAATGCATCCTATAAAATCTCGCATGCAAAGTTAAAGATAGTAGAAGAAAACCACTGAAGCGGCCCACAAACCTGATATTTGTGTTCGACCGGTGAATGTATTTGCGAGAAGCTCCTCTTAAATTAAAGCAATAATTCAACATTCGTCAGTATTAAATGCTGTTTTTTCGTTATGAGCCAGCAACAAAACAGATACAGCATACGTAACATTACAAGTCTATGCCAAGAGAAGATGTTAGAGGAACCACACGTTACATAAACAATCGAGCAGATAACAACCGACTTAACAACAGAGTATGTTGCAATACTTGCAGCTTAAATTTACTCATTAACTCAATTCTCATTATATTTATAACGTTCTTGTATAACTGACCTAGGTAGTAGACTGAAAACCTTACAGAAATCATGAGAAACCCCATTTAATGTAAACACACTACCTTGTTTCCCTTAAGATAAGAGGAACGAAAATCCAACCTTTAACGTGTCCTTTAAGAGCTCGGACATACTTTTATAACGGGTGCGAATGGCCTCCACAGTGAAGACAACGTTTAATGAAAAAGTAATTCCTGTTTGTCACGAATCGAAGAAACAGTTCTCCTCATGCGTAAATTTAGTAGTATTAATTGGGACAGAGGTTATTCAGAAGGCACTGGGAAGTACAGTACTGGCCATTAAAATTGCTACACCAAGAAGAAATGCATATGACAAAAGGCTATTCATTGGACAAATATATTATATTAGAACTGACATGTGATTACATTTTCACGCAATTTCGGTGCATAGATCCTAAGAAATCAGCACCCAGAACAGCCACCTCTGGTCGTAATAACGACCTTGATACGCCTGGGCATTGAGTCAAACAAAGCTTGGATGGCGTGTACAGGTACAGTGCCTAAGCAGCTTCAACACTACACCACAGTGCATCAAGAGTAGTGACTTGCGTATTGTGACGAGGGAATTGCTCGGCCACCATTGACCAGACGTTTCAATTGGTGAGAGATCTGGAGAATATGCTGGCCAGGGCAGCAGTCGAACATTTTCTGTATCCAGAAAGGCCCGTACAGGACCTGCAACATGCGGTCGTGATTTTCCTGCTGAAATGTAGGGTTTGGCAGGGATCGAATGAAGGGTAGAGCCACGGGTCCTAACACATCTGAAATGTAACGTCCACTGTTCAAAGTGCCGTCAATGCGAACAAGAGGTGACCGAGACGTGTAACCAATGGCACCCCATACCATCACACCGGGTGATACGTTAGTATGGCGATGACGTATGGTCTCCGAGCTGATAGTCCATGCTGCTGCAAACGTCGTCGAAATGTTCGTGCAGATGGTTGTCTTGCAAACGTCCCATCTGTTGACTCAGGGATCGAGACGTGGCTGCACGATCCGTTACAGCCATGCGGATGACTGTCATCTCGACTGCTAGTGATACGAGGCAGTTGGGATCCAGCACGGCATTCCGTATTATTCTCCTGAACCCACCGACTCCATATTCTGCTAACAGTAGTTGGATCTCGACCAACGCGAGCAGCAATGTCGCGATACGATAAACCGCAATCGTGATAGGCTACGATCCGACCTTTATCAAAGTCGGAAACGTGATGGTACGCATTTCACCTCCTTACACGAGGCATCACAACAACGTTTCACCAGGCAACGCCGGTCTAATGCTGTTTGTGTATGAGAAATCGGTTGGAAATTTTCCTCATGTCAGCACGTTGTAGGTATCGCCACCGATGCCAACCTTGTGTGAATGCTCTGAAAAGCTAATCATTTGCATGTCACAGCATCTTTTTCCTGTCGGTTAAATTTCGCGTCTGTAGCGCGTCATCTTCGTCGTGTAGCAATTTTAATGGCCAGTAATGCATAATTGACTTTGTGGCATTCTTGGCACAAGCAAAAGATATTGAAGATTCGCCGAAACTTCGGTGGACGGCGCAATACACGGAAGCTGTAGGAGCGCAGTGACAAAGTACCGACTAGAGGAATGCCTGCGGCGGGCGTCCAGGCGACAGGCGGCTGCTGGGGAGCGCTAATGGGGCGGGCGGCCCGTTCGGCCGGAAAACGCGCCCGTCACCAGCACGAGGCCGGAAGAATTAGCGCCCTCTTGGGCCGCCCCAGCCCTTACCTGCCCACCGATGCCTGCTTTACGACTCCATTGGCAACATTACGTGTTCGTCCTGTTTATCAACCATAGTGCACCAATCGCACGGCCGTTAATTAGCTGACTTCATTCCTGTGTCTTCCACTGCCAATGGCACAAAGTAATGCGATCATACAGCAAAAAAACTAATTTATTACAAGCAGCCCTAGAACAATGGCTACAGGATTCAGAAGCTTTTGCTATTCAGATGGCTTCCTTGACTTAGCAGTATGTAAATAAAACGAAACAATGCGGCACTTGTGGTCGATTGGTTGCAAATTTATCTCCAGGCACTCTGACTTAAAGGTTTCAAGGTCTCTGCAGGATATTCTTACAATAAGAACACAACTAATATCTTCTGTTACTACAACCTGTGGTGTCACCGCCAGACACCACACTTGCTAGGTGGTAGCCTTTAAATCGGCCGCGGTCCATTAGTATATGTCGGACCCGCGTGTCGCCACTGTCAGTGATTGCAGACCGAGCGCCACCACACGGCAGGTCTAGAGAGACGTCCTGGCACTCGCCCAATTGAACAGCCGACTTAGCCAGAGATGGATCACTGACAACTACGCTCTCATTTGCCGAGACGATAGTTAGCATAGCCTTCAGCTACGTCATTTGCTACGACCTAGCAAGGCGCCATAGCATTTGATATTATTTTATATTGTGGTTATAACATGTACCGTCAAGAGAGATGTTCTACAATTGTGGATTAAAGTTAAGTATTACATCAACTACGTACTTCATTTGCTACTATTAATTCCTTTAACTGTTCCAGACCTCACGCCAATCTGCGTGAGCTTAACGCGTGCCTTTCGGCTTCCTCTCATTGTGACTTGGCTGTCTTGCCAAGTCACAACACAACCAAAAGTATGTTTCAATTATTTGTCGTTATACACTCTCACTACATGCAGTAGGAACAGGTCTTAAATTAATAGTGCTTGGGGATGATTTCATGCGTATGAAGATATGGGAAAAGACAATTCTTTTTTTAAGACTATTATAATGTCAGCAGTGCAAGGATCGGAAATGCAGGGCTGTCGTCTTTGCAATCTCGGGGCCCCAACAACAAGTGATTCACAGGCAGAAGAACAGAAATGGTACAAATTCCTTATATACGAGATGAAACATGATAAAGGTTGTTGCTTGACTGTAGGACATAAATATGACTTTTCATCTCTATAAAAGTGCATAAGGATATAAGAAAAGTATTAGATTCTAAGCCAATAAAATTCTTCTGGGTCTGAGGCTACATTGTCATCTGTAAAATCCCGACGTTTCGGTGACTGTTGTAAAGCGCCTTTCTCTGGGTGTTAGCAACACGCCCTGAGGAAGGCGTCTTACAACAGTCACTGAAACGTCGGAATTTTACAGATGACAATGTGGCCTCAAACGCAGAAGAATTTCATTGACTGTGACGACGGCCGCGGAAGCCTACGTTTACATATTAGATTCTAAGTTTCCACGTGGACAAGTCAACATTCACTCACGGCACTCTATATTAGATTCTCTATAGTTGGACCTTGGCATCAAGTGATGTTGCAACTAATGTGACAAGAGCGACTGTTGCATCGTATTGGGCAGTACAATGAAATTTCATAAAATTCAAAAACTGTTTTAGTTGTTTAAAAAGCAATGTTATGTACAGTGATGAAACAAATCATTACAACTGAAACGTCCCCTTAGAAAAATTATACGTGACTGTGCTTAAACTGACACACAATATTTTTGGCGCAACGCAATCTGACTTTCAAAAATCCCTACAAAAGAATGGCCCTGACTGACATTAACCTATACCTTTCACAAATCACTTACCTCACCAAAAATGTTCGTTACTCGAACTACTGCAATATAGCGAGCGCCACTACTGCAAGCTAAATAAAAGTTTCAAACTACGGAAGGCACTAACTACTGATAGGCATAGTTAGCAAATGAAAGATTTTAATAGAGAACAAACAATGTATTTACCTTAATAGTCATAATATATATAGCAGTTCATGACATCCAGTCTTACAAATTTCAAAACTCCGCCATCTCTCTCCCCACATCCACCACTGCTGGCGGCTCACCTCCAACTGCGCAACGCTACGCGCTGCTAACAGCCAACTGCCCAACACTACAAGAGCCAACAACAATGCAAACCAGCCACAGACTGCACACAGCACAGCCAGTGATTTTCATACAGAGCGTTACGTGGCGTTACCAATATAAAAACCTAAACAGCCTACTTACACAACCACCTATGGAACGCAATATAGCAACGATTTTGCACGCCACATATTCGTTACGTCCTTGTTAGTTTTCACACAATTCCCATACATCAGGGGGCGCTGGTTTGTTAGCCCAGAGCTGACACCCGATGACGTCCCAGATGTGTTCCATCGGGCTTACATCAAGCAGATTTGTTTGCCAAGACATCAACGTGAGTTCACTATCACGCTCCTCAAAGCACTGGAGATATTGTCAAACAAGCAGCTGTCTTGCTGTAAGATGCTATTGTCATCTGGGAAGACATCAAGCATGCAGGAATGAAGGTAATCCACAATAACATTCACATACTCCAAAGCTGCCATGGTGTCTTCGATTACTACCACAGCTCCAATGGAAATCCTGCTTCCATCAGCCTGTGTCTGTAGTGCTGTGCATGTATCGAGTAGCCCGACGTCTGGATGACGTCATATGATACCACCGTCGAACAGGTCTGTCAAGAAACTGACCCGCACAGCTGACAGGTTTCCACCGATCCATGGTCTACTCTTCATGGTCCCATGTCCAATGCAGCCGTAATTTACGATATAGGTGGGTCAATATGGGAAACGTAGAGATGGTGTCCTCCAGAGCTCCATGTTCAACAATTTGCGCTGATCGGTGAGCACTGAAACGCTTGAGCCTGCGCTACCATTGTACTCTGTCATCAGGGATGGCTATACTGCTTTACACAGGGGACATGACTCCGATTTCCACGTTCTGTGATAAGACGTGGGCGTCCAGTACCTTGTCACCTGCTCGTGGTTTCACTATCCATCAACCACTTTCCATAGATATTCACGATAGTAGCAGGCAAACAGCGGGCCAGCTATGCCCTTTCCGAGATTGTCGTCCCCAGATGCCGAGCCTCAACATCCTGCCATTTGTAAAAGTCACTTACGTCAGTGGGTTTTAACATTTACAGCCTGTATCGTCTCTAAAGTGATTACCTATCTGAATCTTACTGTGTCACGTGCGCACTGTCCCACCAGGCGGATTTTAATCTTTCATTGGTGTACACTGATTTTCTAACTTAAGGCGTTAAAATCGAAAACACAAGTGAGATTGGTAAGATGGATGTTACTGTCAGAAATGCTGGGAAATTATATAAAGGGTGTTTTCTGGTTTTCTGGCGCTAAAGGGGTGTACTGAATGTAGTGTAAATTATTCAAAGAATATAAAATAAAACCTGACGTATCACATAATTTTCTTAGCACTCCATTTAGTTATTACTATGTGTTTACTAATTCGCTTGCTTTCCGGTCTGTTCGGTAGAGTTGGAGGCGGAGTGAAAAAGTTTGGTAACGCCTGACATCTCAGCTGCCTGCAGGACTGACGTGTTGTGTGGGTAGTATTCGAATGCATTCCAGGCGTTATGGCGTTATGAGAACGGACGGGTACGGCTGAGCAGAGAGAGTCGGGAGGGGGGGGGGGGGGGGGCTCACAGACACATACAGAAGAATATAAATCAGAAATAATATTATTTAAATACAAATTAGTTTTTAATATAACACCTTACAAACAGGACTCAAAACTATAAAATAATTTCTCCTAGCCCCATTCACATAGGCATAGGCATGAAATTTTGTGCTTGTAAATTTTTAATTAAAATAAACTATCATGTTAACAGAATCTTCCGTCGGTTCTTGGTAAAACAACATTATATATATATATATATATATATATATATATATATATATATATATATATATATATCAGTAAATGTCTGAAGATGGCCTTGTAAGCTGAAAACAGCTTAACAGTAAAAGTAATATTGTAGAACAAAAGCAAACTTGACCTTTCATTTATTAAAATAAACTAAACTAAACTCCGTCTGAAGAAGCCTTTTAATATTCATAACGAAAAATGTGGGGCGCGTGTAACAGAGAATAGTTAGGAGAAAAACTATCCATGCATCCGTTATGTGTTGCATGTGTGCCATGATTTTCGTTACAAACTTTGCAAATATTATAATAACTATTAAATTCACAAGCACATGTTTTCAGGTCTGCTGAATGGGTGTTAGGTATCTACAGGGACAGGAGAAATCATTTTATACTTTTCTTTTAATAATGTCACGTTGTTCTCACAGGCTCTATGTGCCTGTTCGGGTACAACCTTGTTAACTACGAAGTCTGAAGTAACAGAGCAACATCATGCATGGTTATCAGATAATATAGAGTAACAAGTAATTTGACAAGAATCAATAGTAGATAATCTCTTGTTTAGACGTCATAATCAATTATGCCCTGCATCTCACGAGATTATCAGCAGCTCAGTATCGTATCTTGCAGAGAAGAGTGAAATCGGTACGTCTGCTCCTACCGTTAGGAGGTATTCGGCAACCACCAGGCGGTCGGGATCATCTGACCACTTTTAGGGACACATCTATTTATTTAATGGTAATGCTATTGGTTCAGCGTCCCGAAGGCGGTCTGCAGCCACAAGTGAAATCTGTACGACGAATGAAAAATTCATCAATCTGTTCCCCCGGCAGTTTCAATATTCGTCGTGGTGATTTGTGAGCCGGTCTGAATATTCATGGCTGGGGGCTGGCAGCCGTCTTGAGGCTGGACCCTTCCCGACGCTCAAATGCCCGCCGCTAGAGTAGGCCGTTCCGCTGTGCGGGATGAGCAGACTTACAGAAAGCGCGTCAAAACACTCTGGCAGGGGAACGATTTCACCAACACACAATGACAGTAACTCACAGATATTACCTGTTTAGTTACTCCTGGCTCACAAATGTACATTCATAAGTCTGTTTCTACTTCAGAATCTTTTCTTCGTGTCTCGATGTACAACAAACGCTCCAAGAGTTTTATTTCTCGCTGCACTTGAGGGAGCAACTGTAGTTGTCCTTCGTGGAACCTCAATTACTTTGTGCACATAATGATAGCAGCGAACCTGTAAAGGAGGGTCGTCTACTTATACGTACTGAGTCGTTTGATCGGAATAGTTAAATAAAGCTGTTTCTTCCAAGAACATAAAACTATAGACATCTCACTGTTATAAAAAAACTGTCTTCTTTTATTACGTAAATCTTTGCTGAAAATTTACATCTGTTTGACAATCTAACATGAAAACATCTTTAGGTGGCCTAAAGAGTTTTGTCCATTTACGTTTTGAGCTAAAACCTATTGGCTAAAACTAATGACGTTGGAGCAGTGTCGTAACAGTCTGCGAGACACTGTTTGAGCTAGATCATCTAATGGCACAGCTTTTCGTTTTTTCTGCACTGATTACGGATTGATAGAGAGAATTTACTCTGCCTCAGATACTTAACATACAGCAGATATTTCTGGAAAGTATTCGGACGACTCAACTCGATATTCCCTGCAAATTCCTTACCTATCTCACTGATTAGCACAATCAAAATGTAATTCAAAAGGCGCCACTCGCAGCCTGACCGAAAGCTAGATCCAGCGATTTGAACCCCTGTCAAGAATACTTGCAGACTTTAAAGCAAACTGTTGACGTTCTTTATGAAGTCGTAAGGGATCTCACCGCCGGCTATTGCACCTTTGAACTGCAATATGGGAAATTCATCCATTGTTTTTCGGAGTACGATGTGTACAGTGTGACGACAAATGAAAGGCACATTTCACTACCATCATTTGGCTGTAGAAGCTTCGTAATTGCCTGTTGCAGGCTGCATAGCTTTCTCCGTGACATTCACTATGTCGTGAACAATGAAATTTATGTTTTTGAGAAGTCTCTCCTCACTCGGAAATCTCTCTACTTACTTCCAATACAATTTGTCCATCTCTTACTGAACCTAACTGAAAGTGTTTTGACATGGCATTAAATCAGTAATACAACTTCAAGTCACGGAGTTGGCAATACTTAACGGAGTGTGGATATAATCTTTGTTGCAGTATTTGCACTAAACAGCTTCTGAATATTGCCAAAAAACAGAATTAAATATTGTGTTGAATAATGAAATATTCAGACCTATGCATACAGAAGCAGTCTTCTAACTACGCAGCTAAGATAAAGTACGGAAACACGTCTTTTTAGATTGGGTTATATTCTTTTAGAGCTTTTGATATCTAAATTTTACTTTTTCCTTCTCATAGGATAGCAAGTTATAGAAATATGTGGATGACAACCAATGTCAGTTATCATGAACTGACAGCAATCGTTATACAGTGTTCAAAACTTCAGAAGATACAACCACGATCAATTCAGTAGAAGTACAATCTTCTCACCGACGGAGATGTAGCACATAAAAGCACGATTAACCTGTTAAGTATGCCATCTCAATTCAGTTTGTAAAGCAAGCTACCGCTGAGAAGTGTTATTTAACTTCGACTGAATCCCGTAGATATTATCTTTAACATTTCTTGCAAGAGATTTTGCAAGCAACTTCTATAAAACTATATTTATGAGCCGCAGCTCGTCTCGCTATAAGATACTTGGTCGTACGATTGTTTCAGTCATTTATACAGAGAGCGCGGCACTGTCGATGTGGCAGTTTCCATCCACTAAATAAATATCAGATGAACGAGTAGTAATTGGAATGAAATCTTTGCCGCTTCAAGTTTATTTTAAAGACACGAAAATTTGCAGACCACAGAAAGATATATCTGCCTTGTATGCTTCTCGAACCTTCCAATTCTGCATACAAGTGTTCAATCAGCATGTGGTGTACCGATTACCAACACGCTTTTCAGGATTTAAACATTGTGGTGACTCGCGTAGTAACGAGCTCTCGCCGAGTCGTAAAATACTGTGAATGGAAACTTGTAGCGTTGATCTTCGTTAGTCAAACCAAAAATTACCTCTCCACTGGATGTGAGTGAAATTTCTGAATGACAGAAGTGAACACGTATAGCAATATCAAAACAATGGTCAAAATAAGGTGGAAACTAAACAAAAAAGAATAAAAGATCTGACGGAGCTTCGACTGAGCAGACACGGCACAAAGGGATTCATTGTGGAACTAGCACGTCAGTTAGATCCCGTCTATGTCCTGAAACGGCCGTCGTCAGTGCAGATCTGGCTGTTGGGAGGCACCGCGTTTCTCTCGGGCTGTGGTTTTCTTCCTCACCTCTGCTAGCGCGCATTGCATGGTGGGTGAGTGACAGGTGTCTGCAGTTGAATGGCCTGCTCCTTTTGTGCAGGCCCAGTGGATTCGCACCGCGGTTCGCTGGCGAGCTGTACACCGCCAGCGCGTCCACCGTTCAGGTAGTATTATTAACAGTAGTCTGTTCTTCGAAGACTTGCAACCGGCCGCATTCTAGAGAAGGCAACAAAGGAATCTGATTTTAACCGGACGACTGTGGTTGTGAGAATGATTCGGAGGCAGCAGACTCAAAACTTGTAGCAGTGTGAGAATCAAACTGCAAAAGCCGCATGAGACGGAACTGAATGATATCAGGAAGCAAAAGAAAGTCGAATTCTATCGGACTGGAATGAAATTCTACAGTTACTGGAATGCGAATCAGGCAATACAGATTACACTAAGTCATGACGTGATAGGATTAGCACCAAGATCAATTGCAGACCAAGCCCTGACCGCCAGGTCTTGGGATGAAGTCTCTCGAAAGAATCCGCACTAAGTCTCACGCAACACTGTCTCCACCGAAAAGATGCAAAGCGTGTGACGACAGCATCTCCATTCCGCTGAAAGGAAGGGAGCCCCTCTGAATTCCCCTTGCAGGGTACCAGCTTTCCGAGGTTGTTCAAATGGCTCTGAGCACTATGGGACTTAACATCTGAGATCATCAGTCCCCTAGACTTAGAATTACTTAAACCTAACTAACCTAAGGACATCACACACATCCATGCCCGAGGCAGGATTCGAACCTCCGACCGTAGCAGCAGCGCGGTTCCGGACTGAAGCGCCTAGAACCGCACGGTAACAGCGGCCGGCTTTGCGAGGTTGTGGACGGACTTCTACATACACCTATTCAGCGGCGTGTAGCTGACAAGGTTACAGCCTCAAGGAGTCTCCAGGTGCTTTAAGGAGGGTCGCACACCGGCAACAAGCTTAGCTCCTTAGTTATGTTACTCACGGAGGCGTGGGTTTAACGAAATAATGTATTTTCCTACTGCAACAAGTTGGCTGTGATTCAAATACCTTTCAGAGTAAGATTCCTCCAGTGGGGAACAGCGCTCTTCTCTACCTGCTCACAGTGTCCATCGGTCCAAGGAAGGATTTCCAAAGACCACCAGCAAGCAATTAGCAGTCTGTTTTGTGGGTAAAGCCAGTGCATCCCTGTCGCAGGCTGTCTGTAATACTTCGGCATTCACTGTAATATACAGAAGATAATTTTGGGTACTTTATTAATGCTAACGTCGAACTCCTGCTCTGTTGAATCATCATCTTGGCCGTATTGTGAATGTACGATCAGAGTATAGGTCAACTGCTGTTTGCGTATGAGAAATCGGTTGGAAACTTCCCTCATGTCAGCACGTTGTAGGCGTCGCCACCGGCGCAAAGCTTGTGTGAACACTCTGAAAAGCTAATCATTTGCATATCACAGCATGT
The DNA here is from genome assembly GCF_021461385.2 of Schistocerca piceifrons. Classification (NCBI taxonomy): domain Eukaryota; kingdom Metazoa; phylum Arthropoda; class Insecta; order Orthoptera; family Acrididae; genus Schistocerca; species Schistocerca piceifrons. The sequence goes on along the minus strand of NC_060138.1, from coordinate 158,376,725 downwards.
TCTTCCTGTCGGTTAAATTTCGCGTCTGTAGCACGTCATCTTCGTGGTGTAGCATTTTAATGGGCAGTAGTGTATTAGTCCTCTGGTAGCTTCAGCCTTCCCAGAGCTTCCGAACTCCTGGGGACCGGAGTGCACGGACCGTCAGCAACGGCGCAGAAGGCGTCGCCGGTAGGTGAGGGCAGCGGAGGCGGCTGGCGCGCCGTGCGGCTTGGTGCGGCGACCCAGTCGTCGTGGGGAGCGGCCAGAGGCAGTAAATTACCGCCCCGAGCAGCTCGGCGCCGCGCCGCGCAGCACCCAGGCCGAGCCGCTGCGGCTAAGAGCATTAAACACCCCTCGCCTCGCCTCGACGGCGGCGGCGCTTAATATTTCACGCCGCTTCGCGCCCCGGCTCCGCTTGTCCGCGCCTTCCCCACCGAGCAGCCGAGGAGCCGGCGCTAAGGAGATGTTTACTGCCTGCGCCGCCGCGACTGCACCTGGGGGCCTGCGGGTCCGGCAGCGGTCTCCTCGACACTACCTGCCAAAATCACGTGAACGCCTCGCGCGGGAAAAGCACCCACAGAAAACAAGCGTATTCCTTCCGATCCGTTGTCGAATGTAGTTCAGTGGCTATAAATACATTTTTCTGCCTCTCCGATAACCGCTCTGTACAACACTCGTACTGGTTCTTCGCTGGCAATGTACGAAAGCACAAATACTACATCATAAGGATTTTACTGCAGAGGCTTAGTAGCTAGAGATGTTCATCTCCAAAGCTAAGTTGTGTAACGGCACAAATAAATAAGGAGACAGTCAGTTCTGTGTGAATGTTGGAAATCAGGCCAAGAGAAAGCGACTTGGCGAGGACGTAGAAAGTCAAAACAGCCATTTTTAAAAAGATGGATGGATAGGCCCTGATTCGCGTGGTGCCTCAGGCAACAGTCCTTCCGGCCTTGCGCACCTAAAATATGTGGGTCAGTCATGAATTGAAGTCCTCCTTTTAAAAGATATATGTAATGTTGTTTTTGTTGTTGTGGTCTTCAGTCCAGAGACTGGTTTCATGCAACCCTCCATGCTACTCAATCCTGTGAAAGCTCCTTCATCTCCCAGTACCTACTGCAACCTACATCCTTCTGAATCTGTTTAGTACATTCATCTCTTGGTCTCCCTCTACGATTTTTACCCTCCACGCTGCCCTCGAATGCTAAATTTGTGATCCCTTGGTGCCACAGAACATGTCCTACCAACCGGTCCCTTCTTCTTGTCACGTTGTGCCACAAACTCCTCTTCCCCCCAATTCTATTCAGTACCGCCTCATTATATATGTGATCTACCCATCCAATCTTCAGCATTCTTCTGTAGCACCACATTTCGAAACCTTCTATGCTCTTCTTGTCTAAACTATTTATCGTCCATGTTTCACTTCCATACATGGCTACACTCCACACAAATACTTTTAGAAAAGACTTCCTGACACTTAAATCTATACTCGATGTTAACAAATTTCTCTTATTCAGAAACCCTTTTCTTTCCATTGCTAGTCTACATTTTATATCCTCTCTACTTCGATAATCATCCGTTATTTTGTCTCACAAATAGCAGAGCTCATCTACTTCTTTAAGTGTCTCATTTCCTAATCTACATCCCTTAGCATCAGCTGATTTAATAAGACTACATTCCATTATACTCGTTTTGCGCTCGTTGATGTTCATCTTATATCCGCCTTTCAAGACACTGTCCATTCCGTCCAACTGCTCTTCCAGGTCCTTACTATAAAACTAAAAATAAAACATTCGAGACACACAGGCAAATTGGGTCTGACTCCCACGAAGACATTTGGTGATATTAATTATCTTTCGAAACTACAGTTACTGTAAAATTATACTAAAATCTGTAGTAACTTGGAGGGAGGTACCGGCTAGTTGCACGAGCCAGTGTGACGACGATATCGCTCGAATAGGGCAATTGTCCCTTGGTCCTCGTGAGAGGCGGACGAGCAAGAATTCTTCATCAACACTAGTGATATATTTGCGTATAATGGCACACAGCACTGGTTACACGTTGTAGAACAATTCCTTTGATCTACTGGTGTTGGTTTTCCTCATACATGATTAGTTCGTGGCCTAACTGTTTTAGTAATGGTCAGAGTAGCAATTGCATTAGTGCTTCCTAAACACAAAGTTCAAGTAAGTGATGTAAGTATGGCGAGATTATTGTAATAAAATATCGCTAACTTAGTTCGTTTACTTTGTGCACGGACCCGCTGGTGATCTTAGCGTATTATTAGTTCATGCTGATATCGTAGCACATGCTGCAGGCAGTGTAGGATCCATCCGTTGTGCTACAGGGCACAGAGGTGGTGGTATAAGATGGCCAAAATTATGCTTGTGCATTACAAAGCAAATTCAGATCCGCTGGATTCCGCATGTTAGGGAATCTGCACGCACTAGCATAACACAGTAACATTACAACAGGCAGCATCATTAATAACACATTACCTGGCAGTCCTACTGAACGACGCTCTGTGACTCGGTAGGGTGCCTGAATCATGGAAAACCGCCGTCAAAATATCTGCCGAAGCCAAACACTACAGACCTATTGCCTCATCAACTTCATAGTTAAGGTGCAGAAACGGCAACTATGCAATCGCCTACGGGAACATACAGAACTCTACGTCCTTAACCTCCATCAACATGGGCTCAGAGTAGGAAAATCGGTAGATGATGCACTAAATACAGTCTTTAACATCAGAAAGCACACATGTAGGATATCGTTATCTTAATCGACACTACAGGTAACTTCGACAATCTTTCGTGGCCTGCATTGTTTGTTCGACTCCGTGACACTCAGGTACCTGCGTTCCTGTGCAACCGTCTCCTCGATTTTTACATAAACAGAGTCTCAGAGCGGTAGGCAGAGACTAGAAAGTAGTCAAAAAAGATCACAAAAGGATGCCACCAAGACTCGATTTACGGATCCATCTTTTGGGACATCGCAATCGAGCCAGTCTTGCATCTCATAGAGGAGGACTCACGCACCGACAGGGTCCTGACATACAACGAAGACCCGTTGCTATCGGTTTCTGCAGACAACCGGACATCGCTAGAGAGCAAAGCCAGTGGTATACTTAACAATATATAATTCTGGTGCATCGCAAACAAACCAACAATGGCACCACACAAGACAGCATACGTATTTTTGAAAGGCATATTGTCACGATATCCCTCGATCAAAATACGAAACATAAACATTAAAAGAGAAACAACTACATGATACCTAGGAGAACACAGTGATGAAAACCACTGTTTCACGCGGCACATACGCACAACTACCAGTAAAACAGAGAAAGTACTCTACAAACTTGCATGCATAAACACTATGCTGTACACACTACCAATCACACACTTCAGAGCATACCACTGTATATGAATCAGTGGTGAGCTTCACAGTAAGCGTATGGGAACATGGGCCTGCTCTAGTAACCAGCACGACAGCAGTGAGGTGTAGACATGAGTGTACTCCCAGGGCTGTTGGGGGCATTCTTCATTGCTTCAACACAGGTGCTGTGTGTGGTGTTAGGCGTCTTCCCAATCAGCATAACGGTCAGAGATCTGGCCGCATGCAACTGACTTAAGAGCAGAAGACATGATAGGATCAGGAAATAACAGGGGAAGATATCGCCCAGAAACTTCAACTAAACACTTGGCAGTTGTGTGTCTGACAATGGGAGTGGGACCAACGTGACGAAGGCTGTACGATACACACCTCTTTCTCGAACATCAGGGAACAGTTACGGATGAATCATGCTAATCTCGACAGTGGCATGGTTCATTTTCTGACTGGGCATGGCCCATATCCAGCGCACCAACAGCGCTTCTCATTTCTGCCAGTGTGGTGAACATGGACACCTTAAACACATCGTACTGCACTGTGAGCAGTACTCCCATGCACGGCGAAACATAACAGGAATCGCAACAGGGACATCACAAGACGCACTCAGGGACCCACACAAACAAGGACACACAAATGGGGACAGCTACATGAACTAACAGTCCACGTCTGCAAGACAGAACACACAATCCATAAACAAAGGAGACCTAACAGTCATCGTAGCAGCTGTCAAAGAAAGAACTGGGTTAATTCGATGAGAACTCCAGTTCTACAGACTCCTCCAACACTAATGCAGAGGATATAACACAAGATGAAGAACATGTAGACACCAAAGTACAGGAACCTTTAACATAGGTCAAACCAGTGAAATAATATATTATCATATAATCGTGGCCAGTTATTATATCAGACACCAAGACAAAATTTTTACTATAATAACACAAATTTTTGTAACATATATCGTAGGTTAGAGTAAGAGTAAACACAAGATAAAACATATGAAGAGGCACAGTAAATAGCATACACAGCACATGTCCATAGAAATCCTGTATCAAATAGTATCCAGACATGATGTAGAATGTGTAACCTAGTGTGGTCGGTTATTGTACCAGGCGCCATACTAATCATCTAGAATTAAGTAGACTGTCATATGCGCATACCTTAGTGAGTAACCTTGGGAGGCACTGCTCAGGGACGTCGGACTCGGCGTCACATTCCAAGACCTCCTCCCTGAGCCCTCTACTACTCTGTCTATCCTACCCTCTTTCATCGCTCTTCTTAAATTATTATTTTCTTTTATAATTCCCTATTTCTAATATGATGTATAATGGTTTTATAAGTATAATTCAGACGCTAAATACAGAAATAAAAAGGACAAAAGCTAAATTTATAAGAAAAGATGTAGTTCGAGAGTTTTATCTTTTAGAATCGTTAAAGACGATGAAATAATCTGTCAATTTAACTAACCACAAATATTCGAAGAGACACTCATCCGTGTAACATATCCCTCAAATCGGCAACTGATTCGTTGTGAACAGACATCCAGCGTACCTTTGGTAAGCTTCATAGGTAACTTTCAGTTCACTGTTGTTGTTGTTGCTGTTGTTGTGGTCTTCAGTACTGAGACTGGTTTGATGCAGCTCTCCTTGTTACCCTATGCTGTGCAAGCTTCTTCATCTCCCAGTACCTACTGCAACCTACATCTTTCTGAATCTGCTTAGTGTATCCATCTCTTAGTCTCCCTCTACGATTTGTACCCTACACGCTGCCCTCCAATGCTAAATTTGTGATCCCTTGATGCCTCAGAACATGTCCTACCAACCGGTCCCTTCTTCTTGTCACGTTGTGCCACAAACTCCTCTTCTCCCCAATTCTATTCAGTACCGCATTATATATGTGATCTACCCATCTAAGCTTCAGCATTCTTCTGTAGCACCACATTTCGAAAGCTTCTATTCTCTTCTTGTTCAAACTATTTATCGTCCATGTTTCACTTCCATCCATGGCTACACTCCACACAAATACTTTCAGAAACGACTTCCTGACACTTAAATCTATACTCGATGTTAACAAATTTCTCTTCTTCAGAAACGCTTTCCTTGCCGTTGCCAGTGTACATTTTATATCCTCTCTACTTCGACCACCATCAGTTATTTTGCTCACCAAATAGCAAAACTCCTTTACTGCTTTAAGTGTCTCATTTTCTAATGTAACTCCCGCAGCATCACCCGACGCAATTCGAGTACATTCCATTATCCTCGTTTTGCTTTTGTTGATGTTCATCTTATATCCTCCTTTCAAGACACTGTCCATTCCGTTCAACTGCTCTTGCAAGTCCTTTGCTGTCTCTGACAGAATTACGTCATCGGCGAACCTCAAAGTTTTTATTTCTTCTCCATGGATTTTAATACATACTACCTCCTATAGTTCACTGTAGGAGGGGAGAATTCATTCCTCTCGGGTTCGACGAAAAGCTCGTCCGGGTGATATTTAATGGCCCGCAGGGTAGCCTTTCTGCTCTTTCTCTTGGGGTGGGCGCTGATGAAGACCAAGAACAGGCCTGCCGACGGGGCAGAAGCAGACTGGGCAGGTGCAGGGGACGAGCAGCGCTGCCTCCCTGGGCGTGCATACGTTACGGCCGCATTAAACTTTCTGGCCGCGAAAGCCGCCGAGGGAGGGAAAAAAGAGGAAAGAAGGGAGGAAAAAGTTGCGGTGGGCAGATTGCGGGCGCCGGCGCTGGCGCCTGGAAGGGCGGGCCCTGCGCCAGACGTGTGTCGGCGCGGCGGCTAATCTGAGGAGGGCAGGAGGCGACAGGTCAGCCGGTAATCTTGCGGCTCTGCGTGTGACAGCCGCGTAATTAACACAGCCGCGCCGCGCCGCGCGCCGCCGTCCGGACCCTCGTTAGCCGACCCTTAGCCGCGCAGACGTGCCTCGACTCGCCGGAACACGCCCCAGCCACTCTGGCTGGCGGCCGGCTGGCCGCTGAATAGCGAGCGCCGCTGCGTCTCGCTGTACGGGTGGCCTCTAAAAGTACTGCGGTTGGTGCCACGTACAGTAGCCAGAGTCAGTAGGCTCAATTTGGAGCACTGACATAGCAAATTTGTCTGTCGAAAAAGACTGCGAATAGTTCATAAATGAAAAGCTGTAAAGAGGAACGTTGTACCTGATCCTGGCAGGGTCACCATATGGGAGACATATGCTGCACTTCACTTACTTTACTTTCTGATGAAACAGTGTGCATTACTTCAATCGTAGTTTCATGAAACGAGGAAATAGCGTTAGTCACTGGTAAAGAACACATGTAAATGTACAATAAATACAATTATTTATTACAATGTCCAGATGCCATTAATGCAGTATGAAGGCCCATGGGCGCAAAATGGATCACACAGAGCTGAAAATTAAAAATAAATTAACAGGAATCGGACCAATAAAATGGGCAAACTATTCTAGAAGTGAAGGTCCAAATTGAGCAATATTTATAAAGCACCGAACTGAGATAAATCCACTTTTTAGCCCTGGACGGGTGCTTGATCCGCACCGTGAACAGTGTACATTAGGCATAATTTTGCTGGAAAAGAGCGTGAAGAATGTAAATTATACTTTTCATAAAAGTATAAATGAATTTAGACACTTCTCCCCCCCCCCCCCTTCGGTGTCAACACACACACAAATAGAGAGATATAGAGAAATAAATAGACGTAAACGGAAAAATATCACCTTGACAAAAATCTACCAAACTCTCAAACTCATTGCCTAGTATACAAAGACTGTAAATTACACATTTTATAAAAGTATAAATGAATTTAGACACTTCTCCCGCCCTCTTCCCAGGCGCACCCACACACACAGAAATACATATAGAGAAATAAACAGACAGAAACGGAAAATATAACACCTTGACAAAAATCTACCAAACTCACTCCCCAATTTGCCCATACCTTTAAGATATGAATATAGCTTCAACCTCATGACGGCTTATTTTCTTTAGAGAAAAAATTCTGTTCTGCAAATGAAGAATGGTATGAATACCTGATGGCCATTGGGTGCATCTAACTTCACAGGAAATTTTCCGGTGGAACGTGCAACACAACATGCCTAGAACAGGCGTACGTGCATCTTTTCGCTATCTTTCGAATTTCGGGAACTGTCGAATCAGAAGTCTTTCGGTGGCAGATTCGGCGAATGAAGTGTATGCGGTAGGATTTCGTACCCTAGATGTGAATTAAGAGCACAGTTCTTTGGGCAGTATGAGTGAGCGTATTGCCATCCTGAAGTCACATACGTTTCTTTATCACTCTTCGCTTCTTCTGATTGATCTCAGGCCGCAGGTTGATCACAATATTTTGGTTATATTGATCCGTAATGACACGTTCCTTTCATGTGTAGCAGTTAGAAGACTCTTCCACAATCCCAATCAAAAAACAGCATAATTTTTCCATAAGAATATTACGTCTTTATCTCGATTCGTGGAGTGTAATCTGTCTGTTCCCATCGTTTCCACCTTTCATTCGTCGTTGGGTCGCTATAATGAACATAATATTCGTCCTCTGTGTGATCAGATAGCTGGAAACTTCCCTGTCTTGTCCTTACAAATTCTCAAATTTTATCAACACATGTCAAACGCAGCTCGGTCATTCGACTGACACTTTTGTAATGTGCAGTGCACGATGTAGCGTTTTGACCACTCACTTTAGACAAATACCAACCTAAGACGCAATTGTTTGGAGGGTAATGTGTCCGTCAGATGACACCAAAGTTCTCACTTTCGCCATGATCACTGTTCCCTGTCTCAGACGGTTTGTCGTTCATTGGTTTACCTTTTATGCACGTATCGCCACAATGAAACAATTTTTCTCTACTGTTTTATAGTCTCATGTACGCATTATCTCTCTGCACAATCATCATTTGATAGTGAATTCCCGTTGCAAATACAAATGAAGCGTCATTGTAAGTACGGCCACGTTACTCATCACCACAACCAGGTTCATTCTTGTCGCTTCAGTAATGCTGTCAAGTGATGCACATAGGAAAGTACTGCTCGAAAAACAGAGACACAAACTGTGCTTCCAATGCATACGAGCGCGCATCTGGTATTCACCCTGTTTTCAGAAATGGTTTTAACTTTATGAACTCCCATCGAAGGTACAATATTTTTTTCAGATTGGCGTACTGGCCCTGCCGGGCTATTCAGATCGACGGGACGCCATGTCATCCTCTGTCAGTGACGTAGCTCACATGCGCTATGGAGGGGCATAGGATCAGCACATAGCTCTCCCGACCGTTCGACCATTATCAGCTTCCCAGACCTTAGAGCTGTTACTTATCACTCAGGCAGCTTCTCACTAGGCACTAAGATACCTCGTAAATCCGTTTCAGTACTCCAACCAAGAAAAACCCCTAGCCGTACCTGGAAATGAGTCACACGCGCTTACCACTCAGCTACGTAGGTTCATTAATGTTCATCGTTAATTAAATCGAGACTAAAGGATGGTGGAATTTGTCTGTCTCTCCCAGTAATCGCCGAAGATCTCTGTTATTCATTGTACTAATTCAATAACTTATTTTATTAATTCTGTAAGCTGTAGCGGTTTACACCTCATACTGATGTTGATGACAGATATCTGTTCCGGAAGGAATAAAAGTCTAATAAATATCGAACTGCTGATTCATAGTATAAGACTTTCCGTTTCCGTCAGTTTTAAGACAAAACGATTATTGGGTGATCTGTATGATAATATTTGATTTTTCTGGTGGTTCTTTGGGTTGATTGATTTGGGGGAGGAGCCCAAACAGCGAGATCATCGGTCCCACCAGATGAGAGAAGAATGGGGAAAGAAATTGGTCGTGCCATTTCAAGGAAACCATCTCGGCATTTGCCTGAAGCGATTTACGGAACTTCTGGAAAACCTAAATCAGGATGGCTCGAGACGAGTTTGAACAGTCGTCCTCCCGTATGCGAGTCCAGTGAGCTAACCACTGCGCCACCTCGCTGGGTTTGCTGGTAGTGAGTGGCATCGAACAGAGTCCACTGTGCATTCTGAAGCCCATATTGTAAATTACTGGAATAAATAAAATGCGATTACGAGCACACCGCCGCTTTGACGGCATGTCACGTTACTCGTATTTTGTGTGAGCCATGTAACATTAATTTATTTTATTACATTATCAATGTGAGGTATATGCTTATTTCTTATAAGTTTAGGTACATTCTCCTGCGAGGAGAGAAAAATTAATTAAAAAAACACTCGTTGAAATGTGGAATGTAATCATAGACGAAAATGTTAAATAATTTCTTCACTGGCTATGGATTACGATGAATGTCCTACCATTCATAAGCCTACATTCATTCATATGGAAATCACTGTAACGCAGGTATGAATAATACGAATTTCAAATAAGTTTTCAGTCTTTCGTTTGAAATTTTTTATATTTCGCTTGGTTACATGAAATATAGCAGACACGCCAAGCGATTTTCTATATTCCTTCTGAGTACCAAGAAGCTAAGCGTGATGAAGTATTCAACTTGATGTGTACAATACAGATTAAATCTAGCTTTTAAATATGCTCCCCTACGAAATCTTTTGTTCACATCCGTGAGTGATACATTACTGAATTGGTTTAATTAGTATTTAAGTTACGTACAGACGCGACTTTGATTTCGGTACTGTGATAACTGTTGCTATTGTGACAGAAAGTGGTTCGGCTTTATGATGAGCTTTTTTCCCATTTATTTGAATGAAATCATATAACTGCCATCAAAACTTATAATTTATAAAGATTTGCATGATGGTATTACTGTTTCACCTTGACCTGTTGCATATGGTTTCTGCAACGAGTGGCAACATTATTATATTATTTTTCGCATTTTCTACTAGTGATGCGCTTTGAGCAACTACCGCCAGTCTTTAAGCGTCAAAAACGTATGCAAATTTCCTCCGTGATTTACACCTACGAGAACGTTGGTCTTTGCAACGCAGCAGTCCTGTACAGCTGTAGCAGGTTGTGTTTACAGTCCCCACATCGTTATATATCATATAGCCCTGTTATTCAGTTACATTTCGGTTCTTCCCATTTCCATCTGTCGTTTACACTAAGCAGGTCATTAGTACTATGCAGTCTCACAATAACACGACAAACTTCTCTGAAAAGTAACCAATCCTGCTGAGCGATATGCTAAGGAAAATGTACAAAATTAATTGTTGTGAGCTGGACCTTACCGCACTGAAAAGATGCCTCAGCCCACGGCGGAATATCTTGTAACCAACGGAAGATTAACAGGCATTTTTGTTTTGCAAGATACGCGACTTTTTGCAGAAGATAAATATAATATACAGAGACAAAGAAACTGTATGTGTAGATCCCCTATAACTCCCTCCCATTGCTGAAAAACATTAAACGGAACCACTCATGGAGGAGTATGACGAGTAAATCTGAAATAGGTACATTAGGTTTCTAGGTAAAACGTGAAAATGGTACCATGAGAACTGCATCACTCATTTAAGTTACTGATATATAAAATAACAATTTGCCTCGACGACACGAGATTGTTTTATGACAACGAAGAGAACATAATTAAGAGCTGGAAACTCTCTGACTATGTTCTGAAGCGGTAATAGATAACTATTTGAATAAAAGTGTACTTCTAATTTGCCCCGTTTTTAAATAGGATTAAAAGGTAAAAAATAATTCCTCCTAACCCATACAGATTCCTAACTCTGTAAGATAGTGCTGAAAATTTGGGACCGCGAATTTTTAATAGCTCTGAAGCTACTTGTCAGATTTAAGATGAAAAGCGTGGAGCATAGAACAGATAACAGTAAGGAGGAGAGCTATTTATGTATCAATTAATAACTAGTGCAAAAGCAAGCAGGTGAACTATCTATGACATAGTACGAAGGTGAACTATTAATGAAAAAATTAGAAAATGGTGTAATAATATGGAGGTAAATTACGCATCAGTTATTCAATTATGCATTGTATGTGCCCCACGTTTTTCGTATTAAAATCTTACAAGTATTTTCATAGCTATTACAAATTCCCATTCGCACATTTCCAAGACTGTATGAGGTTAGGAATCTGCATAGCGCTAGAAGAAATTATTTTACACTTTTTAGTCCGATTTGAAAAAGTAATGTATTAAAAACTCATTTAATTTAAATCATTATTTTCTGTGGTATAGACATGCATGTGTAAAACTTTTCAATAGCATTCAAACATCCAGATGAGATTACTACACAGATATGTAAATTTCAGGTTTATTGCAGTTTCTCTTCACCTGACTCTACCAATACATATTGATTCCTGCTACGTATCTCTAGGGAAAAGACCGTGAAGGTAAATAAAAATTAGACACATTCGATCGCCCATGAGGGCTTAGTGGTAATCATTCTCACAGGGAACCATTCACGACTTCAATAGGAAACGTGGGCGACTGGCAGTGGCTCACAATGTACCCTCTGCCACCTACCAGGCGAGAAGGCGAGTTAACTTTGTATTGTTGTCCAATTCTGCATTATGTTGAAAGTTTCAAGTCTACAGATCATCGTGAAATGGTAGTGCGAAACAAAGTATCATCCGACACAGAACAGACAAGAAAGATAGTTAATATTCCATTGTCATCCAGTTCTGAACTATGGTTAAAATTTCTGTAGTGAACCTACAGAGAGACAAGAAAATGGTATCCATCTCGTCCACCCCCCTCCCTCCCCATTCTCTCTGTTGAGGTCTGCCGTGGCCTTCCGCTCGCATACCGCCTGGAGCGCATTTTGATACTACCCGCCCAACACACTGGCTCTGCAGGGCAGCCAATATACTGGATGTTACCAACCGTTTTCGCCACCATATTCACGCTTACAGATCAGACTAGAAAGCGAGAAAATATTGCATTCTCGCCCACTTTAAAATTTCAAGTCTCTAACTCGTCGGAAAATCGATTTCAAAATTTATCCCAAGCGGACATACAGCCAAGAATGTGTCGTAATACATTTTCTACCAAACGTAAGACAAAATTGAGGATGATAATGATATGAGCTGACATGAAAGAATTATTTCTTAGAAATGATCACTGCGCTGTACCATCAAGATGTAAAAATTATGGCCGGCCGCGGTGGCCGTACGGTTAGGGTGCTTCAGTCCGGAATCGCGTGACTGCTACGGTCGCAGGTTCGAATCCTGCCTCGGGCATGGATGTGGGTGATGTCCTTAGGTTAGTTAGGCTTAAGTAGTTCTAAGTTCTAGGGGAATGATGACCTGAGATGTTAAGTCCCATAGTGCTCAGAGCCATTTGAACCATTTTTTGTAAAGATTATGAAGGCACAGTCTTTGTGACAGAGCTCGTAGATGTCTTTTGAGCAGGTTAGAAGTGCGTTCATCGACCTGCGGCTACCGCCCGGAACTGCGTGTGCTGTCGGCGGGGGCGGCTGCCCTCCAGAACGCGCAGATTTAATTAAGACGGCGCGGCTGCTGGGTGGGAGGTCGTAGGCCGGCCACGCGGCACGCAATCCTCACCAGGTGGCGCCTTGATTGCGGGTCTGTGGGGCCGCCTCTGCCCGGCACTCAGACGCCTGCCTGCCTGCTTGCCCGTTCCACTCTGCGAAGGGCATAATTCAGACATGACCGGTAAATCAGCTTCAGCCACACTCTGCAGCGAAGGGGATTATTAAGACTAGACTGAAACATCCAAACGCTGTGCATGCCCTAGGTCGAAGCAATTGTTGCCCTAAATACTGACAGCGGCTACAGCAAGTATGTATGTCATCCTCTGAAACACAACTTCTTTTACAGTACGCTTATCCCAAATACTGCATTAAGGCCGAGAAACCTTTAAAAGTGTAGAAAATCAATTTTTGATTCGTTATGTTTACTCGAAAATACAAAATAGGAATGGTGCATCGTAGCAGTTTAGGCGTATTTTACTTGCACATTCACAAAAACCTTTTTACTATTTTAACATGCTCCGTGTAGCTTAAATGCAGAACTGAAGGCTTGACTGGAATCTAGGCGTCAGTAATACTTCCAGTACAGACATTATTTGATTTGTTAAATAAAATACTCTATACTCTTCAGTTGCTGCTCTAAAGATTCTTTTTCTCTGCTACTTTTATTTCTTCCTGCGAATACCATACAGTAAATGTCATTCAAGAGGATATTGTCTCTAACGAGCTCTTAATTCAACGATATCGCAATATACTGGGTGGCCCAAAAGTCCATTATCATTCGAAAATTCAATAATTCACAAAATGATGTAGGTAGAGAAGTAAAAGTTGACACACATGCTTGAAATGACAGGGTGTTTCATTGAAACCAAAGTGTACAAAATGACCATTAGATGGCGCTTCATATAATACAAATGCATTATTAGCAAAATAACTGATTTTTAGTAAATACGATATTCTCTGTAAGAAATTTTTAACATGTCGGCCGTCATTCATCATCGATACCTGTAGTCGAGGGACAATGTCATGGACAGCACTGTACAGCTCATCAGCAGGCACGGTGAGAAATTACTGTCGGATGTTGTCTTCTAGCATACGTGACGGGGTCGGACGATCGCAGTAGACGGACTGAAGTCTGAGGGCCTACGAGGCCAAGAATGAAGGTAAAGGCGGTTCAGGACCCGATCCTCATCAAACGATGTGAGCAAGAGATGTTTCATACGTGTAGCAATATGGAGTGGACTGCCATCCTCCATCGAAGTCGTACTTCCCAGCAGGAGTGTATTAGCCAGGCTGAGGGTGGTGCGATTCTGTAACACATCACTTTATCTCGCACCCATCACGCTGGCAGCACCGCGCATTCCTCGAAGAAAAAGGATCCAATCACGACTGATGATGTAAATCAACACCACACCGTGACTTTTTCTTCTTACAACGGGGTTTCCGCGACAGTCCTAGGGTTTTCGGTTGTGGCTGCCGACAGACCTACGGAGTGTGAAATGGGCTTCGTCGGTCCAGTGCCATCCGTTGGCCAGCTTTTGCACTCGCTTTTGGTTTCAACAAAACTCCATGTTATTTCAGACAAGTGTGTCAAGTTTTACCTCTCTACCTACATTACTCCGGGAATTAGTACATTTTCAAATGTTATCTGACTTTTGTGTCAAACTGTATGAAGGACACGTATTCTTCTGGACCACCGTCGTGATAACTTTTACCATGATATAAACCCAAGAAAGGCATTCTCAAACATGGCGATCTAGTCAGCCTATCGTGGTTTCTGGAGCGAACGTCGTTATTCCTTTATTTAATAATAGCTCTTGCATTAGAATGCCTCCAGCGACTATCTATTAAGACTATGAATGACACGTAGAATATCAATGTAGCATAGCGAAAAGCATTTCGTAAATACTACTCGAAATAAAGCGAATCATAACCCAAGCTAATGATAATGGGCTGCAGTGACATGCTAAGGTATTCAGTCCCGCATTATAGCATGAGATATATGTCAATTTATACTACAGGAGAAGTTACATTTTTTACTGTAAGTGTCTCACTCATAATTGCACAATTCATGGCCAATATTAGTAAGACCATGATTGTTTGATAGTTAATTGCGGACAGGAAATCAGCTGTTTGTGGTATTGTGACTACATATGCAAAACTAACAAATAATCTCATGAATACATGGTAGTAGCTATAGCACAGAAGCTTCAGTTACATTATTTAACATGGGACGTTTCTGGACACAAACCTTTATTTCAGATCATTAGATGAAACAGGCCAGTTCGCTGATACACCTCTATTCAAAAATCAATTGTCGATACTCCATTAGACTACAGCTCAGCTATGTGGAACGGAAGATTATATTATTTACGACAAAAGCGCCACCGTTAATCAACACTACATTGGTGTCCCAAAACACTTAACACGTTTAAGGCAATTTACATAAATTAATCACTCATTCGTGAAACTGTTTTTAAAGTTCTATCATGCTTCCACACTACATGCCCAATCAAATTCGTTTTCTAGCATTCAATTACAACCAGTTATCGCACTTGCGCGAAAGAGAAGTCGAAGGTGGGAAATGACTCAGATCCTGGACGATCTGATTAATAGAGGTGACTTCAACGACCTGCCCCATGAAGCGAGCTACCGCAAAAATGGAGAGAGAACCACGACATGCTCGAAGACTAGGAAACTAATTAAGGGGGGGGGGAGGGGGGGAGGGGGGGAGGGGGTAGGACGTCAAACGGGCCGACTTGGAGGAGGAGAGGCACCACACAACATTTTAATTTCCACCGTCTATACTTTTACAAATAAATTCATAAAACTTTAACAGCATGACCAGGAAGGATTCATGATTCATACTCATAGCAGTGGAAGCTAAAAAACGTAACAAAACACATTTTTTTACATGTGAAATTTCATCATTTTTTCACTTACTACTGGCTGCATTTGTTGCTATAGGTACACTTTTCTTCCTGAGTAAGAGAGATTCTTTGATGACTTTTGCGCAGCATACAAACCATAATTACATGTGTATGAAACTCTAGAAGTTATTTAATTTATGAAAAATGAATGAACTGTTACATTTTAAACTTCATGTTTAGAAAAAATTCAAGTTTTATAGTTAATTATCTCAATTTTTCCGCAGTTTTTTAATAGATTTGGAAAATTCTAGAATTTCATACACCTGTAACTACTATTTGTATGCTATGAGAAATTCATCGAAGAATCTCTGTCTTACTTAGGAAGAAAAGTGTACCTATAGCAACAAATGCAGCCAATAATAAGTGAAAAAATGATGAAATTTCACATGTAAAAAAAAAGTATTTTGCTACTTTTTGATCTTCCACTGCGACGAGTGTGAGTCCTCAATCCTTCCTGGTCGTGGTGACAAAGTTTTATCAATTTATTTGTAAAAGTATAGACAGTAGAAATAAAAATGTCCTGTGGTGACTCTCCAGCTCCAAGTCGGCCCCTTTGACGTCCTACCCCCCTTAAGACAATAAATACTTATTAGTCTCTAAAAAACGCGAATAACAGCGAAGTGTCGAGCAAACAAAGGGCCTTTTTTAGCAAAATTAATTGAAGTATTGAAATGGATGTTTTGAAGAACACTGCTGGAAGTGGAAAAGTTATCGAGAGAGAGAGAGAGAGAGAGAGAGAGAGAGTGGATGGAGAGAACGAGAGGAAATACATCAACATATTAGTCAGCGTATACAGTCGTAGTGATAACGCAGAAGGACGTAGGCTTCAGTGCGGCGGCACGCAGCGCGGGTTGCCTGGCGGCCGGGCGCAGCTCCGGCGCGGGCTCGGCTACCTGTTGATCGCGGGCGGACAAAAGGGCGGCCCTCTGCCCCCGGGCCTCGGCCCTCGAGCGCGGCTCGGCGCGGCGCGGCGCGGCGCTCTTCATTTTTACGCCCCTCGACACGTCGTTGAGCGCGTCTGCCGGCGCCGCTTTGTGCAGAGCGACAGGTAGCGCCGGCCACGCGACGCCCCGCGCCACGCCGCCTGGCGCCTGGCGCCGCTGTAATTACTGCGGCTCTCGCCTTACACAAACGGGCCGCAGGGACAGCGAGGGAGCGCCGGAAAAAAAGGCAGGAAAGAAAGGGAAAAAATACCGGGGTTCGGGAAGGGCGCGGCCAACAATCTCTGCGATCAAGCGGCTGGAGTGTCAATTAAAGCACGCTGCGGTGCTGCCGACGCTTTTCGTCGCCACACAAAGGCACCCTATTCTCCGATCTCCATAACTGTCTACGACCCCAGTTTGTTGTCAGGAAGCGGACTCTCTAGTCCCTAGGTTTAAATAAAGTAATATGAAGTAATTGCTTTATACTACTATAAAACGTTCTGTGCGCAGAGCGTCTGACACTGTATGAACGCAGTGTCATCCTCAGAATTACGTTTTATATGTTTTCGTCATTAGGTACATAAATTCCCAGTCAGTAATAATCACACTCAAATATCAAATTCTGGAGAAATACACTGAACAAAATTCATTACAGACTGCCGCGTGGTCTTTTAGAATACCTGTACTTTGCTCACTCATTGTTTATTAATAGGAAATTATCTGCAACGGTACTTACCAGCCACCGGGTAAGAGACAGCTTTAGTAACGCCATTTAGTGATTTTACTATGTGTCGAAGGTAATAAATAATTTCTACTTAAGATTCTACTAATAGTGTATTCTTTTAATTACATAAATATGATACTCTGCTAAGGGATTGTCCGCCCTACAATACCTACAAATATAACAATAGCAATAGACAATAGCAATTTTAAAAAGTTAGGCACATAAAATTTACACAACATATGCTTAGTGTGATGGCTGAATTTCTAAAACTAAAATCAATAACAGTGTTCTAATCTATGACTATGGCAACGGCCTTGCCGCAGTGGATACACCGGTTCCCGTGAGATCACCGGAGTTAAGCGCTGTCGGGCGTGGTCGGCACTTGGATGGGTGACCATCCAGGCCGCCATGTGCTCTTGCCATTTTTCGGAGTGCACTCAGCCTCGTGATGCCTATTGAGGAACTACTCGACCGAACAGTAGCGGCTTCGGTCAAGAATACCATCATAACGACAGGGAGAGCGGTGTGCTGATCCCACGCCCCTCCTATCCACATCCTGCACTGAGGATGACACGGCGGTCGCTTGGTCCCGGTAGGCCACTCGTGGTCTGAAGACGGAGTGCTAACTAATCTATGACAACTTAAATGTAACTAAAAGCTCACTGCCACCACGAAGATTGCTGTAAGCAAGATATGGAACAATGAAAGGAGGTGTAAATCAAACGCACGAGGGAATAGTTGTGGAGAAAGCAAACATTACCAACGAGAAATGCAACAAATCAAGCAGCGTTAGGAAAAGATTTTCCATGAAAGCAGTGCAGTGATATGCAGTGTACTGGATTCTCTTGCGTCTCTCGTAGACTAAATAAACAACCTTCATAAGTAAAAGCGTCCGTGAAGTCAAGTAAGGATGTATTATGCAGTGTATGTGCACGTCCAATGAAAGGCATTGTCCTCCACTCTGGAGACATCAGTCCGAGACTGACTGATACTGCTCCATTCGCACATAATTTTCTAGTGATAGACCTTTATCGAATGCACAATAGCCGTTTCGTTAAGACAACATTCTCGTTTATAGGCAGTTGAAAATCTTCTTGACGATAAACATGTTAGTGATGTATGAGTATTTAGCAACTATTATTATTATTATTATTATTATTATTATTTACTAATTAACTAAATAAAACACTCGTCAGAGTACTACTGTAAATGCTAGAGTACTGCATTATCTGTTTCAGACAACCTTCCAACTGACGCAAATTAATTGACTTGGTGTACACAGCTCATGTCAGTGATTACAATAATAGTTCATACTTGCGTCTCTTAAGTTGTGGCTGAAGTAGATGCTGAAAATTCTAATTTTAGCTTGGCGTATGTACTCTGCTCTAAGCAGGAGACATCCCTCTCTGCAGCCCTCTGAAACGAGCTGGAACAAGCATCTTCAAAAGCTGCCTAAAGAGAAATGTGTTTTAGACTGCAACCATGATGCAATTTTCCTCTTACTTTTCTTACGTGGTTCTACCAGCGTCTCAATATCTCTGACCAACTGACAATGCGAGTTCGAACCAATGATACGTTTAATAAACAGGTTATACCTTCTTGCTTTTGTAGATTTTGTCGTGGTTAACGAATAAGATGTTCTCGTATTTCTTCCATGGTGTGGGGAAAAGGCAGAAAATTACATGACAGATTTTCGGTCCTGGGCAACCGAAATATGTGCACGTAGGGGAACTCGCCCCTTACTAGAAGCCGGCCAGAGTGGCCGAGCGATTCTAGGCGCTACAGTCTGGCACCGCGCGATCGCTACGGTCGCAGGTTCGAATCCTACCTCGGGCATGGATGTGTGTGATGTCCTTAGGTTAGTTAGGTTTAAGTAGTTCTGAGTTCTAGGGGATGATGAGCCATTTGAACCATTTTGAGCCTTACTAGAATCAGAACAAACATTGCAGCAGGCTTCACCAAGGCTTAATGGCTGCTGTCACGCTTCATGGGCTCCTGTTTTCTGCTGCCTTTCAGGTTCTTATCTTACTCGTAGCTAAAAGGGACTCCTTGTGTTCCTCGTACAATGTAGTTGTATGGCGCACCACCTGGCCTCCTCGCTGCTCCTGCTGAGCTGGGACCGCAGACTGTCTTCCTCTGTTCTCTACGTGCACAGAGAATGGCTTCCAGCAGAAAACAGCTTTATCACTATTCCTTACCACTAAGCGAACTTCCCCTTCGTGACTTGGTAAGAGCCCCAAGGCCGAAATATGTAACAAGACTCTCTCCCTGTACCAAATGAAAAAAGCACTCCGTCTTCAGGGCACGAGTGGCCTACCGGGACCATCCGACCGCCGTGTCATCCTCAGTGCAGGATGCGGATAGGAGGGGCGTGGGGTCAGCACACCGCTCTCCCGGTCGTTATGATGGTATTCTTGACCGAAGCCGCTACATTTCGGTCGAGTAGTTCTTCCATTGGCATCACGAGGCTTAGTGCACCCCGAAAAATGGCAACAGCGTATGGCGGCCTGGATGGTCACCCATCCAAGTGCCGACCACGCCCGACAGCGCTTAACTACGGTGGTCTCACGGGAACCGGTGTATCCACTGCGGCAAGGCCGTTGCCCCACCAAAATGAAAGAAGTTACAGAAATAATCAGAAATGCAAACACTGGAAGCAATGACTATTGTTCACAGTTTTCAGGCAGCGTTAGTGATTTGACTTAACTGACTATTGGGGTCTGTATATTAAATTATAAAACAGGTTAGGGGACGGTTGGGGAACAAACATAGTGTACTAAAAGAAACATGCGAATCTTAAAACAATGTTCTTACATTTATTGTACAGAATGTAAGATATTCCCAATTAGACTCATTCCAGCAATAGAAACAACTTTGCTTTATTTGCGTAAAAGATATTTTAAGGGAGGTAGGAGATGAAACGGGTCAACTTGGAGCAGGAGAGGCACCACAGGTCATTTCAATTTACACTGTCTATACTTTTACAAATAAATTAATAAAACTTTAACAGCATGACCAGGAAGGATTCAGGATTCATACTCATAGCAGTGGAAGCTAAAAAACGTAAAAAAACACATTTTTTTACATGTGAAATTTCTTCATTTTTTCACTTACTACTGGCTGCATTTGTTGCTATAGGTACACTTTTCTTCCTGAGTAAGAGAGATTCTTTGATGACTTCTGCGCAGCATACAAACCATAGTTACAGGTGTTTTAAACTCTAGAATTTCCCAAATCTGTTAAAAACTGTGGTAAAAAATGAGATAATTAACTATAAAATCGAGTTTTCTCTAAACACGAAGTTTAAAACGTAACAGCCCATTCATTTTTCCATAGCTTAAATCAATTCTAGAGTTTCATACACCTGTAAGTATGGTTTGTAAGCTGTGCAAAATTCATCGATGAATTTCTCTTACTTATGAAGAAAAGTGTACCTACAGCAACAAATGCAGCCAACAGTAAGTGAAAAAAATCATGAAATTTCACATTTAAAAAATATTATTTTTTCGTGTTTTTAAACTTCCACTGCTATGAGTGTGATTCCTGAATCCTTCCTGGTCATGCTGACAAAGTTTTATGAATTTATTTGTAAAAGTATAGACAGTGCAAATTAAAATGTCCTGTGGTGTCCCTCCTTCTCGATGACGACCCGTTTGACGCCCCCCCCCCCCCCTTAAAAAGGCAAAACAGATGACCTGTCTATATTTGGTTCTCCCCTCTGCATCCATTCATATCCTCCGTCATGCAGCAGGACTCTGCGTGTACTTACAGAACAGCCAACACAGCAGGCAAATGGAGCGCCACAAAAGTTGCGATTGGATAATTCATGGCCCCTCCTGGTCTACTTGCTGGGAAACCAAGCACAGTGTTATTTTAACTGAGTATAAAATGGTACGTCCATCAACCATGAGGAGATTGGGTGAGTGCAGTCGAATTACGACAAGCTAACGGCGACGGACGGAAGACGAGGCGGCGGCAGCTGGCGCACCTCGCGTCGCGGCTCCCCGGCAACGCAGCGCAGCGCAGCGGCGAGGGTAGGGGAGCGGCGCGCCTTGCGGTCAGGGGGGGCGTGACGCGCCTCCTGTAATTACTGCCGCCTTGCGAGGCTGCCCGCCGAAAAAAGGCTTTTCCAGTAGCTCTTAAATTTAATAAATCAACGTCGCTTCAAATTCCTGCCCTGATGAATATACAGCCTACTCTGCGGCCCCGGCTCCGCCTTGCTACCCCTGGCCGCTCAAAGTTTCCGACATTAGCGCCGCGTCACGGGCTCTGTGTAACTAATAACGCAGCACCGGCACGATCCACTCACAGTTACCCAAACTATCGGAACATTGTCCACTTGATTTCGACTGACCTACAAATAGCATTCAGTATCAGTGAAAATCAGCGGTGTGTATACGGAGCCAATATTTACGGTTAAATGGAAGACAGTCCGTCTTACGAAGTGTGGCAACAAATTTAATGTTATGGATTGGTTTAAAAATTTATCAGTTAACCTCTTGAGTCCTTTTCTCTAATGAGTCATAATTTATCATGATAATAAGTATAATATTTATTTTTTTATAACCAGAAACCAATACATAACAACTTATACTACATATTGCAATCTGTCGTTTTTTAAATCACTGTTAAAACACAAGTTATTTTCATTTAGATCGCTTCAATTTATTCACACTATCGACTGCGGGGATTTTTTCTGTAACTGACTTTACTTTGGCAAAAAAATTATTCGGATTCCATCTGGAAATCAATGCTTATAGCACACTCAGTAGCTCAAAAAAATGGTTCAAATGGCTTTGAGCGCTATAGGACTTAACTTCTGAGGTCACCAGTTCCCTAGAACTTAGAACTACTTCAACCTAACTAACCTAAGGACATCACACACATCCATGCCCGAGACAGGATTCGAACCTGCGACCGTAGCGGTCCCGCGATTCCAGACTGTAGCGTCTAGAACCGCTCGGCCACCCCGGCCGGCATTCAGTAGCTACATTCAAATTATCTCCGTAGAGGTCCTAATAACGGAAACACCGGTAACTAGTTCAGTTTAGGTGTAGTATATATTTCTGTTGCAACTGTACGCACCTCATTGTAAATCACATAAACCTGTAGCCACAATCCCATTCACACATTTATTAAATTTTGTTTCTCCTTCCAGTCAAAAAGTTGTACTTCTTGGTGCACTGCGCTGGGTCTAAGGACGCTGTCACTTAATGTTTACACATAAACGAGGAGATAATGAATTCGGGAAATACGATAGAAAAAAAAATTAATAACAATTGTGTTCTTTGTTGTTACTATGTGTGTGATAGCGAACAACATATCAAGTTAGATATCAGTTCATTTTCTTCAAATGTCAAACAATTCCATTCACTGTAATGTTTCAAGTGGACAGATGTTACCAAAACTCAACGGAAGAAGTCCTGAAATACAGAGAGTGATAACACACAACGGCCGATTAACCAGTGATGTGTTGGGAAATCCACATTATTTTATAGACGCAAACAGTCGACTGCCTGCTCCGTCTCACACTGTGGTCCATATCCTGTCCAACACGTTCTTCCTGACCGAGATACCCACGTGTTCCGAAATGGGAATACTTAACAAGTTATATCGAGAGAACTCTCTGTACATTCCTCTTCAACCTTCGTCTTCTTCTTTCTTAGCGTGTGTCGCTCTGATGCTTTAAGTCACAATTTTCTATCTAGCGCATTCTAGGGTTTGAAGCCTGTCAGATATCCTCCGTTTTCTTCTCTAACCATCACTTCTTGACATGCGCATGGGGGCGTGTTGCCAATGAATTGTCATAATTTCTAGTGATGAATCCGTATGACCTACGGCGTGCTACTTCTAATTTATTGAGGATTGCAATCGATCGCATCCTTTCTTTACATGTTCTTTTTAATGTGATCCAGACAATATTTTCAAGTCAACGCCACTTAGCGGTAACTCATGTTTTCTTGTTGCTGCCCCACATCCTCCATTACGTAGAGCTATCGAATAAATGACGGATGAAAAAACTTTCCCTTTAAGATGTTAGATAGTTTATTGTCGAATATACTCCACTAACACCACGCCATTTAGCCCGTGGAGCATTAAGTCGTAATCGAACATCCGGGAGCATTCGGCCACCCGAAGTTATTAGTGGGGCGAGAAATTTAAACTCGGAGGTGTTGCTGAACTGTTGGTTCTACGAGGACTTGTCGGGTAGTGAGTTTCGGTCTGGGGCGAAATGGAAACCACTCCGATGAAGCTTCACGTAAATGTGCGGGCAGTATCTTTGGTATGCTCGCCGATCACGTCACGTTGCGCTATCAGTTCTGAGTGCAGTGACCACGTAAAGCGCTACGGTCGCAGGTTCGAGTCCTGCCTCGGGCATGGATGTGTGTGATGTCCTTAGGTTAGTTAGGTTCAAGTGGTTCTAAGTTCTAGGGGACTGATGACCACAGAAGTTAAGTCCCATAGTGCTCAGAGCCATTTTAACCATTTGAACTACGTAAAGATGCCTAGAAAATAGTCTCTCCCACCAAGTATGAGGACCTGGTAAGATATTTCACCTCTTGTAGTGCAGCTCGCACAATATAAATCTCACGCGTTTACTTCACCATGACGATTCTCGGCCGTAAAGAAGCTGCTCTTGCAGCGTTTTCGATGGCAAATGTTTGATCACTCACAATATAGCCCGTAATTGGCTGCCTCTTAGTTTCATTTCTGCGCAGATGAAACCGCTGGCCCTACGCTGTAGCCGGAGTAGAGAACTGGCGGAAAGCACAAGCGCCTGCCTGCTATGACGAAGGCATGGTATAACACCCGGAAAAGGTCTAAGTCGAAACGGCGAGTATGTAGAGAACTAGCTGTTGCAAATAAAACGATTTTTATTTTAATAGTAGTTTCCATTTCGTGACCCATCTTACCTTACTTTCCAAACAGCCTTCGTATATGATGACGGAAACGGAAACGAGCGTTTGGTGTCATTGGCCGGGAGGCCACTTAGCGGCAGGTCCGACCGCCTTGATGCAGGTCTTATTACATTCGAAGCCACATTGAGCCGCCTGTGGGCCGGATGGGGATGAAATGATGATGAAGACAACACCCAGTCCCCGAGCGGAGAAAATCTCCGATGCAGCCTGGAATCGAACCCGGGCCCGTAGGACGGCAATCCGTGACGCTGACCACTGAGCTATAGGGGCGGTGCGGCTAGTCTGAACTGTGTTCTCTATGTTAGACCTCAAGCTGTTATTGCTGGAATGATTCTGTAGAGCTCTGTTCACTATTCGCCAGTAACTGATGAAGAGAATGTGGTTCTAAGGATGGTATCGTCGGGTCGCTTTGCAAGAAATGAGGCACAAAGTGTCTCAAACCCCAAGGTGGCGGGATGACTCCGCAGCTGGTTATCAGGGTAAGGAGCTGTGCTTAAGATAAAGTCGCGGCGACGGCGCACGGGCGAGACTGCACCGGCACACTGTGCGATACAAGGAGCCCCAACTAATCTGCCTACGACTGCGGCGAGGGAGCGCGCGGCAGGGCTGTGTGCGTGTGTGCGTAATATCTGGCTGGCGGTCTTAGGGCGCGCTGAGCCATTAGCGGCGCAGTTGTGCCGCCCCCTGATCAATATCTGGCCGCCCCTTGTCTTAATTAGCGGGGAGCGCGCGGCGCGGAGGCGAGGCGAGGAGGCGAGTGCGCGGGCCGTCCCGTCCCGTGCCTTGCTGCCAGCTACTAGCCCCGCGCCCGCGGCCGTTGCCACAGTAACGCGACCGCCTTCCGCCTTCCGCCCTCCTTACACGCCACGCAGGGGCGCCTCGCAGGGAAGGGGCCTCCGCCCTTTTGCATCCTTTCAGCTTTCAGCTTGGTAGCGGCGAGACGGGGACCGGCGAGCGCTGCGTACCACGCCGTCCATCAACCATTGTCGATCTGTCCCTACATTCACTTAACACCACTGGCTTTTCCTTTCTTCGAAAGTATAATGGCAGACTTTCTACAAATCTTAGACCCACCGAGTTCTGGAACGTACTGCTTAAACAATTCGGTTAAGAACTTCCACTACTGGCCATTAAAATTGCTACACCACGAAAATGACGTGCTACAGACGCGAAATTTAACCGACAGGAAGAAGATGCTGTGATATGCGAATGATTAGCTTTTCAGAGCATTCACACAAGGTTGGCGCCGATGGCGACAACTACAATGTGCTGGCATGAGGAAAGCTTCCAAACGATTTCTCATACACAAACAGCAGTTGACCGGCGTTGCCTGGTGAAACGTTGTTGTGATGCCTCGTGTAAGGTGACATGCGTTACATCACGTTTCCGACTTTGATAAATGTCGGATTGTAGCCTATCGCGAATGCGGTTTATCGTATCACGACATCGCTGCTCGCGTTGGTCGAGATCCAATTACTGTTAGCAGAATATGGAATCGGTGGGTTCAGCTGGGTAATTCGGAACACCATGCTGGATCCCAACGGCCTCGTATCACTAGCAGTCGAGATGAAAGGCATCTTATCCACATGGCTGTAACGGATCGTGCAGCCACGTCTCGTTCCCTGAGTCAACAGATGGGGACGTTTGCAAGACAACATCCATCTGCACGAACAGTTCGACGACGATTGCAGCAGCATGGACTATCAACTTGGAGACCATGGCTGCGGTTAGCCTTGACGCTGCATCACAAGCAGGAGCCCCTGCGATGGTGTACTCAACGACGAACCTTGGTGCACGAATGGCAAAATGTCATTTTTTCGGATGAATCCAGGTTCTCAAAAAATGGTTGAAATGGCTCTGAGCACTATGGGACTTAACATGTATGGTCATCAGTCCCCTAGAACGTAGAACTACTTAAACATAACTAACGTAAGGACATCACACACATCCATGCCCGAGGCAGGATTCGAACCTGCGACCATAGCGGTCACGCGGTTCCAGACTGAAGCGCTTAGAACCACACGGCCACACCGGGCGGCATCCAGGTTCTGTTTACAGCATCATGATGGTCGCATCCGTGGTTGGCGACATCGCGGTGAACGCATATTGGAAGCGTGTATTCGTCATCGCCATACTGGAGTATCACCCGGCGTAATAGTATGGAGTGTCATTGGTTACACATCTCGGTCACCTCTTGTTGGCATTGACGGCACTTTGAACGGAGGACGTTACATTTCAGATGTGTTACGACCGGTGGCTCTACCCTTCACTCGATCCCTGCGAAACCCTACATTTCAGTAGGATAATGCACGACCGCATGTTGCAGGTCCTGTACGTGTCTTTCTGGATACAAAAATGTTCGATTGCTGCCCTGGCCAGCACATTCTCCAGATCTCTCACCAATTGAAAACGTCTGGTCAATGGTGGCCGAGCAACTGGCTCGTCACAATACGCCAGTCACTACTCTTGATGAACTGTGGTATCGTGTTGAAGCTGCATGGTTAGCTGTACCTGTACACGCCATCCAAGCTGTGTCTGACTCAATTTCCAGGCGTATCAAGGCCGTTATTACGGCCACAGGTGGTTGTTCTGGGTACTGATTTCTCAGGACCTATGCACCCAAATTGCGTGAAAATGTAATGACATGTCAGTACTAGTATAATATAATTGTCCAATGAATAGTCGTTTATCATCTGCATTTCTTCTTGGTGTAGCAATTTTGATGGCCAGTAGTGTACTTGTTAGTTCCCAGAACGAATATTCCACTCCGTACCGGAATGTGTCGTCTTTTGAAACTTCCCAGATGATTGAAACCGTGTGACGGACCTTGAATCGGAGCTTGCCGTGAAAGGCTATGATCCGGGTTCGGGTACCGTTTCGGCACATATTTTTAGCCTGCTAGGGAGTTGCTTGCTAGTTGACACTTCACGTCTTGGGATTCAGTTCCTCTAATCAGAGATTGCAGAGTCACATGTGGACTGTTCACCTTTGACAGGGTATCACAATAAAGCACCAGTTCGCTTTAACATTCTAGTCGCGTAGCGTACCCCCGTAATTCGTCATCAGGGACTGCCTGCAGACCATTTCATCGTCGCTGTCCGCAGTGGGCAGAAACGCGTTCTGTCCGTGAAGGCGGCCAGCTCTTTGTTGTTCGGATCTTAGCCGAATCTCAGCTGACTCGCGAACGGGCAACGCCATAGCGCCACATTAGAACGTCAAGTAACAACTGTTTGTAATCAGAGTGTAGTAATCTGACTTGCTAACCAGTTATTACTTCACTTGTACACAAGAATTGTTTCGCCTTTCACGCTGACACACAATTCCGACGGTCATTTGTACACGTTCTCCTACAGTTCCAGACAACTATTCCTCAATAAGCAGCCAGCAGGTTCTTATAGCTGAGAATTCGTTGCGGTATATTACATGCCACTGCCAACCGTTACACTCCATCATGGCACAAATGCTTCCTAGAAGTCCGTTGTTAACTAGAAGCATACATATCATGGCAAGAAAGTGCCATAGTTATCTCCTTTTGCAGAAACGCTGTTTAATGTTATTTTAGTGTTGCAGCTATAAGTAAACTTTGTTGCTCGGTAAGAAAATTAGAGCCAAACTACAAATCCGAAAGTCAAAATATATTTCGTCAGTCGATGCTAAAGTTTTATTCAGTTGCTTATTGTGCCTTTCACCTCTGGCAATCATTTGTGGATGCCAAGTGTCATTCGCAGTTTTCGTTAAACTATAGATCCCCTGTAACTGGTTCATAAGTCGATTCAACGGTCGGAGGAAGGGTATGAAATATGCTATGAGATGAAAGGTATCCGGATACCTAGCTGAAAATGACTTACTAGTTCATGGCGCCCTCCATTGCTAATGCAGGAATTCAATATGGAATTGATCAACCCTTAGTCTTGATGACAGCTTCCACTCTCTCAAGCATACGTTCAACCAGGTGCTGGAAGGATTCTTGGGGAATGGCAGCCCATTTTTCACGGAGTGCTGCACTCAGAAGAGGTATCGATCTCGGTCGGTCAGGCCTGGCACCAAGTCGACGTTTCAATACATCCCAAAGGTGTTCTAGAGGATACAGGTCAGGACGCTATGCAGGCCAGTTCATTACAGGGATGTCGTTGTCGTGTAACCACTCCGCCACCGGCCGTGCGTTATAAACAGGTGCTCGCTCGTGTTGAAAGATTAAATTGCCATCCCCGAATTGCTCTTCAACAGTGAGAAGCCAGAAGGTGCGTAAGACATCAGTGTAGACCTGTGCTGTGATAATGCCACGTAAAACAACAGGGAGTGCACGGACCCTCTTCAACTGTCGGCGGCCTTTGTCAGTCAACAGACGAGGTCAGCCTGTACACTTTTGTGCTGTACGTGTGCCTTCACATACTCACTTCAGTATCACATCGGAAACAGTGGACCTAGGGATGCTCAGTACTGTGGAAATCTGGCGTACAGACGTATGACACACGTGATATCCAATCACCTGTCCACGTTCGAAGTCCGTGAGTACCGTGGAGCGCCCCATTCTGCTCTCTCACGATGTCTAATGACACTGAGGTCGCTTATATGGAGTACCTGGCAGTAGAGGCAGCATAGTCCACGTAATATGAAAAACTTATGTTTTTGGGGTGTCCGGATACTTTTGATCACATAGTGTATTCTGCCAATTATAACGAAGTCTAGTGAAGCAAAGATATGCCCTGAATTATTTTAGCTAAGACGCATGTTAAGACTTCTATTAAACGTGTATCGAAATGCACGGCAACTGCGCCGGAGTTCACGGATTCATCTTGCGTCTTAGGAATTAGTCGGTAAAAGATTTGAAGGGTTCAATATTTCTGGTGCTATTGTCCATCTGGATGAATCTGTAATCTGTAATTCAGGCAGCAATAAAACTGCTCATCAAAAGTCGTTAAGGATCTCCGCTGAAAGAGTGAAGCATCCAGATGAGAAGTCGTGTGCGCCTTAACGCGTGAGTAGAGTTGCTCGCCAGGACGCGAGTAGGGAGCAGCTGGCCGGGAATCCCCCGGGGCTGCCGGCGTGACGCATTAGCTGGACGCTGATTGGACGTTACGGCGCCCGGGCCGCACTTAACGCGCCAGCAGATGCGCCTGCAGGGAGTCGTCTTCCGGGGGCCGCTGCGCTTTCCCTTCCTCACTGGCCGACACTGACTTGCAGTTCACTCTGCCGGCATAATTTCTGGGCTGGACCTCAGCGCCGCAAGAGTTTCCGCGCTGCTGGCGGCACTTCATCAACGCGTAGTTGAAGACTCATGCGATTCACGGAGGAGACTTAGGACATGTACAGCTTGCTACTTGGTGTTCGGTTTACAAGGCACCTAGCGGTAAGCTATGTTCTTAGAATGTCCGGTCAAACCAGGAACAATGAAGCAGGAGTAAATTAATCGTTAATAAACAGTAAGAGGAAATTCTCATTCCCACAGATAAGCCTGGATAACCTTTATATTGTGATAATAAAGAATAAAGCGTCAAGCGTTATTTTGAAAGTTGCTAATGGCACGCTTACTAACCGCCTGCAGAAATTCGGCAGTTTGCTTTCGACGTAGTAGTTATTTAATTGAACCAAAAATGCAAAATTCGAGATCGTCAGGGCAGGAGAGAAATCCATATCGCTGTCACAATCGGCTCATCGCCACATACATCTCGTTGAACACAATACATACTAAATAAACAGAACAGCCAGGAGAAGCGCATTGCGAGCATTTCTCCCGACCTGTTCAGTTGTCTGTTTACTATGTATTGAATTCACATCATCTGATGATAAACTGGCAGTGAGTCGAAAACGGTAATCATACTGTTTGTGAGGTCAGATGCTGAAGAGTACAATGGAAACATTTCTTTCACTGGTTAAATGGGGCATATTGAAGCCAATACACAGCAGCCGGTAAATACACGGGGAGAACCAGCACCCCGCAGCTCAGAAGTATTCTGTCCGGCGTACGATGACTGCCCGCGCCCACTAGACAAGTGACACCAGTAACATCGAAGAACAATTGTAGGGGCTAGACCACACCTTCTGCACCAACGGCAATCATCATAACAATATAAAAAAGATAACCCACACCAACCGAAATAAAACAAGACGCGAAGGCAAGGAAGGAGCTTCTGCTAGAGCACTTGGCTTATGTGAAGGGCGCTAGTGAATGGTTAGGCAATGTCCTGCGCCAACGAGGCTTCAAACAGGAGGAGGAGGAGATGTGTTTAACGTCCTGTCGACAACGAGGCCATTAGAGACAGAACACAAGCAAGCTCGGATAATGGAAGGACGGGGAGGGAAGTCGGCTATGCCCTTTCTAAAGAACCATTCCGGCATTTACTTGACGCGGTTTAGGGAAATCACGGAAAACCTAAATCAGGACGGCCGGACGCGGGATTGAACCGTCGTCCACCCGACTGCGAGTCCAGAGTGCTAACCACTCCGCCAGCTCGCTCGGCTCTTCAGACAGGACCCACGACGTTATAGGTTACACCAAGGATGCAGTGTAATATTGGTGGAATATATGAGCTACGTTGTGAGTGCGGAGCTGCCAAGTTAGGGAAGACAGGGAGGCCACATACGTGGGAGAATATGAACGCTATGTGCGATTAGAATAACACAATAAATCGGCGTTAGCGGAAGACTATGATAGTTGCGGACTACCTATTGTGTTCCAGGATGTCCGTGTGCTGGTAAAAGATTCGTAGACGTGCCAGTGCAAAATACAAGAGGCGACTAAAATTATTAAGCAGCCTGACAATATTAGTGCAGAGGATGGGTACATACTTCCGGCGTCTTGGCTACTAGCTGTTCCACTCCGACGAGACGCGACCGGTCGCTAGACAGGCGCAAACCACGAAGAAAACAGGTCCACCAGAAGCCAAGCGCTGATTTTCAGACAGTTGCCAGTCATCGACAAGCCGAATAATCCACGAATAGCTTCCTTCCTACCATCTCCCTTTTGTCACGACTACCCAAACACTTGACGCATTGGAACCGATAGTTTGCAATAAATAGGGGCAACTTTACTCCAATAAAACCAGACATGGCCAGAGGAAATCCATTTTAATACGGCTGGAACACCGTTTTTATAGTTTATATATATATATATTAAACTATTTTATATTTTATACAATGACGCGGTACCACACACACAAGAATTTTAGTCACCTTTTTTCACTGTGTTCTCCTAAGGCAGTATGCCTAAGCTGTACAAATTACGTTAAAATTCTGAAACAGTTCGGCATCGGAAATGGAACTCTTTATATCACATATACCAGTAAAATTTATAATTCCTGTAACTAAATGCATAAGTGCCTTTAACCTGAGTTCTCCCTTCCCGAGGTTCGTTTCCAGCACTGTAGCGTTGTCGTTGTTGTTGTTGTTGTTCTCCTGATTCCGAAGGCTGCTTTGATGCAGCTCTCCATGCTAGTCTGTCCCGTTCACGCCTCTTATATCTCCCTAATTACCACACTCTACATCCATCTGAACTTGCATACTGTAAACAAGCTTTCGTATTCCTCCACAATTCTCCCTTTCCCCTCCCCCTTCTCTCTCTCACACACACATTTCCATCCATTATCAAACATAATTCCGTGAAGCCCAGAATGTATTCTGTAAACCGATCCCTACTCTTACTCTAGTTGTGCCAGAAATTTCCACTTTTCCCAAATTTGATTCAGTAACTCCTCATCATTTATCCGATTTACGCATCTAGTCTTCAGCATTCTTGTATAGCACCACATTTTTAAATCTTCTGTGCTCTTCTTGTCTGAATTGCTTATCGTTAACGTTTCACTTCTGTACAAGGCTACAATAGCCTCTCAAAACAATTCCTAACATTTCAGTTGATATAAGATGTTAACAAACAGCTAGTTTTCAAAAACGCTTTCCTTGCTGTTGCTAGTCGGCATTTTGTGTCATCTCTTCGGCCGTCGTCAGTTTATTTTGCTACTCAAAGAGCAAAACTCATCTACTATTTTAATGTCTCATTTCCTAATCTAATTCTTTTGGCATCTCCCGATTTAGTTCGACTACATTCAATTCCTTTATTTCATTTCTTTCAACGTTATTCTTATAATCTCTGTTTCTAGACACTATCCATTCCATTCAACTGCTGTTATATGTCCTTTGATACCTCTGATAGAATTATAATATCGGAAAACATAAATGATTTTATTGCCTCTCCATGAATTTTACTTCCCTTTCCAAATTTCTAATTAGGTTCCTTCACAGCTTGCTCAGCGTAGAGACTGAATAAGAGTAGGGATGGCTACAAACCTGTCTCACTCCCCTCTCCATCAATACTTTCGTTTCATACTCTTCGGCTCATGTAACTGTCATATGATTTCTTTATGAATTGTAAATAGCCTTTCGCTCTCTGTATTTTGTCTTGCTACCTTCAGAATTTCAGACTGTAGGCAAGTCAGTATAGTCAAAACCTTTCTCTAAATAAAAAAATGCTATAAACGTGCGCATGTCTTTCTTCAACCTATCTCCGAGGATAAGTCGTAGCGTCAGTATTGCCTCGTGTCTTCCTACATCTCTTCGTAATCCAAACCGATTTTCCAAAAAGTCGGTTTCTACTGGAATTTCAATACCTATGTAGACAATTCGTGTCAATATTTTGCAACTATGCTCGTTAAATTGATCGTTTGCTAGTATTCACATCTGTGAGCAGTTCCCTTTTCTGAAATTTGAATTATTAAGCATGGTTTGCTGCGAAACTATTGCCACCACTTGAAATCATCAGCAGTGTTGACGAGCTTTTTTTCCCAAGTGTGATTCATATAAAGAAATGTCGCTACGACAAACCTGCTTTCGCGAGATGTTCGCAATGTTCGGAATTTCTATGTTTCGAATGTTTCTACGATCGGTGTCATCGATGTACCAAAGCTTGTTGAAGAATAAACATAAGAATAAAATATAAGAATTAAAATAACAATATACATAGGAATGAAATATAAGAGAATTTTAAAATATTGATACCCTTGAAAATACCGTACACACATATATAATACATGTATGACACTTATTGCGAAACCAAGTTGTAATTGTATAATTAATATAACGCTCTTGTTTCCCCGAACTTGATAAGAAACATTCGTGTAGTAACCTTCTATGAACATTAGTAAATA
Organism: Schistocerca piceifrons; assembly: GCF_021461385.2. Classification (NCBI taxonomy): domain Eukaryota; kingdom Metazoa; phylum Arthropoda; class Insecta; order Orthoptera; family Acrididae; genus Schistocerca; species Schistocerca piceifrons. The sequence continues at coordinate 158,343,285 of NC_060138.1, read as the reverse complement.
AATGAAAATAAAATAAAGTAAATACAAACTATAACAGGTTTCGAACATGGGGAACAGAACTGAGAAGTCACTATGTCATCATTTCGGCTGGGAGTGTCGCGCACTAAAAGGCACATAAAGCAAATCAAAATTTGGACCGTCGTTTTCTCAGAAACGGTCGAGTATCTACGGAAAAGTTAAGTCACGTTTTCGTTTATTTTTGACTCCACTTCTGATGAACCGCGTTTCTGGAAAATCGGGCTATGCCAGTTGCCGTGTGCTCCTAGTAAGTAATGGTTTGCATCTGAGCTCTTGATATTCATGGAACTGCTTCCCCTTGTCGAAAGGTTTCAGTTATTTTCTGATTGGCGGCATCTATTTTTCCCATAGTTGTGCATGCTTCTACAACCTTGCATTTGGGCTCTAGACAGATCTGGTTAACCATTTTGAACTTCGTGAATCTCATTTTCTAGACGTATGTATTCCATTTCACCTGCTTTATTTGCTGCATTTTTGCATTTTCTCTTCTCGTCAATCACATTCAGCATCTCCTGTGTTATCCAAGGGTTTTTATTAGAGCACTGCTGCCTTCCCTATTTCAACTCTCAAGTTTACTAATTCATTTTCTATAATACTGTAATTTCCTAATTCAGACCAACATTGCCTAAGGCTCCCTCTGAAACGCTCAGCATCTCGTTGTTTCAATTTATCTAGGTCCCATTTCTTTAATTTCCTTTTTGGAATTTCTTCAGTTTCAATCTGAAATTCGTAAGCAATAAATTATAGGCGGGGTCCACATCTGATCTTGAAAATGTATTATAATTTAAAATACTGTTCTGAAATCTCTGTATACATGATCAATATGAAACGTCCCAGTGTTCCCTGATCCCTTACACGTATACAGCCTTCTATCATGATACTTTACCGAAGTGTTAGCGAAGACTGAATTACGTTTTGTGCAAAATTCTAGCGAGGTGTTATTCTGTTTCGTTCCTTTCCCCCATATTCTACTATATTTCCTTCTCTTCCGTTTCCTACTACCAAACTCTAGTCACCCATCACAGTTAAATTTTCGTTTTCCTTACCTATATGACCAATTTTGTTTATCTCACCATACATTCTTTCAGTTTCTTCATCATCTGTGGAGCTAAATTTCTACTACTGTGATGAATGTTGGCTTCGTCTTGGCTACGATAATGCGTTCACTTTGCAGTTTATAGGAGCTTGCCCACAGTATTATTGTCTTATCATTATTAGATCTATTCCTATCATACCCATATTTTATTCTGTGTTGATAACTCTGTACTCGCAGTTGTATATCCCGATACACGGCAGACCTATATAACGCCACTGTCATTTCTCCACAGCTCAGCTTGGGTGGTTGGCTTTGTATGTTTTTCGTTACTATGCACACCAGCGTCATTGGACTTTTCGACGTCTAGAAATTGAGCTTTAGGACGCAGACATGGTATATGACTAAACAAATAATTGTGATCACAGAATTGCATTTGATGTCTGACTTCGAGAATTCACCACAATACAAAGATCTCGTGTTCTACAACTAGACACCCTACACATCATGACGTCCAATCATATATGGTACACAGATTTGTTCCAGTCGCCTTTCCGTCCACGTGTTTGCATGCAAAATGTAACATGCAAAGTGCCGGGAAATAGATGAAGGAGAGACAGGCTCTCTGCTTTGATGCTGTGGGTGCTGTTCAGATTGTCCTTAACACGCACCAGCTCATAGTGAATGTTTCACCTAATACTTCCCATAACATCGCACATGTCTTTTGCCGTTCTGCTGCTTAACAAGTCAGGCCGTCAGTCTGATGACACCACAGGGCGTCTAAGACACAATTATGTCGTTTATATTTTGTCACTCAAAGTGCCAATGACGACGTACTCTTGTTCATTGCAGTTTGGGCAGTTTTTGTATACTGGAAACGGGTTCCACAACTACAGAATGTAGCTGACAGCATCCTGCCATAGACGCAGACTGGTTCACATCCACTACAGAGCTTCATCGTAGAACCCCGCCCTAGAATAAGTTGAAAGATTTATTACCGCATGTGGAATAATACCACGGTCATTGTACTATTCTATCGATTTAATCCACGAACGTGAACTGTCGTGATAGCATGGGCCGTGCGAGACGAAATTTCTCGGTATGTCAAACACTATCGTTGTGCCCCGTTATACGTCATTCCACATATTGATATTTCTACGTCTGACTTCATACAGACATGCTTTTGCGTTGTAGCTTATTGCTAATACACTGATTTACACATCATCTGAGTTTTCATGTATTACGGCTACTGTTTCTTTGTGTCGCGATTTATACACGTCCTAGTGCAATTTTCTGATGTTAAATAGACGTCTCAGTTTCCGATTTATGTTCTCTTCATTTATCTTTGTAAAATGAGATTCTGAAAGACACGGTTTACACGAATAAGAACGTGTTGATTTTAAAGCAGAGGAAACGTCTTCAGTTTGATTCTTACTTGTATAGTGAGCATATATGTATTTATCTACCATCACTGCGTAATGCATGTACTGCCATCTTTAGACAGTTTTCATTTAGATCATACTCTTGCAGTGCAGTCTCAATGGGTCTGACCTGAGAATAAACCAGTCGCTTCGAAACTAGTCGCCAAAATATATGTACTGTAACTGTGACAGATTTGTAGAAAACTCTCCGTTAAATAACAGTACCTGGCTCATTTTACATAAATTATAAAGCTTATGTGTACTCACAATCTTAACATAATGCTGCTACCTTTTAATTTTAATATGAAGTTATCGTTCTCAGTATCTTAAGTAAGCCCGGACTCCCCTTTTTCTTCATTTTCGATTTCATTACGACGAACTGTTTAACGAGAAGATCGGAGTTTTTTCCTTTTTTAAAAAAGTGCAGAGAACACTTTCATCCATAGAAGTTTTATATTCCATCCGAAACCCTACGTCCCTACCAGATGTCATCATCTGAATGAAAATATCACAACGTTTGATAAAATAACTACGTACTCTCCAATTTTTTATAATATTACACGACTCAGTATTTGAGATTTTTTACCCTTGCTTACAGTTATTCGCTAAAATTGAATTCTAAGTAAAAAAAACCTGTTTAGCGTCTGAAAACATCAGCAGCCGACATTCCCCTGAAAACTGGGAACCAAAGGTATACATTAGTCGACGCCTAAAAAATTTCACCTGCGCGGTATAGCCAAGAGCACTTTCATCGGTTCTGCAGAACTGTCGATATGGTAACTTTAAGGCTAAGGAATAACACAGAAAGTTTCTGTTCGGATTTTCTCATGGGCTGAAAGCGGTTTGAACAGCATTCTCCAATGTTCCGAAGAATTTCGAAGTATTAATGCGATTCTGTTATAGAGAAACAAGAGGAGTAATAGTCTTCTGTGTCTTACACCCAGAGAGAGGAAATATTACGGTTTCATTTGCCCGTAGCTCTGATCAGTCGGTATTACAAAATTAAAGTGAGGACTACATGAGCAGATTACACACAGTGTATCGCAATGCAAAGACAATCTAAGAAAAAAATCCAGGTTGCAAATTTTGCTGTACGGACAAAATTAAAAATAAGAAAGAGCTGTTTAAAGACGTGTATCAATGGGTTGCCGTTCGGAAATCACGATTTTTCAGAATGTGATACGGTTTTGCCCATCATACGTGGAGTGTTCAAAGGCATGGCATGCACAACTATACAATTAGTAGAGGGCTTTAAAATTATCCTTCCCAGAATTATTTCGTGACGATAACGTTCCAACATATCGGTCAAAAATTTATACACATTATTCAGTTAAGGTAAGTTCCAATATTCTAAACCTCTATGTAGCTATAATGTTGACATAGAGGACTTTGTCATAAGTGAGAAATGGTTGAAAAGATGGTGTGCTGAAAAGTAATACCTCTGACTTTTTAATGTAAAAAGTCTTCGAGCCTTTTAAATACAAAGAACATTATTAACGTTTTACATCTTTATTCTTCATGTCTACATATTTCTTTCTCAACATAATCACCCTGACGAGAAACACATTTCTCCCAACGAAAGACCAGTTTTTTGATGCCATGCTTGCACCGCTTCATCTTTGTCAAAGTGAGGTCCTAGAAGATGCGCTTTAAGTTTTGGAAACTGATGGAAATCGGTGGGTCATAGTCGGTTCTCTATGGAGGATGACCGATGACAGTGAACCCATAGCGTCGGGTTGTTGCAGATGATGCAACGCTCGTGTGTGCTATGGAATAGTCGCGCTGAAGGAAACGGTGCTCCATTTGTGGACCAAATCTTGGAATTAGAAATTCGATTACAGAAGGCTGTTTCTCACGCACCGAAATAGTTGCGTCACACAGCGCCACGTTACACGCAATAATTCCGAGCCCTCTAGCGGCAGAGGGCTGCAAGTATGTAGACACGAAGGATAAATATGTGCAATGTTAATAAAACCTTGAAAATTCTTCATAAAAAATTTCGGAGGCTTTGCTTTTGAGCATCCTCTCTTAGATAATAATAATAATGTCGTGTGGCTAGGGCCCCCCGTCGGGTAGACCGCTCGCCTGCACGTCGATGGGAATGAAATGATGATGATTAGGACAACACAATACCCAGTCCCTGAGCGGAGAAAATCTCCGACCCAGCCGGGAATCGAACCCGGGCCCTCAGGATTGACAGTGTCACGCTGACCATTCAGCTACCGGGGGCTGACCTCTCTTAGATGAAGACCGCTATAAGGATGAGTAATGGGCTGTAGTTGTCAGAGGATTATTGGAAAGATTGGTAAGAGTCTCTAAAGGGTTAAACAGTGAATGGAATGAGATGAAAATTATTTAGAAACTTTGTAAGATAATTTTATATCCTTGCGAAGGGAATAAGTTGCATCGGTGTAATCGCATAGCACGTTGAGCGTCAAGTCTGGAAGAAGCATAGAGTCTTGAACAAAGGCATTGTTTCTAAATCCACAGTTGTACTGTAGTAACCAACTGTACAACTACGAACCTGGTAAACTCAAACTCCTCAACCAACGGCGTATATGTCCACTTTAGAATGCAGCAACCCTGTACATGTGAAAACCAGCAAGCGGCTTACATTGTACCTTAAGCAGGTGTGTAATGAATCCCCGTTAACAGTGACACCTACCTGGAATGGTGGTCGGGACTATGTTTTTCTCTCAAAGACGACGCAAAGAGTTGATAGGACAGGCGCTGTCGTCGTGGCGACGTCTCGGGGCGGCCCGCAGGTGCCTGGCAGAAGGCGGCCGGGTGTCGCCGGTGGCCGGCGGCGACATTAGGAGGCAGGCACGCGAGGCTGCACTTAGGCCTAATGCCGTCTGGGAAGCGGCAGCTGCGCCGGCACACTCCCGATCCGCGAGCTTTTCATCGCCGCCCCGGGGCCTGGCCGCATTACCCGCCCCACTCACACTTCCCCGCCTCTCTAAATAAAACAACGCTTAACTGCCGTCCGAGCATTATTCGTCACAAGACATTCTCCCGTGCGCGACCATACGGAAGCCTCACGTATAAAGCAGAAGAACTTTGTAACAATTCCCCAGATTCTACGATCTGTTGGAAGCTTTTCCCAATAATCATATTCTGGACGTAGAAAGGTCCTACTCAAAAATTAGAAAGAGTGATTCGAGCATGCCTCTAGGTAAAGACCTTAGAAAAGGTAGAATTTTAGAACATGTTTTTTGCTCCCGTGTCATGTCGTTTCTGGAAACCCAGAATCTACTCTGTAGTAATCAACATGGATTCCGGAAACAGCGATCATGTGAGATCCAACTCGCTTTATTTGTCCATGAGTCCCAGAAAATATTAGATACAGGCTCCCAGGTAGATGCTATTTTCCTTGACTTCCGGAAGGCGTTCGATACAGTTCCGCACTATAGCCTGATAAACAAAGTAAGAGCCTACGGAATATCAGAGCAGCCGTGTAGCTGGATGGAAGAGTTTTTAGCAAACAGAACACAGTATGTTGTTCTCAATGGAGAGACGTCTACAGGCGTTAAAGTAAACTCTGGCGTGCCACAGGGGAGTGTTTTGGGACCATTGCTTTTCACAATATATAAAAATGACCTAGTAGATTGTGTCGGAAGTTCCATGCGGCTTTTCGCTGATGATGCTGTAGTATACAGAGAAGTTGCACCATTAGAAAATTGTAGCGAAATGCAGGAAGATCTGCAGCGGATAGGCACTTGGTGCAGGGAGTGGCAACTGACCCTTAACATAGACAAATGTAGTGTATTTCGAATACATAGAAAGAAGGATCCTTTATTGTATGATTATATGATAGAGGAACAAACACTGGTAGCAGTTACTTCTGTAAAATATCTGGGAGTATGCGTGCGTAACGATTTGAAGTGGAATTATCATATAAAATTAATTGTTGGTAAGGCGGGTACCTGGTTGAGATTCATTGGGAGAGTCCTTAGAAAATGTAGTCCATCAACAATGGAGGTGGCTTACAGAACACTCGTTCGATCTATACTTGAGTACAAGATCGCGTTAACGGAGGAGATAGAGAAGATCTAAAGAAGAGCGGCGCGTTCCGTCACAGGGTTATTTGGTAAGCGTGATAGCGTTACGGAGATGTTTAGCAAACTCAAGTGGCAGACTCTGCAAGAGAGGCGCTCTGCATCGCGGTGTAGCTTGCTGTCCAGGTTTCGAGAGTGTGCGTTTCTGGATGAGATATCGAATATATTGCTCCCCCTACTTATACCTAACGAGGAGACCACTAATGTAAAATTAGAGAGATTTGAGAGCGCACGGAGGCTTTCCGGCAGTCGTTCTTCCTGCGAACCATACGCGACTGGAACAGGAAAGGGAGGTAATGACAGTGGCACGTAAAGTGCCCTCCGCCGCACACCGTTGGGTGGCTTGCGGAGTATAAATGTAGATGTAGATGTAGCGATGGGCTGTGCAAAAGGAGGGTAGGGATTTTTTCGAAGGGGGTGATTGAGAATACTAAACGGTGCTGAAGGTCTCCTCCAGAGTTCTCTACGCACTACAATCCTCTTATAACATACGAAGGTGAGTCAAATGAAAACCTTAAATATTTTTTTAAATATTATTTATTGTGCAGAAGTGGTACAAAGCTGTATCACTTTTCAACATAATCTCCCCCACGCTCAATGCAAGTCCACCAGCGCTTACAAAGTGCATAAATTCCTTTAGAAAAAATACTTTTTGTAGTCCGCGCAACCACTCATGCACCGCGTGCCGTACCTCTTGATCAGAACGCAACTTCTTTCCTCCCATTGCGTCTTTGAGTGGTTCAAACATATGGAAATCACTTGTTCTGTTTGAAACTTCTTTGGTTTTGGTGATGAGGAACGTCGCCATTCCTTGCTCTCTGTCTTCGTTTCCGGTTGGTGGAAGTGAACCCAGGTTTCGTCCCCAGTAACGATTCTTGCAAGGAAGCCACCACCTTCTCGTTCAAAGCTCCGAAGAAGTTCTTCACAAGTATCAACACGTCGTTCTCTCATTTCAGGAGTCAGCTACCGTGGCACGAATCTTGCAGACACTTTGTGAAACTGGAGCACATCATGCACCATGTGGTGTGCAGACCCATGACTAATCTGTAAACATGCTGCAATGTCATTTATTGTCACTCGGTGGTTTCCTTCAATATGGCTTCAACTGCTGCAATGTTCTGTGGAGTCACAACTCGTTGTGCCTGACCTGCACGAGAAGCATCTTCCACTGGCTCAAAATGATTCGAATGGCTCTGAGCACTATGCGACTTAACATATGAGGTCATCAGTTCCCTAGAACTACTTAAACCTAACTAACCTAAGAACATCACTCACATTCATGCCCGAGGCAGAATTCGAACCTGTGACCGTAGCGGTCGCGCGGTTCCAGACTGAAGCGCCTAGAACCGCTCGGCCACAACGCATCTTCCACTGAAGTCATACCATTTGCGAACTTCTACACCATTCCTACACTTGCTGCTGTGACAAACATGCATCACCGTACTGAACCTTCACTCGTCGATGAATTTCAGTAGGTTTCACACCTTCACTACGCAAAAACCGAATAACAGAACGCTCTTCTTCCCTGGTGTAAGTCGCAAGTGGGGCGGCCATCTTTATACTGATACTGCGACGGTATGTGTGCATCTGCACTATGCTGCCACCTACAGGCCATTCTGCACGCTGTTCGTGGCACGCTTACCAACTTACAGGCTCAAATGGCTCTGAGCACTATGGGACTTAACATCTATGGTCATCAGTCCCCTAGAACTCAGAACTACTTAAACCTAACTAACCTAAATACATCACACAACACCCAGTCATCACGAGGCAGAGAAAATCCCTGACCCCGCCGGGAATCGAACGCGGGAACCCGGGCGTGGGAAGCGAGAACGCTACCGCACGACCACGAGCTGCGGACCCCAACTTACAGGATAATGTTGCGAAATTTCGATTTGTTATTACAATGTAAGGTTTTCATTTGACTCACCCTCGTACTTTTAATGTCACCTACGCATCTTCCATTCAACCAACTCCGTGATTTGATATTTCGTGAAATTCGTCAATACACTTCGTTGGTCTACCTGCCGCTTATTCGCCTGGCTACGTATTCTGTCGACCTCATGTCGTTTTCATTACAGCTACAATAAGGTTTTCGTTTCCAGACTGTGTATAAATCGTTTCCTGCTAATACATATCGACATTTTTTTAAAAACAACTATTTAATTTTTAAAAAAGCGCTCTAGGCCTATTGCACCCCTTTGTTTATTGCTTGTACCGTTCATTAGTCGTCGTAATCGACTGTCCTAATCCGCGTAGGATTAGCCGAGCGGTCTAGGGCGCTGCAGTCATGGACTGTGCGGCTATTCCCGGCGAAGGTTCGAATCCTCCCTCCGGCATGGGTGTATGTGTCTGTCATTAGGATAATTTAGGTTAAGTAGTGTGTAAGCATACGGACTGTTGACCTTAGCAGTTAAGTCCCATAAGATTTCACACCCATTTGAGCATCTGACTGTCCTAATGGATACTATAAATTCATAACGTGTACTCTTTTCTTTTCGATGTATTGGCTACACATAATTTAGTCTCGATATGTTCGATTTTCATGCAGTTCTGTTCTATGGTCAAGTTTATTGTCACTACAGCAATTCAGCAGTCTTCCATTCAGGACCTTTTTATTTTTTTAGCGATCTGAAAAATTCATCTCGGATTGTTGAGGGCATTTTCGGTGATACGTAATCCCCATCTTTCAAATTTAAATGTCTCTATCCCTGTGTAGTTAGTATACCGACAAACATCGTTTTTCAAGAGAAATTACACACTTTGTTGATTTGAGTCAAAAGCCGTATGAAAATGTTTGAATCCAAGCAAAGAAAATTGTTATGAACTGATAAATACTAGTTTTCCTGCTGGAATATTTGAATTTTAAAAGCATGTGTTTGTGAATTAATGTGTACTTGTAAAGCTGACTTGCTGGTGTTATCGTTCTTGTAAATCGTAGCGACACACAGGCAACATCTGCCACTGTGGTGAAAGACAGTAACTAAGGCGACATCGGAGGGCAGGTGAGGCAGGGGCCGCTCCGCCTGCTCGTGTGTCCCGCAAAGCAGCGCCGTACTGCGGGCAGCGGACCGCCTCATATTGACCAGGCGTACTGCGGAGCGGCGGCTGGTGACACTGCGCTGCATACGGCGCGGCAGGTGCGCGGTCGCACGCCCGGCCCGGCCTGCGCCTGCGATGTCGCGTGCGGTTTAATTAAAGAGGGCTAAAATATCGCCGACCCGCAAACGCCGGCACATGTGCGCCACGCTGCGGTCTGGCGCATACCTATCTGCCGCCTATTGTTCGCTATCGCTCGCAGCCCAACTAGCCGGCATGTTTCGCAGCAGGAAATACTGGTGTGCCCTGAGCATCAGATTCATGTAGATCCTCTGAGATTTCACTTGTGGCACAGCTACAACTAATAATTTGCTTTGGATTTCACTACACACCACTCCAACAAATAGTTGCAGCTCGCCGGCCTCTGTGGCCGAGCGGTTCTAGGCACTTCAGTCCGGAACCGCGCTACTGCTACGGGCGCAGGTTCGACTCCTGCCTCGGGCATGGATGTGTGTGATGTCCTTAGGTTAGTTAGGTTTAAGTAGTTCTAAGTCTAGGAGACTGATGACCTCAGATGTTAAGTCCCATAGTGCTCAGAGCCATTTGAAGCCATTTAGTTGCAGCTCGCAATCACGCCATCAGGCATGTCTCTCGTAGAAAGCACGACTCAAATATAGACTAATGACGCTGCTAACAGCCCCTGATAATCATGTCGTTGATTCGACGTATGTTGGAATCTCAAAGAGTATACGATAACGCAACAGCTATAGACGAGTCAGAGTAAGGTACCACATAACCAGACCTATTCTCATAAACATATAGGAAGTTTTCAGATCCCCAAACTGGCAGAAAGAAGAAGGAATACCGCTTAACGGAGCTACTTACTTTTTTTCTTTAGGGTATCGTTGTAGTGTTTGCTCTTAGTGCAGATACATATCACCAATAAATGGAACAACTTAACAGAAAAAGTTTCAGAATAGTCCTCGAAATCAATTCTTATGATACTAAAATAATGTAGAATGACTGTGTCGACGAGAAGGTTCTTCATATTGACAATGAAGTCACGCAACCAGTCGATGAATTTGTATGTTTAGGGCAGATGAGGATAACGATTGGAGGGAGAGCGATATACATTGAAGAATAAACAGCTTGGTGTACTTTCGGTAATACTTTGTAACAGAATTACAGTTTACAAAACTAAACTATCGGCGCGTCTGAAAACAAAATATACAGTCTTTGTGTATTATCAGTTTCGAGTTGTAACACTAAGACTGGAGTTTTAAAGTGAAATGTATTCAACAACCGATGGCTGTCCAGCGAGCAATGGAGAGACGCATGTTGGGAATCGCTACGGGGCAGCAAACGCATTAATAGATCTCGCGTCCGTCGGCCGTCGTAATTTAATATATATATTATTATTGTTATTATTATTTTTTGATTGTTGCCGACTTACGTGGTGGGCCTTAATAAAAATGATATTTAAGTTGAACAATGTAATACACTTTTCATATTAATTTCCTCGGCTAGTCAGTTCACTTTAAAGCAAGAAATCTTTAGTTATTAATTAAATTTGCGGCCCACACACGCGCGAGAGTATTTTTCTTACCTCCGTTAAGAATGGTATTGTAGTCAGAGTCCTGGCTCTGGCTCTCTGCTATGGTACTGAAAATAAGAATCTTAAAGCTAAATATTTCTGCAACTTCGTGCGGCTGTGGAGAAAAATTAATATTATGCTAATAGCGGGCGAGTTTTCCGCTTCCGCTAATTTTTCATAAGTTAATATCGCCACGTAATGGCGTCGTTGGCTGCATCGGCCGCTGCGATTGTTGAGCTGTAAATTACTTGAATGCAGGTTAATTCAAGGAAGGCGGACATGAAAGCGGGATCACCTCTTACAAATTAAAAGTGCACAATAATATTAAATCGGTATATTATATGCTTAACTCATACAAATATGCTTACATTTGTCAGCACACGCAAGATCTTGTACGTACACAATAAAGACAAGAGAAGAAGTGAAGTCGACTAAAAAATTAACAAAAGAGTGTAACTTGTCGTCTCTTTAGATCATTCTGTCATAAATTATTTCCTTGCAATCTAAACCTACACAGAGAAATTATTATTTTACGGCTACATGATAAAAATTTGGCACTGGGGACGCTATATAGATAGGGGTATAAACTAAAGTGGAAGATTTAGTAACGACTTTACCGTAAATGTAATGGATATAAACAGAACATGTATCCAGGTTTGTGCATGGCAGACGAAACAAGATAGTTTTCTGACGGATTCGAAGAGATACGAAAAGATTCACACGAAAACGTAATACAAGGTGCATAGATTCGAGAGCGGAATGCATTTGTACCTCTGAGGACCGTAATGCAGTTGATCTCAAATGATTGATCATGATATTAAGGTATTCGATTTGCTATGACATCAGAAATCGTGAATGGGAAACCAGAAAGGTACTGAAGTCTGGAGAAAGTGCTAATAAATCTACCAAAACCTTCATTGTGATTGCGTCGAGAATCTACTTGCGCTTTACCTGCCGGCAGTTCCACATATTTTCAGATAGTTCGACGTTCAGCCTCGTAATTATACCTATCAAATTTACTCCGTTTCATATATTTTTACATTTGTGCGATACAAGTGAGGAGATGAAGTAACGGACAAGTGTTTTGCAGACGTGACTTATGTATGATGCATGCAGCAATTAAGCGCGATAAAATCGTTGGTCTTATTCGAGACGAACAGCCTGTAAGGTGTCATCGCGTGGAGACTTCTCCCATCTATGGTCACGATTATTAACATGATTATTACGGCTCTGGGTTTTACACGCATTCGCCTGTTGATTATATGAGACTTTCGCCTTTAAGGCACCTGACACGACAGCCGCCCAAATGACGTATAACGGCTTCTACCAGACCGTGGGCACTCGAAGACAAAAAAAAATGGTTCTGACCAGTTGTGCCTTATAGTAAACTATACTTCTGACCATCAGTCGATTAAATGGACGAAAGGGCACGTAAGCAATGTAGAAAATCTCTTTTTATGGAAGATATTTTAATATTTTAATAAAATGTTACTAATTCTCACTCTAATAGTTTCTAACGAATATTGTTGGGGAAGTGGAAGCTTGAAGTAAGATAGACATTATACGATGTTTCTTTTTTGTGGTCAGATAAACAAATGCCACATTGGTGATTCATATAAAAGAAACACGAACGACCTCAACGTAATTCCTGTTGGTGAATTATGAAACGTCAAATAAGAAACGGATGACAATACAATATTTTGTACTCGATTTTCACATAACCACTCATCATACCTGTCTCATTTCTTGTACTAGATATATCGATTGCAGGGTTCTCTTCATTACCACTGGTGCTGCGATCGGACACCAGAAAACTGACAAGACATCGCACTTACACATTTGTCTCCATACCATTCGAGATGGGTCTTGTCGATCTGTGGGTACGAGACTCCGATCAAATCTGTCGCGGGCGCACGATTGAACAAAGCATCTAGCAGAATGCAGGAAACACAGAAGTTCTGTACATGAAGACACTGTACCGAAATGGAGAAGAAATGGCTCTAAGCACTATGTGACTTAACATCTGAGGTCATCAGTCCCCTAGACTTAGAACTACTTAAACGTAACTAACCTAAGGACATCACACACATCCCTGCCCGAGGCAGGATTCGAACCTGCGACAATAGCAGCAGCGCGGTTCCGGACTGAAGCGCCTAGAACCGCTCGGCCACAGCGGCCGGCTGAAATAAGAATAGCATGCACAGTTTTTATGAAGTAGATAATGTGGAAACGGGTAGTCGACTATTCGCAAAGGAGAAGCTTACAAAATCTCCATTTCAGTCAGTAAAAATGATTTTTACCTCAACTTCTGTGAATGTAGCATACGATCCTCTGGGCACGCGTGAGCATGGCTTCGGTTGGAGTGCGTGAATCCGGCTGCAGGGCGAGTTCTGAGGAGGGAGCGGCCGTAGGGACGCGCGGCGCCGGCGGGGCTGCTAATCCTACGTTATGGACACAAACTTGGCGATTTACTCGGCCGTCCCTAGTGGCCGGCGCCGCGACAAAAACACGCCGCCCACGGTCACCTCTACCTGCCTCCGCGATTTACGAGGCCTGCGCTGGCTCCCAGCTGCCCCGTCTCCCCGTGCGTGTTTTTACCGGAATTAGTGACGTCTCGGACCATCTAACTTCCCTGCGATCCGTCTTCCGCACCCATCCAAAGTGCCAATCAATTAACTTTCAGCTCCATTGCTCTTCTAGAATTGTTTCCTTACTCGTTTTACAGTCGACACCGACCGTATTTCTTTTTTTCCGGAAATGATTCTACGTTGATAGGTCTGTGAGGACTCATAATAGAACACCATCATCTACTCTGGAACTACCCTTACGTCTTGTGTTTCGTCGATGAGTTTTGGTGCCGGTCCAAACTAGCAGACATTCTCTTACTATTATTTAGAGTGTTTCCTGCGAATCACGATTACAACTTCATTGAATGCGATTACAAAGCCATATTTTTCATTATCCATTTCAATTGTAACTTCGAAATCTCGCAACCCGAACCACTTAGTAACAGCTATCATTCAGTGCATGATAGGCGAATAATGATGGTCTCTGAATTGTTGGCCGGCCGGGGTGGCCGAGCGGTTCTAGGCGCTACAGTCTGGAACCGCGCGACCGCTACGGTTGCAGGTTCGAATCCTGCCTCGGGCATGGATGTGTGTGATGTCCTTAGGTTAGTTAGGTTTAAGTTGTTCTAAGTTCTAGGGGACTGATGACCTCAGAAGTTAAGTCCCATATTGCTCAGAGCCATTTATACCATTTTGAATTGTTCAGTGAAATATTATGCAAAAAGTAATGACGAATGATAACGCACGAAAATAATTTATGCTTTAGAGAAGATTACCGCACCTTACAAAGATCTTCAACATAATAAAAATGCAAGTATAAAGAAGTGAAGGCACAAGTCTACATTTTTACAATATTTTTGGGTTTACAGTAACTCATCCACGCAGTCAACTGGAAAAGACGTTTGGAATGTTTAAAATACTTGGGATGAGTTAGTGAGAGTGATATATAATCTACGATATTTATAGAAAGTAAATGTGAAATCATTTTGTGGACAGGATACATAGGTCAAACTTCCGTTTAAGGGTTAATGTAACTAGTAAATAATAAACTGTAGCACGACTAACAGTACAAACTTATTAAACATTGAAACTGTAGGAAGAATAATACAACTTCTGCCAACGACCGTGCGGCAGTGGTAACAACAGTTCCCGCCATGTCACCGAAGTTAGAGCTGTCGGGCTGGGCTAGTACTTGGATGGGTGACCACTCGGTCTCCCACGCGCTATTGACAAGCGGGGTGCACTCAGCCCTTGCGAGGCAAACTGAGTAGCTACGTAATTATGAAGTAACGGCTTCGGTCTCGGGAACTGACGTACGGCCGGGGCAGAGCTGTGCTGACCACATGCCCCTCCATAACCGCATTGAGTGACGCCTGCAAATGGTTCAAATGGCTCTGAGCACTACGGGACTTAACATCTATGGTCATCAGTCCCCTAGAACTTAGAACTGTTTAAACCTAACTAACCTAAGGACAGCACACAACATCCAGTCATCACGAGGCAGAGAAAATCCCTGACGCCGCCGGGAATCGAAGCCGGGACCCCGTGCTCGGGAAGCGAGAACGCTACCGCGAGACCACGAGCTGCGGACGTGACGCCTGCGGGCTGAGGATGACACTGCAGGCGCTCGGCAGTGCACAGCCTCCATGGCCTGTTCGGGCGGAGTTTAGTTTTATAACAGAACTTATGAAGCAATCCTGTTAGCGGCGGCGTGAGAATGCGCTTGACGAGCGAAGTACCGAAAATATTAATTGAGGGGTCGTATAAGCGAAGAAACTTTCCTTCAACAAAAAAAAAAAACTACTTATGTTAAATATAGCCTTAAAATTAAAAATTGAGTTTCTCAGCTTGCATGTTTCAAGAACAGTAGGAAGAAAACTAGCTTTGTTATTTGTGGACGGCACGGGTTTATCTAAAGAAGGGAGTAGCAACTCTTTCCAGTATGTCGAATATTTGGAGAAGAGCTTATTTTAAGGCAACTATTTCGAGAGAAATTAAATTCTTTTTATGTTTAACGGATCTGACACAGTAAATGAAAATCAAATTTTCTCATCTTTCTTTGTCATTTTGAACATACAGATGAACACATAATGCAATGGAAGTATCTGGAAGAAAGAAGAGGTTATTTTGTTGAAGCACTTTCATCCAATCTTTCTCAGTTTTTCACACTGTTATTTATGCTGTATATAAGAACAACTGTTACTCTTTTTTCACTAAAATCAGTTGCAAAATACAAGTAATAGTTATTTTTATCTTTAATATAAACAGTAGAGGTTATCCGCGCGGACAGCAGAGATTCTCCGAGGACAATTTCTTCAAGTAAATATAGACAATCAATTTTCAGGGTGACCTATGCAACAGTTGCCTTCCCCACATCGCATAGTTGCCATAGGGATACTAATAATAAGATAAATTAAATCTACTGTGGAGGTACACTGCAAATAGTTCTTTCTTCGTACGCCAAGGGTATATGATACCGCCATCGCTATGTTGATACAAAGAACGTTCCGCCATAAACACATTGCATCACGTATGGAGGTATACTGCAAATAGTTCTTACGTCTCTTCATACACTATGTGATCAAAAGTATCCGCACATCTGGCTCAAAATGACTTACAACTGGGTGGCGCCCTCCATCGGTAATGCTGGAATTCAATATGGCGTTGGCCAACGCTTAGCCTTGTTGACAGCTTCCACTCTCGCAGGCATATGTTCAGTCACGTGCTGGATGGATTCTTGGAGAACGGCAGTCCATTCTTCACGAAGTGCTGCACTGAGGAGAGGTATCGATGTCGGTCGGTGTGGCTTGGCACGAAGTCGGCGTTCCAAAACATCCAAAAGGTGTTCTATAGGATTCAGGTCAGGACTCTCTGCAGGCTAGTTCAAAAAATGGTTCAAATGGCTCTGAGCACTATGGGACTTAACATCTGAGGTCATCAGTCCCCTAGAACTTAGAACTACTTAAACCTAACTAACCTAAGTACATCACACACATTGATGCCCGAGGCAGGATTCGAACCTGCGACCGCAGTGGTCGCGCGGTTCCAGACTGTAGCGCCTAGAACCGCTCGGCCACTCCGGCCGGCTGCAGGCTAGTCAATTACAAGGATGTTATTGTCGTGTAACCACTCCGCCACAGGCCGTGCATTACGAACAGGTGCTCGATCGTGTTGAAAGTTTCAATTGCCATCCTCGAGTTGCTCTTCAACAGTGGGAAGCAAGAAGGTGTCTAAAACATCAATGTAGGCCTGTTCTGTGATATGGTCACGTAAAACAACAAGGGGTGCAAGCCCCCTCCATGAAAAACACGACAACCCATAACCTCCGAATTTTACTACTGACACTACACACGCTGGCAGATGACGTTCGCCGGGCATTCGCCACAGCCACACCCTGCCACCGGATCACCACACCACGTTTTTCCACTGTTCAGTCGTCCAATGGTTACGCTCTTTACACCAAGTGAGGCGTCGTTTGGCATTTATCGGCATGATGTGTGGCTTACGAGCAGCCGCTCGAACATGAAATCCAGGTTTTCTCACGTCCCACCTAATTCTCATAGTACTTGCAGTGGATCCCGATGCATTTTGGAACTCCTGTACGATGGTCTGCATAGATGTCTGCCTATTACACATTACGACCCTCTTCAACTGCATAATGCCGCCTGTCTCCCTAGCGCACCCCAGACATGTTCTATGGGATTCATACCGGGAGACCAAGCAGGCCACGCCATGCGTGCAATATCTTCCAAGAAAACATCAGTTGCCCTTGCTCTATAAGGTCGATCATTATCGTCCATCAGTACGAAGTCCAGGCCCGCACCTACTCGCAGCAACAGCACATGAGGTCCCAAGATCTCGTCAATATACCTGACACCAGTTGAACCTTGCCGATTCACCCATACAATTTAATGAGGACGTGTTCATTCGGTCAACATAATCCTTGACCACAAGATTAGGCATACTCCTCGATATCGGTCTCCTTCCTTAATGTTTGGGTTCAGAATGCGTCGAGAATCATTCACCAGACCCAATCAGGACTAATCAGTGAAACGAAAATTGGCCCACTGTCCGACCGCCTAGGTGGCATGTTGACGACTCCACATTAGAGATTCCCTTCTGTGAAGACGCATCAGAGATACTCGTACAGCATGTCTCCAACAATAAAGACCACTCTGCCGAAGCCTTCTGTACACCGTTTGTCCCGATACAACACTTCCAGTGGATGCTGCGAGGTCAGTTGCCAGGTGTTGTGTGGTACCAAGGGGGTATTGTCGCGCCCTTATATCCAAATAACGGTCCTCTCTTTCTGATATCGCACATGGTCGGCCCTGCGATGATTTTTGGGGTACTGTTTCGGTCTCTATAAATTGCTGCCACATCCGAGAAACAACAGAACGATTCACATTAAGCCATCGGGCCTCATCATATTTGCCACTGTCCTGCTTCCATTCATCTTGTGGCCCTCCACAGTAGAGAGTCTCTGTGGTTGTCCGTTGACCGGAATGTCATTTTCCATACACAACACGATTGTACGGACGTCTGTTGACAGTTTGTATGACTGGACGGTGAATTAGACACAGGACGGGGAAATAGCGGTTCATTGCTTTAATTTTGGACGCTAGTGTATATAGTTTCATATCCTCGTTCATCTGTATTATCTGCATAAACGTAATTCCTGGAATCCTATCAAAAGTGTAGAATCTCCTTACTGCTAAGAACAACATGACTCTATCGCAATGCTGAATGTAAAGGAAACAGCAACAGTAATGGCGCAATATATCTACAGATGTATAAATTGGAAGCACCTTTCGTATAACTGATAAAAAGAGTAAATGAACCAGTTTTTTTCATTGAGCTATGTCATGGAAGTGTTAAATGTACAGAAACTGTAAGCAGAAGATTCGTCTGAGTGAAAGCGAGAGTTCTTACCGTGTACTGTTTCCCACGACGTATACTTTTGTGAAGTCGATTGTTAGAAATTGCTTATACTTTTGCGAGTTCTCATTCCATCTTAAATTAAAGAATAAAATTTGGCATATTTTTGTAATATTATGATTATATTATGGAAGTAGCAGAGTGATATGAATTCCAAACAGCTCCATCCTTTTGTGACAAGAGCCACCGTCCTTTATTTATACAATAATCGGCTATTTCTGTTGTATACATCTTCTCTTACACAGTAGTGAATGGGGATGGAAAAAAGTGTGGTTGTCGAAACTAAGAGAGTTGAAGCAAATCATAAGATGAACCATGCTTTCTTGTATTTTTTTTCTTATAAACAGATTTTAAACGTGTCAGCAACAGCGTTTCACAATGACAGAACCAATTATCATCTCTTACACTCTCTTCAAGAGACACACATACTGTGCCGCTAGACACATCGGACACATTACGCCTGAAGGAAGTACTGTATTCGTTTTCCTCGGCTACAAAAAGAATGATGGCTGGAAGGAAAGTTTTCCTGCAGCCTTTCTCAGAGTAAACGAGCAGCACTTTGTTATTCTTGATTAGCTACAGTCAAGGAGAATGCCGAGCACGAGTGTCTGCCAGCGTCCTATATATATATGTGTGTGTGTGTGTATGTGTGTGTGTGTGTGTGTGTGTGTGTGTGTGTTTCAGAAGGGGAGGGCGGTGGAAATGGGGAGGTGGTGGAGGAGGAGGAGCAGGAAGAAGGGGAGAGGAGCGTGCTAGTTGGCGGCAAGGCCCAACGCGAGACACTCGGAATGGGGAAGAGGCCGCACTTTGACGCGTTCATTCTATCCCGCGGAGCGCGAAATGTGATGAAAACACAATGTCTCGGCTGGAACGACTAACTGCTGCCACTCCACCGGGAATTACGCCCTGAACGGCGGAACCGGCAGGCTACCGCGCACAGACGCTAATTCCGGTACACAGCCACACACAAATCCCAACAACACTGGGGCGAATGATAGACCTTTCCTATCGTAACAGCAAACAATTATTTGACTTACAGTCAATGCCTCAATCTGAATGCATGTGTTACGCCGAATTACCTCTATTATTTTTAGAAAGTCTCGCAGTCCACATACATTCAGTTGCAGTATATCTTTTACCTAAGAAGGATATTAGAAAACTTGGATATCATGGTCGACCGGCTGCTCATAAGACACACATCACGCCGGTAGAAGCCAAACGACGCTTCGCTTGGTGTAAGGAGCGTAAACGTTGGGCGATTGAACAGTGGAAAAACGTTGTGTGGAATAACGAATCACGGTGCGCAGTCTGGCGATCCGATGGCAGGGTGTGGGATGGCAAATGCCCGGTGAACGTCATCTGCCAGTGTGTATAGTGCCAACAGTAAAATTCGGAAACATTTGTGTTATGGTGCGGTCGTGTTTTTCATAGAAGGGGCTTGCTACTCTTTTTGTTTTGCGTGGCACTAGCACAGCACAGGCCTACACTGATGTTTTAAGCACCTTCTTGCTTCCCTCTGTTGAAGAGCAATTTGGGGATAGCCATTGCATTTGTACATAATGTACGGCCTGTGGCGGAGTGGTTACACGACAATAACATACCTGTAATGGACTGGCCTGCCTTTGGGATGTTTTGGAACGCCGACTTCGTGCCAGACGCCACCGACCGACATCGATACATTTCCTCACAAGGGGAGGCCGCCAATTGTGAAATTCAGATTGGATTCATACTGCGCATAATAAAAGCTCATAGCCAGAGGTGTAATGTGGCAAAGCACCAAGATGCACTTCTCAGCCGTTGGCGAGAAAATCGACAGTTAAAAGAAACCGTTGCGGTGAAATACTCTCTACGATTAATAATTTTCCACAGCGTCGTGGCGCAGCGGTAAGCGCTCGGGTTCGTAATCCGAAGGTCGCCGGATTGAATCTCGCACCATGCAATTTTTTTTTAGTATTTGTTTTTTGTAATTCAAATATATATATATATATATATATATATATATATATATATATATATATATTAATGAATTGCTTATGCATGCTGCTGAAGGCGGATCGCTCTCCAATTGTACCGCCTCCATTTTTCCGTTTTTTCAACAGGGTGTACCAAAGCTCTCCCGTCCCTACTGATTTTCGACGATGTTATAAGTTGCGCTAGGGACCACATCTACCTTCTTTCGAAGTTAGCAGGCAACTAGGCTGTTATGCGGTGGCTCGTTTCGGCCCATTCAACATCTGTCCTTCAAGTGTAACGAGCGAGTAACGGAGTTTATATTTCATACCTGCCACAGCGAATTTGTGTTCGTGGGGTCTCTATTCTAATTCGAACGTTTGACTTACGCTATATTCGTTTCGGAATATCGTTTCTACGTCTTCCGTTAACTATACGTGGTTAACATTATGAAGACAATTAATAACATTTGTGAAATACAACTTTGTTTGCGGAAAACATAATGATTTTCGAAGTCGCCAGTTTTTCCACGACAAACGACTTTCAACGACTTATTATATGCATAATTGTTGCAACTGATTGCCGGGAATTATATATATATATATATAGGGGTTAGGTTAGTGTTGTTTAACGTCCCGTCGACAACGAGGTCATTAGAGACGGAGCGCTAGCTCGGGTTAGGGAAGGATGGGGAAGGAAATCGGCCGTGCCCTTTGAAAGGAACCATCCCAGCATTTGCCTGAAACGATTTAGGGAAATCACGGAAAACCTAAATCAGGATGGCTGGAGACGGGATTGAACCGTCGTCCTCCCGAATGCGAGTCCAGTGTTATATATATATATATATATATATATATATATATATATATATATATATATATATATATATTCACACACATTAGAATTACAAAAAACAAATAGTAAAAACAAAAAATTGCATGGTGCGAGATTCGATCCGGCGACCTTCGGATTATGAATCCGAGCGCTTACCGCTGCGCCACGACGCTGCGGAAAATTGTTAATCGTAGAGAGTATTTCACCGCAACGGTTTCTTTTAACTGTCGATTTTCTCTCCAACGGCTGAGAAGTACATCATGGTGCTTTGCCACATTACACCTCTGGCCATGAGCTTTTATTATGCGCAGTATGAATCGAATCTGAATTTCACAATTGGCGGCCTCCCCTTGTCAGTGCAGCAATTCGTGAAGAATGGGTGTCATTCCCCAAGAAACCTGCCAACGCCTTATTGAATGTATGCCTGCGAGATTGGAAAATGTCATCAAGACTAAGGGTAGGGCAACACCATACTGAATTCCAGCGTTACCGATGGAGGGCGCCACGAACTTGTCATTTTCAGCCAGGTGTCGCGATACTTTTGATCAAATAGTGTGTGTCTTGAAAACGACAGAGAGCAGGTAAAGGGAAGCACTATGTAGGTTAGGGAATGCAACTTGTCACGCTAAAATTTTGTAATTGTTGTACTGGAGGGCGTTAGGAGCGAAAATTAGTTCCAAGTTGATCTCTCTCTTGTTATCTTGTTAAAGAGAAAATTTAAAATATGTTGGATATTGATTGAACCAGCTGTTTATAGCGTGGTACAGCATCGGAAGACCATAATAATGGAACTAAATTGAATGCTAGTGTAATATAAGAAGAGAAGGAGAACAAAATTGATCTGGGAAGGACTGTGATAAAATCACGTAATCGCTAACCGAAAGACTTTCGAGCGGTCCAATTATCAGTCAAGCCAGTTGGCATACAAAGTTGCTTAGCTGTGAGAACAGAAATCGTATGAAATGACATATTCATGTTCTATGACGATTTATGGAGCAGCATTCTAATCACGCTACCAGAGCATTTATAGACAAACGTTCGATAGGTCGCCATCCATTTCAGTTGGATATAACAAAGCCCTGTATTGCTGGACAGAATAATACAAGAGGGTGTAGAAGAAACCACTGAAGAGGTAATGGACTGTAACCAATTTGGATTTAAAAGACCGTAGCAGACAACGTAAAGAATTTCAATCGTATAATTAACCAGAAACGGCGTGACCAATGACAAGGGACTACATTAACGGCATTTTCCCATTTGGAGATAAAAGATTAATTCACATTATTTTGCAAAAACTCAGAAAAAATGGAAAGGACATTAATTGTTCAAAGAAAGTATGAAAGGGAGCTTCCTTTTACTTCGTCTAACTATCAGATAAGGTCGGAAGGAAAAATGGCGATGAGAAGAAGACTAAGTGTGTGAGAAGAGATGACAACGATTGTGATGTCGACGCTATTTCACCAACTGGCTGGAAGAAATTCATGGTGAAAAAGTCATATTCTGTCGTAAAGAAGGAGACCAGATAAACAGAAAGTTACGAGAAGGAGCAGAGGAGAAATCTGCTAAACATACATACAAGATATTGCACAGTGTAACTCCTACTGCTGAGCGAGGTGCCACGTATAAGATTCAAGAATCAAGCTACTTCAGGCAAATGTGCCTTCTTCAAATAAAAATAAACATTTGTACGTGTACTTGGAACAAACAGGGTGGTAAGGGAGCTTCTCGCAGTTATTGCCTGTTCTCTCTTTCGTTCAGTGCACGTACTCAGATAGAAGAAAACTACTGTTTACAATCCTTTGTGTGGGCTATAACTTCTCTTAGATTTCCCCCGCACACATTGAGTATTACAGGCAGTAGGATTATTGCAGTTCGTATTTGAAATGGATTGTCGAACAGTATAATCTGAGTAGACGATCGCCTCTCCTCCAACTACACTTATAGACTGGATGACGCGATATGACATAAGCCTTACGATACGACTTACCACCATGCGACCAGACATCAATTTCTTCTCTTCTGCCATTTTACCGGATGCAACACGTAGTTCTTTTCATCAAAACTGCGTCTGATATTTCATTCACTTGTTTATTCCTTCCTTGTTAGCCCTGTAACGGGTTTCTGCACAGTGGCTTAGAGCCAATAAAATATTTTACGGATGTGGTTTTAAACTGCATCGTTCCGTGTCATACATGTCGGGTGCAGGACGTAGTAAGGGAGATCGTCCAGCACGAAGTGAACTCGAGGACACAAGAAGGTACACCAGATGGAGTGAAGCAACGGGTGAGCGCGTGCTCGGCTCGGCGACTGCCTCCGCCGGCAGCTGTGGAGGAGGCGGCTGCGGCCTCTGCGGCTGCGGGGATGGGCTGCATGCAGAGCTGCCGCCGCCGCTGCCGGCTGGCTGCGTCTTGCGGCTTCTCGTATGAGCGCGCCGCCGCGGTAAATTGATAATCAATATGCGACATTACCGCAGAAGCTTAGCCTGCCGCGCGGCGGTGGCAACGGCGGTGGCAGCGGCAGCGGCAGCGGAGGCGGCGGGGGCGAACTCCCTGCGGCTCCGCTGTGGCGCGCGGCGCGTCTCCACACGCTCTCCCGCCGGAGCTGCGTCCACACAGTCGCCGTCCTACCCTTGTACCGCCTGCACGGAGTGGTGGGGGGGGGGGGGTCTCTCAAGCGAACAACAACGCTGAACAGCACCGTATATGATACACGACGTTCAAAGTCGTCGCCATGCAATTCCTGGTGCATAGAAATATGGTATGAGTGCAATCGGTGTTGATGTAGCATTCTTAACACGGACGTTTTTGAGATTCCCGATTCTCGCGCAGTTTGTCTGCTACTGAAGTGCGCTAAAACACCTACTTGGGCATCATCATTTGTTGCAGGTCGTGGATGACGTTTCACATGTGGGTGAACACTTCCTGTTTCCTTCAATAACGTAACTATCCGGCGAAGTTTCAGACGCTTGGATGATGTCGTCCAGGACACCGAGCAGCATACATAGCACACGCCCGTTGGGCATTTTGATCACAATAGCCATACATCAACACGATATCGACCTTTTCCGCAATTGGTAAGCGGCCCATTTTAACACGGGTAATGTATCACGAAGCAAATACCGTCCGCACTGGCGGAATGTTACGTGATACCACGTACTTATACGTTTGTGACTATTACAGCGCCATCTATCACAGAGCGAAAGAAGTGGTCCAACTAAAACATTCATACTTCTTTACCTACTACACGAATATGTAAAAAAAATGGGCGGGGGGGGGGGGTGGTTCCTATTTAAAAAATCGCAGTTGATATCCGTTTGACCTATGACAGCGCCATCTAGCGGGCCAACGGGCTTAAAATAACGTACACTATTTATAATAACGTTAGAAACGAAGCCTGCGCCATTATTCCGACATATTATTTGTTTGTATCTTCTAGTGCTATACGTTAGCCAGTAGACATAAAAAATCATTAATTACGATAAGCGAATTGATTAAGCAACTGTTCGAGGTAGTTTCATTAGAAACCTGCCCGGTTGTTCGAATGTTACTGGACGCTAGCAGACATGTGGGCGATGTCCCATCCGCTCATTTTAAGAAATCTCTTGTCGAGGAGTGGTAGGATTAGCTAAATCGATAGAAATCGAAATATCTTGAGCAGTTTCCAGTTATTGGCAATTTTTATCAGTTTCAGCCACCAGACAAGTCAATGATTGCCGGGCGCTGTGGTCGAGCGGTTCTAGGCGCTTTAGCCCATAACCGTGCTCTTGCTACGGTCGCAGGTTCGAATCCTGCCTCGGGCATGGATGTGTGTGATGTCCTTAGGTTAGTTTGGTTTAAGTAGTTCTAAGTTTACGGGACTTTACTTTCCTTTTTCCTTTTAGATAATCATTACATCATTGGACGGAGCTGATTTACAAACGTTCTGATGAAGTGTAGAGCAGGATTTCCCAGTTGAATTCCACGGTTCTCACAATACCGAGTGCAGCTCCAGAGAGTACCACCACGCCCAGGAACTGGAGCTCTGTTACGATCTCACCATCGAGAAGTTGCTGAACTTTAAGAGTACGCAATAATTATGTGTATATGCTAGCATTCAAGTTTTTCTCGGCAGTATTTACGAATTATTGCAGTGTTTTAGACATCTTACACATTTAGTTCGTGTAGCCTAAATATAACCTGTTATGTTTAACGCCGCGCAGGATTAGCCGAGCGGTCTGAGGCGCTGCAGTCATGGACTGTGCGGCTGGTCCCGGCGGAGGTTCGAGTCCTCCCTCGGGCATGGGTGTGTGTGTTTGTCCTTAGGATAATTTAGGTTAAGTAGTGTGTAAGCTTAGGGACTGATGACATTAGCAGTTAAGTCCCATAAGATTTCACACACATTTTTTTGTTAACCGGGAACAAACAAGTTTGCAAATGTCTGTTTTGATGGACACTTGAACAACCTATCGTATTCGGGAAAGACACATTGTTGAGAATTACAAGTGAAATCAATCAAACTGCCAGGTACTAATGTACCGTATTTATAACATTTGAAACGTCCCCTTTGGAAAATTATAAATAACTGTACTGGTAAACCTCTTACGTTATTTGATTTCAAACAGCTGAGCAAAACTGGACGTGCTCAGACATTTCTCCCTTTACTTATTCTGATCATCACCAAACTGACACACAATATTTTTAGCGCACCGCAATCTGACTTTCAATAATCCCTACAAAAGAATGGCCTTGGCTAACAATAAACTATAACTCACAAAAATCTTCGATACTCGAACTATTGCAATACATCGAGCGCCAATACTGCCAGCTAAATAAAAGATTCTAACTACTGAAGGCACTAACTACTGATAGGATTAGTTAGCAAATGAATGATTTTGGTAGAGAACAAACAATGTATTTACCTTAATAGTGTTCAAAAGTCATAATATATATATCAGCTCATGACATCCAGTCTTACAAATTTTGTTTTTCTGACGGACACACGTCCAGATCGTCCGCTCTCAAAACTGTGCCATCTCTCTTCCCACATCCACCAACTGTGCACGCTATGCGCTGTTCACATCCAACTGCCAAACACTAGAATAGTGAATATTTCAACAATGCAAATCAGCCACAGAGTAC
The DNA here is from genome assembly GCF_021461385.2 of Schistocerca piceifrons. Classification (NCBI taxonomy): domain Eukaryota; kingdom Metazoa; phylum Arthropoda; class Insecta; order Orthoptera; family Acrididae; genus Schistocerca; species Schistocerca piceifrons. The sequence goes on along the minus strand of NC_060138.1, from coordinate 158,316,716 downwards.
ACACAGCACAGTCAGTGATTTTCACACAGAGCGCTACGTGGCGTTACCAACATAAAAACCTAAGGAGCCCTACTTACACATTAACCCCACTGTGATGCAAATGAGAAAAAACAACTGTCTTAGCGTTCGTTACACTACCATAAATATAGGCGATGACGTATTCATATGTCATTTTTTCCAAAGGAGCTCTGATGAGAATGTGGGAAGGAAGATTATGGTTCAGTGTCCCGCCGATGAGGCTGTCATGACGTCATTAAGTGTTTAACAAACACAAAATGTAATAACCGGTTCACAATTTTTATTTATGAGTCTATATAGTAGCACAATTTATTTTCCGACCACAAAAACTTGCCGATGTCTGCATATGTAATCTTTTCAACATTCTAATAAGTGGCTAGAGTTAATATATTGAACATCTGCCGCTGCATTAGAACGTTGTAAGTGTTGCAAAGAATTCCGTAAAAGAACCTCGATACATGTTTATCTTACTTCCAGTTCAAGTGCATGAGGCACAAACTCGTGTTGTGCATCTATTATGTCACCTGATGAGTCTAGTTACCTGAAGTGACAGTGCTACCGAAAGAAATCTACATCTACATCTACATCTATACTCCGCAAGGCACCCAACGGTGTGTGGCCGAGGGCACTTTACGTGCCACCGTCATTACCTCCCTTTCCTGTTCCAGTCGCGTATGGTCCGCGGGAAGAACGACTGCCGGAAAGCCTCCGTGCGCACTCGAATCTCTCTAATTTTACATTCGTGACCTCCTCGGGAGGTATAAGTAGGGGGAAGCAATATATTCGAAACCTTATCCAGAAACGCACCCTCTCGAAACCTGGACAGCAAGTTACACCGCGATGCAGAGCGCCTCTCTTGCAGAGTCTGCCACTTGAGTTTGCTAAACATCTCCGTAACGCTATCACGCTTACCAAATAACCCTGTGACGAAACGCGCCGCTCTTCTTTGGATCTTCTTTATCTCCTCTGTCAACCCAACCTGGTACGGATCCCACACTGATGAGCAATACTCAAGTAAAGGTCGAACGAGTGTTTTGTAAGCCACTTCCTTTATTGATGGGCTACATTTTCTAAGGACTTTCCCAATGAATCTCAGCCTGGTAACCGACTTACCAACAATTAATTTTATATAATCATTCCACTTCAAATCGTTCCGCACGCATACTCCCAGATATTTTACAGAAGTAATTGTTACCAGTGTTTAAAGTGCACGTTAAACGGCCCCATTCCGGGAAAATTATGGTTGCTAACGAAATACCACAACCATAAGAGGTATTTAGTGAACCAGTTTCACCCGTCAGGTCATTTCATATCTCCGCTGACAACCAGTCCTGCTATTAATGGATTCTTCGAGGGTTTCCTCGATGCGTAAACTATAACGTGGCGCGGTGTTCAAGAGTATACGAAGGCCTTGCAAGGTCAGCGCGCCACGTGACGTCGTTGCCTGCTGAGTGAGGAAGTGTGTCACTGCGCGGGGAGCGGAGCGGCGAAACACAGTAAAGCGCGGCAGGCACCAGAGGCGTCGACGGGAATGTGCTGGGCGGCCCCCCTCGCCGAGGAGTCGCCCCCCACCGCCGGCGTGTTGTTCCCGAGACGCTGGGCTAATTGCACTGCCGCAGACGCTTCCCCATGCTCCGATCGATGCCTGGCTGAATAAATTAGTGCTAAAACTCGGATATAAAATTTTGAATATGAATGGGAAATTTTGCATCCGTAATAAGCTCTTTGAGAAACAAAGCACAGCTGACGAGAACATATGTAGATGAGGGCTGAGCGGGCCCAGAATAAAATGGAGTTACTGAATCGCACGGCAGGAGGAGGTGCTTGTGGAGGCGGAGGAACTGGGAATAAGAAAGGGGCCGCCTTGCGTCTTACTTCTTTCCCTTCTTTTCCCGGCGGTCGTTGCGGTCGCGCTGCACACAGTGTCTTAAGGTGTAAGACGGTCCGCGCCGCCCCCTCCACCTCCACCTTCCAGGCCGCCCGGCAGAGTCTGCATCCTCCCCACACCCTCCTCCTTGTGTGCCTGAGAGCCAATCAGCGCTCCCGTTGTTTGCCAGCCGCGTCCACCAGCGCCATCGCCGGGATTAAAATTTAACTCGCGTTGAGACACACAAACTTCCCCATCATTCTGCGTTAAGATAACTAATTTAATGGCGCAGGGGATGGTCGCCTCTTGTTTCAATTAGCAGATGGGATTTTAAGCAAGCAAGCTGATCGTAAAACTCTCACTCCGAGAAATCTCGCACCAAACATCAGTCAGTCGTATTCCTCTCATTCCTTACAGATGGCAAGCTACCTTTCAAGAAATCAAACACTACGAGATACTATGGACTGGAAAAGTTGCGAACATTTCGATACGCCTATACATTTGCATACAGGTTATCTCCACTGCTCTGTATACTGCTTGGCTGTAGAGTTTTGAAAGAACCATCCCGGCATTTGCCTGGAGAGATTTAGGGAAATCACGGAAAACCTAAATCAGGATGGCCGGACGCGGGATTGAACCGTCGTCCTCCGGAATGCGAGTCCAGTGTGCTAGCCACTGTGCGGCGGCGCGGTTGTTTCCGTCCCTTTACGACGCACCAGCACCTACCTGTGAATATTGTCTCAGCAGATCATCAGGAGGAAAGCCGAGTGAAACCTACTGTACTTCGAAGTGAACCAGGCTGCAATTTAAGTCACTAACCTACGTTTCGGGAGAAAATTTTCACACAAATGAAAGTTTGTAAATTTTGTCCTCAATTAATATATTCTGAAAATTAGGTGAACAAGTAACACTGCCAAGCCCGTGCTAGTCTTAACACAGTCACTCACAATCCCTTTCACTCGCGTTAGCAAGTTTATGGTGTTGCATTTCCCGAAAACGTGATAGCTACAAAAATACTGACTGTTTTTGATTGACAATGCTCGCCAAATATTAAGTCTGTCGGTGCCAAATGCAGTCACAGTTTTTAGCCACCGACCTGCTCAATACGCCACGCGGAATATATTTTTCTCGTCGCAAAATTCTCTTAAAAATTCCGAGCTTTCTGCACACCCATCGGAATAATTGTGCCGTCACTTTACCACACTTTTGATGTATGAAACACTGCTAGATCCGGCAACTTATCGTTTCTATCGGAACTACTTCTACACACGTCCGAATTGTTTCATCGCTAGGCTCCGACTCTTCTCTAGAATACTCTAAGTCTTCCCTCCCGGCAGAAAAAGGCGCGCGAAGAATATTGCTTTACAATTAGTCAGTTTACTCAACAGCCAATAGCAAAACAACACTCTCCCGCGTCAATCCGCGCTTTTCATCAATAACCAATCGCAAAATGGTAAATCTAAGGACTGCACTTTTCACCGACGTAATTATCTAATATGCTGAAGTTTTGCTTATGCATAAAGTTATTTACTATTGTTATTTATACATGAATTAACTTTCCCCTTACCATAAACTTACTTTACAAATCTATTCTATAAAAATCCCCTTTGTCCATATCCATACTTCTTCGAAATGTTCCCACACTAAATCCTACTACATAACTCGTTAAACAATTATCTTCATATTAACCTTAAACAATACTCACGCATCATTCATACTGCTAAAACACATTTATAACATTTTACATACACAAAAAGACATAACAACACTTTATGAAAATACTAGAACAGTTTATGAAAAACATTCTATTACTTTAGTGCACTCTAGTGGGCACAATCGAAACTAAAATCACAGTCCCCCTATACAATATTGTCCTCTAACGGCTGATACATAAACTACGTGCGCGTCCAGTCTCGCGTCACCATCTGTCACTATCCAGCTCTGAGACACATCTCCCACTTAACCGCCTCCAAGGCAGGATCGTTGTACGGCGCTACGCCTCAATTGCGCCACCTCGCTCGGTTAACAGATGATAATACAGCTTCATATTGCATGAAAAGCATAATCACATCAAGGGAATAACAATAACTCTACAGAGAGAAGTTTCCAAAAAGATATCCGACTGCAATAATATGTTACCTTCGACTAGATCTTGGAGAGAGAGGGGCTTATTAAAGGCAACAAGTAATGAACAGAGCTTCTTCTAGTTTTTGCTCAGTGTTGTCCACGTCATTTAGTTTCACTGTGTACAAACATACTACGTGAGTCGTTTATTTTTCCGAAAGTACGGTGTTTAAGTTCGCATTCGTCAATTCTAATCTATAAGGAAGTTCTATGTTCCATACTGGGACTCGCATATATAACTTGGCGTATTGAGACGAAGGTGGTACGAACCAACTTAAATTCGCGGAATTAAACACTCTCCAGAGAACTGTTTGCCGGCTGCGGTCCGTAACCGCGCGATTGCTACGGTCGCAGGTTCGAATCCTGCCTCGGGCATGATTGTGTGTGATGTCCTTAGGTTAGTTAGGTTTAAGTAGTTCTAAGTCCCGCTTCGAAGTACAGCTCTCTCAGTACGTTTCAAACGGACTAAGCGAAGAACAAAGACATGTGTTTGAGCATGATAAGAAGTCACTTTTTCCGGACAGACTGAAGAGTGTGCAATGCCGGCCGTAGTGGCCGAGCGGTTCTAGGCGCTTCAGTCTGGAACCGCGCGACCCCTATGGTCGCAGGTTCGAATCCTGCCTCGGGCATGGATGTGTGTGATGCCCTTAGGTTAGTTAGGTTTAAGTAGTTCTAAGTACTAGGGGACTGATGACCACAGATGTTAAGTCCCATAGTGCTCAGAGCCATTTGAACCATTTTGAACCTAAATGGCCAGACACAGCTCAACACTTCCCCTCTCCTAAACTTCATATATTTATCTTTGTTGTTCATTACTTCCCACACTCTCTCTTCCTACATATTCCCATTTCCTGTATTCATTAAGTTGTTTTGTTTTGTTGAAGTTGTCTTTGTATTCCACATAGACTGTAGTTTCAATAGTCAAGGCTTTCTTTTAACTGGTATTTGTATCACTGTCCATGTTTAACACCCCTTGTAGTTGTCTCATCAAATACTGTTCATATTTTACTTTGCTCATTTGCTTAATGAAAACTGTTACACAGCCACTGCTTTGATTATAATGTTAATGTTAAAATGCAGTACCACCACACTCTTAGACTGTAGTTTCCCTCAAAGACCTCCATTTTCCTGCATTTATTTATTCCTGTTTATCTTATTGATATTGCTTAAGTTCCTTATGTATTCTGTATTTACATTGATAACTATCTCTTCTTTTAATTTGGTGTGTATCACTCTCCATGTTTCATACCTCCTGATGAAGCCTTGTCTAGTACTAGTTTTATTTTATTTTATTAGTTTTATTTATTAATAGGAACTGTTATGTAGGCATGCTATTCCTATTTTGTGCTAAAGGTTTTCCTATCTAATCCATTGGTATTGATGTGCAGTTCAGTTTTTACATTTTCATTGCAAAGATGTTACTTACTGTTTGTTTCTACATAAGTCTAGATGTGTTACTTCTCTTCCAGTGTTGTCTGCTAACATTTAACTTCTTTGGTGATAACAGTCAGTAAATGTCTGAAGATGGCCTTGTAAGCCGAAAACCGGTTAACAATAAAAGTAATATTGTAGAACAAAAGCAAATTGGTGCTTTTCATTTATTATAATGTTGTTCTACGAAGAACCGATGGAAGATTCGGTTAATACGAATTTATTTCGAATTTGATGTACATTCTTTTCCAGAGTGAGAGGTGCATCCCTGAAAATGTTTTCTACTGGGGGCGATTTAGGTGTCTCTGATGTTTGGTCTTTTTTTTCAACACATTCAGATCGAATCCACATCGGATCGCCTCTCGAGCGACGCGAGTGCTATTGCAGAAACCAACGACTAGACAGACCAGTCATCGGAGAGGGTCGTCTCTATATGAATGTTGAGAAAAGTTCTTGTTCAGTTTCTGCATAGACCCCGGAAAAAATGTACTGTAACTGGATCGGTGTGAGCCGAGTAGAGAGGACTCAAGATATTACTCGATAGCGTCCGCCGAGGGGGAGTTGTAAGGGCGTAGACGGACTGTAGAGGAAAGGCGCCTAATATGGGAGACACTTTTGTAAACCCATTTTGAAGACCTAAAACTAGGTGCAATTGTATTTTTTATGGTGGTAATAATATCTTACATTATTTAATTTTATCATACAATTATCGTATTTGCAATAATAAACAATCTTTCAGAGTAGTTATTAAATCTTCACAAACAAGGCATTTCATAGAAATGAGATCAAGGTTTCCTAATATGAGACAGTAATAATATTTTGCTTTAATTATTTTATTACAGAATAATGACATATGAATATACAATTTTTACGTGTTGCATTCATTTCTGTTATCCTTCACTTTTTATATATATTTACGACATCCGGGGCAAACAAAATTGTCTTCTGTGACACCGCAATCTTCATGAGCCCAGCGATAACATTTAGTGCACTGTGCCCATGTCTCCACGTGTTTGCCTTCAGAAAAGCGCCCAGTACAGAACAGACACACTGCGTCATCGTCATCACTGCTGTCTGAATCCCCACTGTCATCAAGATGGTCATCGGATGGCGAGTCACTAGATGATTCTTCTGCTTTAGGTCTACGATTTGAAGATTTTCCACTCTTCTCCCCAATTAACAGTCTGACTGCTTTCTTAGATTCAGCCTCTGATTTGTTCTGTTTAGATTCTTGCAACTGCTTTACATAAGGAGTTGAAGTTAGTAACAAAGCAGAGCACGAGCGCGATGTCTGCTTGACCATCACCATCAGTAGTTTCATTTTCGTTTTTGGCATCTCTTTCTTGAAGAGCGTCAGCATGGCAATGAACTGAAAATTCATGTTCCCTAAAGACGCTTCTGTTTCATGGGATGAGACCTGTTTTTCTGAAGGCATTCACATATGCTTCCGTTATTGCTGCTCGGTTGTAAGCTGCCCCAAATAAACTGGCTACTAATAATGGGGAGATAACACGACCTGGGTTACTTGCCAACCACGTTTCTATCTCTTGGGCATAGTAGGTTTTCGAAGGACCCATAAATCCGACGTCAAGTGGCTGAATTTTATGCGTTGAGTGGGTGGCAAACATACAATATGAACATTGTTTCCACGTGCTTTATCTAACACATCGAGATTCTTTGTGTGGGAATAATGCCCATCAAGAATCAAAATGACAGGGTCATTTGAAGATAGCTTTACATCACTCACAAAATGATCAAACCACTGAGTAAAAATATGAGTTTGTATCCATCCACTTGGATGACAAGCTGATATTGATCCTGCAGGTGCACAGTTCGTCAATTTCTGCTTCATATTCTTCCTTGGGAAGACGATTAGTGGTGGAACATAAGTGCCAGCTTCGTTCAAACACGTTACAACTGTGATGAGATTTCCCCTTTCTGCTGAAGTCAAGGCAGCAACTTGTCTCTTCCCTTTCATAGCAATAACCTTGCTGTGTTTGTGCTGCACAGACGTCACCCCAGTTTCGCCAACATTCAAGACCCGAGGCGGGTTATGGTTGACTTTAGATAGCACAGATTCGTAAATATCAAAAAATCTCCCTACATTTTCTGGAGTGAAAGCTTTCACTCTTGCCGCTGCAAGACCCTGAGAAGTTCTCATTGATAAAATTGGGTGTCTCTTAAGGAAAGCTCGGAGCCATTTCTTTAAATTACATATAACAAATTGTGAGAGAACGAGTTCCCCGAAAGCTCCCCGAATATGCGATAGGTAATATGCGACGCTGTCGCGTATTTGGATCCCCATACTATCGCATATTAGGAATTTCGCCACCTTACACAAAGAATCACGCACTTGCTAACAACGTTCGTTGGAAAATGAATCTAACTGTCAATAATTATAGGTAATACCGTCACAAATAACAACAATAAAAGAGTGCAGTAATATCCACTCACTTTTAAGCTGAAATATCGTCTTAACACCGATGTCGCGAAAACTCCAAACACAATAAATTTTGTATCAACCTCTACGGACTGTGTCCGGCTCAACTATGGCGTCCTACTCGCTGTGTCGTCGTCTGGCACGCAATAGACGTGTTTAAGAAACTCTCCACCACAGTGCAGCCCCTAACATGAGCACAGTTGGGGTGTTTCATATTAGGGAACTATCGCATAATAGGCACCTTTCGTTTATATACAGAGCTGTCCGTGACACTTCGGCAGGTGCCAGTCAGCCGGCCACAGGCGTCGGCGTCATTGGCACGTAGCAGAGGTGCGGCTCGGCGGCCGCGAAGGTGGTCGCCGCCCACCTGCCTTCTCGTGGCGGCGGCGCCGGCTGCGAGCATCGACCGCCCCTGCGGTCGGGCGGGCGGCGCTCTTAATTAGGATTCTTCTGGCGGCCGCGGGACAGCGCGCTCTCGTTAGCGCCTGTCACGTCCCGGGCCGGCTCGCCAGCCCCACGACCGCCGGAGGGCTTATCGCCGCTGGCAGCCCGCCAAGGCTCCCCCGCCTCTCTCCGCCTCCACAGAAATTCGATGCTCTGCTCAAGAAATTTCTCATTATCGCAGACTTCCTGGCGCCGCTATAGATTAATATTCTGCCACAGACGGCAAAGCTAACAGTCAACGCCTTGGATTACGTCTGCGTTTCTTCTCATGTTCTGTATTAAATTCCTTTTTTCGCATTGTCTTAAGCGCTCAAAGAAGCGAGGGGTTTCTAAATTGTACGTGAAGTGATCTCAAGAAGATCTAAAAATCTATGGAATGTAAACTGGCAACACAATAGTGAGTATGGCAAATCCGCAAACAAAAATGTGTCTCATATTCTTACAAGTGGCGGTATGTATATTATCATTAATGCTATTCAGTCTTTTCTTTCAATATCGATCGCCAAATATATCTTTCACCTGAACACGTAACCGGTAATAAATCTGTGACGAGTCGCTAGTAATTAGTATTCTTTCCTGAAAACTGGTGAAAGAGCTAGTGCGGGGACGTACTAGTATCTAGAAAGAATACATATAAAATAATCGTTATATGATAGTACAAGCGCCGGCCGGAGTGGCCGAGCGGTTCTAGGTGCTGCAGTCTGGAACCGCGTGACTGCTACGGTCGCAGGTTCGAATCCTGCCTCGGACATGGATATGTGTGATGTCATTAGGTTAGTTAGGTTTAAGTAGTTCTAAGATCTAGGGGACTGATGACCTCAGAAGTTGAGTCCCATAGTGCTCAGAGCCATTTGAACCATTTTGAACCATCAGTCACCTAGAACTTAGAACTACTTAAACCTAAATAACCTTACGACATCACACACATCCATGCCCGAGGCAGGATTCCAACCTGCGACCGTAGCGGTCGTGCGGTTCCAGACCGTAGCGCCTAGAACCGCTCGGCCACCCCGGCCGGCTTGGAGAAGTCGGTGAAGGTGTCTAAAGAAATTGTCTACCGATGAAACGTCGTTTCGTGAGAGCCAGAATGATTCTTTTGCTAGCGGGATCACCAACATTTTGTCTTCTTCACACACAGTGGTCACAATTTCACGAATAACATTGTCGGCAATAAAGGTTTGAAATTATAGAATAACAGCTTCATTGTTGGCTGACCACTCAATCTGCGATGGGGTGAAAACCTGTATCAATATCTTCTTGCTCGGATATCAGTAAAGTTTCTTTCATTTTCAGTATCCTCCAAGCTCTATTCCGCAATATCACCTCTGGCACGCAAAAGGACGTGATTATTTGCACAGATCTGAGCTTGCAACCTAAGAAATTTGCGCTATCCTACATTCAGAGCCGCATGAACCAAGCGAAAAATGTAAAAAACAGCGTGTCGGATGTCGGCTTGACGTTGGGGCCAAAACGAAAAATGTGTATATAGGACACCGATGGAGAGAGAGTTGACGTTTCCGATATACCATGTTCAACAGTGTTATGTTACTGTATGATCTGTTGCGCCATGTGACATAAGCTGTGCCACAAATGGCAGAAGGACATGAACGCTGTCACGTTAATCAAGCACGGGAAGACATATAAGATTTTGAAACTTCCTGGCAGATTAAAACTGTGTGCCGGACCGAGACTCGAACTCGGGACCTTTGCCTTTCGCGGGCAAGTGCTCTACCATCTGAGCTACCCAAGCACGACTCACCCCCGGTCCTCACAGCTTTACTTTTGCCAGTATCTCGTCCCCTACCTTCCAAATTTAACAGAAGCCCTCCTGCGAACCTTGGAGAATTAGCACTCCTGAAAGAAAGGATATTGCGGAGACATGGCTTAGCCACAGCCTGGGGGGTGTTTCCAGAATGAGATTTTCACTTTGCAGCGGAATGCGCGCTGATATGAAACGTCCTGACAGATTAAAACTGTGTGCCGGACCGAGACTCGAACTCGGGATCTTTGCCTTTCGCGGGCAAGTGCTCTACCAACTGAGCTACCCAAGCACGAGTCACGCCTCGTCCTCACAGCTTTATTTCTGCCAGTATCTCGTCCCCTACCTTCCAAACATCCCCCAGGCTGTGGCTAAGCCATGTCTCCGCAGTATCCTTTCCTTCAGGAGTGCTCGTTCTGCAAGGTTCGCAGGAGAGCTTCTGTAAAGTTTGGAAGGTAGGGGGGGACGAGATACTGGCAGAGGTAAAGCTGTGGGGACGGGACGTGAGTCGTGCTTGGGTAGCTCAGATGGTAGAGCACTTGCCCGCGAAAGGCAAAGGTCCCGAGTGCGAGTCTCGGTCCGACACACAGTTTTAATCTGCCAGGAACTTTAATACCAGCGCACACTCCGCTGCAGAGTGAAAATCTCATTCCAGATAAGATTTTGTTTCTTCGAGTGACTTCCAAAGCTGTAGAAAGTTAACGAGTCCACGCCAATAAAATTCCTATTGTCTACTATGTAGAGCAGATTTCAGAGTAGGCGACTGTCTGCCCCGGGGGCAGTGTTAGAAACTGTCGTCCTCGAGAAGGTCGCGAGTATTGCCGAAGGTAGGAGAGGCGGCGGCAGCGAGCGCCTGCTGCCTGATACGGAGCGCCAGCACGCTCCATTTAGCCACAAAGGCGTCCGCCGCTGCACTGTTTCCAGGGCCTCGGCGAACCCGGCAGCTGGTGGCCGAGGACCGGCGGCCAGGCCACTCGCATGTGGGCAGAAGCGAACACAGGGCGTCGGGTCAGGCAGTAACTCGAAACGGTAGCGAGCGACCTTGGCGTCTCTGCGAGTAATGCCAGTGACAAACAAAAATAATAACCTTATCAACATTCCGACGCATTTACATTACTGTCGCACGATGCGTGAATCTCATAATAATCATTTCCACATTTGTATGAATGGAGTTATTCCTAGGCTGCGTCAAAACATGAGGCAGTCATCATTTTCTTGTGGTTCTACCAGAATACTTCTTTAATTGATTTCGCATCCCCAATAGTTTGAAAAATTATCTCTCTGCTGCCACGTTTGTCGTAAAGTAAACGGAGCGTATTTCCCAAGAGAAGTATATTTCCGTAATAACATTCCATAAATACCAAAGAAGCAGTTACTAAAACAGAATTTTTATAACACACAGTAACACCTACAGCGTCAGACCACGTATCACTATCATTGGTAAAAAGACCTCTACATTAATACGCTTTGAAAGTAGCGAGAATTTACACTTCCGTGCCATTTATACGAAAGATCGTGTTGCGAAAGGTGCGTTAAGGTCAATGACTGATCTGAAGACGAAACAGATTATAAACATTGTTGGTTATCATTTTTATGGTGTCATGGCAGGATACACCGTGAGTTTTTACAGTTAAGTACAATAAGCACGAACCTGTCAAAAAAGTACAAACTCAAATGACCTCGACGCCTCATAATTGCTGCCACACCAGGAAAAGTCTATTTACTATTACTTTTTCTGAACTCATATCTGTTCGTCATATACAATGAACAATGTCGTGTCTCCTATCCTGAGAACAAAAATTCTCAAAGACAAAGTTTATCTTTACTTCCAATACAGTACACAACATAACATAAGAGCCGGCCGGGGTGGCCGGGAGGTTCTAGGCGCTACAGTTTGGAACCGCGCGACCGCTGCGGTCGCAGGTTCGAATCCTGCCTTGGGCATGGATGTGTGTGATGTCCTTAGGTTAGTTAGGTTTAAGTAGTTCTAAGTTCTATGGGACTGATGACCTGAACCAATCCACAAAGCCCCAACTTATTTCGCTTTTGAGTACATACATTTCACGAAAATAAAGAGAAAATTCCAGTCTACTTGTCTCAATCCCCTTTGCTGCACCAAAAAACAATTAACAGGTGCGAGTATTAATACAAGATCGTTATTAATTTGGTACGCATTGTGTAATATTTGATGTATATCTAACAATGTATCTTAAAATTGCCTTGGCAATAGCTGTAAAACTATATAAATGAATAACGACCACTCACTTCACTCACTCTAATTATTCATCTGATTTCTGATCACATGAGAAACTTTTTTCCTGGTTCGAATACAGATAAACGTCATTAACTGGGAATGTAACTATATATTTCCAAGCATGCAGGATGTCAAACGCAACTGTGTAAGCTTCGTACCATATTACGCTCGTATAAGTAACATAGAATCGGATGATCTTAAATAAGAGAGTTTCTTCCACGGATCACATATCTGGTTCAAAAAAATGGCTCTGAGCACTATGGGACTTAACATCTATGGTCATCAGTCCTCTAGAACTTAGAACTACTTAAACCTAACTAACCAGAGGACATCACACATATCTGGAATTTGACGCTAACAGTCATTACACATTTAGATGAAAAGAAATACTAGCGCAGACGTATCATTCGCGGTTACTGTACTGTTTACAATAACAAATGAAAAATTGATGTATCTGCAATAAAAATCTTTTCCAGCCCATCTCATTATTTACACGCGTCAAAATATAATAAAAGAAGCTGTTTCGAGGGATAGTGCGTCTCTGAATCTGTTGGACTGTGCGCCTACCACGCTCTGGGTCCCTACTCCACGGCTTGTAAGGCAGGATCTAAGGTCGAGGGGCAGGCTGCTTGGGAAAACGTCACGACCCCGTCGACAGCGCCCCGTCCCCAGGTCCAGAGAGGTACGCCGGCCTGGGCGCCGTCTGATTTACTGGTGCGCCGAGACGCACAATAAAATTTAATGGTGCATCCCAGGCCGTGACCGGGGATTCCCCGGAGTCGATAAAGAGCGCACAGACGCACTACCGAGACAGAAGTCTCGTGAGTGGCAGGTGACCCTTGTTCTCTCTTGCCCCGACATCAGCAAGCATCAGGCGCAAAGCAGCAGCCATTGTTGACGGTATAAATGTGACAACTCGCTTCGTTAACAAAAAAAGGAGGATCCAGGTAACATTCTCATTTAGTTGTCATATCACTACGTAACAATTATTTCTCAAAAAAGCATCATGATGTTTCTAGTATAATAAACAATCTGAAAAATTACCGTTCGTAAGTATAAAGATGCCCCAAAAAACACGTCACGTTTAGGTAGATAATTGTCTGATTGTAAAATATAAACTTTCACGGCCGGAATTGTCACAGTTAATAAAATATTACGGACTATTATGCTGTGGTCTAAGCGATTTCACTTTGAAACCCGACGATTCGTCTCCATCTGCAAAGGACATTTTCAAGGGGGATCGTAGCTTTGTTGAATGTCCGATTCACCTCCTGAACAGCTACCGACTACAGCAAAATTCTGTTTCCGCCAGCTTACGCGCAGTGGCATGACGTCACACGTTTGAAATCCGAGAGCGCAACTGGTCGTTGTCGACTGCCGTCCTCCGCTCTTGCTACCATACCAAGACTGGTACACATCTTCTTCAGCACCGGAATCTAAATTTCATTCAATTTCACGCCCTCGTCCAGCCTATTAAAATTCATGTGACGTCACGCCACTGTGTGGAAACCCACGGAAACGGAATTTTGCTGTAGTCGGTAGCGAACCAGGTTGTGAACCGGACGCTCAACAAAGCTACGATCCCCCTTGAAAATATCCTCCGTAGATGGGGACGAAATGGCAGGTTTCAAAGTCAAATCCCTTCGACCACGGCATAGTAACCCGGAATATTTTATTAACTGTGAGTTTATTGTCAACCAGTAATTCGACGACGACTTTGCACACAGAGCAGTCATACGTTAAACAATTAAATCAGAATATCCCTCTGAATTTAACTGTATATTTTCATACTTCGGTTTTACATAAAGTATTAAACGTTTTAATTTCTCAGAAGAAAGGCTGGCCAAATCTTTTGCATGGGGACGCAACCGATTAACTGCGCTTGAAAATGTGTATGTAGTACTTCAGCGAAACAGGAACTGTTGGCTTTAGTCAGCTTGAAAATACTGAAGACCTGCATCAGTCGTTTGATTACACGATCAAAAAAACATGTACATGTTAACAAAACATTTTTGTAGTTTCGACCACTTTTGTACCTATACTTAAGTCTGTGATTAAGGTCTTGTATTTACAGTAGTTTCATCCGAATCGTCATGTGTTTCAGGAACCAAATGGGTTATCAGCAGTCGGTGACCACTTGATAACAACACAGCGGAGTCACTGGGTCTTCGTGTGTACTTGAGATTGGTTTGAAGATGGTTGTCACATAACCGAGTCCGGTAAAATTAAAATCAATTCCGTTTGCACTGATACTTTTTTTATATTACGTACAGTCGCTGATATTCCAGTTTTATGACAAAAATAAGGTTTACCTTCATTTTTTGCAAAATTTGTTCATATTTTACTTAGTTTGCCGAGATTAGTTCTTTCGCTGTACCAGGAAATGTTTACCTTCTTTAAATTCCGTCAGTAACGGTTTCTGTTTCATAAATTGGTTCGGCGTCGTTCTGTTGCCTAATATCTCTGTTTCTCTATTCATGCTTTCGTCATTTCTTTTTTATTGATCCTAAAACTACGAGAGAAATTTGTTTTGCGTGCCAACTTTTGTAACGTGGAATGCTGTCTGTAACTTGACATCTTGTTCTGATGACTTTTTTTTCGCCTTTTCTTAGTTCGGATGACTCTTAGATCTTTCAGTTTATCTCTTATCCTGCTTTTTCTATAATTCGTAGTTAGTTATAATCCTACATAATAATATAATAAATAAAGAGACTTTCAGAAATAATAGACAATCCTACTTTTCCATTTTTTAATATTTCTATATGCTTTCTTTATCGTACTTCAATGTCTGCCAGAATCTGTAAATTGTCACAGACATTAGGTAATTCATTTTGGGATCGTTTCTCTCTTCTATCCAATTTTACGTCACTTTTGAAGTTAGATTACCCTAATATTTTCTTCATTCCTCGATGTTCATCTAAAGATGCGAACTTAAAATGCCATCTTCCTTCTTTCTGTATTATAGCACACAGTTAAATAAGAATGCGACTAGGCCATTGCTTTCTCTAAGTTCTGGTGTAGTCTAAATTAGATCTAACAATAATAGCATCAACTTTCCTGTAGTACGCACTTGCTCTTGTCAGTATCCCTATGCATTTCAAATGGCGTAAGAATGCTCAAAAGGGCAGATAGCTGCAGACACATAAAATTTTAAATACGTTATTATTTCTTTTGTACCTCAACTACGTACATAAGTCGGTGTGAAATCACAGCCTTAGCATACATGCACCGTTTGTTGTTAGCGGGCTCTCCAAACATTCTTGAGCACGCATCACCTCTGCCGAATTATCTAAATGTTTCACAAAATCTAAGTAATTTAACACACTTTTGTCTATAGAGTAAGTATTCACATAATGTCTGCTGTGATAGCTTGCAGGTTGTACAGAACAGGTAGCGTGAAAACACTTTTAAATTAGGAGGTGCTTATTTACAAAATTGCTTGAAAGAAAAGTTACGTCATCTCAAGCAGAGGTAGTCAACCTTTTTTACCTATCGCACATTTTTGTAACTCTGTTAGCAGTAAAACTTTCTAATTTCGCATCTATTCCACAGTAATGGTGATTTATAAAGCAGAAAAGTAACTTTATAATTTTTTTTTGGTGTAGTTACAATAAGTTGAAGCACATAATAATAATTAAATACCAAATAATTTAGGTCAATTTTTTTAAACCTAACGTAAATGTTTTTGAAACCCTTACCGCCAACTGCCCACCGTGGAAACTAGAAAGCCCACTAGTGGGTGGCAGGGACCAGTTTGACTGTCACTGACTGGTCTAAAGAAACCGGTCGCACAGGACTTTTGCAGTGTGAGATGATTTTGATATTAACACCGTAGACTACGATTAATTATACTTTTACAGGTGTATACAAGGATAATCACAAGGGCAGTTCTCGGATGCCGTTTCAATTTCAGTTACCATAGCTTAGTACGATTCACCTATGAATCCAAGAACCTTCTGCTACGAATGAACCAATATCAATATATTCATCGGAAGTTTCCACTGAAGCTTAAGTTCGGTAAATCGGTAGGAACAAATAAATAAAAAAGTTAATATCGTAAAAATCAGCAGCACCCTCAGAGGCATAATGTGTTAGAAATCGTTCAAATACGAGGAAAGCAGAGACCATCCGTCTCACTGGCCAACGATTCTGCAGAGGGATATATGAAGCACACATTCTCCACACTCCACTGGACAGTCGCATCAATCTCCTCTCGAATGGAAGAACTCTGCCCCCTTGCCCCATAAATAGGCGATTTATGTGTCGGCAGTGGCAACACAATGCAATGTCTGCTCGTCTCAAGGGTTCTTCGACGAGTGACTCTGGGATACAGAAAGCAGTCCTGCAAGAAATGTTGGTTTACTGCGTCACACTACTTATCTTTATATTTACAACCTACGTTTGGCGTTTAGTGACTTTTTAGACATCGTTTCGTGATGTAATACATACGTCCCAAGGAAAGGGGTGCTGTTTTTCAGAAACAGTGTAATTCGCAGTGGGTTTTCTGCACACGTGTGTTCGTTTAATTGCACTACGAATACAGATTCTAAGAATCTGACATGTATCTGAAGTACAGCTTAACAGAAGCCTTCTAGTACGGGTGAAAGTTAACAAGACATCAAAATTTTAAACCACCGTCTTCTCTACAAGGTTTTGAAAACAAAAGAGGCGAGGGAATCAGAGGTGTGTATACGACGGCGAAATAAAGCGCGCTGCTGGGTAACGAAGAATTATTCTGCTGCGAAAGCAAGGGAGCGCACTTTTTGCTCCATCCGTGAGCGGAATCTCGCAGGGGAAGGCCAGCTCCTTTTCTTTTTCCTTCCAAGGGTGAACCTTCCTCGTGCGGAAACAGGGTGAGATTTAATTCGTGGGCAACAAGCTATCTCTATAAGAAGGAACAGTCTGTGCTTACTCCCAAACTTCCTCTTTGTTGTTCTAATCATTAAGTTAGGAAAAGATGTGACACCTGTTCTGATGAGACTACAAGCAGCGCTATCACCAGTGTTCTCTTACGAATGAGAATTATGTTCCTTTACAGCTGTACCCATACTTGTATGTAGTGTCTGAAATTTTATCTGTTCGATTGCTACACGTCAAAACGTAAAAAAGAAATGGTCTGCCAACCATTTCGCAAGGAGGTCACATGCCACTCTGTCATGGTATTGAGTGCCATCCATTTGTAGTCTCAGTAGAAGAAATACACGCGCACCATTTTCGCGACGTTAAACTTTTCTCATATGTATATTTTCACATAACCAGAAAGTTTATGGGAACATAATTTTTTGGTCATATACGAAATAGTATGCCAATATCAGCAGAAATAATATTTTACCCAAGTCAGATTGCTAATATATTCGGCAGCTCCCGGGTTTAATAAAATCCGAGGTGAGCATGTGATGAAAGAAATGTGTTACCCTGTAGCAGCTTCTACACACAAGGGAATTACCTATGACAGTCACCGGAAAATCGTAAATCGTAAATCTCAAAACCGCTGTTACTTAGCCTTTGTGTTGAGAAGTTACTCGTCCTTCGGCAGCAAATTGTTCTTCTCCAGAAACTAGAGACAATTTCACGAACAAGTTAGTACGTTGCACATCTCTGGATAAACTATAAAGTTACGTTATTTCGCGGGAAGAACAGAACTGTGAAGTCAAAGTTAATACATTTCTAATAGTATAGATAACAATGGAATAGCTGTAAATTCGCCCACTATTGGCTTCAGCGATCGCTAGTGTATTGCATACCCTGCAGCAGCTTCTAAAGACAGAACCTTTCACTATGTATTTGCCTTTCATTTTAATGCGTGGTCTCGCGTTGAAAGGGAAGAAATTTCTTTTTGCAAATAGCTGGGTCATCGTATGCTTAACGCTAGCTGTACATCGTTTGGCAACGCGTTCCCTTTCTGCATTGTCAGCTCCCTGTGCGGCAAGTTAATAGTGAGCAGATGAACTGGAGTTAACGACAATTTCGCTTCGAAATGGAGGTGAAATTATTCCATCGTTTGGCAACGCGTTCCCTTTCTGCATTGTCAGCTCCCTGTGCGGCAAGTTAATAGTGAGCAGATGAACTGGAGTTAACGACAATTTCGCTTCGAAATGGAGGTGAAATTATTCTCCTCTATAAAAAAAAGGAGTGAAGTAGAAAGGTACCACTAAGGAACTGCCTGTGGCTTGCTTTCATGGAGCTAATACTGATACTCAAGGAGCTATTTCTGTACTTGCATGTTCTGAACACCAGTGCAAAGAGGTTTCTCAGTTCCCAATAAAGTCGCTTTCGCCGAGCTTTACCACGCCCATTGCGCCTTCTCGAGGTCTTCCCGCGGGCGTTTGCTCCTGCGGTGCCATGGGACGTTGAGCTGCGCTTGCGGTCCCCCAGGGACAAAGTCCGGCGGACTTGCTCTTGGCTGGGAGGCCGCACCGGTAATGGAGCACTCGGATCGCACCTTCAATTTTTTATCGGCTTCCGCCACTCAGGAACAAACACTGCTGAAGAGCGGAACCTGCACCGGTATTAGACGCTGCTCCGCACCACAGTGGAGACCGACATCGCGGAATGGCAATGATTTTTGCCTAACAAGAAACCAAAGACAGCTTTGTTATTTTCTCCCACACACCGTCGTGCACATTGATCTTTTAGGTTGCTAACAGTTTGTTTGACCAGGGTCCTGTGGTTGGGGCACGCAGATCAACTGACCTCACGTGTCTGGGTTTCTTCCTATGATGGTATATGAAGCAGCTGGTGTATGAAACCGTCGTGGAAACAGAAGAAAATCTCGTCCCTAGGACTGTCGTCGTTGTCGGCATCATTGCGGAAATGCCAGGACTCTTCGAACGGACACGTCAGTCAATGGTCCGACGATGTACTGCCTGCATACGGGCCAGTGGTCGCTAGTCGTGCATTCGAGCAGTTACTGTGCATGCCACTACCGTAATTAAACTTTCTGTGAAAAGCAGCAGAAATTACCATCAGAGACCCTGTCCACTTTAACGAAATATATTGGTTTTGATGTCCTCTACCTCCTGTATGAATTTGAACGAATAGTTTCGGAACACGCTGCAGAAGTAAGGACAAGTGAATAGCACAACATAACGTACGCCGTTATTTAATCCAGTAACAGTAAGTATGCTGTATGCCAGAGAGGGTACTAATATGACTTCCATTGGTCGAGACGCTCTATTAACCGACATAAGGTAGCCTTTAAACAGGAAAATGCGCTGAATTTATTACGTATAACTAATGCTGTAATTTGTGTGAATGACCGCTATAGCGGATAATATTATCTTCCGTTTTCATTCGTATGGCTGTTAAAGATTTTCTATGCCTGTCTGTTGCAGACGGAAGAGATTCTGGCCCTCCGAAGCTAGCTGCTCCGAGCGTTAAGGTGAGTATCAGCTTATTCCTGCGAATAATCCTTATTTTTGCTCTTCCTGTATCGGTATTTTCTCCTTCATATTAATATTTTAATGATATTGATTTAGCCCACCGTGTGCAGCGATTAGGCTACCTTAACTCACGAGATAAAAGCGAGAGATTACACTGTGTGATCGAAAGTACTCGCGCACCCTCTGTGCAGTGCGGAATTGACCGAAGCCGTCAGTATGAATGCACGCGGGAAGTATCACATTGTCAACAGAGAAACAGTAACAGCAGAAGGGGTCACTAAGGAGAGCTCAGTAACTTCGAATGTGGACTAGTGGTGGTGGGGGTGGTTAGTGTTTAACGTCCCATCGACAACGAGATCATTAGAGACGGAGCGCATGCTCGGGTTAGGGAAGGATTGGGAAGGAAATCGGCCGTGCCCTTTCAAAGGTACCATCCCGGCATTTGCCTGAAACGATTTAGGGAAATCACGGGAAACCTAAATCAGGATGGCTGGAGACGGGACTGAACCGTCGTCCTCCCGAATGCGAGTCCAGTGTGCTAACCACTGCGCCACCTCGCTCGGTGAATGTGGACTAGTCATTGGATGATACCCGAGTAACAAATCCATCAGATACATTTCAACCCTTCTAAATCTGACCAAGTCAGCTGTTGGTGATGTGAGTATAAAGTGGAAACGCGAAGGAATAATCACACATATACCAAGTCCGGGCAGACATCATACACTGAGGTACAGGGACCATTGAGCATAGCAGAAAGTGCTAATGAAAAAGTAGCAAGAAAGCAGGGGAAGTAATCACTCGTGGCTTCGAGAGTGCTACCAGAAGTCCAGCTAGCACAATGACTGTAAGTAGGGAGTTAAAGAGAATGATCTGATTAGGGGTGATGAATCACGCTGTACCCTGCCCCAAGCGAATGGTAGGACTTGGGTTTGAGGAATGCCTGGAGAAGGTTACCTGGTTCAAATGGCTCTGAGCGTTATGGGACTTAACATCTGAGGTCATCAGTCACCCAGACTTAGAACTACTTAAACGTTACTAACCTAAGGACATCACACACACCCATGCCCGAGGCAGGATTCGAACCTGCGACCGTAGCAGCAGTGCGGTTCCGGGCTGGAGCGCCTAGAACCGCTCGGCCACAACGTCTGGCGAACGTTGCCTGCCATCATGTGTAGTGCCAAGAGTGAAGGACAGATGAGGTAGCGTTAGGGTATGGGGAAGTTGTTCGACGGTAGAATATAGCCCGCTCACTGCGCTTAAGGAAACGGTAAACGCGGAAGGATATGAACACATATTACACCACTGTGTACTGTGTAAAGTCGAGTAAGAGTTCGCAGACGATGATCGTTTGTATCAGCATGACAATGCCCTCTGTCGTATGGTAGCAAGCGTGAATCAGTGGTTTGTAGACAGTAATAGTCCCGAAGTGGACAGGCGTGTCCAGATTACAGACCTGAACCCTATGGAATACCTTTCGGGTGAGTTAGAACGTCGTCCTCACTCCAGACCCCGGCGTCCAACATGACTACATTTTCTGGTTTCGGCACATGAGGAAGAATGGGCTACCATTCCTCCACAGACATTGAGACGTCTCACTGGAAGTGTTCCCAGCAGAGTTCAAGTTGTCATAAAGGCGAAGAGTCGACACACCGCATATTAATGTCTACTGATAGGTGTATGCATACTTTTGATCAGATAGTGTATTTATCGCACCACCCAGGTATCTAATTACAAAGGATAACTAAGCTGTTCACAGGACAATTTTTCATTTGTACACATATGACAAATTTATGTGATTTCTATGCTAATCATTTTGAGTTGCTTGAATCTCAATTAGCGTATAGATTACTTTTTTACCTTTCGTCATCTTGTGGTCACATTCACGTTACGCGAGTTATAGGTGTGGAGACTTACTAAAAAACTATTGCTTTATCTCACAGTTCCATTGTTGATATTCTGCGCTCCATTAGTCAGAATATTTTTATTATTGTGATCAGTCAACCTGCTTCCGCAAACATGATCGAAACGTCCGATAGAGCGGTGGCACCAAACAGGTTTCTAATACTGATAATCGAAAAAAATATTCATGAGAACTATTTGATCACGGAGGAGATATAGTGGCGTATTGTCTCTGGCTCCCGGATTGTTACGGGTTGGATTCGTCAGTGGAAGTGTTAAACTTGGCGTCAGGTCCTGGCATTACTGAGAGAAGTAGGCCTATGAACCGATAACATGCGTGAGCCTCTTCCTTCGGTTCGTTTCTGTAAAAATTCCAACCAACAATAGCAAAATGCTACACTGCATCATCACTCATCATAGTCACCTACATAAGGCAAATACTTAGTTCACATATTTCGCCGAGGAACTAAGTGCCACCCTACTTCAATATTTCC
Source organism: Schistocerca piceifrons (assembly GCF_021461385.2). NCBI lineage: Eukaryota > Metazoa > Arthropoda > Insecta > Orthoptera > Acrididae > Schistocerca > Schistocerca piceifrons. The sequence continues at coordinate 158,294,604 of NC_060138.1, read as the reverse complement.
ATATGTCTAATGGACACTGACGAAAAGCAAAAAAGAAAAAAAGGAGAGAATCATCATAACTGAATTCAAGGGTAAGTATGAGATATTTCCTCTATCATATTTCATGTTGTTGTTGTTGTGGTCTTCAGTCCTGAGACTGGTTTGATGCAGCTCTCCATGCTACTCTATCCTGTGCAAGCTTTTTCATCTCCCAGTACCTACTGCAACCTACATCCTTCTGAATCTGCTTAGTGTATTCATCTCTTGGTCTCCCTCTACGATTTTTACCCTCCACGCTGCCCTCCAATACTAAATTGGTAATCTCTTGATGCCTCAGAACATGTCCTACCAACCGATCCCTTCTTCTGGTCAAGTTGTGCCACAAACTTCTCTTCTCCCCAATCCTATTCAATACTTCCTCATTAGTTATGTGATCTACCCATCTAATCTTCAGCATTCTTCTGTAGCACCACATTTCGAAAGCTTCTATTCTCTATCTGGAGCTTAAGATATCTGAAGAATTATTTCATTCAAGCATTTCGGATATATAAACTGCGCTTCCGCTGAATGCTTGGATCTTGCGTATCCCTCCCATAATACCCTCTTGCATGCATTTCAAGGCCTGCCAATACCAAGGAAATCACGTTTTTCCTGTTAATCAACTGATGCTTGGTTAATTAAGCGAAAACCATCTGAAGCGTTAAGGTACCGAAATATTAATCTTGATTTGGGTGATGGCCTTGAATAAGAGCAAGGGTTCCAAATAGGTAATAACAAAGCAGACAAATGGAGTCACTGTGATTCTTTCTATCTAAAGCTGAACTCCGTGAAGGGGTCGCACTGTGTACACTCATCACCATTCCGGGGCCCTAGGTAATAACAACGATGACTTCTTCCTGCATGCTTTCCCTCTACATAATGAATTCGGAATCTGTGGGAATTCAGACAGGGAGCAAGGGCCGGGGCAACTGCATTAGCGCTCTTTCTCACTGTAAAAACAGCTCCGGTTTCACGGATACGGGCAGCTGCTTAGCACATGGTGTGTGCCTCATTGACATTCAAATGCGCGTACTGTTGCGCGAAACCGAACGTGAAAGATCGCCTGGGCGGGCCTGCGGCTGGCGTCTCCACAGCGGCAGAAGTTGCGGTTTCCCTGTCCCTTGTGTTGACTCTCATTGACAGTCAAATGCGCGGCGGCGGCGGCGGCGGCGGCGGCAGTGGCGGTGGCCCGCGTGCCGCTATAATGGATCAGCCGAGAATTACCACCGGCAGATGGGGCGCGCACGGGCGATGTGTGTGAGCAGAGCGCCCGGAGACACAGAGCAAACACGGGCTCGCTGCGGAGTAAAACACCGTGAAAATTTAATATCGCCGCAGGGGGTGGAGGCGGGGGCGGGAGCGGGGGCGGGGGCGGGACGGCGCCTGTCGTCCGGCGCTGATAACTTTGCGGGTCCGCCGCCGCCGCCGTCGCACGTAATGGGGCAGAAAACAAATAACGCGCCTCCCGTGGCTTTAGCTTCGCAGCGGAACGGGCAAGCAGTCACGTATCTCGAAAAGGAGACGGGGTGCCAAGTAACGTGACCTCATACGTGAAGTGGTTTTTCTGCTTGTAGCACAGAGAAAATAATGCTCGGAAGAGCGACGCTGCAGCCCCAGACTGCTTAATGGCAACAGAAGGAAACTGGGGAAACTAACTGTTACATTTCCTATAAAATAGAAGTCGTAGATATCGGAAGTGACCTTACTGTAACTTGCTGTTGTATCTGAAACTGAAAAAGCTAGTAAATTACAATTAAAAACGATTTATTGGATCTATATTCCTCCGAAACTGATAAGCAATTACATTTAAGTGCAGATTATTCCAGGAGGGCTGAACAATGTGGCGCGGTGGCGAGATATTGGTCTCGTCGTCGGAACTGCGACGTTTCAAATCACCGTCCGGTCATCCAGATTTGGGTTTTCCGTGATTTGCTCGAATTGCTTAAGGCCAAGGCCAGGACGGTTCCTTTATACGGGCACAGCAGATTTCTTTCCCCATCCCACACCAGTTCCAACTTCTGCTTCGTCTGTAGTGACCTCGTCGTCGATGGGACGTTAAACCCAGATCATACTCCTCTCCCTCCCCCTTTACAAGCAGGACACCAAATTTTTTAGCCTTGGAAATGATGAAGGGTCAGTAATTTCCTTTGGAATTACTTGTAAGTGACTGAGTATGAGAGAAACGAAGTTAAAATTTTGGTCAGGTGGCTCGATGAAAGTTTCCTTTCGTATCTATAAGCATTTCAACCGAATGATTGGTTGGTTACTCAAACATGCTACGGTCCCTTTCTCACCCCATCCTTCTCTAAAACAGTGACTGTACTGTCTCTAATTACTTCCATGTCGACGACGTCAAACCGCGCGAGATAGTGCAGTGCTCAGCACAGTGGACTCGCATTCCGGAAGATGACGGTGTAATATATTGATTATTCCTTGTTACTGTAGTCTTATCTTGACGCTGTGAAAAAGGAAGGCGTTCCAAGGCGCGGAAGCAGAAACGATGCTGAGGGCAGACGAAACTAGGAGAGATATTGTTACATGAAGTAAACAGTAAGGGGAGAGCCTTGCGAAAATGCAGACGCCCCCAGACGCGGTCCCAGGGCGTTAGTTACTCTTCAAGGAATTAACATGTAACTTCATATGTCTTCTGGACGCTGTAGTAGGTTGTCGCTGTAGAACTTTGTAACCAGCAGGCACGTACTAGTGTATAAAGCCAGCTAGATACCAGCCCTGAGAACAGCAAGGTCACTAGACACACAAGGGTTAGAAAGAGATCGAAAACGCCAAAAATTGTTCACCTAGCAGTCCCTACTCCGGGGAGCCCGAGGGCGAGGCTAAATGACGTATAACAATAATGTTGCAAGCCTTATTGGCAGAGCAGTTACGTTAGCTTTCAGCTGAACAATGTTGATACCAAATACGGACTTAGTTAGTGCAACTGCATTAAAATCCCCGCCTTAGGAGGAGTAGAGGAGATCTAACTAAACCATGATTGGCAGGGACCTGCAAGAGACCTACGGGATTGGCTGGGAAGTGGGAAAAACAGTGCCCCCACGCGACTCCTTAAAACCCCTAGCTTCTGCATTTGGCACAGTTCTCAGTCAGAAGATCTAGACGCGGAATCCGCGTCCGTCGACTCCAGCCTTGGTCCAACTCCGCGAAAGTCTGCTCTGTCACTTGGAGTGCCTCAGTGAACAGTGTAACATTCATTATGTTTTACTTTGCAACTAAGTTATTGCCTTACGATGCTGCTAGTGTTTGCTACTGTGGTTAGCATCCACTCCTGGGACTTCTGCACTGGCTTCTGTTGTAACAGTGTTATTCATGCTTTTTCTAACCCTAGAACTAGCCTCCAGTGTATTAGTTAGTCCTGTCTGGAATAAACAACTATTTCAAAACCCTGTTCGTCCAAGAGTCTCCACAACGAGTTCCCTACCGAGTCTCACCACCTGCATTTCTAGAAAATGCCTGTACCAGTGTAGCGGCATACAGATTGAAGTTTTTCGTCATTTCCCTAAATCGCTTCAGGCAAATTTCGGGATGGTTCCTTTGAAAGAGCACGGCCGATTTCTTTCCCCATCCTTCCCTAATCCGAGCTTGTGCGCCGTCTCTAACGACGTCGTTGTCGACAGAACGTGAAACATTAATCTCGTCCTCCTCGACACGTTCAACACTAACCTTTCTACAGGCTGTCCATTTAATTTGAGAAACAAGATTTCACTTTTAAGTAAATCATATTGTCATAGGTGATGATACGGTATATAACAGATAGTGCAGAATAAGATAAACAGCATTCAAATAGGAGTAAAATTTACTTCCCTCTCTTTGCTCATCGATTTGAATTGTGGCGTATTCTTTTAACACGATGATATCCATAATATACTGCACTACACATTTTGGTTTGCTGTTTGCATGTCCCATTCACGGATGAGCTGACCTAAACATCAAGACAAGTAACGAATTCGGACTTATGACAGCCAAAATCCTTCCACATTATTAATAGAAAATGTACATTTGTATGAGTTAAGTTACAACGTAAGTAGTGCTATACAGATTAAATGTATAGATGATCACTATGTGTACCTACATACCCATACAAGCCTATGAAAACCAGATATACGTAGGCTGTAGTACTGCTGAGTAAAGAATAAGCAAGTTCATGGTGTATACTACATAAACAGAATTTTTATTGATAACGCTTGCTGCAAATCTGTCCAAAGAAGTTAAAAGTTACTGCCAACAAAGGGGTGTCTGCAAATATTCAGCGGCTTTACGCTGGACAAAGGAGCCGCACAATCTCCACTCCAAGTAGAGAAAGACTTATTCAGTGTGCTCCCTCTCCACCTGCCCTCATCCCCCCCCCCCCCTCCGGGCTCTCCACCTCTCCCTATCTCTACTGCCCTTTCGCAGCGACACCTTCTGCCACGGAAACACGACCATAAGGGAGAGCTACCAACTGCTTCACGCTCCCTGCTGCCTGGCATAACAGAAAAGCAAAGACTAGCCGTGTATTGTAAAAACAGCGCTCATTTGTCGGCGGAGCGCGATAACGGAAGATTTAGTGTGGCTCAGATATCAACCGGCACTGCGCTGTGTGGCGGTAAAGCCGTGGGCAGAGCGAGATAGCGCCACCTGGCCCGACGAGGCGGTATTTAATAAGGAGGGTCCCCGGCCGACGAGAGCGCGCAGATAGCCGTAGGACCGTGACCCCCACGCCCGCCGCTCGCTCGTAAATAAATTACCCGCGCTGTCAAAGAAAAGGGCTGCAGCCGTTGTGGCGGGGTTATCGCCGGCTAGTGAGCTAAAGTCCTCGGCCCTTGAGGAAGCTGCCCACTCGGCTACTCTCGAGGGACTGACCCTCGGAACTTTTCCCCACGGCTATTCCGCTTTTTTATCTCAAAGACGCATGAAAGACTGTCAGTTTATTACCAACCCGATGCTCAGGGCAACGAATTTTTTACTAAGGGAACCTCGGCTGTTTTCCCTTTAGTGCAAAATGGACTTTGGAGATGAGCGGCGCGTCTCAGCAGATGGAGAGGGACACAAAATAACAAATTCAGCGGAATACAGACATCATTAAAATGGAGAAATGCTTGAAGGGTTTCTCACCACGTAATTGTGTTCTCAAGTCTGCGTTAAAAAACAGGTAAAAATCACATGAGACAAGAATAAATATTAATTATACGTATGATACAGTGAACAATTTTTTTGCGTGTATATTATGTGTGTGTGTGTGTGTGTGTGTGTGTGTGTGTGTGTGTGTATGTGTCTGTATGCCTGTATGCGCATATTAGTACATGTTGAACAGCCTATATATTGACTGGTCACCCTCTCTCTGCCATTCCTATTACACATTGCCGGTGTGGCTGTGCAGTTCTAGGCGCTTCAGTCTGGAACCGCGTGACCGCTACGGTCGCAGGTTCGAATCCTGCCTCGGGCATGGAGTGTGTGATGTCCTTAGGTTAGTTAGGTTTAAGTAGATGTAAGTTCTAGGGGACTGATAACTTGAGAAGTTAAGTCCCATAGTGCTCAGATCCATTTGAACCATTTTATTACACATTTTCTGTTTATTCAACAATGAACTAGACGTGTAAAGACTGCTCGGAAACGTGATGACTGGGTGTTGTGTGATGTCCTTAGGTTAGTTAGGTTTAAGTAGTTCTAAGTTCTAGGGGACTGATGACCATAGATGTTAAGTCCCATAGCGCTCAGAGTCATTTTGAACTGCTCGGAAACAGTATTTTCTGTTTCTGTTCTCGTCCTCAGAGGGCATCATCTGTTTGGATGTTTGTAGCTAAAAGAAAGTGGCAACTCACAAGGGTTACAAGGGTTGTAAATACACTACTGGCCATTAAAATTGCTACACCACGAAGATGACGTGCTACGTGCTACAGACGCGAAATTTAACAGATAAGAAGAAGATGCTGTGATATGCAAATGATTAGTTTTTCAGAGCATTCACACAAGGTCGGCGCCGGTGGCAACACCTGCAACGTGCTAACATGAGGAAAGTTTCCAACCGATTTCTCATACACAAACAGCAGTTTACCAGCGTTGCCTGGTGAAAGTTTGTTGTGATGCCTCTTATAAGGAGGAGAAATGCGTACCATCACGTTTCCAACTTTGATAAAGGTCGGATCGTAGCCTATCACGATTGCGGTTTATCGTATCGCGACATTTCTGCTCGCGTTGGTCGAGATCCAATGACTCTTAGCAGACTATGGAATCGGTGGGTTAAGGAGCGTAATACGGAACGCTGTGCTGGATCCCAACGGCCTCGTATCACTAGCAATCGAGATGACAGGCATCTTATCTGCATGGCTGTAAGGGATCGTGCAGCCACGTCTCGATCCCTGAGTCAACAGATGGGGACGTTTGCAAGACAACAACCATCTGCACGAACAGTTCGACGACGTTTGCAGCAGCATGGACTATCAGCTCGGAGACCATGGCTGCGGTTACACTTGACGCTGCATCACAGACAGGAGCGCCTACGATGGTGTACTCAACGACGAACCTGGAAGCACGAACGGCAAAACGTCATTTTTTCGGATTAATCCATGTTCTGTTTACAGCATCATGATGGTCGCATCCGTGTTTGGCGACATCGCGATGAACGCACATTGGAAGCGTGCATTCGTCATCGCTATACTGGCGTATCACCCGGCGTGATGGTATGGGGTGCCATTGGTTACACGTCTCGGTCATCTCTTGTTCGCATTGACGACACTTTGAACAGTGAACGTCACATTTCAGATGTGTTACGACCCGTGGCTCTACCCTTCATTAGATCCCTGCGAAACCCTACATTTCAGCAGGATAATGCACGACCGCATGTTGCAGGTCCTGTACGGACCTATCTGGATACAGAAAATGTTCGACTGCTGCCCTGGCCAGCACATTTTCCAACTGTCTCACCAACTGAAAACATCTGGTCAATGGTGGCCGAGCAACTGGATCGTCACAATACACCAGTCACTACTCTTGATGAACTGTGGTATCGTGTTGAAGCTGCTTGGGCAGCTGTCCCTCTACACGCGATCCAAGCACTGTTTGACTCAATGCACAGGCGTATCAAGGCCGTTATTACAGCCAGAGGTGGATGTTCTGGGTACTGATTTCTCGGGATCTATGCAACCAAACTGCGTGAAAATGTAATCACATGCCAGTTCTAGTGTAATATATTTGTCCAATGAATACCCGTTTATCATACGCATTTCTTCCTGGTGTAGCAATTTTAATGGCCAGTAGCGTAGCAACCCTGGTGGCCAAGCAGTTGTTCCACATCGACCTGTTCATCTTTTGCTGTACGCTTGCTTGAGACGTTCCCCAACGCCAAAGACAAAACTTATGGGTGTGCCATCGCCGTGGAATCAAATTTGCTGATGGAGTGACAGTGGCAAATCTTACAATAACAGCAGCCTCTCCTTCGTGTGAGTACTGTGAAGAGGGACATTTGAAAGTGATCCGACCTTAGACTTATTTTATACTCAAACGGTACATTTACGGACATGTCTTCCTTGTCAAAGTCTACCTACCATGCGTCCTCTACAATACCTATAAGTCTCTAATAGAAATTACGAAACCCATAGTATACGGGGTGACCCGGCCGCAGCCATGTCGAGGATGTGATATTTTACAGGATTCCAGATATTCACGGTACACTCGTGAAACGGTCGTACGGGAAAATCCCTACTTCATCGATACCTCGGACATGCAGTGTCCCATCGGTCGTGCGCCGACTATAAAACTACATTCAAAGTCACTTAAATCTTGATGACCTGCCATTGTAGCAGCACTAACCGATCTAACAACTGCGCCAGACACTTGTTGTCTTACATAGGCGTTTTCATATCTCTGTATTTGAATACGCACCCTTCTACTAGCTTCTTTGGCGCTACAATGTATAAAACGAATATCGGACTAGACTAATCTGGGACGGCTCTATCGAATGGGCACGTACAACACCGTTTCAAAAATCATTGCTTGTAATAGGAAATAACCTGAAACACATGAATGACTCCGGCTACACGATGCAAAAACGAAATTTCAAATATCTGCTGAAACACTAAAGAAGACTGTCCTGACCACCATTAGGAGAGAGACCCTGTCTACAGGGTGGTCGATTGATAGTGACCGGGCCAAACATCTCAAGAAATAAGCCTCAAACGAAGAAACTACAAAGAACGAAACTCGTCTAGCTTGAAGGGGGAAACCAGATGGCGCTATGGTTGGCCCGCTAGATGGCGCTGCCATAGGTCAAAAAGATATCAACTGCGTTTTTTAAAATAGGAACCCCCATTTTTTATTACATATTCGTGTAGTACGTAAAGAAATATGAATGTTTTAGTTGGGGCACTTTTTTCGTTTTGTGATAGATGGAGCTGAGATAGTCAAGGAGTGCTGTTGCTCTAGATGTTTAATGATATTCTGCATCTAATGTGTATACGTACTGCAATAGCTACGTGGTGAAGAGTGATGGTGCACAACAACGGCATTTTCGCGATATTTCTTTTTCTTTTTTAGGTGGTGTTATAGTGTTGGTGGTCGTCGCAGGTGTTTGCAACAATTCCCGTTAGGGCTGACAGTCTAATGGCGCAGTGCAGTGGCTGTTGGGTAGCCCGCTTCTAGGCGGCAGACCCGTGAGACGCTACGCTGCAGCACCTCCACCGACAGGACGTTGAAGATCGATGGCGCTCGCTGCCTCACTCACTCGCCGGCTCGAATATCTGCCGCTAATTGTTTTCCACTCGGCGAGGCAGAATGCGCAATCCCGCTAAAAGCTCTCTAAACGATTTAAACTGCGCTTTATGACCCGCGCCGTGCCCCAACAGCCTCCCGCCGCGCCACCCCACCAGACCTACGGTCGCCGTAACTCTCCACCGCGAGGTAATGTCTGATGCGAACAGGGGTCGTCACCTTCTAAAATGACAGTGATATCAACTCACTTAGACTTGTGTTCCCCGATGAGCTTCGCCGAAGCGTACCCATTCGTCTCTTAATATTTCACCGAGTAACCGTTCAAATTCAAGTAGTATGAGCTATGCCTCATAATTCATCTTTCGCCGCGCGGGATTAGTCGAGCGGTCTAGGCGCTGCAGTCATGGACTGCGCGTCTGGTCTCGGCGGAGGTTCGAGTCCTCCCTCGGGCATGGGTGTGTGTGTTTGTCCTTAGGATAATTTAGGTTAAGTAGTGTGTAAGCTTAGGGACTGATGACCTTAGCAGTTAAGTCCCATAAGATTTCACACACATTTGAACATTTTTTGAACAATTCATCTTTCATCGCTAGAAGGCGCTAGTAAATAATTGTGCTTTAGTTCTATTCCACATTTCTTTTCTCCTATCAGAAATTTTATGATTTGAACGCACATCTTAAAAACTTGCAGTTATTAAAGCGTGATGATAGGGTTAAATGATGGTTAACGGACCCCATTGCTCCATTTAGTCCATCTGGATCACACAGTACACACACACATACACACACACACACACACACACACACACACACACACACACACACACATATATATATATATATATATATATATATATATATATATCGAGGAAAATGACAAACAACGTCTGATGTATAAATCATATACACATACAGGTCCTCTTCCACAATTCCGACCTAGCTTTCTGGGAGATTTCCTTTGGTTGCAAGGCAAGTAAGGTAATTGATAATTCGCTCCCATTTATCTCCGATTGTGAATCCCTCTGCCCCACTACCACCATGCTTGAAACCACCGAGACCTTATAATGGATGGGATCTCAAACAGCTAACTCTAAACCTGTGGAGCAGAGAATAGTTAAATGACTCTTAGGTACACGGCACGAGAAAGTTATTTACCGCAAGTCCTCTGTTGGACAATATAGAAGATGAAATCACGTGCTCACAATATGCATCAAACAACTTAGAAAATTATATATTGTGAACAGCAATCTGACTTAAAATAAAATGAAAACAAAAAATAGCTTCGACAACAGCTGGTAAAGTTATGGAATTAACAATGAATTAAATGAATTGAGTGAGGCTTCATCTGTACAACGTCCACGTAACGTCAGTACCATGAAACAGTGAAATTACTCTCCACATTACTTTCAACAAAAGACTATAATCGCTTTTAATATTGTACAGAATGTCTCATTAAACTTATGGTTATTAGCCAGTTTTATTTTTACCTATACCACGTAAACAGCAAACTGATTAACAGCGGCTGTGTCAAGTTTTCCTGCCAACTTCGTGTGCCACTTAGGTTTCTTTCAGGGTACGCTGGTGAAATTCGTTCATATTTAACAAGCATACACAGCCACTCGCTCAACGGAAGATCTGTATCTAAAGACTGCGGAGTTGTTCACCACACATGAAAGTATCATTGATTCAGATTTGCAGTAAGAACTTGCAACATTTACCATTTTCGAATATTATGAAATACCTCGAAAAAAGAGACATAGAATAAGGTTTGAAGAGTTGCTGCTGCAAATACTGCTCTTTTTCTCTTCTGGAGACAAAAAGAGCACACATTACGCCATCGATGCCCCTCTACAATGTCTACTAAAAAATAGTTGAAATGGCTCTGCGCACTATGGGACTTTACATCTGAGGTCATCAGTACCCTAGAACTTAGAACTACTTAAACCTAACTAACCTAAGGACATCACACACATCCATGCCCGAGGCCGGATTCGAACCTGCGACCGTAGCGGTCGCGCGGTTCCAGACTGAAGCGCCTAGAACCGCTCGGCCACCATTGGCCGGCACTTCGCTAGACATTTACGTCGAGGAAGTATGTGCTCACTGTCTCTTGGGACAGGAAAGATGCTCTACTGTTTCAAATTACTGGCGGAAGTACAACAAACCACGTAGTATTTTGCGCCCACACATACCGGCAAAAAAATTCGCTTGAGCATCCTCCGTACAGCTCAGATATAGCAGCGAATACGCAAATTAAACTAATCGTATGTAATAAATATCGGCGCGTAACTAACCCCATCCGATCAGATTTTTTTTTTTTTAAGTGGCACTGCAGATACGAATTATCGGCGACATTCATTATCGAATGCAATGGATGAGTAACGGGATGAAGCGGAAGAGGCGGGCTTTACGCTAAAATACCCATTAGCTAGAAGAATTTATATCCATTACGGGATCGGGTTTCCAATGACATTGCTACAACGTGGAGCGTTTCGTAAACGCCACAAACGTTGCAGAGTACACCAATGAATGTGATATTACGCTATCCAACGCAGATGAGGTCTCTACTGTGTTAAGAACATGTAGCATTCCAACACAGGAAACCACGTAGATAAAGTGCGCTACAGACCACCCTACGCAATTTCCCTGCAGGTGCTAGCCAGCGTGTATATGTCTAAACCAGACGCACATCCAATTGTAAACTCCTAGTGTATATGCTGTGCTGCTACTGTAAGGATTCCTTAGAACTGGGAGTAGAAAGCTACTGCGAATCCCCCTTTCATATTCCCGAAGCGTATTTAGAACAGCAATCGGTCTGATAACGCCTCGTCTACGACAGTGTGATTTAAGATGAATCAAATTGGTTTCTATTCGTGTCATAAGGATATGCTGAATCAAATAGGTGTTCTTGCAGTATTATCACATAAAAAGTACTCACGAATGTCTGTGCAATTGTAATATAGCAACATTGGATTACATTTTTACGTAGAGTAGCGACGACGGAGATGTTGTCAGGGCATCAATGCAGACATACATATTGTATCGGTCTACTGCGTAGTATGTAAGTTGGCTCACAAAAAAGGAAGAAATGCCGGATACCTGGTTGTTGCGTCTTCCGCCGTAGCTGATAGCGTTTTCTAATCTCATATAGAGCGTTCCTTCCGAATGTTATCTTCGTCGTCTTTAGCTGTATCCTGATGATTGACCAGAAAGTTTTAATGGTAGGTTCCAGTAACACCCCCCTCCCCGCATGGCAGTGAAGAACCATACCGAACTGCCCAACATGAATTTAAAAAAGGCATAAATCAGTCTCGTATTACAATCGTGATGAATTAGTTATATAAAATATACAATGAACTACAAGCTGCAGTACTGCGTTACCAAAGCAGGGAATTGTAAAAATCATTCCGACATGTAGGTCTTGCTACACTGTCACCTCAAGTAATACATGTCACACAATCTTTGTTAAATCGGTAACGTAGCAAATATCGAAGCCCCTTAAGTTGGAAGATGGAATCCATTTGCTTATATTTATAACATAGGTAATAATTCAACTACTGAAGTCAAAGATTTGTGAATACACTCAAAAGCTACAAGAATATCCAAAGCAGCCTGCTACCACGTTTAATATGTAAGCATCTTTTCCTAACCGCCGTGATCTGCACTGACAGACTTGATCGGGCGTACAGGGTGTGCACAGCCGATGGGCGGCTGCGGCTAACCACGGCCACTTCGCTGCGCAAATTTGCTACGCGAATCCACGTTCGAGCGCTTTGCCGCGATCAAAATCCTGAAATCGTACGTAAGCATACAGCTAGCAGCAGTGCGAAAAAGAAGAACGCCGACGCATATGCAGACCAACTGCTTTCGTACTTATTTTCTTTTGCAAGACGTCTCGAAATGATCAAATATGCGGTATGCGGTCCGGTCGCTCCTCAGCATCAACGCTAAGCACATCGCACAGAGCATTTTATGCGTAAGAGCACTCTTAAAACCATTCGACAATTATGGACAGGTATATGACAGTTTACGTTTGACTCACTAGTTCTTTGTTTTCTTAAGACATACGAAATAACATTGCTTGACTGTATTGTGGAAAAATATATTTCTCCCGGGGCTTTAACAAAAGACTTGCGTAGTTTCATACGCATTGGTGTACACACAAAAGTGCGTAGTCAGTATTTCTAGCTTTTTCGCACACATAACACATTAACCATCCACGAGAAATTCTTATGGCTTTATTACTCCAGAGCCAAACTGCAAAACACCACACTCAGATTGGCATTTTACTGAATGCAGAGAGGTTCCCCACTAGAATAAGACAACAGGCTACACAGGAGTCGGCCGTGGTGGCCGAGCGTTTCTAGGCGCTACAATCTGGAACCGCGCGACCGATACGGTCGCAGGTTCGAATCCTGCCTCGGGCATGGATGTGTGTGATGTCCTTAGGTTAGTTAGGTTTAAATAGCTCTAAGTTCTAGAGGACTGATGACCCCGGAAGTTAAGTCCCATAGTGCTCAGAGTCATTTGAACCATTTTTTGAGCTACAGAGGAGGCCTTCCAAATTACCGTGAAAATTATTATTCCATCGGTTTTAAACTCTGCAAATAAGGTTGTTACGCCGCCATCGTACGTCCCTTAATCCATTAAACGGTCTCAATTCCAGCATTTTTCTGTCAGTAGTGTAACGTATGGCTATTTACAGTTGCTGCGGCTGGTAAAAGCACTAACTTCCCAGAGGATTTCTTTGCTAACAAGAGCAAAGAAGTCATGATGGTATTTTCACGAAAAATGTGTTTCTCCCGCTGCTTTAACGTATCACCTGCATAGCGACATTGGCATGGCTTACACAAAAAAGTAGCTAGTCAATAATTTGAGCTTTTTTTCCTATAAATAACACATTATCCGGGCTTATGGATATATTAGTCTGTTACTCCAGTAGCGAAAATTATTGACTAGGTACTTTTCCGTGTAAACCAATGCCTTTGTCAGGTAGAGGCATATGCTGGACGGGGAAAAATGTAATTCAGTCTCTATTCTAATATGTAAATACTCTTGCCCATTCATTGTGCAGCAAAGTCCAGGATATTTGCTCAGCTGTAGGATGTCATCTACAATAGCCAGTAATGAACTGCATAGAAACCTGGACATAAATGACTACAATGTCGTTGGGAACATCAACCACAGTAAAAAAATAGTTTGGTATAACAAGTATCTAAGCATGTGAAAATTATTGTAGAGTGGAGGCAAATAAAAACATTTTTTGTAGATTTTTTTTCACACATAATCATTCAGTTATACATTTTTGTCCAAATAATTCTTTTACACATATCATACTACACAGATAGTCCACTTCGTACCATGAATACTGCACTCTGTCACCAACACACTCTGTCTCAATCACAACATCAAAGTCACTGTGGAATGCTAGGCCTATGTTCACACACTTATATCTATTTGCAGTCAAAATAGTACTTATTGGCGAATAGCACTATTCTGCTAGCGCTTAACTGAGTCTCAAGCTGCAGTACCTGCCGCCGTGGCTCTACTGTAACATAGTCGAATGACACCAGGTCGGGAAGACATCCTGTGGACAGCAACTGCTGCTACTGCTGTGGTTCGGGCAACAGCTACCGCTTGTCCTCATCTATAATAACAACAACAACAACAATAAACCTAAGTATAAATGTTATTAAGTTGTTAAAAAATGTCAGAGCCTCTTTAAAATACACACGCATGGAAGCAGTGCAACGTTAGTGCCATGTTGAAGTGATGTGACACATGTATGAAAATAATCATACTGTTCTACCAAAAAGATTTGGCAAATACTTACTGATAGGCTTCTTCTTCCCAAGTGATCGCTACTGTTGTCGGTGGTTCATATCGGACGTACATGCAGACAATAAATGACAGCGCTCACGCCACAGAACTATAAAATAAAAAGTGCTTGAAGGTTAGGGGTTGAGAATGCATGACGTTGGCCACTCTGTGTTTTCGCAAAATGCATAACGCCAGTGCCCGCAGGCATGAGGGGGAGGGGAGTTCTGGGAATAATGTTACTGCGTCGAGGAATGTTGATGCTGAGTTCAAAAACGCCGGCCAGTGTGGTCGAGGGGTTCTAGGCGCTTCAGTCTGGAACCGCGCCACTGTTACGGTCGCAGGTTCGAATCCTGCCTCGGGCATGGATGTGTATGATGTCCTTAGGTTAGTTAAACTCAAGTAGTTCTCAGTTCTAGGGAACTGATGACCTCAGATGTTAAGTCCCATAGTGCTCGCAGCCATTTGAACCATTTTTTAAGTTCAGCAACTTTTGGTCCAGGATGCCCAGTGATACTCTACTATCCTTTGCATACCACCGACATCGCTATTCCAAATTATAACGTATATAGAGCTCTATCTATAAAATCTTCTTCTGCTCTGTAACTGAAAATGATGTGCCGGCCGCGGTGGCCGAGCGGTTCTAGGCGCTTCAGTCTGGAACCGCGCCACTGTTACGGTCGCAGGTTCGAACCCTGCCTAGGGCATGGATGTGTGTGATGTCCTTAGGTTAGTTAAGTTCAAGTAGTTCTAAGTTCTAGGGGGTTGATGACCTCAGATGTTAAGTCCCATAGTGCTCAGAGCCATTTTTTGAAAATGGTGTTCCTAAGTGCCGGTGATCACCATGAGGACCGTTCACAACAACAATTGCAGGAACGGAGCAAACTTCTACTTCTGAAGAGAAAACATTTTAATGGGCGAGGAGTACGAACAATTAAACGAAGTGGCTTGTTGTTTGCCAAGCAAAGTGCTGCAGGTTTGCGGTATGCCTTATTTCGCCCTCCCTTGTAACAGAAAGCGTCGGAAATACCTACGCCTGAGCGGAAATATATCATTTCCCCTATAGGGCAGTAATAAGGGAGCGGAGATTTGTAATTGGCGGAGGTGGGAGTGGAAGGAGGGGAGGGGGGACGCACGAGGTAGAGGTGAATTTTTGGAAACACTCCAGGAGATGAGTGGGAGAGCGCGATCGGGCGATCTGAGGGCGGTCTGGCGCGGCGTGGGGCGACGTGCCACACGGCGGCCGTGGTGGCGACGGCGGGCGGCGCAGGTGGGCTTGACGCAACCCCGCAGCGTCATCTCAGACGTGAATTAAAGTTTTAATTTGTGTCCCGGGGCCCAGGCTGGGATCGATGCGGCGGCGTGGGGCGCAGATTAGAAAGGAAACACGCCGCCAGTGGGCAGAATTAGCCGGGCGTTTCAGCGGAGCAGCGGCGCCGCCGCCCGTCCCTGTGCACACACGCTGCCAAGGAAACTCCCAGAAGAACACCCTGCGCCCCTGCTTGTCGTTTAGTAACTGTAGGTTACTTTTGCTGTCGCTTTCTGTGCTGACAATAAGGCAACAAAAATAGTGTTATCCCATGATGTACCAGTTTCCGCCATTCTTATCCAAGTTTCCGAATTGAGGGCGTTAGGGCGATTTCAGTAAATAGCAGTTTAAACCCCAAATCAGGTGAACCATTGAATGCCTGCAATGATACTAAATCCAGTAAGAATTATGTGTTGTGTGATCGTAACATAACACTCGAACTGCGATTCTATAATTGCGAATCACGGCGCATCTAGGCGATTTCCAGACGTGTCACTTTGCAGCAAGATTTTTAGTAATACGGAATATCTACATCACGAAGCTTTTATCACGAGTCATTCTGCAACTAACGGCGTCAAATAGCATTAAATTCACACCAATTCTCTAAAATTAAAATTCATGCACATTAAGTAGTGGGACTGACAATGTTCTTACATGCAACAAAATATTTTTCTATTTGTGCAGTGTTACCCGTTTTCAGCTAGTAAAATTCGGTACATTCTCAAATAATAAAATGTACCAAACACAGTTTCATTCGTTCTACATATACAATCTGGTTGCAACATTTGAAGTGAAGGCAATCTACATAGCGGCGACTAAACAGTTCATTTCTGTTTACTGGTCCGAAAGTATCGAAATTTACACTACGATTCCAGTGACTAATAGCCTTATGATTACACATACGGCATACGTAACTCTGAGGATACTTGGTATAAACTTAACGATCTATGCTTTACACGCAATAGAGTGTTATGGGCATTACAACAAAATTAGTGCTCACAGCAATGAAGTCCAAATAAAGTAGTGAATTATATTTATCTACTTGCGTTTATGTGAAAGAAACAAGACACTAATCCTCGCCTTTTATACTCGTGTTGCTCTTGTTTTACAGGGACCCTTAAGGGGAACAATACATTTCAGTTTTAATGCAACTGGAGTACTAGAAGGTACTTTTATATGTAGGAATGTCACTGGCTTAATACGTTATGTATCTACATTAACAGGATTCCATTCATATGGCTCTGAGCACTATGGGACTTAACATCTGAGGTCGTCAATCCCCTATAACTTAGAACTACTTAAACCTAACTAACCTAAGGACATCACACACATCCATGCCCGATGCAGGATTCGATCCTGCGACCGTAGCGGTCGCGTGGTTCCAGACTATAGCGCCTAGAACCGCTCGGCCACCCCGGCCGGCTAGGATTCAATTCCTTAAGGTAAATATTAATCTTAGTGAACGTATAAAATGTAGGCTGACAATATGTAGGAATATAGTAACATAATTAGTATGATATTAATGGCAACAGGAAATTATTACACTATGTGATAGCTCAAAACAACAGCTAACATTCGCTGCTTGAAACTACAGTTGTGTACAGTGTGCTACTAATATAAAACGACTGAATATTTTACAAAATAACAGATGCGAATTGTTTTCTTGCATATAAAAAGTCCGAGCACTAAAAAGCACTATACCAATTAACAGTCTCCTTCATAGAATAGGATTGCCTGTTTGTGTTTCTCGTATTTAAATGTCAAGTAACATGAAG
The DNA here is from genome assembly GCF_021461385.2 of Schistocerca piceifrons. Lineage (NCBI taxonomy): Eukaryota > Metazoa > Arthropoda > Insecta > Orthoptera > Acrididae > Schistocerca > Schistocerca piceifrons. The sequence continues at coordinate 158,276,989 of NC_060138.1, read as the reverse complement.
GCGTGCACATTGCAGTTGGCTGAAGCCGCTTGTAATAAAGAAGTAGTTATCAGCAGGTCTTGGGGGTGGAACTGCGACATTTATTAAGTAAACTCGTAGTTTAAAGGGCTTATTGTAACTACTTAAATACATTATGCAATCAAAAGTATCCGGACACCCCCAAAAACAGACATTTTTAATATTAGGTGCATTTTGCTGCCACCTACTGCCACGTACTCCATATCAGCGACCTCAGTAGCCATTACACATCGTGAGAGAGTAGAATGGGGCACTCCGCGAAGCTCACGGCTTTCGAACGTGGTCAGATGATTGTGTGTCACTTGTGTCATACGTCTGTACGCGAGATTTCCACATTCCTAAACATCCCTAGGTCCACTGCTTCCGATGTGTTAGTGAAGTGGAGACGTGAAAGGACACGTAAAGCACAAAAGCGTACAGGCCGACCTCGTCTGTTGACTGACAGAGACCGCCGACAGTTGAAGAGGGTCGTAATGTGTAATAGGCGCACATCTATCCAGACCATCACACAGGTATTCCAACCTACATCAGGATCCACTGCAAATACTGTGACAGTTAGGCGGGAGGTGAGAAAACTTGGATGTCATGGTCGAGCTTTTCTGCTTCAGAGCAAGTTCAAATTTAATCGAATGGTTTGGAACGATGCCTAATCGTTCCACCCTTCGAGAAAACGTTAAGTAGGATTGCAGCCTCGTATCCCCTTAGAGAATGATTACATCGATCGTTGGTCGGGAGGCTGGAGAGGAAGACGCCAGTAGTGTCGCAGGTTATCAAGAACGTCGCCTTGTTGCACAGTGCACGGCAAACTGACGTTTTTCATGGCAAAATGTGTCAAACTGAACGCTTCAAGGTAAGGGGTGACTTTATCACATCCTTTATGACACCTTCTGGGATCTTTTGGTGTTTATTCAGATCACCGGCGTGTCCTCAATGTTTTACATGGCCACACTTAAGAAAACAGCGTGATTTCAACGCTTGGCGTGTGTCTCTCCGCCGCAGAAGCGTCAAGAGCGGGGATGATATGTGGGTCATTGGAGGTGTAACGACCTTTCCATGGTGTGGCATGTCCACAGTGGAGTTGAGCAGAATTGTGGTGAAATGTAGAACCAGTGTGACGCTAATCCATGAACTCTTGAACTTTTTTTGGTATGTATGTATGTACTAATATCTTGATGTTTGAAGCGTCCCTGAGCCTGAGAGTGACGTGGCAGGGAGCCACGACTTTGCACCATTAGAAAGGTTATAGGCAGCTTAGAGCCGAACTTCGAACGTCTGGGTCCAAGAAACTGACAAGCTTTGAAAAGGCAGCGCTTTAATTTTCTTGCACAGTGTATGTCACGGTGGTTAATTCTGCGACGGTTGGCCAGCTGTACCAATACGGTTGTTTATAAAATATCGATATATAGATATTATTCCAGAAAGATATAAATACGTTTGACTACCTGTTTTTCGCCAATATATCGATACAGGAATGGCAATATATTAATTTTATATTATTTTTTCGCAATTTTCGATAAATATTTGAAACTGTTCTTTTGAAATTGTAGTAGAACATAATTTTACTTTCACTGTGTGAAGGACTCTTACTACGTTTTGAGCTTTCATCACGTCGAGTCTTTCTGTTTGAATGTGTGAAGCAAGTATAGTTGGCACAAAGAAGAAGTCCGACTGCACTAGTCGGTGGCGGTGTGAATGGAATAACAAGATTTTTGACGTGAAGAAATAGCACACCAGTTGCGGTAAAAACAATTTCTAACGCAACTAGTGTGTTATACCTTCACATCGGCATTCTTCAAAAACTGTTGCTGAAAATGATGAGCAAAAATCTAAATGATAAAGTTCCCCTTTGCTATGGGCGGAGACATGATGAACTCTCCTTCTCCGCTGCAAGTTTTGTTGACTTTCTTCTTCCTGAGCTGCTCCTTTTCCTTCTTCGCGTTTTTGTTTTTCCCTTTCTCACATCTTTCTTCTTATCGGTAGTTCTGATGTTTCTTATCCAAGCACACTGTACCAAAGAAACCAGCGCATTTGTCTTAAGTACTTTTTTTGCTTTGTTGTCATATAATTTCATTGTATCTTTTACTGTCATAATTACACTGAGAGTGATGTCTGTTCCTCTGTAAGATATCTTCCTGATGAAGCAAAGACAAAAAAACGGAGAAAAAAGAAACTTTGCGAACTAAGCGTTTCCGTGAGACAGAGCTAGAGCTGCTTTCACCACTTAATTTGTCTGAGGATATATTTGTTCTCATGTGCCGGCCGCGGTGGCTGAGCGGTTCTAGGCGCTACAGTCTGGAACCGCGCCACCGCTACGGTCGCAGGTTCTAATCCTGCCTCGGGCATGGATGTGTGTGATGTCCTTAGGTTAGTTAGGTTTAAGTAGTTCTAAGTTCTAGGGGACTGATGACCTCAGATACTAAGTCCATAGTGCTCAGAGCCATTTCAACCATTTGTTCTCCTGTCATACATTTCTTATAACGAACTAGTTCCAATAACTGTCAATTGGCGTATGTGTTGACTTGAACTTACGCTGGTTCGCAACTGGAGAAGCTTCCATTCATCCACTAGCTTATCACAATCAACATTCAGCAGGAAAGCTTTTGCGTTGCTTACAGTATTACTGACACCTTCTGCTGATGTTCTGTTACATAGACGAAGGCACGGAGATGCTGTAGATTCCTCGACCGAGTGCAAATTTTCACTACTACTTTTCTTGCAAATGAGTTTGTTTTACTCTCTCTCTCTCTCTCTCTCTCTCTCTCTCTCTCTCTCTCTCTTTCTCCCTCTCTTTCTCCCTCTCTCTCTCTCTCTCTCTCTCTCTCTCTCTCTCACACACACACACACACACACACACACACACACACACACACTTGTCTCTCTCTCTCTTTCTCTCATACACAGACACACACACACACACACACACACACACACACACACACACACACACACACACACACACACTTTCTCTCTCTTGCTGTGCTAGCATACTATGCAAATAATCTCAGTATGCAGAAAAAGTGACTAAAAGCGATTTCTAAAAATAAAACGTAACTAAAGCGACGGAAAGAAAAAAGTGACTACAGGTGACAAAAGTGACCTGTTGACAGCACTGCACATTGCAGTCATTGGCTACAGGTGCTAGTTGTTCACTCACGCAGTGCCCAACCCATGGTTCGCCCGACCTCACCAATGGATTGGTCGATACCTAGGCAGGAATGCAGTAATGCAATAGAGCAAAATCTCCATATCAATTTTCTGGTTATCTCATTCATTAATAAGAAAACCAGCTCTGCCATTATTATTAATGAAATGGAATTATCATTACTTTTTAATTGTGGAAATTAGGAATTATTTGCTCTTTCATTTCTGTACTTTAGAGTAAGGCATTAACTGTGTAACATACAACTAGCATCCATTTATCTGTGGTTCAAAACAAAAAAATTTGTAAGTATAAAAGTAATTATAATATTCCTTGATAACGTTTCTGCAGCTCGAGCACATAATTCTTTAATTTTTATTTATATATTTATTTTTATTACGAACACCACACTGAAGTGTATTAGTTTAATTAGTATGCCTGATTGTAGTTTTCAAGACTTGACTGAATTATTTGTAATTAACAAATATAATAACATAAATTAATTCCCCAAGCAGGTTAATATAACAAAACCAATAAATCATGCTACGAATGTTGGAATGTGAAGTATTATTATTATGTATCTGTGTCTATCTAACAATGAGTAAAAGTTCACCCTCCATAAGCACAACGACATCACTAAGACAATCGCTATGGGGGACTGATGACCTTAGCTGTTTAGTCCCCCTTAAACATCCCAACAACCACCACCACCACCACCACAATCGCTAATGCAGGAGCTGTAAATCAAATGAAGTTCAGAGCTACCTCATGATGGGAGTTAATATTTCAATATACGAAGTACAATATTAGCAAATCATTGCGACTATCGTTCATTCTTTTTGTGACACTGTCAATTTGTTTTTAACGCATTAGTGGTGTAGTTGCACCTGCACACTACTTGCAGCAACGAGAGAACGTGAGCTAGCAGCCAAGCAGCGGGGAGTGGGACCACATATAAGATTTTGCGCTGCCATAGCATAAGTTCACATAAGGACCTATACAACTAAAGATGGTGCAATGATAACGAATATGTGTTTTCAGTTTTCGTCTACAAACGTGTGTCATATGTAATGACGATGTACAAAGTTCAAAATTGAAGGAAGATAAATGGTTAAGCAACACATAATTAGATAGTCTGTCAATGTAAAGGAGATTGGCACAGCCTCACAACAAAACTTGAATTCACATTAAATGGGCATATTTCCAAAGAACATCCACAGGTAACGAATAAGTAGTGACCGTATACGTAGCGCGTGTTTCTTCGTCTTAGTGTGCCCAGTCTACACGCCCTGGAGGCACAAGAGATTGCTTCCATACGGCACCACGGTGAGAGTAAACCTTTATTCGGGGATTCCGCTTTCTCCCAGAAGTACACAAGTTGCAGGCGACAGCGGAGCCTCGCAGAGCTGCGCAGCCCGAGGCGCGCGCTCACCTCTGCGCCTGACAGAGTACAACGAGGCAATTATGCAAACACGGCCGCCACGGGTCACCACCTCCCCTCGCAATTCCAATCTGCCAACTTCAGAATGAAAAATATCCCGCATATTTCCGGCGTGCTCCGCCCGCACACATAAAGTCTTTTCCTTGTGCGGGCTTCGGACCGCCACGCCGGGGCCGGCCGCCGCCGCTGTCGCAGGGGCGGGCTTCACAGCAAGGGAGCTCCGCAGAGACAGAGAGAGAGAGAAAAAAGAGGAAAAATAATGCATTAATAACCACTTGCACGAAATTGGAATTCCGTGTCGGTCTGCCGCGGGACCGGCCACTTTTAATATAACGGACGTCGGGGGTCTGGCCTCTACAAGCGAGCGTCGCAGAGGCGAACGTCTGGACTGGGTCCCCACTACACGGCTACAGTAGAAAAAACGTTTCTCGCCCAGTGTGACCACTGCACTCTAGTGAAAGATTGTCTGACACAATCGGTGTGTAACTTTCCTTGGCATATGTGCACTACGTCTCTTCTATTTCTCAAACTAAAAACATATTCATCTTCTATCTGAAGCCGCGCAGGATTAACGAGCGGTCTCAGGCGCTACAGTCATGAACTGTGCGGCTGGTCCCGGCGGAGGTTCGAGTCCTCCCTCGGGTATGGGTGTATGTGTTTGTCCATAGGATAATTTAGGTTAAGCAGTGTGTACGCTTAGGGACTGATGACCTTAGCAGTAAAGTCCCATAAGATTTCACACACAATTGAACATCTGTCTGCAGATTTTGCACGTCAGTGGTTATTACTGCAGTCCCTGCTCACAAATATTATAATTTTCAAACCGTGCACGTCTTTTCCTTTTCGAGTGTAAGTTTACTTGCCGGTTTGGCCTGTTTAGCGCATCGTTTAAGTTACCCTTCCACTGCCGGCCGGTGTGCCCGAGCGGTTCTAGACGCTTCAGTCTGGATCTGCGCGACCTCTACGGTCGCAAGTTCGAATCTGCCTCGGGCATGGATACGTGTGATGTCCTTAGGTTAGTTAGGATTAGGTAGTTCTAAGTTCTAGGGGACTGATGACCTCAGTGCTCAGAGCCATTTGAACCATGTTTTGAACCCTTCCACTTCCAATTTGCCATTCTCTTACAGACGTCAATTATTCATTTCCAATGGTTGACTTAGATTACGCAACGGTACACAAAAGGGCCATTAACCGATATCTCTCGTTATGTTAATATTCGTATATAAAATATAATCAGGTTTCCTACCAGTGACAACCATTTCAGCTCTTTCTTACTTGCACTGTTTTTATTATGTTTGTCGCAATCATCTCTGAAGACATATTATACACGTAACATCAGCCCGTAACATTAAAAACTTTACTCTCGAGACATCTATGAAAGAGCTTATTTAATTTAATCCCAGTCGGAACTTTCCGTAGGAGTTACTTAAAACATCTTGGTCATACTTGTTCACTCTTGCTGTAATAGTGACATTAGATATTTTAATGACGTCTTCAACACACTATAGTTCATCATAACTCGTGCAACAACATTTCATCGAGACCATATGAAAAAACCAAGTGTTTTCTAAGATATAAAGACTTTGACTCACCAGCGACTTTAACTTCAAGACTGTATGGTGTCTGTTTAAAACGCTGACATCTCATAAATTTTTCGTTGGAGGTCAGCGTTAACACGAACATCGTGGGCACGAATCCACCGATTTGGTATAATGGATCACACTTTCAGAGTCACCTGACACAGTTGCAGCAATGCACCTTTCACTGCGTCGTAACACTCTGTTTCCTTTAGCCGTGGAAGATAAGAAATTCCTGCTCAGTAGTATCTGGGTCAAAGTGCTCTCCTGTAATGCGACTCAGTTTCCTACCATGCAGTTCTGGCCCAACCGTAGTGCTGAAGTGTCGCGTATTTGTCATGTCACTCCATACAAATCAACCCACTTGAAATCGTAGAACAAGTGTGAACGCACGTTGAAGGGCTGAGAACGAAGATGGGGCAAATGAGAAACCGTCAGTTAACATGAAACTGAATACTCAATATTTCTAAATCTATTGTGAGAAACGCTACATTATTTCTGGCCAGTAAATTTATCAATTTGGAACGAAAATTATAAAGGTGTTGTATCACCTCTGTCAACATCATCGAAGTGCACTAAACTAATCTCTTAGTTTTCAGCCAGCAAATTACTCCCACCATTGACAACGTGTATACATTCAAACTGTTCAAACTGTATTTAGTATTAGAAGCGTTTATATCCGAAACCACTTATCTGCAATGACACCACATTTACATGACGATGTTGTTATTATTCGCAGATCAAATGAACCATATAACTCAAAAATAATACATCCAAGCAAGAAATCTCGAAAGCTGTCTGTGATGATTACTAGCTTCTCAAGAGATAATACTGAAAACAGAGACAGAATAGCATCTTCAGGCTATCAACATAAATGCGATACATTAGGCAATAACAAATACAAAAGACCAGATAAGTTTGTGTAGCAGGATGACAATAGCAAACACCAACAACGTTTATAAGTAGCTGATTGTTATTGGAATGCTGTATATAAATTTCGAAATTCTGTTAAAGGTGTTGCAAACAAAGAAGGGAAGTGTTTACCTAGGAAGACTATGAGGTGTCTTGTGTTCCAACAATCCGGATAAATACGTTTTATTGTTTTCCTAACTTGCATCAGATAATACAATACGATTGCAGGAGCAAAGTCATTTCACTTTGTCTAACCCTAGCAACAGCTTCACCTTAAAAGACTTTATTACAGATGGAAATACATTCCCATTATGAAGTGTGATTACTTATTTTTAATTGCCTCAAGCCTTATGATCCCATTAGCTTATTACTGAGGGCTGCAGCCGATGGATCGATGTCTAAGAGCTTTAGTTAAGTAACTATTTCGGTATTAGTTGCAGTCATTTCGGTAAATAACGAAAAATCTAAATCAGATGAATATACAGGAATTCATTCCTACTTTTACCACCATTCTAGTTCATAGTTTTACCAGATCTTCGTGTTGTATATAGAATAATCATTTGATAAAAATGAATACTCTTCATTGGATTTCTTGCACAGGTATAATTATGATGAATTTACCATAATGAAATGACAGAAAGATAATCGGAACATAGCACCAATGCGATGAAGTTATGTAACACCACCGTAGAAGATCAACTGCAAAGCGCCAGTCTGGCGGTCACTATAACCGCTGAGAACGCTCGTTTGATACGACCGACCGATAAACAGATCTGCTTCTGAGAACAACTTAGGCCACACGCCGTTTCCGTGCAAAGTATGTTTGAGCTAACTAGCCTAGGAAGCAGAGGCGCGGCAGGGCTGCGTTAATTTCAGTGCATGCTTGCGTCGGGTAATGCGACCGGTTCTGGAGTCTTGGAGGGTCGACGGTTGCCCACAGAGGCCAGTGGGCGCCTAATTTGCCATCGGCTGAGTCAGCGCTAGGTCTGCGCCCGCTGCAACCGGGATTACAGAATGCCAGCCGCCAATTAAGGGGCTTTGGTGGCGGGAAACATTCTGACGTCGCAGCAAGAGCCGTCTCCAGTAGGCTTGAACGGTTCGTAGCGGATAAGCAGAACGTTCCTTGCCAGCATTACCTCTCCTGAATTTTAAATGTATTTTCACTTTCAAAATATATCAATTTTCTTTCTCAGAATAGCCTTCTGATGAGACATCATTTATCAATAAATAAAGATCAAGCTATTAAAATAAACCGTAGGTGGAAACTAACGAACGAGTGTGATACCTGGACAGTGTGATGAAGAGTACAGCAGAATTTACAAATTAAGTGAGGATCTTTTCTATAGCCTCTTTTTGTATAGCACCTAAGTAAAACGATGCGATAGCCCTTGTTCCAAAGCTCTGTCGTCATACGATATTTAGCAATATGTTGTGTATATATAAAAAAAATTGGTGTTAATGGCTCTGAGCACTATTAGACTTAACTTCTGAGGTCATCAGTCCCCTATAACTTAAAACTACTTAAACTTAACTAACTTAGGGACATCACACAACAGCCATACCCGAGGCAGGATTCGAACCTGCGACCGTAGCGGTCGCGCGCTTCCAGACTATACCGCCTAGAACCGCTCGGCCACCCTGGCCGGCTGTGTAGATATCCAATTAGAGTCATGATAGTACTTTAACTGTTGAATTAATGAGGTAACACTGCGTCAACTATAAAACGGTTCAAATGGCTCTGAGCACTATGGGACTTAACATCTATGGTCATCAGTCCCCTAGAACTTAGAACTACTTAAACCTAACTAACCTAAGGACATCACACAATACCCAGTCATCACGAGGCAGAGAAAATCCCTGACCCTGCCGGGAATCGAACCCGGGAACCCGGGCGTGGGAAGCGAGAACGCTACCGCACGACCACGAGATGCGGACCCTCAACTATAGTTTCAATTATTGAAACAGATTCTTATAATGAGAATGTAACGTTTTTTAATTCCCCAGAGAAGCGTTTACCTAAGTTAAAGAGGCATAGCAGAAGATGGTAACAACGGTTTATGTAAAATGAAGTTGGAGGGGAGAGAAAGGGAAGGGAAGAAACTAATGATACTTCAACATTCCCACCTAGCGCTACCTACGAGTGTCTGCAGCCCCCGTCTATGTTCTCCATGCTCGCCAATTTTAGATTTCCGTTAGAGGTCGAAATTTTATGTGAATTCGCACAGAAGTTTGTGGATTCATTGCCCATCGAGGTAAATTCATTATATCAACGATTAGGGTCGGTCATGGCCAAAAGGAAACACACCATGCATTCATACGATTATAAACAATGGTCTACATTCCTTTTGACATTCAGCGTATCTAGCTGTAAAATTATTTTCCACATATAAACACAGTCTTCGCTAATGAAAAGGAATAATTTCGTTCTTTCTCCGTAGACCTGTTGAGTTGCAGTACGTTAAAGTTTTGAAACAGGTTGTAGATATTTTTTTATCTAATTTCGAATGTCTGGATCTATGGTGAAAACATCGCACCTTCTGCATCACTGACCTCTTTCTACATGTGCTCTTATTCCTGTCTAGTTTTCACAGACTTACGAAGGAAGTCCAAAAACTTGTTTCAGCTAAAATTAACAGTTATCCATATCCTACGGATAATTTAAATAAACACACATTATTACAAATAATTTTAGTTTAACATAAAGTACCGCTATCATTTCCGTGTGTATTCGTTTTCCACACTTAGTCAGACCTGATGAGCACCGAATACGCGCACGTAAGGAGACAATTGTTTTGTCCAACAACTGTGTGGCTATTGCTTGATATATTCCCTTAGAATTTCACCTCGTTTTCTGAAGCAAGTACCCTTTACAGCTTTATTTTATTTTTAGTACATTTCAAAGAATTATATCAATGTGAACACCGCCAGTGGACAGTCGAAGTGTGGAAATCCCTCGCCAGGCATAGTGAGTGGCAACATATGTTGGTACACCCCTATGGGAGGAAGGAGTATGTCGGAAAGCAAACATAAGGAGGTTATTGAGTGGTAGATGTTTACAAGAGAACAAACATGGGACCTTTCATGTGTATCATCGTCTGTCACCGGCAAACGATACACAAGGTTTCGTTTGTGTGCATCAGTTGGTCAGCGTGCAGCACTCTACAGGTAATCCGTACCTTCAGTGACACAGCGCGCACCCATAGGAGCGAAAGGGGCCCTACGCTACTAAGTGGGTGTTTCTAAGTCCGTTACTAGAATGATAACGACAACATACGAGCACGGGGACCATATCAAGTCATATGCGACGTAAAATTAGTCGCTCTCGGCACTTCGTGGTTGTGCTTAGTTGATGTAATTGACGATAGATTCATGTAGGTGTGACTCTTACCTAAGGTCGAGTAATCACATCTGCATTTCCCTAATCCTTCCACTCCTTCCTCTCCCCCCCCCCCCCTCCCTCTCTCCGTACTCCGTATTGTGCAAATGGTACAAATGGCTCTGAGCACCGACTTAACATCTGAGGTCATCAGTCCCCTAGAACTTAGAACCATTTAAACCTAACTAACCTAAGGACATCACACACATCCATGCCCGAGGCAGGATTCGAACCTGCGACCGTAGCAACAACGCGGTTCCAGACTGAAGCGCCTAGAACCGCTCTGTCACTGCGGCCGGCCGTATTGTACAAAAAAGAAACATATTAAAGAAGATGTCATTTGCTATTGAAGAAGTAAATAATTCTATTTTATTTTCGGAATATGTATATCTTATTTTCCTGTGGGAAGTGTCGTCTTGGAAGAACGTGGTCTCGAGAGACATGAAAAACTCACTCAAAGCATCTTGCAAACGTACCGTGCTTCGCTTGCAGTTCATCGCTGTTCTTCGGATGAAAGTTCTGCACTTTAAGCATTAAATACCGTACATACATAAAACCTATCAGACATCACATAGCTACTTGTCAAATCCGTAGACGTTGTAGATTGTTTTCTTCAACGACTAAACTTTAAAGCTGTGACGTCTGAGTAGTTCTGCATCACAGCGCATACACTCAGGTGACAAAAGTCAAGGAATACCTCCTAACATCGTGTCGGACCTCTTTCTGCCCGGCTTAGTGCACCAGTGCGACGTGGCTGGACTCAACAAGTCGTTGGAGGCCCCTGCAGGAATACTGGGCCATAGTGCCTCTCAGGCCGTCCAATAAGGCGAAAGTGTTGCCGGCGCAAAACATTGCGCACGAATTGATCTCTCGATTATGCCCCATAAATATTCGCTGGGACTCATGTCGGGCGACCTGGGAGGCCAAATCATTCGTTCGAAAAGTCCAGAATGTTCTTAAAACCAATCGTGAACAACTGTCCCTCTGACATGGCGCATTGTTATCCACAAAAATTCCGTCGTTGTTCGGAAATGGTTGCAAATAGTCTCCAAGTAGCCGAACACAACCATTTCCAGTCAATGATCGGTTCAATTGGACCGGAGGACCCAGTCCCCACACCATTATGGAGCGACCATCAACTTGCACAGTGTCTTGTTGACAACTTGCGTACCTGGCTTCGCGGGGTCCGCGTCACACTCGAATCCTATCATCAGCTTTTAGCAACTGAAATCGGTACTCATTTCGCCAGGAGACAGATTTCCAGTCGTCTAGGCTCACATGCACAGAAGAAGGGCTGCAGGCGATGTCGTGCTATTAGCAAAGCGATGTTATGTTACGTTATGTTATGTTAACCGGGGACCTAGAAACGACGGAGAGGTCCAAATGGCTCTGAGCACTATGGGGCTTAACATCTATGGTCATCAGTCCCCTAGAACTTAGAACTAGTTAAACCTAACTAACCTAAGGACATCACACACATCTATGCCCGAGGCAGGATTCGAACCTGCAACTGTAGCGGTCGCGTGGTTCCAGACTGGAGCGCCTAGAGCCTCTCGGCCAGAAACGACGGAGAAGCGCCGTCTCCGCCGCAGCCGCAGTGTTCCGCAACCCCACGACGACTACCGCAGTCCACTTCACCCCTCCGCCGCCCCACACCGAACCCAGGGTTATTGTGCGGTTAGGCCCCCGGTGGGCCCCCCAGGGTACGTCACACACCAGACGAGTGTAACCCCTATGTTTGTGTGGTAGAGTAATGGTGGGGTACGCGTACGTGGAGAATTTGTTTGCGCAGCAATCGCCGACATAGTGTAGCTGAGGCGGAATAAGAGGAACCAGCCCGCATTCGCCGAGGCAGAAGGAAAACCGCCTAAAAACTATCCACAGACTGTCCGCCTCACCGGATCTCGACATTAATCCCGCGGTCGGATTCGTGCCGGGGACCAGGCACTCCTTCCCGTCTGGAAAGCTGTGCGTTAGACCGCACGGCCAACCGAGCGGGCTAGCAAAGCGATACTCGTCGGTCGTCTGCTGCCATAGCCCTCTAGCGCCAAATTTCACCGCACTGTCCTAGCGGATACGTTCGCCGTACGACTCACACCGATTTATAAGGTTACTTCAAGCAGTGTTGCTTGTCTGTTAGCACTGACATCATTACACAAACTTCTTCGAAATTGACTGCCAACTATGTTTATACTAACTCACAAAGAAATATGCATTCGGCACGCTTCCAAGGATTCTGTGTTGAACGATATCATAGGTTTACTTCCCAACGTACAGAAAGAAGCTTCGACAGGAAAAAAAAGACTAGAATGTTTCGGTTTCCGGACTAGCATCGTGGCACAGGGCAGCGACGCTGGCGGCTGCGGGGACCGCAGAGCGCGCCGGCGCGCCGCAGCGTAAGTGACCAGCGAGCGCGGCGCCGTCACTTGGCGGGCGGGTCGCGTTTCGGTGACACGGCGGGCCGGCGTGGCGTGCAGTCGCGACCGCGGACGCGAGGCGTCGGCGTCGGCGGCGGCGGCGGCGGTGCCTGGCACGGCGCACGGCTGTAATTACAGGCGGCGCTAGGCACGGCCGCGGCGTCGCGTGTCGCCGCCCTCATTACGTGTCCTACCGCCCCCGCCGCCGCCGCCGCCGCCAGCCCCTCTAATTGATCCCCGGCCAGCGCCGTCTATCGGACGCCCGCCTCCTTGGCACGCACCTGCCTTGCCCTTGGTATACTCCACCAGACGTTAAGGGCACAGAGACTTACTGGAGGCACCCCCTTCGATTCTAGTTTGCACGTATACATCTGTTGTCTCATTTTACACTCTGAATCGCATCAAGAAGAACAGTGCATAAGGAGAGTTTTAGATTTTGTGGCTGATATTATCCAGCCTAGCTAAAATCCAAGAGGAAAGAAAACGCTCCCAAGTAGCACTCACGCTTTCATTCAGTTATGTGTAGAATGACGTTGTTGTTGTTGTTGTTGTTGTTGTTGTTGTCTTCAGTCCTGAGACTGGTTTGATGCAGCTCTCCATGTGCAAGCTTCTTCATCTCCCAGTACCTACTGCGGCCTACATCCTTCTGAATCTGCTTAGTGTATTCATCTCTTGGTCTCCCTCTACGATTTTTACCCTCCACGCTGCCCTCCAATACTAAATTGGTGATCCCTCGATGCCTCAAAACATGTCCTACCAACCGATCCCTTCTTCTTGTCAAGTTGTGCCACAAGCTCCTCTTCTCCCCAATTCTATTCAATACCTCCTCATTAGTTATGTGCTCTACCCATCTAATCTTCAACATTCTTCTGTAGCACCAAATTTCGAAAGCTTCTATTCTCTTCATGTCCAAACTATTTATCGTCCATGTTTCACTTCCACACATGGCTACACTCCATACAAATACTTTCAGAAACGACTTCCTGACGCTTAAATCTATACTCGATAATTAACAAATTCCTCTTCGTCAGAAACGCTTTCCTTGCCATTGCCAGTCTACATTTTATATCCACTCTACTTCGACCATCGTTAGTTATTTTGCTCCCCAAATAGCAAAACTCTTTTACTACTTTAAGTGTCTCATTTCCTAATCTAATTCCCTCCGCATCACCCGACTTAATTAGACTACATTCCATTATCCTCGTTTTGATTTTGTTGATGTTCATCTTATATCTTCCTTTCAAGACACTGTCCATTCCGTTCAACTGCTCTTGCAGGTCCTTTGCTGTCTCTGACACAAGTACAATGTCATCGGCGTACCTCAAAGTTTTTATTTCTTCTCCATGGATTTTAATTCCTACTCCAAATTTTTCTTTTGTTTGCTTTACTGCTTGCTCAATATACAGATTGAATAACATCGGGGATAGGCTACAACCCTGTCTCACTCCCTTCCCAACCACTGCTCCCCTTTCATGCCCCTCGACTCTTGTAACTGCCATCTGGTTTCTGTACAAATTGTAAATAGCCTTTCGCTCCCTGTATTTTACTCCTGCCACCTTCAGAATGATAAGAAGCCATGTAGTCTCTCTCTCACACAGGCATGCATAATAATTCCCAGTGAATTTGATCTATTATCGCAAGTTGTAGAACGTCTTATAAATGGTGTGTGTGTCGATATCGGCATATAATACGAACGCAACATATGCCCAAATATTGATTGTTTCCATCGAGCTGCATACGAACAGAAGCACCTTCGCCATTTTTGTACTTCTGGCTGTTGCTGAACTGAAGCAGGTATGACGCCGTATGAATTTTAATCCGAAAATTTACCCCACAAATCACACATGGATTTCATGTACTTCCTTTTTCCTATTTCGCTTCCTCCCTGTTTTGTGAAATAATGCACTTACATCTAAATCATAAATTTATACATTAAGTCGAGTTGTACTAGAATACAAAAATGGTGAACTTTGACACACATAAGGACGAACAGAATTATTGCGGCGATGAAACGCTATAGCAGGACATGGTTTGACGTCAGATGCATTTTTTTGTGAATATTGCCTACCCAAAAGTAAACTGTTTTCATCCCTTTTCTATCAACAAATTTAAATTCTAGTGTTAAAATGCGCCAACTGTTCGTTGACTATTCAAAACGCCTAAATACTGGTGGTTAATTCTTCGGTGGGATGATCTTTCGCCCTTTCCATAGCAACGAGGTTCCTGTTGAGTGGTTAATATTCTCTACCTTTCCATGAGTGCCAATTCGTTTGAAGACCTAGAAATATTAATTGGTGTAGCCCTAGCTCTTATGCCAAGGAAAAAGGACGCAACGGAAATCTAACTTCCGGACTTCAGATTGAACGATCAGGGATTTAATGTCACTAAATGCTTTCTAGTAAATCTCCCCTACACTATACATCAGGTCATTCATCACAGGAGAAAGGATGGCGTTGGGGGTATGCACACTGGTTCAAAGTATAACGAATTAGATTGAAATTAAGAGGACTTGTATTTACAAACTGGAGCGTACTTTTGAACGGCGTTAAACATGGAACACATGTAAAACACAGACACTATGGTTCCGTAACAATAAACAGTATTAATCAGTTTTATTCAGAGATGATTGGCTGGGTCACGGTATGCATCCTGGACGCACATACATTCACGTGCAAGGTCTCAGATATTCACAGAATTACCGAAGTTACAACGCGCGATCTAAAAGTTTCCGTTCGAGAGTCGTACAGTCCAGAAGCGAGATGCAAATTAGGCATAACCGCCGTGAGCATTTAGGTAACCATCGAACCGACTCGCCAGATTGAAGATACACGTTTGGTAAAACACCGCATCCTGCTGCCTGAAGTACTCCTTCACTGCCTGCTACACATCCTCGTCCGACGCGAATCGTCGATCCTTCAAAGCTTTTTTTAAGGCATCAAAGGCGTGATAATAGCATAGGGAGAGATTAGCACTATAGGGCGGGTGCTCGAGTTTCTCCCACTTGAGTTGCATAACTTCTGCGTTACGACCATTGCAACATGGGGACGTGCGTTATCGTGAAGAAGCAACACTCCTTGTCACATTTTACCTGAACTTTTCGCCTTAACTGCACGCCGTAGTTTCTCCAGCGTTGCGCAGTATTGTTCCCCACTAATAGAGACACCAGGTTTAAATGAAGTTGGCCTCCCAGATAGACAAGCGTCTTGTGTCGAATCGCGACAAGCATGAAACACGGCGTACCATTCCACAACTGTGGTTTCCTGCCCCAATCACAATCTTCATCCTCCGATGGATGTCTACCGACGTTTGTCCTTCGGTAACCAAGAAAAGAATAACAGTACGTTGGTCCTGTTTGGACGCATTTGGTAATAACGCCGCCATAGTTCACGTTCCCGCACTTACGGCACGCATGTCGGATAGACACGAAAAATGCCACCGTGATACATTACTACACGTCGGTGCTTATACGAGTACACCCACATCCCATTCGCGGCACATTTAATATACGCTGCAACAGCGCCCTCAAATGGGAAATTCTTAATCGCCGCTTATAACAGTCGCCATTTTCTCTCAAATGTTGAGTCGAAAAAATTGGCATGCGCGTTGCAGCGGAGAGGAATCATGGGACGTAATTAGAATCACGATGCAGCAAGTAGGTCGTGACTGGGCAAAGAGTAATCTCTCCCTCATCTGAATTTGGTTGCATAATTGCAAAATTATCACCCACAAGAACCCCATAGTGTCTCTAACAAGAGACTTTAAAGTTACATAAAGTTCTCTACTAGATATCTCTGAAGTAATTCTCATCCAAAACAACCGCTTAAGTGCGCAGAGATGCGAGAAATCACACTCACCAGTACAGCAACTCGTCTGGGACTCGACTCTTCTGTGACCCAGTAACTTCTGCCTAAAAACTAATCTGCCTCGGCTGCAAGCAAAGAGGCCTAAAAACCTGGAGGGGGTGAACTGACCATTTAGCAAAACGAATTCTTTCGGCCGCGCGTGATTAGCCGAGAGGTAAGAGTCGCTGCAGTCATGGACTATGCGGCTGGGCTCCGCGGAGGTTCGAGTCCTCCCTCGGGCATGGGTGTGTGTGTTTGTCCTTAGGATAATTTAGGTTAAGTAGTGTGTAAGCTTAGGGACTGATGATCTTAGCAGTTAAGTCCCATAAGATTTCACACACATTTGAACATTTGAATTCTTTCGTGGTACTATACGTCTCTTCCAATCAGAAGACAGCACAGACGACGCCTATTTACACTTTCTCAAAAATTTTCCATCTGCTCAACGTCTGTAATTTGAATGAAAGTGTCACTCACGCGTGGCTCTAAAAAAGAGCGTCGACTGCACAGGCGCCCATTACGAAAATCAGCGAAGGCAATGGGCCGACGCTCCGCCTCAGTGGCTAAAACTCTTACGCTGTTTCTAGGCTTCTGCCACAAACCTAAAACAAGAAAGTGTACCCGAATCCACCCAGTTTCATGCGTCTGCAATAACACCCACATTCATTTAATCCAGCAGTCTCCCATTTATAGGATAGCTGGTAATACCGTACCATCGTAATCTTTCTCTCTGTCACGTAAAAGTATGAGACCATACAGGCGGAGAAAAACCACTAAGCCAAATTTGATAAAACCACAGTGTTATAAAACTACAAAATTATATGGAAAGTGGACTTCCACCTTTCAACATAAGAAAAGTTATCTACATTTCCAAAGCAAAAGAAGAAGAAATTTGGTATTTCAGATAGGTTAAAAAATTAACTGAAGGAAAGATACGAAATTCTCTAAGAAAATTTAGCCAAAAACAGCCACACGTGATTGCGACGTATCATAATTCGTTTATTATTAACTCACTTGATTTTTAAAGTGAATGTGACTGAAGGGTTGACTGTAAGCATCAGAGCTGTACGGGTAGTATATGAGAGTGTCGGAAAGAGAGGGGTATAAGAACACTTCTTGTAGTTTTAAGAAAACTGAAGTTAAAGTTCACAATGTTGAAGAGTTATATTGAGATTTCAAAACGGAAATTCAAATTTTTTGCGTATATTAGACATAACAACACTATGTAGAATTTTCTGTTCGCATGTTGGAATAACAGGTTATATAAATAATCAGTTTCATATCACAATTCATAAAAGTCATTACGCACTTGTATCGCTCTGTGTCCAGAATATTGTGTATTAAGAATAATGTGATTTATGCTCAGTGAATATTATCAAATCAGTTTACATAAACTTGCTGTTTAGGGCTATAACAAAATATTAATTAATGCTAGATGAGCACCATACTCTTTGTGCATTGGACTAGTGAAACATAATATGAAAGAATATTAATTAAAGCGTTATTCAGTTACTGGAAATATTTCTCTACTCATGTATCATAAGAAGTTTATTTAGATAATATACAACATAAAAAATCAATATAACTGTACACGAAAGTAACTGTTTCGTGGCCTCTTGTAACTAGTTTTATTTTAGTGCACCATGGAACAGCACAGAGTTGGATTTCGCTTGTATCGCTTTGCATCAACAATTTTACATGCCTCACCTTCCTCTAGATGTACTTCCTCATTTTTTTGGAAAATGTCACTTCTACCTTCATAAACTGTTAGTTACTTACTACGAGCAAAAAGTATGCACATATGAACCGTTGCGCATATCAGAAAGACATGGAGAATGATCCGACCCCAAATTATTATACATCGGAAGTAAATACACTCCTGGAAATGGAAAAAAGAACACATTGACACCGGAGTGTCAGACCCACCATACTTGCTCCGGACACTGCGAGAGGGCTGTACAAGCAATGATCACACGCACGGCACAGCGGACACACCAGGAACCGCGGTGTTGGCCGTCGAATGGCGCTAGCTGCGCAGCATTTGTGCACCGCCGCCGTCAGTGTCAGCCAGTTTGCCGTGGCATACGGAGCTCCATCGCAGTCTTTAACACTGGTAGCATGCCGCGACAGCGTGGACGTGAACCGTATGTGCAGTTGACGGACTTTGAGCGAGGGCGTATAGTGGGCATGCGGGAGGCCGGGTGGACGTACCGCCGAATTGCTCAACACGTGGGGCGTGAGGTCTCCACAGTACATCGATGTTGTCGCCAGTGGTCGGCGGAAGGTGCACGTGCCCGTCGACCTGGGACCGGACCGCAGCGACGCACGGATGCACGCCAAGACCGTAGGATCCTACGCAGTGCCGTAGGGGACCGCACCGCCACTTCCCAGCAAATTAGGGACACTGTTGCTCCTGGGGTATCGGCGAGGACCATTCGCAACCGTCTCCATGAAGCTGGGCTACGGTCCCGCACACCGTTAGGCCGTCTTCCGCTCACGCCCCAACATCGTGCAGCCCGCCTCCAGTGATGTCGCGACAGGCGTGAATGGAGGGACGAATGGAGACGTGTCGTCTTCAGCGATGAGAGTCGCTTCTGCCTTGGTGCCAATGATGGTCGTATGCGTGTTTGGCGCCGTGCAGGTGAGCGCCACAATCAGGACTGCATACGACCGAGGCACACAGGGCCGACACCCGGCATCATGGTGTGGGGAGCGATCTCCTACACTGGCCGTACACCACTGGTGATCGTCGAGGGGACACTGAATAGTGCACGGTACATCCAAACCGTCATCGAACCCATCGTTCTACCATTCCTAGACCGGCAAGGGAACTTGCTGTTCCAACAAGACAATGCACGTCCGCATGTATCCCGTGCCGCCCAACGTGCTCTAGAAGGTGTAAGTCAACTACCCTGGCCAGCAAGATCTCCGGATCTGTCCCCCATTGAGCATGTTTGGGACTGGATGAAGCGTCGTCTCACGCGGTCTGCACGTCCAGCACGAACGCTGGTCCAACTAAGGCGCCAGGTGGAAATGGCATGGCAAGCCGTTGCACAGGACTACATCCAGCATCTCTACGATCGTCTCCATGGGAGAATAGCAGCCTGCATTGCTGCGAAAGGTGGATATACACTGTACTAGTGCCGACATTGTGCATGTTCTGTTGCCTGTGTCTATGTGCCTGTGGTTCTGTCAGTGTGATCATGTGATGTATCTGACCCCAGGAATGTGTCAATAAAGTTTCCCCTTCCTAGGACAATGAATTCACGGTGTTCTTATTTCAATTTCCAGGAGTGTATATAGCTACTCATTTGGAAACGAACAAAATTATGAAAACATTAATTTCAGCCAATATAGTTGTTGTTATTGTGGTTCATGAATCTGAAGTCATTTACCAACACATCAAATCTAACAGATAATTGTTAAATGATGTAGGAAACGGACAGAAATAAATTCTTTGAAGCTATTAAAATCATTTCAACCTTACTCGATACATAGCGCGTTATCGACATCAATACAACCATGGCTCCGAAGACTAGAAGATATTCCTCAGTAGATTTGGTCCAGTTTTAGCTTTCTGGAAATTTAATAAACGTAATTCGTGTTTTGAAATACAGCAATATTCAGTCAGCTACCACTGGAGGCCTACTTTAAAGACAAATTAAATGAACGGAAAACAAAAAAATTTAGATAAATACATTTGAAACACGTGTTCTGTACGAGCACAAAAAGTCGCACAGAAATTCTCAGAGCAGAATTGAACATGAACACTCATAAAAATATCACGCTCGTAACTTGTTGTCTAACATTGAAGGTAAATGTGAATGTTTGAATGTTGGATATTACACACTTAATGGTGAAAGATTTCCTTTCATTGCATTAGCTGATCTCCACCCTATCTTCTCATGGTCATTTTTCTTTAATTTCTCAAATTATACAGAATCGCCAGTATATGCAAGCCATGTTCCCATACGTCTGTCACCAATGGCAACATAAACTACATTCAACATGTAACAGCACATTAATGATGCTATCTTTCGAATTTCTGCTTGATATTTTTCCTAACTACAGTTTTGATAGGTACTGTCAGATAGGGTGTGATGGTTAATTTGTAACTGATGTAAGTTATTCTGCAATACCGACTGCTACTTGCACTTGTTTCTATTTCCTTTAAACTATACATTTTACTGCATATTGCCTTTCTAATATTCATTGTTGTTACTTTAATAGAGATAAGTTTTGTTTTCGACACAACGAAATAATAAAGGCAATACTCTTTCTGGGTATAACATAGCTGTAACATTAATACAATACTGATATTTCTCTATTAAATTCGTAAATCATAACCACGCTGAGCGGGTTCAGGTATTTAGTAAGCTACTTCAGCGGGTTTAGGACAAACCCGTATTTTCTTAAATTTAACTAGGATAGCTAAGATGGCTTTTACGCCAGTCGAGATAGTAGTGTAGATAATACTTCGAATTTCTTTCATTTTTAAAAGCTTCACATACAACTAGTCCTTCTTTCATTGACAATCATGCTCTGAGGTGACATATTTTTCGGACGTTATTAAGGCCTCATGATGGGAGTTAACAGACTCTGAACGCGGATTTCAGAAATCCTTAGGGAATTCAATAGACCGAGATCCACAGTGTCAAGAGTGTGCTAGAATACCAAATTTCAGGCATTACCTTTCACCACGGACAACGCAGTACCCGACGGAATTCACTTGAAGACCGAAAGCAACGGCGTTTGCGTATTGTCAGTGCTAACAGAGAAGTTACACTGCGTGAAATAACCGCAAAACTCAAAATAAATGTATACGTTAGGACAGAGCGGCAAAATTTGACTTTAATGGGCTAAGGCAGCAGAGGACAGACGAGAGTGTCTTTGGTAACGGCACAACGTCGCCTGCAGCAATGTCGATTGGACCCTACTGGAAAATCGTGGCCTGCTCAGATGAGTCCCAACTACAGTTGGTAAGAGCTGACGACAGGGTTAAAGTGTGGTGCAGACACCACGAAGCCATGAACCCAAGTTGTCAACAAGACTCTGTACAAGCTGGCGATGGCTCCATAATGGTGTGGGCTATGTTTACGTGGAATGGACTGGGTACTACGGTACCAATCACTGACTGGAAATGGTTATGTTCGGCTACTTGGAGACCATATGGAGCCATTCATGGCTTTTATGTTCTCAAACAACGCTGGCAAGTCACAGGGCCACAGTCGCAATTGGTTTGAAGAAAGTTCTGGACAATTTGAGCGAATGATTTGGCCATCCAGATCGCCCCACATGAATCCCATTGAACATTTATGGGACATAAATGTGAGAGCAATAAGTGCAGAAAATCCTGCTTCGGCAATACGTTCGCAATTATCGACGGCTATAGAGACCAAATAGCTACATATTTCTGCAGGGGACTTACAGCGACTTGTTGAGTCCATGCCACGCCGAATTACTGCACTACGCCGGGAAAAAGGAGGTCCGACACGATATTAGGAGGTATCCCACGACTTTTGTCACCTCAGTGAACAAAGTGGTTCTTTCTACTCGTCGTATATAGCAGAAATGAATAACTGTTGCGTTGTGATACTGCATGAATATCAAAGCCATAACTACAATTCCAATAATGTGACCGGCCGCTGTGGCCGAGCGGTTCTAGGCGTTTCAGTCCGGAACCGCGCTGCTACTGCGGTCGCAGGTTCGAATCCTGCCTCGGGCATGGATGTGTGTGATGTCCTTAGGTCATTTAGGTTTAAGTAGTTCTAAGTCTAGGGGACTGATGACCTCAGATGTTAAGTCCCATAGTGCTTACAGCCATTTGAACCATTTTTCCAATAATGTGACTTAACGCTTATCACATGTGCGCAGTTCTTGACCGGAACACATTTATCCCAAAGGGTTAGTCGCATTCTTCTAAGCTTTCTACTAAAGTTGCAGATATGTTTCTAAACCTTACCAAATGGTCTGTTTCCCTTACTGAAATAAAAAAAAAATCACGTAGCACAGAAAACGGTTTAAAAAGTACGGGAGACAGGGTTTTTATTGAGGAAAGCCTAATTTTGTCGCAGGACAACATTTTACGTGCTATAGAAAAATCGTAAGTCACTTCATTACATGCTGTGATCTGATACTCTTGTGTCACAGAAACAGTTCTTTTCGAGGTCATTCAAAATAATGTTTTATCGCATCAAGCATTGCTCAAGTTCTCCTCTCTCAGGCAGAAACATGTGGAGTTGCTAATTCCAAGGTACCACTTTTTCTGGCAGCTGTCACGCATTTATAAGCGTGAAAGGTCGATTGCAATTAAAAACAGTAAGATCATTCTAAAATTAAGTCTTAAACAAGTTCCATAAATATTCAAAAGGCAGATGGGAAAGAGATCATGTTAATTTCTTACTACGGTGTATAATCTATCAATATTATCATAAATTATTTTGCTCAAATGTTTCTTTTTCGAAACGAAGGAACAGTTTTGGAGGGCTCAGTGGATTCGCATTATCTGCTACTGGTGTTAACCTGGTAGGAGTCCAGGCAGCAAGCACAAACAAGACCACTGGTCTGAGCACCTGCACAGCTTTAAGAAAAACGGAGCGCAGAATGGAATCGTCAACTCTGCTAGAAACAATAAACAAGATCATCAATTAATCAAGCCGAAAACATCTTAGAAATAAGAAATCGCTCGATTTAATGCCCGTCGACTGCTGTTCCCCATAGTTTGGATGTAGAGCGACGCCAGCAACAACCTACAGCCACTGTTCCCGTGTGATGCAGTCTTAATCGATTTACGCTCACGGAGCTTTGATTGATACCAATGAGGTTACTTCGCTGAGACCTGCTTTCATGGCCTCCTTTGCACGCAAGCAACCAAATCCCTGCATCGATCGCCGTCGCTTCGCTTACCGGAGAATGCTCTCACAGCGTTCATAGAACATGCAGCGGACTTCTAAATATTATATGTCTCGTATTTCAGATATGAATGGCTTTATTAGCCTCACAGTCTGTTTCCTTGTGAAAAAATTAGCGCTACCTTTAAGTAGTAAAATTTATAGACAGAGGCTGACATACGTTTTACGTCACATGTTATCTTTTTTTTTAACAGTGAACAAGAATCTGTGAGCTACGACGTTGTCCTTGAGGTGTGAAGTAAATTTACAAAATCTTATTCCCGATTTCGAGAGGATCACAACTTAGTACAAGTCTTCGGATTTGGGAAGACTTCGGCAGCTTTCACATCGATTTCATTGTTCATTTAATAGATAAGTTTTTCATTTCGTGTTGCAGGATAAAGGTTCTCCATTCCAGATCACAGTTTAGCGCATAAATTTCAAGAGTAATCGGAAAACGCTGATAATGGAAATAGGAAAAATGAGCAGTCACTGCGAAAGAGTATCGAGATATCCCCAATGCGGAAATATGCTGTTTACTGACGAAACGAGAACACCACTTAGAGAAACCACGGGATTCAAAAATAAAGAAAATCAGTGTGGTGTGAACAACAGAATTTCTACTCGTAACTGGCCTCAGAAGAATTATGAGATGCAAAAACACAGTTGCCTCAGCAGTTCTCTACATTGAATAAAATGTTCTCGGGTTTCCAACTGCGTCAATTGCTTAAAACTACACGAGCTTTCGGCCAAGCACTCCTTGGCTATTGTCAAGTGGTATGACTGCCAGTGGGTTGTTGGTGCGCCCTAGCTAGCTGCCGGCCGTGACGTCACTGGTGCCCGTGACATTGCCATATTTGGGCATGTTTTGAGTTGGCGTTCGATGTGCGCCCTTCAACCGCGCGATCGCTGGATCCCACGTAGCGCTGAGCTACAAGCCACCGTCTCTATTCAGAGTGTTTGCGGTAATTTTTATTTCAATAGCTTCCTTTATTAAACTGTCCCAGAAGCCGTTAGTGCGAGACACGACAGAGGTATCGTCAAATTTTATGTGGAGACCGTTTTCTAACGCATGCCTAGCTAACGCAGATTTCTGTGGATAGCATTGGCGATAATACCTCTCATGTTCTTTCCTGCGTTGTTCCACAGTGCGCACTGTTTGTCCGATGTACTTCTGGCCACTTTCGTCGACTCCAGGTGTTCTGAGACCAACTGCGTCTTTAACTGGTCTCAGTAATTGACGGATTTTCGTTGGAGGCCTGAAGATTGATTTGATGTTGTGTCTTTTCAACAGGCGGCTTATCTTGCCCGACACAGAGCCACAGAATGGCAGCAAAGCAAGTTTCTTTTCCTGCTCTTCGTCGGTGGTCTTATTCTGATATCTCCCAAAAATCACTTCTTTCACTTGATGGGCGCTGTAGCCGTTATTCCTGAAAACCTTGCGTAGGTGGCTCAGTTCATGGGGCAGGTTATCGTCGTCTGATATTACTCTTGCACGATGCACCAATGTTTGTAATATTGTGCGCTTCTGTGCTGGATGATGATGGCTGGTGGGGTGCAGGTACAGGTCTGTGTGGGTGGGTTTTCTGTAGACGCTGTGGCTTAGGCACCCATTTCGTTTACGGTGGACAAGGACGTCGAGGAAATGTAATGCATTATCTCTTTCCACCTCCATGGTGAACTGGATATTACTGTTGATGCCATTTAGGTGTTCCAAAAACTCTTCTAGTTTCTCGCGTCCGTGTGGCCAAATGACGAACGTGTCGTCAGCGTTTCGAAAGAAACACTTCGGCTTCAATGGCGCAGCATCTATGGCAATATCCTCAAAATTTTCCATGAAGAGGTTTTGCAACAACTGGAGCCAACGGGCTACCCATTGCTACGCCGTCTGTCTTATCGTAATACTAGCCGTTGTACACGAAATAGTTGGACGTAAGAGTGTGCCTAAATAGATCGACCACGTCACTTACAAAATACTGGGAAATTGGGTCCAAAATGTCTTTGATACGCACATTCGTAAACAGCGCCACTACATCAAAACTGATCATCCTCACTAAGGCGTAGACGGTTGATTCTGCTCATAAATTCTGCTGAGTTTTTTATATGATGTTGGCAGTGTCCCGCATGTGGAGCGAGGAGCTTGGCCAGGTACTTCGCCAGCTTGTATGTTGGAGAACCCATTGTAGACACAATAAGTCGAAATGGCGTCCCGTCCTTGTGTATCTTCGGAAACCATAAGCAGTCGGTGGTCTAGGCGCCTGTGGGAGAAGATTCACACTGTCTTCCACTGAAGGTCGCTTAAGAAACTTCCTGGCAGATTAAAACTGTGTGCTGGACCGAGACTCGAACTCGGGACCTTTGCCTTTCGCGAGGAGAGCTTCTGTAAAGTTTGGAAGGTAGGAGACGAAGTACTGGCAGAAGTAAAGCTGTGAGGACGGGTCGTGAGTTGTGCTTGGGTAGCTCAGTTGGTAGAGCACTTGCCCGCGAAAGGCAAAGCTCCCGAGTTCGAGTCTCGGTCCGGCACACAGTTTTAATCTGCCAGGAAGTTTCATATCAGCGCACACTCCGCTGCAGAGTGAAAATCTCATTCTGGTCGCTTAAGAAGTTTTGATGTTTTTCTTACTATTTTTGATGTCGGGTCGCGTGGGAGCTTCCGACAAGTATCTTCGTTCAGTAGCGCACAGATCTTCGTATCATAATCCTCGAACTCCATAATTACGGCGGCATTGCCCTTGTCAGTAGGAAGTACCACAATACCTTCATCATTACGTAGTGCTCGAAAGCCGTTGCGCTCAGCCTTGGTCATGTTGGATGCTGGTAACTTCGCCTTCGTCAGTATACGGCTGGTTTCTCGCCGTATTTCGTCCGCTGTTTCATGTGGGAACTTGTGGACTGCCTGTTCAACACCGCTCCATTCATACAGTTCTCTCCAGTTTAACTTTGACTGAAATTGATAAATTACGACCAATCGCGATTGTCCCACTATTTTGTGTTTGTGCTCCTCCTAAAAGGAGGGGAAAGCTAGAAATTCGTGGCTGTCGTGTTCAAAATGGCAATATCTGCACATTCGCGAAGACAAGATCTGTGCTTGCCTTAATGAACCGACGTGGTGTTTCGAAACTGCGGTAGTAATGCGCCTCGTTAGGAGGCTGCTGGTACGTGCAAAGAGGCCTTTAATAAGCAGAGCGCTTTCGGCTTTGCCCAGACGACGAAAGGAACTTTTAGGTGGGACGGCTGGAGCGGCAGCGCCGCCCGCGGACAGGCGACGCGGACTCACGCGAGACTGCGCGGCGCGGTCGGGGCCGCGTAGCGTGGCGTGGCGTGCCGTGCCGTGCCGTGCATCGCGTGCGTCGCGGCGCGCCTAAATCTCGGCGATCGCCTCCCTCGCTGCAGACCTGCCTCCCCTCACGGTTGCAAATATGTCACCACACTCCGCCGCTAGCGCACTCGCGGCTTCATTGCCTTATTTTTCTACGTCGCGGCAATAAATCGGTCGCTCGAAACGGGCGCGCTGCAGCACCGACAATGGCAACCTATTATGTGCCTGCAGCGCTTAGTACACATCTCTGGGAACTCGAGGTGAACGTCCTCTGTAAAAGGAAGGTTGTATCTCTCCTCTGTTGTCGATGCTATAAGAAGCTACACATTTCTCCTTTATGAAACAAAAGATCACGATATTCACCAATAATATGCCATCAGCGTCTTTATCTAAGAGAGGAAAAGCGCAGAAAATAATTCGTACCAGAACTGATCGTCTATATGTTTCAGGTAACAAGGGGAGGACTTTAGGCCGGCCGTTGTGGCCGAGCGGTTCTAGGCGCTTCAGTCCGGACCCGCGCTGCTGCTACGCTCGCAGGTTCGAATCCTGCCTCGATCATGGATGTGTGTGCTGTCCTTAGGTTAGTTAGGTTTAAGTAGTTCTATGTGACTGATGACCTCAGATGTTAAGTCCCATAGTGCTTAGAGCGAATGAACAGCCGATCTCCCCCCCCCCCCCCTCCCGCCCGTACGTTGATGGTATATGTACGAGATGCGTTGATTTCATTTGATTTTAACAGGAGAGCTAAAACAGCTTAGGTCAAACCCGCCACTGCCCACACCGAAACTGCGTTTATTGTGCGGTATCGCTCCCTGTATATCTAGTAAAGCCAACCAGTGCTCTTGAATAGTGAAAGGAGTCCCTCTACCAGTTTTTTGCTAGACACAATTTCTTCAGGTCTAGTTGTCCCGAAGATTCTGTATCTTTTACTCTCCAATGCCATGCACTCAAAGATTAGGTGTGATGCAGTTTCTTCACCTTCATCACAGATCCTACGTTTAGGGTCCTCTTCCATTACACCCATTGTGTGTAGGTGTTTTTTGAAGTTCCCATAGCCGGTCATCAGTCCAGTCATGAGTTTGATCTCTTTCCTGTTCAATCCCAGGATTACAGAGCTTGTTTTAAAACATGGCTTGGGCGTCATTACCCTACCATGTTTTTGTTTATAGACCTTGGTCCAATATCCTACGTGCTGTTTCCTAAGCCAGTTCCGTAGTTCTAATTTGATCATAGCCTTGGTGATTGTCAAGACAGGTTCCGGTCCAGTAAATGGAGTTGTTGCCCCCACCCTAGCCAATCTATCGGCTTGTTCATTGCCACAGATCCCCTGAGTAGCCAGGGACCCACACTGGCTACACCCTATTGCTTCCCCCTAGCTCCACCAGAGGCCTGTGGCAATCTGCAACAATCTTAGATTTTGTTGCAGGAGCTGCCAATGATTTCAGGGCTGCCTGGCTGTCTGAATAGATGTAGATGCTACGATCATTGTAGCACCTACTCATATTCTCCTCCACACATGGCCTGATTGCAGTAATTTCGGCTTGGAATACAGAGACCAGTTTCCCTAGAGAGATGCTGCTCTCCAGTGTTGGCTGAACCCCGTACAGCCCTGCCCCAACGCCTTGATCTGTTTTCGACCCACCGGTGAACCAAACGATGTCCCCCGTACGGTGTCGAACTGTTTTCTCCCACTGCTCCCTACTTCCAATTATTATGTTGTAAGACTTACGAGATGCGTTCAATAGGTAATGCAACACATTGTTTTCTCGGCCAGTTTAGGTAAAAAAAAGGGAAATTTGTTGTGAGAGGACGTGGAATATTCCCGCTTCAGCCAGTATAGTTTCATGAAGTACCCTTCAAACTGGCGTCTGTATTAGAGTTGTATTCCAAGTAGAAAGCCGTCACTGAGTTTCTTTTGGCGGTAAACCAGAGAATCGCAAATATTCATAGGCGCTCGCAGAATGTCTACGGAGACCTTGCAGTGGACAAAAGCACAATGAAACGTTGGGCAAAGCGTCTACCATCATCGCAATGAAGTCGCATAAGCCTGTCCGATCTCCCGTGTGGCGGCGGGCCGAACAGAGCTGTGACTCCTGCAATATTGGAACATATAGACACACATTTGAGGTGATCGACGGATCACAATTAACCACGTCGCTGCTCAACTACACGTCTCTGTTGGTGGGGCTGACACACTTTTCCGCCGGCTGGAGTACTCAAAGGGTATGTGCCCGCTGGTTTCCTCGGAGCTCAATGAACGACCATCCGTGTGGAATTGCTTTCGCGTTACGAACCTGATCGTGACAATTTTTTGTCGAACACCGTC
The DNA here is from genome assembly GCF_021461385.2 of Schistocerca piceifrons. Classification (NCBI taxonomy): domain Eukaryota; kingdom Metazoa; phylum Arthropoda; class Insecta; order Orthoptera; family Acrididae; genus Schistocerca; species Schistocerca piceifrons. Next base: position 158,247,732 of record NC_060138.1, on the reverse strand, counting down.
ACAGGCGATGAAACGTGGATTCAATACTTCGAATCAGAAACGAAACGACAATCCGTGGATTGATGCCACACCACCTCTCCTCCGAAGAAAAATTTCAAAGCCGCACCCTCAGCTAGTAAAGTCATGGCGACGGTCTTCTCGGAATCTGAAACAGTTATTTGTTTGATATCCTTCCTCATGATGCAACTATCAACATTAAAGTGTGTTATGCGACCCTCAGGAAATAGAAGAAACGACTCTAGCATGTTTGCGTCACCACGAAAATGCAAACGAACTTCTCCTTTTCCATGACAAAGCAAGGCGTCAGACAAGTCTGCGCACCATAGAGGAGCTCGCGAAACTTCATTGAAATCTTCCACATCCACCCTTTAGCCATGAACTCGCACCTTCCGACATCCGTCTGGCCCATTGAAGGATGCATCCTGCGGGAACCAGTACATGGATGATGGGGAGCTTACTGATACAGCAATTCGGTGGCTCCAACATCGACCAGTAGAGCCGTATCATATAGGCCCTTCGAGAAAGGTATCATAAGGCCGTCGCATTAAACGAAGATTATGTTGAATAATAGGGGAATAATATGGTGCATTAGAATCCTGAAAAAAATATGTTGCTTTACTTATTGAACACCACTCGAGTCCAGTTCGCCATCGACAGTGGGCGGAGAAACTGTAACAGTGCCAACCACTCGTGCTGGTCAAACGTGAGGAAATACATTGAACAATCTTCAGGCCGAAGATCCCGAGACGAAAACCAATAAGCGACACGCCTTAAAGAAAACCCCTTGATGAAAGAAGTATTCGTTTGACAGCAACTGAAATTACGGAAGATATGAAAGATTTCTACTTGATGCAGAGATAAAAACAAATTTGTCACACGTGTCAGTGCTTTATGCTGAAGTTATGTCTTTCTGGCAATACCGTGGACCGTTTCTCTACAGAAATATACAGTCTTTATCAGAAGCCACGAGCTAAACTTATAAACTGAAGTTACCTCCAACACACTCATTCTCCAAATTTGTGTTCATAGTTGCGAAAACAAAGAGCTCGCATAAGGTGATTTCGAAAGAAAGTCGTAGTTGAAATGAAACGAGCGTGTGGAATTGTTGGCCGGAAGGCCCCATCCGGAGAAGATCGGCCGCCGAATGCAAGTCTTATTTCAGCCGACGAAACATTGGCTAACTTGCGCGCTGGCGATGAGGATGAAATGATGATGAGGACAACACAACACCCAGTCCACGAGTGGAGAAAATCTCCAACCTGGCCGGGAATCGATCCCGGGCCCTCTGTGGTAGTTAATGTTGCAGGTTTATACAGCCTACACGATCAGTCAAAAGTCTGGTACTCTTGGAATGGCACATAAATACTTCTAAACGTAAAGTGACAGCAGAAAACTGGTTCTTACTTCTGAAATGATGCGAGACAGATGCACAGAGATACCATTCATATGGGCGATTTCATGGTGGCAAATGGCTCTGAGCACTATTGGACTTAACATCTGAGGTCATCAGTCCCCTAGAACTTAGAACTAGTAAAACCTAACTAACCTAAGGACATCACACACATCCATGCCCGAGGCAGGATTCGAACCTGCGACAGTAGCAGTCTCGCGGTTCCGGACTGAAGCGCCTAGAACCGCTTGGCCACCGCGGCCAGCGATTTCATGGTATCTAGGGCTATTTAGCGAGCAATTATTTGGTAATCATTTAGAAATTACAGTTGTCACTTACCGCTGTCGTCACCTTCAACAGTGGACACTGACGCTGGATAACAGGTGGCTCTTTATCCCATGGAAATGTTAGTGGTTCACAGTCCTCCCACGAATTTGTTTCAGCGAACATATCCAGCGATGTATCGCTTCTCAATATATGAAGAAGATCCTCTGAACATATGAAGCTGAAAATCCTGTAAACCACATTAGTAGCTGTAGGTTTAATGCTGCTGATGTCCATGTGCAATACGGAGGTACGTAGTAAGTATGTACATAATTTCCATCACTCTTAAGAGCTGAAAACACGTTAAACGAGGTCAATATGGTATTTGTTAGTCAAAAATGTGTCCACAGGCATTTACGACTGCATGTTGAGGATCTCGGCTGGAAGTAGAACAGTACGAAATTCATCTTAGTATGTTGCTAGCATTGGGTAACAGCAAAATGTGAAGTAGGAAACATAAAAAACGTGAAACATTTTGTTTATTTACATGTTTTCATGTATTGTATTCAGGGCCATTTTTCACCATTCAAAAAGCAAGCAGTCATTTTCCAAAACCTATGATAAGGTACAAATTTGTAATTTATCCTTAGACATCTTCCAAACAGTTCTTCAGAGAGCTGGACGTGCCGTCAATAACCTTATGCCACAAGTAAAGCTAATGGCATGTTTATGAATAATTAAATGTTTTCGTACCATATAAACTCTATTACTACACTGTGAAATGTAGTTAAAGGAATACTTTTTCGAAAACCCGTTTGTCTGTCATTATGGTGCACAAGTTTTGGTTCGACGGCGCTTCAAGCAGCAAGGTGTCGACACATGCGAAAAAAGACCAGAGCTGAGAAGTTCATATGACGTGTAAGGTGGATTGATTATGTCGCATTGATATCAAATTTCATCACAATTCTGCCCAACGCAACCGCGGACGTGTTACACGATGAGAAGGTCGTCACAGCTCCTCTTACTCACATTTCTACCCCCCCCCCCCCTCCCCTTTCTTTTGACGTATCTGCGATGGAGGTCAGAACCGTGACATCCAGTGTTGGAATCTCGCGATTTTTTATGAGTGGCCGAGGAAGAGGTTTCAGACACATTGCCGCTCACACTCGACGTGGAAAGGCCTCAGAAAGTGTCATCAAGGTGAAAAGGGATGGTTTCAATGACGCCTTTTATGCTACTGCCAAGGCCTTTTCGTGTCCATTCTAAGAGGCGGTCACCCACAAGAAGCTGCATGTTTCCAGCGCTGGGTGTCGCGGTTCTGACCTCCATCGCAGATATGTCAAAAGAAAGGGTGGAGGGTGTAGAAATGTGATTAAGAGGAGCTGTAACGACCTTCCCATAGTGTAACACGTCCACGGTGGCGTTGGGCAGAATTGTGGTGAAATTTGGTATCAATGCGACATCATCAGTCCACCTTACGCGTCATATGAACTTCTGACCTCTGGCCTTTTTCGTGTGTGTCGACACCTTGCTGTTTGAAGCTTCATCGAGTCCAAGGGTGATGTTGCACAACGCCTCGCTTTTTCATCATTACAGAGGAAGTCTGTAGGCATCATTGAGCCAAATTTCAAACTTACACGTACCAGTGTGCTCAGTTATGGGGTTGCGTAGTGTATTTAACTGTACAACGACTATGACAGTAGTACACTCAGTTACACGAGGGCTATCCACAAAGTACATTACGTTTTGGAATTAAAAATAAATAAAGCATTGGAAATTTTTTTTATTATATGCAGATGAAAGCCACACTTAAATACTACTTTTCTACATAGTTGCCATTTAAATTAAGGCAATTATCGTAGCGATGGACGAGCTTGGAAATTCCTTAGTCGTAAAATTCGGCCGCCTGCGCCTTCAACCATGTGGTTACCTCTTTTGGGACAGAAAAGGTGTGATTTTTGTGGATTTCCTGGAAAGAGGCACTACAATAAACTCTCAAAGGTATTGCCAAACTCTGCGCAACCTCAGAAGAACAATACAAACAAGCGCAGGGGAAAGTTGGGCTCAAAGATCTTGCTGATTCACGACAACTCCCGGGCCCACACGGCAAATGCCACTCGTGAAGTTCTCGAATCTTTTAAGTGGGAGTTGTTTCCTCATCCGCCGTACAGTCCCGACCTGGCACCGAGCGACTTCTACTTATTCCCAGCAATGAAGAAGTGGTTGGCTATGCAGCATTTTGATGACGACTCACAGCTTCAAGAAGAGGAAACCACGTGGTTGAAGGCGCAGGCGGCCGAATTTTACGACGAAGGAATTTCCAAGCTCGTCCATCGCTACGATAAGTGCCTTAATTTAAATGGCAACTATGTAGAAAAGTAGTATTTAAGTGTGGCTTTCATCTGTATATAATAAAAAAATTTCCAATAGTTTATTTATTTTTAATTCCAAAACGTAATGTACTTTGTGGATAGCCCCCGTATGTACAGGTTTTCTAAATCTACTGTTAATCACTAAACGTACATTATACGCGAATTGTGGTGGCAATCATTAAAACAAAGGCGTTTTTTCTTGCACCGGTATCTTCTCATGAAATTTCAATCGCCAATTTAATCCTTTAAATGCTAAAATATTTTGTTGACCCTCACCTACAAGGGGAGAAATGCTTATCGTAATAAAATAAGAGAAATCAGAACTCGCACTTGAAGATTTAAGTATTCGTTTCTCCCGCGTGTAGTTTGAGAGTGAAACGGTAGACAAACAGCTTGAAGGTGGTTTGATGAACCCTCCCCGGCCGCTGTGACCGAGCGGTTCTAGGCGCTTCAGTCCGGAACCGCGCTGCTGATACGGTCGCAGGTTCGAATCCTGTCTCGAGCATGGATGTGTGTGATGTCCTTAGGTTTAAGTAGTTCTAAGTCTAGGGGACTGATGACCTCCAATGTTAAGTCCCATTGTCCTTAGAGTCATTTGAACCATTTTTGATGAACGCTCTGCGTGGCATTTGATTGTGAATTGGAAGGTAATCATGTATATGTAGAAACAGGTTTAGTAATAATTAAAAGTGGTTGTTTACCTGTGGGTTTTGATCTGCATAGGCTCATAGCACTCATTCACTGATTTGGATTCTGTCATTTAATCAATTGTCAGTTCAAAAAATCAATATTCAAACTATTACAGAACTTATTACGATAATAAATGAACATTCCACACTGCACTAAACACAAGAAAATAACTGACTATACTACTGCAAAGCTTCAAAAGATTTGCAAACTTTCTTATACTGAAAACAGTAAAACAGTATTACACAGCAAGAAACATTTTTTTAAGTTCATTCTATTGTATGAAGAAAAATTTTAATTAATATCTCTCCATAAGAAAGCTTCTAGTATCTCAAAGTACTCGACAAGTAACGGATAATTAGCGACAGAGCGCATATCCAAAGTGAGGTGATTTCACTTGCAGCGTAAGTTAGTGCTACTCAAGAAACAACTTTTATTATGAACCAGTGAAAGCCTTCATGACTGGCAGGAAGCACAGCACCGATGACAGTGATTAATGTTACAATCGAGACATTCGCTTTCACTAGAACGACGCTCTTTGTGGTCATACACCAACGGTTATGTGTTCAACGAGATCGCGGTGGATATGAGCCACCGTCTTTGAGTACCGGTCTGTCCGTCGTGCACGAAGACGCGGCCCTAGCTAGCCCCTTCCCTTTTCGCTGCTGTCGCCTCTTGCTCCTCTACACCGCCGGGCGTTATCTCAAGACGCCAGCCGAAACCGCAGTCGCGCCCCTCCGGAGAAACCGCCCACCGATGCATCAATAAGACCGCCCGAACACGGTTAAGAAAACCCGCATCGCAAATACCTCGGCTTAGCAATAAGAAACAAGTAATTATGTTGCGACCTCGCACGCCGCGCGCAGGCAGAGAGGGCGAGAGATTAGCGCGGTGTAGTTTATAAAGGGAATCCCCGAGAGGACGGAAGGAGCCGGCGTGTGCAGAGAGCTCAGTCTATTAGCAGCTGTGGGAAGGCGGCCAACTAACTTAAGGCGGGGATCAGCGCTATCTGCCAGAGGAGTCCGCTACAAATTACGGGGGCCGAGTGCCCTCCAAATTAGATAAACCGGCCCTCCCTGCCGGGCCCGCGGGTAAAGTGCGTCCGCCCACTATCGGAGAGCGCGCACCGGACGATAAATATTTCAGTGGCTTCGTGTGTGAAGACATTCGCTTCTCTGGACTTTCCTCTGCTGGACCGAGTCACTGCGAAAGCATATCCAATCTGTTAGCGACGACTGTGAACCGAGTTTCCATCTACAGGTTATAATGGGCATAAATGAAGATATTTTTATATGTGGTACCTCAATGTGAAAGTTGTTTTTACTCTGCATCGAACAGTCTTCCCACAGACAATTCACAAACTTTATGACCTGATATTTTCTGCACAGTCGTCACTGCATCACTAAGAGGACTACGTCTGTCACTATAGGTAACCATTCTGCTCCGACGTGTCGCCACTTCGACAGTCGACATTCGGAGGACAATAAGCATTAACGGCTTACTCTTGGCCATGTATAGCTGGCACAGGTTACGGTGGCCGATGTGCAGTGACCAGTTTTCTTCCACAGCGCAGGGCGAGTTCATTCGTTTGTTCAGAAGGGGAGGCCGATAAGTGTTTTCCATCTTTCGGCCAGTCAGCGATGACAGAATCGCAACTTACGATTATAAATGTTGCTCTTTTGTTGAATTTGGTTCGTAAAGTGATATAGACTCAAACGCATGTCGGTTTCATCACTGCAGTGGTTTCACCGGAATAGTGCTGAAGCGGGTTCGTTTCATTTCTTCAAATCTCTCAGATAGCTGCACCAGGTAGTTACAGATCAAGAAATGTAATGGCAACATTTTATTATTTTCTTCTACTCACAATCCGTTTTTCAACGAAGATTTTAAATAGATGAAGAACTCTGCTGCGGCAAAATTTCTTACGTAGTTTGTGCTATTCGATATTTTGCCTTTTGTGTAATGTTTTAATTGCCCTAGATATTGAAAAGAAGACACAATGAAGACAACTTGCTGTGAAGTAAACAAGATCTAGACCAACAGTTCATTTGTCGTCCTTTCAAACGATGAGACTAAGAAAGATGAAAACAATAATATGTCTCTCCACTTAATTACATTCAAAACGAGTTTAATAACAGGTACAGAATTTTCGAAGTTAACTGAGGCCAAGATGAACTCTGAAATTAATTCAGGTTTAGCAAGAAGATCTCAGGTTCTACAATTATAAGCCACAAATACACTAGCCCCAAGATGTAAACGAATAACGATACAGAGTGTCGATGATGTCGTAGTGTAGTGCAGGAAGTGGTTTCATTTGTTTTCTGTCATAATTACACAAACTCTCGTAGCAGCACATGTGTGTCATCACAACGACTGGCTAACATTGATCCCTCGACCTGGGGTAGATATAGTGGATCGGCAGGCTGTCTACATTTAAGTTTTCCGAGGTCTTCTTAAATCTCTCTGTTAAAGCCTTTGAATAGACCACGGCCGATTTCCCAAAGAAGAAAGTACTCTAGTTCTAATGACCAAGTCGTCGACAGTCCAGTAGCTATTATCCCCTTCTATTTCTTTCCCAAGTTCATTCATATTTAGGTTATTACATGGAAGGGACACTACTGACAGCGTTCGAATACGTGACGCAATGAGAGAGAGAGTCGAGAATGTCTACACCAGTCAATATGTTAGTGGCCTCCAAGTGATCTTCCGATCTTCCATTGCGACATGTTGCACGTGCATTCAAACTGATGTAACAACATTCATAGCATAAAGAAAACGAAGTATTTCGTGCCGGCCGCTGTGACCGAGCGGTTCTAGGCACTTCAGTCTGGTACTGCGCGACCGCTACGGTCGCAGGTTCGAATCCTGTCCCGGGCATGATGTGTGTGATGTCCTTAGGTTAGTTAGGTTTAAGTAGTTCTAAGTTCAAGGGAACTGATGACCTCAGATGTTAAGTCCCATACTGCTCAGAGTCATTTGAACGATTTGAAGTATTTCATCGGTTTTGAATGACTACCTTTCTCCTTCTACCAGAGTACTTACCGGTACGCATACCCAAACGAGGAGCATACTTTCCTGTGAAATTCCTCGATGATATCTCAGCGACAAATGACCGCGATAATTGAAAGTAAATTATGAACCTGTAATGGTACTTCGCCTGTTGAGAGGTGTAACATCCCTATATTGCAGCTGCTACAATAAACGTAACTAAATGCAAAATATTCCACTTTAGAGTGCTGCTTAATTATGCAGAAGAATTGGGTATTAGAAATAGAAGCATCTCACACCCCCTATTTGGGAAACTAAGAAACGAGTAATGCCTGTTCGGGCGAGACATTGTCTTAGTTCGAAGCAATGATTTCGACACAACTTGATGAGTCACTCATTAAACTGCTACAACATTAACAACAATACAGTTATGAGGAAATTGCCATCTGAATGAAACATTCGCTTGAGATTTAAAATTTACTGTCGGTCTGCTCCAGAGCAACAACAAACCATTACGAGTTTCATACTGGCGGGAGCTACGTGCAGTCTAGCGGAATCGTCCGAGACGGTCGCGGGAGGGAAATGCTAGCCTTAAGTGCAGTTCTTGCCGTGATAAGACTCCTTAATTTTTTCCTACCGAGCGAGTTCGAATGCGAGTCGTCGAAAAAGTCTAATCGTTATCAGGCGGCGCGGCCCAGATCGTGCTTTTGGGCCGTCGAGGGGAGCGAATCTAAATCCGGTCGCGGCAATTAAAGGCGCTGCAGCGGCACACGCGACGCGCGTTCCTCAGCCTCGCCCCCTCCCCCAGCCCCGGAGCCAGCCGGCCCGAACGAATTCCATTCACCCCGCTACTCCATCTCCGCCCCGCGCCAGGAGTTACTCCACCCTTTCTGCGCCCCCGCTGCCTCTGGATCCTCACGGCGCTCTTGACGGGACTGGCTACACTCGCCTGAAAATTGCCCTTAACAAGAGGGGGGGATACGGATACGGACATAAAAAAGTACGTCCCTATGCTAGAGGCGGGACGTCTGGGACGGAGTTCCAGTGCAGAGGTTGGCTTTCGTGAAATGGAGGACGCGCTCCTAATTAATACTCCGGTCCGTCCCGTTGAACGTCCCCAGTGCGAGACGTATTGTGTCCACAACAGTCGTCGCCATCAAGTCACTTGTTACTGTTTGGAGTTGTTACGTCTTGTCTTCGAATGTATCAGGTCCGCCTGAAGGTTTTCAGTATCCAACGGCAGCACAGACGTCTACGGAAGGAATCCAGTATCATCAAACATTTTTCTTAAAGTACAGGAATTACACCATTCCGACTATGAATCGACTCAACAAATGGATGTAGCTCGTCTTAACAAATATTGAGCTATATCGTTTCGTCAGCAGTTGACTGTATTCCAAATTCTCATTGGTGGAGTATCACATCTTAATTAACTCTCATAAAAAATCGGCTGGACTCTGGAGGAGCTAACGTTTTAGCAGTTGATTAACTAGACAGAAAGTTAATCAAACTGATTTTAGTTGCTGTGCGCCCTGTAGTCGAATGCCTTATTCTTTTCGAATATTTCTACTGTTTTGAATGGATAAAGAATATCAGGCTTCTGCATCCGTCCATCCATAGAGGTCAACTGACTACAGATGGGAGACTGATCGTGTCAGACATTTGGAGCCACCTTCAGTTCCCTGAGTGAGTGGTCAGCGATGAAACCTCTTCATGTTTATCTTGGTTGCCCGTAATTTATATCGCCGGAATATGTTGGATAGGTCAGCCTCACGGACTGCAGAATTGAATCTTTTAGTACTCTTTAACAATCACCTGCCACGTCTGTATGTTTTCAGTTTTCACTTATAGTATTTTCAGGGTATATTACTTGCGCGACCGGGAGTCAGTGGCACAGATTCCTATAGAATTTTGCCACCCATTTAGCCCGAGGGCTGGAGCTCAGGTTTCCTCATGGATAGTGACTCAATCATTCTGATCACAAAAATAGCGTAGCCTACTTCAAAGTTTTCATACTCGGTTCATGTCTCTAAAATTAATACGGAGCCGAACAACGAGGATCGTTGTCCCGAGTTCTCCAAAGTCACTATTACCATTCGGTTTCCAACACGTTCTTCTCAAGTACATTAGATACAGTCGATACTCTGTAAGGTAGTTACCATTTCCCTTGAATAGAAACTGTACATCACTTTAATCCTTCCTCCCATACTGTAGGAAAACTGTTACACTTTCCATTTGTTGCACTACTATTCGAGTTGCCTATTATTCTTGTATTATTATATGATAGACTTCCGAAGCTTTCTTCTCACTCAAACATCGCTTTGAGCTATAATGGGTCACCATTTAGTAACTAATACTAAGCTTCTGTCCTAATAAATAAGAGAGGGACATATGACTAATGACATAAATAGAACTTCCTTTGACAAGAGCAGCTGCAGCACATGCATTAATGTATCTCAACAGTACGCATCTTTGTATAGGTATTGCTTAGAGTTGATTGTTCTCACCTTTAACACGTACAATAGTAACAAAACTGTGACGGTAGTATAGTTTCGGGATATACTAAACTAAAGCGCCAAAGAAACTGGTGTAGGCATGCGTATTCAAATACAGAGATACGTAAACAGGCAGAATATGACCCTGCGATCAGCAACGCCTGTATAAGACAACAAGTGTCTGGCGCAGTTGTCAGATCGGCTACTGCTGCAATAATGGCAGGTTATCATGATTTAAGTCAGTTTGAACGTGGTGTTATAGTCGGCGCACGAGCGATTGGACATAGCATCTCCGAGGTAGTGATGAAGTGGAAATTTTCCCGCACGACCATTTCACGAGTGCACCGTCAATATCAGGAATCCGGTAAAGCATCAAAACTGCATCATGGCTGCGGCTGGAAAAAGATCCTAAAACAATGGGCCCAACGACGACTGAAGAGAATCGTTCAACGACGCAGAAGTGTGACGCTTCCGAAAATTGCTGCAGATTTCAATGCTGGGCCAATAACAAGTATCAGCGTGCGAACTGTTCAACGAAACATCATCGACACGGGCTTTGGGAGTCGAAGCCCACTTGTGTGCCCTCGATGACAGTACGACATAAAGCTTTACGACTCACCTGGACCCGTCAACACCGACATTGGACTGCTGATGACTGGAAACATGTCTGGTTGGACAAGTCTCGTTTCAAATTGTATCGAGCGGACGGAAGTGTACTGGTTTGCAGACAACCTCATGAATCCATGGACCCTGCATGTCAGCAGGTGACTCTTCAAGCTGGTGGAGGCTCTATAATGGTGTGGGGCGTGTGCAGTTGGAGTGATATGGGATCCCTGATACGACTAGATACGACTCTGACAGGTGACACGTTCGTAAACATCCTGTCTGATTCACCTGCATCCATTCATGGCCATTGTGCATTCCGACGGACTAGGACAATTCCAGCAAGATAATGCGACACTCTACACGACCAGAATTGCTACAGAGTGGCTCCAGGAACACTCTTCTGAGTTTGAACACTTACCCTGGCCACCAAACTCACCCGCCATGAACATTATTGAGCATATGTGGGATGCCTTGCAGCATGCTGTTCAGAAGAGATCTCCACTCCCTCGTACTCGTACGGATTTATGGACAGCCCTGCAGGACTGATGGCAGGGGTATCAGTTTCTTTGGCTTTTCAGTGTACAATAACATCCTGAGGCTCTGAAACTTCGTCTTACTGGAAATAACCTGGGCGCTTCCTGGTACGTATAACCACGTGAATTGTGTTCTCAGCTTACAGGGTCTGTTTAAAAGTTTTTCGGGTTTTGGGTATCCAGGTCATTTGGAACACAGCCGCGGAAATAAATTTCATTAGAGGACTAACATCCTCATGTTCTATTAAAGTTATTCAGGAGGACCACATACAATCTTAAGTACGATAGCGGCATCTGTGTCTCAAGTACTCACGTCGCGCTGTATCGACACGGCTGTAACTCTTTGTTGTAAAATCTATAGAATGTGGCTGTAAGACGAGAACTTGCGGAGTAATATCCTGATGTCAGCTGCGGCTGATGCTGCTGAAGGGTCGTTAACTGCAGCACACGCAGGGGGGAATTGCACTGGAAGGATGCTGAGGTTCGGGAGGGGAAGGAGGCTGCAACTCGCCGATTCAGCAAACTGGGCAGCTATTTACATAAATGTGCGCGCACCGGAATTTGCATGCGAAACAATAGCAATTGGCGGCGGCCGAGTAATTAGGCCCAAGACGCCAGGCCCGACAACGTCACGGAGGTGCCGTCGGCGCCCCTGGGTCGATAGGCAGCCTCCATCCCCGGACGGCCGCAGGCTGGCAGGACGTTCCGCTGCCCCCGGCCGTCCGATAATTGAGTCAAGAATCACTAATTAAACGGGCCCACTGGCCACTCTGAAGGGCTGCCGTGTATTTCTGTAAGCGGAATCAATGTATCGACGTAACGAGTAGGGTGGCTTCCACCGGAAGACGGCGGCCGGGGCGACGGGCCCATAGTTGATGGCAGAACCAGAGTGCCTCCGGAGTGCTTACAAGGGAACCTCCCCATCGCACCCCCCTCATATTTAGTTATAAGTTGGCACAGTGGATAGGCCTTGAAAAACTGAGAACAGATCAATCGAGAAAACAGGAAGAAGTTGTGTGGAACTATGAAAAAATAAGCAAAATATACAAACTGAGTAGTCCATGTGAAATACAGGCAACATCAAGGAGAATGTGAGCTCAGGAGCGCCGTGGTCCCGTGGTTAGCGTGAGCAGCTGCGGAACGAGAGGTCCTTCGTTCAAGTCTTCCCTCGACTGAAAAGTTTAATTTTTTATTTTCAGACAATTATCAAAGTTCAGGCACTCACACATAATCAACTTTGCTCTCCAAAATTCCAGGACAGATTTAGTTATAAGTTGGCACAGTGGATAGGCCTTGAAAAATTGCTTGAACATATGCAGGATTTGACGGTCTGCACACGGAAAGATTTGAAACCGATAAAAACATATGTTTTGACAGAGCACAGGGAAAACTGTGCGACTGTGAAACTGTTGCATTCATTTGTTGCAGTTTATGTGACAAACTCTTATGTTTTCATCACTTTTTTGGGAGTGATTATCACATCCACAAGAAAACCTAAATCGGGCAAGATAGAAGAATCTTTTTACCCATTCGCCAAGTGTACAAGTTAGGTGGGTCGACAACATATTCCTGTCATGTGACCCACATGCCGTCACCAGTGTCGTATAGAATATATCAGACGTATTTTTCTGTGGAGGAATCGGATGGCCTATGACCTTGCGATGAAATGTTTTCGGTTCCCATTGGAGACGCACGTCCTTTCGTCTATTAATCGCACGGTTTTGCAGTGCGGTCGCAAAACACAGACGCTAAACTTATTACAGTGAACAGAGACGTCAATGAACGAAAGGACAGATCATAACTTAGCGAAAATAAAAAAAAGTAAACTTTACACTCGAAGGAAGACTTGAACCAAGGACCTCTCGTTCCGCAGCTGCTCACGCTAACCACGGGACAACAGCGCTCCTGAGCTCACAGTATCCATGATGTTGCATATCTTACGCATGGACTACTGAGTTTGTATATTTTGCTTATTTTTTTCATAGTTCCACACAACTTCTTCCTGTTTTCTCGATTGATCTGTTCTCAGTTTTTCAAGGCCTATCCACTGTGCCAACTTATAACTAAATCTGAGGGGGTGCGATGGGGAGGTTCCCTTGTTAGATCACTGACCACCACGTGCCTTACGTGCCGTAGCGCGCTCTATCTGCCAAGTTCTAGGACATGCCATCTAGACCAGTGGTCGTCGAACTTTCTTGCTTAGAGCCGTTATCAACAATGTACGGCGACTTTCCGAGCCGTACAGGAAGAGAGGGCGGTTGCGGTACAAGGGAGGGTGTGAAGTGGCCGCTTAAAGTCATATTCAGTTTTCACCAAACCATGGCTACTGACAGAAGCTTAACAGTTACACATTTTCAATATCATACGATGTCACACCAAACTTTTTAAAGTCAAACGGGTAGTGACGTACTGTAAATACAGGCATTTTTCTGGTAGCTTATGTAGTGACCAGTTTTCTGTACCGCTCTGTGGCCAGTGCCGTCGCAACAGTATCCCATGTTTGATTTTCTGATTTCCAGAAACTTCTTTTAGGCATCTTCACGCCCTAGTATCTGAAAGAATACCAAGCGGCTGCAGCAGACCGGTTTCAATCGCACTTTTCTATTAGATCAAATACAAAAATTGGTTCAAATGGCTCGAAGCACTATGGGACTTAACATCTGAGGCCATCAGTCCCCTAGACTTAGAACTACTTAAATCTAACTAACCTAAGGACATCACACACATCTGTGCCCGAGGCAGGATTCGAACCTGCGACCGTAGCAGCACCTCGGTTTCGGACTGAGGCTCCTAGAACCGCTCGGTCACAGCGACCGGCTGAATATAACAGAAGAGAGCCAGTTTTAAGTAATATAACTTAATTAATTAGGATTTGTCACAAAGGGACAGATTGTCAGATGATAGTGTTGTATATAAAAGGATTTAGAAGTCAATTTAACTGTTGTATTATGCGTGTTTTTTGGAAGCAACTAACTGCTATTGGGGTGACCACCTCGACCCGACGAGTAGTGTGGCCACTTTTCCTGATGTGACGTAATGATCAAGCCTCTTTTATTTCTCTGCATAATCACTTTCATTATTGAAAATTTGTCACATCTATCCACGAGCTTTCGAATTTCCGTTTTGTATTCGCCTGCCGCCGTCCACAGTGCGTTTTTCACTTCGATATCTCCCCCAAAACGTTTCTCGCCCAGAAACCTTTTTTAGTGCCGTGCAAGGCTTCTTGCACGAATTCGTTATTCACTTGACATTTCAAATTGTGATAAGCATTTCACACCTCTTTCCCCCTACTATCTCGTTCGTTACTGCTTCGCCCTACACTTCTTTTAATTGGCGGTAGATTTCATCACACATAAAATCAGTGAAAAATCTGTCTAGATCGCGATAGGTCTTTTATTACATCTACATCTACATCTGCATCTACATCAGCCGGCCGTGGTGGACGAGCGGTTCAGGGCACTTCAGTCCGGAACCGCGCAACTGCTACGGTCGCAGGTTCGAATCCTGCCTTGGGCATGGATGTGTGTGATGTCCTTACGTTTGTTAGGTTTAAGTAGTTCTAAGTTCTAGGGGACTAATGACCTAAGATGTTAAATCCCATAGATCTCAGAGCCATTTGAACCATTTGCATCTACATCCGCATGATTACTCTGTAATTCACAGTTAAGTGTCTGGCAGTGTGTTCATCGAACAATCTTCAACCTATTTCTCTACCGTTCCACTCTCGAACAGAGCGTGGAAAATGAACTCTTTCTGTGCGAGCTCTGATTTCTGTTATTTTGTAATGATGATCATTCCTCCCTAAGTCGGTGGGCGCCTACAAACTATTTTGACACTCCGAGGAGAAAGTCAATGATTGACATTTCATGAGAAGATCCTGCGGCAACGAAAATCGTCGTTGTTTTAAGTATTGCCACTCCAGTCCAGAACTGCCCTTCTTTGAACTTTTTCACGTCCTCTGTCGACCCTATGTGATGTGGATCCCACACCGCACAGCCGTACTCCAGAAGACGACGTACAAGCGTAGTGTGGACAGTCTTTAGTAAATATGTTGCATTTTCTCAGTGTTCTGCCAAGAAATCGTAATCTCTGGTTTGCTTTATGTACAACGTTGTCTATGTGATCGTTCAGAATTAAGTATTGGTAATTTTAATCCGTAAGAACTTATGGATTACAATTACTAATAACTTAATATTTCCTGATGACTTCACCGCAGTATTGCTCTAACTGGGTCTCCGTCCTCCTCTGTTTTCCTCTGCGAGACGTTTTATTGTGCTTAATCGTGAGCAGTGACTTTTGTTCACTTGTGAATCATATATTAGTATAACTGTACTACGGAAAAATGTTTAGTGTACAATAATAAATGAGAACATGTGTTTCCGTACTGTTGTAATTCCAATGATTCCTTTATGCGAGTCTCACATTCTTCATTTGATAATAGCATCCTACGGCTCCTTAGTTGAACATAAATGCAAAGACGGCTATTCAGAATTCCCAATTTAACTCAGGTTATGACAGTTTCATTTCTGACGAAGAGAAGGAGTCGTTGGCAAGTGAAGATTAGGCAGTGCCTGGTCACCCCTGCCTGGTCTTCTGAATTAAACAGATTAAAGAGCTATCCCGTCAGCCAGGCCGAAGCTCCAACTGTGGAAGCAAAATTGCCCTTTTCCGATAACTTTAATCTGTGCCGGCGGGAAGAGAAAGTCGTAATTAAGATTGCCCCTCGCTATCGAAATAATCAACGCATTCATAATAAACAAAACTTCAGTAAAAATTCTATTGATGTCTATCTCATGAATACAAAAACAGAGAAACGCTTACAGTGATTTAAAAGATACTGGAATCCTGGAACCCCAGGATCATTTTTCACATTTCTAGGAAAGTAGTCAATATTACAAACAAAGCAACGTTTTTACAGAAATGTCAGAATTAACTTATGTTTAGTTATAATAAATGAGCAAGCAATAAAACGTGATGCATAAAAAATTAACAAATAATAGATTTCATATTCGTGGAAAGTTGTTACAAAGGAAAGACGGGGTGAAGAATCCGTGACTACATACAAGCCGGTATATACCTTCCATTACATTACGTACCAGAAAAGTTGTTTCTAACGTAACAGGGTATAAACAATTATATCTCACAAGCTCTATGAAGGAAGACATATCATACTCGTTCTGCGCGAGAACAACTGCTGCCCGTACACCAATGTACATGATTTCATCTCACTAGTTTCTGCAGTATTTGTGCCATATGTACGTAGAAATTTTATAGAGTCTTGAGCAAAGACAGTCGGTGGCTAATACTGACGGTAGTAGAAAACTCTTCTGCTTAACTACTCCACTTGCAGCCTGTTACGAATCATAGCGGCTGATCTGACATTTCTCCGGACAACGATCCTCTGTGTATGAATTTCTGTCTCATTTACTTTGAGTCGATCTTAGTACTTTTTCAAGGAGTTCACTTTAAGCCTATGGCTTTGTTGTACTTTCTAGTAGATAGAGAACTACTTCGACACTAGAGGACTGCACCCACTATTTATTCAAACAAAATATCTGGTTGAATTTATTGAGCTTGCCTGAATGTTTGATGTGTATACATTGGTCTGTCCTTCCTTCTGTATTCTCTGTTTTTGAACTATACACACATTACTTCAAAAATCGCTCTGGCCACTATGGGACTTAACATCTGAGGTCATCATTCGCCTAGAACTTAGAACTACTTAAACCTAACCAACCTAAGAACATCACACACATCCATGCCCGAGGCAGGATTCGAAACTGCGACCGTAGGGGTCGCGCGGTTCCAGACTGTAGCGCCTAGAACCGCTCGGCTGGCCGTAACATAGTCCTGGTATCTCTGAAGTATCTAGAGGGAACACGGATAAAATGATAAAACTGTCATCAGGCCGAAGGTTGGTTTGCTTATCCAGGAATGGTCCTATTGGATGTAGTATGCCATTGCCTTCCTCGAACCTTTCAGCTGATTTACGCAGCCAATTGTCAACGACCTTGCCGCAGTGGTAACACCGGTTCCCGTCAGATCCCCGAAGTCGACAGCTGCCGAGCTTGGCTAGCACTTGGAGGGGTGACCGTCGTGTCTACCGAGTGCTCTTGGCAACTGGGATACACTCAGCCTTTGTGAAGCCGATTGAGGAGCTACTTGATTGAGAAGTAGCGGCTCCGGTCACGGCAACTGACAACTGCCCTGAGCGCGGTGTGCTCCTCCATATCCGCATCCAGTCACGCGTAAAGATGAGGATGACACGGCGGTCGGTCAGTACCGTTAGGTCTTTCTAGACCTGTTCGGGCGGAGTTAATTACGCAGCCAGTTATAGGCGAACCTACAGTTTAACGTGGACTCCGAACCACTCTATAGCTGGGCATTTTCACACTAACAGGTAAAGAACTGGTAAGTATGACACCTATAATTTATGAACAGAGTACTTGAATTGAATATCCGCACAGATTGGTGCGCGACCGTTTCACATGACATAACCCCGCAGACTTGAACGCCCCAGTCATCTTACAGCGGTGCAGGAAAAGTAAGCACTGCCTGCAGAGGGAACATTTCTGTCAGCGCGGCGGCCCCTCCACGGGCCGCGGAACATTTGTCACCACAGAGCTGGCGCGTCGCGTCACCCTGTGTTCCGCAGCGTGACTCGCACGCACGCACGAACTCACGCACCGTGTAGACACCTTCCGCCGTTGGCCCTCGCACTTCCGGCCGAGTGACGAGGGAAACCCGCCATTCGGAAGAAATGTGATCGATGAGAGTGCGCCGCCTCTCCTTGTATGTGTTTGTTCTGGCAGAAGTGACGGCCTCGGGGTGTTTGCGAAAACGGAGCTCTCCGGTGTGGGGGAAGGCGTGGACTGACTCTCGGAGTTTTGACGTGTGCCACTGAGGTCTGTGGATGTGAATAGCACAATATAGGATAAATCTATGTATTCCTGGATCGTACACTTGGTAGCGGTCCAGCAACTCAAAAGTTATTTAAACCTGTAAATACTATGATACGGTCGTTTCAGTACCTTTTCATAACCACTACTCGAATTGCTGCTAAGGTGATTATACAATGTAGCAGTTATTTGTGTCTTTTTTATTTTCTAAGATGAATCCTTTAAAAAGTAATATATCTGCTTCAACAATGTAATTGAAAGGTTTAAATTCTTGTTCCAAATACAACATTTTTAACAAGACAAGAGAAAGGACCGCTTTTCACTTAAGTATTCATTATTACGTCTAAAGTGCCGGGTTCGATTACCCGCCCTGTTGGGGATTTTCTCTACCCGGGGACTGGATGTTTGTGTTGTCCTTATCATTTCCTCATCATCATCATCATTCGTGGCTAGATTGGACTGTGTAAAAAAACTTGGACCGTGTAAACATTGGAACTTAATACGGGCGCTGACAACCGCACAGTTGAGCTCCCCACAAACCAAACACCATCAACATTATGTCTGAAATGTGACGGATACATATAAGATGTAATAACTTAAACTGCTTACTGGATTACTCGATGAAAAATCACGATTGGTAAATCTCTGGTAAATCACCTCTTTACTAAAAGCTTGTCACGGAAAATTTGAACTGTGTTGCCCACTAAATAACACACGATGCTGCTAGGGAGGACTCGTGTTTACATACAAACAGAATATGGAAACACTTGGTCCATATTTTATCATCAGGCAACAATAACTGCAGCAGAGCTGGGTTAAGGTGTCCGTCATACCATCAACTCACTCGCCTAGAAGCAAAACAGATTATAACGTATTCTTCAGTATTTCTGTCGGTCTGAAAATCCGTTCACCTCAGCATCGCTATGTTCACGACGCAGGTATCTCTCAAATAATCGCTGCAGAAACAACAAAACTGTTATTCTCTTTTCACACCACAGACACAGAGCATCAGGATGATTGCCATACAGAATCGAAACACACCTTGACAGTCGTAATTACTATTTTCTCCAGGCATATAAGAGTCCAGTGTTATATAAACCAGTGCTTGAAATCAGCTGTGATGCGTTCTGAAACTAAATCAGACCCAGCCTTAAAAATTAAAAACGAGTCTTAAGTTACAATATGTAGAGCCAAGATGGAAAAACATAAACCGTTGATAAATTAACTCAGTTTTAAAATTATTAACACAAGTGACAGTTAAATAAAGAACTGAGGCTCTGGAAAGCACTTTACTCTTATATCCACGAAAATGAAACTGAAATAGAACATCAAGAGAGCAGCAAATCCAAAACACGTATAAATAAAATATTGTCCATTACGACTAGCTTAGAACGTCTACATAACTACACCGGCTCACGTGGAAATGGGACTGTTACAGAACACAGCATCTCTGTTTCAGAAATTAGTATTTTCTGGACGTCATATTCCAGCTACTTCACTTACTCTGAACGATCTCTACGGTCATAGGATAGCAGAGGTACCAGGTAATACGGATTTACTTATTCGAGTCCCACTCGAGTATGGCCGAGGGCTTTAATTGTACCGTCTCTGCGCGTGAGCTCTACAACCACAGCATGTGACAATAAAATCCACTGAAACGAAATATAACATTAACTTACTTCAAACAATTAATGAGCTTGCTGTATAGCGAAGGAGAAAAATTTCAGTTGGAAAAAAATACAAAGAAAGTACTCGGTGAATTTAGGCAATGCCTGGATGCCCTCTCATTGTTGTTACATCGACAGCAACTCGTAAAAACACTTGTAAACTATGATATGGTGGGCTAGCAAAAAAATTAAAATGTCTACATTCCAGAACACATAGCATTTCATGCACGCCATGTGCTTTACGATGACGAAGAAATTCTATTTTCAGTATGCTATTAATTGTATCACACATTCGCTGATACAACTGGCAAGACGTGAATAAGGCAAAACGTGAAACCTCCCTAGCCTTCAACGAATGGAGATTGCTTACATGCGGCTATTTGAAGCAAGTGGATTAAGAATAGCACCATCCTAGTCTAACTGAGAACGACAGACCCCTTGGTGATAATGCATGTCGCCTCATTGCAAAATATCATGAATGTAAATTACCAGAGGATAACAGAAAAATGTTGAGGATCCTCACAAACATCAACAAGGTTGACACGACAAAGGTGACATCATAGCTCTAAATCAACACCTAGAAAAACATCCTTACCGAGAGTAGGTGACAGGAAAACAGTATCGTTAGACATGGAGAGATCAAAAAAATAATTGTTCAAATGTGTGTGAAATCTTATGGGACTTCACTGCTAAGGTCATCAGTCCCTAAGCTTACACGCTACTTAACCTAAATTATCCTAAGGACAAACACACACACCCATACCCGAGGGAGGACTCGAATCTCCGCCGGGACCAGCCACA
Source organism: Schistocerca piceifrons (assembly GCF_021461385.2). Classification (NCBI taxonomy): domain Eukaryota; kingdom Metazoa; phylum Arthropoda; class Insecta; order Orthoptera; family Acrididae; genus Schistocerca; species Schistocerca piceifrons. The sequence goes on along the minus strand of NC_060138.1, from coordinate 158,227,030 downwards.
TAGTCTATGACTGCAGCGCCTCAGACCGCTCGGCTAATCCCGCGCGGCAAACATGGAGAGTACTCGACAATATGGTGGCTCGCCGCTCCGTGGTAACCTGATGCGCCTCTTTTCACTTTCCAAATAAATAGTAACTCCAAGAATTGTTACATGGTCTCATTATCAGTTGATACAGATTTACCCTACCATGAAAGCCAAGTCACGGAATGACGTAGCCCTGTTCCACGCTCGTTGCTCTCCTCAAACGTGATGACACGCAGAATCAATTCCCTTCCTATGAAAAGATTGGAACTTTATAGAGCTTTAAATCATAGCATCATATGCCAATTTCTTCATTCATCATCACTGGAAGAACTGTGTTGGAGCAAAACTTTCCACAAAGAATTCAGGAGATCCGCCTATCAGTTACCACGATAAATCTTCGTAATAAGGTGTGTATACGGTTTAAAGTACGTTAACTCGAAAAATGGCTCTGAGCACTATGGGACTTAACATCTGAAGTCATCAGTCCCCTAGAACTTAGAACTACTTAAACCTAACTGACCTAAGGACGTCACACACATCCACGCCTGAGGCAGGATTCGAACCTGCCCCGTAGCGGTCGCGCGGTTCCAGACTGAAGCGCCTAGAGCAGCTCGGCCACTCCGGCCGGCGTACGTTAACTACATTTGACCATTGTCGTTATTTTTATAACAGTCATTATGAGCCTAGTACAATATCGACGCGTTAACTGGCTTTCTATTGCGATGGCAAAAAAGTTTGTACAGTACGAGCATTTTATAATAGAGAAAAGTGGACTTATCAACGAATATACGGAAGCAAGGGGGCTTTTTCTTCAGTTTCAGACACGGCACGTAATTAAAACAAGTGTGAAAACAAGACGCTCGAATCATGTCGAAACGGTTCTCTGCAGTTCATCCTTTGAAATGAAATTTTCGCTCAAACAGCTTCGCCACCTCAGATTCAGGTCACTTGGAGCCAAGTGCATAATGTTCGGAGAACAATCCATTGTTTCTCATTTGACTCATAAAGGAAACTTTTCAACTGATGCAGCAGCTTGCGGTCGCGAATTTGCAGCCGAAAGACGTCTAACAACAGATGTGTCATCTTTTGTTCTCAATGGATCTCCGGAGCCTCTGCTATCTCTCACAATGTGCAGCCGTACTGATTGCTGTAGTACGGCTTCCCCAAATTAAAAATTGCAGTGCATCGTCATAGCTTGGGTTGCCAGACAGGACGTCCACTTTTCTGTAGAGGTAAGAGCAAATCTGGAGCATTTTAACGGTAATTGTCTCAACCGCCATTGTGATTATATAGAAATAGACTTGTATGTAATGTTTCCCAATAATCCATTCTAATGGTCACGTTTTTTAAATTTTACTGCATATCGGAGATTTACATAAAATAGTCCTCGCACATTCTAAGCAGATTAAAAATAAATACCTACAACAATGGCTACACTGATGGCATTCAGACAATCCCAGATGTTACCAAATTTAGCTAAAATGTCAGATGGGAAAGTTCATATTATCCATAAAAACGAGTAAGGCCGTTCACTCGTAAACTGTTGACCCATGGATGCAGGAGCAGTGGTCATAAAACTGTGGTTACTCCTCATGAAAGTTTTGTTTCACTAAATCTTTCACTGAATCAATTTCCAAGCAGCAACCTCTAATAAGTTAGCGTTAGTAAACATTTGTCATGTATTCCTAAACTGCATTACCGCTCCTAACTGATCATCTATGTTGATGTGTCATTAGGCCGATATAAAATAACAACGAGCAATATGTTCACCAATGCGTACAATTGTTGTTGGTTCTCTTAACCTGGATGGGAAGTATATCAGCAGCTGTTTGATCTAGTTGCACTCCACGTTACTCCGACTAAAGTAGCACAAAAAAATGCTAGATGATAGCGTTCTTTCCCTGTATTGTAACTCACAATGGAATCGAAATTGCTACAACGTTTTGGTTTGCATGTAAGAGCTTCACATGTACATTACAAATATGAGCACAATATTTGCCATTGACAGTGAACATCAGCATCAAGTGCAGGAAACAGAGTTGCTTATCACAGTAGCAGCACTTCATGAATGTCTGCATGAAGCAGTCTTCCGAGTCACACTGCGTTTGAACATCAAAATTACGTTTTGGCGGTGTTTGAAACCTCTCTGGTCTGAAGCAATCATATGCAGTTTCCCCCCCCCCCCCCCTCCCCCGTCCGGGGAGCCGAACAAAGTCTGCGAAGACTGGACAACAGAACTGGCTGTGTAGAACTCACATAAACAAAGAAACTGAATCCCTCGATAGTCGTTAAGGATACTGTGATCTTCAATCCACTTAAGCCCCGCCTTGAACTGTAGGAACAATAGCACATCAAGTGGCTGAATGTAAGGTGTGCTCCCAGGAGGGATGGTCTTGACTGCATACATCGTGATTTGCGGTCGGATAGCATCGATATGAGTTCTGTCACGATATGTTCCGAGCAATTCAACCAGAATAAGAAACCCCTTCGCTGTTTATGGCAAACAGACATCTCGAAAAAATTGCGTTAGGATTTGTTTCGTGATTAGCCTGGACTTCAAGGCAACCTGAATCATATTTTACAGTTTCAGCATGTGTTGCACTATTCACACTCCAAAATGACGTCTAGGTTCCTGGTGAATTACCAGTGTCTCTGGAGACACGTATAAACTTGCAGACGCAACGGATTTGATGGTGTACAAATGTGCTGTTGCATGATCAGCCTGCACCGAGCTTCTTACCGACTTCTCTCCCTTGAAATGCGAAGTTCGCGATGAGTGAAGTTGTTTCGTTGTACCATTTCGATCGGTATTATAAGTTTTTATACGTTCCATGACGTTCATTAAGGACATTACTTCCTTCCAAAACTCGTCACATTTTCCATTTACGTCACCCTCTGTACTCCAGGCTTTAGTGGTTACATATTTTGTTATTTCCCGTGAGCCAAGATGGTGTCTCCGCTTAAACCTTGCAGCTCATCCATGGATAGAACAGGTGAATCTTTTCAGTCATATTCTCGAACCTTTCCCAAACCCCAACCACGAAAATCCCTCCCGCGAAAATTAGCACCTAGGTTTTCGCCAGTCCGAATTTTTGGGGTACATAATCGTCAAGCACGTGAAGTTCTGATCGTTGGTCTTCCTCCTCCTTGTTTATCACATGACGTAAATATCGTAGATACTGTACCGAAGCTTAATCTTTTAGTTTTCGCCGACCCTTGTGGCCGAGCGGTTCTAGGCGCTTCAGTCTGGAACCGCGCGATCGCTACGGTCGCAGGTTCGAATCCTGCCTCGGGCATGTATGTGTGTGATATCCTTTGGTTAGTTAGGTTTACGTAGTTCTAAGTTCTAGAGGACTGATGACCTCAGATGTTAAATCCCATAGTGCTCAGAGCCACTTGAACCATTTTTTTAGTTTTTCTAGAATCATGGAATGCAGTTATCTCCTCTGCCTTTTCAAAAGATACATCACCCCACTTCTTCGGTAGGTTTTGCAGATAATCATACGACTGGCTGCCATCATTGTTAGTCAGTATCAGGTTCTGGATCATTCATAGGTTTTTCACAGCCAGACAAGTCTTCTTCTGCGTATTCACATTGTTCAATATAGTCCATTGCATTTTCTAGTTGTATATTATTATCACTGGTTGTCACATTGACTATGAATGCAGTTTCATATCTCTCCTTTATTATAATTTTTGTGGATCTTCTTTTGTGCTTGTAATGGCTAACTATCTTGCTCACTATATTTGCAGGATTCTTTGCCGCACGATTTCTCCGACAGCGTGAGTACCGTGACGCACTATGGAATCGGTAACACCACAAACGGACGGATTAACTGCCGAGGTTGATACAACAGAGACGGGGATCACTATTATACTGGTTCCCTTGCTACTGGGCGTAATGTATATCTGGTTCCCCCCAAAGTCGTATCGGATACTTCGTCAAATGACTTTCTGTACGGCGCGTCATGTGCCGACTATCGCATACGCTGCAAATAACTATATTAGCTAGAGGAACACTGTCTACGATGAATTCAGTTACTAAAGCCATGATACCATGTAGGATATAGTCAACTGTGAGCGGAATATCGCACTTTCGTAGCATACAGTGCTACTGGCGATGACACCACAACATAAATGCAATTGCGATCGCAACTTGCGATAACCTCCTTTTGAGACCAGCTACTACGTGAGAGCGCAGAGAATGGTTTTAATTTTTAGTATTTCATTGTTTGCCATCTTGTCACAGGAATCAGACTCCGCCGGCCGGCCACACACCACTGGCAACTCCTCGGCATGCCATAAGCTGTTAACTTCTCTTATTATTATTGCACAAAAATCATTTAGAGCATTATGTCATTAGTCCCATCGGTGTACGTTGGTACCAGAAAAGAATATGCCACGTCATTCATCCCGTCATAGCAGGTGCTGTCAGACTGGGAAACAGTCTACTGATGATTATGAGCCGGCCGAAGTGGCCGAGCGGTTGTAGGCGCTTCAGTCTGGAACCGCGAGACCGCTGCGGTCGCAGGTTCGAATCCTGCCTCGGGCATGGATGTGTGTGATGTCCTTAGGTTAGTTAGGTTTAAGTAGTTCTAAGTTCTAGGGGACTGATGACCACAGATGTTAAGTCCCATAGTGCTCAGAGCCATTTGAACCATTTTTGAATCACACTCCAAGTCTTATAAAATTGTAAATTTATGCTTTCCCGAATAGATTTTTGCTAGAGACGGCCTGTCCCAAATGCAAGGGCCCAGCACTTGCTCATCTACTTTAATCGTATTCTTTGAATCCTATCTTGTCCTACACAAGCACCTATGAACCATGTCACACACTTCAAGCAGCTGAACCCCAATGCAACTTTGACTGCTAGGACGGTGCGTTCCCTTTCTGAAACTAGAAAGACTGAATTTTACGGAGCAACTTACGAATCAGGGTTCTAGCAGCTGCAGCCTTGTCGGCCGAAGAGTTAGTTAAGGAGAAGAGACAGGAACGTAGCGCTGCAGCTGCCCGTTGTAATTCTTAGCCGGCCCCGGCAACGGCAGGGACCAAATTACACACTTGTTATTGAATCAGCGGGCGAGGCTAGGCGCGCCGTCCACGAGGGCTGGTGCGCTGCGGTCTCCTTTACATCTCCCGCCGCTGCACCGTGCCGCGCGGTACAGCACGGCCTCCCTGGCGTTATTAGCTGGTGGCTACAGACGTCCAGATTAATTCCCGTGATTAAATTTCATAGGGCCGGCGTGGGGCGCGGGGCGCGGCGTGCGGTGAGCGCCGTCTCGGCCCTCCTCTCCGCCTCTCCCGCTCCCAGGCCTCTCCCTCTCTCCCTCCAGAGTCCTGCCGGCAGGTCGATACTTATTAGAACACCCGCCGGCTCCTGCAGTGGCCGGAGGCGAACCGGGGACCGTCCCCTGGGCCGCACGACACGTGTCGCTGCTTTCGCTCACGACCCACTGGCTCCACAACTGCACATCGTCATCGTCACAGTCTCTCGTTATCTACAGATGTGCTGCCGTATGTTTTGTGTGGAACCGAGCAAAATTTGTACAATTACTGTCTCAACTCCTAACGGTAATGTTTTATAGAATTAAAGCGTATGTGACTGTCGACGGGAAAGTTCGGTCCATCGTTTTGTCGAAGCGTCTTACAGAAATAGAAACAGAAAGAAGAGCACATTAAAATCAAATTACCGGACCTGTCCGCAGATTTTTACGAGACATTGTCAATGGAAACGAAAGAAGCAGCTTAAAAAGTGTACTGCAGACTAGTAGGACAAGAAACGCCGACGATCACAAGTATAGGCTTACAGCCGGCCGCGGTGGCCGAGCGGTTCTAGGCGCTACAGTCCGGAACCACGCGGCTGCTACTGTCGCAGGTTCGAATCCTGCCTCGTGCATTGATGTTTTTGATGTCCTTAGGTTAGATAGGTTTACGTAGTTCTAAGTCCAGGGGACTGATGACCTCAGTCCTTAGAGCCATTTGAACCATTTGATAGGCTTACCTTAATTAAAAGCATGAAACGATTTTATGGAAAATACGGAAACATAAGATAGAAACGATGATATAAGAAAAACAAGTACATTATAAAACATGTTGAATTGTCTATAGCATGCGGTAGTATTCGAGACATTGTCTAACTGCGAGCTGAAGTGCAGTCACCTGAGATAGTTCTAAACTAAGTTAAAGTACAAAACATACTGTTACTGCGAGCAAATATGACTTTTTTAAAATAACTATAACGTTCATCTGAGTTAGAGATGGGTATAAGATTTCGATAAACTACACCACCATTTTCATTAAAAGCTGCATCACAAGAGGTCGATGTCGTACACTACTGATTTTTTTTTTTCTTATAACTGGAAGCGTCTTATTGTTACGACAGATGGCCTCGCGCTTACATATGAGATGTACGTAGCGGCGCATTCCTACATTCTAAAGCTACACTTAATAATACACTCTAAGACAAAAAACGACGAACCATTAACGAATTAACCGAACGGAACGCAAATCGATAAATGTGAGTCCACGTATCGGAAAACAAATAATTACTATTTCAGAAAAATTGGATGATTTAATCAAGAGAAATAGCTTCACAAATTGGGCAAGTCAATAAAGCGTTGTTTCACCTCTGGTTCTTATGCAAGCAGTTATTTGGATCGGCATTAATTGATAGATTGCTGGATGTCATCCTGAGTGATATCGTGCCAAATTGTGTCCAATTGGCGCGTTAGACCGTGAAAATCTGAGCTGCTTGACGGCCCTGTCCATTCTGCTCCAAATGTTCTTAACTGCGGAGACATCAGGCGACCTTATTGTCCAGGTGGAGTATGGCAAACACGAAGACAGTTGAAGCTCTAACCGTGTGCGAGCGTTAATTGTCTTGATGAAATGTAAGCCCAGGATGGCTTTCATGAAGGGTAACAAAACGGAGTCTAGAATATTCTGAATATTCTTGATGTACGGCTATGCTGTATGGATGACAACTAAATTGGTCGTCCTATGAAATGAAATGGCACTCTAGACCATCACTCCTGGCTGTCGGGATGTATCGTGGGCGACAGAAAAGTTGGTATCCCGCCGATGTTCGAGGCGTCCAAGACACGTCTTCGCGAGCGATTTACAGATTATTCTGATTTCTTTGAGCCCGAGTGCACTTCCTTTGTCAAATGCTGACATCTGCGTATATTGTTCACGCGGCTGTTAGCGAAGCAAAGTTACTGTCCAACGGAGTGCACGGAATGAAATTCGCGAAGACTTTACGCCCTGGTAGCGACATGTCCCCTGTTCACTATCCTTGCCAGTTGCGCGGTGAAACTGCGCTGCAGCGCCACACATTCAACCATCAGACTCTGAAGTTTTCAGTTCTGCATATTTTGTTGATACCTGTACGAATATTAACTTGTGACCAATTTGCATAACTTATTCGTGCTGCATCTTTTTTTTCTTTTTTGTCTTATAGTCAGGACGAGAGAAGCAAATCAAAACATCTGTTAGCAGTTCGTACATGTTCGTACATGACTCAGTCTGTTGTCCTATCACGAAATTAGTTGAGTAAGTGTAAAGAATGAAAGTAGAAGAAAAGTCTTATCAGATCAGCTCAATATACAGAGGGGTCCAAAATAATGTATACACTGTCTAAAACTTCATAACAGGCAAACTAATTGACGGAGTTGTCTCATCTTTGGTAGAGTAATAGTTTTTAGTTCCGGCAATCGCCACACAAGCGTTGTATTGCGTTGTTTTGTTTTGTGAGATGACAGTCGCCAGATAGTCAGTGTTTTGTTCTTAGTTGCACCTAGTTACTCGAGTAAACATGACTGGCGCAAGGTTTACATTCGATGAAAGGGAGTCAGTTTTAAAGTGGTATTTTAAGTACGAAAACATTAATGAGGTTCAACGGCAATGGCGAAATGAGTATCAAACAGAGAGACCGACACGTTTAACGAATGGAGTACTGCGAGTGGTTTACTAACATGGTGCGCAACGATGAAGAGTTTGCAGAGATGATTGTGTGGTCTGATGAGGCACAGTTCAAACTCAATGGTACAGTAAATCGCCACAATTGCATCTACTGGACCGCCGAAAATCTGAACGTCCATGTAGACAAAGCTGTGAATTGGCCAGGAGTAAATGTGTGGTGTGGGTTGTCTTACCGGGGCTTGATTGGCCCATGCTTCTTTCAAATGGCTCTGAGCACTATGCGACTTAACTTCTGAGGTCATCAGTCGCCTAGAACTTAGAACTAACTAAACCTAACTAACCTAAGGACATCACACACATCCATGCCCGAGGCAGGATTCGAACCTGCGACCGTAGCGTTCGCTCGGCTCCAGACTGTAGCGCCTAGAACCGCACGGCCACACCGGCCGCCCATGCATCTTTGACGGCACAGTTACCTTCAGAAGCTTCAATCCATTTTATCTGCCATCCGAGACTTGTATGGAGACGGAAGAGTTTACTTTCAACAAGGTGGTGCCCCAGCCAACTACCAAAATCGTGTTAGGGCGTATCTCGACGAAAATCTACCAGGAAGATGGATAGGCCGTAGAGGTGCTGTGGAGTATCCTCCACGTTCCCCAGAGCTAACTCCTCTGGGCTTTTACCGGTGGGGAACACTAAAGGACGTCGTTTATCGACAAAAGCCACACACATTGGATAAACTTCGAGAATCCATCGTATACGTTGCAGTCAGTAGTTCGTGCTGCAGTTCGGCGGCATCGTTTGTGCGTGGGTGTTAATGGTGACCATTTCGAACACCAATAGCGATATCTTTAAGTTGGACTTTAAGCTACACTTTCACCAAAAATGAGACAACTCCGTCAATTAGTTTGCAAGTTATGGACTTTTAAACAGTGGATACATTTTTTTGAACCCCTCTGTAGTATGGCTGTATCTCACAAACAGCAGGTTTTGATAATAGAGCCCGCTGCACCAATTTAAGGTTTAGCAACACTTCCACACTTATTAATTTTATTTAGGAATTTTTAAAAAATCGATCCACTGCAACTGCTTCATTATCAGTTTCAGGTCGCCTCCACGTCTGGTGCAGCAGCATCGAGTGATCGTAGCGCAAGAACAGCAACAGCAGACGTAAGAGAGACTTCGCGCTGAGGGGGGCGGCAGGATGAGCGGTGGTGAAGAGGGCCAGGAGGGCGGCGCCGGCGCCGGCGCTGGCGCTGGGGGCGGCAAGCGACGCCGCCGCGAGCCGGCGGGCGCCGAGGCGGCGGGCGCGTGCTCAGGGCCGGCGGCCGGCGGCAGCGGCGCCAAGAAGCGCAAGGCGGCGCCCGGGGGCTGCGCCGGCGGTGCGGCGGCCGGGGGCGGCGGCGAGCACGAGGCGGAGGGCGAGGCGCTGGTGCGCGAGACGGAGGCGGCGCTCAAGTCGCTGTCCGGCTCGTGGCCCGGCCCGCGGGCCTCGTTCTACGGGCCTCCCGCAGACCCGCCGCCTGCCTTCGAGAACCTGTTCGAGGAGAAGAAGGTCGAGCAGCACCAGCTGGCGTCTCCGGAACATACTGAGGACATCAAGCCGCACATCGCTGCCCAGCACTCACCGCAGCAGCAGGTACTGTTCTTCTGTCGACTACAGTCTCTACAAGCAAAAATGTGTCCCAATTTTGTTGTTGTTGTTGTGGTCTTCAGTCCTGAGACTGGTTTGATGCAGCTCTCCATGCTATTCTATCCTGTGCAAGCTTCTTCATCTACTATAATTACTTGATAACTCTGACGTACATGTAACTATTAAAAAAAAACACCCGCTCAAGGTTTTTTCATCACCTGCAGACAAATGTACTGAGCGCAGAGACCGACCGAAGAGGTCCACCTACTTTAAAAATGTGCCTCGACACGCTGATGTTGAGACAATGAGTGTCTGTTTCATTCCTTCCCAGTATCCGCGGTATCAATTTAGTTTATATCAGCTGAGCGGCAGCACTTTGTGGAAATGAAACTAATATTACGTCCTATAATTACTGTTAGGGGCACCAGGAAGTCAATATTCGTTTCTCATTTATCAACTCATTGTGTACTTCGAAGTCGTACCAAAGACAGTTAGAGTTACTTGCTTACTCGTAAATAATTGAATCGTAACGCAACAGCTGATACATTTGCGATGTTTTCCAACTTCATCAGGCATTCTAACAAGCGAACCTCCCCATCGCACCCCCCTCAGATTTAGTTATAAGTTGGCACAGTGGATAGGCCTTGAAAAACTGAACACAGATCAATGCAGAAAACAGGAAGAAGTTGTGTGGAACTATGAAAAAAATTAGCAAAATATACAAACTGAGTAGTCCATGCGCAAGATATGCAACAAACATCACGGATACTGTGAGCTCAGGAGCGCCGTGGTCCCATGGTTACCGTGAGCAGCTGCAGAAGGACGGGTCATTGATTCAAGTCTTCCCTCGAGTGAGAAGTTTAATTTTTTATTTTCAGACAATTTGAAAACGTTAAAAACATACGTTTTGACAGAGCACAAGGAAAACTGTGCGACTGTGAAACTGTTGCATTCATTTGTTGCAGTTCATGTGACAAACTCTTATGTTTTCATCAATTTTTTGGGAGTGATTATCACATCCACAAGAAAACCTAAATCGGGCAAGGTAGAAGAATCTTTTTACCCATTCGCCAAGTGTACAAGTTAGGTGGGTCGACAACATATTCCTGTCATGTGACGCACATGCCGTCACCAGTGTCGTATAGAATATATCAGACGTGTTTTCCTGTGGAGGAATCGGTTGACCTATGACCTTGCGATCAAATGTTTTCGGTTCCCATTGGAGAGCACGTCCTTTCGTCTACTAATCGCACGGTTTTGCAGTGCGGTCGCAAAACACAGACGCTAAAGTTATTACAGTGAACAGAGACGTCAATGAACGAAAGGACAGATCATAACTTAGCGAAAATAAAGAAAGTAAATATTTTACTCGAGGGAAGATTCGAACCAAGGACCTCTCGCTTAGCAGTTCCTCACGCTAACCACGGGACCACGGCGCTCCTGGGTTCACACTGTCCTTGATGTTGTATATGTTGCACATGGACTATTCAGTTTGTATATTTTGCTTATTTTTTCCATAGTTCCACACAATTTCTTCCTGTTATCTCCATTGATCTGTGTTCAGTTTTTCAAGGCCTATCCAGTGTGCCAACTTATAACTAAATCTGAGGGGGGGTGCGATGGGGAGGTTCCCTTGTAAGTTGAAATCTGGTAACAGTTTGTCTGAGAACCATAGATTAAATTAATGAGCCTGTATGTAATGTGTGCCTAACCCAACAATTAAGAGGCGCGCTGGAAAAAAAAAGAAAAAAGAAAGAACGCAAACGAGGAAATAAAAAATTTTGGCTGCAGTAAAGTGTTTTTCAACGAAGTTGAAAACGAATTGGAGCAGCATATTCTTACACCTGAAGAGATGATGTTCGGTTTAAGCATGTGTAACGTAAGAAAAACTTGCGTTTGACATTGCTGAACGGAATGGATTGCCCCGTAAATTGGATGGGGAAGAAGTCTTGGCAGGTAAAATGTGGAAGAGGGCGTCCATGCACGAAATATCTTCGAATCCGAGGGGAATAATGAAAGCTCCAAACAAAACTTCAAGGCCTGGCCAAGAGCCTGTCAGCTCACGAGTAGCCCACGCAAAGGAAAAGCTAACCAAGCAGAGGAGATGAAATCTAGAACTTGGGAAACTCAACGGGGAAGCTACCACAGAAACTCTTTCGTAAAACAGGAATGGTACACCGAATTTTGCGAGCAAGATCGAATTGAAGAAATGATCACATGCATGAAATGCAAAATGTAGACTCATGCTAAGTGTGCAGGGATGGGCGAAGGAGGGAAAAGTTATCCTAAAAACCCGGAAATAGTGATGTAATAACTAAAATACGTAACAGCTCCTTATATCCTCACTAGTACGTATATTTAAGCTCAGGGACATAGTTTAGGAGGGAGGTACAATTTTCGCATCCATTGGTTCTTATTAGAAAACCGGATTCCTAATTTGTACTATTTGCAACGTTTAGAAAATTAACTGTACTGTGTGAATATAGGCTTTCCCGGTATATACTGCTGATGAAATCTTCTCGGGCTTCCATCCGGGTAACTGCGTCGAAAATCCGCGACAGTGTCATTCTCATCATCTTCTAGCGAAGAAGATGATGACACACTCATCGAAACGTCGCGGATTTTCGACGCAGCTACCTGGATGGAAGCCCGAGAAGATTTCATTAACTGTAGTGTGTTTATTTTTCTCAGAATTTCCATTCCTTAAATCAGATACCAAGAACAACATCCTGCAGGTGAGGACAGCATTGTTTAAATAATTTTGAAACTTCTATTTAAGCAATAATATGTAACATCTCAAAAGTGGTGCAATTAAGGCAACACTCTCTATAGGAGGTAACTGAAAGAAACACGCGATAAAGCAAACAGAAATGACTCTCTTATCAAAGACAATAATTACACTGAAATCACCGCGATTTATGGTGGTACCCTGGAGACATCTACTGCAGCACGTCCGTATGCACTAACGACCTTCCACCAGTAGTCAAGTTGTGCCACAAATTTCTCATCTCTCCCATTCTATTCAATACCTCCTCATTAGTTATGTGATCTACTCATCTAATCTTCAGCATTCTTGTGTAGCACCACATTTCGAAAGCTTCTATTCTCTTCTTGTCTAAACTATTTATCGTCCATGTTTCACTTCCATACATGGCTACAATCCGTACAAATACTTTCAGAAACGACTTTCTGACACTTAAATCTGTACTCGATGTTAACAAATTTCTCATCTTCAGAAATGCTTTCCTTGCCATTACCAGTCTACATTTTATATCCTCTCTACTTCGACCATCATCTTTGAATAAAAATTTCATTTCAATTGGTCTCACTACCTGTTTCGTTCAGATGCCTTCTGTACAACACCGTAGCAATTATTTCTATGTGTGCTCCAAGTTTCATCGATCTTGACAGTGCACATCTTGCGAAAGTAGCTTTCATCCTTAAGTTTTGCCCAACAATGTGTTTATTGCTGACATATTGATGAATACTTATGTTGACGACTGCAGAAGTTTCAAAATACTAATGTGGTTAATGTAATTGTCACGTAAAAACTGTGGGCTTGCTGTTATGTATACCTTGTGGTATGTTATGTTCTGTTTCTTGCCATTATTACATCCCAATTTATAATAAATCTCAGTATCGTAACATGAGATGTGCGTAGTTACATGAAATTTGCTTTGCCTTAGGACGTAAAGCCAGTGCTGCTGCCGTCCACGGGCGAGATCGTCAAAGATCCTGCACACCTGACTCCTTCAGTGAAAGCCAACGGCGCTGGCTCCAGCGGGGGTGGAGATTTGGAGAACCTGCTGAAGATCGAGAACGAGTGCGCGAGCGCCCAGTCCAAGGTGGGCACAGCGACGGCCGGTAGCGACACGACAGGACCAAAGTTCTCGCAGCCACGCTACGAGCCAGACTTCAACGAACTAGTCGATGATTCGTCAAACGAGCTGGAAATCGACATGTCAGACCCGTCAGCAACCGGTGGGGCCAGCGGCACCGTAACGGCGCAAAGTGACGTTAAGGAACGGGCGGTTCCCAAAGCGGTGGATGGGCAGCATCAGCCGACGGCGTCCCCGGCCTCCGTTACGTCCGCTTTCAGCCCCAGCAACTCGGCGGCAACTTCAGCATTTCGCACTCCTACCACAACAAAGGTATTTGTTCTATTACAGTAACCGGATTTCCGATGATGTTCTTCATTAAAAATCAAACCAAGAGACTACCAGTGTCTAAAAACCACTTATCTGGCATTCAGTTCAATGGGACGTTACACAGCAGCGGGCTACGTTAGTAAGTACCGTTTATTGAATGTAATTTTTTAAATCAACTATGTTGGGTGCCTGAGGAGAAATGGTCAATATTCAGGTGTATGACAGGATCAATCATCCGAAGCAAAAAAGTCTAGTAAACGTGGACTCTAAGACGCACACAGTAACAGCTATGAGCGCTTGTTCAGTAGAAGAGACGTGATACACAGTAGTGAAAATGAACAAGTGCTCATAGCTCTTAAGGTACGCACTTTACAGCCCATGTTTATCAGGCATTTTTTTCATGTTTTGGTTCATTCTACGATTTCTCAAAATATGGGAAGCAAAGAGCTTGCAGTAGAAGAGACTTGTTGCACAGTACCGAAGGAATGAATTTTAAAGTCCATGATTACTATACTTCTGTGTTTCGAATGGTCATTCCTATGATATACCTCAATATGGACCTTTCCTCCTAAGATGCCATGTAGCCTATAACTGAACTATACTTTGTCATCACTAACACATATTTAGTACTGTTCAAACGTTGACACAATGCCTTCACTGCCCAACTTTTGTTTCAAAGTGGAGACACTTCTTCGCAACAGTCAAACATTCGGCATAATTCTTGGATAATTTATCCACGACGGTCGTAAGCTTATTTTTCGGTAATTAATCTAAAACTTTATTTGAATCTGCAGTTAATTTTTGTTATTTTAATGCATGAATGGCTTTCATCGTGAGATTCTTTGTCTTTTTGTTTCACATAATCATTTCTCGTCGAATACCTCGGAGAGATACATCGTAATAGGAAAGTTTTATGTACACAGAGCGCGCAACACTGTTGGTCGCCAGTCGTCAGTCGGACGTACATGTTACAGCGCTCAGAAATTTTCTTTAACGCACTTCAAGTGGAGCAATAAGTAATCTTTCAGTGACTTTCATCCTGTCTCTGATTTTGTGTTTTCATATATAGTATGCAGTAAACAAAATATTAACCCAACACAAAAACGCGTTTCATTCCCCGGATACAGGATCAGAGGCATATAGGCAGTCATTTTTCCCTCGTTCTGTTTGGGAGTGGAACAGGGAGGGAAGATGCTAGTTGTGGTACGAGGTACCCTCCGCCACGCACCGTATGGTGGATTGGGGAGTATGTGTGTAGATGTAGGTGTAGATGTAGGGTCTAACATATAGCGTCCCGCGATCTATTCCCTGTGACCACATCGAGATTTTCTACAGTGAACATATCTAGAACGAAGTACACTCAGCACCCTGTGGTCAATCAAGGAACTGTTCGAATAAATTAACAAGTATATTGACATAAATATCTCCGAAGAGATATCAAACCTAACGTCTCCCGTCACCCTTTTAAAGCTCCTCTGAGTCATTTCTAGCACACAGAGTTTCAAGATATAACTTATTAGCAAAGTGTTTCATTTACACTGAAAATTTTTCTGTGCAAATCAGGATATCTTGATTATTTATTTTATTATATTTATTTTTTGTTTATTTAATTATTTAATAAAAATAATTTTGTCGAATTTTACTCATCATAACAACAGGAAAGAAAACGTGAAGATAATGGTTTAATGTTCTGTCGACGATGAGATCATGAGAGACAGCGCACAGGCATTGAAAAGGAAATCTGCTGTGTCCTTCCCAAAGGAACTATTCCAGATTGAAGTCAATGACATAGGATAATCACAGAAGCATGAATTGCAGTACGGGGATTTTAAGCCCGATGCTTCAGAGTGAGAGTCCAGCGTGTTAACCTCGGCGTTACATCCTCGATCATTGCCGCCTCGTCGGAATAAGACAACTGGAAGCTATTTCAGGACGACACTGCAGAATTCTAGTATTAATTCCAAGGCTCCTACACATTACGTTAGAAAAGGCCTCAACTCTAGTTCTAGAAGCTCTTGAAATGGTATTTGGAATATCGCATTTAGCTATGAGTATAACGTCACGAAGAGAAAACGTGTTCCATGTCTACTGTGTTTAATAATTCATCAATGTACATATACGCGTTTGCTTCCTGAAATAAGAACTGTAGTACATACGAAGCTGAATTCATTTTCTCTGATAAAGTAAAGCACGTGTTTTACACTATTTTAAGTAAGAGACTTTCTCTTCATGACAAAAGTACTATTCTGCATTGTACTTATCTGTCTGAAGATTGCATTACAAGCGAAACTAGGTACGTAAAAATAAATCGTTCATACTACGAAAGAGCTGTTGGTTGCCGTCATTTTTATTGAAAAAATAGACTGTAGCAGAGAATGGTAGAAGCATCTATATAGGATAAGAAAGAGAAGATAACTGAAATTAGATCACAGGATGAAAAACGACGAGACCATAAGAAATGGGAATGACGGCAGCCCGGAAAGGTCGAGAACCTACATGCACTAAAGAAAAGAAGAAGGTGTATTCCGACAAGAAATAATATGTTAATGAACACATTAGAAAATAATATCAACAGCAAAACATTGAAACGCGCAACCAATGCATCAGTTTACATAAGAAACGATATTCGCAAGTGGTTAAGGAACTAGACTCGCTTTCGGTACGAGTCGGATTGAAAATTTCTCCAGTTATCGCTATTGAGATTTTACGTGGTTTTCAAACATAGTTCGACGAGGATGTTGTGTCGATCCTTTTGTAAAGGAGACGGTCGATTTTCTACTTTATTATTGTCCGCTCGAGCTTATTCTCCATCACTGATCTCGTCGTCTGACAGACTTCAAAACCTGCTACCCTCCTCCCTTTCTTCCGAAGAGTTACATCTGCAACCGTCAGTTCAGGTACATTGTCTGTTTTACTTTGACTGATATTACTAAATGAGAATTCTACAACGTAGTTAGTACGTTCAATATTTGTTTTTTTTTTTTTTTTGTTTTTCATTGAGGAATTTGTGATCATGTAAATTATAAACCCTTAATAATTTTTAACGGTACTTTTATGAAGGAAAACATATTTTTTTAAATAATTTGAGATAAATAAGTTCTCAAGTGCTGCTCACTTGCACCTGGAATATATTTCGTGCCCCTGACACAATGTATCTAGTGCACGCCTTTATTGCACTGCACACACACACACACACACACACACATAGTTTTTGTTGATTTTTTTTTATGGGTGAAACGCACATAACAGAATCCAAGTTTTCCGGTTTCTGGGCCTGCTCTCTACCTGGTTAGGAGACGCTACTATCCTCGGAAAGTGAAGTAGCACTCGTCTTCTGTCAGAGAAAAAAAACAGTCTCGACCGCAAAAACATTTATTATAGTGGTAACCGGTTTTGATCAGTTTCTGACCATCCTCAGACAGCTATACCATGGTGGTCAAAAACTGACCAAAACCGGTTACCAGCAAAATAAATTTTTTTGTGATAGAGGCTGGTCGCGTCTATTTTTAACGTCAAGACGTTTCAGAAATGCTCGTCTTCTATATCAGTATAATTATAGCTGAACTTTTAAAAATGTGTTTGAATTCCTCCATACACTATTTAAATTATAGAAAAGAGCAACTGTCCATCTCCAAGTAAGTTTTGGATTGCTGTACAATCAGCACGTGTGGTTTACAAGATCTACCCCTCGTTCACTTCTTCTTCTGACAATTCTCTTAACGCCCTCTCATTGTTTCCTGAAAGCACTATTTATGGGACCTTTCCAATGACTTTTAATGGAACGCTTCAAAACACAAGCACCTAAAAGTATGATAATGAAAACCAATATTCAATAATATTTTTAAAAATTCAAAAATCATGAAACTTTCGTAAGTATATCGATTTATTAGAATTTTCATTACACGCAAAAAAGAAAACGTATTACTTTAACAGAAAAAAATCACCAATATAAAATGTTCTCATACGACGTGACGCATAGCGAAAAGGACACGGCTAACGTGTCACTTGATTTATAAACTTCAAGAGTGAATACCGGGTGATCAAAAAGTCAGTATAAATTTTAAAACCTAATAAACCACGGAATAATGTAGATAGAGAGGTAAAAATTGACAAACATGCTTGGAATGACATGGGGTTCTATTAGAACCAGGTGCTCCGTCCCATATTGCTAGACGCGTGAAAGATCTCTTGCACGCGTCGTTTGGTGATGATCGTGTGCTGAGCCGACACATTCGTCACGCTTGGCCTCCCAGGTCCCCAGACCTCAGTCCGTGCGATTATTGGCTTTGGGGTTACCTGAAGTCGCAAGTGTATCGTGATCGACCGACATCTCTGGGGATGCTCAAAGAACATCCGACGCCAATGCCTCACCATAACTCCGGATATGCTTTACAGTGCTGTTCACAACATTATTCCTCGACTACAGCTATTTTTGAGGAATGATGGTAGACATATTGAGCATTTCCTGTAAAGAACATCATCTTTGCTTTGTCTTACTTTGTTATGCTAATTATTGCTATTCTGATCAGATGAACCTCCATCTGTAGGACATTTTTTGAACTTTTGTATTTTTTTGGTTCTAATAAAATCCCATGTCATTCCAAGCATGTGTGTCAACTTGTAGCTCTCTATCTACATTATTCCGTGATTTATTCACTTTTCAAATTTATACTGACTTTTTGATCACCCTGTACATTCCCAGGAACAACTGGAAAGATCAAATACAATGAGTTATCAGATCTGTTTTGAATAACGTATATACATATAGGTTTGTATCATGTGTTACCTCTATATGTGTTAGATCATCGTGGAAACCTAATCTTGTGATTAACAGCCGAGAGCATCCGCAATAAGGGGTGGAGAGTACGCCTACATCCCCTTTTTTTTCTTTCTTTTTGATCAACAGTTTTACGACTTATTCGACGCGCCGGCCAAGGCCTTTTTTTCCGTGCGAAGCGTATCATCTCAGAGTACCACTTACACCCAAAATACTCAATTATTTGTCGGATATATTTCAATCCTTGCCTTCTTATACAGTTTTTGGTCCCTTTATCTCGTTCTAGTACTAAGGAAATCATTCCCGATGTCTTAACATAGTCCAATTATCCTGTCATTAGCTGCAGCACATTGGCAAATATGTTGGGCAGGTGCCTCCACCGTTGGACCCTCTGGGCCCGTTCCCCGCAGCTGCCACATTCGTGGGCTACCCCGGTGCGAGCGCGGGCCCCGAGTCCAAGCCGGGCAAGCCGGGGGCCGCTGATCTCCTGAAGGCGGTTTCGCAAGCGCCCGGGTCCGGCGGTGGCCTGCCCAGCAAAGCAGCGCACCATTACACCGTGCTCAAGGGTGGCGCTGCCACCGGGGCTGTTAACGGCACGGCCGCCGCCTGCCATGACGCCAAGCAGTACACTGTGCTGCAGCCCGCGGGCGCCGGCCAAGACGTCGTGGTCAGCGTAGAACCAGCTAAGCCGCTGCCGTCGCCGCCCGCCAGGACAGGTAGGTCAATCTTTTCTTATTATTTGTTTTAGCACTTTTTATCCCAGCCCCTAAGAACACGATGGCTGTTCTAGGACATCGCCCTTTTCAAACAGATATCCCAACGGGGACGTATCATGTGTATCCACAGGATATGTGGCCGGCAATTGAAAAAGTGTCATAAAAATCCCTCCATGGGCGATAGATTCCGGACAAGTCCCCCACTCGGATCTCATGGAGGGGACTGAGAAGGAGGAGGTGAACGTGGAAAACGATTGAATAACCAGCGTAAGGATAACAATCTACGATACGGGACGTACGCTGTCAGAAGTCTGAACGTGGTAGGGAAGATAGAAAATCTGAAAAGGGGAATGCTAAGGCTCAATAGAGACACAGCGGCGGTCAGTTAAATTC
Source organism: Schistocerca piceifrons (assembly GCF_021461385.2). Lineage (NCBI taxonomy): Eukaryota > Metazoa > Arthropoda > Insecta > Orthoptera > Acrididae > Schistocerca > Schistocerca piceifrons. The sequence goes on along the minus strand of NC_060138.1, from coordinate 158,207,419 downwards.
TGATCTAGTGAGTACAGGGAAATAAGAGCAGCAGCAGAAAATTGCATAACTGGAGTAGGATTCGATACGAATAGGAAGTTACGACAGAGAGTGAGTTACTGCGAACAATTCAGAGAAAGGCTTCTTCTCACTAGAATCGACAGCAAACCAACACCGAGAACGATAGCTCAGGTATACATACCGATGTCGCAAGCCGAAGATGAAGAAGATAAAGTACATGATGTTACTGAACGGGTAAATCAGTACGTAAAGGGAGATGAAAATCTAATAATCATGAGGGATTCGAATGCGGTTGTAGGGGAAGGAACAGAAGAAAAAGTTACAGAAGAAAATTGGCTTCGTAGTAGGAATAAGAGAGGAGCAAGACTAATTGAGCTATGCAATACAGTTCAGCTAGTTATAGCGAATACTCTGTTCAGAAATCACAAGAAAAGCAGGTATACTTGGAAAAGTTAGCTTACATCATGGTCAGGCGGAGATTTCGAAATTAGATACTGGATTGGAAGGCGTTCCAAGGAATAGATATAGGCTCAGACCTTAATCTAATATTAATGAAGAGTAGGCTGAAGTTTAAGAGACAAGTCAGGAAGAATCAATGTGGTATTCGCAAGTACTGAGGAATGAAGAGGTACTTGTTTTTGAATTTCTCTGAGGCAATAGACACCATGATAAGAAATAGCTCAGTAGGCAGTTTGGTCGAAGAGGAACGGACATCTCTAAACAGGATGATCACAGAAACTCGAAAGAAAATCGTCGGTACAAAGAACGCAATTGCAATGAAACCATGGGCAACAGAAGAAATACACTCCTGGAAATGGAAAAAAGAACACATTGACACCGGTGTGTCAGACCTACCATACTTGCTCCGGACACTGCGAGAGGGCTGTACAAGCAATGATCACACGCACGGCACAGCGGACACACCAGGAACCGTGGTGTTGGCCGTCGAATGGCGCTAGCTGCGCAGCATTTGTGCACCGCCGCCGTCAGTGTCAGCCAGTTTGCCGTGGCATACGGAGCTCCATCGCAGTCTTTAACACTGGTAGCATGCCGCGACAGCGTGGACGTGAACCGTATGTGCAGTTAACGGACTTTGAGCGAGGGCGTATAGTGGGCATGCGGGAGGCCGGGTGGACGTACCGCCGAATTGCTCAACACGTGGGGCGTGAGGTCTCCACAGTACATCGATGTTGTCGCCAGTGGTCGGCGGAAGGTGCACGTGCCCGTCGACCTGGGACCGGACCGCAGCGACGCACGGATGCATGCCAAGACCGTAGGATCCTACGCAGTGCCGTAGGGGACCGCACCGCCACTTCCCAGCAAATTAGGGACACTGTTGCTCCTGGGGTATCGGCGAGGACCATTCGCAACCGTCTCCATGAAGCTGGGCTACGGTCCCGCACACCGTTAGGCCGTCTTCTGCTCACGCCCCAACATCGTGCAGCCCGCCTCCAGTGGTGTCACGACAGGCGTGAATGGAGGGACGAATGGAGACGTGTCGTCTTCAGCGATGAGAGTCGCTTCTGCCTTGGTGCCAATGATGGCCGTATCCGTGTTTGGCGCCGTGCAGGTGAGCGCCACAATCAGGACTGCATACGACCGAGGCACACAGGGCCAACACCCGGCATCATAGTGTGGGGAGCGATCTCCTACACTGGCCGTACACCACTGGTGATCGTCGAAGGGACACTGAATAGTTCACGGTACATCCAAACCGTCATCGAACCCATCGTTCTACCATTCCTAGACCGGCAAGGGAACTTGCTGTTCCAACAGGACAATGCACGTCCGCATGTATCCCGTGCCACCCAACGTGCTCTAGAAGGCGTAAGTCAACTACCCTGGCCAGCAAGATCTCCGGATCTGTCCCCCACTGAGCATGTTTGGGACTGGATGAAGCGTCATCTCACGCGGTCTGCACGTCCAGCACGAACGCTGGTCCAACTGAGGCGCCAGGTGGAAATGGCATGGCAAGCCGTTCCACAGGACTACATCCAGCATCTCTACGATCGTCTCCATGGGAGAAGAGCAGCCTGCATTGCTGCGAAAGGTGGATATACATTGTACTAGTGCCGACATTGTGCATGCTCTGTTGCCTGTGTCTATGTGCCTGTGGTTCTGTCAGTGTGATCATGTGATGTATCTGACCCCAGGAATGTGTCAATAAAGTTTCCCCTTCCTGGGACAATGAATTCACGGTGTTCTTGTTTCAATTTCCAGGAGTGTACTTCAGTTGATCGATGAATGAAGAAAGTGCAAAAATCATCAAAGGAGTACAGGAACACAAGTTCTTAGGAATGAAATGAATAGGAAGTGCAGGGAAGCTGAGGCGAAATGGCTGCATGAAAACTGTGAAGATATCGGAAAAGAATGACGGTCAGGATGACTGACTCAGTATATAAGAAAACAACCTTCGGTGAAACTAAAAGCATTGGAAATTTCACTGCTAAATACAGAGAAGAGAGCGGATAGGTGAAAACAATACACTGGAGGCCTCTAAGAGGGGAGGTATTGTCTGATGACGCGATGGAAGAAGAAACAAGAGACGGTACAGAAGAGATAGGAGATTCAATATTAGAATCTGAATTTAAACGACGACGGTTCAAACCCACGTCCGGACACCCAGATGTAGCTTTTCCGTGGTTTCCCTAATCACTCCAGGCTAGTGCCAGGATGGTTTCTTTGAAAAGGTTGGTGTGTAGAATGTATGGGTCTCGCGATATACCATCTGACTTTCGGAAAAATCTTCATCTACATACACTCCTGGAAATTGAAATAAGAACACCGTGAATTCATTGTCCCAGGAAGGGGAAACTTTATTGATTCATTCCTGGGGTCAGATACATCACATGATCACACTGACAGAACCACAGGCACATAGACACAGGCAACAGAGCATGCACAATGTCGGCACTAGTACAGTGTATATCCACCTTTCGCAGCAATGCAGGCTGCTATTCTCCCATGGAGACGATCGTAGAGATGCTGGATGTAGTCCTGTGGAACGGCTTGCCATGCCATTTCCACCTGGCGCCTCAGTTGGAACAGCGTTCGTGCTGGACGTGCAGACCGCGTGAGACGACGCTTCATCCAGTCCCAAACATGCTCAATGGGGGACAGATCCGGAGATCTTGCTGGCCAGGGTAGTTGACTTACACCTTCTAGAGCACGTTGGGTGGCACGGGATACATGCGGACGTGCATTGTCCTGTTGGAACAGCAAGTTCCCTTGCCGGTCTAGGAATGGTAGAACGATGGGTTCGATGACGGTTGGATGTACCGTGCACTATTCAGTGTCCCCTCGACGATCACCAGTGGTGTACGGCCAGTGTAGGAGATCGCTCCCCACACCATGATGCCGGGTGTTGGCCCTGTGTGCCTCGGTCGTATGCAGTCCTGATTGTGGCGCTCACCTGCACGGCGCCAAACACGCATACGACCATCATTGGCACCAAGGCAGAAGCGACTCTCATCGCTGAAGACGACACGTCTCCATTCGTCCCTCCATTCACGCCTGTCGCGACACCACTGGAGGCGGGCTGCACGATGTTGGGGCGTGAGCGGAAGACGGCCTAACGGTGTGCGGGACCGTAGCCCAGCTTCATGGAGACGGTTGCGAATGGTCCTCGCCGATACCCCAGGAGCAACAGTGTCCCTAATTTGCTGGGAAGTGGCGGTGCGGTCCCCTACGGCACTGCGTAGGATCCTACGGTCTTGGCGTGCATCCGTGCGTCGCTGCGGTCCGGTCCCAGGTCGACGGGCACGTGCACCTTCCGCCGACCACTGGCGACAACATCGATGTACTGTGGAGACCTCACGCCCCACGTGTTGAGCAATTCGGCGGTACGTCCACCCGGCCTCCCACATGCCCACTATACGCCCTCGCTCAAAGTCCATCAACTGCACATACGGTTCACGTCCACGCTGTCGCGGCATGCTACCAGTGTTAAAGACTGCGATGGAGCTCCGTATGCCACGGCAAACTGGCTGACACTGACGGCGGCGGTGCACAAATGCTGCGCAGCTAGCGCCATTCGACGGCCAACACCGCGGTTCCTGGTGTGTCCGCTGTGCCGTGCGTGTGATCATTGCTTGTACAGCCCTCTCGCAGTGTCCGGAGCAAGTATGGTGGGTCTGACACACCGGTGTCAATGTGTTCTTTTTTCCATTTCCAGGAGTGTAGTTCCGAAAATTTCCAGAGCCGACAAGTGCGTACGTTACCGCACATGCAGTTTAACAGCTCACGTATCAGAGTTTCTAAAAAGAATAATTCACAGAAAAATGAATAAGAGAACTAAGAATGTGTTAGATAACGATCAGTTTGGCTTTAGAAAAGGTAAAGGCACCAGAGAGGCAATTCGCACATTTTGGTTGATAATGGAAGCAAGACTAAAAATCAAGACGTATTCATCGATTTGTTGACCTGGAAAATGCGTTAGACAAGATACCCAACATTCTGAGAAAAATAGGAGTAAGCTACTGGGAGGAACGGTTAATACACAATATCTATAAGAACCAAGTAAGCACACTAAGAATGGGAGACCAACAACAAAGTGCTCAGATTAAGAAGGGCGTCGGACAGGAATATAGTCTTTCGCCCCTGCTGTTCAATCTTTACATCGAAAAAGCAATGACAGAAATAAAAGTAAGGTTCAAGATTGGAATTAAAACTAAAGGTGAAAGGCTATCAATATATGATTGGCCGATAAGATTTCTATCGTCAGTGAAAGTGAAGAAGAATGTGCTGGATGAACAGTCTAATGAGTACAAAATATGGACTGAGAGTAAATGGAAGAAAGACAGAGTAATAAGTAGCAGACATGAGAATTGCGAGAGACTAAACATGAGGACTGGTGATCACGAAGTAGATGAACTTAAGAAGTTCTGCTACCTAAGCAGCAAAAGTATTCACGACAGACGGAGCAAGGATGACATAAAAAGCAGAACAGCACTGACGAAAAGGGCATTCCTGGCTAAAAGAGGTCAACTGATATCAAAGATGGGTCTTAACTTGTGGAAGAAATTTCAGAGAATGTACGTTTCGAACACGGCACTGTATGGCAGTGAAACATGGACTGTGGGACAACCGGAAAAGAAGAGGATTGAAGCATTTGAGATATGGTGCTTCTGAAGAATGTTGAAAATTAGGTGAACTGATAAGGTACAGAATGAGAAGGTTCTCAGCAAAATCGACGGAGAAAGGAAGATATAAAAAACACTGACAAGAAGAAGCGACACGTTGGTAGGACAGGGATAGGTTGGTAGGACATTAGTTAAGACATCAGGGAATAACTTCTATGGTACAACAGGGAGCTGCAGAAGATAAAAATTGTAGAGGGTAAAAACTGTAGCGGAAGACAAAGATTGGGATACATCCAGCAAGTAATTGAAGACGCAGGATGGAAGTGCTACTCCGAGATGAAGAGGTTAGCACAGGAGTGGAATTCGAGGCAGGCCGCATCAAACCAGTCTGAAGACTGAAGAGTCAAAATATCCCAACAGGGTGGGAGTGGAACAGAGGAAACCACAAATGGGAATTTTTGGGATGGAATTATCTATTCCAGCATTCGCCTGATGGTTAGAGAAAAACTCACGAAAACCTTGTTCCAACTGGAGGATTGGAACTATTTTCATTTGCTACTGGGACAATGTTGTCCACTATGCGTCTGCGTTTCACCAGCTGGCCAGTCCTGGAACATCTAGATTTGTGGAGAATTTGGGTCTGAAAGCGACCACATGCAGTTTTGCATGGGGACGTGAAGTCAGGCATACTCGTCGTCAAGGTTCCGATAGACTACGTCTCACCACCACATGGGAGGAGCGGCGTATTGCGCGCCAAACACGTCGTAATCCCTTGACATCTGCTCCTGGCATACGACAACAAGTAACCGACTCACTGCAACAATCTTCTTTCGCACCATTGATCGGAACAAGCAGCAGCCGAACAAAAAATTACCGAGCCATGTGTACGCTGACGTCAAACGCCTCAACACACACGGTTGCATCTGGACTGATGACGTGACAGGGAAGCATGGACGTGATGAATGATGTCGTGCTGTATTCATCAATGAATTGCGGTTCTGCACTACCCTGCATAACCATCGCCGTCAAATATGGCGGCGCCTGGGGAGAAGTCCATTCTTTCAATGTTTTGGAGGAGCACATTGGCGTCGTGCTATGGGGAGCCATCAGGTTTGACGTTATGCCAAGAATGCTAGTATCTGAGGGAACTCAGACATCGCAATGGTCAGTACGTCCCGTATATGCTGCGTCCTCTCGTGCTAGCTCTCATTCGACAGTATCATGGCGCTTTTTTTTTTTAACAGGACAATGTTCGTCCATATACGGAACAGGTGTCAATGAAACATCTACGTGATTTTGAGGTACTCCACTGGCCAACTAGATCCCAGATATGTCTCCAATAGAACATACGCTCTACATCTATATCTACATGTGCGTACATACTCCGCAATCCACCATACGGTGCGTGGCGGAGGGTACCTCGTACCACAACTAGTATCTTCTCTCCCTGTTCCACTCCCAACAGAATGAGGGAAAAATGACTGCCTATATTCCTCATACAGGGCAGTCATGTGGGCCAGCTCTGACATCAAATCCGTCCCATTCCCAGGATCTGGATTATCAAGGACCTGTTACAACAGTTGTTGACCGGCTTGGCTCAACTGCTCAGAGGATACAACTGCTTCATAACACTTCCCAACCAAATCAGTGCATAAATCCGGGCCAGAAGAGATGAAACATGATACTGGTAAGTGGGCTTTTACTGGTAGGTTGTTTGTAAATTTGACCCGATTTTATTGTTACTGCAATAATACCACATACCCTCTCAATCCATGAAGTTTCATTTTGTTTCCTCCTCCACATCTAGGTGCTCCCTTTCTTGTCATGCATTATATATGTATTTGAGGGTCTCTCAATAAATAGCTTCCCATATTTTTTACAGTCTTTAATATGAATACGGAAACATCCTTTTAGGTATGTCAAATCTGATGTTTCTTCTGAACACATGCGAAACTTCGACGAGGCACTCATTACAAGCTACGTGCTACAACTGTATTCTTCTTTAGGTAAAAAGTAACAGTGGTAAACATATTCAAACGCTTATGTGCAGTGTACTGAAATCACGCAGTTGACAGGAGTACTGCTGCGGGATGGGAAAAGAGAGTTAAATCGTCAAGAAGTGCAGGAACTGAGTTCCGTGATCAACCACTTTTCGAACGTCCTGTCATACACATTGCTTTCGACATGATGAATGGCGTGGATACTTTATTTCGTGCAGAACAGCGCATCACAGCTCGACAACTGGCTGTACAGCTATAGCTCAACATTAGAAGTGTGCAGTGATTGAGACAATTGGATCTTCAAATGTGCGTTCAAGATGGTTTCCACGAATGATCACAACAGTCTACAAGATTCAAAGGAAAGCCATTTTGTCTCATTTACTAGAGCAGTTTGAGGCCAATCGGCAGGATTTTCTGTCATGGATCGTTACGGGAACGAAACCTGGCAATCTGTTTCCATAAGGGTCTATCAATTAAATCAGAGGCATATGCGAAAACTCTATTAAACTCAATAACTGAAGTGTGCGGTCTGACAGGAACCCAAAAGAATCTTGGTCCAACAAGACTATACACGGCCACAAACAAGTCTCAGAATCCGGCAACACATCGACAATCTGGGCTGGAAATCATTGCCTCTTGCACCCTACAGCCCAGAGCTGGCTCCCTTTGAAGCCATCTGACTGGGCCACTTAAGGATTCACTACGTGGACACACTTTTAAGACGGTATGAGTGTATCTCATGCAGCGAAAACATGCCTTCGAGCTTAAGATGATAAATTTTAGCAACAGAAAATACACGCTCATACACGATGCTGGTGTAAGTCTTAGAACGTGACGGAGGCTATGTGGAAAAATAATAAATGTAACAAAAATGTTGACTGATTTTGTCAACAAATTCCAACTCTTAAGAATAAAAATGTTCTGAAAAAAAAATGACAAGGCATTATTTAACGGACGACCCTCGTAAATGCATCGTGTCGCTGTCGTAGAGTAGCCAGCCGTAACACTGGAACGTTCCTTCTACTCGCCATAAATGTAAGGCCGCACAGTGTTTCACTCACCACAGCAGCGGAAATCACTGCACTCTTAGCGCTGTGCGGATCGTGATACAAATCGTGCGATGTATGGCAACACAAATTCATAGGGAAATGTTTATGAGCAGGATTTCCTCTCGACACAGCCACGATTAACGATGGTTGTCTATCCTGCTATGAAAATAATCGTACTCGAAGAATATTTGAAGTCAACGGAAAGACTCTACGACCTACAGCACTCTCTACGTAGAATGGACAAAACTAAACCACCAGCTCCAGGGTAGTGATACAATGTAAATTACTAACACTGGGGGCTCACTGAAACTCCAGTCAGACAGCCAAAATCGTGACTGCACATTGCGACCGTCTATCGGGCCAGACCCAAAATTGAAAAAAATCTCTGCCTCAACCACAATCCAAATAATTATTACTCTGAACCCTCATCTCGACAGGCACAGATATGATATGTGACAAAATGTTACAGCGAAGAACAAAAGTGAAGTCCAACGAAAGAAGACCTTGACGCTTGCGAAGTCGATCATAGGAATGCCCAAGATGCATATTTCCCATTCATGTTTCGTTACCTAGTTTTTAAAGCAGTTTCCAGTGAATGTTTGAAGTAGTTCTTTGGTCTGAGTATTTCAGAATCTATCCTCCCCCCGTTCTTCTCCGTCATCACTGACGCCGTTATAGTCTACCTTACTTGAAGCAAAGAGATCGCGCACTACAACAAGTCGTTAATCTCATAACTCCCACTTGAAACCTTTTCCCAGTAACCATAGTCCGTATTATAGTTCTTCAGTATGAATGAATGGAAAGAGTGTTTCGAAAATGGTTCAAATGGCTCTGAGTACTAAGCGACTTAACTTCTGAGGTCATCAGTCGCCTAGAACTTAGAACTAATTAAACCTAACTAACCTAAGGACATCACACACAGCCATGCCCGATGCAGGATTCGAACCTGCGACCGTAGCGGTCGCTCGGCTCCAGACTGTAGCGCCTAGAACCGCACGGGAGTATTTCGAAAAACTGGTTTCATGGTCAAAATGTGAGGATAAAGATACACCAGTGGATAAAGTAAATGAAGACTGATACAGACAGAAAAGACAACTCAAGAGCCGGCCGTGGTGGACGAGCGGTTCTAGGCGCTTCAGTCTGGAACCGCGCGACCGCTATGGTCGCAGGTTCGAATCCTGCCTCGGGCATGAATGTGTGTGATGTCCTCAGGTTACTTAGGTTTAAGTAGTTCTAAGTTCTAGGACACTGATGACCTCCGCTGTTAAGTCCCATAGTGTTCAGATCCATTTGAACCATTTGAACCACAACTCAAGAGATTGCATTTTATGAACAAGTTTAAGGTAGCTGCTCATCAAATTCGTTTCAGAAACACATCTAGTATTAACAAGAGTGTATGTAGGTCTGCTTCTAGCTGTGGAATGGGGAGTTACAGGTGTGGCGAACAAACTAGGTTTGAAAAAGTTAATAACTGTACTTTCATTCATACATTAAAAGTAAGTGTCAGCGACAATATGAGATCATATAGATATCTTAGCATTTTATCACATACTTCGAAAATTCTGTCAAATTTAATACTGAGATCAAGTAAAAATTGTAGCATCAGAAGAACAGTTTGGCTTTAGAAATAAACAGAGCGGCCGATATGTTGTGATGATCCTCGAGTGACAATAGGAAAGTGAATGAAGAATTCAAATGACAACTGACTCTGAAGGGGTCGGGGGAAGAAAGTGCTAACCCACAAGACCGTATTTTGAGATATTACATATTATATGTTTGGTCAAATTCAAAGAAAATAATTTAAATCCACTTAGACAAAAGAAATTATGTAGTAGATACATCTTTCTAGTAACATATAAGGAAATATTTCTGAACATGACATGGGGCGAACTGATAATGCGCTCGAACTAATCTTTTTAAATTCACGGTTAGCACCGTTTTGCGCCAGTCCTTTCATGATACAAATGAAATGTATTCGCAGTTGCAAATATGGACAGGCTTCAGCTATAATGGAATGATAACAATGAAAATTTGGGCAAGGCCGGGACTCGAACCCGGATTTCCCGCTTATTGCGAGCGATCGCCTTACCACTTTTTTATCATTCCCAAAATAAAAAACAATTAAGATCAAATAGGACGCCCTACAGGCGAAAAATAATGATGTGCAATTAGCATCAGTAAGGAACAAAACAAAAATGGGAGAGGGGGCGGTCGAAAAAGGCACTACCCTAAAAGTTAGCATGGTATTGACGATAACGCGGATTGTGAGTGAGGAAGGTAAAGCGATGTTGCAGGAATGCTCAAACATCAATAATACTCTCCTCTCCTTCATGAAACAAGTAACAGCTCGATAGCCTTTTATCTAGTTAACCGTGTTGGTCTTCGTACGTTGGAAATAAGTCTCATCTGGGAATAGACGCGTCTTAGGTGCAATGGGAAGGCGGGGGACGTACGTAAAATAAAGGCAAGTATTTTCTGAATCACCTGCCACACCTCTGCAGAAGATCCACACATCAGTCGATGTTCATCCCTGTCAAGCGTGTAACAATGGTTGTCCATATTTGCAACTGCGAATATATTTCATGTGTTTCATAAGAACTGCAGTCGCCGCAGTGCCTGTTCCTTCGGAAGTGCTCGCATGTCCGAAGGAAGACTGTAATGTGGAATAACACAGGCATTTCAGTAACGTATAATCCTTTCAGTTGTTCTCCATTGCAAAGATGTTGGTATTTACTTCTTTGCAGCAATCTTCCACACACATTTAATTCGCTCATCTCACTTACCCGATAATCTAATTGCTTAATATCCGTTATGTATGTTTTCCTTATTTTGTAAAGAATGGGCTTGAGAAAACACGGTAGCTCGTGTTCCATTTGATTCTTACGTGTAGAACGACACCACGACCAGAAATAATTGCATTTAAAATGCAGTTAGCCTCTTTTACCCGCATCATTTACAAATTCAGATACGTAGCAAATATGAAGTACATTCTGATGTCCTTGTTTCTTCATTACAATCAAACTGAGACCAGTCTGTCAAATTTGATTTATACCGTGGGCCAAAACGAGTGATAGATTTGTACCTGCATCGACCAGGAACGAACAATGATGGTGAATGGTTTTATAAATAATAAGACCTACAAACTACAAACATTTGAAGTACTTTTCCAAAACTTACTAGCTAGTAACATAGTAAATAAGTTATCTTCTATTATAATAAATTCCTACTACAAATCGCACTAAAACCAAATTAGAATTATTATTCGGTCTGACGGTAAGGGACAACGCTCACAGAATTTAATCAAACTATACCATTGCAAGACAAATAATTCGATTTTAGCTAACTATTTAGGAGCATAATTCATAAATTTTTCTTCGACATTACAGTGACTAAAAATATTAATACACTTTGAGGAATGCAGTTGTAGTGCACAGCAGAAAAGTTAGTCGTTATCGAGCTATACAACGTGAGTAAATAACTTTATTGTAATTATCTACAAAGAGCTCAAGCCTAGTATTGGCGAACTATCAACAGATGTCGCGCCAAGCGCCAGGGATTGGGCCTGGCACAAACTAATACCTCTTTGCAGAAATGCAATCGATGCGCCGCGTAAAATGTGCTTTGTAAGCGCCATTCCAAGCGCCGCTTTCTCTGCAGGTTAACCTCTCCACTGCTCCCTCCAGCACGTAAGTCAGTGTCTGCATTAGTTTCAGAAAAGCTGATTTTTGACCATCAATGGTGGGGATCAGCATCTTACTACAACCTGACCACTTCGTTGCGCAGCCTAGTCATAACACTAGCAAACTAGAAAGCCCAAAAAACAGCTTTTCATGTTCTCTACTATTCATTTTTTCATTTCCATCTCTAAGACGTCTTATTAAAGTGGAAGAAAATGTGATCGAAGCAAATACCTTCGAGTCATCAGAAACTGATATTTGCAGAGCAGCATTGCCAGAATGGATTGTTGGACTCCAAAGAAAATATTTCTACATCTACATCTAGATCTACATATATACTCCGCAAGCAACTGTACGGTGCGTGATGGAGGGTACACTGAACCACTATTAATCATTTTCCCTGCTGTTCAACTCGTTAACAGAGCGAGGGAAAAATTACTGTTCATATGCTGTATGAGCTCCAATCTCTCTAATCATATCTTCGTGGTCCACACGTGAAACGTACGTTGGCGACAGTGAAACTGTTCTGCAGTCAGCCTCAAATGCAGAATCTCTAAATTTTCTTAATAGTATTCCTCGAAAAGAACGTCGCCTTCCCTCCAATGATTCCCATTTGAGTTAACGAAGCGTATCCGCAATACTTGCGCTTTGTTCGAACCTACCAGTAACATTCAATCAGGTGCGGATCCTAAACACTCGAACGGTACTCAACAATTGGTCGCACTAGTATCCTATATGAGGTCAACTTTACAGATGAAGCACACTTTGCTAAAATTCTCCCAGTAAACCAAAGTAGACCATTCTACTACAATCCATTTCACACAATTCACTTTTATATTGCTCTGTGTCAAGTAGCACACCACTAATGCTGTAATCGAATACTATGAGTCTGCTTTTCCTACTCATATTCATTAATTTACATTTTTTTACATTGAGAACTAGCTCCCTTTCATCATACTAACTAGAAATTTTTGTCTAACTCATCTTCTACCCCCCTACAGTCACTCGACGACCGCATCTTCCCATTTACCACAGCATCATCAGCAAACAACCGCAGACTGCTGCTTACCCTGACCGCCAAATCATTTATGTAGATGGAAAATAACACCCCTGACACTCTCTTGACGACATCCTGGTCTCTGATGAACGCTGGCCGCCGTCGGCGATAGCATACTGGGTTCTATTAACTAAGAAGTCTTCCAGCTATACACATATCTGGAAAGCTAATCAATATGCTTGTACCTTCATTAACAGTCGGCAGTGTGGTACCGTGTCAAATTCTTTACGGAAACCTCGAAATATGGAATCCACCTGTTGCCCTTCGATCATAGTTCGCAGGATACCACGTGAGAAAAGGGTAAACTCAGTTTCGCACGAGTGACGCTTTCTAAAACTGTGATGGTTTGTGGACAGAAGCTTTTCCCTATTCGACTTACAAGGTAATGTTAGCAGGATGTGCTAGTGGAATACTTTAGTATCTCAATTATATGACCAGCAGACATTTGCAGTAACATATTTCAATGCAGAGGCTATGAGTATACTTTCCCAAGGAGACAGAAAACTTTTCTCAGACTGGAATTAATGTATATGAAGATGGTTCGGACATGTCCGAAAGAACAGATACCATCGGTGACCATGCAGCTCCTTAGAACGAAATTACAATGAAATGAATACCCCTAGCTGCAAACATGCGTTGATATAAGTCAACGGGGTCAGCTGAAAATGTGTGTCCCGACCGGGACTCGAACGCGGGATCTCCTGCTTACATGGCAGACGCTCTATCCATCTGAGTCGCCGAGGACACAGAGGATGTGCGACTGCACGGACTTATCTCTGGCACGCCTCCCGTGAGACCCACATTCCCAACTTACTGTCCCGCACTTTATTCATAGTGCCCTTTCCCATTATACTCATCACTCGCGGCTTTTTTTGCCGAATCCCGTAAGAGAAGAGTTCGGGCACTGTTTGTACATCCGCGCAGAAGAAGAAGATGGTCAAATGACCGGTGAGCCTTATATATATATATATATATATATATATATATATATATATATATATATATATATATATATATATATGAAGAGGGTATCTGTTCTTTCGGACGATACTAAATGCTTGAAGCACGACAGGTATAAAATTTCAAAAGTAAACGTGATACCTAACGTTTTCTTACACGCATAGGTATTTTTTTCAGTCATTTTACACCTTATTTTCTATTTCTTATAGGAAATACGAGAAAGTAGTCAAGTTCCGATAGTCCATGTAGCCAAAACGAAGTATTTTGTACAGCGGTGGCATATTATTCAGCAGTTTGATTTAATTCCAGGTGTAATAAAAAAAATGGCTCTGAGCACTATGGGACTTCTAAGGTCATCAGTCCCCTAGAACTTAGAACTACTTAAACCTAAGTAAGGACATCACACACATCCATACCCGAGGCAAGATTCGAACCTGCGACCGTAGCGGTCGCGCTGTTCCAGACTGTAGCACCTAGCACCGCTCGGCCACCTCGGCCGGCCAGGTGTAATCCCTTCTAGATTTCCTGTTACTATTTGTAACATTACACTGATTATCCAGCTTACATCAAAATACCGCAGAAGTAAACTACACTGTTGCTGCATATTTTTTCTTCAAAATCTTATTAATGCTCCTTTCTTATCCTTCCTGTAGATTTTTCCTATCATCGGTTTCAGGTCCACAAATTTACTACGTTTTCTTCGTTGTGTAATGGCCTAGCATAGACGACCTCTACAGTTAAGGTTTTCTGATGGCGCTACGGTTTCAATTGGAACATCTTGATCGGCAGCTTCCGGTGACTGATTTTTCTTAGCCATGTCTGAGAACCTCTGTCGTGACCTTTCAGTTTTTCTTTATGTTCCATTATATTTATTAATACTTTCTCTCTAACACAAAGAAGTAAAAATATGTATGTATTTAAAAGTCTCTTTTAAAAGTGAAATAAGACTACGAGGGAATACGAGATTTTTCTTCCCTCCACGTGGTGTCTTGCGTACCTCCCACCTTAACAATAGTGTCGGAAGGGTGGGATAAGTGGTACGAAATGGATACCAATGCTTTTCCCGTCGTCAGGGGAGGAAGGAAGGAAAAAGAAGAGGGAAAAAGAAATGGTTGGCAGGACGCCGTCGGGCTCTAGCGGGTTAAGTCTTTAGCGGAGCATTATCTGCGCTGAGGGGCTGGCGCCTTATCTGCGGCCGGCGGCGGTGACGGGACGTGCGGTGGCGGAAGGCCGTATCAGCAGCGGCGGAGGCGGAGGCGGAGGCGGAGGCCCTGGGAGGGCGATCCGTCAGGGGCGACACAGATCAGTGCCGCCCCCAACCTCTCACATCAATTACTCGGGACGGGCCCTGCGCGCGCCGAGGGGCGTAATAAAGTGCTTCAACCCTTTTCTGCCAACTTGTATTGTGGAAAGAGAGCGCCGGCAGCCGAGAAGAGCGCGCCAGCCGGGGGACCCCTAAGATGTTAATCCTGTTCTTTGAAAGGCGCCACCCGAAGCTGATCAAAGTAAATTGTTCACCCCGGCTCTTGCACGGCTGGAAATAAAAATCAGCAGAATTGCGACTCACCGGGAGAGCACAGCTGGCCTTTTTGGGCAGCAACCGGAGTAGATGAAAGATCAAGATCGATACAGAAACGGAAACTTTTGCCACATTTATCTTACAAAATTCATCAAAACCGTATGAAAGGTTTAAGCAATAAAATAATCCGTGCGTTACACAAATTCTTATATAATCGTTCCGAATTGAATATCATCAGGACTTTCCCCTTCATTGGTGGTAAAACACCTATATCAATTATGAGGAGAAATCGGCTTTAATCTCGATTGAACGACCTTACAGGTATGATTTTAGTTTATCGAGGCCCGAATCCAAAAAAAAAAAAAAAAATCATAAGAACCATGCAATACTAATTAACTGTTGAGATCTCCGTAGCAGGCCATCCCCTTCTCCCCCGCCACCCCCTTCCATCACCGCATGCGTTACTAAAAACGTTTTCCATATTTACACATGTATTATTCTTCACTTACCAACTATTGCGCCTTTGCTATCAGTCTTCTAGATTTCCTGTAAGGAGACCGATTTAAGTTCTCCAAACCCCCATAGAAGCGTAAGAATCATACAGCCCACTTCCAGTAATGATTCCCGTAAGTGACACAGTGATGGTGCAGATTACAATTCCAGGAAGGAAGATCTTATTCTTACTTTCCAAGAACTTATAGAGGCAAGGATCACGTGAACGTTTAAGTCCATCAAGTACATCGCGGCGTCACAGATGTTGTTGCCTGATTCATGGATGCCTTCTTAAAATAAGATAACGCCATAATTTACATTTATACGAGGGCTATCCACAAAGTAAATTACGTTTTGGAATTAAAAATAAAGTACTGGAAATTTTTTTTTATTATATACAGATGAAAGCCACACTTAAATACTACTTTTCTACATAGTTGCCATTTAAATTAAGGCACTTATCGTAGCGATGGACGAGCTTGGAAATTCCTTCGTCGTAAAATTCGGCCGCCTGCGCCTTCAACCACGTGGTTACCTCTTCTTGAAGCTGTGCGTCGTCATCAAAACGCTGCATAACCAACCACTTCTTCATTGCTGGGAATAAGTGGAAGTCGCTCGGTGCCAGGTCGGGACTGTACGGCGGATGAGGAAGCAACTCCCACTTAAAAGATTCGAGAACTTCACGAGTGGCATTTGCCGTGTGGGCCCGGGCGTTGTTGTGAATCAGCAAGATCTTTGAGCCCAACTTTCCCCTGCGCTTGTTTTGTATTGCTCTTCTGAGGGTGTGCAGAGTTTGGCAATGCCTTTGAGAGTTTATTGTAGTGCTTCTTTCCAGGAAATCCACAAAAATCACACCTTTTCTGTCCCAAAGGACAGTCGCTACGTGGTTGAAGGCGCAGGTGGCCGAATTTTACGACGAAGGAATTTCCAAGCTCGTCCATCGCTACGATAAGTGCCTTAATTTAAATGGCAACTATGTAGAAAAGTAGTATTTAAGTGTGGATTTCATCTGTATATAATAAAACAAAATTTCCAATACTTTATTTTTAATTCCAAAACGCAATGTACTTTGTGGATAGCCCTCGTAGCTCTGCGAAAACATCGTTTGCTTTCCGTGATAATGAAATCTAAAAAAAGGTCCTTTAATTAGTCGGTTATTGAGCAGCCTTTTCCACCCTCCGGGGAAGGGAATGAAACGTATTTAAAGATATAGCTAGAAAAAAAATCATTGTTAACTAGAACTGATACTCTGTTTTTATGCGAAAAAATTTTCAGTGAAGTGTAAGAAGCAATTATCATCAAGGAATGCACTATATTATGAGCTTTCCCGATTTAAACGTTTTTGAGTGAATATCAAGGGATAGAAGATTTTGAGACAGTCTGACGGGCGTGTTTGGAATAAATAATAAATAAATATTATTCTGAGCAAAAGGTTCCGTTTAATCAGGTAAGGAGCTAGCTTTGTTGTTCGGGTGGCTGAGGAACGTTTACAGAGGGTGGAACAAGGTGAGTGCCCCCCAGCCAGCAGCAGTCAATTAAGCAGGGAGGCCGTGGGCGGCGAGGCGGCGGGCTGTTTGCAGGTGAGAACACCGGCCGCTCGTTAAGAGGGTCGGGGCAGGTCGGGTCGGGTCGGCAGAGGTCGCTATGGCAGCCGAAGGGGAGGCCGAGAGCTGCCGGCCTCAGCACTACAGCGCGAGCCCAACATGATTCGCACCGGCAGTCGATACCAACTTGAGATACATCGAGTAATACTGTCTCAAACTTAATAGCACCAACCAGGGTTAAATGTGTGTCTAGTAAAGAATTATGTACACCTCATTTTTTAATCTTTTTCAACGCAGTTTCCATAACTTGGATACAAGTTCTCATACTTGTAATTCATAAGTAACTTAGTTTTTTTCCAAATTTCTTCTGACGGTTGTGTTTCTTCAACAACCCACGCCAACAGGCGTTCGACTTTTAACAGAATCTGCTTTTGTTTCCAGAAAAGTTAACTCAAGTAATGTCAACCAAGGATGTCCTCATTCGTAAAGATATTGACACTGCTGCTCATTAATTCTAATAAACCTAATAATTGACATCTAATTTCCTGTAGATGAGTGTAATACCATGATTACGGGTGAGTAAGCAAAGAAGTAGTACAACATTGGTAAATTTGTTAGGTTTCTGAGTTTGTTTTCACCTACATGCAGTATTATCCATATGAGTTGCGTACATACAGTACCAAATAGGTACAAACGGGTTTATATAGATAGTAGGTTGTTGGTCACAATGCTCTGGCTGATCAGTGTAATTGCTAAGTATAGGGCTATTGTATCAGCATACTTTGAAACGAACCTTGTTTGTATACAGTCTGTATGTCTCGGACGTCCATGTTTCGTAATTCCTCTTCAGTGGCACTGTCATCGGTAACATTACCGTCCCTGTGCTAGGATCTTCCTCAGGACTTCCGGTGTCCACTACTGCTAGAACACTGTCAGAGACCAGTGCCGCATTCTCTTATAAAGGGGAGTTTTCCCGCGTTCGTGCTGGAGAAGTGATTGTTGTTGTTGTTGTGGTCTTCAGTCCTGAGACTGGTTTGATGCAGCTCTCCTTGCTACTCTACCCTGTGCAAGCTTCTTCATCTCGCAGTACCTACTGCAACCTACATCCTTCTGAATCTGCTTAGTGTATTCATCTCTTGGTCTCCCTCTGCGATTTTTACCCTCCACGCTGCCCTCCAATGCTAAATTTGTGATCCCGTGATGCCTCAGAACATATCCTACCAACCGGTCCTTCTTCTTGTCAAGTTGTGCCACAAACTCCTCTTCTCCCCAATTCTATTCAATACCTCCTCATTAGTTATGTGATCTACCCATGTAATCTTCAGCATTCTTCTGTAGCACCACATTTCAAAAGCTTCTATTCTCTTCTTGTCTAAACTATTTATCGTCCACGTTTCACTTCCATACATGGCTACACTCCATACAAATAGTTTCAGAAACGACTTCCTGACACTTAAATCAATACTCGATGTTAATAAATTTCTCTTCTTCAGAAACGCTTTCCTTGCCATTGCCAGTCTACATTTTACATCCTCTCTACTTCGGCCATCATCAGTTATTTTGCTCCCCAAACTGGTTAAAATTCTTATGGCTACCAACGGTCACGAAAGCCTGCAGACTTGCATAAAACATTACCATTGTAACCACGCAGCGAAGGTACTGATTGTTTCTTGCCGCTGGTGTACTTTACATATGGCCAGCTTCTCTTTGGATTCTCTGCCAGATTTCGAGACAGTGTTTCGTTGTGGAAACTATTAAAAGGACCTCGCACTGCAGTCCTCAGAAAGTTTAGAGCTTCAGAAAAATTTTATGAGTTACAATGTTACTGCAGTACCATCTAGTGTTATCAAGGTTTTCCGTTCTGATAGATAAATGTGCCCAGATCATTAATGCCTGCCTGAAGTTTTACTGAGCATATACCGGTACTTAAAGCTTCTCAACGAGCTTTCTGGTACTACACAATTTGTATCATATTTTGATCTACAGGTTTTTAAAAAATTTATTTGATTACTAGTTTGGATTAAATATGATCATCTTCACATTAACAATAGTATAAAAATGTCATAAAATGGTATAAAAACATTTACTTTTACCCAAATGGCAGAAAATATGAAATAATGAAATCGAAATAGAAACAATTGTACTTTATGTGACTCTTCAAGCTTTAGCTGCACGATGGGGTTAGCTTCAGCATACTTGTACTGTTTATCCAAGACCAACCACTAGATCACTGAATAAATTACTGTATACATGTCTGCTGTATACTGCGCAACGCTACGCGCTGTTGACATCCAGCTGCCCAACACTACAATAGCGAATATTACAACAATGCTAACCAGCCACAGACTGCACACAGCACAGCCAGTGATTTTCATACAGAGCGCTACGTGGCGTTACCAACATAAAAACCTAAACAGCCTACTTTCAAGGGGCTTTCTCCACCATTTGTAGCCATTCTTCTATCTCCAAAGTTCTGTAACTCATACGAAAAAACAAATAGCTTGAAAGAAATAATAACCTCTTGGAATAAATCTTGAGCTATCACCGTAGTTGCACAACTCCAAAGGCAGTGGGCACGTGTATGACAGCATATTTCACATTCCCCTACTTTTCCATACTCCTGAGACGGAAACATGCAGCAAAGTCGATGCAGATTCTACAGCAGATGCCACTGAAGCACAAGGAGCGAGGTAGTGGAGGCGCCGCCCTAACTTGGAGCTGCCTGGCATCCCTCGTGAGCAGCGGACGAGCAGCGCGCCTCCGCCGGCCGCGGTCCGTTAATTGCGGCGCTGCGACGGTCCAGTCCGCAGCGCCTTTGAGTGCGCTGCAGCAGGTAACGGCGGCGCGTGACCGCCGCAGCGCGCGTAATTACGGATGGCCGGACAAAGGAACAAAGCGCTGGCGACAGAGACGTCCAATCATAATGCGCAGTAATTACCGCCGGACAGCACCGAATAATGGCCGCTCTCCCTGCGTCCCTGAATTTCAGCAAGCAGTCTTTATTACGCTCTGCAAAGCAGGGGCGCGTGCCGCCTGACGGGCATATTAAGCGCACAGTTCATCGTAGTCCCAGTTAAGACTGTTGGACTTATCCATATTCGGAGATTTTAATTCCCAACATGAACGTTTAATGTAGTCACAGTAGATGGTTCGGTAATTCATTAATCTTAAGTATTTTATAGCCTCGAAAATTGCGAATTGAGGCTCTTGGCATTTGTTTTAACAATAATCTTGCTTCTCGGTCCAGTTATTGCTGAACACACGATAACGGTTTTGTTAAATCGCTTTCGGATTAGTGTACGTTCAACTACGTGATGCCATCTCACAGTAGGCGTTTAAAACATTTCACAATACATCAAGTTAAGGATTTAACGTATGGCATCTGTATCTAGAGAAACCAGCATAATTTTTCATTACAAGTGGCCGTAACAGTAAGTTTCAAGACGATTTGCTTTCCAGACCCTATCCTCAGTCTTCATTGCACTTAAATCTCTTATTGTTTGCAGATAGTTCCCGTAAGTGAATGGTGACTTGTCATTCAGGTGCACAACACGATCAATGATTGTGCATACTACTACTGAAATCTACAGGCAGATGACTAATGGAAACTTTCCTATATCTTCTCCTGCATTTATCTCGAATAATCTATCTTCATTCGGTTTCAGAAACTCTGTAACACCTCCGGTTGACAATATGGCAACCTACCTTAAGACGAGATTGCTACTATTATTTCCAGACTCTCGGTTAAGTAACCTGTGTCACAAATATCTGGGAAAGAACTTCATAACATTACCGCTCATTTGGAGGTACTGGTTGTGTAACAAGTGACCCTTCATAACAATTTTCACCATTCATCAAAATAAACACGTTCGCTGTTCAAATTTTGCAGTCAAATTGCTGAACAACTTTTTGAAATTTTGATATTTACCATCAAGATTCCAAATGTACTTCGCAACGAATACTTACTACTGAAATAGGTACCATCTTCCTTCCCACTGCAGTAGCGTGGGCTTACGCCTACTCTGCCTGCAACCCAAATCACATCCAAGTTACGCGGGCAGTCGGCTTTCTTACAGCTTACAATCGAGGGCTGCCAAAATTCACACGGCCATTAGACGGCTGTCGAAGCGCCCACGGTCTTCTTCCCTACGCCGGCCACGTGACAGAAAGCAAGACCGCCTGTATCCTGACGCTCAGGGCTGTATTTAAACCGGCGCACGGGTCCTGAGAAAGCAGTTCACTCCGAGTTCCTGCAGAAGAAGACGTGGTCACGGACCAGCCGACTTCTAATATTTCGTTGCTTGTCTTTTAACTCAGATCACCGGACATAGAAAATTTGTCACTGTGAGCTTTGACTGCAACTAGTTCCTTAATGACTTTGTTTTGCAATAAGTGGGCCAAGAACTTTAATTCAGAACTCTTTGTTTTCACCATTACCAGACCTTTATCCTGAAAAACAGTTTTGTGTTCAAACCATAAGAGTTTAGTTTGTTCATAACTGTTTTAAAACTTGTTTCCAAGAAGGAAGCTCCTGTTCTCTTAATTCAAATAAACTTGGTGTTCCTTTGGGTATCTGGTCCTTTACTTTCGACTGCCTGGAGAGGGTAGTTCACTCACAGTAGTATTTTGTTCTGGATACATATAGGTCCTCCGGCCAACGTTCAAATGGCTAAAGCTTTATCCTTGTTCCGTCCACGCATCAGCAATAACACTGATTTTTCACGAAAAATTGAAACTTCCTACTCGCCAAGGACGGAATATGAATGTTTAGCATCCCATAAACGACCACATTAGAAATGGAGTATAAGGTCAAAATGGATAAGATCGGAAAAGAAATGCCCCGAGACTTTTTTTTAAAGTAGTGTCCTAGCATTTATCTCAACGGAAAGTACGGAAAAACTAACCTGGATTGGTCTGACAGCGATTTTAATCGAAAAGGCCTTTAGCTAGCCCTCAACAAATTGTATAATGACATGATATTTGTCAAAGTCTTCTACCAGCGCTTAGCAAAATTAGCGATGAAAAAACGTTCTGTTAGTTTTAACTTCCAGGATGAGCCGTTCCCGTCGCGTGTAACTGGTGTCTATCTACGGGAGGGTACCATAGGTGCCATACGTTTAGAGACAGAGCATTGCTGCTCGTTAATCATCCACACGATACGTGTTTTTCCCCTCAAAGTAGTTCCCATTAGATATTATACATTTGTGCCAACACATTTTCTAATCCCCGAAACACTTCTTGATATCTTTGCCACATCTTTTATTAGTAGCTGGCAGAGCTATGCTTGTAAAACGACGCTTCTTGAAGGTTTTTATTTCTAGGAACAGAAAATGTAGAGGCTGAGGCATCGTTAAAGTACTGATTTTCGCTAAAAAGTCAGAGCAAGCAATGTTGTCTGGATAGGTGCACTATCATGTTATCAGTTATTTTACTACCTAAATAGCAAAACTCATCTACCACTTTTACTGTCTCTAACTTTTTGTAACGCTAGCACTGTGAGAGGTATCAGATGAAAGGCAGACTGTCTGTAGAATGAAGCACCAAGGTATCCTGATCTGTGCAGCTCACTAATACACGACAAGAAAAATACAAATTGTAATTAAATCAGCAAATGAGTCTGTGTACCCAAAAGAAAGAAAAAATGATCTACTCAGACTAGGGAGTGCGCTTTTTTCCTCAAGATACGCAAAGTGCACCAAACGGCCCCATATGGAAACCACTGGGAAAATCTGGTAAAGCTTTGCACAGATGTGTCTTTAGTTATACCCGTCCATCGTGTCGCGTCGCTCTTTTCAGTTTTGAGTGAACAGTGATATGTAGGAAATAGCGTCTCCTGGAAAGTATGAGGGCCTGGTCAGAGATATCGCCTGTTTCATGCAGCCCACATAACACAACTGTCGAGCAATTTCTTCTTCATGCCAATTCTCGGCCGCACACTGCAGGGGCAATGAAGACGCTCCTGCAGCGTTTCCAGTGGGAAGTATTTGATCACCCACAACACAGTACGTAATTGGCTCCCCCGAATCTCATCTCTGCTCACAAGAACCGCTGGATACGAAGACAAAATTTTTCCACAGACAACGAGCTGCAGACCAATGCAGATAATTGACCGAAAGCACAGGCGGCTGCTTTCTATGACGAGGATATCGGAAAGTTGATACAACACCACGACAAAACTCGAAGTTGGAGCGGCGACTATGGTGAGAAACAGGTGGTAGGTGTACCTAACTGTTTCAAATAAAACGTTTCTGGTTTTCACTGTGGTTTCCATTCCGCGACCGATTGGAACTTACTTTCTGGACAACCCTCGTACATTGTGAAAGAATTTCAGCCACACAACCGTCGTTAAGCGCAAGCAGTTATGAGAACTAGGTGACCAATAAGGGAAACTTTCAACCCCACCGCGCAGTTTCTCTTTGTAATATACTTATTCTTTATTTTTTATGAGAAATAATTGACAGAGAGGCAGCTACGAAACTTTTTCTAGAGTCATGAGTTTCAATACCCAAACTATGGAGCTACGATGGCCGGCTCCTGCCGGAACAGAGTCTTTGGGCGGCTCGCCGCTTTGTTTCCCGGTCCCCTGGATAGCAGCGGCGTGTTTACGGCCACTAATTGCGGGGCAGTCAGTCGAGCGAGACGCCAGCCTGCGGACGCTGGTGGTAGATAGGTCTCGTTAAGTGACTCCGACCCGCTGCTCAAAGAGCCTCGTCTGCGACGGAGCGGAGACAGGCAGGCGGAAAAAGACGCGAAAAAGGCGATCTGGTAGCCGTGCAAGCCTCCCTGCGCGCCGCACTTGTACAAATAAATTAGCCGTTCAAATATTTATCGCCCGGCCGCTGGCAGAGCGAGGCGCACTGCCGAGTAAGTATCGCCGACGACTTCTCGAAAACTCCCTGCCAGAAGACGAAGCAAGAAAAAAATAACGAAGGAGGAACCGAGGGAAGGGGGCAGGCGCCTCGCTGCTGTAATTGAGAGAGCTCGTGGACGTTAGTGAGCGAGAACAAGTTTACAAGCGGCGCCGGCGTTTCCCAGTCCGAAAACAGCCTCGACGACGGCACACCGTGAAATCGCTCGTTCCAGAGAGGAGGCGCTTTGGTCGTTCTGAGGATCTGCCCGAAGAGGAAATACATTCAAGCAGCGTGTAGTTTCTTAGCGAGTTTTCCTGTTGGCACTTGAGTAAAATCATAAGGCAGCATCTCTTGGAAATTCCAGCACTTACTGACGGTTGAAGCGAAATTCTTTTTGCAGTTGTCTGTTGCTTTAATCACATAAAATAGAGGTCGGACAATCTAACCACAGATACTTTGTTTCTGTCATTTTACGCTGTAGTAAGTAGACGGCGTCTACTGAGTATTTAGAAGAATGCACGAATGTCAGTTGCTACAGGGTGTCCAGCGAAGGCGTCCTTAATTTCAAAATGCAATACATCGAGAGCCAACATCCTCTGCAGGTTCTACTGGCAACTACTGTTCATCGAATTTTCAATAAGAATAAGTACTTAATTGCAGTAAGCAGTCGCGTGGCTCGCGGGCTAAGTGAGGATGTGTCAGACTTAAAGGCCAAAGATTCAGCGTTCAATTTTCTGTCAGTTATCGCCACTTTCTTCAATGGTATTAGTTCGAAAACGTAAAAAATATCAAGCTTCATCGGGTTTCGAAGCCCAAGTAAAACATTTTGCTCCCCTAAAGGCGGGTGGGTATGTCTGTTTAGAGGTAGGGCGTGTTTAGTAAAGCACTGCGGTGTTCAAGTCACCATCGATTCCGACCTAGATTTTCGGGACGTTTCCTTTGGTTGTGAGGCAAATGCCGGAATTGGAAATCACTTCCCAATCATTCCGAGCTCGGACACAGATTTCCTAATTTCCAGCTCAACAATGGTGGAGAATGAGAAGTACTCTGGGGCCCATTAAAATTGCGAATATCATCAAGAAGACGGAGTGATACAGACAGCAAATTGGCATACAGTACAATGACAGGTACTACGTCCCTGGATATGCGAGTGATTAGCATTCCAGCGCAACCGCACAAAATAAGTAGAAGTAGTGCCACCTACATTCTGTATATAAAGAAAGGTTACATAACGTAAAGAAATCGCCTTTGAATTTTGATTGTCTGTGATAAGATGGTATTATGCCTTATATCAGAAGGAGAAACGTCAATCAGCATGTGTCGAATTCAACAGCAGCAGAATCGTGGCGTAACGAGGTCATTCCATGATATTGCTACTGGCGTCTGAGGCGAGAGACATATTGTTCGCTCGGCTGTGCAGGACTGTGTAAAAGGGTCTCGTACCGTGAGACTGGAAATGGTCTCGTTTGCAGTAAGACAGGTATCCATATGTACAGCGTGGCGTCATATGGAAAACCATGGACTGTCAGCAGGACAACCATTGTTGGTTGCGCCTTTCTCTGACGCAGCAGCAGAGAAATGCGCGCCGACAGTGGTTCAGCTGACCACAAGACTGGACACAGGAGTGGTAAAGTGTCGTCTGTTCAGACAACTTCTATTTCTGGGTTCTGTTTCACGATCTACTTATCCAAGCGTACACGCTTCAAGGAAAACGAACGTTTGCAGCTTGCATTCGTCATAGTCATGTTGGTCTAGCATTTGGCGCGACAGTATGTATGCCATGGGGTACACAGTCCGGTCACGTATAAATCGCGTAAAGGGTAATTTGGACAGCCCGTGTTACATTTTTGATGTGTTAATCTCTCTTACTCCGAATTCTACGTGAAGTTATCTTGCAACAAGATAACGCCATACCGTTTGTTGCCCGTGCACTCCTAGCCAGGCTCGATAGAGTGGATATTCGAGTCTTGTCCTGGGCAACAATACTCCAGGTCTCTCACCCAATGAAAGCACCTGGTCGTGGGTTGACAAGAGGTGGGCACGTGACCTTTCGCCAGCCCCTACGACTGATGAACTCTGGCACAGAGCTGAAGCAAGGTGGAATGACGCACTCCTGTCATAGAAACTCATTTCTACTGATACCCAGCCGGATTAGAGCCGTTGTTGGTGTCAGAGGCGGCAGCTCTCTGTACTAAATTTACGGCCTGTATATCCCAAATCGTGCACTGACCCCTTGTGATAGCAACTGAGGAGCCACTTGATTGCGAAATGGTGCCTCCGGTCACGAAAACTGACAACGACCGAGAGAGCGGTGTGCTGATCCTACGCCCCTGTATATCCGTATCGATTAAAGCCTGTAGGCTGCGGATGGCACGGCGATCGCTCAGCACCGTTGCGTCTTCCAATACCTGTTCTGATGGAGTTTGGTTTACTTCAGAGCTGTACCCAAAATCATCACAGTTTAATCAAGCATTCTTTCTACTGTACTGTAAACGCACAATACGTAAAATTTCGTTGTCTGCTATCCATCAATGATATTGCAGTTTTAATTGCCAGCAGTGTATTAACAAAAATAAATTAATTAAACAACATCGGAACAGCTTTACTACAGTAGTAAACGCCAGTTTCACGAATGCCTGTGACGATGAATGTATGTTACAAATATTAATTACGAAAGACTCACTCACTCTCTACACACTGTCTGCCTACCTAGCACTTAATAATCAAGAGGGTTACAAAAATGCAAGGAATTGCACTACTCGGAATGGTTTGCCTCAGGAGCCCATACAGAATGTCCCAGGAGAAATGGTAGATGTTTAATGATACGACAGGAACGATCATTCGAAGCAAAAGAGTCTAGTAAACGTGTGTTCTAAAATAATACCTTAAGAGCTATGAGCTCTTGTTCTTCTTCGCTACTGTGAAACACACTTCCAGTGCTGAACAAATTCTCAAAGCTCTTAAAATACGCACTTCAGTTCCCGTACTTACTAGACTTTTTAGTTTCGAATGATCGTTCCTGTCCTTTTCCTGACATCACATCCCTGAATATTGACCATTTCTCCGGGGACATCAGCTGATGTTGTCCCACTCCACCGACGGTTGTACAGTAATTCCCTATAATTTTTGGCTTTCACTGTAGTTCAAGCGAAACACATACGTTTTATATAACAGTTCAACGTTGGAGTAGTCTGATATGAGTTCAAAAAGTATAGTTCCGTCGTATGCTACCTCAGTCAATGTTCACTGTTCTACGCAAATGTTTGCTTTAGTAAATCAAGGAGTGGCAAAGGTGGATGAAACATAGGGGCTCAAGAGTTCACATCAGTCACTACCTACGCCACGAACTCCGCGCTGTGGTATAGCAACTATAGTGAAGTACACTCTAGAAAATCTTTAAGCTATCATGAAATAGTATGAAAGTGGAAGGAATTTCCTGGCGGTGCTGCTAATGTAAGTAATCAAAGAGTGAAGAACCATTTTCTGTATTAACGCCTGTCGTGAAAATGTTTACATTTACATCTACATTAATACTCCGCAAGAAACCCAACTGTGTGTGGCGGAGGGCACCTTACGTGCCACTGTCATTACCTCCCTTTCCTGTTCCAGTCGCGTATGGTTCGCGGGAAGAACGACTGCCGGAAAGCCTCCGTGCGCGCTCGAACCTCTCTAATTTTACATTCGTGATCTCCTCGGGAGATATAAGTAGGGGGAAGCAATATATTCGATACCTCATCCAGAAACGCACCGTCTCGAAACCTAGACAGCAAGCTACACCGCGATGCAGAGCGCCTCTCTTGCAGAGTCTGCCACTTGAGTTTGCTAAACATCTCCGTAACGCTATCACGGTTACCAAATAACCCTGTGACGAAACGCGCCGCTCTTCTTTGGATCTCTGTCTCCTCTGTCAACCCGACCTGGCACGGATCCCACACTGATGAGCAATACTCAAGTATAGGTCGAACGAGTGTTTTGTAAGCCACCTCCATTGTTGATGGACTACTTTTTCTAAGGACTCTCCCAATGAATCTCAACCTGGCACCCGCCTTACCAACAATTAATTCTATATGATCATTCCACTTCAAATCGTTCCGTACGCATACTCCCAGATAGTTTACAGAAGTAACTGCTACCAGTGTTGTTCCGCTGTCATATAATCATACAATAAAGGATCCTTCTTTCTATGTATTCGCAATACATTAGATTTGTCTGTGTTAAGGGTCAGTTGCCACTCCCTGCACCAAGTGACTATCCGCTGCAGATCTTCCTGCATTTCGCTGCAATTTTCTAATGCTGCAACTTCTCTGTATACTCCACCATCATCCGCGAAAAGCCGCATGGAACTTCCGACACTATCTACTAGGTCATTTATATATACTGTGAAAAGCAATGGTCCCATAACACTCCCCTGTGGCATGCCAGAGGTTACTTTAACGTCTGTAGAGGTCTCTCCATTGAGAACAACATGCTGTGTTCTGATATTCCGTAGGCTCTTACTTTCTTCATGAGGCGACAGTGCGGAACTGTATCAAACGCCTTCCGAAAGTCAAGGAAAATGGCATCTGCGCGGGAGCCTATATGTAATATTACTGGTCTCTCTATTTCTTTCATGCTACGTAAGTAGGACAAAGAACACGGATTTGGAGTATCAGGCGAGGAACTGTGGAAAGCCGGAAGATAGAGCTTCCAGTTGCGAGGGTGCAGAAGCCTGGTCGCTTGGCAGCCGGGACACGCGTGGCGCGCGGAGTGTTTCTTTGTGCGTGCCGCGTCCCCTCGCCGGAGCTCAATTCTTTCCCTGTGCGTGTCGTCGCGCCTCTACAGGTGGTCGTGCTGTGCCGCGTCGGGTGACGCGTGCGCGTGCGCTGGGTTCCTGCCGTGCATTCGACATGGTGCAGCTTAGACGACTGCGCGTTCCACATAAACTGTACGTATGACATACTCTACTGGCCATTAAAATTGCTACACCACGAAGATGAAGTGCTACAGACGCGCAATTTAACCGACAGGAGGAAGACGCTGTGATACGCAAATGATTAGCTTTTCAGAGCATTCACACAAGGTTGCCGCCGGTGGCGAACCCTACAACGCGCTGACATGAGGAAAGTTTCCAACCGATTTCTCATACACAAACAGCAGTTGACCGGCGTTACCTGGTGAAACGTTGTTTTGATGTCGCGTGTAAGGAGGAGAAATGCGTACCATCACGTTTCCGACTTCGATAAAGGTCGGATTGTAGCCTATCGCGATTGCGGTTTACCGTATGGCGACATTGCTGCTCGCGTTGGTCGAGATCCAATGACTGTTAGCAGAATATGGAGTCGGTGGGTTCAGGAGGGTAATACGGAACGCCGTGCTAGATCCCAACGGCCTCGTATCACCAGCAGTCGAGATGACAGGCATCATATCCGCATAGCTGTAACGTTTCGTGCAGCCACGTCTCGAACCCTGAGTCAACAGATGGGGACGTTTGTAAGACAGCAACCATCTGCACTAACAGTTCTACGTCGTTTGCAGCAGCATGGACTATCAGCTCGGAGACCATGGCTGCGGATACCCTTGACGCTACATCACAGACAGGAGCGCCTGCGATGGTGTACTCAACGATTAACCTGGGTGCACGAATGGCAAAACGTCATTTTTTCGGATGAATTCAGCTTTTGCTTACAGCATCATGATGGTCACATCCGTGTTTGGCGACATCGCGGTGAACGCACATTGGAAGCGTGTATTCGTCATTGCCATACTGGCGTCTCACCCGGCGTGATGGTATGGGGTGCCATTCGTTACGCGTCTCGGTCACCTCTTGTTCACATTGACGGCACTTTGAACAGTGGACGTCACATTTCAGATGTGTTACGACCCGTGGCTCTACCCTTCATTCGATCCATGCGAAACCCTACATTTCAGCAGGATAATGCACCACTGCATGTTGCAGGTCCTGCACGGGCCTTTCTGGATACAGAAAATGTTCGACTGCTTCCGTGGCCAGCACATTCTCCAGAACTCTCACCACTTGAAATCGTCTGATCAATGGTGGCCGAGCAACTGCCTAGTTACAATACGCCAGTCACTACTCCTGATGAAGTGTGTTATCGTGTTGAAGCTGCATGGGCAGCTGTACCTGTACACGCCATCCAAGCTCTGTTTGCCTCAATTCCCAGGCGTATCAAGGCCGTTATTACGGCCAGAGGTGGTTGTTCTGGGTACTGATTTCTCAGGATCTATGCACCCAAATTGCGTGAAAATGTAATCACATGTCAGTTGTAGTATAATATATTTGTCTAATGAATACACGTTTATCATCTGCATTTCTTCTAGGTGTAGCAATTTTAATGGCCAGTAGTGTAGTAAGAAACAGAAGTAGACGCGAAATGTTTTTGCATCGAGGATAATGCCGGTTCTTAATGAAGACTGTGTTCTCAAGTCAGTATGGCACAAGAAATATACAGTAAATAGCATTCAGAGTGGAAACAGATTAAACCGTACCAACCTGTGATTACGTTGAGATATTATCAGATGGGCGCATCCATAGCTTTAGGAGAGGTAATGAAAGCGTCTTGACTTATCTTACACTAGTTTTGGCTTGATCCTGCTTCAATATTTCCACACGAATTTCCACAGACTTACTAGTTACTACAATTAAATTAGTCGAGATTTGCTCATAATCTAGATCTCTCTAAGCTTCGTATGCGTACAAGGCCGATGCACTAGGATGACGCCCATGTCAGATGCCTCAAAATGGAAAAGGTATAATTCGCTTACAGTATTGCTGATTACCAAATATTGCGCAGCTCTTCCTCGCCTAACAACACGTAAGCCAATTTTTACAACTGTACACGCACATTTAATATCATTAAGACCAACAACGTTACGTTTAGGAAAATATTTGTTGTTTTTGGAATAATCACTTAGTATCAGTGTTCTAAAACTCTCGTCTGCAACAAAATAAATATTTCTGCTTCATACACAGCTCTTTGATAGAGCTGTTGCAAACTATGTACTATTGTACCGTATATCTGCAACAAAATTAAGATTACAATGAAAAAAACCTGCGAGAAATTTAGACGACAACAACAGCAAAGATGTATTACATAAAGAAAGATTAGAGTCGACAATGAGGTTATTAGAAAAAAGCACCAGATTGGATTGGAAAAGCAATATGTGATACTGTTTTCAGAGGAATCATCCCGGAATTCATCGTTTTGGAATTCAGTTTAAGTGACTTAGACAAACCACATAAAAACCAAATCCTGATGGCTGGAAGGGCATTTGAACAGTTGTACTCCAGTGCGGGTCCATTGTCTTACCATTGCACCCACTCGCATGGCTGTAATATAAGAATTATGGATGATTTGAAGAACTGAACTAAATTTTTTAGAAAAGGGGTGTAGTTTACATTGCCCGAAAATGGCAAAAGATGCTCGGTCTACTAAGGTGACCCACTCGTCACAGTGACACAAGTATGGTGTTAATGGTGGTCGTGTAATTGTCGTAGGCTATGAATTTAAGATTTTGGAAGTCCTGTCTGAAAGTACTTGTCCTGAGCGTAGCCTTACATGGATCCGAAACGTGGACAATAAACAGTGCAGAAACACAAAAAAGGAAGAGAATCGGAGTTTTAAATGTGTTGCTACAGAAAAATGCTGAATATTCAATGGGTAGGCCTAAGTAAAAAAGAGAGAGAGATTGAGAGAATGGAATAGGAAAGGAAAAAATTGATCACACAAATCTTCTATAAGAAGGGATGCGGGTGATAGGAGATATCAAGGAATAGTTAATTTAGTAATGCCAGGAAGTGTAAGGGAGTGGGGAGAGGGAGACCGAGGAATGACTACAGCAAGCAAGTTGAAGTGGATGCTGCCCACAGCAGTTATTTGGGAACGAAGAGACTGACACAGGGTACAGTAGCTACTGGATCTGCACCAAACCAGTCTTCGGAAAGAAAGCCACAGCGACAACTGAGTGTACTCTGCTTGCGGCTATGTGAGCAGAGGTGAGGAGGGACGTACGTGACCACATTGGGCTGGGGCAGAGACGCAGGCAGCAGCGCAGACAGCGGGGGCGCAGATGCCGGACGGGCCAAAGCGGCCGCAGCGCCCCAGGCAAGGCAGGCGCCGCCCACGCGCTGCGAGCTTCCTTCCCGCGCCACCCATCCGGCCGCTGCCGGCCGCTCTTTCCGCCTTCCTGCCGGAAGCGCTGCCGGCGGCAGTGGTCGCTGCAGTAGCAGCAGCAGCGCGCCGACAATTATTTTTAATGAGTGTCGGGAGGGAGCACCGAGTTTTAAATGCCCGAGTTTTATTAGCGCCCCGGTCTCGGGCGCCAGGGGCGGAGATGTACCGTCTCCCGGCCGGCCTGGGGGCCTGTATGTACGCCGCCCAAGGAGCTGACAGCTGGCTGCCCACGTCTCTTCTCTCACAAATCTGAATTCGCATCCTACTTTCTTACAGACTCACAGTTTAAGGAGGTCCGAGGGTTACCCAGAAAGTAACAAGCCGCATCTTTTTTCTCAGCCGAATACAATGTTACGAATTCGAAATGTTACGTATACACTCGTATTATTTGAAGTCTCCTGAGTGAGCGTACAAAGTTTCCGTCGCTTCCTACAAATAACGTAGCTGCAGGGCAGTTTCAAACTGGAGTCTGTGGGTGATGTATGTTACAAGCAAAGTGCCGTCATTGAATTTCTCACTGCAGAGTAAGAAACTGTATGGAATATTCACAAACGCTTGTGCAAAGTGTATGTAGCATCTGCTGTCGACAGAAGTACAGTTAGTCGCTGGGCACGGAGGGTGAGGTCACCAGAAGGCGATTCGACGGAGCTCCACGATTTGCAGCTATCGGGGAGGCCATCCACGGCTGTCACACCTGACCTGTTACAGCATGTTGATGTTATCATTCGGGAGGACAGACGCATTACGACTCGGCTATTGGAGCTCCATCTGTCAATCAGCAGAGGAAGTGTGAACACAGTTATCTGCACTCTTGGATATTCAAAAATGTGTGCAAATGGCTCTGAGTACTATGGGACTTGGGCAACGGCCTTGCCGCAGTGGATACACCGGTTCCCGTCAGATCACCGAAGTTAAGCGCTGTTGGGCGTGGCCGGCACTTGGATGGGTGACCGTCCGGGCCGCCATGCGCTGTTGCCATTTTTCGGGGTGCACTCAGCCTCGTGACATCAACTGAGGAGCTACTCGACAGAATGGTAGCAGCTCCGGTCAAAGAAAACCATCATAACGACCGGGAGAGTGGTGTGCTGACCACACGCCCCTCCTACCCGCATCCTCGGTTGAGGATGACACGGCGGTCGGATGGTCCCGGTGGGCCACTTGTGGCCTGAAGACGGAGTGCTGCTTTTACTATGGGACTTGACATCTGAGGTCATCAGACCCCTAGACTTTACTTAAACCTAACCTAAGGACAGCACACAGATCCATGTCCGAGATAGGATTCGAACCTGCGAGCGTAGCAGCAGCGCAGTTCTGGACTGAAGCACCTAGAACCGCTCGGTCACAACGGCCGCCTAAAATCGCAATATGGGTCCCGCGGTGTCTAACGATGGATCACAAATCGCACAGAAAAAACATTTGTTTTGATTTGATGCGACGTTTTGAATCTGAGAGGGAGGCCTTTTTGTTCCGGATTGTGGCAGGTGATGAAACCTGGGTTCATTATCCTGAGCCCAAAACAAAACGACAGTCGATGGAATGGCGCCATTCCCACTCCCCACAGAAGAAAAAATTCAAAGCAACTGCTTCCGCCGGTAACGTCATGAACACGGTGATCTTGGACTGTGAAGGTGTATTCTCATTGATGTTATGCCAAGAGGCGGTACCATTAATTCAGAAGCATACGTCAACACATTAACAAAACGCAAGACGTGCTTCCGGCGACTT
Source organism: Schistocerca piceifrons (assembly GCF_021461385.2). NCBI lineage: Eukaryota > Metazoa > Arthropoda > Insecta > Orthoptera > Acrididae > Schistocerca > Schistocerca piceifrons. The sequence continues at coordinate 158,173,293 of NC_060138.1, read as the reverse complement.
CGTCGCCACAGCAACCCAGGAGATGTATTGCTGCAATGCGATAACGCTCGGCCACACACAAGTCTAAGGACTGCTGAACACATTGCAAAACAAGGTTAGACAGTGTTACCCCATCCGCCCTACAGCCCTGACATAGCCCCCTCCGACTTCCACTTGTTTGGACCATTAAAGAATGTCATTCGTGGAAGACATTTTGAGAACGATGCGGAGGTGATTCACGCAGTGAAGCACTGGCTCCACCACCAGGACAAGGATTGGCACCGACAGGACATACACGCTCTTGTTTCACACTGGAGGAAGGCCTCATAACGGGATCGAGATTACGTGGAAAAATAGGGTGTCTAGTAAAACACCATACCTTCGTATGTGTAATTATCATTATGTCCAATAAAGAATTGTTGAAGAAATAAAATTCGGTGCATTACTTTCTGGGCAACCGTCCTATTTTACGCCAAGGTCCAGTCACAATGCGATTAATGGTCCTTGTGATTACTGAAACAGCAGTTGCACGTCGGGTCGATGATGACGATGACTCCGGCCGGAGCTCTGAGTGCCTCTGTGACGATTGCTCGATGCTCAACTTCTGTAGTCTCTCTAGGTCGACCGCTACCTTCTTGAAGCTGTGTTCGGTCATGGTTCACTCATTCTTGCGAACATCGTGGGATAGTCGCATCGTTCCTACGCAAATGTCAAGTGGTCCGCTGATTATTGCAACCAGCTTCTTGGAGCCGAACTTCTCGTCCTCTCTCAAATACTAACATCTGCGTATGTTGTTCACGCGCCAGTCTGAGGGGCATAATTGATGTCCAACTGAGTACACGGAATGAAATTGACAACGACTTTATTCTCCGATATCGACTTGTCCCCTGCTTACTACTCCTGCCTGCCAGCCGCGAGGTGAAATTGCGCTGCGGTGTCACACATTCATCCATCGGCCGTTTAGTTTTGCATTTTCCGTCGATAACTGTGCGAATTTAAATTTCTGACCGATTTACATAACTCCTTGGTGGTGCATCTTTTTTTTTGGCCTGGAGTGTATTAGTTTTGTTTGTGATCATCTGGGGTTACGGCCTGTTTGTGTCAGGTATTGCACATCAGCTATCGATTGCAACGAGGGTCGGCTTACGAAACGGGGACCAGACAAAACTAATTCGTTTGACAGAATTTACCTAATTACGCTGCCGTAATCTCCATCCCGTCCCGAGGCCTTCCTCCAGCGCTGCCGGGCGTCATGATTGAGAATCAGTTTCAGAGCAAGTGTAAACAACCAATCGCCCATTTTTATAGGGGTTTTTACTGTTTGACAAAAAAATAAAAAAAATTAACTCAGCTATCAGGCCCATAGGAGAACGCGATGCCGACGGGCCGCCGTGACACATGGCCTCATTGTGGCATGGTAAGAAGTGCACACCACTCTCGCGACCCGTTGTCACTTTCCAGAGCTCTGAGCCGCTAATTCCCATTCGAGTAGACCCTCGACTGGCTCCACTAGGCTGAGTGCACGCCAACAAGGTCCTCCCACCAGGGAGAAATCACTGGCAGAACCAGGATGAAAGGAATTAGAATTATATTTTAATACATTCAGCTGCTACTGGGCGTAGATATATATCAACGGAGACAGGTGAAAATGTGTGCCCCCCACCGGAGCTCGAACCCGGGATCTCCTTACACGGCAAACGCTCTATCCATCTGAGCCACCGAGGGCACAGAGGACAGTGCGACTGCAAGAACTATCTCGCGCACGCCTCCCGCAAGACCCACATTCTCACCTTGTATGTCCACACACTACATTCGTAGTGTCCCACCCCAACACACTCATTATTCGTGGAAGACATTCTTACCAAGTCCCGTAAGAGTTCGGAGAATATGTGTGCATCCACACAGAAGAAGAAGGTCATGGCCAGTGTTGCCTCAACTATGTACATACACGGATATGGTGTCTGTTCTTTCGGACATGTCCGAAAGAACAGACACCATATCCGTATAATTACAGGATGAAAGGTGTCGCAAACTTTATTTATTGTTATCTTAACAAAATTAAGGACGAGGAGAAAGTGATACGGACTTCGACATGTTTGAGATTCGGTGGAGACTGCAGGTTTTTCTGTTTTTTTCCTCTTTGTTTTCCTTGGCCCCGAACTTCTAGGTTTTTTAACGAATCAGGTGAGACGTGATTGCAATTGAAGAGACGGACACAGGATCTTTCTACGAATTCAATTAAAAATCCACAACGGTTAAAGACACTTTATGTATTGTTGCAGGTTTACTAATGCAAGTTTGTATGCGCGCATCCATTATAAATACGGACCCGCCAGGGTAGCCGAGAGCGCTAATGCGCTGCTTCCTGAACTCGGGTAGGTGCGCCGGCCCCGGATCGAATCCGCCCGGCGGATTAACGACAAGGGCCGGTATGCCGGCCAGCCTGGATGTGGTTTTCAGGCGGTTTTCCACATCCCGCTAGGTGAATACCGGATTGGTCCCCAAGTTCCGCCTCAGTTACACGACTGTCAGACATTTGAAAATGTTCGCACTATTTCATAACTTACACTGGATGCAGACAGCTGGGGTATACTAATTCCATCCTGGGGGGTTTAGGGTGGCGTCAGGAAGGGCATCCGGCCACCTTCTGCAATTAACAGTGCCAAATCCGTAATAACAAATCCGACCACGCGTTGGAGCGGGACAAAGGCCCTGAGAAAGAAATAAAAAAATTCATTATAATTACGCAAAATTTATTTTATTTGAAATAACAACAAACAAATTTCGCGACAGACCTCATTCTCATACAGTCATTCAAATCTAAGAAGCTCGAAATAAAGCAAACCAGTAAACTGACGATTCTTTAAACAATCAAACTCCCAAGCATAAAACAGCTTCCAACTTCTTCTTCACAAATAAGTTAATGTGTTAAATACTTGACGTTAATCATGTAAGCTAGAAAAAGTTTAGAAAAGGCTTGAAATTCTCTTTAGAGTTTGCTGGAAGTGGCTAAGTCCTGTCACTGTCAAACGCTGGATGAATATAGTATCGTAACTTTGCGCTCTGTTTGCTTCTCGACATTTATGATGTCATATCTCCTGAACTATGTGTCGTACAATAAAATAAATTTGCACGTACATTCAGTGGTATGTGTTGATACTGCCTAAGAAATGTGTTGCGAACAGAGCTAGTAGAAAAGAAGTAATAAATTAAAACGCCATGCGTGATGCGGCAGTTTTAGTGCATCAGCAGCAAAAATGTGATAAACGAAAATCTTATTCCATTTTGTTATTTTGTGGGGAGTGTCAGAAAAAAGTTTCTTAAGAGTCTAAAATTATGCGTAAAGTTTGTTGCAAGTCGCTAACGGCTCTCACTATCAAACACTGGATGAATATGGTCTGGGCACGTGCTCACCGTGAGTTACGCTGCCCCAAGGCATATTCACAATTTCTAACTGTAATACTTGTCTTTCTGCGCTAAATCTTTAACATGAGATTACACCTGTCAGTGGTTAGATTTTGACAGCCTCTGAACATTTTTAATTCGGTCTCTACAGGTATGAAATATTGGAAATCAATTTTTTGTTGCTCCTGGAAGCTGTTAAAATGCGTAACCCGCAATTGGGATTGTGCAGCATGAACCATGAACCGGGTTAGCCGTTTAATAACATAGGTGGCCATCATTTAACAAATACCCCGTTAAAAATGTATCTCCGTAAAATTAATAGTGTATAACGGAAGAGCTGAAATGTAAAGTGAATCTGAGCGAAGGAGAGGTATCGTGAAAAACCTCCCCTCCAGTTAAGAATGCAGCGTGCTCTGCCACTCGGTCGCTTTCGACTTTAGGGAAGACAGCAGGCAGAAGGCGGTGACTCAGAGAAGGACGTGCTGTGGCGAAGACGGCGCCGGCGCTGCGCTGCGCTGGGGAGCGGCCGGAGATCGGGGCGTGGGCCCGCGGATAATTACCACCAGGGCTGAGGCTCGAGGCCGCAAATTGGATTACGATACGTGACGTCGTTAGCCGGCAGCGAGCGCCTTTGTTTCGGCTGCGGGCCAATCTCGGTCCCGGCTCCTCGCTGGTAGCGCCTCACTGCTGGCGTTCCGGAACAGGCGTGCTGTCTCCCTACAGTCTGCAGCAAAAGTGATTCTCTACAGCTGCACCACCTTTCTTCACCTTTTCCCGTTGCAGTGAGGTCAACGGGCAAGCGCTGTTCTGACACTGCACTTCCAGGGGAAGGATAAAATGTAAGCAATAAAACCTTCTACATCGACATAGATATTCTGCAAATCACATTTAAGTGCCTGGCAGAGGATTCATCGAACCCCCTTCACAATAATTCTCTATTATTCCAATCTCGAACAGCGGGCGGAAAAAACGAACACCTATTTCTTTCCGTGCAAGCTCTGATTTTCCTTATTTTATCATGATGATCATTTCTCCCTACGTACATTATGTTATCAAAAGTATCCGGACACGCCCCAAAACATACGTTTTTCATATTAGGTGCACTGTGCTGCCAGGTACTTCGCATCAGCGACCTCACTACTCATTAGACATCATGAGAGAGCAGACTGGGGCGCTCCGCGGAACTCACGGACTTCGAATGTGGTCAGCTGATTGGGTATCACTTGTGTCATACGTATGTACACGAGATTTCCACACTCGTAAACATCCCTAGGTCCACGGTTTCCCACGTCACAGTGACGTGGAAACATGAAGGGACACGTACAGCACAAAAGCGTACAGGCTGACCTCGTCTGTTGACTGACAGAGACCGCTGACAGTTGAAGAGGCTAGTAATGTGTAATAGGCAGACATCTATGAAGACATCTATCCAGACATCCACACAGGAATTCCAGACTGCATCAGAATCCACTGCAAGTACTATGACAGTTAGGTGTGAGGTGACAAAACTTGGATTTCATGGCCGAGCGGCTGCTCAGAAGACATATCACGTCGGTAAATGCTAAACGACGCCTCGCTTGGTGTAAGGAGCGCAAAGGTTGGACGATTGAACAATGGAAAAATGTTGTGTGGAAAGACGAATCACGGTCCACAATGTGGCGATGCGATGGAAGGATGTGGGTATGGCGAATGCCCGGTGAACGTTTCTGCCAGCGTGTATAGTGCCAACAGTAAAATTCGGAGACGGTGGTGTTATGGTGTGGTCGTGTTTTACATGGAGGGGGCTTGCACCCCTTGTTGTTTTGCGTGGCACTATCACAGCACAGGCCTACATCGAAGTTTTAAGCACCTTCTTGCTTCCCATTGTTGAAGAGCAGTTCGGAGAAGGCGACTGCATCTTTCAACATGATCGAGCACCTGCTCATAATGCACGGCCTGTGGGGGAGTGGTTACACGACAATAACATCCCTGTAATGGATTGGCCTGCAGAAAGTCCTGACCTGAATCCTATAGAACACCTCTGGCATGTTTTGGAACGCCGACTTCTTGCCAGGCCTCACCAACCGGCATTGATACCTCTCCTCAGTGCAGCACTCCGTGAAGAATGGGCTGTCATTCCCCAAGAAACCTTCCAGCACCTCATTGAACGTATGCCTACGAGGATGGAAGCTGTCATCAAGGCTAAGCGTAGGCCAACACCTTACTGAAATACAGAACTATCGATGGAGGGTACCACGAACTTCTAAGTCATTTTCAGCCAGGTGCCCGGATACTTTTGATCAGATAGAGTAGGTCGGCGTCAAGAAAATATTTTCGCTTTCGGAGGAGAAAGTGTGTGATCGAAATTTCGTGAGAAGATTCCGCAGCAACGAAAAACGTCTCTGTTTTAATGTCACAACCCCAAATCCTGTATCATATCTGTGACACACTCTCTCCTGTTTCGCGAAAATACAACACGTGTTGCTCTTCTTGGAACTTACTCGACGTACTCCGTTAATCCGATGTGGTAAGGGACCCATACAGCACAGCAGTTCTCCAAAGGAGGACGGATAAGCATAATGTTGGCATTCTCTTTAGTAGACCTGTTATATTTTATATGTGTTCTGCCAATAAAACGCAGTCTTTGGTTTCCCTTCCCCACAACGTTTTCTATGTTTTTTTTCAATTTAAATTGTTCCTAATTGTAATTCCTAGGTATTTAGTTGAATTTACGGCCTTTATATTTGACAGATTTAACGTGTGATCGAAGTTTAAGGGATTTCTTTTAGCACTCATGTAGATGACATTACACTTTTCATTATTCACGGTCAATTGCCAATTTTCGCACCATACAGACATCTTTTCTGAATCGTTTTGCAATTTGTTTTGGTCTTCTGACGACTTTAACAGACGATAAACGACAGCATCATCTGCAAACAACCTAAGACGGCTGCTCACATTGTCTCCTAAATCGTTTATATAGATAAGGAGCAGAGAGGGCCTATAACACTATCTTGAAGAACGCCAGAAATCACTTCTGTTTTATTCGATGACATTACGTCAATTACGAGTACTACGAACTGTGACCTCTCTGAAAGGAAATCACTAATCCATTCACATTACTGAGACGGTATCTCGTAAGCACGCAATATCACTACAATCCGCTTGTGTGGTACAGTGTCAAAAGCCTTTTGGAAATCTAGAAATACGGAAATCAATCTGAAATCCCTTGTCAATAGTACTCATCTCGTGTGTGTAAAGAACTAGTTGTGTTTCACAAGAACGATATTTTCTATATCCGTGTCATCGACTGTGTATCAATAGACCGTTGTCTTCGAGGTAATTCATAATATTCGCACACAATATATGTTCCAAAACCTTGCTGCATATCGACGTTAATGATATGAGCCTGTAATCTGGTGGATTACTCCTGTTACCTTTCTTGCATGTTGGTGTGACCTGTGCAAATTTCGAGTCTTTGGGTACAGATCTTTCGTCGAGCGAGCGGTTGTATATGACTGTCGAGAATGGAGCCGTTGCATCAGCATACTCTTAAAGGAGCCTAATTGGTATACAGCTGGAACAGAAGACTTGCGTTTATTAAGTGATTTAAGTTGCTTCAATACGCCGAGGGTATCTACTTCCAAGTTATTCACGTTGGCAGCTGTTTTTGATACAAATTCTGGAATATTTACTTCGTCTTCTTCGGTGAAGAAATTTCGAAAGGCTCTGTTTACTACGAAAGGCTCTGTTTAGTACCTCTGCTTTCACAGCACAGTCTTCGATGGTATTTCCATTGCTATCGCGCAGAGAAGGCCGCTAATACGAGCGAATTGTATAGTTTCATCCGTGTCCTTTAGTTTCTTGAGTTTCTGTGTGATAATTTAATTTTTAATAGGCACGGTTGCCGCATGTTCTTTTGCGTCGGAAAGTAAACCGATTTTGTGACATATTACAAGTTTCTAATCAGGAGCAAATAATTTAGTCTCATCTGAATGCTTTGGTAGTTTTTTTTAATCTCTGCGTATTAATCTAATTTATTGGACACAGTTCTTGTGCTTTACTGCACGTCGACAGTAGAGCTCCGTAGAGCGTGTAAATTGTCCTTGTTTGCCTGTGTGGTGTAATTTTCCATGGTCTTTGGTATGTATAGGGACTGTGATTGCTGAGTGCGGATGCGAGCCGAGTTGGTGACACTTCGCTGTCAGTTTGAGGTTGTGATGGCTTCGGTTACACAGCTTGAAGCTGCAATGGATGGGCATCACTCTTGTGACCCGGTCGTGCGGATCCAACGGACGTCCAGCATGTCTGACTCCGCCATTCGGTCCTCAGCGGTGGACAGCCCAGTTACTGCTCGCACGGAAGTTGACCCCCTCACCTGTGGTCGAGAAGGGGGTCGCTCCGGGGCGCAGCAGGCGGCGACAGACTCCCCAGACGGCTGCACGTGAGGCCTCCTCGGTTTTTCCGACAAACAGGTTCCAGGCACTGTCTGTGGCTGACACCGTCACTGCGCCAGATGCTGTCGCCTGTCCTGTTTCAGAGGAAACCTCTCAGCCTGCAAGATCAGGACAATCGCAGAGGGTGGGATTATTGATAGTTGGGAGCTCCAATGTTAGGCTCACTATGGGGCCCCTTAGGGATATGGCTGCTAAGGAGGGGAAGAAAGCCAATGTCAACTGCGTGTGCATACCGGGTGGAGTCATCTCAGACGTGAGAAGAGTCCGACCGGATGCCATGAAGAGCACAGAATGCAATCAACTGCATTTGGCGGCTCACGTCGGAACCAATGATGTGTATCAGTTCGGATCGGAAGAGGTTCTCTCTGATTTCGAGCTTACTTAGTGTAGAGTGGAAATATGTCTTCACAGATTAATGGAAAAGGCAACTCGGTTCTATACCAAAGAAGAAGACGATAAAATGCTAAGACAGAAGCTACACTGAAAGGAAATCATCAGCTATGTGTTACGAAATCGTAATGTAAAATACACTCTCTTTGCACTTGGAGTCCGTAACAGTAAAGGAAGGCATGGTATTCTTACAAATGGATTATGATTTATAAACAATTCACTTTTCCGTCTCAGTTTCCAAACTAATGTCATCTTCAGTTTGAATAACAAAAGAATGTACATTGATGTACACAAGCTTAGACCGCTGCAAGTCAATAAATAAGCTACACTACTTGATTATACAAAACATCTAGTGTTTCTTACGTCATAAATTTATGAAGAGGGATGACATTAGCCAAAGCTATAGACTGAGCTTTGTACCTTCTTTTTCGAAGAGCAGTTTTAAATGCTGTAGTGTTGTCAGTTTCATGTAAGAGTGGTGGCGGCCACAGTGCTGGTATCCACTTGTCGTATGGCCCACCAGGCTGAATGCAGGCCGCTGGACCAGAGTCATTGGCGGTGATTGGCTGGGCGAGGTGGGGGAGGAGGGGGAGCTGCCCACTATTTCGCCTCCAGGTTACGCTTCGTGTTTAGTCTCTGCATAGTTCAAGTTCTTATCATTAGCTGCCCATTACTATTTCCACTGGTGATAACTGCCCATTACTATTTCCACTCACGATAAGTGCCCGTTACCAATTCCACTGACGACGTAAGTCAAACTAATGGACAGAGGCAAGGAAAATGTTATTCATAAGGATAATGCATTTTGTTTAAGAGGTGTAGTTGATGCCTATATAAAATAGATTATCAACGAAAATGGTGCTCAGTCACTTGACACTCGATATCAACCAATCTTTAGTTTTGGAATAATATTTCAATTGACATGTTGTATTCCATAACATACACATGACAAAAAAGAAGATAAAACTATCAATTAGTCAAAAGTTAAGACGGATAAATGTTTTACTGTAATAACGCTGTTAACCAGTTTATTATTGCCCATCGAATTTTTTTGATTGTAAGACTCTCCAAGTGTTATCGAATATTCACTAAATGGCATTGAAACAATTCAGACCAATTCTCTGCAGGCGCCAGTCAAGCCACAATTTCGGAAGTCTTTCTAAACATTATTCATATCACAAAAAATATGCAATTGAGAATGAAAAAAGTTTTATGCCTAGTAAAATAAGCAAAAGAAACACGTGTACCACAGCTCCAAAAAAAAAGTAGTTCTCAAGCTAAAGGTTACTTTTGGTAATGTTAAATAATAGGAACGCTTTTCAAACAAATAGAGAGCCTACGGCAGCCTGAGGTGAGAGACAATATCAGCTAATAAGGCTGTGGGAACGAGGGAAGGCGGGATGGCGAGCTAGCGGCTCTTAAGACAGGAGGGAGAGGCTGGACAGCGATGTATCCGTATGGGCCAGCCTGCAGGTTGGATCAATCGCTATCCACCCCATAATCGCAGCGCGTATTTATTCATGAACAGCTACTTCGGTCCCATTTTGCTATTAAATGGAACCATGACATTGGTGTGATGCTATCTTCGTCGGTCATGAGGATAAACGACCTCCAAAGTGGACCACTTACAGTCATACAACATTTTGTGCTACAGTCAAGCGAATTTGATAGTCTCCCAGTAATATGCAAATAATTTACGGTATATTGATAATTTTTACTTATGGACCGTTTGACAGCAACTGAATAAAACACAATTTTAGTGCCATACGCGTTTCGCCTTTATTTTCTGCAAGGCATCATCAGTGGCCTGGAATATGTACATATGTTTGCTATTTAATTTACATTTTTGTCACTGTACCTATAGGTTATAAACAGTTCTGGTGGTTGGTACTTTTTAAGTAGTAATGATTTGAACTGTACTTACAGGTTGCGTAGACTATTTCTTACATATTTCGCTCCTGTTGCATTTTTGGTGTTGTTGTACTTCTTATGAATGCCAATTTGAGGATTTTTTCCCACATTCCACAGCACTATGAACTGAACGCTTGTTTCAATGCAATGTTTTGGTTTCTGTTCCCGACTGTCAAATGTTTTTGCCAAAGATCGAATGGTATTGCCAAACTTTGGAGTGTAATTATTGAAGTATCTGTGATCTGTTCGTATATATATATATATATATATATATATATATATATATATATATATATATTCTAGCACTATTTTCATAGAGCGTTTACGTTTTGCAACTTTCTATGCAGATGAGAGGCCGCTGCACCCCGGCACTAATTTGCCGCCTCCCTATATATATATATATATATATATATATATATATATATATATATATATATATATATATATATAATTATTGTGTGTGTGTATTTTGGTGTGGTATATTGTGTTTTATTCAATATATATATATATATATATATATATATATCACCAGTGGCGCAGTGGTTGCGGCGGAATGCTAATAGGGAGGCGGCAAATTAGTGCCGGGGTGCAGCGGCCTCTCTTCAATATATATATATATATATATATATATATATATATATATATATATATTGAATAAAACACAGTATACCACACCAAAATACACACACACTATATATATATATATATATATATATATTGTGTGTGTGTATTTTGGTGTGGTATATTGTGTTTTATTCAATTGCTGTCCGACGGTCCATAAGTAAAAATTATCAATATACCGTAATATTACACGCAACTGAGGAAGACAGGATTACAAAAGTTGAAGATGACAAATAATTTAATTTAATACAAATCGCTGCAGATATAAATGGTTGACTATATCTGCAGTTTCAATCCTCAAATGATGAGTACTGTAACACACGTACCCCTTGGATGTACAAATGTTGATTCTCTGGTAGGTGAACCAGCATACCAGTGTATCTATTCAAAATGGAGAAAATACAGTGCAAAATGTCATTCAAATTTAGGAGAAGAAAGTATAAATAATCAGTTTAGTTTTTACCTGTTGTTACGCTATCATTATTAAAATGGCGCAACTGAGAAGAAATAAGTACAAATGGCTTGACTCTGAGCACTATGGGACTTAGCATCGCAGGTCATCAGTCCCCTAGAACTTAGAACTACTTAAACCTAACTAACCTAAGGACATCACACACATCCATGCCCGAGGCAGGATTCCAACCTGCGACCGTAGCGGTCGCGCGGTTCCAGACTGAAGCGCCGAGAAGCGCTCGGTCACCAGCGGCCGGCAAATGAGTACAGAAAAGTAAGTTAAATCAATGAGCACTTACTGAAATAATATTGATTAATGAGTTCAGTATAGACTGCAAATATTTTAATTGCTATCATTCAGAGATGACTGCTTTCTATGTTTGTCATCATCACGAAGTCAGATATCTGATCAATATCTTGTTACAGCACGTGCTTAGCTTACAACACTAATCATGTGTCAAGTAAAAAAAAAAAAAAAAAAAAAAAAAAATTGGTGATTTGTAATGAACTCATTAGTGAAAGTACCAAAGTGAATGATGATTCTAATGTCTCCTTTGTTAATGCATTAAATTGCATCACTCTGAAAGTCAGTAAAATTCGACAGCCAAGGCTTAGCCTAAGAATAAACACTTGCGGCGATTGTAAACACCTATGATTACAGAAACGAACACAAGAATGAGGCCGAAATTGATGAATGTTGTTTACATAATGGTCATATTTTAGTGTTGTACGTGTGCGACTAAGATGTCGCATCCCTTGAGTTGCGACCCCCTGGGCGACAGCCGTGATCCACTTGCTCGGTCGCCCCGCCTGCGTAGCCTGGGCACAGTGCAGCGGCTGCGAGACGGGCGGACTGCAGCCAGTTTGCGTGTGCCCGCCGCTGTTTATCCTCGGCCAGTGCTTAGCATGCAGATGAGAGGCCGCTGCACCCCGGCACTGATTGGCCGCCTCCCTATTAGCATTCCGCCGCAGCCACTGCGCCACTGGTGCTATTCGCAACCCGTCTCAGTCGTTCTCAGCCACACGGCGTGGTAACTCGCATTCCACTGACTGTCAAGTTTTTAGTCTGGCAAAGTTTCCTGTACTGAAACGCACGACGACAGATTTCCAGCTTCCCAGCTTCTCTACACATTTTTTCTAGCACTCTTTTAATAGAGCGTTTACGTTTTGCAAATCTTTCTATTTACGGAAAATGCTAAAGCCTCACCGAGTTTCGGGTAAGGCGATCACTCCTAGTACAAATGGATGAATATTCTTTTCACAAGGCGGGTAAGGCAACGGCATACCACTTCCAATAGGACTGTCCCTACAAGAATCTATGTGCTCACGTTAACTTTCAAGCTGTTGATCATTTTGCAAAAACAGACATAATGTCTAATAGGATAATAGCAATCAGTGAATTTTACAGTGTACTTATAATCCGTCTGCTTATGTGACGCAGCATGTGAAAGTTGCTGGATTTGGACGGGTCACTCCTGTAACCGAAATATCACATCTGAAGATGGTTCTAGAAGAACCGAAACCGGTCATATGAATAAAAATTTTGCAATCAAGACGGATCATAAGTACACTGTTGATCATTTGCAGCCTTTACTGGAGAACCGCTTCGGAAAAACAACATATGCAAAGAAGCTTGCGTCAACAGTTTGAAACAGCCATTTCAAACACATATATCTGTGACAGACCGCAAAGCTTTTCTGAAAGCGTTTGTCTGGAGTGTAGCCTTGTACGAAAGTGAAACAAGGGGAAAAACATCAGATAGGAGAAGACAATATAAGCCTTTTGAATGTGGTGAGACAGAAGAATGTTGAGGAGTACGTTATTACACAGTGTAGCTAATGAGAAGGTACTCAACTGGGGGAGAAAATAGTTCAGTCGTACAACTTGGGTAAAAAAGGAATAAGTTGATAAACACATACTTAGGCATCAGGGAGTAGCTGACTTGGTAACAGAGGAAAGTGCGGGATAAAAATTGTAGATGGAGACCGAGGCTTAAATACAGTAAGCAATTTCAACTGGATGTTGGTCGCAGTATTTACGTGGAGATGAAGAGACTTGCACAGGATACATTAAAAGGTGAGCGGGAGCTGTATCAAACCAGTTTCTTCGAGTGAAGACCACATCAACAACAAACTGGCAATTGCATTTTTAATATAAATCTCGTCAAATCGAAACATAAAATTGTCATATATCACGAAAAAATAAATTCTGGTAATTAAACACAATCGTCCAACCACTGCTATCATCACTGATTTACTAGTCTTCGTTAAAAAAAAATGGCTCTGAGCACTATGGGACTTAACTTCTAAGGTCATCAGTCCCCTAGAACTTAGAACTACTTAAACCTAACTAACCTAAGGACATCACACACATCCATGCCCGAGGCAGGATTCGAACCTGCTACCGTAGCGGTCGCGTAGTTCCAGACTGTAGCGCCTAGAACCGCTCGGCCATCCCGGCCGGCCAGTATTCGTTCAGTTTCAAGTAGCTCTTTCTGCTGCTCCAGACGGAAAACATTTCACTAGTAGGTGATGTTCCGTGAAGGAATGCTTCTCTAGTTTTTTGCTTCCTGAATGTTCCCAAATGAACAATCAAATTTCAATTTGTTGTACCAACCATTGTACTATCAGTAATGGCGAATCAATGTAGGACTTGTTATATTGTGATTAACAGATAGCAGCTTTTTATATAGCATTTGCGACGATGTTGGTCAGTACTAAGATCAAATGACTAGAATAAGGGGTACCGAACAAGGAATCAAACATGAACTTTCGCTATTGATAATGAATGAGCATAATGCGTTCTTCCAGTAATATAATGAAATAATTCTGTGCCGCATGAAAATGGGCGATACAGCATTGAAATTAAATTTAGAAAGTTCTTAAAATTGTAATGGTGTTCGATTTTCCGGTAAGTGTACCCATTTAAATCGTACATTAGTGATTATCTGCGAGCACGCTTGTACGTAGACTATTTACGTTGACATTTGTCACGAACGACAAAAAGCCGTCACCAATTTTCTTCGTAAGTTAATCCACTGGGAAAAATAGATTCATACGCAATACCGGAAGTGTAACGAGACAGCTGCACTTACATAGTTTGAGTTTACATTCTTCTCTTATAAATTCTACCTAAGTGGTGTTGCAGTCTCCTACAGCAAAACGTAACTGCTCGGCAATGAGGTACTCTCTAAACTTCTCGGAAGTGTCTTTCCAGTTAGCTGATACAATCTATGTAACTGAGTGTCATATGAAATAAAGGAAAAGGGAAACCGAAGAAAATCCCTGCAATGATTTGCGTGCCAGTACCAACTGGGATTATCAGTGCGGAGGCGCTAGATGATAATGGTGTTTCTTATTTTCAGAGGGTAGCCGCTGTCCTACGCCTGGTTGCACGGGGCAAGGTCACGTCACTGGACTCTACTCGCATCATCGCAGGTCAGTAGGGCTGCTTCACTCCTTATTCATACTATAAAAACATTTCAGTGTTCTTTTGTTAACTTATATTACATGTAAATGCCAGCAGCCAGAGACTGTGGAGAGCAAAATGGTTTTCTTTCAGTATTGTTAATAGGGGATTCTACTCCAGATTCGTTGCTTAATATTTTCACGTTGAAACTATTAGTTTGTGGAAAACAAAGAAAGTTTACATTCAGTCGTTCACTTTTTACGTAAAGACGTACTCTCTCTTACATGCAGCTTATCCGGATGCCCAAGAAAAGACAAGGTGACACCTGAAAGTAAGTGTCCTCTACCTATGTAATCGCTTGTTTATCGCTTCCCTTGGTTTTCTTTGCGGGGTAGAGAGCTAGCTTATATTTTATTCATTCGTTCGCTTTCAGTAGTGACTTAGCCAGAAACCACTTTGTTTTGCTTCTCGTGTGGGCATGCAATAGAATCTGAAGGTCAGGTTGAGTATATACACCTTTACGTTGTTACACGGAAACGTGATTGTTTTGAAAGCACTCCCGTTTCTCCCCTTTCACCCATAAAACATCTGTGAGTAATGTCTTCTCCCCTCGCACCACGCGCACGACTCGTATTCAACTAATATGGAAATAAAATGTGTTTTTCAAACTTTCCCTTCGAGTTTTCACTTTCAAACTTGCGCCGTTACGAGCGCCAAGTTTGCTGCAATCAATAGACTGCTACTGTCGTTATTTTCTTTATGGTTTTACTCTCTACCCGCCCTTCTTTTTCTGTTTCTCTTTTCTTTCGCCGGTTATAAAGGTCGACTGTATACTCAAGCGGGCCTCCTTGTGATTCTGTTGTATAGTCCTGGCGATGCATGAGACAATTCTGAAATGCCCCACCCCCGGTTGCAATGGGCGGGGCCATGTTAGCTCCAACCGGAACACCCACCGCAGCCTGTCGGGCTGCCCGCTGGCCGCCGCCTCCCGGCTGGCGGCGCGCCTCAGCCGCAAGCAGCAGCAGCTCCACCAGCGCCTGCCCCCAGGTGAGTCTGCGGCCCCGCCTTTGGTAGCATCGGGGGTCGACTGCGGCGGTCGCAAGTCTCGAGTTCACTGCGTGAAACGGGACCGCAACTCGTGAGACTCGATAAACACTGGCAAATAATGCTATAGCTCAAACCCCTGTGCAAACTAGACTCCATAGCTGCTCCAATTAGATGTGGAAGCGTGAACAAACTCTGGTGCTGCGTAAAAGTGAACTTACTAGTGTTACTAGTTGCTTGTTGGGTTTACATTCCTCTGCAATAAGGTCTCAAAATACATTAAAGAGATCTTAAATAAAGAACTAACGCTCTCCAGAGGTATGTCTTTGATGTGACACGGCACTTTGTCAAATAAGTGTTACGGGTTGGGGGTATACAGGGTGTTACAAAAAGGTACGGCCAAACTTTCAGGAAACATTCCACACACACAAATAAAGAAAAGATGTTATGTGGACATGTGTCCGGAAACGCTTAATTTCCATGTTAGAGCTCATTTTAGTTTCGTCAGTATGTACTGTACTTCCTCGATTCACCGCCAGTTGGCCCAATTGAAGGAAGGTAATATTGACTTCGGTCCTTGTGTTGACATGCGACTCATTGCTCTACAGTACTAGCATCAAGCACATCAGTACGTAGCATCAACAGGTTAGTGTTCATCACGTACGTGGTTTTGCAATCAGTGCAATGTTTACAAATGAGAAGTTGGCAGATGTCCATTTGATGTATGGATTAGCACGGGGCAATAGCCGTGGCGCGGTACGTTTGTATCGAGACAGATTTCCAGAACGAAGGTGTCCCGACAGGAAGACGTTCGAAGCAATTGATCGGCGTCTTAGGGAGCACGAAACATTCCAGCCTATGACTCGCAATTGGGGAAGACCTAGAACGACGAGGACACCTGCAATGGACGAGGCAATTCTTCGTGCAGTTGACGATAACACTGATGTCAGCGTCAGAGAAGTTGCTGCTGTACAAGGTAACGTTGACCACGTCACTGTATGGAGAGTGCTACGGGAGAACCAGTTGTTTCCGTACCATGTACAGCGTGTGCAGGCACTATCAGCAGCTGATTGGACTCCAGGGGTACACTTCTGCGAATGGTTCATCCAACAATGTGTCAATCCTCATTTCAGTGCAAATGTTCTCTTTACGTATGAGGCTTCATTCCAACGTGATCAAATTGTAAATTTTCACAATCAACATGTGTGGGCTGACGAAAATCCGCACGCAATTGTGCAATCACGTCATCAACACAGATTTTCTGTGAACGTTTGGGCAGGCATTGTTGGTGATGTCTTGATTGGGCCCCATGTTCTTCCACCTACGCTCAATGGAGCACGTTATCATGATTTCATGGCACTGAGCACTATGGGACTTAACTGCTGTGGTCATCAGTCCCCTAGAAATTAGAACTACTTAAACCTAACTAACCTAAGGACATCACACACATCCATGCCCGAGGCAGGATTCGAACCTGCGACCGTAGCAGTCGTGCAGTTCCGGACTGAGCGCCTGAACCGCTAGACCACCGCGGCCGGCCATGATTTCATACGGGATACCCTACCTGTGCTGCTAGATCATGTGCTTTTACAAGTACGACACAACATGTGGTTCATGCGCGATGGAGTTCCTGCACATTTCAGTCGAAGTGTTCGTACGCTTCTCAACAACAGATTCGGTGAGGCGGACCAATTCCATGGCCTCCACGCTCTCCTGACCTCAACCCTCTTGACTTTCATTTATTGGGGCATTTTAAAGCTCTTGTCTACGCAATCCCGGTACCAAATGTAGGTATTCTTCGTGCTCGTATTGTGGACGGCTGTGATACAATACGCCATTCTCCAGGGCTGCATCAGCGCATCAGGGATTCCATGCGACGTAGGGTGGATGCATGTATCCTCGCTAACGGAGGACATTTTGAACATTTCCTGTAACAAAGTGTTTGAAGTCACGCTGGTACGTTCTGTTGCTGTGTGGTTCCATTCCATGATAAATGTGATTTGAAGAGAAGTAATAAAATGAGCTCTAACATGGAAAGTAAGCGTTTCCGGACACATGTTCACATAACATATTTTCTTTCTTTGTGTGTGAGGAATGTTTCCTGAAAGTTTGGTCGTACCTTTTTGTAACACCCTGTATACGAGCTGTAACCTTTCTAGAGACAATGTACCATCAATTTCTTCTTTTTCTCCTAGCAATGAAAGCTCAACAACACCTCTTCCTGTGGAATATAACCGTATCAGACAGCTCTTTTTGTGGCGGTAAAAACTAGAGAATCATTTTACCTGCGGAACTAGACACGATACAGTAATCGCCTTCGGTGTATAGGATGGAACTTTACAAATAATCGAGAAGGTTACACATTGTACGACAGTGGAAATGGACATCCTTTTACGCGAAACCCTAGATTTGATTATTATACTGTGATATTTGCGTGATTATAATTCTATTCCGATCAGTATTCGGTTCAAAGAGTAGACCTTTTATCGGTATTTTATAGACAGTAGTTGCGAATACGGATGTAGCCAAGTGAACGAAGGTACAGCGAAGTGAATATGTAGATTACTCTAGCGCTTGACATTTGACAGCAAATTCTCACAATTGAAATAGGAACTGCATCAGATCGTTTAGTACACGCAAATTTCCGTGGGGGATCTCTAGGGGGAAAGAACACAACACCCGTTCAGGCCAGTAATATATTAGCGGAGGTAAAGGTAAGAACGACACAGTCCTCAGAAGCCTATCAACGGATGAAGCAGCCGATCAGGAGAGGATGGAGAAGTAAGGAAACGCATGAATATCGAAGACATACACCTTCTCATTTTCGATTCCACATCTTCATTGTCTATTATACCGTTTGTACTTCATTAGCTTTCAGCATGCAATTTCTGCTTCTTCGGTGAAGACGTAATTGAAAGTTCAACGGTTTTATTCCAAGACTTGTGACTCATTTAAGATTAATTCGCTTCTCCTAAAGAAAGAATTAATCTGGGTGTTAATGCACTTGTCCCAGACTTAAACACGAAGAGAATAAGTCCATTTCTTTTCCTTAATTTCCATTCACAATTACGGACTAGACTATAGTTAACAACAAATTTGTATCTTTTTATATTTACATCAGTCAGACAGATTTGTACATTGTGCTACAACTGGAACTTTTTACTTCACCACCGGATTACTCTGTGAAATGAGGTAATGGACAAAGCACACTGCGTGATAACTTACTAGACATTTCGATATCATCTCCTCTCAGCTCGACTAGTACCTGGTACTGTATAGAGAGAAATCTCATATAAACTCTGCAACTTGCTCGTATGGACATAGTAATGATACTTTGAGCTGTCTTGTCTTCGCCGGTAGCTGACATACAGTTATGTTCTTTGTCAGAGTAACTTCCGTTGAGGGTCTTCTTTGAAAGGATAACTGATTTCCGCCAACTAAACACGAGTACGTGTGTACATACGCTGATTAATATGTGTCGTTCAGAAACTGAAATCGCCACCTTACGCAATAAGACATTTCAATTACATCTCCTGTCATAAAAATACTGCTGAAAGGGTGTTGGGAAGGAGAAAAGGAAGAAAACGTCAAACTACATACATTACAATGTGCCTCATTAGGTAGCAGATACTGCTCAGTCTTGAACATCCCCGATGCGACCAATTGTGCCCTGATCTATATTCGTTTTACAGTTGTGTTATTAATTACGTAGCTAAACAACTGTTTTCTTTTTACCTGTAGTCTATTATTATTATTATTATTAATCTTATTTTTAAAGCAGCATGTCAACGTAGTAGTACCAGTCTTTGGCTTTCAAATCCTGTGGCTACTTGTTAATAATTTTAGTTCCATCAAATACCGTCAGAACTAGTGTACTGTGACATGATGAAACTGCGTAAAATTAATTTTGGATGGGTTTTATGCTATGGGTCCATCAAATTTCTTTACGACTCGTCAAACCACATTTAACTTAATCGATAGCTTCGTGCTAATAAGGTGCCTCCTTAAATTGTAACCCATCAAAAATTAAGAAAGATAAAAAATACAGCACGTCATATACTACAACATGATAGATCGAATTGTCAGCTGAGGTCAGTGACCTAAAGAGTCATAGAAAATTAGCATCATATTAAGCTCTTTACTGAAAACCTGGGACAAGATCAGTACATGTGACTGGAGATCGTATCAGAATACCCAAAGCAGAATTATGATGCTGCCCCATAAAATCAATCTAGAGCGAACACAACAATGAAGTTCATAACGACTATCTCTGCTTACGCCAAAATGTGAACAGTTAATATACTTATAATGTGCTAAGCTTCTCCATGAATCATGGACCTTGCCGTTGGTGGGGAGACTTGCGTGCCTCAGCGATACAGATAGCCGTGCCGTAGGTGCAACCACAACGGAGGGGTATCTGCTAAGAGGCCAGACAAACGTGTAGTTCCTGAAGAGGGGCAACAGCCTTTTCATTAGTTGCAAGAGAAACAGTCTGGACGATTGACTGATCTGGCCTTGTAACATAAACCAAAACGGCCTTGCTGTGCTTGTACTGCGAACGACTGAAAGCAAGGGGAAACTACAAGCGTCATTTTTCCCGAGGGCTTGCAGCTTTACTGTATGGTTAAAAGATTACGGCGTCCTCTTGGGTAAAATATTCCAGAGTCGGCCATTCGGATCTCCGGCCGGGGTCTACTGAGGTGTACGTCGTTATCAGGAGAGAGAAAATTGGCGTTCCACGGATCGGAGCGTGGAATGCCAGAGCCCTTAATCGGGCAGGTAGGATCGAAAACTTAAAAAGGGAAATTCACAGGTTGAAGTTAGACATAGTGGGAACTAGTGATGTTCGATGGCAGGAGGAACAAGATTTCTGGTCATGTGAATACAGGGTTATAAATACAAAATCCAATAGGGGTAATGCAGGAGTAGGTTGAATAATGAAATAACAATACGAGTGCGGGTAAGCTACTACTAACAGCATAGTGAACGCATTATTGTAGCCATGATAGACACGAAGCCCATGCCTGCCACAGTAGTACAAGTTCATATGCCAACTAGCTCCGCAGATGACGAAGGTATTGATGATATGTAGAATGAGATAAAAGAAAGTATCCAGATAGTGAAGGGGAACGAAAATTTAATAGTCATGGGGGACTGGAATTCGATAGCAGGAAAGGAAGAGAAGGAAAAGTAGTAGGTGAATATGGAATGGGGGTAAGGAATGAAACAGGAAGCCGCCTGGTAGTATTCACCACATAGCATAACTTAATCACTGCTAGCACTTAGTTCAAGAATCATGAAAGAAGGTTGTATACGTGGAAGAGGCCTGGAGACACTGGAAGGTGTCAGTTAGATTATATAATGGTGAGACAGAGATTTACGAAGCAGGTTTTAAATTGTAAGACTTTTCAGGGGCAGATGTAGACCCTGACCACAATCTATTGGTTATGAACTGTAAATTAAAACTGAAGAAACTGTAAGAAGGTGGAAATTTAAGGAGCTGGAATCTGCATAAACTGAAAGAAACAGAGGTTGTAGAGAGTTTCAGAAAGAGCATTAGGGAATGATTGACAAGAACGGGGGAAAGAAATACAGTAGAAGATGAATGGGTAGCTCTGAGAGATCAAACAGTGAAGACAGCAAAGGATCAAGTAGATAAAAAGAAGAGCGCTGGAAGAAATCCTTGGGTAACAAAAGAAATATTGAATTTAACTGATGAAAGGATACAATATAAAAATGCAGTAAATGAAACAGACAAAAAGGAATAAAGAACGTCTTAAAAACGAGATCGACAGGAAGTGAAAAATGGCTTAGCATGGATGGCTAGAGGGCAAATGTAAGGATGTACAGGCAAATATCACTAGGGGTAAGATAGATACCGCCTACAGGAAAATTAAAGAGGCCTTTGCAGAAAAGAGAACCACTTGTACGAATATAAGAGCTCAGATGGAAAACCAGTTCTAAGCAAAGAGAGGAAAGCAGAAAGGTGGAACGAGTATATAACAGGTGTATACAGGGGCGATGTTCTTGAGGATAATATTATGGAAGAGGACACAGATGAAAATGAAATGGGAGATATGATACAGAGTGAAGAGTTTGACAGAATACTGAAAGAACTAAGTCGAAACAAGGCCCTGGGGGTAGATAACATTCCATTAGAACTACTGACAGCCTTGGAAGAGCCAGCCCTGACAGAACTTTACCACCTGGTGAGCAAGATGTATGAGACAGGTGAAATACCCCCGGACTTCAAGAAGAATATAATTATTCCAATCCCAAAGAGAGCAGGTTTCGACAAGCGTGAAAATTACCGAACTGTCAGTTTAGTAAGTCACGGCTGCAGGATATTAACACGAATTCTTTACCAAAAAAAAACTAAACTCTCCCCGAACAGGCCACGGACCCCCAACGGTACTGACCGGCCGCCGTGTCATCCTCAGATCATAGGCGCCACTGGATGCGGATATGGAGGGGCATGTGGTCAGCACACCGCTGTCCCGGCCGTATGTCAGTTTCCGCAACCGGAGCCGCTGCTTCTCAATCAAGTAGCTCCTCAGTTTGCCTCACAAGGGCTGAGTGGACCCCGCTTGCCAACAACGCTCAGCAGACCGGATGATCACCAATCCAATGCTAACCCAGCCCGACAGGAATTCTTTACAGACGAACGGAAAAACTGGTAGAAGTCGACCTCGGGGAAGATAAGTTTGGATTCCGTAGAAATGTTGAAACACGTGAAGCAATACTAATCCTACGACTTATCTTAGGAAATAGATTAAGGAAAGGTGAACCTACGTTTCTAACATTTGTAGACTTAGAAAAAGATTTTGACAATGTTGACTGGAATACTCTCTTTCAAATTCTGAAGATGGCAGCGGTCAAATACTGTGAGCGAAAGGCTATTTACAATTTGTACAGGCATCAGATGGCCGATATAAGAGTCCAGGGCCATGAAAGGGAAATAGTGGTTGGTAATGGAGTGAGACAAGGTTGTAGCCTACCCCCGATGTTATTCAATCTGTATATTGAGCAAGCAGTAAAGGAAAGAAAAGAAAAATTCGAAGTAGAAATTGGAGTTCATGGAGAAGAAATAAAAATTTTGAGGTTTGCCGATGGCGTTGTAATTCTGTCACAGACAGCAAAGGACTTGGAAGAGCAGTTGAACGGAATGGATGGTGTCTTGAAGGGAGGATATAAGATGAACATCAACAAAAGCAGAACGGGGATAGTGGAATGTAGTCCAATTAAATCGGGTGATGCTGAGGGAATTAGATTAGGAAATGAGACACTTAAAGTAGTAGATGAGATTTTGGGGACCAAAAAACCTGTTGATGGTTGAAGTAGAGAGGATATAAAATGCAGACTGGCAATGGCAAGGAAATTGTTTCTGAAGAAGAGAAATTTCGTAACATCGAGTATAGATTTAAGTGTCAGGTAGTCGTTTTTGAAAGTATGTGTATGGAGTGTAGCCATGTATGGAAGTGAAACATGGATGGTAAATAGTTTAGACAATAAGAGAATAGAAGCTCTTGAAATGTGGTGCTACAGAAGAATGCTGAAGATTAGATGGGTAGATCACATAACTAATGAGGAGGTATTGAATAGGACTGGGGAGAAGAGAAGTTTGTGGCACAACTTAACTAGAAGAAGGGATCGGTTGGTAGGACATGTTCTGAAACATCGAGGGATCACCAATTTAGTATTGGAGGGCAGCGTGGAGGGTAAAACTTGGACAGGGAGACTAAGTGATGAATCCACTAAGCAGATTCAGAAGGACGTATGTTGCCGTAGATGAAGAAGCTTGCACAGGATAGAGTAGCAAGGAGAGCTACAGCAAACCAGTCTGTGGACTGAAGACCACAACAACAACAACAACAATGTGCTAAGCGGGAATTAGGTAATGCAGACTTCTGCAAACAATTAATGTTGTGAACAGTTTTGTTAGTTAATGAAAAAAAGACAGGAAAACATTATCAAATAAAAGGTCAAGTTACTCAATCAATAGAGTAAGAATGTACAAATTTAAATAATGAAGAACTGGTACGTGTATGGAACAGCACTTTTTAAATTTTTCTTTACTCGTCTGTGCCATGAAATCAACCTAGATGAGTTTACTAGACTTAATGACTTCAAGGACTGCACCATTATGCTCGATTCTCCACACATAAACTGCTAGAGTCCTGCCATCGAAAAGATAATATCCGACTGTGTTAACGTTCTAACTGTAATCAGTTTTTCTAAACAGACAGGTATCAACGAAAGTTTAAGAACAATTAAAAGCTAATAAAGAAATGGAATAATATGGTCTACGATTAAAGACGCAGTCTTATACCAAATCGTAATTACTTTTTAATAAGATTGCCGTCTAGCTAGTACGATGTAACACTCGAAATCCTCATTGGAAGCAACACCACTATTCCGCGTTTCATAATAATTTGACCTGTTCATTCTCCCTATATTTGTATCGTTGTACGCTTATGGCACGCTGATTGTTGCAACTTCCAGGACAATGGATATGAAGCGCAAAAATTGTAATAAATACAACATTTGAAATAAAAAAATGATAAATATTTGTACAAGGTTGTAACTAGAATTCGCTTAGAAAAATCGAAAAAAACGAATATGGGAAATATTATCTACAAATTTTGTTATGAAGGCAGAGGCTTAGAGATAACGGTAACCCACACAAGAGTCATCAAATTAATAATGATATTTACTAATGTACACCGCTATCTCAACAGAATTCCTGAAACAGCAATAAATGTGGTATCGTCAGTTGCTTGTCTGCTGCATTTTTTTTAAAAAGTATGTATGAGATCCAATAATACAAGAACGGTGTCACATCAATTGCAGCGCTTTGTCTAAAATTGGTTTGCGCTATGTGCAAATCGATAGTTATTTTAACGTTGTCAAGCAAATACATCAGGAAGAAGGACATCAGTGTGGCTACGAAAAGTAACGCCGATTACGAAGCACCTTTTCGTAAGAGCTCAGAACGTTAATGATGTGGAAACAAAAAGAAAGGAAGCGTCTCAGCTTACTGGCATTTGTGCTGTTTCTGCATTAATTTTATCTCCTGCGTCCGCAGAAATGTGTTTCAAGTAGCAATTAATTACCAGACGCGTCTATCTGCTGCAAACTTGCTAATCTGCCGTGCGATCCCGCGGAAGCCAACGAAGGCTTCGCCTTTTAACCAGCTCATGACTCTTCTGCAGTAAGGGTATCGCTTTGTACACAGCTTAAATTGGAGTACGTCAGCAGCAGAACATTAATGTGTCAAGGGTGCTATTTAATCTTGCACCTACAATCTTTTGTCATTAGAATGACAGAGAAAGTTATCGTTTCTGATTGTCTTGAGTAGTGACTGTCGCTCCTCAGTTTATTTTGTATTCTATAACACAACGATTATCATTCTTATGTTCTAATTAATAATTTACTGAAACTGATAATCTCTCAGGTTTCCTAACACAGACAACGTACGATGATTTACCATAAAGCACTTTTCAAGTGACAGAAGGAGGAAAAGGTATCGAGTACAACTAGAATAAAATATCTTTGAGACTGACAGTTTATAGCGAAAGGGGCGAGCTGTGTTGCCTGCATGTAGCAAACCATGCTTTTTTACAAGATCCTGTTCGTATCTACAAAACAGGTAATACAGCGAGCACGTGGCGCTTGAGAACAAACTACGATTCACTGGAGGCTGTCCACTTCCGCTCTACATGTTGAAACGTCCATTCAATTTAGACGCAGTATAGTCCCCAACAGCTGCAATGCTATATAGTGATCCTGATGGAATCTACACATAACATTGGTTGGGTTCCTTTAAGTAATGACATCGTCACACACCATGAAGAACTTTACCCAGTACTGAAGAGATCTTCTGGTGTATCTCGGACACAGAAACTAGCAATAGAACAATCAGTAGAGAGATGAGAACTCTATTGGGGCTGATGTCCAGAATCCACTTTAAGGAACGATTGGGAAAGATGTCGCTTATAGTCTTGCAAATACCCAGACATTCGACCATGAAGAAGGAGACGGTCTTCTGGGTTAATGAGTCATGGTACATGATGTGTCACTCGGATGAGAATGCGTGAGCCTGTTAAATGCCTCTTGAAGATGTGAGTGAATCCTGCCAAGAAACATTCTCATCATCTGGGACTATATTTCCTTGTTTCGATTCAGACCACTAGTTTTGATGGATAGAAAATCGACTACAGATGTTTAAAAAACGTTTTGGTCAACAAAATACTTGCCTCATTGTTGCTACAGTGTGTAACAGAAACATTTCTATATAAACATCATAATGTTCCTGCTTGTATCTGCATATGAACTTCACGAACCACTGCACAGTTAGATGAAGGGTACACACTGTACTGGAGTCCGCCCCCGGTAGCTGAGTGGTAAGGGAGACAGAATGTCATTCCTAAAGGCCCGGATTCGATTCCCGGCTCGGTCGGAGATTTTCTCCGCTTAGGGATTGTGTTGTGTTGTCCTAATCATCATCATGTCATTCCAGTCGAAGTGGCGTCAAATCGAAAGACTTGCACCCGACGAACGATCTACCGAACGGGAGGCCCTAGTCACACGACATTTGCATTTACTGTACTGGAAAATGACGAAGTGCTGCAACATGTCTCAGAGAAAATTAGTTACATAGGGCAGGCTGGCCTGTCGAAAACTGTAGTCAGTACCTACAGTATATCCTTAGAGTGAATAAGACTGTTGGTGACGTGTCAGAACAGTCCCGCAGAAAAATCAGGTATCCTTAAGAAGAAATTTAACTAGTTTCGATATTAGTATACGTTAACTAACTGGAAACCCTATCCTGCATACTAAACCTAGTGATAGTAAGAACAAGCTATTCCTTGCGCTATTAATTACGCGCTACAATCTCAGCAATAAGAGTCCGGAGGATATCGCGACGTAGAATTGTTGACGGTTTCAGTCGCATTCTGTCGGCCAATAAGGCCAAACGATCATTTCATTTTATTTCTGGAAGGGGAACGACAGCGATAACGTCCATTCGACATAATTTTTCAAGTTGCTGCTTTACCTGTGTCACACTGCCTTCTGCAACACTAGAGCTAAAAACGTAACAACGAGCTTCCGTCCTACATTCTTCAGACCGGTGGAAGAAAACATGGTATCTCACACGGAAAACCGAGCGAGGTGGCGCAGTGGCTAGCACCCTGGACTCGAATTCGGGAAGACGACGGTTCAATCCCGCGTCCGGCCATCCTGATTTAGGTTTTCCGTGATTTCCCTAAATCGCTCCAGGCAAATGCCGGGATGGTTCCTTTGAAAGGGCACGGCCGACTTCCTTCCCCGTCCTTCCTAATCCGATGAAACCGATGACCTCGCTGTTTGGTCTCTTCCCTCAAATAATCCAATCCAATCACATGGAAACGTATCTTCAACTAAATCTGGATGCTAACGGTATCAAACCCTGGGGCTTCTCAGTATGAAAATATTTATCAAATTATGTAACTTGAATAACCATTTACATATCCTATTATAATTCTAATCAGTAAACGCCCCTATATCCTTACAGTGTACTGTTAAATAAGGAGAGAAAACTGACCACCACAGAAAACACAAAGTACTTATAAACACCGAAGAAAATTACTCTCCCAAGAGCCACCAAAGACAACCGTATGCTTATCCATCGTGTGCAAGCCATGTTTTGACTTCTAGCCAAGGATCCTCCTCAGTCACCTCCTTGTCCTCCGATTTGTGTGTGTGTTCTCAATTGCTGTTCTTGCGCGGGCGCCTGTGTGTGTCTTTGTGTGTGTTGTAGTTTGATCCAAAGAGAGATCATTACAAATCGAGCACCAACCACCCTGTTTTCATTAGTCTGGTGGAAGCACCAACACTTGGATTTACCGAAGCCCGTGTAGAGACTACAACATAGCTATCATTTGGGGATTTGAACCAAGGATTTCAAAATTACGTTTCCCTTTACAGTAATACTGTTATAAATGAAGAGACTAGACGAATTATATGTCCTTTCTACGGCCTGCACATACAGGAACTATGTAAAGTTGCTTTGAGAAATTAATTTTAATAATTTCGTAATCAACATCATTCCAAATTTACTCAACAAAAATCACAGTTAATGTAATCTAATCATCATCATCATCATCATCATCATCATTTAAGACTGATTATGCCTTTCAGCGTTCAGTCTGGAGCATAGCCCCCCTTATAAAATTCCTCCATGATCCCCTATTCAGTGCTAACATTTGTGCCTCTTCTGATGTTAAACCTATTACTTCAAAATCATTCTTAACCGAATCCAGGTACCTTCTCCTTGGTCTGCCCCGAATCCTCCTACCCTCTACTGCTGAACCCATGAGTCTCTTGGGTAACCTTGCTTCTCCCATGCGTGTAACATGACCCCACTATCTAAGCCTGTTCGCCCTGACTGCTACATCTATAGAGTTCATTCCCAGTTTTTCTTTGATTTCCTCATTGTGGACACCCTCCTGCCATTGTTCCCATCTACTAGTACCTGCAATCATCCTAGCTACTTTCATATCCGTAACCTCAACATTATTGATAAGGTAACCTGAATCCACCCAGCTTTCGCTCCCATACAACAAAGTTGGTCGAAAGATTGAACGGTGCACAGATAGCTTAGTCTTGGTACTGACTTCCTTCTTGCAGAAGAGAGTAGATCGTAGCTGAGCGCTCACTGCATTAGCCTTGCTACACCTCGCTTCCAGTTCTTTCACTATGTTGCCATCCTGTGAGAATATGCATCCTAAGTACTTGAAACCGTCCATCTGTTCTAACTTTGTTCCTCCTATTTGGCACTCAATCCGTTTATATTTCTTTCCCACTGACATTACTTTCGTTTTGGAGATGCTAATCTTCATACCATAGTCCTTACATTTCCGATCTAGCTCTGAAATATTACTCTGCAAACTTTCAATCGAATCTGCCATCACAACTAAGTCATCCGCATATGCAAGACTGCTTATTTTGTGTTCACATATCTTAATCTCACCCAGCCAGTCTATTGTTTTCAACATATGATCCATAAATAATATGAACAACAGTGGAGACAGGTTGCAGCCTTGTCTTACCCCTGAAACTACTCTGAACCATGAACTCAGTTTACCGTCAACTCTAACTGCTGCCTGACTATCCATGTAAAGACCTTTAATTGCTTGCAAAAGTTTGCCTCCTATTCCATAATCTCGTAGAACAGACAATAACTTCCTCCTAGGAACCCGGTCATATGCCTTTTCTAGATCTATAAAGCATAGATACAATTCCCTGTTCCACTCATAACACTTCTCCATTATTTGTCGTAAGCTAAAGATCTGGTCCTGACAACCTCTAAGAGGCCTAAACCCACACTGATTTTCATCCAATTGCTCCTCAACTAATACTCGCACTTTCCTTTCAACAATACCTGAGAAGATTTTACCCACAACGCTGATTAAAGAGATACCTCTGTAGTTGTTACAATCTTTTCTGTTTCCATGTTTAAAGATTGGTGTGATTACTGCTTTTGTCCAGTCTGATGGAACCTGTCCCGACTCCCAGGCCATTTCAATTATCCTGTGTAGCCATTTAAGACCTGACATTCCACTGTACTTGATGAGTTCCGACTTAATTTCATCCACCCCAGCTGCTTTATTGCACTGCAATCTATTGACCATTTTCTCCACTTCCTCAAACGTGATCCTATTTCCATCATCATTCCTATCCCATTCTACCTCGAAATCTGAAACATTACTGATCGTATTTTCACCTACATTGAGCAACTCTTCAAAATATTCCCTCCATCTGCCCAAGGCATCCACAGGATTCACCAGCAGTTTTCCTGACCTGTCCAAAATACTTGTCATTTCCTTCTTACCTCCCTTTCGAAGACTGCTAATTACACTCCAGAATGGTTTTCCAGCAGCTTGACCCAATGTCTCCAACCTGTTTCCAAAGTCTTCCCAAGATTTCTTCTTGGATGCTGCAATTATCTGTTTGGCTTTGTTTCTTTCTTCAACATAACTTTCTCTGTCTACCTGAGTTCTAGTATGTAGCCATTTTTTATACGCCTTCTTTTTCCTTTTACAGGCTGCCTTGACTGTGTCATTCCACCAAGCTGTTTGCTTCCTCCTACTTTTACACACTACTGATCCAAGACATTCTTTAGCCACTTCTAGTACTGTGTCCCTGTACCTTGTCCATTCCTTTTCCAATGACTGTAATTGACTACATTCAACTAACTGGTACCTTTCTGAGGTCGCTGTTATGTACTTGTGCCTGATTTCCTTATCCTGAAGTTTCTCCACTCTTATCCTCCTACAAATGGACCTGACCTCCTGCACTTTCGGCCTCGCAATCCCAATTTCACTGCAGATTAAATAATGATCAGTGTCATCAAAGAATCCCCTGAATACACGTGTGTCCCTCACAGCCTTCCTGAATTCCTGATCTGTTATTATATAGTCAATGACAGATCTGGTTCCCCTGCTTTCCCAAGTATACCGGTGAATGTTCTTATGTTTAAAAAAGGAGTTTGTGATTACTAAGCCCATACTGGCACAGAAATCCAAGAGTTGCTGCCCGTTCCTGTTGGCCTCCATATCCTCTCCAAATTTACCCATAACCTTTTCGTACCCTTCTGTTCGATTTCCAATCCTGGCGTTAAAATCACCCATGAGCAGAACACTGTCCTTGTCCTTTACTCTAACAACTACATCACTGAGTGCCTCATAAAAACTATCCATCTTATCTTGATCAGTCCCTTCACAATGCGAATATACTGACACAATCCTAATTTTCTTGCTAGACACTGTCAAATCTAGCCACATCAGTCGTTCGTTTACATACCTTATTGCAACTGCGCTGGGTTCCATTTCTTTCCTGATGTAAAGCCCTACACCCCATTGTGCTATTCCTGCTTTGACTCCTGACAAGTAGACCTTGTATTCTCCCACTTCTTCTTCTTTCTCACCCCTTACCCGAATGTCACTAACAGCTAAAACGTCCAGCCCCATCTTACTTGCAGCCTCTGCCAGCTCTACCTTCTTCCAAGAGTAGCCCCCATTGACATTAATAGCTCCCCATCTCATTACCATTTGTTTGCCAAGTCGTATCTTAGGAGTCCCTGGTTTGTCAGTTAGAGGTGGGACTCCGTCACCTCCAAAGGTCCGAGGCCTTTTGCTCTGATTGTTGCCAGCATCATATTTAAAGTACCAGGGAAGCAGATTGCTAGCCTTACTTGCCCCTAACGGCTGAGGGACTAACCGGTGGATTTGGCAGTCTTTGGCGTATGAGCACAAAGGTGACCACGACTCAGAATATGTCCGAGATGCCCAGCCTTATTCCAAAGTAACTGGTATCCCGACTGCCGGGACCACTTACTTGGCCACTCATACGTTGCCCGTGGTTCATGAACTAGGACATGACTACAGGAACCCACACCATGAACCACCATATCTAAATCTAAAACATTATAAAAAGTCAAGTCATCGGGTGTTGTCACTGTGTAAGTTTTTCGATAAAAATCGTCCAGTAAGAGTACGCTTTGACCTACTTTCCTTCGGAGCGCGTCGAGTGACAGCTTATGAGAAAGGAGAGAGGAACTAGAGCTCAGCGCGTAAGGATTGTTAGTCTGGCGTAATTCCGTGGCTGGTTGTACATTACGGCTTCCAGACAACAACAAAAATTTATAAGTTTTGTAAGTAACTGGAGACAGGTGTAAGACATTTGTAAAAAAACATTTCTTCGCCGTCAGCTGTACATATTTAGATTTATTCTTGAGCGGCTAAAGTTATGTGTGTGTTTCACGACACTTCTAAATTTTGGTTATTTTACATACCACACTGTGTAATCGTTATACCTGGTATGCTGATGTGTCTTCTATGAGAAACATGCATTTTGATCCAACAGGTTTATAATTTTTCTTCCAGTGATGATGGCTAAACTAACCGAAACCGGTCAAGAATAAATCTACTTCAAGCATCATCAGTGAAAGAAAAATCATAAGGCCATTGGATCAAAAATGTATGCTTCTCATAGAAGAAACATCAGCATATCAGAGATTACGATAATCCAGTGTAGTGTGTGAAATAATCCTAATTTAACAATGTTGCGAAACATACACATAACCTAAACCGGTCAAAAACAAATTGAAATATATACAGCTGATGTTGAAAAAATATTTTCCCTTAAACAACAAAAAAAGTCTGGATTTTACTTCATCTTCAAGTATACGATATACAAATGTTTCACACACGAAAGAATGTACAACGAAAGTTACACGACGCACAGATACATCAGCGTGATGAGCAAAACGTAATTTTGTTTAGACTTTCTGTACATGCAATTAATAAAATGTTCGGGGTTATTATGTCGTGCACGAACGGATTTCACCTTAAAACCCAACGTTTCGTGAGGACGACGGTTCAATCCCGTCTCCAGCCATCCTGATTTAGGTTTTCCGTGATTTCCCTAAATCGTTTCAGGCAAATGCCGGGATGGTTCCTTTGAAAGGGCACGGCCGATTTCCTTCCCAATCCTTCCCTAACCCGAGCTTGCGCTCCGTCTCTAATGACCTCGTTGTCGACGGGACGTTAAACACTAACCACAACCACCAACGTTTCGTCCCCTTCTGCGGAGGCATGGTAACCCGGAACATTTCATTAACTTTGATATTTCTGTTTGCGAAAGTTTACATTTTACAATTTCTGTACATACACATGAACGGTGCATTTCATTATCTGGTATATACTGCATTCTAATGAGGTACTTAAACAGCAAAGACTGTACCATGTGAAACGTAAAGGTGGGTATAAATTGATTAACAACTGACACTTAGCCTTGTTATAAGATACATTTCCCTCTCTACACGCGTCGCAGAGAACATTACGGACATAAACCTGACAAATAATCCATGTGCCGGTATCACTCAAACCATATTTTGAGTTCTGCCCTATTGCAAACACATCGCCAGTGACGCCGCTGTCGCTTCTGGGTATCACGGCTACGACTCCCATGATTTCTTCTATAAGATCTTGTATCTACACGTTGGAGTCAGTAGGATTTCTCATGAATCAAGGTTCACTCTCCCAAAGTGGACATCAAGCATATTTATTGCTGAAGATGTGAGTAATTGCCCGTTGTTTTATGGATTTTGGATTATGGTCCAATTCTAGTTTAATCTCTGCCACCTAACTGGTCCTTGTGCGCCATGATGCACTTCTTACTGATCACGCAACGACTGTGTTGTAAAAAATATTCACGGTAATGGCTGCTTTTTCGCACCAGATCTACAGGTCTTGAACTACGTGGACCTTTAAAAACAGGTACCGAGTCGTTTCACGGACTCGTAGTTACTCGTAAGCATCGTAAATATATGTTCACACTTGATCTTTTAACATGGTAGCAGAAAACTAAACGAGTTTCATTTGTTTACAGACAATCTAGAAAAACTTACATTTTCTCTCAGAGCCAAGTATCCAATGCCCTAATGCTTAAAGTACGCACAACTGCCAATACCAGTATTACTTAGTTGTTCTCTCTGTGGGTTAAGCTTTGTATTTTGGTGAAAAGTGACTTGTAGCTTTATATTGAACTTGATGCAAACCTTCCAAGTTCTGACATTTGTAGCACGTTTGTAGAAAGGTGTATCGATGCTGTGGTGTTCGCATCGATTTATATCGATTTGTATCTCTGATAGCATTATTAAGAACACAAAATAAATGTAAAGGTGTAGAACACACATTTCTGACCATATCTTGAGTATTATGTATTGCAATAACCAAAACGAAATGCTTTTTGTTCAGATGTTTGTGTTCACCAATAAACGTATTAACTCAGGTCAGATAAACCAACATCCCATGGATGTGATGTACACCGCTGACAGCTCTAACTAATCATCTTTGGCACCCGTGCAATAAACCAGCATCGAACATACGAGATATTTGTCGATAGTAATTCATTTACAGTCGCTAATAACGGTGTATCTGGTCCTTTGTATTGATTCAACGCAAAAGAAATGAAGTTCTTATGTCATACTTTTTAAAATACGAAGTAAGTTATTACTTGAGAAAATTATTAAATCTACTAGAGCTTTAATACGGCCAAGTAATGTAGGGTAACTTAATTGGCTTACCTGTAACGTTTTGTACCTCTAGTTCACGTACTATTTCATTTGCAGTTTAAAGGAAGAAGGAAGAAATACTAGGGTTTAGCGGCCTGTGGACGACATGGACATTAGAGACGGGGCACAGGTTCGTATTGTTGAAGAAATGGGGAAGCAAACCGACCGTGTCCTTTTCATAGGAACCATCCTAATTTTTATATTGCGCGATTGAGAGGAAACACGGAAAACTTAAATCTGTGTGGCCGGACGGTATATCTAACTAGCATAATCCGATTGCGAGTCGAGTGTGCCAATCACTCCACCACGTCATTTGTTTCATAATACAACCATAACTGTTATAAACTTTTCCTACAACCCTAAAAATATTGTAAACATACCACAGCAAATCATTTTCCTACAATACTGGATATCTTAACCATTCATCGGGAACCTGTCAAAAATTAAGAGTAAAATGTATCTTCACTGACAGTCATACATGTTTTCCATCGCTTTATTACGAAATAAGGTATGAAGGAAAAATTGTCGGACATAACAGTCGGAAGAAAAAGATATTTTGCATCAGGGTGAGAGTGGTTAAATTTTATGTTAACGTATATCCTTAAATCTTCTTTTCACCGTAATATATATGTGGAACACAACACTCTTAACAAGTCTATCTGCCTGTACTAATGAGAGATTCGGTGTAAATAGTAGTTAATAATACTAGTAAATAATAGTTCTCAGTTCCCAGCTGCTGCGTAAACGAAAACCCTTCCCACACCCCACTCCATATCACCAAGCTCCGTCTACTGCCATCATCAGTATCCTAGGCCACTCACATAATACCTTTGTCGATTTAAGCACTCGCAAACACCGCCCGAAAGAACAACATTTGCCGTTTTATTGCCGGACGGATGGATCCTAAATCTTCCCCTAACGGTCATAAACAAATAGCAGAGTTTTACGGGGCTACAAGGAATAATACACTGGAACGCCGGCCCGTCATTTAATAATCTGCATTACGCAGAGTGCCTGCATCAAAGAACCGTACGATCGGACGGGGACCAATAAAATATTTAGTACACATTTAACTGTTAAACAACTCTAACAAATAAAGTTTTCGCATATAATGTTCGAATCTATCGACAGAAACTGATCCTTCTTCGGCTATAAATTCTCCGCTTAGCGTGCATCAAACAGTTTGAACTCCATTAAATGAGAAATTTTATTGCTACGAGGATTTGTCTAATCAAATAAGAATTCTTTTGCTCCGGCGCGAAAAATATGCGGCAGCGTAATTTAACTTCCCAGAAGCAGCAGAGCTTACTTTTTTGCTCCGAAAATCTATATTATAAGCTAATGAAATCCTTAATATGCCGATGATGGTCACGTCACGTATCAGCGACGGCTTGTTGTCAGTGTTGTATAGTTTCATTGGCCGGACGTTCAGATAACAGGACATGGTTAGCTTATCCGCTATATCTGGAAAACGTGAGGAGACTTTCTTAATGCACAGACACAAGATTAGATAGTGTATTTGCAAATATGGAGTGACTAGAAGTACATACCCAACGGGAAAAGCTGTACCGTTTACTTGCAAAATTAATGCCATGTGCTTCGTTTATTATGTTATCACATACAATTAAATATCTTCCGTTTTAGGTTCATTGATATCGAGAGCACAACTAATGGGTGCAAACATGAGTATTTATAATCGCGTAGCTGGGGAACAAGCAAGCAAGTTTGCTACAGATTTGCCAGTGAACCACAAAAATATGCTGCTGCAGCAAGCAAAGTGAGAAATTGTAGTTTGGCTTGCTAGTCTAACATTCTTACGTTTTCAGAGTAGTTTGCACTATACTCTATACAACATTTGACACTCGTTGTGTCCTCTAACAAGTACACACAGTCGTAGTCCCAAGCCTACCGAATATTTTCGGCCTCAAGAATTCTTCCTTCTGAGTTGTTAATCTGGGCTCTGACGAGGGTGATGAACAACTTTGACTTACGAAAATCTTGACCACTGGCTGAACCAATGATCTGATAAAATAACGAACTGATGAATGTCCATCGTATGTATGAATGGCTTCAAAATGACTGTACGCCTAGATTCAAGCAGTATTACACGTTTCATCAACTTCCGTACTGACAGCAAAACAGCCACCCTTCTTCCACCATCAGACTAGGATTTTTTTAAATGCGCCCGATGCACTCTCATCTTTAAACAGTAACTCCTTATTCTATGACTAAAATACAAAGCAATAATTCTATTTTTCAACATACGAGATAACGCAGTTATCACAGCGAGAAGCATATCTTGTGTATTTATTTTCACAAAGCATCACCAACTACTCTCACTAGAAGTGTGACACCTCCCTTAACGTAACCATTCTCAGTAATATGAATTTCAGGTCCAATATTGTCAACCTTTCGTCAGATATATGGCACATACCTCATCTATCTTTCTTGTTTAGCCCGTGCTGCAGCCACAGCTTCTTCAGGATGGGTATATAGGATGTTAGAAAATACCCTTTACTCACTTCTAGGACTTTTAGAGAGGAGTGAGTACATAATATTTTGAGCAGAAACCCATGTCCAGAAATGTACCATTTCCGTGCTACAGCCGTTTGAAAACATGTTTGCTCTAGAGGTACGCGTCAGGGTAGTCATGGGTGGGAGGGGGGGGGGGGGGATTGGTTACGTCGGATCGGCTAATGCCATTTGACGTCTGTTCTTCCTCTCTGGACTGGTTTGAGTCTCATTGGCGCGTCTGTGAGTGTTAGAGCAACATGGTTGTGTACACATTTGCAGAATACGCCGATATAATCCTTCTGAATGCCGAAGCTCACGGTAATGAAAGAGCTGCTCGTCGCCATTATCAAGATCGTTCTCCATAACGTCCGACTCCACTGCATACTCTTTTCGCCACAATTACGCATCGGCTTCGAGACAGGGTACAGGGTACCTCCAATGTCAGCTGGCGTGACTGTGCCGCTCCAAGGAGACGCGGCACACCCGGATTGGAAGGGGCCGTACTGCATCACGTTGGAGAGGACACGAGCAATTTCTTGGCTATCAATGAGTGGGGCTGTAAAACAAATGATGTATTGGGTCACGCCTAATCAATTACATGTAAAAGTGTCAGCGTTACCAAGATGTTTTCCAACGTTTGAAGCACGGAAACGGTAGGTATCCGTTCATGGGTTCCAATTCAACATATTATCTACTCATTCCCCTCTACAAGTGCTAGAAGTCTGTAATGTGAACTTCCGAATGTCTTGTAAAATATCGATCTAAGTAGGTACAATCATCTTCTATGTCTCTCTCAGTAATTGGAAGACAATACTATTTTTCAAAGTTACAGATATTTTCTCGAACCACTACGCTATTAATATTCCCGAATAAAAAAATCCACCTCCAAAGTTGGAGCTCGCTTGCCATTCCCCTTACATTGTGGTCGCTGTATACTTTTCCTTGGCAACATCAGTGACAAAACTAGTGCGTAATATCGAGTTCTTGGCTACCGAAGGCATTTCTACTGATGTAAACGCACAGATGCAACTAGTTCACTAAAAGCTGAAAAACTGCAAAAACTTTTGTGGTACTGTGAAAGAAGCAATAGCTGCACTTCTTCGCTATCCTACCTTAGAAGCTGTCGAATCAGGGTGTCTAGAGACAAATCACGTTT
Organism: Schistocerca piceifrons; assembly: GCF_021461385.2. Lineage (NCBI taxonomy): Eukaryota > Metazoa > Arthropoda > Insecta > Orthoptera > Acrididae > Schistocerca > Schistocerca piceifrons. Next base: position 158,135,858 of record NC_060138.1, on the reverse strand, counting down.
GATAAACCACCCAACAGCAAAAGAGTAATTTTACTTAGCAATGAAGTTATCTAACATCACTCTGAAAATTCCAGTCTTTGCCTTGTAAAAAGTATTCCTTTTGGCGCACTTCCTTCTCGCCTGTATGTAAATTATAAGCCAGCAAAAATTTTTTTCATAAACTAGGAGAAATAGCAGAAATTTCTTCGAGTTTATTCATTTGCTATTTTAGTATTCTTCTTTAATACGTGGCAACAGTTGGATCAAAAGGGTATATACACTTTTAATATAGAAAACATGTTTTTCATTTTGAATGTCGAGTTATTTACAGCTGAAAGTTTTTAAATGAGAAACAAAAGAACTACAGGCTACATGTAGGTAGAAGTATTGGACATTTGCACTTATTTTTTATACTGTTACCATGTTTCAAATTTCAACTTTGCATCATTATAATCGAACGATACACATTGTCCACTCTCAGCACTAGAGGAGCATCCATGAAGGGCTGTTTATACTCGGAGAATTGCAACAATGTAACACTTGCATATACTGTATATTCATAACGGGTTATGGAATATGCCAACGTGTACGGCCTATAAATTTTTCTGTCGCCTTCTACTACATTATTTTTCCGTATCCAGTACTCGGTTATTTGAATATTCTATACTTGAGACGACAATTAAACACTAAAACAGATTACAGTACAGCACTTTTTGCTTAAATACGTTTGAAAAATCTATTAAAAGCCGCAACAAGACCATTTCTTGTTGGAGAACAACAACAGTTAAATTGACTGATCTATACTTGCCCAGCCCACCGGAGTGGCCGTGCGGCTCTAGGCGCTACAGTCTGGAACCGAGCGACCGCTACGGTCACAGGTTCGAATCCTGCCTCGGGCATGGGTGTGTGTGATGTCCTTAGGTTAGTTAGGTTTAATTAGTTCTAAGTTCTAGGCGACTGATGACCTCAGAAGTTAAGTCGCATAGTGCTCAGAGCCATTTGAACCATTTTATCCTTGCCCAATCCGGCTCATCTTGCAGATTGATAATGCGAACAGTTAGCTTAGTATGCACGCCATAAAAGGTTGGCAATGAGGTCCATGTTACGTTTATAATATTTTTATGATCTTAATTATAAATACTCTGCCTGACAAAAAAGGTGAAGGAGAAGCGAAGCGAAACTTCGTAGTTGGAGAGGGTATGTAATGCTATTTCAGTTATTACAAAATAGCATCAAATTTAGTAGGAACTTCTCAATACATGCCAACTTACAGCGGAAAGTTGCAGCCCCTGGCCTGCTTGCATACATTGATTCGTTCGGGTAGCGTGTCACTAAGACACTGTATCCTCTTTTGAGTCAATCAGGTCCACAGATGTTGTAACTGGTCCTTGATATCCTGGATGATATTGGCACTGAGAGAGAGGCGACGTCCGAATTGGTCCCATACATACTCTGTCGGGAACAGATCTGGGGATCTTGTTGGCCACGGGAGTACCTCAACATCAAACAAACAGTTCATAGAGACATAGTCATTGTCCTGCTGGAAAATGGCACCACGATAATGTCGAATGAGGGGTAACACATAGGACGCAGGATATCCGTGACGAACTGTTCGTCAGAGTCCCCTCAGTCACTGCCTAACGTCATACAAAATGGCTTCCCGTACCATGACGCGACGAGAAACAATGCTATGCCTCTACAAAACACGAAGAATGGGAGTTCTATCCAGGTCGCCGCAGAACTCGCTGATGATGGTCATCCAAGGTAGTGCAGATCCACAACTCATCAGCAATCCATGCTTCCCGATGACAGCCACACTCCAAACGCAGCCTTTTGTGTTGTTGCTGTTGCCTACGTATGGTACGCTATCTCTCGGATCTAGATGTTACTACATTCCGACCAAAGGCAGGGATGAAACATTACTCTGTATGGAGTCCATTACTTGCCCTCGAATGGCAGGCGCAGATGTGAAGGGACATTAACGACGAGTGCGCCTGCCTCCATGTTCCCACACAGTCCAACGTCGGGTCACTGTCGCATACGAACTCTGCAACAGTCTAGATGTTGCACGATTCGATCAGCCGGCCAAATGGAGCCCTAGAATAAGGCACGATCACACCATTAACACGTAGCCAGATTAGGACAAACAGCACTGTAGGTGAAGAAAGAAACATTACGTTTATCGCCCCATCAACGGCAAGGTCATTAGAGACATATCATAAGTCCGATGAGACAAGAATGAAGAAGGAAAGCGCCCATGTCCTTTTCGTAGGATCCATTATAGTAGTCACCTTAAAAAATTTAAGGATGGCACGGAAAACCGAAATGTGGATGCCCAAATATAGGTTTGAAGTCCGCAACCATCGAATGGTACTTCATTGGAACATCTTGTTTATTTTAAACGTTAATAAAATTTCAAAAATGAGAAAAACTTGTTTTATTCAGTGATTATCTGAATTTTAAATCACAATTAATAACACAGAAATCATAATAAAATTTTAAAAAACGATTAATATCATCAAAATGGAAAAAAACGCCATGTTATAAATAGTTTTTCATGGAGTACTTACTCACTTCCCACGGTACACTACTGTTTCGCGGATCGCAGTTTGGGAAAGCCTGGTCTACCGGGGTAAGCAATGTGCTAGCTCACGCGGTAATATAGGTGAGTCCTCGACTATGTTGCTTTAGAAAGTTTGACATGAAGTTTATCTCTCCTATATTGGTTTTAAGTTTTATATGTTTCTTCCTCGATGACTGCTGCACAACGTTGATTTTCGCAATAGAACATATGGGATTAAATTACAGAGTGATGGGAAATCTCTATTCTCTGATGGCACTGCTACTCGTTGTGAAATTGAGGAAGACTTACAGGATTTGCAGAGCAATCGACTGAGAACAGAAAATGAAGTGAGAGTCAACCAAAGAACAACAAAAGTATTAAGGAGGAGCAGAAAAGGTTTTAGTGCCGAACTACGCGTCAGACGTAGACGAAGTGGAAGAATTCTCCTATATTGGAAGCAAAATAATTCATGACTGAGGAAGCACGGAGGTTGTAAGCGGCAGACTAGCATAGGCAAAGGGAGCATCTTAATGCTAATATTTGAACCCAGTCCTCCACAGATGCTACTTCGAGGTCCTGTTTACCATGTAGACATTACTGTAATAGCTTTTAACTTCCTTTGAAACAGAATTTTTACTATAACTTTAACCCAAATGTATTTCATCTCAGTTTACTAGATATCATCAGTAGTGTACAAAGGTACAAAAGAGATATATGTTCCCGTAAATAGTGCTGCATAACTTAAATGTATTTAAAGGACGACGACGTAGCGTCATCAAAAGCTTTTGTAATGAATATTTATTTCCAGACAACTATTTCGTTCAAGAGATCATCTTCAAGTCACTGTCAATCCGTGACTCATTGAAGGTCGCTTGACACAATACAGTTGTCTGGAAATAAATATTCATTACAATAGCTTTTGATGGTTCCACGCTGCTGTTCTTTAACATAGATATTTGTCTAAAACTCGTTCCTCCAAAAACTATGTTAAAAATTCAATTGTGAAAGAAGAGTAATAGTTATAGTCCTCGACGCAAGTTCACATAATGAGGACGGAACTGGTGACGTGTTAGAATGCATTGTATAGCGATTTTAGGAATGCTAGTCTGCTGTTCAAGCTATCGTGTGCACACGTATGGATTCACTGCAACAGAAGCGAGAATGATAACTAAGGCGGCTTTGTTCATGCAATTTGTACGGCGATTGCGTTGACTAGATTTGAAATTTCCCGTTTCCTTAAGCGTCACAATAAGACGAGGAAACATTAGTCGAGAAGGTGGGTTCTTGACTGGATATCGCTCTCTGTAGAGTTTATCTGCTTGAGTAGCATTACGACTACCTTCAACCATATTAAAAGAAAAGAAATTATACTGCATTTTATATTTAAGAACTACCTTTACTGTAATCTACACATCCTTCAAAAGTACTACAGTACTTTACTACATTTACCCGCAGGGTAAATAACAGAACGTTATTGCAGTTGCTGTTCTGACATCTTACATTATCCATACACGAGTAGCATTTGTATATGCTCTTCGTTAGCAGACTTTGTACTTGCACAAACCTTCAATTGAAGACGGTAGACTGTATAACAGTTGTACATTTTCCTTGTGTTTCCATTTGTTTACTGTCAGCTGCAGAAAGTGGACGAGCTACGTTAGCCCAGGTACCTGCATCGTGGGCTGTTATAAGAAAGTCAAAGTCACTTTTGAGTCTTTCACAGCTCTTGAGGAGAGAAAGCAGATTACCGAATGAAAATATAGGGTGCTGTTTAAAAAAGACGTACTGCTATTAATATATTCCAAATGAACGAAGCTACAAGGAACGCACCTATGCTGATTAATGTCCCCCTGGTACAAACACCATTTGCCTGACACATTTTTTTTGTTTTTTTGTTTTTTTAATTTTCCTTCTGGACAAAAATTTATTTTGTGTGATCAAGGTAGAGGAGACAGCCCGTATGTAGGTTCCTAACTGATAATGACATCCTATGGTCCTGAAACCAGCCATTCGTTAAATAAAAGCCTAAATAAAGGTGGCTGCTGAAAGTATTATCATCTTCCACCCATCTGTTTACACAAATCAAAACAAAATCGCTTTTCCCATCCTAGTTGAAACACTCTCCAGCTTCACCACATATTCTAACCATTTACAATGACAGATAAGGACAGAAAGACAGCAAAGGGAGTGTTGTTCTTTTCGAGGAACGCAGTCCCCGTCTCCCCCTGACCGAGCCTCTCTAGGGCAGACCAGCCGGATGGGGAGGGGCGTTTGGGGTGCTGGGAACGCGGTGGGGGGGGGGGGGGAGGGAGAGGGGAAGGCCTGGGCTGTACTACTCCGAGCTTTCCCCAACAGATGACGTGCAGCAGCCGGGGAAGAGTGTCGTGCAATCCGGGACGCCAGCTGCTCCACGATCGATGCTTCAAACGACTAGTATTCGAGTGGATGACTGGCAAAGACCGGTGCTTGCTACATCAGCTGGAAATTAATTATTTATTGAAGAATAAATTCCACATCAGCATGCAAAGGTGAAACCGGAGGGTGAATACGGCTGGTACATAAGCCACCACAAACATCGAGAAAAAATGTCAATGGCGTTTTTGAACTGGTCAAATACAGCGTCCGAGAGGTAAAATACTACATTATGAAGGCATATTAAAATTAATTTGTATATTTTGCCTGCCAACAGTTAAATAAGTTTTGGAATAACAAGCAGGTTATATCGATGATGTCTCAAAATCAATAGAAAAAAAAAAATGTCAGTGACTGTCCGTGGGGGAAGCTCCAACATGATGCCCCAGTGGTTCGTCATAATTAGAAGCAGATGTCTTAGGAAGGAAACTCACAAGTTGTAAGGAAACCAGAGCGTGAAGGCTACCTTCAGAGCACAATTATTACAGTATCCAACGTTATTACGTGACAAATTCATGGATCCACGGACGCTGGCACTTGGCTTTCAGTGCAGGGAGCTTCACATGTTCCGTACTGAAACTCACCGTCTTATACCAAACTTCTGGATTAGAGTCTGCAATCTACGATTTCTTCCCATTATAGTAACCCATTGGCCATTGGTCGAATTCTAATAAGATTTGGCAGTATCACGCAGTTCACCGAGGACGAGATATAGCGTATGTATGTATGTACAAGTATGTATGTATTGAACTGGGACCTAGAAACGACGAAGAGGCTTCGTCCCCGCCATTGCCCTCAGTGGTACACAACCCGACAACGGGCTTCAGTAGTTCACTCACCCAACCGCCGCCCCATTTACGCTAAGTGGAGACAGTGTTTGCGCAGCAGTCGCCGACATAGTGTAACTGATATATGAAGATGATATCTGCTCTTTCGGACATCGGTGACCATGCAGTTCTCTTAGAATGAAATGATAATCCAATCAAGACCCTAAGCTCTTGACAGGCGTTGATATACATCAACGGGGACAGTTGAAAATGTGTGCCCTGACGGGGACTCGAACCCAGGATCTCCTGCTTACATGGCAGACGCTCTATCCATCTGAGCCACCGAGAGCACAGAGGATAGTGTGACTGCGTGTCCGAAAGAACAGATACCATCTTCATATAGTTAAGGCTAACCGGCCATTGACCTTCCTCTTCTGTGCTGGATGCACACGCATTGCCCGTACAGTACAGTAATTGATTAAAAATATTTGAGACTGTAGTGTATAGGAGAAAGTAAGTTTTCCATAATCCGATAATACCAAAGAAAATGTAGTTTACTACTGGTTAGAGGAGTCCGAGAATATAGGCAACTTCACTCTTATTTGTTTTAGTAACCGTGGCAGAGCAACACGTAGAGTGCTCCGCAGAAACATTAATGATCATGTATGTGAAACATAACGAAAACTTTAAAACTAAAGGTAAAAGTTGTTTCTAGACAAATGAACAAATGGAACCACGAAAATCAAGTGACACTGTGCAACAGTACACCTACAATTCTTAAACTTTACAGATCTCTTGCGGGAAATTTTCAGAAGCTTTTAGAGCAATTTGACACAATGCTCTGTTTCATGCCACACAAAAACTAAAAAAAATTTGTGGTGCTGCAAATATTAACATGTTGCAGAAGTCTGAATAAAAATTAGGGAAACAGCAGAACTAATGTATTTCAAAAGCTAGCTTTAAAACGAACCTGCACGGAATTAGCAGGAATAAAGATTGTAAGACATGAGCTGTAAACTTAAAATTACGCTCAATTGTTAACAAACATATTTCCACACTTAATATCTGTTTTGGAATGAAAACTAAGAAATAAAACACAACTGATGTATCAAAAAATCTTAGATCACAAGTGTCATTAAAATATCTATCAGGAATAAAGGACTATATAAAATGGTAAGAATAACAACATACTTGCAAGTGCTTTCATGTTGCAGAAAGTCTTTATTGAGAAGAGTTGTCGAATAATGAAAAAGATCCATTTCGACAAAAAAATTACATGAACAATCAGAAGGGCAATTAAGATCATTAAAGAAACTACATCATGTGATAATTATGAAAATGATAGGACACAAATAGCTATCTTTTTTAACAATAGTTTCACAAACATAGAACAGGAATTCGGTACAATCAACTTGAAAGAACTGAAATATATGCGACAATCAGTACCACAAGCCATCAGTCGCTTTCATGGTGCACCAAATTCTCCTTGATAAATCATAAAATAATTATACTGTCTCAAAAGTAAAAATGTTCATAGTGTTGATCATATTTTAAGAAAATTGTTAAACGTCTGTTCTTAGTCGTATATTCAACGCACTACTTTCGCAAGGCATCTCTCCTGAAAGACTACGCTATGCCATTTTTTAGATCCTTTTTAAGAACAATTACATAAATATAAATACCTATTGGGCTGTTTTACTACTGACGTTCTGAAAAGTTTTGGAAAGTTCATTTATCTAAAAACGACTGAGCATATCTTTGTATACGGGATTTTGATTAATCACCTTCTGAATGGCAGAAGGAATCTTGCGCCTAAAATAGCATCTACCATTTCACCCAACATGCAATAAAATAGTTTTTGATATTGCTGAGCAACAGTCATACAATAATTTTTAAATGAATACACCCCATTTGATTGTATTATTGTTTATTTAATCACGACCCTGGTTTCGGCCTTTTATGCCATTTTCAAGTGATTGAGTTTATGTCATTAACATATATTGCATTCAATCACTTGAAAATGGCATAAAAGGCCGAAACCTGGGTCGTAATTAAATAAACAATAGTACAGTCAAATGTCGGTGTGTTCATTTCAAAATGTAATAAAATATTGGAATGACAAAATTTCACTTAGTGGGTTTTTATGATTCGCGCTAATAGGAAGCCGAGAGTCATTAGACAGCCCAAGTAGTTTTCATGCTGAACTGCTTCCTAATTAGGGACAAAGGATTTGATGTTGGGTCTGCTCATGCCCTTGCTACGTATAAATAGCGTCCCACGTCAATACCTGAGAAACAGCAAGTCACTTTCCTGAAGAGACTTATGAGCTCACGGAAACAAAGCGTAGCATGTTTTCACAATCCCAAAAAAGTTGACATAATTCGAAATACTCGTATATAATGGATTGGTCAAGTAAAATAACAGGCGGGAAGAAAAATACGGGACCCTCAACTACCGCACAAGGACAACAGAAGGAAAACAGTATGAAACGTAAAAACATAAACATACGGCCCATGTTCATCTAAATGCTCAGCGAAGACCCTTTTTCCTTTTGTCATTTATAGCCGATGATTATGATTCATCACTGGCCACTTTCGTCAACTCTACCTCTATAACGTTTTTCTACATTTTTCTGTGAGTAGATATTTACTGAAAAATCTATAAGTTCTCAGAAAAATTACGCGGAAACTAGAGCTACACACATGCATATGGCGAGAAGTGACAATGAGAGAAAGTCGTTACAACATTGCGAGAAGGTGGAAAAACAATAAATGATGCTCAAGATATGATTTTTGCACAGTTACATAACAAGAGACAATCAGATAAAAACATATTTCATCCAAATGGCTTTTAATCTTATAGAGGTGCATCAATTCAACTGGCATGTGTATGTTTGTTTTCTTGTGTCTGTTATATAGATGGCTTCGTTGTACTAAACAATACTGTGCTATTTTATGATAGTATGTGTATAATACACTCCCGGAAATGGAAAAAAGAACACATTGACACTGGTGTGTCAGACCCACCATACTTGCTCCGGACACTGCGAGAGGGCTGTACAAGCAATGATCACACGCACGGCACAGCGGACACACCAGGAACCGCGGTGTTGGCCGTCGAATGGCGCTAGCTGCGCAGCATTTGTGCAACGCCGCTGTCAGTGTCAGCCAGTTTGCCGTGGCATACGGAGCTCCAGCGCAGTCTTTAACACTGGTAGCATGCCGCGACAGCGTGGACGTGAACCGTATGTGCAGTTGACGGACTTTGAGCGAGGGCGAATAGTGGGCATGCGGGAGGCCGGGTGGACGTACCGCCGAATTGCTCAACACGTGGGGCGTGAGGTCTCCACAGTACATCGATGTTGTCGCCAGTGGTCGGCGGAAGGTGCACGTGCCCGTCGACCTGGGACCGGACCGCAGCGACGCACGGATGCACGCCAAGACCGTAGGATCCTACGCAGTGCCGTAAGGGACCGCACCGCCACTTCCCAGCAAATTAGGGACACTGTTGCTCCTGGGGTATCGGCGAGGACCATTCGCAACCGTCTCCATGAAGCTGGGCTACGGTCCCGCACACCGTTAGGCCGTCTTCCGCTCACGCCCCAACATCGTGCAGCCCGCCTCCAGTGGTGTCGCGACAGGCGTGAATGGAGGGACGAATGGAGACGTGTCGTCTTCAGCGATGAGAGTCGCTTCTGCCTTGGTGCCAATGATGGTCGTATGCGTGTTTGGCGCCGTGCAGGTGAGCGCCACAATCAGGACTGCATACGACCGAGGCACACAGGGCCAACGCCCTGCATCATGGTGTGGGGAGCGATCTCCTACACTGGCCGTACACCACTGGTGATCGTCGAGGGGACACTGAATAGTGCACGGTACATCCAAACCGTCATCGGACCCATCGTTCTACCATTCCTAGACCGGCAAGGGAACTTGCTGTTCCAACAGGACAATGCACGTCCGCATGTATCCCTTGCCACCCAACGTGCTCTAGAAGGTGTAAGTCAACTACCCTGGCCAGCAAGATCTCCGGATCTGTCCCCCATTGAGCATGTTTGGGACTGGATGAAGCGTCGTCTCACGCGGTCTGCACGTCCAGCACGAACGCTGGTCCAACTGAGGCGCCAGGTGGAAATGGCATGGCAAGCCGTTCCACAGGACTACATCCAGAATCTCTACGATCGTCTCCATGGGAGAATAGCAGCCTGCATTGCTGCGAAAGGCGGATATACACTGTACTAGTGCCGACATTGTGCATGCTCTGTTGCCTGTGTCTATGTGCCTGTGGTTCTGTCAGTGTGATCATGTGATGTATCTGACCCCAGGAATGTGTCAATAAAGTTTCCCCTTCCTGGGACAATGAATTCACGGTGTTCTTATTTCAATTTCCAGGAGTGTAGTTAGTAACATTTAGTTGTTAATGTAGTGCCATTAATTGTTGCCCTTAAAACTGTTATCCCTTACAACTTCTTGTGGTATCGTGTATCTCATCCTAATAAACAGCGTTAAGGCATTCAGATTTCCTCCGAAATAATGGAAAAGTCTCGACTGTTATCTTATACAGAGTATCTCAAACCTTTTAGGTCAAACAAACAGGTGATAGCGGGCCCACAACCAACTACACTGTGATATGGTCGGAAACGCATATTTATTGTGTTTCGGACATACACGGCGTACAGCGCATAACGATAACGTAGCTCATAAAATGGCTCTGAGCACTATGGGACTTAACCTAAGGACATCACACACATCCATGCCCGAGGTAGGATTCGAACCTGCGACCGTAGCAGTCGCGCGGCTCCGGACTGAGCGCCTAGAACCGATAGACCACCGCGGCCGGCGATGAACAGGGCCTCATCCGTAAACAATACAAACTGTACGAAGTTCAGTACTACAGCACTGCGGTTGATAATCCGTTGACAGTAGTGAACGCGGGGCTCAAAATAAGTTGGTCCCAGTGCTTGCACACGTTCTTTATGATAGCGGTGTCAGTACTCTCCACACTCTATCCCTCGAAGAGTGCGTTTCACGGTCAAGTTGACGTGTGGTTATTGCTGGATGGTTGGCCACACAATCCAACACCATCTCCTTAAAGTCTGATGTTCGGGCATACATTTGGCAGGAACCTTGGCTGGCTCTCTCTTGCGTGAACGACCCCGCCTCTCGTAAGCTGGTATCCACGGGGATAAACTTCTTCCAATTAAGATGACGCTTGTTTGAGGAAAAGTCCTCTGTACATTCTTTATGCTTTACGGGGATTACGTCCTGCCGCACCTTCCGTTAATGCATGTTTGCCAACTCCCGTGACGACTAACGTTCCACCTTTGACTTCGCAATACACAGTAACATCCTTCACCATAGACACATCACAAGCTGTCTGATGCAATGGAGAACTTACACCAGGGACAGTGGTGTGCGTGCGGCACAGGTTAACGCGCCGGTGCGATGCATGCACACATGTGCTATAAGCTAAGTTGTGTACAGTACGTCCTTTGGTGGTAAGGAGTGTCCGCTGTTTATCACCCGCTGCCTGTTCCGTTATACAACAGTCATCCTGGATCTTCCTTGAGCGCGGCTGAACTGCATGCTCCGTTGCAATACGTGTATTGACATTGGAGGTCATAGCTTTGAACAATTGCTAAGAGCTACGTTGTTGTTATAAGGCGTACGCTGTGGATGTCCAAAACACAGTAAATACGCATCTCTGATCTTTGATTCCATATCAGATATAATCGGTTGAGAACGCACTACCACCTGTTTCAGTTCAACTCAGAAAGTTTGAAAAACCCTGTATTTTACGGTTAAGGTTGTTTCACCAGAACTCACGAAGGCTTATAATGCTAAAATTATTTGAATACATGGTTATCAAATTCCTTTGCTCTATAACTGCAGTTACTCCGTAACTGGAAAGAGAATGTGCATTTGATAAGCCGGCCGAAGTGGCCGTGCGGTTAAAGGCGCTGCAGTCTGGAACCGCAGGACCGCTACGGTCGCAGGTTCGAATCCTGCCTCGGGCATGGATGTTTGTGATGTCCTTAGGCTAGTTAAGTTTAACTAGTTCTAAGTTCTAGGGGACTAATGACCTCAGCAGTTGAGTCCCATAGTGCTCAGAGCCATTTTTTTTTTTTTTTTTTTTTGCATTTGATAACATTTTCCGGCGTTGACTGCGAAGAGCAAGCTAGAATCGCGGACAAGAAAACGTATATCGGTCTCGGACGCAGTTTCATTTTATTTGCCGGCAGCGTAGCGCGAGGCTCTTGATACCCTGCATCTCAACTGTATCTCTTTTTTCCCAGGTCAAGTGGGAGCTGCCGTTCTCGTACGTACGCTAGTACAGAGAAGTGTTCGATTTTAAGGATTTTTGTTCTCCTTTGGATTAATCTAAATCGTTAAATCAAAACCTCATTGATACAAAATAAATGCACAAATTTCTCTCGTGATTTTCAGTAAGTGAGCAAACACGAGTGGGAAGTATTAAACCGACAGCCAGAATTAAGACGGAGAAGAAGAGCGTTTATTAACGACACAGGATAAGGGAAAAACACAGCTAAACGCGAGAATTGTTACATCATCGCCCGAAATCCAGACCTTATTAAACAACCAGGCGCAAGCGCGCCACACAAGAAGTGAAAACTGGACTGTCTTCCATTCATAAAATTATTGATTGCTCGGTACAAAGCAGGAACTCCTTTTATTGCAACTAAAGAAGAGATATGGTTAAGCATAGCCAAACATAGCTTCCGAATGGTGTCCTGCGCACATGCAGTTGTTTCTTTGTTAGGAAAATAGGTCAGCCGTGAAAAACTAAACGCTCCTATACGGACTGTGCTTCAATGTAGTTAGTACGTGACGTAATAATGGCTCCAACACGCCCCATAATCTGCTGGGAGGCGCAGGCTTTATCTAGATGCTTAAGGGTGTAGGATCTGCTCCAAAAAAGGCGGCAAAAAGGCTTAATGAAATATCAACATGTTAACTGTCTGTCTTCGACCATTTCATAGCTAGCGGTCAATCATAACGTCTGCTATGTGGAATATATAGTTTCAACAAGTAAACACAACGCTGGTCTGTGTTTCCACGTGCTGAACGAAAATCTTAAGGAAACCATCGTCTACTTTCAACGGTTATAGGTTTTCACCGGCTGAACCAAAGTTTTCATAAACTGTGTTCACAGTAAACCTAAAATTGGCTCGTTACTAAAAACAAGAAGCCACGGCGCCCAGTTCCGAGTGTCTTCGCGAACCTCGAAAAATTCAAAGCTTGTAATCCATACTCTTCTAGGTGTGGATCTGTGCCTATAGAAATAGAGTAGACCTTTTAGATGTGCTGCTGGTGTATGCTAGCAGGTAATACACTGAAATATGAATCTTTATTGCGTTCAGGTAAAGCACCATCTTCTCAAGAGGAATGTATTTAGACAACATAGCAGACCGTTCAGTTGCGTTTATCAGAGCATCCAGTTTAGTAGATCGCTTAAGTCTGAACTATTTCGAATGACAGAAAATAACAGCGCAGTGGCTTTTTTTACGACTTGATCACCGAATTATTCGTTAATAAACGCAGTTCATGGATGTGTCAGTCTCGATACCTGATAGCAAAACCGCCTCTAAGTAATGCGGTCTTTTCACGTTCAAAAGACTTAACGGGCTCGTTGAGTTTATTTGATAGTAAACAAAGGCACTCCGTCTTAGGGCCACGAGTGGCCTACCGGGACCATCCGACGGCCGTGTCATCCTCGGTGGAGGATGCGGATAGGAGGGGCGTGGGGTTAGCACACCGATGGTATTATTGACTGAAGCCGCTACTATTCGGTCGAGTAGCTCCTCAATTGGCATCACGAGGTTGAGTGCACCCCGAAAAATGGCAAGAGCACATGGCGGCCCGGATGGTCTCCCATCAAAGTGCCGATCACGCCCGACAGCGCTTAACTTCGGTGATCTCACGGGAACCGGTGTATCCACTGCGGCAAGGCCGTTGCCTTATTTGATAGTAGCACTGGGTTATCCATAAACACACTTCTTCATACACAATGGCGATACTAATGTGAAACTGTTAACAAAAACGCGAAATTACTTAAGAGAAAAGATAAAGTCTTTGAAAAGGTGGATGTAAAACGTCGACTGCATTAGTAATTTCTTACAAGGGAACAGTAACGTACAGAAATAGTCTGATAATATATTTCAAGAACAACAGATGATGTTGTGTGGGGTTTCAGTTGGCGGCACCACGTGCCCACCAGAATTCGGCTTCAACTGTGGGACTGGTGGCAGCGTTACTGGGAACCCTGGTCCGAAAACAGAGGGGACTCCAAACAAATCTTGCTACGGAAGCAGTGACACCCAGCAACAGCAGCAGCAGCAACAGCAGCAGCAGCAGCAGCAGCCGCCGCCACCGCCGCAACAACAGCAGCAGCAATTCTACAAGAAGCCCAAATCACCTGAGTCGGCCATCGCTGCTGGCGGTCGCCTCATACCGAAGTCTGAAGTAGTATCGGCTGCCAGTTGCTGTTCGGTGACCCTGAAAGTCGAGGCGGGTGCCGGGAGTAACTCGGAGCCCTACCTCAGTCACGACTCCAACTCGTCGTCAGTGTCGAGCATGGAGCCGCCGCCCCCGCAGCAGCCGGGCCCGCCGCCCATGGGCTACGGCATCGGCTACGAACCGCTACCTCCGCCGCCGCCTCCGGTGGCGTCCGCCGAGGAGCTGTACGGGCGGTACGCTGGGCGGCCTGGCGGCGGGCCGGGTCCGGTGCCGGCGCAGTACATCGGCCAGGGCTCCCCCTACGATCCCGCAGCGGCCGCCGCTGCCGCAGCCGCTGCAGCCGCCGCAGCCGCCGGCTACGACCAGCAGCGCTACCCGCAGCTCTACGCCACGCCCACCACCTACCAGGATGACTACCAGCAGCATCCTCAGGTAAAACACGCACAAGTACCCTCACAGTAATTAGAGATACTTGCTTATTACATTTCTTTCTTCTTGGTCCATTCAGAGCGTGATAATCCCAGCCAGTGAAATCATTAGACATGGAGAACAACACCGAATCCGACAGCAGAACGGGAAGGAATTATTTATATCATTGCACGAGATATTTCGCATGTGCTTGTCTAGAATGGGACGTCTGCTTTATAACAGCTGAAGCAGAACTAAGCAAGCCACTCTCTTTAAACCAACAGAAAGATTCTGTTCCTGCGTCGACTCATGTCAGTTAAAAACACGTTCGTCTAAACCACCCAAGCGTCTTTGACAGCATACATAAATCCCGACATTCTACGGCTGTTTAAAACTTTATTATACTGCATATAGTACAACAGATAGCACACATCTGACACATAGAATCTACATGACATCTTCCAATCAAGGAAATCGACTGTTATTTATGTAACCGAACCATCTTTCATTAGACATTCGACAGCAAAGTAGCACAGATGCAGATTATTTCTATCTTTTCAGCACTTTATTGAATGCTCTGACAAACTTCTTGCGATGTATCCATAGATATCTTGTTAAATTAACCTGCACTCTATGCAACATTATGCCTCTCCGCACCATAACACCTGGATTCTTGGGCGCATTACATATTTCCATCTCTCGCCATATGAGGGTGCGTTCAGAATCACATCTCATACTGAGTCTGCGCTCATTGGAGAAATGCACGCTACCCCACTTCTCGCTGTTTCAGTGCCTAAACTCTTGGCACCATCGCAAACGTTGCCGCCGATACGCGCGTGGCTACGGAACACAACGTTCTAGTCATCTGCCAAAAAGAACACCCCAAAAAGAACACCCGTGGAGCGTGAGATTGCGTGCCTTACAGTCCTGTTAAATGTGGGTGCAACTACACCTGATGTATAACGTGAGTTCCTTCTTGCCTGCTGCGCCATGTAGCGGTCATATATTGCCGCATCTCCTCTCGCTCGAGCACCAATGCCTGTGGTTCGGAACGTTACCCATGCACGTGAAACACTATTGTAAGCAGTATCAAACTCTTCGACTACACTCCACTTTCCCGATGATTCTTCCCCCTCTAACTTCATCCATATGTTGTCTCCGGGCCATGTTGTAATGAAGGACACCACCACAGTGCACCGTTACTCCTCGCTGACTGACACACATTGTCTTTTCCCGTTCCTTCAACTGCCTCGTGCTGCGGCGTCGGCCACATCTGCTACTACAGTCACGCTGACCTCACACCACATGACGTCCACCTTTCTGTGCACGACTGGGAGACTTCACTTTCATTCATGTCCATTGTGTTGTTGATCTGTCATGTTACTTTATATATCTCGTCTTTAAGTTTTGCATAACGGTGCAGTGATGTAGTTAAGTTGCATCCTGAGTAGTTAACAGTGACTCATTAGGAGTGTCTTTCTTAAAGGGATTTTTTTCGTCTTATTAGTTTACTTTTTGTTGTTAGATATAAATGTACTTCCTATAGACACTGAGATTTTGAGTCATCGTTTATAGCTACAGGCGTGCACTGCTGTTAAACTTGGTAAGTCTGGCCGGCCGAAGTGGCCGTGCGGTTCTAGGCGCTGCAGTCTGGAACCGCGAGACCGCTACGGTCGCAGGTTCAAATCCTGCCTCGGGCATGGATGTGTGTGGTGTCCTTAGGTTAGTTAGGTATAACTAGTTCTAAGTTCTAGGGGACTAATGACGTCAGAAGTTGAGTCCCATAGTGCTCAGAGCCATTTGAACCATTTGGTAAGTCTGTTCTTAGGCGATTTGGAATCTACTGGTGGTGCCACCAAAGCGAATAAAATGAGCGCTGGCGTAGAACATTCTAAATATGCGCTTGTGTTCTCGTCGCAGAGGAAAAGTTAAAAATTTATATTTTTTTCAAGTCACTTGGGGAACACCGAGATTCGTGGAACAAGAATTAACACAGTGGACTCATACTCAAGAGTATCTGTGTTAGAATCATCATCTAGTGATTCTCGTTCCTTGAACAGGCCAACGCCGCTTCCTTTCGCAAATCTCCTCCAAATTAGTGAAGCGTCTATATTAACCATGACACTTCCGATGCGTTAAACTGTGACTTTCCTTCTCTTTCAGGAAATCTCTCCATGCTAGAATGCTGTTACATAATCGATATGTTTGATTTACAGCTATTCTTAGATAACAGAATTTTCATTTATGTTTTATTATTCATCCACGAATAAGATACACTCCCCATTATTTAGGACATGGTCTACTAGCGAACCAGTAAACTTAAAACTGTACATTATGTTAGTAAAGAGTTTTAGAGTGATAAAGATCCGGGTGGAATTTCTGTTAAATTAGTCGGACCTAGCAGAAACAACACGACTGAGAAATTGTCGCTAATATATTTCAAATGTTTTCGTTGTCAACTTGAGAAAATAAAAAAATATACAAGTTACTGAAATCTAAAGGTCTTTTACTGGATATATCCGTTAACCACATTAACCTGTAATCAGTCTTTTAACATCTCAATTAGCGAAATAAAAAGAATATGAAGGCATTAGTATCACGAAAGTGTGGCAGCTAAAGGCCTTACGAAGAAAAAAAATGGTTCAAATGGCTCTGAGCACTATGGGACTTAACATCTGAGGTCACCAGCCCCTAGATCTTAGAACTACTTAAACCTAACTAATATAAGGACATCACACACATCCATGCCTGAGGCAGGATTCGAACCTGCGACCGTAGCGATCGCACGGTTCCAGACTGAAGCGCCTAGAACCGCTCGGTCACAGCGGCCGGCCTTTCGAAGAAACAAATATCAACTGCCGTTGCTAAACACTAAAGTCGAAATGTGTTTTCCGATACTGTCGACAGTGGAGATGAAACATTTTCCTCAAAATGCACGTAGTTCGAAATAAATTACGTTGTAAGACAATCGTCTGCATTCTGAACTTCAATAGCGCATAGAAATCGAGTCATTCTGCACATCTTCACTGTACTCGTATGTGTCGCAGTACAAGACGTAGCACGTGTACAATGTGAAAGCACAGTCTCACATAACAGCCGCGACACTCCGTCTCGTTTTTGTTACCCACAGCCGTAGCAGCGCCCCGAGCGGCCAGCAAGCGACTCTTCTGAATACGATATCGGATGATTGTGAATACTACCGTTTTATAAATTAACGTTTTATAAACATGGATGAAACACTAATTAAAGCATTATTTAACTCCAATCAGTGCTTCTATCTCAAATCAGATTTTATCTTTCACAAAGGATAACCTCTCTTTCTAAGAGGAATGTCTGTAACTTTAGTCTCGTCGAAGCAGAAACAAGCAAATTTCCGTCAAATAATAATTTTAGGAAGATACCAGACTACTCTCAGTTCATTGAAGCTAACACATCAGCTTGTTCGGGGATAAACGACAGAACACTGTCCGCTGGAATGTACAGTGTTCTCAATATGGTATTTTGTGCTGCACTGCAGTCTGCAGTGAATGTGATTGTAAAAGTAGTTTCTCACTCGCTGGCTCGTATTACAGTTGGTCCTTTCGTGGGATATTTAATTATATAAGCGCTGTATAATGCATTGCTGTCATCATCTTGTACATAAATAGTACAGAATTAATAGCATATACGTGTAATTGGTTAGCTCTATCACTCATTGTACTTTGGCTTCTCAGTACTTCTGGAACAAGCATGAAGTAAGTCAATGCATGTTTGTGTGGACGAAGCTCTCCCCCCTCCAGATGACGGAGAAGAGCACTGCGACAGAGGCGGTGCAAGGCTGCCTGCAGGATCGCCGTAAGAAGAACGGGATATCCGGTTTGTTGAAAACTAACTCAGTGCACTGTCAATTATATAGGCACAAGCATCTGCTACAGCGGAGGAAAACTGGTAAGATCAGTGTTTTTGCCTGTGAAACGCCTGAGATACTCTGTGGCATACAGAGCACGTGAAAGCAAAGCTACGTGGTCCTGAGCAGATGCTTGTTGCCTTCAGTAAGAGGCGCTGTCACTGGATTTGTTTCCGTGAGCCGACTGCATCATTGAGCTATCCGCTATGGCGCCCAACATGTTCATTAGCAACCATTTCCAGTCATGCAAATTGTATTTTGACTCTTTTGCATTTCATGAAAAACGTCCTGTGTGTTACATTTACTAACCCATACAGGACGAGTGACTCAACAGTTCTGGTATCCGCTTATCTCGAATGAAAATAAGGTGTCGCAGCCAAATTGGTTGAAAGAAGCCAATCATGCTAATATACGCCAAGTTAGATAAAATCGTGCAAAAAGAGGTTAATAAATTTAATACAGCGATGCCAGAACAGTCTCCTGTACGTGATGGACTGCAAAAGTAAGAGCTAGAAGCTCTGATTGAATTTGCGCTTCATTAGTTTGTTCCCACTATGGGACTGCTTATCCAAATTGTCCCCTCTGTAACTCAAAAACAATGGTTGTGTGTTGGGTGCCATAGCAGCAGCCGCAGCAGCAACAGCAGCAGCAGCCGAATCTGCAGCCGCAGGAGCAGCTGCCGCTGCTGAAGACGGAACCGGTGACAGAGCCGCTGTACCCGCGCCCCATGTACCACTTCGATCCCAACGGCGGGGCGCTGCCGCCCGGCTTCTCCTCGGCCATCAACCTGTCCGTCAAGTGTGTAGCGGCAGGCCAGCTCAAGGGCAACACCTCACCCGGCGGCTCCGTCATGGACCTGTCCACGTCCAGCGTCACCTCCACCAGCCCCCAGGTAAGGCAAGCAGCTCTGCCCTGTTACTGCCCTGCTCGCACTCCGGTTCACCAGAGGGGATCGACGAATAAGCCATTCTTGAATTACAGGTGAGCAATTAAACTACATCTAAGACCTGCTTATATGTGTGTCAATTGAAGATACCAAAGTTACGGGATCCTGTCACGAGACGCGTGTATTTCATTCAGTTACAGAACACTTTCATCTAATCCTTGACATGTTGTATCACTACAGGAGTAACAGTTTAATATAAGTCATAAAGCAGTTAAGCAGTAAAATAATCGAGACTTCACGATGTTTCTGGTAAAGATTATAATTTAAATAGTGTAACATTATGTGATTGCCTTATCATTTTAAATCATTCACTAATCGAGTAGTCGCTCGGCAACAGCTACAGTTAGCAAATAATGTTGCGAGAATGTAAAAGGTGAACGTCCTGTGACGTTACGTGTTTATTGTCGAAGCGCCGTCAGACATGCAGTGAGTTACTGACTTTGAAAACCGCGGCGCGAGAAACGGACAGAAGAAGAACACTTTTAGACATTCCTATATTCTCGATTAACAGTTATTCAGTTACTGATTTTTTTTTTTCTCTTGTCTCTTGTAACTTGTGTCGGACGCGCATGTCTTGCCGCCGTATTATTATTGTTAAAAATAATATTATTTTAGTGTAAAGTAAAAGCTCAATACTAAAAGTGCAATACTGCATAGTAGTAGATTTATTGTACGACGTGTATGTGAAAACGCCTAAAGAATTATTTTCATTACGAGAAGAGAAGTGCCAGTCAAAACGGCATCCATGTTAAATCCTTCGTTGCAGTGTAAGTTCATCTATTAATTGCCATAAATTCAGAGTTAAACGGAACTGGTGTATGGACTATTTATTTAGTATAGAATCTATGTCTCACTCTTTCATGAAGTTATTTAATTTTCTTTATGTTTCTGCCAAATAGAGAGTTCACAGTCACGAATTCTTTCGTCGAAATCGGACGAAAGTTGCATGCGGCGAAATATTTTCTCCGCGCCATATTCTACTGGTAAATGCATGATAAACTACGGTCCCTTAGGAAATCATGTTGAGCTATCCAAAAATAATTATATTTTGAATAGGCATTTACTCTCCTCTGCAATGCAACTTCCGACTGATCAGACGATCCAACAAGAAACAGCCGCACACGGTCGGCGTTCGCAAATATATTTCCACCGCTCATTATGGCTATATGTTACAGAACAAAAGTAAACATATTGTTATAATTAGCGACTACGAACGGGGACATTTATAACTGTATGTTTATGTATACACATTACGTAAACATATCGTTATAACAGTCAGTAGCAGGAATACAAATGCCACACGACAAAATATAAGCTAGAAAAATTAAGCAGCTCATGAATAATTTAGGCTTTCGATCCTTATCTATGAAAACGAAGGCGTGAATACGAAAGAGAGGTAGTGAATTCAACAGCCTACAGACGGATATGTGGTTTAACTAAAAGTCACTGGGGTCAGCAGGCGCATACACACCCTCGAAAGTCACGCCAAAGAACTTCTCAGTTTAGAAACGATGCCTGGAATATAAGCTTCAATCATTAAACAACACGAAGATAAACGTGAAAAAGAGATTGTAACAAAAATTATAATATTAAATATGTAGAACTTAGAGATAATTTGAAAAGTGTGTTCGGAACTTCATGTGCATCTGGCAAAATAATGAAACATCAGTACGGCCGAGAAAACATTCTAGAACGTAAGAAGAAGGCAAACGCCATTTCATGCCTGTAAATCTTCGATCGTTGTCTTCCAACAACTGTACATTAGAAGCAGCAAATATCCACCAACTTGCTTAATTATTAATACGTTGACTACAGTATCACAAGGCCGCCGTTGGCCACAGCAGACGCTCAGGTCTAACGCCGTTGACTGGTCTCACCTGGCGAAGAAACATCCCTCACTATGCATGCAGCAGTCAGTGCGTTAAACAGACAGGAACGTACAAAGATGTACAGTTTATTTGAATAAATAATTACTTAATACATTTCTGCAACGATGTTTCGAATAAGCCGTCGATTTAAATGAACTGGGGCGAATAAGTAAAAAAAAATTACTCTCAGCAAGTTTCTCTAATAAATCAGATAAAACAGCGGCTAACACAGGACAACTCCGCAATGCCAAAAACTGGCTGTTACGGTAAGTAATGCATGGAGGAAAAAGCCAGGCACTTTTCAGTGTCCTGATGAAGCCTATCATAGTATTTTTTATGTTAACAAGATGTATAACAGCCTTTGAAGAATTTGTTTCGGTAGCAAAGTGCCAACGGAATTATAGTATTTCACTTGACTACGACTTTTTTCACCGGCCTTTGCCTTATATTTACTTCGCCGCACATACTTTCTCCGACTTCTGCTTTCTGATACATGTAAGCAGCAATACTGGGAAATAGCACAAAGAATAGTTCTTTGAATGTGAAAAGCTTTTAATGGTCACTTGGTAAATTATGAACCACAGAACACACAATAATAAGATACAATCACAAAATAACTTTTTAACATTCTTGAATAGACTTACTATTGCAATCAATGGCGTTACTTTTCGATATTATCAGAAAATGATGCACTAAATCGATATTTACAGTTAATGTCATCCGATGTAAATTGTGGTTTTTAATCTACGTGACAGATGTCACATTGCTTTTTTGTGATTACCGGCGCTATTTATGTTTTCAGCTCGAAACCATTTCCACGGCTTCGGACTTGTTCGAAAGAACAGAAGCTTCATATCGAAACGCGTCACTTATTTTCCCAATAGCACCCACTACGAACCATTTAGGACCCGTTTCGCCCGCCCTCACTTTCGTTTTCACTGGTCAACGAAGCGATGTATTGCTTTTTATGGGTGAGGAGAACCGCTGTTAATCATCTCCATCGACCACTTGCAGCTGGCTGCTGCTTTATCTCCCCTGGTAGCAGTGCTTTCACAAATTGCGGCCATAAAGGCAGTTAGTGTTCATTTGTCGAGCACACTGAGTCCGAGTAAGAGCCAATCACGCTCTGTGCGAGAGGTAGTGAAGAATCAAGAGTGGGTGCTAGTGACCGCTAGACCGTTCTTCTAAATCATAGTGTGACGTGTGTAGTTGCCAAGGAAAACGGTTGCTTTCGCACCCGACATGCAAGAGGATTGTGCATGACCAGTCACATTATGAATCCGTAGCTTCCTAGGAAAACATACATTACATAAAAAGCGCTTTCCTTAACTCAGACAAACATATCCAAGAGCGCTGAATTAGCAATCTTTTTCACCACAATGCCGGCGACGATTCGTCGCACGAACACCACGAGATAATAAAAGCATTGAGGAGCCATGCTGAGTGATGACCGTTCATTCAGCGCCAACAACTTTCGAAGATTGGTCGTAACTCAGTTAAGTCACGCAAATATTACTCGATGGTGTCCTACACTGGGATATAGGTCAAGTGAGCTGAGTGAGGGAGGGGGCATGAAATATAGGTATGGTCGTGTTCGTGGAGTGTTCCTCAAAGCATTATGATACAAACCTGGTGCGATGCCGCGAAGGCACAGATCTTCTGCGAGATAACATTGTTGAACAAATTGTCATAATCGACCCGACTGTTGGTTTCTGTATTGTCCGCCAGTGAGAAACGATGACGGACCTATCCGCGACAGTATTTCCATCTTTCCATTACCTGTTCCAGCATTGTCCTAGACTGGCTGTTTTCCAAGAACCAAGGTACTCTCCGTGCATCCCTAAGACAGTAGCCTGTAAAACCTCATAGTTGTACTGCTGCACAATTCGCGTCCCTAGACATTTCCGCAATCAAATGCGGTTACATCGCGCGTCTTATCCATCCGCCTTCGATTGTCTCACAGTACAGCGTCTGACTTCATTCTAGAGATGTCATTCCCAAGCATTCCATTCGCCATGGCGACAGAAACACACTCGCGGCAATACTGCACCTATCTCAAATTCAGTCACTCTTGGTTACATTAATCAATTTGTAATATCTTCACCATACATCAGGAGGCAATTACTAAGACTTTGTAATTGTTTGACACTATTACATTTTAATTTTGTTTTAGATTATAATAGTTTGGAGACTTCAAGGCTATACTTTCAGTTGTCATGGTCAGTGACAGTAACAACACGAATTAAAGTGCTAACTATTCTGTCACTTATCGTTATTTGCATCTTCCAGCTCGAGTTATGCCTTTCGGTCATTTCTCGCAGAACTGACTCTGGTACACTTTTCTTAATAGTGGTCACACATTTAATATCTACTGCTAAAGTCACAAACTGAAATAATTCGGAGACGTTTCATAGAAAACATTAATTATAAGTTGTCAACAAGACGATAAATATTAATGATCCCGTGTAAAGATATCTACTGTTTCTTTGCTACTTGTATACTTGCTAGTCAGTGTCGTAAACTAACAGTGCCACAGTCAGCTATCATTTCGCCACTCATTTTTAATTATTAATCCTAGCATTTTCGACTAAAATCTCGGACTCTAAAAGACAGGCGAGTAAATTTTATCTTTCTTTTATATCAGATTAAAAACTTGCATGAATTCGGCAGTGGCATCAAATCTCTAAGAGAGACAACAAGCTATTGTTCGCTTTCCGCTGTTATTTCTCAAATTATTATTTCTATAGTTTTCAAATAATTATTGGAGGTTATTATAATAGGCTTTGCTCATGGAAAGAAATTTAATTTCGATTTTCGCAGCTATAAGAGGAATTAAAATACCTTCAACAATCATAAAGCAACTACGAACAATATAGCCACACAAACGAAAAATTTGCTCACTGCACACAATGTAATGCGGAATATATCACATCACAACAAGGAAACGTGATTATACTGCACATCTTTCAGTGATAGCATAATACTTACACGAAGATGTTGCCATGGGAGTAGCCGTCACAGTGAATATATTGTACACATTTCTCCAAGTGCTTTAAAGTATGAGTTGTGTGAGTTCAACACACTACTCTCAGATGCTCCGTGAAATAGACTCATGTTTGCAATTCTTACGAATAATTCATCCATAAAGCGTTTCTGCTCCCCTAGATCACATGGTGCCTCATGTTTCACATGATGATAAGGTTAAAAGTATTTCCTTCAGAAATAATTCTCATGTCGAGATATTTCCAGTTCTACATGTTCATCGACACACATACCCCGCAAGCCACCATATGGTGTGTGGCATAGGGCACCTTCCACCACTATTAGTCATTTCCTTTCCTGTTCAACTCGCACATACAGTGAGCGACAAACGATTGTCTATATGCCTCCGTATGAGCCCTAATTACTCTTATCCTATCGTCCTGGTCTTTGCGCGAAATGTAGTATCGTTCCGCAGCAAGCTTCAAGTCGTTCTCTAAACTTTCTCAATTTGCTGCACGAAACCATGTCGTCTTTCCTTCCCACTTGAGTTCAGGAAGCGTCCCGTAACACTCGCTTGTTGATTGAGCCGACCTATAACAAACCTAGCAGCCCACCTCTGAATTGCTTCGATGTTATGCTTTAATCCGATCTGATGGGGAACCCAACCAGTCGAGCAGTACCCAAGAGTGGATCGAACTAGTGTTCTATACGCGTTCTCCTTTACAGATGAACCAATAAACCGAAGTAGAATTTTCACCTACTCTACCACGATCCTCACATGCTCCTTGCATTTCACATGGCTGCCGCTGCGTTACATCAGATATTTAATCGACGAGACTGTGTCAAGTAGTACACTAGTAACGCCACGTTCTTTTATCCTACTCTTCAATATTAACTTTGATTTTTCTACATTTAAAGCAAGTTGCCATTCATCGCAGCGACCAGAAGTTTTGTCAAGTCATATTATATCCTCTTAACAATCACTCAGCGACAATACCTTATGGTATACCACAGCATCATTAGCAAACAGCCATAGATAGGTGCTCACTCTGTCCGTGAGATTATTTATGTTTACAGAGAATACGAGCGAGCCTGTCACGTTTCCCTGGGACATTGCTGACGACTATGTTTAGGGTTCTATTACTTAAGAAATCTTCGACCCATTCATATACCTAGGAACCTATTCCGTATACCCTTACCTTCGTTAAGAGTCTACAGTGGGGTACCGTGTAAACTCACTCCGGAAATCTAGAAATATGAATCTGCCTGTCGCCATCATACATGTTTCGCAGGATATCATGCGAGAAAAGGGTAAGCTGAACATCTGCCCTATTAAGCATCAGAATTTCATTCAAAGCTTCCAAGCTCTCCTAACAATCTCAAGGATCTTAAAGAGCCACAACCCTTCATCTGTGAGGGAACACTAACTCCACCACAGCTCATTCATCCATAACATTACTGAAAGTGATACTTTCGAAGACATTTGAGATGGACGCATCGAATATACTGGTATTAACTTATTTTGAAGAGGTTCTCGTTAGTAGAAATACTCAGTTCCTTTAAGTGTGTTCCTCTCTACCAACTAGTCAAACATTCAAAAAACTTAAAGGGTTAATATGACACGAAACTAAAATCAAAACCTCTACCTGATATCAGTTCATAGGAGCATTAGTGTTGTCCATTGAGCGATCTTATAACCAACCCTCATTACCTCGTGTTATATGCTACTGACTGTGGGTAAACTGAAGAGCGACCAAGCGATTCTCCACTCTCTCTAATCAACTACGTCACGAGGAGGACCTAAAAGCTGTTTCCCAATGTTCTTCCGGCCTTTCCGCGGCACGTCTTTTAAATCTCTGGCAACGCAATGCTCAGGCACGGCTGAGAGTGCTTATTTTCCACTAAATGTATAAACACTATACGGAAGCCAGACTTTATCAGCTACATAACTAACACAAGAAACCGACATCAACAGAATCTGCTTTCCACTGTTAGACGGGAAAGAGATTCTTGCAGAAAGGGCCACTTTGCCCACCACAAGCACTACTCGCTAATCGGTTTACAGACAAACTACACATGAATCCGGATTCTTATTATGCCAATCGTTAACATACATTAAACACAAATGTCTTTAAAATTTTCCAACAAGCCATCGATCCCAAAACCAGAGAAAGCCTTTGATGACGTCATTTTAGCGTGTTGTCCCATAAGCAGCACGGACTTGTTTCTCCGCTTTCCCCATTCGGAAAACACCCACCACAATTATTACGCATTATGACTGCTAAGAAATTCCACAGTTATATTAATTACACATTTTTATTTCCGTCATGCACCCCTCACTGGTTGTTTCTCTTGAGTTCTTTTACCATTTCTGTGGTCAGATATTGCGATGTATAGAAAGTTTCCTTGTGTCCCCTACCTGAAGTCCTAAAACCATCACAGGACGATGAAATGAATGATTTTATTTCATTTTGTAAGCAGTAGAATATTATTTCACAGGCCGCTCGAGACAGTTTGCCGTCCGATCCGTCACATGCTGTTTCACCACTGCTGGAACTGACACAGCCTCCAAACGGCAACATGAAGTAGAAAGTTGTTCTGTTGCAGGGCCCGGCATACGGAGCCAGCAGCCTGAGCCCGCACTACGCCGGTCCGCGGGGCTCTAGTCCGCAGGCGGCGACCAGTCCACACCTCTCCGCCAGTCCGCACGTGCCCAGCCCGCAGGGACAGACTCTGGACCTCAGCGTCAGCAGGGTTCCCGCGAGGTCAGAACCCGTCTCTCACGAGGTCATTCCAGTAGTCTCAGTGAAATGATTACTACTGTAAAAAAAAAAAAAAAAAAAAAAAAAAAAAAAAAAAAAAAAAAAAAAATCGCGGGCGTCAGTCTCTCTAGACAAAATGCAAGCCTACAAATTGTGACGTGCCACCTTGTATCAGAAATATTACTCTCTGTTACTCAATGGTTCGCTGTTGTGTCGCTTGATGTCTCAAGCAAAACATATTGGGATAACAATGGTCCACTGGTTCTGTATTCTTTTTCATGTCAAAAGACGCTTAAAAAGTAAAACAGGAGAAGCATCAATTTAGTATACTAACAAAGCTATAACATTCTTCCACATATTTCACAAATGAACCTAATTCTTCAGTGGAACCGCAAGACAATATTTCAATACAAGCTTAGTAATTCCATTACGGAAAAATGAGAAATAACCGACATTATTTTGGAGCGTCAGCAGTTTCGATCGTTCAGAAGTTTTCTGAAATGTCTATCCTATCTAAGCTAATAACTTTTACGAATCGTTTCCAAATTCATCGCTGTCATTCAGAAATGTTTCATTTCGCGCAAGAAAAGGTAACATACGATTTATGTAAATTGTCTCGTACTATTTTTCTCATTTTTGAGTTCCCGCCCGAGTTGCTTCTTCTGACAACTCGCATTTCGCATTCTGATCAGTGCATTTGGTAGTCCTTTTTACTGATCGAGAATCTAGTTTGGGTCCCCGCACACTTTGTAAGCTTAGTGTTGACAGACCTGTTCTCTCTCTCTCTCTCTCTCTCTCTCTCTCCCGAACACTTTGGAAGCTTGGTGTTGACAAACCTGTTTTCTATATTTATTTCTCTCTCTCTCTCTCCAGAACACTTTGGAAGCTTGGTGTTGACAAACCTGTTTTCTTTATTTATTTCTCTCTCTCTCTCTCTCTCTCTCTCTCCAGAACACTTTGGAAGCTTGGTGTTGACAAACCTGTTTTCTATATTTATTTCTCTCTCTCTCTCTATATATATATAATATATATATATATATATATATATATATATATTCTACACCATTCTTACTCCAGGGCTTATTTTCCTGTCTATCCAGTCATTGTCTTCAACTGTCGTATGCATACAACCTCAGACAATGATTCCATGACTTCGTTGTCAATTTGTACTAGGTTCTTTTCGTTA
Organism: Schistocerca piceifrons; assembly: GCF_021461385.2. Classification (NCBI taxonomy): domain Eukaryota; kingdom Metazoa; phylum Arthropoda; class Insecta; order Orthoptera; family Acrididae; genus Schistocerca; species Schistocerca piceifrons. Next base: position 158,107,622 of record NC_060138.1, on the reverse strand, counting down.
TTTTTGTGATGCATTATATTAGTGTTATTGTATTGGATATCAGTCCTATTTTAAGCTTGCCGTATGAAGTTCTTCCATCAAGTAATACATGTGCGTTTCCTTTCTTTATGTAATGACTTCCTTGATAAGCAAGAAGAACAGTGCGTTAGCATATTAGATTGGATTTTGTAGCTACTGTGGAGTCGAACGAATCTCGAAATAACGTCATTCAATTATAAACTTGTTGTGCTACCTTTTACCCAGTCTTCTTAATAAGTCCTTTTCCCCTGTTACTACGGCAGCGCCTTGATACTACATATCAGCTATTGATATTTCTCCCATGCTCAATGTCTTCAGTGTACATATCTAATTCCGACTACACTTCAAATTATATTCCCTGACTATGGAACCGATGGAAGACTGAAGATATTTAGCAAAATACAAAAGACCTAAAATTAACGTCGATGAGGCGCAATTGTGAATACAGGGTATTGTTTTACCGTCATGACGCGTTTCACAAGCAACCTCTAGAAAATAAAGAAAACGTAACACTGAAAAGGTATCTAACTCAGCTGGTGGTACGTTCTTCGAGGAAAGCGAAGAAGTACAAAGAATGAGGGTGCGAGGCACTGGAAATAAAACTCCTAGCGCCTCATCTGAACAATGATACTGGTGCGGACGGGCGCCCATCACGAGGACGACTCAGCAGTGAGAGTCAGCGGGGAAGGGGAAAGAGAGGCTGTTGGGTTCGGCGTCGGCGTCGGCGTCGGCGCCGTTTTTGCGGGCCGTAACGAGGCAGGCCGCGCTGCCTCCGCGCGAGATGGGCCTTGTTTACAGCGGCGCATTAGCATTGCCGCAGCGCCGAGTGCGGCACGCCTAACTGCCAGACACTCTCTCTGTCACAGGCGCCGTAAATTCCTCTCACACTTCCTTCCTTTTGTTTTCTGGCCCGGAACCAAGAGCGAGGCGTTAAATGAGTATGTGTTATGTCGTAAAACGTATGTTATTACAGAAGGCGTACGAGCTACCGCCGCAAACTGAGATACGGAGCGGTTAGAATGTGACCGATGTCAAGTCTAAAACAATTATCTTGAGATGGATGGTGAACAATCATAAGTAAGTGATAACTGACATGAGGTGCAAGGTGAACTCTTACATTATTGAAACAGCTATATGACGATTATTACAGAATTAAAACATTGGATTTTAATCAAGGAACAACATCGAGATAATGCATAATATAGTATTGGACGATCGGCGATTAAAGGTGTATAAAATAGCAGATGCCATAACCATATCAGAGAAAGAATTAACCATGGTGCAACTTTGTGCAACGTAAGTGCCGAATTTGTTGAAAGTTGAGTAAAACTAAATTTGCTATTGTTGACGGGACTTGGTTAAGCTACTGAACTCGAAAAACCAATCAACATTCATAGCAGTGAGTCGAATACCATTAAAAAAGAAAGAAAAAAAGGACGCACAGGCGGCAGGAAAGGTTAACGCCGGCGTTTTCTAGGATGCAACACTGTTTAAGTCTTTTGTATTAAATGAAATGAAAAGCCATTAGAGATTTCTATTGCAATCGGAAAAAATACCTCATCAAGACATTGCAGCTGATCACAGAAATTCTCTGATTATGGTAAAACTGAAGCATTTGAATAGCGAACTGTTGGGACATCCGCTCTGCTCATGAGACTTGGCTCTTCCGAATTCTATTTTTCCACACATTAAAAGAAATGTAAAAAGTTTTTAGTCTAACGAACACATTATTGCAACCGTAGAAAGATATCAAGAATTGTAAGAAAAGGTTTCCTGGTATTTTCATACTGGAAAATGTGAGATAAGTGCACTGACCTGAAAAGAGTACTATTGTGTTGTAGCCTTCAGTTAGAAGACTGGTTTAGTGAAGCTCTCCACGCTACTTAACACGACTAAGTCTCTTCTTCTCTGCATAACCACTGAACCTGCGTAGTTCTGTAACATCACGTTCTAAAAACTTGAACTCTCTTCTTGCTTGTATTGTTTATCGTCAACGTTTCACTTCTGTATTCGGCTGCTCCAGCAAATACTTCATAAAATACTTCATAACCTTATATTTATATTCGATGTTAACAAATTTATCTTTTTTAGAAAAATCTGTATAGCTTTAGCCAGTCTGTGTTTTATATCCTCTTTACTTCTGCAATCATCACATATATTGCTATACAAATACCACAACTTAGCCAACACTTTTAGTGTCTCATTTACTAATCTAATTCCCTCAGCATTGCCTCATTTAATTCATCTACTCGTATAAACGTGATTCCAGTATCCTTGTCTTTCAACTGGTATTCCAAGCCCGTTGCCGTCTCTGACAGAATTACGATATCATTACCAAACCTTAAAGTTTTTATTCCTTCTCTCTGAATTTTAATTTCTTTTCCAAATTTCTTATTGGTTTCCCCCATAGCTTGTTTTATGTACAAGTTTAGTAATATCTAGGTTAGTCTCCAACTCTGTCTCATTCCACTTCTCAACTAGTGTCTTCCTTCCGCTCTCAATTTTTATAACTCGGTGTGGTTCTGTACAAGCGGTAGATAAACTTTCGACTCCATCCATTTTATTCTGGTAACGTCGTTTAAAGCCAAATATGACTTATATTTGTCCATTCTGTCAGTGGTACCTGAATACTTTTCATCTTGCTGTCGTTGTCGTCATTATAATCAGCATCCTACAGTAGTTGTTAACTCATGTTTGTCGGTTATCACTGCTGCTCGGTGCTTTCAACTTTAGTATCAGGATTTTATAACGAGATTTGAACATATGACGCAATCTCGCATGATTTCTTCACAGTCAAAACATCAGCTTTGATATTTAAGTGTTGACATGAGCAGCAAAACGTGTGATGGCAGCTCACTGGAAGTTCAGTATGTGGTTGTGTGAATGAATGTCTTGTTGCTCTACAATGGGAAAACTGCAGTTAACACTTCGAAAGAAAATGTTCATTCAGCATCTTATTTTACCACTATCGTTTCAAGGAAGCACAAATTTAGTCTTCGTCTGTGCAAATCAGGTCCATGCATTATTGTTAAATGATGTCATCCATAGGCTCATATGTCTGAAAGAAGACTCGAACTAGCAGTCGACTGAGTATGTGAGATGTGTCATACAGACTGAGATGCCGCCATCTAATACCGATGTATGACCTACGAAACAAAATAGAGTTTAGTACAGGGTGACACACGGGAGACGGACGGTTTTGAACTGCGTAGTACTGAGGGCGCTGTGGTGGGAGGTGGTCGTGGTGGGGATAGTTCTGATCCACACAAGACGCCATTTCATTTACTCACTCACTATGGAGCAGTGGGACTTGCAACATCGAGTGTTTGTCTATGACAGTTTCGTGAAAAGTGGTGAGTCTGTTATTGCTACGCAGCGATTGTTTCGTGCGCGGTTTAATGTCGTTCGACATGGGGCTGTTCCGAGCCGTAACACAATCCACAGATGGGTGGTAAACTTCAGACCAACTGGAAACATACTGGATAAGAAGCATCCTGGCCCGAGACGCAGAGTAACGACACCAGAAAATGTTGAAAGGGTAAGGCAAGCGGCGGTCAGAAGTCCAGGACGGTCAGCTAGACGTCATGCTAGTGAGTTACGAATCAATCGTGAATGGGTTAGACGAATTTTGCATAAAGAATTAAAATTCCATCCCTACAAAATGCTCATAGTCGAACAACTTAAGGTTGGTTGGTTGTTTTGGGGAAGGAGACCAGACAGCGAGGTCATCGGTCTCATAGGATTAGGGAAGGACGGGGAAGGAAGTCAACCGTGCCCTTTGAAAGGAACCATCCCGGCATTTGCCTGGAGCGATTTAGGGAAATCACGGAAAACCTAAATCAGGATGGCCGGACGCGGGACTGAACCGTCGTCCTCCCGAATGCGAGAACAACTTAAGGAAACTGATTTTACTGTACGAGAAGACTTCGCTTACAGAATGCAAGTGATTTTGGGATCGAATGAAAATGAAATTTTATCGATGAACGATGAAGCTCATTTTTATTTAAACGGGACCGTGAATAAGCAAAACCTACGTTACTGGACTCCAAAGCATCCACACCTTATCCACCAGCGTCCTCTACACTCAGAAAAAGTAACAGTCTGGTGTGCTCTTGGCTCTGTTGGCATTATTGGACCTTATTTTTTTGAAGAGAACGGGGCCACAGTTACTGTTAATTCGGTTCGTTACAATGACAGTTCTTAGACGCATATTTCCTGGCCGGATTATCTCACGTTTTGGCAATGTTCCTTGGCCTCCCAGGTCTCCCAACTCGTCAGTATGTGACTTTTTTCTGTGGGGTTGCCTTAAGAACTGTGTCTATAACCACAAACCACGAAATTTGGACGAGTTGAAGAATGCAATCATTCAAGAAATTGCTGCCATCCCTGCACAGATTTTAGTCCGTGTGATAGAGGATTTTGAGAAGAGACTTGAGTCCTGCATTCGAAATGACGGGCATCACCTTGACGACATTATTTTTCACAAATAACTTTGTTAACTAAAATGGTAATTAATGACCTTTGAATTTGTGTAAATAAACATGCATTAATTTTAAAGTTGGCTGAGTATTATTTCATTAAAAACCGTCCTTCTCCCTTGTGTCTCCATGTATTTAAAATGAGGGATGGGTTATACGTGTAATGCGTTAATTGGGACTGTAAGTGATGTGTTTAGAGAGATGCGTCCAGTCATTGCCTACTACCAACTACCTTTTTCTTCATTTCACTTATAATATTTTAAATTCCCAGTAGATACAATGTATTAATTAAATGGGAGTCTCTTTTGAAAAGTTGTTAGTGCGCGGTGAAAGAAAAGCTGGGGAAGAAAGACGAGACTCAGTGACAGTCATGAAAAAGCGCTTACGTATCGAACAGAAAAGGGTATGCGACGTACTTGATAGAAAAGCAGCAGCCTATGGTGAGGGCACACTCCGTCCGTAGCAAGAGCGACGGCTGCTTGTGTTGCAGCGGAGCGCCCAGCCCCATGTACCCAGGCGGCGCCTACCTGACGGCGGCTGCGACGGCGGCCGCAGCGGCTGCGGCAGCGGCAGCGCCCCCGCGCGACGAGCAGACGGAGCCGGTGGACTTCTCGACGGCTAACGAACCCGTCAACTTCAGCCGCGGGCCCGTTTTCCCCGCGGGCGCAGCCGCCTACAGCCGCGAGTCCACGCCCGACAGCGGCTCCCACTACCTCGACTCCTACCGCGAACACGCCAACGGTGAGTACGTAAAGGAAGGACAGCGTTTAATATTCTCCTACCTGTACATCGAGGCGGTCATACATGCACTGGCAGCACTTCGGCTCAATCACGTGACATATTCTTATTTTATGACTTCACCTTCAAAGTACACTGAGGTGACAAAAGTCATGGGTTACCTGCATACAACACACAGATGATAGTAGTAACGCGTACACGATGTATAAAAGGGAAGTATACTGGCGGAGCTATCATTCGTACTTAGGCGATTTTTGTAAAACGGTGTCAGACGTGATTATGACCACACGAAAGGAATTAAGAGGGGTAGGACGTTAAACGGGCCAACTTGGAGCAGGAGAGGCACCACAGGACATTTTATTTTCTACTGTCTATACTTTTACAAATAAATTCATAAAATTGTGTCAGCATGACCAGGAAGGATTCGGGATTCACACTCATAGCAGTGGAAGCGCAAAAACATAGCAAAATATTTTTTTTTTTTAGATATGAAATTTCATCATTTTTTCACTTACTGTTGGCTGCATTTGTTGCTATAGGTACATTTTTCTTCACAAGTAAGAGAGATTCTTTGATGAATTTTGCACAGCATACAAACCATCATGGGCGTACCCAGCGAGGGGCTAGAAGATATTCGTAGTTTTTCACTAGTTTGCTGTTTTATTTAATAAGAAATGCTGCATGTTTTCTCGGATTGTACAAGTGCATTCTTGTATTTATTAAAAGCAGTTTTTCACTGGTTTACTGTTTTATTTAATAAGAAGTGCTGTATGTTGTCTCAAGTACTTGTTTCCTGAGACTAGTATGACCTGCCCCCCCCCCCCCCCCAGTTCAGATCCTGGGCACGCCCTTGCAAACCATACTTACAGGTGTATGAAACTCTAGAATTTTCCAAATATATTAAAAACTGTGGTAAAAATTGAGATAATTAACTACAAAATTTTATTTTTTCTAAACATAAAGTTTAAACGTAACAGCTCAATCATTTTTTCATAAAGTAAATAGATTCTAGAGTTTCAGGCACCTGTAAGTATGGTTTGTATGCTGTGCAAAATTCATCGAACAGTCTCTCTTACTTATGAGGAAAAGTGTACCTATAGCAACAAATGCACCCAATAGTAAGTGAAAAAATGATGAAATTTCACATGTAAAAAAATTATTTTGTTATGTTTTTGTACTTCCGCTGCTACGAGTGTGAATCCTGAATCCTTCCTGGTCATGCTGACAAAGTTTTATGAATCTACTTGTAGAAGTATAGACAGTGGAAATTAAAATATGCTGTGGTGCCTCTCCTGCTCCAAGTCGGCCCGTTTGACGTCCTACCCCCCTTAACAGACTTAAAACGCAGAGTGGTACAAATATTTACAAACACCCAACGTAACGGACTGCACCTGAATTTTTTCAAGCTTAGCCTGCCTGCGGTAAACGTTACGTGGAAGGTGACTAGTTACAGCTGGTGACCGCTTTGAAAGAGTTAGCTCGCCCGGCTCTGTCGCTGCACGGTCTGCTTGAAACGCTGCCCTCGCGCAGTGGGTCAACCGTCTCGTCGATTACCGCGTGCCGCTAGCGCGGGTCGGACATGACGGGGAAGGAAGAGGCGTGCGCGCCAGCCTGTATCGCCGGCTGCCTCCCCTCGCCCAGGGACCAATTCCGTTTATTTGCGCGCATGTTGGCGCCGGCCGACATTGCCAATTTTCGTTTCTGTGTCCGCCGCGTCCCCCACCCGCGCCCTTCTCCTGCCCCAGCCTGCTGTTTTTTGCGTCTCTGTCGCCGCGCTGTGGGAAACTGCGCTTTGAGCGCGCCGGCGACAAGTGAACAGTACAGCTGCTTCATATCGCCGTGTTTATTGCCGCCTTTTGCCGGTGCTGTCCGGCTTCGACTTTCATTATTTTTTTGCTCGATTTGTTACGTGCGAGTAATATAGATCCTCATATTGAACGCCAATGCTCAGGAATCGACCGTATTGATCAGCGTTTCATCGCGTACAACTTTAAAAAGAGACGAAATTTGATACTGGCAGTGGTCTTTTTGTAAATCACAATAACTGTACTCTAGACTTTTACGGATAACTAGCACATGAGTGACATTTCCTCACTTAAAGGATTGTGTAACAACAGTCGCTAAGTACACTAGTTATTCCAACCTGATCATATCGATCAAGAGCTGAAACGACTGAAAATATTTGTTGCTACCGACATAAATAGGGCAGAAAGGCATACAAAATAGCGAAGTTCACGCATGTCTTAATGCGACGAGAATCTGTCCTCACCTAGGTTCTCTTTAAATATTATTTTAAGGATAAGTTAACATGCTGGACTGTATGGTACAAATAGATGTATTTAATATTTAAATCAGTAATATGTCACAAAACGTAACTTCAATATACAATATGGGCAATAATAGGGACCGATGACCTCAGCAGTCTGGTTCCTTAGGAATTCACACACACACACACACACACACACACACACACACACACACACACACAGACACACACACACACACACACACGCGCGAGCGCGCAATAAATTGGTATGTCTTGAAGGACATCAATGTCCGTTTACAGATTTTGCGTAGCGATAAAAAAATACAGTAAAGATGTGAATTATGTAATGACTTCTAACGAATAAACATTTAAATACTAAACAAGTCAGAAGTAAAACGTCACGAAACCAGAAACTGAAATCTTTGTCGGCATGCCGTAAGCCTGTTACACCAGTGTTAACCAACGCACGTACATGCATATTACATCATGCGTAAAAAACGACGCATACTAATTTCAGCATTACAGAGAGATTCAGAGTTGTATGACGCAGTAGGTTTGCTTCCGATAGGCAGTGGCTGAAGTACCGGGTGATCAAAAAGTCAGTATAAATTTGAAAACTTAATATAGCACGCAATAATGTAGGTAGAGAGGTAAAAATTGACACACATTCTTGGAATGACGTGGGGTTTTATTAGAACCAAAAAAATTGCTAGACGCTTGAAAGATCTCTTGCGCGCGTCGTTTGGTGACAATCGTATGCTCAGCCGCCACTTTCGTCATGCTTGGCCTCCCAGGTCCCCAGACCTCAGTCCTTGCGATTATTGGCTTTGGGGTTACCTGAAGTCGCAAGTGTATCGTGATCGACCTACATCTCTAGGGATGCTGAAAGACAACATCCGACGCCAATGCCTCACCATAACTCCGGACATGCTTTACAGTGCTGTTCACAACATTATTCCTCGACTACAGCTATTGTTGAGGAATGATAGTGGACATATTGAGTATTTCCTGTAAAGAACATCATCTTTGCTTTGTCTTACTTTGTTATGCTAATTATTGCTATTCTGATCAGATGAAGCGCCATCTGTCGGAGATTTTGTGAACTTTTGTATTTTTTTGGTTCTAATAAAACCCCATGTCATTCCAAGCATGTGTGTCAATTTGTACCTCTCTATCTACATTATTCTGTGATTTACTCAGTTTTCAAATTTATACTGACTTTTTGATCACCCGGTAGATGAAGTGCACGTATAGTTCTAATACAATAATCTATTAGCCAGCCAGTGAAATCATGCCTCCGTCATCGGAATTCAGAAAATTCCAAAGGTGTAATTTTTTTTCTGTAAGTGTGTAATGTCTCGTTGATAGCTATGTCATTTGAAAACGAGCCGTATTCTGTATTGCGGAAAGACTGGAGGACGGGGTCGAAAATCACGCCATACCGCTTGTACAGCCATTCGACAAATCTTACATAACTGCATCTACTATCGATATCATCGTGACTGTTATCTGTTTTTAATCAACGGCACGCTAGACTTTTGTTTCTGCGTCCATGACAGATACGAAGATGAGATACTTACGATAAAAACCACTCGCAGTCAGAAAAAACAAAACCCATTGAACGACTAGAGACATATTCACAGGACATGTACATTAGTATGTTCTACAGAAATGATTAGCATACGAACTATGTTGGCCCACGGGTTCAGGGTCAAAATCGATATCGTGGCGCAACACCACCTACCGATAAAATGTGCCTGTAGCTTTGTCGCTATAAACCTAAAGCAATGGGTCAGCGTTACTTCAGTAGATGTTCAGGATGTCTCGCAGACGTATGCGCCAACCGTACCATCAAATCAGTGAGTTTTAAAGTGGGCGCATTATTGGCATGAGAGAATGTATGCATCCATCCGGAAATTGCTGCTCGTGTGTGACGAAGAGTTTCGGCAGCGCAAAGGGTGTGTGCCAAATGGTTAATGGGTTACCTTAGAACACGATCAGAGGGGTCAGGCTGCACCACCCAGACCACCCCACCCCTGCTGAGAAGAGCGACACCTCATCAAAAGAGATCTAGGTCCTCTTCGGTTCTGGCGCAACAATGGAACAGTGTAACACGGCTTACACTGTCGGGGGTGACGCCATGGGCTACGCGCGCGTCGTCCCCCTCTGCCTATCTTTGACGAATGTGCAGAAACATGCTAGACGGCAATGGCGGATGAAACGACGTCATTTGGGACAGGAATGGCATCAAATAGTGTTTTCGGACGAATCCAGTTTCGTTTGAAAATAATGGCCCCATTTTGGTTCGCCGCAGACAGGGGAAACGGCATCACAACGACTGCAGTCGCACAAGACATACAGTGGCAACTCAAGGGGTGCTATTGGGTACAACCACAGATCACTGCTGGCGTGTGCGCAGGACCCTGTGATCAATGTAGCCTACGGGAATGACATCCTGCAACCCGTAGCCATACCCTTTCTGCACAACTCCCCAGACGCCATTAGACAATGCACTCATATGTTGCTGCTCGAACACGTGCCTTCTTGGTGTCACAGATGTCAGCCTTATGCCCTGGCCCGCCAGATCGCCAGACTTGTCGCCAATCCCAAATGGGTGGGACGTGGTGGAACGACAGGTGCAGCGCTCTCAATCAATGCCAACCGACACAGATGAACTTTGGAACAAGGTGAATGCAGCATGGACGGCTATACCACAGGACCCCATCTGCACGCATTCACGGATGGAAGAAGTTATTAGGGTTGTACACACACATAACGTCGGCGAGTACGTAAATGATTAGATTTACAATTCCCTGTGACAAGTAGAACGACCACAAGAGTGCATTATCGTTGTTCGTGTTTAGTGTTGTTACTAGGCATGGTATGGTATATAAGGGCGTCAACAGCGAGAGATGTTGAGTGTTCCCTGCGAAGGACACGGAGATTCTGGATACTCATGTAACACTGTTATCAGTACCTGACAGACTTTGACAGTGGCCTCGTTGTGGGTCCCTTCAAAAAAAAATGGTTCAAATGGCTCTGAGCACTATGGGACTTAACTACTGAGGTCATCAGTCCCCTAGAACTTAGAACTACTTAAACCTAACTAACCTAAGGACATCACACACATCCATGCCCGAGGCAGGATTCGAACCTGCGACCGTAGCGGTCACGCGGTTCCAAACTGAAGCGCTTAGAACCGCACGGCCACACCGGCCGGCGTGTGGGTCCCTTCGCCGGCTGCTCAGATGAAGTAATATTTTGCTTTGTGAAACATAAAGTTGAACTGCGTGGGAACGTGTGTGCACGCATAATCGTCGTTAAGTTTCCAATCGACCGAGACCGAATATCATAAGGTAGAATCACCGTGTTATGTTCCAAGCACATTGTAACCTCTTAACATCTGCACCCGTCATCAGGTAACGAAAACAGGATCCCTGCAACATTTTGCGTCGTTCCATACCATTGGTCGAAGGCTAGCAGCAGGTGGACTAGGGAGTTTGTTCTATGCGTTTATACCGCGACAAAAATGGCTGCGTTTTGAGTGGCGCCATGACAGGAAATCGATTTTCGGATTTTTCCCGTTACTTCTACTGTGAAACCTTACTTTCTGCCAAATTTCATGATTGTAGGTCAATGGGAAGTACCCTATGGGTTTCGATGATTGAGTTTGCGATTTTCAAAATATGTGACATAAATGGTCGTATCTTTTCGTTGTGTTGACTTCTTTAATTTTTTACGCCATAAGGGGACCATAGACCTCAGTACGTGACATAAATATCAACTTGATACCGCCGAGCCTGATTAGCCGAGCGGTCTAAGGCGCTGCAGTCATGGACTATGCGGCTGATCCCGGCGAAGGTTCGAGTCCTGCCTCGGGCATGAGTGTGTGTGTTTGTCCTTAGGGTAATTTAGGTTAAGTAGTGGGTAAGTTTAGGGACTGATGACCTTAGTAGTTAAGTCCCATAAGATTTCACACACATTTTTTCAACTTGATACCCCTTCCTCATCGAAAGAATCTTATCGGACAGAGAGACAAACAGACAGACAGACGGACAGACAACAAAGTGATCCTATAAGGTTCCTGTTTTCACCTACTGAGGTACGAAAGGCCGGCCGCTGTGGCCGAGCGGTTCTAGGCGCTTCAGTTCGGATCCGCACGACTGCTACGGTCACAGGTTCGAATCCTGCCTCGGGCATGGATGTGTGTGATATCCTTAGGTTAGTGAGGTTTAAGTACTTCTAAGTTCTAGGGGACTGATGACCTCAGATGTTAAGTCCCATAGTGCTCAGAGCCATTTGACAAGGTACGGAAACTGTTCAAAAATTTCAAGATGGGAGGTAAAGCCACTGCATAAACCGACATGACGCACCATGCGTGTTATTCAAATCACACAGCGAAAGCTACCGACTTGCAGCTTCTTCGTGAAGAAAGAAAGGCAGTTTACCGTGAATGCGATAAAATTACCCGGAGATGAAACATAAATGTATCTTTAAGACTTTTAATCAAAAATTCATAAGCTGTCTACGATGCCTATACATCTTATATGAAATTATATCATGTTTATTTGAATGAAAGACAGAAAACAGCGAACATCCTCAAGATGGATAAAAACCCATTCGTACAGCACAAAAGCAGTTTTTTTTATTTGTAAAAGAGGCTACGAAACATGTCACGGGTCAGCCGGAAATATAATGTGGCTACGGAAAACAAAGAGCGGTAAAGCATAGTTGGGGTCTTCTATTGTTGATGGAACAATACGGGGTGCAGAAAATTTTTCCTGGCTCGTACAAGTCGCGGCGAAGAGCAGAGCGACAGTTGAATAGTGGCACGACTGTACCGCCAGGCAGCGGCGCCGCCCGTGTAGGAGCACGCCAGACAAAAAAGAGAACGCGGACAATGCCCACAGGGCAGCAACATATTCATTTCGCTGCCCCTTTTCAACGACCCGGGTAATAAAACAAAAAAAATACAGGGGAAAAAACCTTGCCCAATGCCAAAAAATTAGCCGATCTACATATATGCATACGCACACACAACGGGGGCCGGCGATGCAGTCGAGGCACGCCGGTGCTGAAAAGGTCACTCATTGTTTAGAGCCTAATCAATATCTGGATGGCACCTGCGGGACTCATTACGCGCCCGAAACACGGGCCGCCAGTTCGATATTCAATGTTAAAATGCAATTACTGCGCGCCGGCGGACCGCGCGCTGGCCGCGCTGCCGCCCTGTCGCGCTGCCTTTGTCGGCTGCGACTGCTCTCGTTAGAGTGCCACGGCGCCAGGAAGTGCGCGCGCTGACCGCCACCATCATCTTCGGTTGCCCTATTCATTGCCCTCTTCTTGGTAAGCATACAGTACATATGGAGAGTGGATCCGGATTGATGCAAAATAAAGGAAAATTTTGGGTCGGTACTAAGCGTGCTGGGCACAAATTTAACTGCAAAACTACCGCAACTAACGAATTAAATTGATTTTCGAAACTGTTAATGAAAATCTTCTGAAACATATAGTAATTGCCACACATGAGAGTCACAGCACTTCTTCCTTTTTTCCATTTAATTTCTCTTCTTAATCTGCTTACTTTTTCTCCTAAAATGTGTGCTCGTTTCTGCACGGAAATCACTTCTTTAATTTCTGCACATGGTGCCACATTTAATTCTGAGTCCCCTTTGTTTCAAAAAAATGTTCAAATGTGTGCGAAATCTTACGGGACTTAACCGCTAAGGTCATCAGTCCCTAAGCTTACCACACTACTTAACCCAAATTATCCTAAGGACAAACACACACACCCATGCCCGAGGGAGGACTCGAACCTCCGCCGGGACCAGCCGTACAGTCCATGACTGCAGCGACTGAGACCGCTCGGCTAATCCCGCGCGGCCCCCTTTGTAGAAAGCGTCGGATGCTCTTTAAGGCTATTCGCAGATGGTGCAGCTGTTTACACCAAAGCAGCAACGGTAGAAGATAGTAAGAATTTGCAGAACGACCTGCAGAGAATTGTTGAATGGTGCAGACTCTGGAAGTTGACTCTTAACGTAAATAAATGCAACGTATTACGCATACATAAGAAAAGAGATCCACTACTGTACAGCTACACTATTGATGACAAACAGCTGGATACAGCGTCTGCCGTAAAATATCTAGGCGTAACTATCCAGAACGACCTTAAATGGAATGACCAGATAAAACAGATAGTGAGAGAAGCAGACACCAAACTCAGATTCATCGGAAGAATCTTAAGGAAATGTAAGTCATAAGGCGCTTGTTGGCCCGATTCTTGAGTATTGTTCATCTATCTAGGATCCCTGTCAGGTAGTACTGATAGAGAAGATAGAGAAGATCCAACGAAGAGCGGCGCGCTTCTTCACGGGGTCGTTTAGCTGGCGAGAGCGTTACGGAGATGCTAAACAAACTCCACTGGCAGACGTTACAAGAGGGGCGTTGTGCAGCACGGAGAGATTTACTATTGAAATTTCGGGACAGCAGTTTTCAGGAGTCAGATTACATATTACTTCCACCACATATATCTCGCATATTGATCACGAGGAGAAAATTCGAGAAATTAGAGACAATACAGAGGCTAACCGACAATCATTCTTCCCACGGACTATTCAGGAGTGGAACAGGGTTGGAGGGATCAGATAGTGGTACCGAAAGTACCCTCCGCCACACACCATTAGGTGGCTTGCGTAATATGATGTAGATGTTATTGTCAGTTCTTCGGGCACGTCACTGCGTGTTGCCGCAGCCGTAACGTATGCTAGCTTACAACTCCCGTTAGAAAAGACGTACGAATCTTTTGGATATTGTCTCATCTTCTCAGTTCAACATTTTTCTGTGATGTGTATTTTCACACGTTAAAAGAGAAAAACTTATTATTCACGTGACCGAATGTAGTTTCCTCTTTTCAAAAAAGTGGCTCTGAGCACTATGGGACTTAACATCTGAGGTTATCAGTCCCCTAGAACTTAGCTAACTAACCTAACGACATCACACACATCCATGCCCGAGGCAGGATTCGAGCCTGCGACCATAGCGATCACGCAATTCCAGACTGAAGCGCCTAGAACCGCTCGGCCATACCGGCCGGCTCCTCTTTTCAGTTGCTTATATCTTGCTACTTAGGTTTTACGTCTCATCTGTAGAACTCTAGCTCATCTCCGCAGGATGAAGGTAAGGAAAGTACTGGGTGAAACGATCATTGAATGTCGCGCTGTGAATGCTGAAGATGTCCGACATTCCTGGTAACTCTTTGAAGTCTGACCAACTGCGTATGCACTCCATCGTTACAGCAATCGTACTTGACGCATTATATTTTTTCACTGTACTGGCGAGAAAACAGCTGTACGTCAGGACATCTTCATAAACGATATTATTGCACAGTTTTTCAAACCGAAAACTAGAATTTTTTATTATAGTTTAGAAGTTCCATTCAAATCAAATTAATCAAATTACTCCATGGAGTGTTCAGTGACGTTAATTTATAATTGAAATAGAATGATCTAGTGCATTTAGTAGCGCCTGTACATGACTAAAAGACTATGCGTTCAGCGAAAACTCGATCTGTTTGTCTCCTAATATTTTGCATATTGGTTAAAGGTTTTCCTAGGAAAAAAACTGGGCGTCATTATTGAATGAAGAAGGATAATCCTTCTAATTACGTTACCGATATTGTTGCCTACAAGACTGTTATTATTCAGTCCACGATAAGGTAGCTGCAGCCAAAACGGTCAGCTTAGCCTACCAACAGCGTCTTTAATGTATAGTTTGAATTATGTTTGGGTTATAGTGATTGTAAAAAGCTTAAGGAGTACGTTTTGCTATAGTGCATTTAGTGAGTGAATGCAAGCCACACCCGAGAAGATTAATTTCATGACATGTATTGCAGCGATATTTCTTCTTAGTATAGGCCTACTAGATATCTTATATCACAGAGAAAGTCAGTTGACGAACTTTCTAAGGAACTTTGCAGTTACCACTACAATGCAACATTCATCTCTTCGGTTCTGTTCGTTTGT
This sequence comes from Schistocerca piceifrons, assembly GCF_021461385.2. Lineage (NCBI taxonomy): Eukaryota > Metazoa > Arthropoda > Insecta > Orthoptera > Acrididae > Schistocerca > Schistocerca piceifrons. The sequence goes on along the minus strand of NC_060138.1, from coordinate 158,092,101 downwards.
TCTTGGAGTCGCTCTTATGTTTGATAAACACACCATGCGAAAAATTCGTCACCCCAAGGAGACATCAAGCAAATATTATACAACACCGCCTTCATAGTGGCCTCGGTTCTACGAGGAAGAGAGCCTACAAGTATACCATATCCTGCTGAAGCCATCCATTGCTGAGCTGTCAAATAATGGGGAATTTTGCTGCTACATTTTATCTGCTATTCCAAATAGTCCAAGACTTTCTAAAGGATTAAGCTCGGTTAATTTAACTGGCCAGTTGATGTGCGGTAGCGTGCCTCAGTGTTCTTGAAACCAAGAACGTATGCGTGCAGCCCGGTGAACACGACTGTTGCCATCTTGCAAGACGGAAGTACGCACAGCATTATGAAGACTTAGAAGAAAGGGTAACACATGGCCACCGAGAATGTTAAAATAAACATCCTGGCTCATGTCCATCGAAAAGAGCATGAGTGGCCTCAAGTCGCAATACGAAAAACATTCCCACAACATGACTGAACTACACCCTCCGTACAGTACGGGTTATATGCTACATTGCGTTGTCGTTGCACTCGACCCCTTGCATCATTTCCTTTAGACGTGCAGCATTCATGTGATGAGCAATGACTTTCTGTGAGGTATCGGACTCCGAATGTGCATTGCATGCGGTTTCCTTCGCAATTTTCTCTCGTAAACTGGTTGAGATGGACCTCATACACTGCTAGTACCAATTCCTGTTCGGTTTCAAACTGATTGTACCTGACAAAGCTAGACACTCATCCCCGCATCATGTGGTTAGGATGTGTTTACAACTGCCTTTCTTACACTGTGTTACATCATTGTGAGTGGTATACCATTCCTTGTAGAAATGTTGGGCACTCGTCTTAGATCCATTAACAAATCGGACAACTTTTCCACAGTGTGGTCATTGGTACGTCCAATCATGATTGCTCCTTTCTGTCAATCTGTCACGTCTGCACGTCGATATATCTTACTGCGCTGATTCCATGCAATCGACTAGCACATTCAATCCACTTCACTGCCATGACTGACGTTAATAATGATGAGCCATATGAGCACCTGTTACCAGTTTTACATCACGTACAGCGCTCCAAATCGACCAATGAACTCTTTTAAAGTGGGTGACTAATATTTGTCCAGATAGATTATCCGTTAAGTGCTTCAGGTCGTGCGCAGTTATCGGCCGACTACAATTTACACTAGTCATCTCTCCATTCTTTTAGTGTTTCAAACACTGAAGAGTCAAAGAAACTGGTACACCTGCCTAGTATCGTCCAGGGCCCCGCGAGTACGCAGAAGTCGCGCAACATGACGTGGAATGGACTCGACTATGTCTGAATTAGTGCTGAAGGGAACTGACACCATGAATCCTGCAGAGCTGTCCATAAAACCGTAAGAGTACGGGGGGATGGAGATCTCTTCTGAACAGCACGTTGCAAGGCATCCCAGGTATGCTCAATAATGTTCATGTCTGGGGAGTTTGGTGGCGAGCGGAAGTGTTTAAACTCAGAACAGTGTTCCTGCAGCCACTTTGTATCAATTCTGGGCGTGTGGGGTGTCGCATTTGCCCTGCTGGAATTGCCCAATTCCATCGGAATGCACAATGGACATGAATGGATGGAGGTGATCAGACAGAATGCTAATGTACGTCTCACCTGTCAGAGTCGTATCTAGACGTATCAGAGGTTCCATATCACTCCAACTGCACGCGTCACATACCATTACAGAGTCTCCACCAGCTTGAACAGTCCGCCGCTGACATGCAGGGTCTGTGGATTCATGAGGTTGTCTCCTTAACAGTACACATCCGTCCGACCAGGCAATATGTTTCCAGTAATCAATGTCCAATATCGGTGTTGACAGACCGAGGTGATGCGTAAAGCTTTGTGTCGTGCTGTTATCAAAGGTAAACGAGTGGACCTTGAGATACGAAAGCACATATCGATGATGTTTCGTTCAATGGGTCACTTGGTGACGGCCCAGCATTGGAATCTGAAGCAATTTGCGGAAGGGTTGCACTTCCGTCACGCTGAACGATTCTCTTCAGTCGTCGTAGGTCCCGTTCTCCGTTCTTTTAGGATCTTTTCCCAGCCGCAGCGATGTCGGAGATTTAAAATTTTAAGAGATTCCTGACATTCACGGTACACTCGTGAAATGGTCGTACGGGAAAGCCCCCACTTCATCGGAGATATTGTATCCCATCGCTCATGCGCCAACTATAACACCACGTTCAAACTCACTGAAATCTTGATAACCTGCCATTGTAGCAGCAGTAACCGATCTAACAACTGCGCCAGACACTTGTTGTCTCATATAGGCGTAGCCAACCGCAGCGCCGTATTCTGCCTGTTTACATATCTCTGTATCTGAATACGCAGCCCTATACTGGTTTCTTTGGCGCTTCAGTGTATTTTCCGGTATATATCTATTTGCTGTATACAAAGCCCAGCATTATTTATGTAATACTTCTTCATCGTTACAGCACTATATCAATCTATTTTATTCAACATTTCTTCCACACCACTACCGCTACAGAAAATTGTAGCTCTGTACTATGTTTAGATTGAAAAGTATTTTAGACGATTTAAAACTGTTTGTCCGATCGATATTCGAACCCAGATACCTGCGTTTCGTACACACTACCTTACGAACTGAGCCATTCCATCACGCTTCCCAAACCCATTAGAAGCGCTAGCTTGCCGTTAGTTTTTATCCATACATTGTCGCAGTATGTCTCCTTTTATTGGCTAGTATCATTGCAATCTGTTTCTATGACCTTTCCCATTACTGAGAAATTTAATGGAGGGCCTTATACTCCGTGAAAGTTTTTAATTTCACATCAAACAAGCTACTGGTTTTGTAACATTTACCTTATTTAAGAAAATGATCAACGGTTTCAAACTTCTGGTGAGTATCACCTCCGGAGAGAAAAAAAGACAGATTAAGTTTTATTGTGGCATCAGTGTCGAGATCATTATACACAGGGTCAGGCTGGTTAAAAATGAGGCAATCGTCAGCCACAGATGTTCAAGCAAGCTTCCCAACAATGTCGAGACATAAAAGGACACGAGGTACTTCTGAGTGACGGAAACATTGATTTTTTATTAATTTATTAAATTCTATAGTCTTTTATGATTACTCTTGGATATACATTATTGGGTTTAGAATGAAAATTGACGCCTTTATGCTGAATTTTATAGTTGGGGTTGTGTATGCTGCCAAACCGCGTTTTTTCCTGTTATAAGAAAGCATTGGTATTTGACAAAGCAACTGAAAAATTATTACTTCTAGCGATTCTGCTTGGAATATATTGTCTATGTGAGTAACACTGCTGGTTTCTAGCAGCTGTAAATTATCATCTTCGTTCCTTCTAGAAATTAAAATATACAATATTTTTTTATGCTGAACATACATAATGTGCGAAACTGAATGGATTCAGTATCACAGCTATCATGTCACACAAATCTGGTAAAAACTTGATCTCCTTGACATGTATGTTATGGGATTAAATGGTACCAGAATTTCAGGAAGCATTTTAGAAAATTTGGTACTAAACCACAAAATTGTAAAACTTGTACAAGATAAATAGTGCATGAAAGAAGTAGGTCTGATTTTCACATAATATAGAGCCTAAAAAGTACTCTGTGCCCTCTTAACGAAAACAGCGGAGAACTTAAAAGGACGATCAGAAGGGAATATGAGACTCGCCCATCAGACAAGAAACGTTTTCTCACCTAATTCTCCTGAGCTATGCCTTATCTAGTCGCAACAAATTCTGGGGAATTTCGAGGTTTACATTATTGAATTTCTTTGTAGTTTATTTACACTCGTTAGTGGTCGATTGTACATCGCAGTCTGCGTTTGCCGCAGCAGGGCTGTGTATCTTAATTTTTTGACATTTAAGTTCTAGATTTAATCAACGCATGGCTTTATATAGGGAGAAAATGTTATCGTAATCACACCAGCGTATCCATTAAAATGAGTATTTCCTGTAGTAAAATTTCATCTAACAACGATCGGCATGTGATTGGATTACATCCCGTACCAAATGGCTGATAATTCTATCGGATAACTCCGTAGCTTAAGATTGCCATCCATCTTTAAATGAAAGAAAAATAGTCGGCATCACAAAACAGTGAAATGCTCGCTGCGATACTGGGAACAAGGTAAGCTTTGGAACCTTTGGATACAACAGCCTTCGATGTTCAACTCTTCTTGTGGACCATTATGTGCGAACGTTAATTTCTAAGATTGATCATACCATAAATCGTTGCCCTTAGGGCTGTCACTGATGAAAGAGGAGATCTGCGGGTCGTCGATCGCTAGCATTAAGCTGTGGGCTGCACGCACATCGGACCTTTGTCCTCGAAAGTGCTTCCAGCAGTAATTACTCCCACGGATTACGGTAGGTGGAGGCAATCCGTTCTCCTTCGCAATGGCTATAGTCTATCCAAGACGGTGGTGTCCGCCGTTTGGATGTGGCGAGAGCAAATCACGACATGGAAAGGACTTTTTCCACTTTCTTTGAACGAGCAAAAACCGAGAGGGAAGTTTATAAACTGTTGTAAATGTAGGAATGAATCTTCTCCTATAACATTTGAAGGAAGTTTCGTATTAGCCAAGAGACCCATGACATTAATGATTGTTACTCTCTTGTTTATAATTTTTTTCCACAACTTACGGGAGCGAAATTATATAGCCAGTAGCTCTTTTAGTATAACTTATAAGTAGAATTGACATCAAGTGAGATACACGAAATTCATATTTGATCGGTAATTCTGCTTTAGGTATGATGGTTTATCACTGATTGTCAGTTTACAATCTTTTCAGATGGTATGCTTAGAGTTTGTAAACTATGTTTACCGGACGCTAGTGTTTAGTTTGGTATCAGTAAAGTTGATTAAGTGTCTCAGGAAAACGATTTACTCAAGTTTCTGACATAAAAACCATAAATAGGATGGAAGCTGCTTAGTCAAAGCGAAGCATAGTAAGTTCCGTTTAAATTTGTCAAACAGTAGTTAAAAGACTGGTGATACCCTCAAACACGACGTGAACTATTCAAACAAAATCGGGACAAGATCGTCCACGAGTCAGCACAGTTACTGGCGACCATCATCTTATCATGCCTGTTTTTGTAAACGTAATAAATTATTGCGATCATTGTCTTACACGTCTCTTCCTATAAATCTGACAAATTCCCTATATTTCTTTTCGTTATTTAACGGGGCCTACTCATCGTCGCCAAGGTAAAACTGTATTCGGATCACCTGCAGACACTCTTCAATTTATTTCTGAAAACAACCTTTCGCAGTTAAGTGTAACTTCTAGTCAACACCGTCCTTGTTTGCAATGGCGATATTGAAGAATCACGGCGACAGTAGCAGTTAGTCACTCCATACATTCAATCACAGTCCATAAGTAATTATTGTGCGTGGCTATTAGCAGATAGTACTTACAATTACTTACCTGATTTGACGTGTTCAAAATGCATCGGTAAAGAAATATTGCGATGTTTCCCATGAGTAATGAAATTGTATCAAAGATTTTAGTTTGCTTGAGAATTGATTACTAAATGAACCATAGTGATTCACACATATTTGAACTTTTATTATTCGCTAGGAATATAGCTTTTAAACGATTCGCTGGTGATTAAATAAATGAACCTAGGACACATATTTTTTTCTTTTGGCGCATTACCAGTTATTGTTAATTTACAATCGAAAGACACTTTCGTTTTTGACTCAACACAGATCTACGTATTTCTTTGTATATAAAAAAATTTGAGCCTTGCATTGCTGTGTAAAAGTAATTTTTTCTGTTTTTGTTTAAAAAGTCCGCTTTCGACATTAATTGTCCTTTGATCCCTGTTTTCGGATGCTGATTTTTATATCCGTCGCTTGCGCTCTGTTTCATAGCAGTATTCAAAGAATATACTTCTCTCTCTGTAGTCCTTGCTCATGCCGTTACAAATACAAAAATTAGACTTTAAATTCTTATTTACAGTATCCTCATATATATTTGCTCTCATTCCCACTGTATTACTGATAAGTTGAAAAGAGAAAAATGCAAAGAAGAAAATCACGTGATAGCTGCGTGTGTCAGGAAAATGTATGACCTGACAGTCTCATGCTCATAGCGCCTCAGACTATGCGATGAAATGCAGCTTCACTGTAACGAACATTGAATATGCTTAGACTTGATTTAGAATTGACACAGTCAGCCAACGAGTTTCTGCGTTAAACATTCGAATTCCATAGTGACAGACCAATGGCGTGGGCAGAAGTAAATTTCGTAGGGCCTATGGGACTTCACGCCAGCTGCAACGATTCTTGGACAGGTAGCATGACTAACAATTATGGTATTGTAAATGTGTTAACTTGCAAATTAATAACGGATGAATTCAATTTAAAAAGAAAAGAGTAGATATTCGTGCAGTTAAGCTGCGTTACTGAACTAAACTAATTACGCTCAAGGGAAATCCATTTCTATCCTCTTTTTATGTAGTATGAGAATGCCGTTCCAAGTTAGATGAAATTCCGGAAAAGAAACCAAACTGACTACACACTTACGAGTCACGTTAGAAATTCTTGATCAAATCGTTCCGTAACCCACTGAGACGAAACAAGTCCATAATTCCGCAACCATCAGAATGTTAATTTCTAAGTCACTAAGTGAAACAGCAGACATCCAAAGTAAAAGGTATCGATGTGCCCCATCTATAAGTATGGTAACGGATTATTTATCTCATTTGTTTTATGCTATCTCAATATATTTGATTTTAAATTTAGTGAGATGTGTGAAACTTAACCGAACACTCAAAGGCAGGAATCTTTAAAATGTGATATGTCAGTAATACTTTCTAAGCTACAATTTGTTCATAATCTGTTACTATGTAAGATACAAATTTCGCAGCGAAGCCGGAAGTAACTTCCCTTCGTTACGAACACATCCAAGTGGACGCTGTGTTGTCACTTTGCGATGATTTCCGCAAGGCGGGTGGTATGTCGCAGGGTACGCGAGTCCCCACCCAGGCTACGCGATGCAGCAGGCGGAGTACCCGCCCGCGGCCAACAGCTACGCCGCCTACTCGTACTCGTGCGCCAGCGGCTACCCGGGGGGCGGCTACGCCGCGCCCGTCTCCTCCGGCTACTCGCCCGCTGCGCCCTGCTACGCCATGCCGCCCCCGCAGCCGCCGCAGCCGCCCCTCGACAAGCCTATCAAGGAGGAAGGGTGAGTCATCCGCGCGCATCCGCTCGACAATCTGCCCAGCCAAAATTCATTATATACTCTGCTGTACATGCTATATCATTTCAAATCAACTGTCTGTAGCGGCAAATAACAAAAGCTTTCAGTAATTAAAAGCGAAAGCCGTCCACATCCACGTAGAAGCTGCATGACACTTCATTTTAGTCGTATACTACCAGCAGGCAATTTCACTTTTAGTTCTGTAAGCTTCGAAAAGGCGCAATAGGTATATTACTCTCAATGACCTATCACAAAAAAAAAAAAAAAAAAAAAAAATAGAAAAAAAATTATTCCTTTGAAGCTTTAGTAGTTTTGTGTCATGCCTCTTACAATACATCGTTAGCGCAGAATAAAAGGACGATATTCAGGCATAAATAATAAAATCCACAGTAATATATTCAACTCTTCGGGATATAAATATTAAAGGCTAATTCGTGATCTTCCCATCTAGCACAGTTTCAATCAATCATTCACCGAATTATTCGTCAAAGAAAAGAGAAATCAAATGTTAACAACATATCCTTATTCAATTTACTATTCACTACACAACTTTTTATAAACACAGAATAATGCAAAGCCAATAAGATACCCTTTATGGTTCAGCGTCAACAAGTAATAAAGTTTACTAACATGAAATTGTTATTCTTCTAAGCAAAGAATTCTTTCCCCGCCATTTAGTTAAATGGTAGAAACTACTTTGGAAGCTACTGGTATTCAAAAATGGCTCCTGTAGCGCAGAAATAAATTTGGAATGATAGATTTCCAGTATCCAGACAGCAATTAATTTTCACACAATTTTTCAACTGCCTTAGCTATTGTTACGTCCGACGGTAGACGGTTTTAGACAATCCATTCTTATGGTGATGGTTTCATTTTGATCTTCAACTTCAGGAGCCAATTTACACTAATTACATTTTCGACAAGGATAGAAGCTGAAGCTCCGTAACACTAACTTCAATACATATTGGACTTAGGTAGTCTGTGCAGGCGTGTTCGCCACTGTGCTACAGTGGTGCAGTAGTTGGCACATCTGCCTCGTAAGCAAGATGACTGTGGATTATGAGGTCTCAGGTCCGATTCCCGGCCGGGTCGGGGATTTTCTTCGCTCGGGGACTGGGTGTTTGTCATTTCATCATCATTCGGAAAAAGTGGCGTGACTGGACTGTGAAAACATTGGGATTTGTACGAGCGCTGATAACCGCGCACTTGAGCGCCCCAAAAATCAAATCTAATCATCACCATAGTAAGCAGGAGACTGGGTTCAAGTCCTTGACATAGCATAAATTTTAATTCATTGCTTCACCTTCTATCCTTATCGAAAATAAAGTTGACACTTATATGTCTACAGGAAAACGTAATTCCAACAGAATGGATCACCTGTGAACGAGGTATAGGCAGTTTTCTCCATTACGTACAAAGCTTGGGTGCTATTCCAATGTCGGAGAGCCTCTGCAAGACTGATGACTTTAGAAGGGGGAAATGGGCTGAAGCTGTGAATAGAAGTTTGTGTTATAGAGGGCACTGGACTAGGATAGTCCGTGCTGGCATAGTACCCACAGTGCTATTGCAGTGTTGTGGTTCAAATGGCTCTGAGCACTATGAGACTTAACATTGGAGGTCATCAGTTCCCTAGACCTTAGAACTACTTAAACCTAATTAACCTTAGGACATCATATACATCCATGCCCGAGGCAGGATATATGTCCCACACACCTAGATTGTACAAACTAATTTTGTGCAGTATATATGATAAAATGTTGAACAAGATAGCGCTAGTCTCCATTCACAATACGAAGCCACTGGTATCATTTATGCTCTATCTGCCGCGCTCCAGAGACGGAGCTCTAATTAGAAGTTCTCTTAAAACTACAAAATATTTTGGTGCCATGCAAAATTCGGATTTGTCTTGACGCATTTTACAGTTAGGGGTTTTGCCAGTAAACAATTTAATGACAAGTTGGAATACAGTCAAGAACATATATTTTTCTTGAAATGAGGTCGGACAGATAATCCACATCCATAACTAAGCGATTGCGACTGGAACACACAGTGAGGAAAGGATATATAAAAAATTGAGCTTTTGATTGTCCCCATATTTATGGCAATGTGGATGAATTTCTAGCAGCACAATACTGGGAATTTGGCAACACCAAAAGAATTAAAATCAGTTCTACATGAATGCAGGGCACACCAACCATCTCAATACAATCCGGATTAAAAGTGCATAAAATTTTCTCTTTGTAGTCAGGCTGACTTACTTATCTTGCAGGCACCTAAAAATCTATGAGAGTTTACACACTTTTCCATTACTAATTAAAGTTTGCTACATCTCAAAAGACAAAGTAGGACATATGATAAACGAATATGTTTTGTAAATCAGCACTTGAAACTGAATGTTGTGAAAATTTAGAACTACTTTTAAAAAACTACGGTTCATCAGTATCCCTTTTGGTAGCGTAGCGAGTTTCAAGTTTCGAAAATTCAGGATCTCTCTAGCGCATAAATATATATTGTACGCCATGCCTATTCAGTTGTAAAGGAACTATGGAAATCATAAGTTGTACACAGAAATGTTCTGTCGAGCTCAGATTCGTATTATGAACAGGTGTCTTTACGGCCAGAGGACACGGTGAAACCCTTTATTAAAGAAGCGGAAGTAATTTTGTCATTGGTAACAGAAAGATATCAGATTATCAGAGAAGATGCCTTCTACTATCAAATACAGATAGAAGCCTAGTCGTTGATTCGATTGGACTTTCAGCTTTCATCAGAAAACACGTCTCCACCCTGCCCTCCTATGAGTTCTCGTGTGACAACTTTGAAGTCGCAAGTGATGGTGGTTTGGGGTCAGTGAAATGCTCGGTACAGAGTGTATGACTCGGGTTATCCTTGAAGTAACCGATTTGTAACAGTTCGTTGTGTCACTGTGGTGCCAAACGATCCTCAAATTGCTGCTGCAGATGGAGTGCGATGCACCGCAGCCTTACACCGAATATGATAGTCTTCCCTCTCGATAGTGCCACGTAGCCGGACGGATCCAAGTCTTGTTGCGACCGTACATTCTCATAACCATCGCTGCCAGCAATAATGTACAGTTGCTACGTTTCTGCAATATCGCAGAAGGAACATCCAGCCTCTCGTAGTGCTATTACACGACGTCGTTCAGACTCAGTGGGGGGCTTGATAATGGCGTCTTAAAGGAATTCTTGACAAACACCAACTCACCACATCCAGTCCCAATGGTAACTAACGGCCACGACCATTACAGAGTGTATTTAAAGCAAACATGGAGCGAAATTTGTGTAGACATTATCTTTCAGCTGTAGAAACACACCTACCAACTTTTGTTTAAGTCGCAAAACTCCTTGACGTTGCGATTTTTTTTTTCATCTGTGTAGTTGCTGTGCTTTCAGTTAAATGCTTGCTGACGTTCCTTTTGCTGTCAATATTTCTACGGACGGTTCGTCACGCTGGAAGTATCAGGAATTCGTGAATAACGCTGCTCCATAACAGATAAGATACAATATATAAAAGATAAGTGGGAGTTTATGCAGTGCTCAGTATAACGTGAAGCAGAGGAATTAACGCGAAACACAATTTTTTCCAAATGCTTCATACCAGATGATAAATACAGTTCACAAAAATTCACTCGCAAGAAATAACAAAATCAACGGCATTACACTTTCCTCTTTCTTAGACTCGTCTTTAAGATATTCCTTGTTACTGGAGAGTTGGTGGCTGCGTGCGCTCTCATTACTAAAGCATTGTGCTTTAGATATGTAAGGCAAAATAAGATACAGTCCTGAGAACAGTTGAAAAGAAAGAAAAAAATTCAGAATTCGATTTGCGTCACCGTTTTAGTCGTTATAATCTGGACACTAGTTCAATTGGATTACAATGACTGAGGAAATTAGCCGTCATCTTGCTGAGATAACGACCGATACATTCATTTAAAGAGTATTACGGAAGCAATGAACGCTACACACCGCTAGCTCATACACCGACTAAGAAGAAAAATTCCGTAGAATTTGTTCTACTACATGCTCCTTCACTCCTTTCGGTGTTTACCGTATGTTTGTGTCACAAAATAAGGCGAAAAGTAACCTAAGATTTTCAGTGTATTCAGATCTGGAGTTATCTGTGTCGTGGCAAAGTGATACTTTTGCAAATCTTGTTTATTCTTGTGACTCGTTCGCAGAGTTAAAAAATGAGGCACTTAAGTGAAACAATAATAAAAACTCTTTCTTTCCCATTGTTTTTTCATAATTTGTAAATTTATGTTATTTAATTTTGTGACAGGATGCCTTTCTTTCACCACGGTCGTTAGCTAACCCGATGCACTCTGTGAAACGTGTAAAATTTGTACTGTAAATTATCGTACATTAACTGTTTGTACTGTGTATTTTGAGCTGAAGATTGGGTATCAGCCCATCATTTGCCTAAACGATCATGAAAGCCTGCCTAAAACCACAGCCTAACTAGCTGGTGTGCTACACCAGTGGTCGTAAATCCACCGCGCGGAATCGATCCGACTTTGGTTCCGCTCCGTCTCGCAAATAAGTGCACTGCTCGTTAAGGTATACACCAGTTCTTACAACAACAAAACCTATTCACCAATGTTTCGTGTCACCTGCTAGTCATAACAGTAAATAACCATTTCCCAAGCAACAGCCCAAAAACAGCCAAAACCAATGCTTTGAAATTTACCATCTATATCGGATATTCGTAAGACGAAATAATTTTTCAGTGGTTTCTAAAACTGCACCAAACATCGATACCAATATTCTGCAGTACTGCTCGTTCCGCTACATAAGGGCACTAGACAAGTAGTGTAGATACGAGAAAAAAGTAGCAGTCAGTGAAAATAGTGTGAAACAGAAAGGGCAGAAATCGATTGACTGAAACGTTCTCAACCGTCTGTGACACTCACCGCCTGTTTAGCTCCAATTCCGTTAACTCGTTTAATCTATGCCTCCAACCCTTCCGCCGTGAGCCTTCCCTGTACGTAGCGGCGCACTCCTGCCGCAGTTTCGCCGGCAACTCTCCAGTCATGTCCCCTGCCCTCGCCTTCTTGCCTCACTGCCACACCGCACTAGCACATACACACAGCTTGAAAGCCCACTTTGTTAATTAAAGTAATTACTCTTCGTGCCACCGAAATGCCAGCAACCTTTTCCTAATTTGACGCGCAGATACAAGAGGGGCTGCGCAGAGCAGCATCGGACGTCGGGGCTCTGTAAGGGAAGACGCCGGCGTCGGCTGCAGGCACGTACCGTGGGTCTTCAGTCACGACAGCCGCGGAGATTCCCTGCCGGTACAGTCCCTGTCCCGCCCGCGTACGCAGTGCTCTTAATTATCAACTTCGTCCGTTCGCTCCTCGCTCGCCAGCAAGAACGCGTCTTATCCGCTGAGCAAAGCCGCGACACACACAATCCATCCCATGATTAACAACCAGTCAAACTCGTCGCAGGGGATGAAGTTCGGCGCCTATTGTACCGTCGACGCTCCCCTCTCGATCACCGTCCTACAGTAAACATCGATGCCAGTCTGTCTTGCCACTGGCTGCGCTACCTCCAACGTATAAATCTGGCGCTGTAAATTCCTCAGGAGAAAAACCAGCATACAGATTGCATCTGCGTAGTACTTGTAGGTTTACCCAAAAATTACTCCGACAATTAAGTTCCTCTTGTGGTGTCCGCAAAATAGGTATCAACAGGCAGATATTCTGCAACATGGTCACACGTTAATACAAAATACAGCAAAATCGCGGCAAACCGATTACGTAACCGAAAAAAGTAGTGATTGAAACTTCTTTTAGTAGCACTCTATAACGATCGTGAGGTTTAATATCGATGGCAGCTATATCAACATTACTTCATATCCTACCCATTACCGCCCGCTTATAACAACATGTGATAAATACGAGAGTGTGCTGAATAGCAGTGCCTCCGAATTTTTTATGCGTAAACTCCTAGAGCTTTTTTAAATGAAACAAACGTTATTAACATTTTACATCTTTATTCTTCATGTCGTCCGCCGCTCGTGGTCTCGCGGTAGCGTTCTCGCTTCCGGAGCACGGGGTCCCGGGTTTGATTCCCGGGGGGTCAGGGATTGTCACCTGCCCCGAGATGACTGGTTGTTGTGTCTTCAGCATCGTCATTTATCCCCATTACGGTCGGAGGAAGGCAATGGCAAACCTCCTCCACACGGACCTTGCCTAGTACGGCGGTGCGGGTCTCCCGCATCGTTCCCCTGCGCTCTATCAAGAAGCATGGGACTTCATTTCCATTATTCATGTCAATACATCTGCAGCCCTCTGCCACTAGAGGGCTCCAAATTTTAGTGCGTATCATGGCGGTGTGTAACGTAACTGTCTCGGTGCGTGAGCAATGGAGTGCTGTAATCGAGTTTCGAATTGGAAATTTGTGGTAAGGTGTTATGGGACCAAACTGCTGAGGTCATCGGTCCCTAAGCCTACACACTACTAATCTAACTTAACCTAACTTACGCTATGGTCAACACACACACCCATGCCCGAGGGAGGTCTCGAACCTCCGACGGGGAAAGCCGCACGAACGAGTTTCGGATTCTACGACTTCATCCACACATGGAGCACATTCTCTTTCGTCATGGCAATGCCAGACTACACACAAGACATCTGAAACAATCCGACGCCATGGCTTCATTTTCATCGATCATCCTTCATACAGTCCTGACTTGGCCCCATCTTTCCAAAACTTAAAGAACACCTTCGAGGACTTCACTTTGATAGTGATGAAGCTGAGCAAGCAGAAGCGACGTTGTGGCGTCGACAACAAAATCATTCTATGGTGACGACGGTATGAACAAACTGGTCTCTCGTTGGGAGAAATGAGGTCGTCGCCAGGATGCCTATGTTGAGAAATAAACATGTAAACATGAAGAATAAGGATGTATAATGTTAATAATTCGAAAGTGCCGTAGTTTTCTTAACATTCATGGCAGGCGTGATTAGATCTAACCCACAAATGAAGACTGATTTAAGGATGAGACTTTTAATACATATATATTGAATGAAGATGCAGTTCTTCCTTGTGTGTGATTTTCTGGACAATGAGTTTCCGTCAGCAGATCAGCAGACTTTTAATAAAATATGTTAAAAATGACGAAATTCCTCCAATTTGATTATCAATTTGATTATTTTTAGACCCTGGTCATAGCCTTCGACGAGACACCTACATAGAAATTATTTCAGCAACGTGTTAACTTTTACTTTTATTGGAATGAATAGTTTTTTAAATTGATTATCATGTATTTTACTATTGACTACCTTGTATCAATTAGGTTTCACACCATTTTTTTCGGTCCCTTACCATTTCTTTCGTGGTGTTAACAACAAAGATGTCTAAGTAAATTACGCCACTGTTACTTTAATATGATGACAGTACAGAATGTTGCAAACGTAACTCAAGTCCACCTTTCCCACGGTTCAATACTAGAAAACAATGAAGTTTACCTTACATATGTCTGATTGGCAATGCGTATGTTCTCCTTTTTGTAGTTCAATATTAAAAATTTACAGTGTTCCACGCCTATATTATTATCCATTAGAATAACGGCTTGTCACTTAAAGCTTTTATATACTCCCATTTTTAATACCTGATATTAACCAATCATAAAACGATTGTACATATACAGCTTCATTTGTATTTTAGTGATACCACGTAAATGGTTAATGTCCGGAGTGAAGGCATTTTAATGGAAATGGCCAAAAATATAATTAGTTCATTAAAATTACCCATTATGTAATATGGTTATAATAGAATTGTTTTGCATAATAACTTATAAATTACTGTTCCGCATGGGTTGTTTACGTATGGTATGTTGTATTCAGGGCCTGAAGATGATGATGTAACAACATCGAAAGTAGTCTCCAATAAAACCAACACCTTAATACAGCTGGAGGAATTTCGTCATTTTTTAACATACATTATACTAGCTGACGTCCCAAATCGTCCATTTCAATTATGGATATACGAAGATTTTAATAAAATGGCGAAGAAGCGTGCTTTTCTCATAGGCATCTACCGATTCTCAACTCCATGTTATAATTAACATGCACATTTTTTAGATTCATTGTTGTTATAAACATAAAACTAAGCCAAAAAAGTGAGGAACTGTTAATGTTCTGTTTACATCTTACAAGCTAGGTCACAAATTTTAAAGAATGTTTAAGTAAACTGAAAACAAAAATAATATGGTAAAGAGACGAAATGTTTACAGTGAAACTAAACTGCATTGCAAAGCATACACAGCATGTACTGCGTGGAATTGTTGGGAACGTTGAGTAACACGTTTTGAATCACGAGAAATTTTTTCAGAGATTTGTAACTAGTTGTAAAGAGAAAATTCGTTTTAAGAAACATTTTCTTTCGTCATATGACAGGTACACGTAGGTATCTGGTCGATTACACGGACAAAGGTTAAAAATTTGGTTACAGAACAAAAACAACACATTGGTTCAGTAAGAATTAAGTACATATCCAAATACTGGTTGTTTACGTACAAAATAGCATACGACATGCGCAAACGCCGCAGCCTTCGGTGCACTTTTTGAAAGGCATAATTATGTTTGAGTGCGCACAGAATGTCTCCTACAGCTGTGTGGTGTTCATTTTCTAACTTACAGAATCTTAGGTAATGGTGTAAAACATTTCCAGTACTATCTCTCTGTTTAATTACAGGACGAAACGAGCACTTTGTGATGTGCATATGAATGATGACAATTGTTTTTTATGATTTTATTGTCAATTCCAGACAATTTAGTTACTGGAGCGAGGTCAAACATAGTCCAACTATGACTATATATGTTCATTTTTATACAGAAATATATGGCTGTAAATAGTCTACTACAAAAGCAAAGGAAGTGGCTCCCATGGTTCGGATCCTTTGAAGTAACGTTATGCTGTTATGTTGTGATCTTTAGCACGAAAAATGGTTTGATGCTGCTGTCAGTACTACTCTATCCTGCGCACGCCTCTTCATCTCTGAGAAACAATTTAGTTTTCATCCTAAAACGGATGAAAGTTTACCTTAATCAAGCTTTGGACTCCCACAACAATTTTTACCTAACATATTTCCCTTCATAACCTCGCTGTCCCTTGCCTCCTCGGAATGTGCCCTGCAAACTGTTCCTTTCACTTATTCAAGCTGTGCCATAAATTTCTTTTCTCCCCGACTCGATTCAGTAACTCTTCATTATTTACCTAAACTATCCATCTAGTCTTCAACACGCTTTTGTAGCACCACAAATTAAAAGTTTTACTCTTTTCTTGGCTGTTGCCCACGTTTCACTGCCGAGCAATGATACTTCCCAGATAAATACTTTCAGAAAAGACTTCATCTTAAAATACTTCAATTTTTCATAAAAAGTGTTCTTGTTATTGCAAGTCTACATTTTATATCTTCTCTTACTTCACCATATTTAGTTATTTTCCTCACCAAATAGTGAAAACTCGTCTGCTACTTTCGTAAATTCCCTGAATTCATTCTACTTCGAGGACATATCATGGAGTAAGTTACACATATCATCCCACGCTAAGACCATCACAAAACGAAGTGGCGCATTATCAGAAGAGATTACATGTCCTGGGTTTCCTGCAGGGACAGTCTGTTGCGGCACGGATAAGAGGTGCATTACAATGTGGGAGTGAAATGGCACAGCAAATGGAAACTTACTCCAGAGTTGCAGTACGCGGAACAGTACGATGCTCGCAGTCAAAACATCTAAACTGTGCAGAGGTTTACCGTGAAATTATAGTAGCATGTGGATCAGATAAAACGTCCCATCCAGCTGCAATGAAATAGTGTCAACAATTTGACCAAGTTGCACAGACGTGAGTGATGCTGTTCGGGGAGGAAATCTATCGATATCGTCCACAGTCGACAATGTTCAGACAATCGAGGAACTGATTCGCTGCAATCGCAGATTTCCCGACGATAAGGACGTTCACACAGCAGCTCTCGAGTCGCTCCGTGACCAGGGAGCGTATTTCTGTCCCCGAGAATTTGAAAGATTGGTTGAACGTTCTCAGCGTTGTTTATAGAGACTTGGTGACTACTTGAAAAATAATGTCGTATATCTGTGTTACTTTGAAGTGTAGTGCAGCATTCAGCAACAGTTACTTGGCCTGCTAAAATAGTATGTAACTTAATTTCTGAAGCCTCTTATACATTGCATTACTCTTTTTTTACTTTTGTCAATGTTCATCTTACAACCTCTTTAAGACAATATCCGTTTCGCTCACCTGATCTAAGTTCTTTGCTGAATTTCAGTGCTATTTGTAAATCTTACAGTTTCAGTTTCTTCTCCTTAAATTTTAATTCGTCTTCCAAATTTCTCTTATTTTCGTTTATTGCTTGTTCAATGTACAGATTGAATAACATGGGGAATAGGCTACAGCCCTGTATTACTCGCTTCTCAACTACCGCGACGTGGTGCTCCGGAGATTTATTAGGAAACGTTTATCGTTAGGTCTAGATCAATTCTCTGCAATAGTATACTGTTAAAATCAATCTAAATAAGAGTCAACGGTCTCGCTTTGACCGGCGAGACAGGGCTATACTTTTCATTATTCCAAAACAAGTAATTGATGCCCTGGCCAAATGCATTCAGGAAGATTCCGAGTCCAACCACAAGACTGGGAAACGATAACCTCTAATAATTAATATAAAGCCTTCGAAGTCCCTAGTAACAACCTAGAAGCTTTCTAGTAACTTCACGTAACAGGATAATTGTTCAAAGTAAGTAGGTCGACATACAAAAGATCCAAACTTCAAATTTCCATGGAAACAAATGTATTTTATTAGCTTCAATAAGCCTTGCCAAATTCATGCCTTCCCTTCCCAACTAGCTCTCCATTGTACTATTAGGAACCTTCCCACTCAGCACTCTAAATTGAACTATTCACCTAGAAAACCGGAAAATGACTAAACAGAATTTTACGTCTGCTCATGGGAGTCTACCTTCGAACTTTTGTAGACTTTACATACCGGAAAAGTAACTTTATTGATCACACAGGATCACAACTCCTGGTGTCTTGGAATGTTAAACGCTTTAAAACCTCCATCCCACAGGGCACGCAGCTTGACTGCGACAACTTTACGATTTCTTGAGATCCAACTAGCTGCACGAAAACTGTTTAATAGCCAACCTTTTCATTGCTCTCAAAGTATCATTTACCTCTGTGTGTTGTCTTGGGAACAGACTGCAGATTTTTTCACTAGTTACTTCCTGACAATGCTAAAACATGCTTCTGTAGAGTGCTGCTTCCTTCCAAGACTTCTCATAAGATTATTACTGACAGGTGCTGGAAAATATCTGCCATCGTGGTAATGTTTCTGAGGCCTCAGACCAGCATAGCAGGTTATGTTTACAACCATTCGCATGGTTTACCGAAAGAACAACACATCATCTACAGGCTAGACAAAGCCCCCTTGCACCGAATTGTGGAACCGGCTCTAGCTTCGCCAACAGCCTAGAGAACAAGACATAGAAGTCAGGAATTATATACCTGCTACGTCTAGAATTTCGAAATGTTTTTCAGATCAACATTGTCAAAAGCTTTCTCTAAATCTACAAAAGCTACAAACGTTTGTTTTCCTTTTTTAATCTATCTTATAACTCGTAAGGTCAGTACTGTATTGAGTTTTCCTACATGTCCCCAGAAATAAAACTTTCCTGTTGTTGGTTTCTGTCCGTCTTTCCACTTCTCTGTAAAAGATTCGTATTAGTATTGTGCACCCATTATTTATGTAACTGGGAAAGGGGGGGGGGGATTCGGTAACACAAGCGTAGGCACTTGCCTCTTTTGTAATTAGAATTATCTTTTACTTCTTAAGCTTTCAGGGTATTTCGCCTGCCTCACGTATCTTGCATATCAGGTAAAATAATTTTATCATGGCTGGCTCTCCAAAGGAACTCAATAAATGAGAGGAGATGTCGCTTAAATGTTCAAATGTGTGTGAAATCTTATGGAACTTAACTGCTAAGGTCATCAGTCCTAAGCTTACACACTACTTAACCTAAATTTTCCTAAGGACAAACACAGACACTCATGCCCGAGGGAGGACTCGAACCTCCGCCGGGACCAGCCGCTCAGTCCATGACAGATGTCGGTCACTTCTGGTACCTTGCGTAGAGGCTTGGGGTGGATGACCTCCACAGTGGCAGAGATGAATTGAAGTGATGGTTTGACGTCAGGATGCTGACCATTGGTGGTTCAAGAAAACAGCATTAACATTCAAAGATTTCATTAGGAAACAACCTACAGCACCTGTAGCCAGTGATCGGCTTGGCGTCAGCAGTGGAGCAGGACTGGTGACGCGAGACAAGCGGCAACTTGTGCACGGTCTTGGAACGACTGCACAATTCATGTCAGTGTGCACCTGCAGACGTGGAAGGCCCCCGTGATTCTTCTAGCGTAAGACAGACCCGAGCAGAGGTGTCTGCGCTTGCCAGCGGAGGCGTACAGTGTTAGTTTGCCTGCACGAGTACACGTGGATGGGTGGCTGCTCCGTCCTCGTCATGAATGGTTGACCTCTAAAGTAGAAGTCCAGCTGCTGCTGAGCTGAACCCGAGGTAGTCCACCAGCTGAAAGCCGCCAAGTCCACAGAAGTGGAGTTAGAACCAGGAGACGCCACGTAAGTGATGTAATCCATGATCCGTGGTGCCAGCTTGCCCTGTTGCCTGGCGTCGACGTCGCGTCACAGTAGGTGTTGCCGTACTGCGAAACCGTCTACTGATAATTATGGATATATATATAGGTTCAGTGCCCA
Organism: Schistocerca piceifrons; assembly: GCF_021461385.2. NCBI lineage: Eukaryota > Metazoa > Arthropoda > Insecta > Orthoptera > Acrididae > Schistocerca > Schistocerca piceifrons. Next base: position 158,072,034 of record NC_060138.1, on the reverse strand, counting down.
CTTGCTGTGCCAAGGCACTGCATCTAACCACGGATACCAAAACAAGGTGGCGGGCAGGAGGTATGGTAAGTGTGGTGCCGCTGACGTGGTCGGCCCGCCGTTCTGCAGCGTCGGCAGTACTGCGAACGCTGGTCCCTGGCCCGCAAAGTGGAAACCAGACATCAGTATTGCTGCATTATATGCAGTGGTGTTTTGATCCGCTCTGCGTCCACTGACGTCCACGGATCGCTCGCGGCAGCTGTAGCAATGCTACTATTTCACTTATTAGCACCGAAAAATAGTGGCGGCTCTATACAATAGCTTCCTCCCCCGGCAGATCCAGTCCCTGGAACTTAACCCCAGATAACTTTGCAAAAGACTCAGCATACATTTCCACACTGACAATGTTGTTCAATACATTTTCTTAAATCTACTTAGTTTGAACCACAACATTCGCCAAATGCGTATTAAACCCAAAACTTCAGCCCATTGGCTTTCATTTACGTATGACCTGAATATTCTTTAACTGATTACTCACTAACTAACAGGGTAATGTTACCAAACTCCCCCTGCTGTTGGAGGTCACTCAGCAACACATTATCTTAAAAGGTTCCATACAATATTACGCAAAACACAATGTAAGTGCTACACTAACTCCTACTAAACCACACACCACTGGCAGCTCCTTGGCATGCCATAAGCTGTTAACTTCTCTTATTATTATTGCACAAAAATCATTTAGAGCATTATGTCATTAGTCCCATCGGTGTACGTTGGTACCAGAAAAGAATATGACACGTCATTCATCCCGTCATAGCAGGTGCTGTCAGGCTGGAAAACAGTCTACTGGTGATTATGAGCCGGTCGAAGTGGCCGAGCGGTTCTAGGTTCTTCAGTCTGCAACCGCGCGACCGCTACGTCGAAGGTTCGAATCCTGCCTCTGGCATGGATGTGTGTGATGTCCTTAGGTTCGTTAGGTTTAAGTAGTTCTAAGTTCTAGGGGGCTGATGACCTCCGATGTTAAGTCCCATAGTGCTCAGAACCATTTGAACTGATAATTAATAATATTTACTGTATTTAGGTTCAGTGTCCACTTGCTGCACCAAGGCACCGCAACGAACTACGGACACAGTGACACATATTCTCATCACTAGTCAAAACATATGCAGAACAAACTAACATAACACCGGGAAAATCCTTTCTTTTTTACTAATTCTCGTAACACATTCTGTCTCACACATATTTTGGGCTTGGCAGGTAGTCCAGTTCACAGGTAGCTCTTCCCCTCTTAATAAATCTTCCTCAAAAAATCATTTTTAACTGTAAATGATCCGATTGCATTGATCTCTTAAGTCCGGCATTCCTTTTCGTCTAGCCAGTGGTATCTTTAGCAGCTGTTGTAGTACATCATTCAGAACTTCGTCTCTGCGACCAAAGTTACTCATATGTTTCCCCACAAAAAGACACCCCTAAAGTATGCCCAGACATCAGCCACATACGGTACTAAAACTAAACTCCTCCCGAACACTCCATGAAGGCCTAAAGGTACCGACTGGCCGCCGTGTCATCCTCTGCCCATAGACGTCACTGGATGCGGATATGAAGGGGCATGTGGTCAGCACACCGCTCTCCCGGCCGTATGTCAGTTTCCGAGACCGGAGCCGCTACTTCTCAATCAATTAGCTCCTCAGTTTGCCTCACAAGCGCTGAGTGCACCCCGCTTGCCAACAGCGCTCTGCAGACCGGATGGTCACCCATCCAAGTTGTAGCCCAGCCCGACAGCGCTTATCTTCGGTGATCTGACGGGAAACGGTGTTACCACTGCGGCAAGGCTGTTGGCACATACGGTACTGCCACATACAATAATGTATGTTGATAGATAGTTCCACTTATATCTCTCACTATAGTGCTAATCACAGACTGAATTTTCCTCACACCCACTTCCCAAAACAACTTTTCTGTGCCTTGCAGTACTATATCATATGAATCACGTCATAGTGAGTTTTCCTGCAGTTTAACTGGTTTGTCACCCGACCTGACGCCATGCGATTTTTTCCTTTGGGGCTTCATCAAGGTCCGTGTGTACGTGCCTCCGCTACTAGCAGACCTCCCTGAATTAAGAAACCGGATTGAAGCAGCTGTTGCTACAATCACTGAAGACACACGTATCAACGTTTGGGAAGAACTCGGCTATAGACTTGATATGTGCCGTGTGACAAATGGTGCTCACATTGAACATTTATAAGGTTCTTGGTAAAACTGTTTGAGTTGCTCTTTCATTTGACATATCATTTATAACTGTAAGTTTAATGTAACAAATATTACAAAACGTTAAAACCCCGATATTCATTTATAAACACTCTGTAAATCATCACAGATTTCGATAATTACGAAAGGATTCGAGAACTTACAAAATTAATAAAAGCACTGTTTTACCAACACTGAATAGCTAAACTGAAATTTGAAGAATTACGGAAAGTACAAAGCAAAATATATAATATGCTAAACAATAATACAGAATTACAGACTACTAGAAAAACAAAGTAGTACAGCCACAGATACGCTGTGTGGAACAAATCTGATAACCTACACCTGACGATGATGACAAGGATGAGGAACAGAAGTAAGAGGAGCAGAAGTATGGTAATGGTGGTAGATCTTACTTTTGTCCATCGATCAATAGGCTTTTGTCTTAATCTGAAGTGAATAATTACTATAAAATAATTACTATAAGAATTGGATTTGGGTGATCAAGAAGAACTGCAGCAGCTTTTTTCTTTCTCGAACACTTTCCGCAGCTCAGTCATTCAAAAAGTAGTATGATGTGTCACTTGCGATCTATTTCGCCTGGTAGAGAGCAAGGTACCACGGTTTGATGAAGCGCTGACCATTGCTGGGGCCTGCCTGAAGGAGGTGTCGCTTTGTTGACCCAGGCTGATTGTCTAAACACAGCGTTTCTTGTTGTCCGAGGGCGTCCACAGCGACCAGTTTGCTATCTCTCCCGGCTGTTTGCCCCAAGCTGCCAACGCTATATCCTACCGTTTAGTTAGGTCCAGTGTTCTGATTTGTCTGCAAACAGGAGGCACATATTTCTGTACACATAGCAGCTATCAAGTGGTGCTTCATTGGGAGTAAAAGCACTGAATTACGCAACACTGGTTACACATATGCCATGTCTGCAGGATACCGTCCTTTTCCATATTGCTTGATAGCTCAGCAAAATAGTACATTTTGCAGCTTAACTGTTGTTTCTGTGTATTACAGAAAATCAGTATTCATATTATAAGATCGAAATAAGATCATAAGTCACCACTCTAGCGAAATTTTTTCGGTTCTTCCTCCAGTCACTCCACCCATGATTTTCTCCAAGTAGTTCCACACTAACTAATAGTTTATGGACAGATGAAGCACATGGCGGCAGAAAGGACGTTCGATCACCAACTACCACTAACGTTACTTCGACCAATATAACAATCCTGACCCCGTAGAGAAGCGGGAACAGCCAAAGAAGAAGGAGTAGATGAATCAATTTTCTTCCCCGTCTTCGCCCTCATTTTAGTAGAACTATTCTGCACTGGTGTTCAAGTTAAATACTCGTATGATACAATGATCAACTTACCTTCTTTTATTTTCTATATAGAGTGGTGGAACAGTGGTTAAGGCGAGGAGTGGATTTGAAATCTCCGTCCGACTATCTTGATTAAGATTTCCATGGATTCTCTTAATCGCTTAGGACGATCTGAATTATGGTTACTTTCAGAAGAAAACTTTCCTTCCTCGCTCTTGTCCAGTGAGAGATTGTTCTCTGTTTCTAATGAACTCGTCATCAACGGGACGTCAAATAATAAACTTTCATTTCCTTTTTCGAAAAATTACACAGAACAAATCACGTAATTTCCTAATAGACTCGAGACTGTATGATAGCTTCTTGATTAATGAATAGCCAGACCCAGTCTTGTGAAGGGCCCCTTTTTGGCTGGTTGATCTACGCAATGCAGTAACGTGTAAATCTTTTCATTATCATCTCGTCCTTTACTTTTGCTGCTTACGCCATAAACTAGCATTCGGTGTTCGGTGTTCTGGAGTTAAGCCAAGTTTTTCGGAGAACTGGTAGCGTTTATGGATGCATCGTGAGAAACTGCAACCGCTCTCCCTCTGCGTCAATCGCTTAACAGACCGCTGGAGCTTCCCACTCGCTTGGCATTGTATGCGGACGTAGCGGCGCCCCCTGGAGTTGGTTATATCGAGCGGCGAGTCGCTGATCGAGAAGGGACGGACGCATCATAAGCGCAGGCGGCCGCAATATGGCTGACAAGGGCTCTCTAGAAGACGCGAGGGTACTCCAGCGCTCCGTAATATTTCTCCAATCTGTCCGCCGGCCACGGAGCCTGCATCTCCTCTGACCATCATCCTTGTTCGCTAGGCGGTCTCGAATTTGCTAGTGACGCTCGCCTGAATACAGCAAGCCTCTCCGCAAATGATCTTCTCACTAGGAACAGCCGAGTCTGCGATCATGCTGTCAATGAAAATCGAGTTTTTCTCCTACAGTTCTGGTTAGTGTGTATGCCTCGCTGAAGGGGGAAGGGGGGGGGGATGTATTGTAGACTAGAGTTGATTGTGGCGTGCCTCGCTGAAGAACTATTCTGCCGTTCACCTTATGTAAGAAAACCACGGATAGAGATTTCAACCATGAATTTCACAGCCAATACTTACATAAAATACGCTCCGCTCTAGCTTCGATAAAGATGGCACGCCACAGTGAACAGTACGCAATTTCTACTCATGCAGAGCCAAAGTGCTTAATTACTGGTATTATGTGAAAAGTGTGAGAAATCAGAAATGCAGCTTACACATCTTTTACACTTTCAAAAGCCATAATAGTACCAATAAATTGGGAATACCTAGACAGTGCTTAGCAAATGCTGTTCTTTTTGTGGTTAGTGGTTTTATCATCAAGTAGTTACTGAAACAGGATGTGACAGCAGTAGAAATTAATGACCGCAAGAGTCCCAAGTAACAGGCACCTACGATTCACCGTTGGATTAGCGAATCTGTAACCGTATTGCAGTTATACACATCTTTAAGATGTCAACGACATCATACCTGTTTTAGGTACCGTACATTTGATGCATTTCTTTACCATTTTGATTACGTAGTACACTCTAAAGCAAAACATGAGGCACCACGAAGGTATTATCCGAATGGGAGGAAATCGATAGCTGTGATATACATGCACAGACAAACAAATGACTACAGTCTGCCGCGCGGGGTAGCCCAGCGGACTAAGGCGCCTTGTCACGATCCGCGCCCTGCCCCCCCCCCCCCCCCCTCCCCGGTGGTTCGAGTTCTGTGATATACATGCACAGACAAACAAATGACTACAGTCTGCCGCGCGGGGTAGCCCAGCGGTCTAGGGCGCCTTGTACGGTCCGCGCCCTGCCCCCCCCCCCCCCCCCCCCCGTTGGTTCGAGTTCTCCCTCGGGCGTGGGTGTGTATTTTGCCCTTAGTGTAAGTTAAATTAAGTAGTGCGTAAGATTTGGGACCCATGACCTCAGCTGTTTGGTCCCATAAGACCTTACGACAAATAATAAAAAAAAAATACATTTTCAGAAAAGTGCTATAATTTATTCAAGAGGAGCTTCACAAATTGCGCAAGTCAATCACGCATTGGTCCACCTGTAGCCATTATGCAATCAGTTATTTGGCTTGCTTTGATTGAGAGTCGTTGGATGTCGTCCTGGGCGATACAGTGTCAAATTTTCTCCAATTGGCGCGTTAAACCGTCAAAATCCCGAGCCGGTCGGAGTGCCCTGCCCATAATGCTCCAAACTTTCTCAATTGGGGAGAGATCCGGTGATTTTCCTGGCCGAGGTATGGTTTGGCAAGCCCGAAGCCAAGCAGTAAAATCTCTCGCCGTGTGTGGGCGGACATTATCTTGATGAAATATAAGCCCAGGACGGCTTGCCACGAAAGGCAACAAAACGAGGCGTAGAATATCTTGGACGTACCGCCGTGTTGTAAGGGTGCCACGGATGTCAATCAAAGGTGTCCTGCTGTGAAAAGAAACGGCACCGCAGGCCATCAGTCCTGGCTGACGGACCGTATGGCGGGCGACAGTTGGGTTGGGATCCTGCCGCTGTCCAGGGCGTCTCCATACACGCCTTAGGCCTGGAATCTCATTAACTCTTCAGTGATGTGTCCAGCTTGGTTGTCATTCAGCTTGATTGTCATCCGTGGAAGGAAGCGTAAACGGAAGAAGCTGAGTTAAGAGCCAGTTTCATTTCATTTGTCGTTCCCTTAAATGAGGGATCCTAGTAGTGGCAGTATATATTCTGTCAATGAGGCGTAGTTAATGATCGCATTGTCGACGAAATGTTTTAAATTTAGAAATGGTTCAAATGGCTCTGAGAACTATGGGGCTTAACATCTGAGGTCATCAGTCCCCTAGATCTTAGAACTATTTAAACCTAACTAACCTAAGGACATCACACACATCCATGCCCGAGGCAGGATTCGAACATGCGACCGAAGCGGTCGCGCGGTTCCAGCCTGAAGTGCCTAGAACCGCTCGATCACACTGGCCAGCCAAATTTACAATAATAAAAAATAAACTGTTGTAGGGTATCTGAAGTACACCAGCACAAGGGAAGAGCCAGGAAAGTCCACGCATGATTATCCTAGTTCCTGATAAAACGTTCGTATCGATCAGGAAGCCTTAGTTGTATGATATTACACACAGAGCACCCTTGCGAACTCATAGATCTGCATATATACACATGTTATTGTACAGTATTTGATGGCAAAGGATAATATGTACCAATATTACCGTTCTTCTGTACTTCTACAGTCGCGTATTGAGAGAGGGAAAAAGCCATCTACATGACTCTGTACACGCCCTAATCTATCTTCTCTTATTCTCACGATCCCTACGAGAGATGTACGATGGAGGGAGCAAAATGGTTGCACAGTCTTCTTCCAATGCCGTTTCTTTATATTTATGCATCAGGATTTCGCGACAAGATCGTCGCTTTCTTCCAAAGAAATTAAATTCCCTGAGCATCACTGTTACACCTTCTGATGGGTGATACCGATCTGTTACGATCCTAGCAGCGTGTCTTTGAATTCGTTCTGTCTATTGTCATTGATAATGATTGAAAACGCTAAAACAGTACTCTAGAACTGGTCGCTGTAACTTTTTGTGTGTGATTTGGTTAACGGATGCATTGCTCTTTCCCAGATCTCCTCAAACAAATCGAGTTCTTCTATTCGCCTTCTGTAATGCTAATTTTATATGTTCGTCGCATTTCATTTCGCTTATTAGTATTGCACCTTAATAATTTAAGGATGTGGCGTACTTCAGACGCTCGCCACTAATAGTTTGATCGTATACTATCGAGTCGTTTCTCTTTGCTGTGGGAATTACCTTGTATTTACCCATTTACCGTATTCCTTTAGTTCCACTGAGCAACAAATTTTCAATCATTCAACACCATAAATTAAAACTACGCCTGACGTCACTTTGGACACGCAGCCCTGCCTCCTTAATAATCCGTTGTTCTCTCCCACGAGGCCCTTCTCACTATTTAAAGCCGAGATGCGTTTGTCCCGAAGATGTCTTTCGAAAAGCAGCCAAATTTGCGTGATTCTACGCGTACAGCCGTCGGCAGATTGAAGAGTGAGCAAGCAAGTCCCCATCTTTTACCTGGCTACGTTCAGGGAACACCTATGAGCTGTTTCCCAATGTTTTACCAACCATCCGCAGCGCGCCTTTGATAGTAATGGCAACACAGTGCACTGAGACGTCCAGGAAGCCATTATTTTCATTAACTACATCAACACTACGCTTACAGAATGAGACTGCCTTCTATCAGACAACAAAATCATGTAGTAAATTAGATAGCAAAGAATCTCATAAGAGTGACAGATTAAAATACTATTTATGAGTCGACTACACATACAGAGCGCAATGCCTATCCGTGCCAATGCATGACCTTCAATTATGCCCTCCTAAACGGATGTATTTTGTTAGGGATTCCAACAATGTGTACACCAATCTTCCTAAAGAATTTCAATCGCTTATAAAAAATTAAAAAAATGAAAAAGTCGGTTCTCACAGAGATATACTACGGGATTCATTGTAGAAGTTTTTCGTGTGTAACTCGAGATCAACATACGTGTTTTAAGAGAGATTGCACCACTTTAAGACATATCAGCTTTGTATCTTACAAGGGAACCTCCCCATCGCACCCCCCTCAGATTTAGTTATAAGTTGGCACAGTGGATAGGCCTTGAAAAACTGAACACAGATCAGTCGAGAAAACAGGAAGAAGTTGTGTGGAACTATGAAAAAAAATAAGCGAAATATACAAACTGATTAGTCCATGCGCAAGATATGCAACATCAAGGAGGACGTGAGCTTAGGAGCGCCGTGGTCCCATAGTTAGCGTGAGCCTCTGCGGAACCAGAGGTCCTTGGTTCAAGTTTTCCCTCGAGTGAGAGGTTTAATTTTTTTATTTTCAGACAATTATCAAAGTTCAGACACTCACACATAATCAACTTCGCTCTCCAAAATTCCAGGACATGTTCAGATTTGCTTGGACATATGCAGGATTTGACGGTCTACACAAGGAAAAATTTGAAAACGTTAAAAACATATGTTTTGACAGAGCACAAGGAAAACTGTGCGACTGTGAAACTGTTGCATTCATTTGTTGCAGTTTATGTGACAAACTCTTATTGTTTCATCACTTTTTTGGGAGTGATTATCACACCCACAAGAAAACCTAAATGGGGCAAGGTAGAAGAATCTTTTTACCCATTCGCCTAGTGTACAAGTTAGGTGGGTCGAAAACATATTCCTGTCATGTGACGCACATGCCGTCACCAACGTCGTATAGAATATATCAGACGTGTTTTCCTGTGGAGGAATCGGTTGACCTATGACCTTGCGATCAAATGTTTTCAGTTCCCATTGGAGCGGCACGTCCTTTCGTCTACTAATCGCACGGTTTTGCGGTGCGGTCGCAAAGCACAGACACTAAACTTATTACAGCGAACAGAGACGTCAATGAACGAACGGACGGATCATAACTTTGCGAAAATAAAGAATGTAAACTTTTCACTCGAGGGAAGAGTTGAACCAAGGACCTCTCCTTCCGCAGCTGCTCACGCTAACCACGGGACTACGGCGCTCCTGAGCTCACTCTCTCCTTAATGTTCCTATCTTTCGCATGGACTACTCAGTTTGTGTATTTTGCTTATTTTTTTCATAGTTCCACACAACTTCTTCCTGTTCTCTCGATTGATCTGTGTTCAGTTTTTCAAGGCCTATCAACTGTGTCAACTTATAACTAAATCTGACGGGGGTGCGATGTGGAGGTTCCGTTGTTAGAATAAGATTTATAGCAACCGATATATACATTTAGTTACGGAATGCGAAGAGCTATCGTTACTCACAAATCCTGAGGGCTTTATCTCTAATTTCGAAACAATGCCCTATATTGCGTAAGCATCAAAGATTTTACAAGATCGGAACATATTCTATCGGCGAAAACTTTAATTAACTACCGGAAGATGAAAAAGTCAGTATAAATTTGAAAACTGAATAAATCACTTAATAATGTAGATAGAGAGGTAGAAATTGACACACATGCTTGGAATGACATCGGGTTTTATTAGAACCTAAAAAATACAAAAGTTCAAATGTCTGACAGATGACGCTTCATCTGATCAGAATATCAATAATTAGCATAACAAAGTAAGACAAAGCAAAGATGACGTTCTTTACAGGAAATGCTCAATATGTCCACCATCATTCCTCAACAATAGCTGTAGTCGAGGAATAATGTGAACAGCACTGTAAAGCATGTCCGCAGTTATGGTGAGGCATTGGCGTCGGATGTTGTCTTTCAGCATTACTACAGATGTCGGTCGATCACGGTACACTTGCGACTTCAGGTAACCCCAAAGCCAATAATCGCGCGGACTGAGGTCTGGGGACCTGGGAGGCCAAGCATGACGAAAGTGGTGGCTGAGCACACGATCATCACCAAACGATGCGCGCAAGAGATCTTTTACGCGTCTAGCAATATGGAGTGGAGCGCCATCCTGCATAAAAATCGTACGTTCCAGCAGGTGTTTATCAGCCAGGCTGGGGATGATGCGATTCTGTAACATATCGGCGTACCTCTCACCCGTCACGGTAGCAGTTACTGGCGTTTTGCTGGACATTTTATGAACTTTGTTTTTTTTTTTTTTTTTGTTCTAATAAAACCCCATGTCATTCCAAGCATGTGTGTCAGTTTTTACCTCTCTATCTACATTATTCCGTAGTTTATTAAGTTTTCAAATTTATACTGACTTTTTGATCACCCGGTACTTACGCTAGTAACTGCTATAAGAAACACAAGAAATGCACACACACATCAACTCACTGCTTTAAAAAAAGAAGAGTACAGTATTAGCGTACAGGTATAGCATTTGTAGCGTTCTTCCGGGAAAGGAAATTTCCTCTAATACGAGCGCTGCTCACTCTTCAATTTACTTGTGGACTATACGGAGATGACAGAAACTTGACAGTTGCGGGCATAGCGAAAGAAGCGCAAAATGTGTGGAGCATGCTGGCACGCTGATTTGTGTAAAGATGTTTAAGTTCACAGGAGGCGTCAATAGGCGTTAGGCGCGGTATGACGGGCGTGTTTTGCTGCGCAGCGGGTGGCGCGTGCGGCCGAGCTCCGGCGCAGGCCCCCCCGGCCCCCCTGCCCCCCGGCCCGCGCACAGAGGCAGGGACGGTAAGGAGCTGATCCAGTGTCCCACGGTGGGCTGCGACGGCATGGGCCATGTGTCTGGCAACTACGCCACCCACAGAAGGCAAGCGCAGACTTTCAGGTATTGTGGTAGCCTGCCGCGGGCTGGCCCGCACGCCCACTGCCCGCTCCCGGTCCGCGGCAGGCTAGCATTAGTCGGTCCATGTGTTCACCTTTTTTTTCGACTTTTGACCGTATTTGATCGTATTGTGCCTTCTTTGTTTTTAGCAGTATCTTTTTGGAACCCCCCTTGACACCTGTGTTCAGTAGTGGGCGCCTGCCGCCAGCCCTGCCCGCGCCTCGCCACGCCTTGGCTCTGGGTCAGGTCCCGCTCCCCCCCCCCCCCCCCCCCCTCTGTTCTGTTGTGTTGCTTGGCAATCGTTGCGCCCTGCAGCTGCCGCCGGGCACACTGCACGGCGCGCCCCCGCCCGCCCCGACCCGCGTCTCCGACACAATATGTGTGTGTGATGTGACTGTCTGTTCGACTTTATTTTTATCGTCTGTGTTTTTCAGTTAGCAGCATCGTATTTTGCTCTTTCGTTCTTGTCGTAATCCTTATTGTTTTTCTTTAAAAATAGCTGATTGCACGTGGTATGTTTTGTAAGTGTATGAAATTGGTGTTTTCTCTGTAGGTTGTTGTTGTGGAGTTGACAGTTTACTTGCATCAAGTCTTAACGCTTGTCGGATTTCCGCAGAGTAAATTGCTCTGTGTAATGGCTCTACATACATTGTTGCGGACCTGATCGATCTTCACCTTCTCTTTTCACTCAAGAGCAAACAGTAGAACCGTAAATTATAGATGATTGTTTCACAAATACTTGATTGAATGAGCATTTGGCATGCTTAAATTTTGCTTTATGCAAATTGTCAGGGCTGAAAGAACAAGAAACACTGAAGGATTAGCGCGCGCGTCTTTTGTTAATGAAGCGTGTTGTCATGCCATCGTTAAGGAGTCTAACATGCTGTACTCCACATGTACGTCTGTTAGCGCCCGGCTGTTTGTAATTTACAGTTCCTGGACGTTAACTAAAGTGGATCGCAAAGTAAGGCCCAAACATATGCGGAATAGAATTCTCCTTTCAGTTTATGATTTACTCCGCAGCTTTTCAACTACGCTTGAAAAAATACATGATTTTTCAAAATAACAACATTCTGCACTCAGATTTCAATGGTTACTCCCATGAGTACTTTCACGAATCGTGGTACGACAAAGGGTTATACAACATAATGAGGTTTTTTTTTCATTCTCTTACCGCTATCATAGACATACGTTCAGAACAATAATGTAGCAGTAGCGTTACACCAACGATCCATCTGTTTTTTTTACTCAGGGTGTACAGTGCCTGCGGTCTCCTTAGATTTGTTTCAGTCACAGAGTAATTCACCATGTATCACAAGTTAGTAAGACATTTGTCTAAAACGTGCACAGTTTCCATTCAAACATAACTCATTCCGAAGCATTTCCACACGATGGTAATTTCAACACATACTACTGCGCGAAATTATAATACACTAACAGCCAACAATATGGAGGCTGCAAAATATCCAGCAAAAAGTTTTGCTACATGGCTGAAGCCGAAACCGTCTCACATTTCGTTACAATGGTCGTGAAAAACTGTACTGCATACGATGGAATACGTTTCAGACCCACACTTGAAACAACTTTTCTTTTTGCAGGTCATACATTCACCTGATGGAAACATATAGAAGGATGGTGCTTTATCGTTAATTAAATCCTGCATCAGAGCTAGGAGGAAAGCTATCCACTAGTTAGATGTGTAATTACTTATGTTAGCCACATTTTTGAATCAGTTATAAATAAGCGCCAGAATGAATAGAATTTCTATTTGTCGAAATACATGTCTGAATCTAAAAACCCTAAGGTGGTTCTCACAGCATGCTATTCAAGTTTCCTTCAGTCTACATAATCTGTTTACCCTCAAATCTGGTGGTGTGTTTAAAGCCAGCCCACAAATAATCTAAGGTATATGTCAAAATTCTCAACAGCTTTCTAGTCTCCAAAATTGAAATATGAAACATTACAACATTTCCCTTCCCCTTGCCCTCCGACCTCCCCTCCTGACAGTCAATTGCTCCATCCTTCACTGATTTTGAGCAGATGAATAGACGCCATTACCACACGTTCTATTCTTCGCCTAGATAACGACGTACATATGGATCTTATTTAACACAACGTGGACTCAAGAAAAGGTGCCACAAGAGTAGAGACTATCTGTTGTTGCGAACTTACATAGAACAAGGGAAAAGAGAAAAGTTCGAAAACCATAAATGTCCTTGCTTAACACAGCTTATACGATATACTCGGAATTAAAACCCAGAAAATAAAAGAAAGCATACTAGAAGAGCAAACGAGATCATGTATAGAGTACATTTTACCGTTAACCAAATAATTGAGAAACATTCTTGCATATCAAAGAAAAACTCATCTTCTGTTTACAGGCTATATGAGAGCATTCGATAAAGTTTATTATAAAAAAACTGCGAAAGGCAATAATAAAAAGCGAGCATAGGATTCGGAAATAGCAACGGATATAATTCCAAGAACAAATGTGCACTGGAAACATAATACGAAGATTCAGTTACATTAACGGCAACATTTAAAGGTTTAAAAAGAAAGGAAAAGCAGGGACCACGTGTAATTTTACAAAACAATGATTATTCCTACGCTTGTGTATGGGAATGAGGTACATGCTATAACGAAAGAGAAATAAAGAAGACCAAGGAAACCAGAAATGTGCTTATTGGAGAAGCACAGCACGATGGACAAGAATAGACGGAAAAAGACTCGTACAAATAACAAAAGAATATTACTCACCGACTTTTTATAATTCACTGTTTCTTACTAAGGGACTTTTTATAATTCACTGTTTCTTACCAATGGAACGGAAAAACGGAAAAACCAGTACGGTCAATAAGATGTCGTTACAAGCTGTACTTCCTAATACGCGTAGAAAGGGGAAGATCCTCTGAAAGCGTTTCGAAAAAAACTGAAAAGTTTTAATTTATTTTTATACTTCCCGAAGACTTTTCAAAGAAGTTCCTTACGTCAGTGATCTGTACAAAGAGACAAACGATCCAATATGTGTTTCTTCCTGGAAACAACACTTTCAATCTTTGTTCGTGGCTTTATCGCAAAATTGTTAAGAAGAATTAGACGTAACGCGTTAAAAGACTTGATACTGAATCGTAAGAACTTTTAAAAGAAAAAGGTACAATGAGAACTATGCACGAAGCTTACATGTGTTAAATGTTTCTTTCGAAACGCTCAAGAATGGCGGTAACGTATTTTCGTGTGCTCGCCACATTTACTCTTAAATCCCTCTGGTATACCTGCTACTCAACTCGGATTATCACTGAACAGCAGTAATCGAACTCTGGTTTTGGCATTATGCGAGCTAATAAAAAGGGCCTATTCAAAGCATGCATGCGATAACTATCTAGGCAAAAAATTAGTAAAAATCGTTCGACGTACTTGCTTCAGTGATTCTTGTTCAACACCCTGTTGCTTGCAATTTGTATTGTTCCTAGTTGTTGCCCATAATTCATAAACTGCCTGTTGTGTAATATTTCATATGTGAAAACATTGCAGCCCATGTCCGCGTATCTTCGATGCAGTTCCTGCAAACAGCAACATAAAAAAATGGTGCTGGTTGTTCGATACAATCCTTTATTTCGAATGCACAGATGTCACTGCATTTTGCCCGTATATGCTTTTAATCGCTATAGAAAGTCACGACTTTTCATAAATTATAATAAAAACCTAATGGATTATGACAACTATGGTCATATTAAGAGTTTTACTACCTTTTGAACAACCTCTTTAAAAGACTCATGAAATTTAAAATCTGTACGCCTTAAATGTACAAAATTTGTATATCCACTAGAACTCAGTCATTCACTCGTTGACATTCTCCTTGAACAGAAATTTCTGTAATAACTTATAAATTTTATAAATCGACTGAAATCCGCTAAAGACGTTGGCAATAATAAAAATGTTTCCTTTTCATATTGCACTATATCACATATATGGCGCCGTCATTCATTGAATTGACGTCTTGGTAACTGAAAGCGCAGTCTTGGTGCAGTACACATCCCTGCCAGAAAACCAATTACGACACTGAGTGTTAAAGCAACACGACCTGCTGTTTATCAGTGACGTCAGAGTTGTAATAAGTAACAGCCCACACATCCCCAAATATTGTACTGTTCATAAAGGGTTGAATCGCTTAGTGCTGAAATTACATGTTGCTGTCGAACAATCGCGGAGTGCAGGTGCAGTTCATATTCCAAATCATGAATACGGTGTCCTGTCTATTCCCGCCCATTATCAAGTATTCCCTGTATAACGGGTGGGGGCTCTACTTGAAGTACGTGAGTACAGCATACGCACAAATGGAATCTCAGGGCCATCAGTAGGCTAGCGTCGTCTTGTTGGAAACCAACTCCTGGACTTGAAGCTTGGAAAGATAACGTGTGGAACAGCAGAATTCCTTCGATGTACAGTAGCACAGTAGTACATGTTTTTTGATATGGAAAATCATAGACGGTATAAACTTTGATTATTTGTGAAAGATATAACACTGCTAATCCTAAATACAGTTTTTTTCCGCTAGCGACATCAGAGATTGTAACATTGCAAAGTTAGGGACAGAGACTAAGAAGGTACGTTAGGATGCAGAAACAATAGCAAGATATTTCTAGCAGAGAGTGCTATAGTGAAGCTTGGAACAAGCAACCATTAGTTTATTCTTGTCTCACTGCCGATCGTTTCTCCCTTCTAGCAAGCTTTCTGTTTCTTCCAAGACCAAATTACAATGTAAAGAAGTTTCAAGTGTCTGTGACTATGAAGCCCAAATTGTGCAAGTAACTGGCAGTTTTATATGACACTCACGTACCATTGTAGTGACGTCGGCCGAAATCTGTTAGTTGATCGCAAGCTACTTCTTCACTATATCTACACTACGACAGTCTCCGCGAGCCACCTAATGATGTGTGGAAGAAAGTACTTTACATACAGCTGCCACTTCCCTCCTTTTCCTGTTCCATCCGCGTATGGTTCGCGGGAAGAACGATTGCTGGTTCGAATCTCTCTAATTTTACCTTCATGGTCTTTTGACGATATTTACGTAGTAAGAAGCAATATATTAGTTGATTCTTCTGGAAACGTACGCTCTATATGTCCTTGAGGCATGAATGCCGCAGGGAAAGATCGTTGGAGTTACAGTATATCCACTGATATGAAGACACTACGAAAGTATGTCAAAAGGAACTGCAGCTCCTTCCTTCTTCAACGTCCATTACCCATAAGCACAGGAACTTCAGCTTTGAGACTCCTACGTCAATGTAGTTGTTAATCATATTTCCTAATTTGTTTTCAAAATGTAGGTGTAGTTCTATGCTAGATGACGATTAAGACCTGACAATTAAAACTATCCGATAACAATCGCTATTTCACCCTACCTTACTATTCTGAATGATTTACAACCATGTTTGCCGTCATACGTCTTTGAATACCTGCGAAAAATTATTTAGCCTCATTATTTTCATTATTGCAGTGGAGACGTATCTATTTCAACTTAATTTATGGAGTGAAATCTGAGATCAGAATGTTGTGAAGCTTAGTTTCCGCTCCCGCGGAAAAAGTGCGGTAGGAACCGTGGAGTACGGCCACGTACATCTCACATTTACAGGGACAGAGCTAGAATTCACCAGCGGTTATTATTGGAATAAATTATTTCTCAAGTCGATCATCTATTTTGCTCAAATCAAGATATATTTTGCAGGTGTTTGTTTCCGACATGATTACTGAAATGAATATTTTATAAATAAATAATGAAATTAATATTTATAAAGAGGTCTTCTCCGTTAACGAATGATTGCCCTTAAAACACGAATTAGCGGAAAGAAAATATCAAAACAGATTCACTGCAGACAAAACTAAAACTGGAATGGGGACTACTGATCATAACTACTCCTTCCGACTAGTCAAGCACGTTCAGCTTGTTATTCAGAAATCGAACACATGGTCATCATCAAACATACATTCCGTAAACTTGGAAAACAGAGCAGTTAGTGGCGCTATAGCCGGCACATTTCGATTCCAAATTTTAGTGCCTATGAATGATTACAGTATCCAGAAGCGCTAATAACGATTTGCGCACCATAGAAAAGAAGGTGTAATTGTGTGCAAAATGATATACTACGTTTGATGTCCTGAGCTACCTACATGATCCTGCGGCCGTTCCAGGCTGACAGTACGAGCTGTATAAAAGATTCGCGACATTGGCTGCTTGCTGTTATTGCTGTGCTGCTCACTTACGACGTAATTCTGCTTTCTGCCACAGCCTGTCCGGTTGCCCGCGTGCCGACCGGTCACAAATCCAGGCGCACTCACAAGAGCTGAAGTGCCCGACACCGGGGTGCGATGGCTCAGGTCATGCCACCGGTAACTACTCGTCGCACCGTTCGCTGTCGGGCTGCCCACGCGCCAACAAGCCCAAAAGCAAGCCGCGCGACGGTCAGGACTCCGAACCACTCAGGTGAGCACCAGAGCAGTTCTTTCACCCGCTACAACATCTTACAGGCCGAATACGGTACACTGACACATGCTTCGCATAGCCGAACGCATGAATCACAAAAACAGCCAAGTTTGCCTTATAATCTTCAAGACTTCTCCGTCCATTCAATTTCCAATTATACTGCGCAACACAATTAAAGAAATACTCTTTCGAAACCTCTTAATTGTTTCCCATTGTGACCCAGAAGTTCTAAATTTGGCTGAAAGTTGCCTACAACCTTTCTCTGCAATGGAGCAAAAGCGTGGTGCCCTGCGACGTAATCCTCGGACTCGTCGACGCTTCAGACAGCAAGGAGTCTACACACGTGAAAAAAAGGCCAGAGCTCAGAGGTTCATGTATGGTGTAAAATGGGTTAATGATGTCACATTGGCACCAAATTTTGCCAAAATTCTGCCCAATGCCACCGTGGATATGTCACACAGTGGGAAGATCGACGCATACATATCTCACCCCTCCTTTTGACACCTCCGCGATATAGGCCACAACCACGACCCCCAGCGCTGTAACCATGCGGTTTTCATATGAGTGGCCGAGGAAACCATTTACACACACAGCCGCTCAGGATAGACACGTAAAAGCCTCATGGGGTGGCATAAAGGTCGTCAGTGAAACCACCCCTTCACCTGAGGCATTGATTCCCACACATTTCGCAGCCGAAATCGACTGTTCACAGTGCGATGGACTACAGGACGACATTATTGACAATTTCAATTTTTGACACTGATGACACCTCACTGACACTTCAACCTCTTTGCAAATACATCGAACCCAATTAAGGTGCCAGCCGCGGTGGCCGAGCGGTTCTAGGCGCTACAGTCTGGCACCGCGCGACCGCTACGGTCGCAGCTTCGAATCCTGCCTCGGGCATGGATGTGTGTGATGTTCTTAGGTTAGTGAGGTTTAAGTAGTTCTAAGTTCTAGGGGACTGATGATCTCAGATGTTAAGTCCCATAGTGCTCACAGCCATTTGAACCATTTTTTTGTGAAGGACCTGGAATGCCGTGTACTCGTGTGAGGCCGTATTAGCAACACTTAGCAGAACTTAAAAGGGCCTCGTCGTGGTCTCCATTCGGCCAGCTGGTCGGTTCACGTAACACCAACATTTATGAGGCATACAGATGTGACACTGTCACGATGGAGGACTGCGTGGGCATGTCGTCGTCAAAGTTGCAGCAGAACACGTCTGATCACCACAAGGGAGGATCGCCATGTTATACACCACAAATATCATTACCACTTCCATTAGCGCTCGACATCCGAGAATAATAATGCACGCCCTGCAACATTCTGTATAATCCTGCGCCATTGGTCAGATAAGACTAGAGAATTATCGTCCCACCTGTTGGCTGCAGGTATCACCAAAGCTCAAACGGCTGCATTTGGAGTCGTGCCATGGCCAGAAAACATGAACTGTTGATGAATGCCATCGCACTTTGTTTAGCGATGAATAGCCGTTCTGCACTGCCCTATATGACCATCGTCGGCGGGTATGGCGCCGAGCTGCAGAAGCATAGCGGTGTTCTTCAGGGCGTCATGGTGTTGGGAAGTCATCGGGTATGACTTCAAATCACGTCTCGTACTGTTAGAGGCAACTCTGACGACACAACGGCACGCCACGGGTAAACTGTATCTTCATGTGTTACCTCTCATGCGACAGCATCGTTGTGCTATTTTTCAACAGGACAACGCTCGTCCACACACGGCATATGTGTCTATGAACTGTCTACATCTTATGGAGGTACCTCCATGGCCAGCATGATCCACAGATCTGACCCCGAAGTAAGATGTGTGGGACCAGCTCGGACATAAACACTGTTTCAATGCCAGTACCCAGGATATTAAGAACGAGTTACAACAGTTGTGAGCGAGCTAGTGAAAATGGCTCTAAGCACTATGGGACTTAACATCTGAGGTCATCAGTCCCCTAGACTTAGAACTACTTAAACCTAACTAACCTAAGGACATCACACACATCCATGCCCGAGGCAGGATTCGAACCTGCGACCGCAGCAGCAGCGCGGTTCCCGTCTGAAGCGCCTAGAACCGCTCGGCCACAGAAGCCGGCAGCGAGCTAGTGCGTCTCAGGAGACGATGCCAACGGTTTTATGACACCTTTACCAAACGAATCAGTGCATTCATCCAGGCCATAGGGGATGCAACGTCAGTGAGGAAACTGGGCTCATGCTGTAATGTTCTTTGGGAATTTGACTCGATTTTCAAATCGGGGCTAAAACAACACATCCCCTCTCAACCTGTGAGGGTTCATTTCGTTTCCGTCTCCCTTTTTGGATGTTTCATTTTTTTCCTCAGGTAGCGTGTGTGAGTGTGTGTGTGTGTGTGTTTTATGTTTCACTTCAAGAATTTATTTATTGTTATTGAGAAATAATCCATATAGTCGACTGCAGATAACAAATAAATTTCTAATGGACACAATTATTGACTTCTGTTATTAACCGAAAACTTACAGACAATTTTTATCATGCTAATAACTTTGTAAGGGAATGCCAGATTAATCTTACTTGCGATGTGATCCTCATAAGGCGTAATTTCCCGTAAATGCAAAGTCAGTAGGTGACATAAAATCGTCGACTCATGAAAATGTCTTCGGTTAATCGGCTATATTGGGACTATTTAAAGAGTTCTCGCCGGCCGAAGTGGCCGTGCGGTTAAAGGCGCTGCAGTCTGGAACCGCAAGACCGCTACGGTCGCAGGTTCGAATCCTGCCTCGGGCATGGATGTTTGTGATGTCCTTAGGTTAGTTAGGTTTAACTAGTTCTAAGTTCTAGGGGACTAATGACCTCAGCAGTTGAGTCCCATAGTGCTCAGAGCCATTTTTAAAGAGTTCTCGTGTGGTATCGCTCTGTTACCAAATTAATGTTCGTGTTTCTAATTATGTATTTGCAAGAACCTGCATAATACTCTCATAATTAATACGATGCAGTTTAACGAATCTGTTACTTTCTAGAATGAACTTTCACTCTACAGTGGAGTGTGCGCTAATCTAAGACTTGCTGCAGAGTGTGTGCAGGGTTGGGATTCAAAACTTGGACCTTTGCCTTTCGCGGACTAGTTCTCTGCCGATTGAGCTATCCAAGCACGACTCACGACCCACCCTGATATATTTAGTTTCACCAGTAGCTCGTGTTCTACCTTCCAAATTTCCACAAAAGCTCTCCAGCTTTCCGATCTCGATTCTGCGATGAGATGGATGTTAAGGAATATCATTCTACAATATAATGTGGAAGGAGTTGCTAACTCGGCTGAATCAGTGTCGAAACAGATTTATCGGTTTCTGCTGTATCAGTGTAGTTCAAAACCTTTTCTTTTTTTGTCTAGAACCTTACAGCTCTCTGGTGGGCGACAAGAGATTGTGACGTAACAATAAGAAGACACGACGGTTTTTTTCAGTGCCGTTGTTGTTTACTAGTTTGTTTGACTATGTGTGTGTGTGTGTGTGTGTGTGTGAGAGAGAGAGAGAGAGAGAGAGAGAGAGAGAGAGAGAGAGAGAGAGAGGTCATGTAAGTGATATGTCAAGTGATCCTTGTATTAATCGAGTGCCGCTGTGTGTCCAGTTTTAACAGAGGTCAGAGCCTACTGGAGACGACCCCTTCATGAAACAATTGAAAACGTCTGTTTTTAGGATGCCACATGGAATATAAATCAGATATCAATTACCTGCATTGGACAGGTATGCTTATTTTTAGTTACATAGGAGTTACAGTTATCGCACCTCTAACGTGGAAGCTGTGCATGAGTGAGTCTCTACCCCTAATGGCAGCTGTAGTTCTTTCTGGCCATTACCAGTCCGACTTTGGGTGAGGAGAAACTGTTTCAGGCAATGGAAACGAAATACAAAAAAGGGAAAAATCTCTTCTTTGGTTTTTCAGTGTCAGTTTTCGTTGTATGGCAGGTAGTGTGCTGCTGCTTTCTTTTCGCTCCCCCTGGAGCTGCTATCGCAGGGGTCGGAAGGACGGCGTCATGCACGCGCGAGATGCCAATTTCCTCGAGATGCGTGTAGATGCGGGCGCGGCCGAGAGGGGCGCTGCCTCTTTATCAGGCTGGACCCGCTTGTCAGCCGACCGCCCGCAGCGCCCGTTGTCCCTGCGTCAGCGCGGCCTCAAGTTCATTGTATCTGCGGCCGGCCGCACGGCTGGACAATCGCACTGAGCCTCTCTCCTCTCTGTTCTGTTCCGTGCGTATGTAAGAGTTGCGCGGCCGGCGACAGGGACAAAGGCGCGCGCCTGCCATTGTGCTAGCTACAAAGCGACTGCTTGTGTGTTGCCGCAGGTGCCCCATCCCCGGCTGCGACGGCTCCGGACACGCCACCGGCAAGTTCCTGTCGCACAGGAGGTAAGTGGTCAGCAAGAGCAGCGGCTACGTGGTAGGCTGGCAGTCTGCGGAGCAACAGCAGCCGAATCCGAGGAACCATTCCGTCCGCATAGAGGCCGTCTGGCACTTTACTTGGTAGTAAAATTAATTAGAAAGGAGGTATGAATATCACCATCCGGATCCAGATTTCCTCAGCCGTATTTCAACAAGAATAACATCCAGTAAGAGAGCATTAGGTTCTTGAATTTCCAAAGAGTAATATCAGGCTAGTCTGTTTCGAATTTACTGGTTACTTTATATTCCATCTACAGTAGTCTAACAAACAAGACCACTTTTAAGTGTATCTTCCAACCCTTTGCCTAGACTTATTTTGGACAGTACTTCTAATTTTTTTCAGATGCGTGATACAAAACTATGTGAAGGCAGATAGTCACAGAATAGCACTTTCACAATAAGCTATAATGGAGTCACAAGTCACAGAATAGCACTTTCACAATAAGCTGTAATGGAGTAACGCTGTTTTCTTCAAAACCGAGTTAAAGTTGTGTTTAATAAGCAATATTGCCGAAAGTACTGATAAATTTGTCATTGTTCTATACTTTCCATTGTAGATATACAGATATGCTGTATAGTGCAAAGCAGACTATCTAACGTCATTGCACAAATTGTGCTTCCACTTTTCTGTCTTTTTGTCGATATAATTATAGACACTTATTATTATAAAACGCTGCTAAAGCAAAACGTACTGCATACGTTCAGGATAATCGGTAACACCAACAAATTTTAAGTAATAAAAGGTAACAGACACCTTCATTCACAAGTAAATTAGAATACACTATTTAGCAGTAGCTTATTTAAGAAAATGGAATTTACCTGAATTGTGTATGAAGTAAGGGTCTTCGCATGAGTATAAAATAAACTCGACAGTGCTGAACTGACGCTTCACTAATGACCCCGTTGTTGAAGGGATTTATTCCAGTCCACCTCCATCCGGCCACGGTCATTTCCGCACTGAAATAAAAGACTAACTTATTCAGATAGAAAGGTGAACGATACTCTAAACACCAATGAACACTATTCACTACATCATCCAAAGCCATACTGTGCAATAATGTTTTATGTTGACTTCTTTTGGCTTTTCTCTTCAAATGAAAATTTACTGATCGATGTATCGCGAAACGGAACGAAACAGTGCTAGAAAATTTCTATCTCCGGGTACACGGGTAGGTGCTGCGTTTCAAATTATCATTTCCGTGTAATCTGTACTTCAGAAACCACGGAATAGACGCGTGCCCCAACAGTTTCGTACTTACATTTTTGGCGCCTTTCAAATTTAATCTGTAAATTGGCAATGGGAATAAGTGCTGCTTTATGCCTTCATACATCTTTTAGTCTCTCTTCAGTCTTAAGCATGTTTACACGAATAACACGATATAGCGAGTAAAATGCTTGCACCATCTCCTGCGAATCTTAGTGCTTCGAAATTATCCCCGCAGAATGTCGCCGTAGTGTTTTAAATGTTCCGACTGTCTACAAATTCAACAGTTCTTGCAGTATCATCCCTATGTCGAGGCGCCTTACGTTAGAGTATTGGTTGTCAATTTGGAAGTTGTCGTCCAGTTGGAGGCGTTTTCACTCCTCGAGGGGCGTTAGAAGCAAAAGAGGCGTGTTGGGGCACTACAACGACACGGGGGCTTTTTTAGATTGTCAGTCACTTCAAAAATGAGATCAGAACAACTTATCAAAAGTATAAATACCAAAATGACTTTAAATACAATTTTGTTTTGCAAGAATATTTTAACTTCCAAAAGCTGCATTGATATCGGCAGGTGTAATAAACGTCTAAGAGTCAACACGTGGGCATGAATACAAAAAGCTTCAAGAGAAATGTAGGAACCGAGTCAGCATGGGCCAGCAGCAACGGAGCGTCAATATGGAGACTGGTGAAGCTGCTTGTATGTCTTTGTATGAAGTGGTTGTATTCCGTTCAGCACAGTGAAAATATGTCGTGTATAGTCAGTGGCATAACCAGTTTTCTCTGAATAGCTGAGAAAAATAATTGCCGCCAGTATTCAAATGAGTTCTTTAAATATGAATTCCTTCCCATGCCTGCAAGTAGATAATTACTCTTGTGCCTCATTTATGAAAAGACATTTTCAAATGAAGCTATGAAGCCTCATAGACTGAGTGATCATCTTGGACAATTGTATCCTAACAAAACGATTAAGTCTCTTTTATTTTTCCAAGCTTTAAAATTACAGTTCGAGAAAAAAATAGTGTTGACAAATCACACGGATAACGTACTCTCAGCGCATATTATGGTCTCCTTGCCTCCTAAAACGCCTTTTTATTGATAGTGAAATTTGGGAAATCGCAGCTATTGGGAAAACATAATTAATGTTCATCTGTTAAAAATATCAAATTTTACAAAAATATATTGAATATTATGAAATCTACGGCCTGAATTTTAAAAAGTGCTAAAATCATTGAAAATATTTTTGGTTGTCTTTTTTGCTTTTAGTCCTCGTTTTACAGCAGTTGCTGTTATAAAAGTAATTAAGGTTATATACGACTTTTGCGACTGTAACATAGTCTTATTTAGACCAAACGCGTTTCGCTCTATTTCGAAGCATTATCAGTGGTCAGTGATTGGTAGGAATTAAAAAATCTGACTACTGAAGATACTCTGAAATAAAGCGAACGGCTAATGGTCTACATAAGGCCTTCATAATAGTCACAAAAGACAGTGTACAACCTATATTAATCGTATATTTTTCAACATGGGTAAATTTAAGTTATCTTAATAAAAAATTATTACGCACAGAATATTTCCTATTTCTCAAGGTAGGGTTTTGTTACGGCACTACTTCGTACATGGTACGGCTGGTATACAAAGTAAACACTGACTGCTTTAAAACTAGGAAGACGTGCCGACGATGGTTAGTGAGGGCGAAACGGTGATAGCGCTGGCCACCATTCCAAGGCAACAACGGTGCGCAAGTTGATAAACGTATAACCTTCATCTCATAACCTTTATCTTCATAAAATGCTTCCATTAAACCATAATCTAATATACGTTTACTTACAAAGAGAACTAATAGGTTCATCAGACCCATATCGCGTCACTTGAGTACCACTACCTATCGTAATGCCTGTTGCGTGTTCCAAATTATATTACTGATTATAACTGAATAATGCAGAACTTGCTCCCCAGTTTCCTTTTTTTATATATAAGTACTAGCTGAGCATCCAGCGTTGCCTAGGTGCATTTACTCCATTCTTCTGTTAATCCATCTCCTCCTTCCCCTTCTCTCCATCACCTAGTCCCCCCTCCCCCTAACCAATATTTCTCTATCTCCTTCTACCCTACTCCATGTCCATCTACTAATACCCCTCTTTCTGTCCATTTGCTCCTCCTCCTCCTCCTCCTCCTCCTCCTCCTTTTCTTCCTCCTCGTCCTCCTCTCTATGTCCGACATTTCCATCCCCCTCTAAGTACATCTCCTCATTACCCCTCTAATTTCACCTCCTCACCCCCTCCTCTAAGTCAAGCTCCTCTTCTCTCCTCCCTCTGACCACCTTCTCCTTCCCCTCTCTTTGTCAGTCTCCTCATTCCCCTCTCTCTGTCCATCTCCTCCTCCTCTCTATCCGTCCATCTCATGCTCTTCCCTTCCTCTCTACGTTTCCTCTGCCCCTGTCTCTGTCTCGGTTCACCTCCTCCCCTCAACTGTATCCATCTCCTCCTAACCCTCTTTCTGTCCACTCCTCGTACCCACCTTCTCTCACCATCAGCAAGTTATCACATCCACCCCAATAGCAGGCTGATGGTTCTTACCACACCAGTATTTCTTTACAAATAGTAAGTAATATGTGTACAGTGTCTGGGTGAAAATTGATCCAGGAGCGTACGTGGACCCTTCTACCCATAGATTTGGCAGAGTATGCACATGTCACGTATCTTTCACAGATATTTAGCTCACGCACACATATTTGTACACATATTTCACCTGTATCTGTAGTGAATTTCGCCCCGCAGTTTCGTTTTCGCGCAGCTCAAACCTTAAGACGGCTTATCTTTTGAAATATGTGTCACATCGTGATATATGTTTGAAGCTACATTCACTTTTATGTGTGAATATTGTCTGAGAAGTGCGTTACGAATAGATTTAGTAAAAAAGCAGTAATAAATTTAAACATGATGCTGCAGTTTTCCAGGCATCTCAGTGTTTACGATGTCATATCTCTTGAACTACGTGTTGTACAATAATATAATTTTGCAGCTACATTCAGTGGTATATGTGAATATTGTCTGCAAAATGTGGCGTGGACACAATTGGTAGTATAGAAGTAATCAATTAAAACTTCATACCTAATGTGGCAGTTTTCCGCATGAAGAGCGAAAACGTAGTACGCTAAAACTTTTTTTTCTTTCATCATTTTGTGGGGGTTGTCAGAGCAAAAAAGATTTGTAAAGGTTTGAAATTGTGTAAACTTCCCTAAAAGTCAGTAAGTGCTCTCATTCTCAAACAATGGATGAATAAAGTCTGGTTTTCACGCACGTCTTTTTCACCTCCACCCCCATTCTTTGATACGTGCGTGTACTTAACATGACCCTCCTCCAGGGCAATATTCACACATGGAACATTCACCCATGTGCTGATCAGAGGCGTAGCATATCAAGAGAGCTAGTCAGGATACCTACGGACATGCTTCGTTCTGCGATGTGCATAATGCAATCCTGCGATTTCAGACTCATCTGGACACAGATAGACGCCATATTGAGCCCCTTTCGTGTCAGTAATGGTACCGGTATGTAATGGTATGACGTACCGTAGCAGCGTAGTGTTTCATTTGTACCGATTCTGCATTATTTCTCTTCCCCATGTCACTGACAGTTATGCAATCCAGTTTGGTACTCGTACGGTAGTTAGTTTTCGTGTTGTAACGTGTTAAATAGGGAAAGTTTAATTATAACCACATGGTACGTTTGGTTTCACAAGATACCGCGGACATTTCATCATTTAATGGGACGTTTTCATTTTATGTTCCCATCACCCTGCTTCATACTTACGCCCACATTAAATCAGCGTATTCTTCTGTCAAAAACATGAAACACAGCAAAATAAAACTAGCATACTTGCTTACAAGCAGCGAAGTGTACAATACGGATATCGAACTTGCGAACTTGGTGAAAACTGCGATGCAGATGAGTCGAAACCAAGCATTTCCACGTCACTTTTGCGATAAATGTTGCATGACCGTCAAATTTTTACCTGACCCCCACTTTTCATATCATGCATTTTTTCTGAAATCTTGTATACCGATTTATCGTTGCAGTACATCTTCTTTCAAATAAAAGCATGAAAATTAATTACGAACGAAGAGATTCTCAAGCACATTACAATTGCTGTTTAGAACAATGTGACTAATTTAGCATGACTGTGGCCTGTTCCATCCTCTATTCTTGATCAAGCTCAGCTAGAAGAGAAAAGAAATGGAATTCAAATCGATACTGAGACGTCGTAATCATGCTCAAGTTCAGATTCGAAAGCAGGGTCGTCAATGAAGAACAAAACTTGTCACTGAATGCACGTCTGTTATGAACGCCAACGTACTGGCAGAAAGTAACTGACCTCCCGGATGGAGTGTGCTGCTGTTTATACGCATATCGAATATTGGAGAATACACAAACATTACTGCATTTGCCAGAAGATTAGTCATTGAACTTTTTCCTTTCTCGCCTCGGTACACACGCTGTCTTAACAGTCGACATTCATTGGCCTTAGCTGGTAGACACATAAACCAATTTTGCAAAGCTTTGGTAACGATCTAGGTAATATTTTTTGGAGTAACATCTCTCTTAAGGGGAAAATGTCGAACTAGTGTCTTTAGTTTGAACTCTGAAAAGTGTAAGGAAAAATAACACAAAATATCGGCCTGTGTATCTTAAAAAAATGTAAACCGAGGTAACATGTACTACTCGATATGATACGCTGTAATGAATCTGGTAATATGACGGTTGCTCCAGCTTTATAGGGAGCAAAACTAATAATATGAAATCCGCACCAGTTCAGTACAGTCGTCGTCTAGCTAGCTCCTGACAAGCAAT
Source organism: Schistocerca piceifrons (assembly GCF_021461385.2). Classification (NCBI taxonomy): domain Eukaryota; kingdom Metazoa; phylum Arthropoda; class Insecta; order Orthoptera; family Acrididae; genus Schistocerca; species Schistocerca piceifrons. The sequence goes on along the minus strand of NC_060138.1, from coordinate 158,044,214 downwards.
CCTTTACGGCGACATCAGCTTAGTATTTCGAAAGTGATAAGATACTGTGTTGGAATTGTCGGGGGTACTGTCTGAACAGCTCGAATACATCGAATTAAGCCTTCAGGTTTACTTCATTCAACTTTTGGAAGAAAGGATATACATGACAGTTGCCACTCAGTCAACAGGCACTACAGTTGTTTTATTTTTGAGATAACACATAGATAGCCGCACGCGTTAGCACTCCACTTCCTGGTTACGGGGAGGCGTGCCGGCTCCAGATGTGAGCCACAGGGCTGATTAACGACTCAGGCCAGTGTGCTGGCCAGCCTATGTATTGCTTTTAGGCACTTTTCCACATCCAACTACGTTTTAGACCGGGTTTATACCCATGTCCCGCCTCAGTTACACGTTTCGCAAACACTTCACAAGCGCTCTAACATTTTCACGTAGGTTAACACAAGACGCACACAGATGGGGTACACAAATTACATCTCTGGTGGGTAAGGGGTGGCGAATGGAAGGACATCCAGCAACCCTCTACCAAAAACATTGCAAAATCCAAATTAACATATTTGACCCCGCACAGAACGGGACAGGAATAGGAAAAAGGAGGAGTTGCATATTTTGGGAAAGTAATGATTTTTTTTTTCAGACTTGATATAGAATAAATAGTCTCAGATATACGATTATAGCCTACCTACCGTCAGGAGGATAGTATTTCATGAAGAGAACAGCAAGAATAATATACTTGACGGCAAGGCATTTTTTAAAACAAAAAATGTTTATCCCCTGGAAGAAACATACCGTTAAGGGGAAAAAAGTCAGTACTATGCGGTCTGAAATTTGAATGAAGTGGATCATCGTGATAGTTTTCCGGTAATTATTGCCTTCAGTGCGTGACTGCCAGCGTACTACGTTTGTGGCACAGATGTAATTAGTTTAGATACTTCCATTTAATATTGTAGTTTTATGTACAATCTTAGTATACCATTTCACGCACATCGATAGAGATAAATAAAATTAATGTTCAAAGCAAGAGTTAACTGACTGCTGCTTTATTTGCACTTTATGTTTGCATGTTTACTACCATAACCTTTCAACAACATACTCCACGATGCGCGTAGCTTTTTACAGCTATCTTGGAAATATATTGTAGACGGTATCTAAAATGTAATGGCACTAATGACATAGTTAAATACTCTTAATTATTATAGAAGAAGACAGACTAGCTGAACTAAGTTTGGTAAAGCTTCCTGTCATTGTTTTCCGTGCTATTAACAATTAGTGTCTTAGAGACAAATACAACACCCACTGAAATAAGTTATTAACACCCTTGGAAGTACTTCTTCATTCGTCGTTCTGTCAGTCTACTTCAATTTCAAAATTTTTCTCCGTGACCACATTTCGAAACTATCCAACCAGTTTTCCTCTTTCATTTTTGTTGTCCATGATTCGCTGCTATACAATAATACGTTCTCTGCGAAGCACTCAGGGAATGTCTTTCTTAATTCTATGGGAATTCTTTTTGCTATCAACTAACCTTTTAACTCGTTAAAAGTCTTTTATTAACAAATATTCTATTTTTTTCTTCATTAACTTCAATTTTCTGTGATCAAAATTCCTAAGTATCTAAAAGACATTACTTCTTACAAGGTCTTTCCTTCCAATGATATTTTGATGAAATTTTCCTGTTTGTTGATTATCAATTTTTGTTTTTGCTGTATTTACCCTCATTTCACACTCTTTTCCCACTTTTACGATTATCTCCGTCATAAATTGTTCTTTTTCAGACTTACCCAACACAACTTAGTCAACTGCATACTTAATTGTCTTTATCCTCTCTCGACCTCCTATTATGCCGTCTGGATTTTCTACTATTTTGTCTTTTAGTTTCTTAGCATAAATAATGAGAATCGCCGGTGACAAGAAACAACATTGCCTAACACTCACTTGTTTCCTCATCGCCAGTCATTATTAGATTTTCTATCTTGTGTAGTCCATTTATCAGTCTTCTCACCTTCTAGTCTACACCAATATCCTTTAAGGTCTTCAGAGGTATGCTCCATTCCATTCTATTCTATTCAACGCCTTTTACCAGTCAACAAAACAATTGTACGTATTCATGTTAACTTCTAGCATTCTGAGTTCTATCAGCCTGAAACATACCTTTTCTGAATCCAAACTGATCCTCTCCCATGGTTTCCTCTATTTTTATCTAATCTTCTGAACAAGAGACATGGTCTTCGTAATTTGACATATTTTAAATTAAGTGTCCTGTAGTGGTTTAATAAGTTTCGTCCAGATATTACTGTATTTCTCATGGTCTTTGGGGTTTAGATGTTATTTTATCACAGTCACTGCTTTCCTATTTCTAGGATCCTTAATGTTTCTCTTCACTTGACATCTCATATCGGTCCACAGTCCATTCTGTCATACTCCAATTCTTAATCTAATCTTAGTCGTGTGTGATCCGCTTGTGTGTCAAACATACTCCTTTCACACTTGTTTGATCTCTTCTATGCACGCTGTTTGCTGACTTTCCTTGCATCTTTGTTTGTTAAATACCGACCTGTTGTCTACACTGCTTCTAATTTACTTTACATTTACAGCTTCTCAACTTCATCACACTGAATTATCGTCTTCTTCCTATCTAGCTTTATCATTTAATCTTCCTAGCTCATTATTCAGTTTTCTACAATATTACTTACCACTTCTATAGCATGTTCATTCTTCCATTTTCTATGTTCATTCCTTTCCCTCCTTTTCTACTCCAGCCTTTTCTTCTAAAGTTTTCAGAATTTTATTTTTAATAATGTTCCTCTTCAACAGCTTGAGAGCAGGTCTTAAATCCTTCAGTGTTAAATTTAACCACTTATGAGTTTTTTTTCCACTTACGAGGTTGTTTTTTTAATATGCTTCTGCTTTGTTAAACGTCTGCCGCCAGAAAGTTATGAGCTGTACCAGCCTCTGCTCAAGGGACGTTTATCGTCATTTTGAAACTGTTTATGAATCTGAAACTTCCTGGCAGATTAAAACTGTGTGCCCGACCGAGACTCGAACTCGGGACCTTTGCCTTTCGCGGGCAAGTGCTCTACCAACTGAGCTACCGAAGCACGACTCACGTCCGGTACTCACAGCTTTACTTCTGCCAGTACCCCGTCTCCTACCTTCCAAACTTTACAGAAGCTCTCCTGCGAACCTTGCAGAACTAGCACTCCTGAAAGAAAGGATATTGCGGAGACATGGCTTAGCCACAGCCTGGGGGATGTTTCCAGAATGAGATTTTCACTCTGCAGCGGAGTGTGCGCTGATATGAAACTTCCTGGCAGATTAAAACTGTGTGCCCGACCGAGACTCGAACTCGGGACCTTTGCCTTTCGCGGGCAAGTGCTCTACCAACTGAGCTACCGAAGCACGACTCACGTCCGGTACTCACAGCTTTACTTCTGCCAGTACCCCGTCTCCTACCTTCCAAACTTTACAGAAGCTCTCCTGCGAACCTTGCAGAACTAGCACTCCTGAAAGAAAGGATATTGCGGAGACATGGCTTAGCCACAGCCTGGGGGATGTTTCCAGAATGAGATTTTCACTCTGCAGCGGAGTGTGCGCTGATATGGTAGAGCACTTGCCCGCGAAAGGCAAAGGTCCCGAGTTCGAGTATCGGTCGGGCACACAGTTTTAATCTGCCAGGAAGTTTCATATCAGCGCACACTCCGCTGCAGAGTGAAAATCTCATTCTGTTTATGAATCTGTTACTGGTTTTAGTAAAATGTAACACGAATACAGAACTGTTACAGGAGGTATCCATGCATGCAGTCTTCGATAGTGGTTGTTAAAACAAGTCTTTGTAGTCCAGAGATCAGAGCAATCACAGAAGGCTTCTGGCTTTTCACTCCTGTTGCTTCATTTCCCAAATCCATATTCTTCAATTACATTATTCTATTTACCTTTCGCTACTACCCATTAGTCTCGTATCATTATAATCTTTACCCGACCCTTACTACTTTCTTCAGATTTCCGGTATTTGCTCATGTGTTTCATTTTTTTCTCTTCCTCTGTATTATATTTTTGCATGTAACCTTGAATGATCAAAATATCCACAGGGACGATCAGCATCTTCATTTCTATTACACTTCATCCAACAGTTTAACTTTCGTTATGTTCTCAATCAAATATATTAACCCAACACAATTTGTTTTCTCTCTCCTCTTTGAATGTTACTTTATAGTTTTCATGTTCAAGTTCTCCTTCCCAATGCGTGTTATACCTCTTCATTTCTCTTATTACAGTTTCGTCGTTATTATATTCCATGTTCAAGTTCTCGATCCAGATTTTTTCTCTACTTAGTATTATCTAAAACGCAATACTGATATTCGTAACGAATACTCGCCCAAAGATCCAAATGTCCTATATTATTCCACAATTCTTCTTCTCAAGACCTACCATGCTTGTGAGTCTTCCAGTGTAACAAATTCTCCATGTTGTGCTAAATCATCTGCATGACTTAACCAACATAACGAACTCTTGATACCGAACACAGAAAAACCCGTAACTAAATTAAACGAAACACGCAACATGTAACTGCGACTGAAAACAATAAACACGATTTACGATAACATTTGAACACGAAATACACATGTAAAAAATACCTCAGTTGTCAAAAACATTTGTTAAAAATTTGTTATCTGTCATTTTCCCTGACGAAGGAGCGACAGCAAGAAGACACATTCAGATTGTTCGTGAACCTTAAAGTGCCAAACTAAGTTTTCTAAGATCGAATTTGCACAACTGAGAATTTGAGAAATACGGTTTTACTGCTACTAAGAGAATGAAATAATGAAACTGGACTTCCTGAAACCTAAGATAATTTTGCTAATGACGAAGCACATAAGAAGTAAGTTAAGTGTGTGCTATTGAAAATACTACATGTGGTAACACAATATATGAGCTATGGCATGGGCAATATTGTAAATGACAACTGCTACTTCTAAACCATTTGGTTTCATAGTAATTAAATTTGTAATCAAATACCATTTTTTTACAAGTTAACTCTTGTTATTACTTTGTAGAAGCGAGCGCAAGTGATTCTTGATGCATGAATTGGGGCGATAAAACAGGGTGGCAACCCTCGTACTAGAGTTTAACAAATAGTTCTCTGTGTTATTTTACTATTAAAGCTATATTTCACGATCAGTTCTGTAAACTGAACAGTAACTCAAAGATCTTCAGTGGCTGGAAATCAGCATTGTTATGCGAGACTGGACTTCTAGCCGAATACTTTACAGCAGCTCCATAGTGCATCTTAAATTGCCTAATCAGAAAACGTGGATTCTGTCTGTTTCAGTGGCATCATATCTTCGTCCACTCGACAGCAGGCAGATCTGAGAAAAAAACATTCCTATAAACGGTACACCGAAAAGGTGTCACCATAGAAAAGCAACTGAACCAAAGTTACCCGTTTTGCTAACTGACACGATCAGCAAATTGCTGAGCAGCTGAACGCAACAATAACGAGAAGCTGGTGTCAATGACATACGGGTGACAAGTAAGAAAGAAACACTTGCGCTCGATTTCGGCGTGCTGATGCGCGCCTGCAGACGCCATATGAGAGGCCGGGCGTCCCAGAAGAGAGACAGGGAGAAAGAGAGAGAGTGAGAGAGGAAAGAGGAGTGAGAAAATGTGAGAGAATGAATGGGAGGGGGAGGGAGGTGGGGATGTTGGTGTTGAGGAGGGACGCCGGCCGGCCGGTCGTCCGTTGCAGGATGTCGGGCTGTCCGATCGCGAAAAGCAACAAGCTGCTGGGCAGCCGCAGCTCGGCGGCGAAGCTCTCCGGCGGCTCCGGTCCCGGCAGCGGCGCCTGCGCCGCGCCTACCCCTCTGACTGCACTGTGCTGCCCGACGGGCCCCCCGACAGGGCCGGGCGCGGCGGACGGCAGCTGTGGGGTAGGCGCCGCTGCAGGGGCCGCTGCCGCCGGGGACTGGCTCGCCCAGCAGCCCGTGCCGTGGTGCTGAGGAGAGCCGCCGCGCCGAGGAAGCTCTCTTGAGGGACACCGGCCGGCCGTCTGTTGCAGCGCGTCGGGCTGCCCCATCGCCAACCGCAACAAGCTGCGCGTGCTCGAGTCTTCGTCCTCGTCGTCTGCAGCGGTGGCCGGCGTCTGCGGCGGAGGCGGCGGGGCGGCGGCGGCAGACCAACACAAGGCGGCAGCAGCCGCGGCGGCTGCCGCTGCTGCCGCAGCCGCCGCTGCCGCCGCCGCTGTCAAGTTCGAGGGCAGTGGTTCGTCCTCTTGCCCGGCCCCCGCCTACGACGGTCCCGGTCACACCGACGGTTCCTCCTTCCTCGCGCACCATCGAGCCACGCTGTCCAGCTGCCCCCTGACTGTTGCCGCCCCCGGAACGGGCACCCATCACCCGCCACCCCCCGTTCCAGCCCCGGGGACTGCGGCCGCTGCAGCAGCTGCTGCTGCAGTTGCCGCAGCCGCCGTTGCAGGACCACCGGCGCTCGTCAAGAAGGCACACAAGTTCACCGAGGAGCTGTACTCCAAGGCGCCTGCAGGTGGGACTGCCGTCTGCACATTCCTACTGTTGCATCATTTTCCTACATTTCGTCCCCCTCACTTCAGTCTTTCCCTCAGAGACGAAAGTATATTTATGTTGCATCTTAGATTTGTATCTTCATTTTGGTTCTGTTAGCAGACACTCATTTTAAATTTCACCATCTTTAAAAATGTAAAATCCAGGTAACAGAACGTTCCAAACCCATTATTTTATGCTAATTCTACGACAATAGTACAGTTGTGGGGTCACTGTTTTTATTGGCATCGATATTAGACCTATCATGGCCGTGCGGAGTGGCCGCGCGGTTTGAGGCGCAACGTCACGGATTGCGCAGTCCTTCCGCCGGAGGTTAGAGTCCTCTCTCGAACATGGGTGTGTGTGTTGTTCTTAGCATAAGTTAGTTTAAGTAGTGTGTAAGTCTAGGGACCGACGACCTCAGCAGTTTGGTCCCTTAGGAATTCACACGCATTTAGATCTGTCATGAATGCAGAGCTGTAATTATTAAAAATATAAAATGCTATATGAAACAGTATAATAGCCCGTAGAATAAGAATGTATTTTATATTGTTAAAGGGAAATAAAAATTTTAATGGAACAATGGTGACAGATTTAGCCACGTGTGGTATTCTCCATATAAAGTTTCAGAACAATACAAGATTAAGAACAAAAATCTAAGTATTTAAAATATCTAAGAGCAAAGGAAATTGGGATCAGTAACTAAATTTCAAGAAATCGCGAGAACAATTAAGAAATTGGGTAACTGACCGGCAGCAGTCCGTGAAGAAGTCAAAAGACTCACTCATAGAAGATATGAATGTATCAGACGTATAATGAGAAAGCAAAGTTTATCCAAAGTGCGATACAATGAGATTCAGGAAAGTCTATATAAACGAAAGACATTGAGGTAAAGATAAAAATGTCGTTTGTTTAATCTACTCGGATGCATATTCTGCCCGTCTCTCTGTGGCACTATGTGTTGTCGCGTGGGTAGTAGATACTCAGTGGATACTCCTAAATGAGACTGTTTCTTGGATTGTGCGATAGTGCTTCAGTTGCGCCGGTAGATGACTCCCTAAATATCGATCACATCAGTATCTACCGTGTCACAGTTTGGCATGCTGTCATCTCGTGTCTGATGCATCAACACAAAACGAAATGTATTCGCAGTTGTGAATATGGGACCACCTGCAGCTATATAATGGAATGACAATAATGAAATTTTGTGCCGGACTGGGACTCGAACCTGGATTTTCCGCTTTAAGTAAGCGATCGCCTTTAAGTGCTTCCGCTATCCAATCCAAGGTCACACGCAAACTTTCATATACCGTCGTCCATGTGTCGTACCACAGCCCATTAATTTTTTCCCGTACAGGGGAGACGTCACAACACAGGCACTGCAATTTCGTACTCGTTTTCGCGTCAACAAATCAGTCCATAGCTATTTTATATTCCGCGTAATCGCAGCTGTTGAAGGCATGATAGGAAGATCTCGGCTTATCAGCTGTGAGCAGAGTTGTTCTTAACATCGTACCTGTCACAGTTGCCCGGATGGATAACGCCAATCCTACCAAATTTAGTTGTGCATTGAAACGACAAGATTTGAATCTAAACATGAGACATCAAATTACCGTTCGTCGACAATAGAACTGTCTACTGATGGTTTTAGTAAATGTACTGAATATATCATACTAAACCCTTAGAATCAAAGCTCCTCTATAAAATAATATGTACGAGTGATTCTGTGATAATGTTACAGACTTTCAAGGACTATGGAGAAGGGTAAATGTGTCATTCTGAGGTACGGGACTCTGGTCTGGAAACGACCGACTCAAAATTATAAATGAAAATCTTTCTGGTACCTCAGACAGGGAAATAAATGTAACAGTGTGGTTGTTGCTAAGAGTGTAGGTTAGGTGACTTTCAGAGGTGGCAGTAAGGGCCAAAACAAGAAAAACATTCCCAGTAAGAATGGGCTCTAAAATGCGTACCTTAAGAGCTGTGAGCGTTTTTTCAGCAGAAGAGATGTTTCACAGTAGCGAAGATGAACAAACGTTCATAGCCGTTAACTCACCACCCAAACAGGACTCGTAAGGATCGTAAGGAGTGTCATCCTCTACAGATAGGTGTCACTGGATGCGGATATGGAGGGGCATGTGTTCAGACAGAACACCACTCCCGGCTGTTGTCATTTTTCGTGACCAGAGCCGCTACTTCTCAGTCAAGTAACTCCTCAATTGGCCTCACAAGGTCTGAGAGGACCCCGTCTGCCAACAGCGCTCGGCAGACCTGGGCTTTGACCCATCTAAGTGTTAAAAATGGTTCAAATGGCTCTGAGCACTATGGGACTTAACATCTGAGGTCATCAGTCCCCTAGAACTTAGAACTACTTAAACCTAACTAACCGAATGACATCACACACATCCATGCCCGAGGCAGGATTCGAACCTTCGACCGGAGCAGTCGCGCGGTCCCGGACTGAAGCGCCTAGAACAGCTCGGCCACCGCGGCCGGCTTTCTAAGTGTTAGCCAAGCCCAACAGTGCTTAACGTTGATGATCTCATAGGAACTTGTGTTACCACTGCAGTAACGCATTTGGCTCATAGCTATTAAAGTACGCATTTTAGAGCCCATGTTTACTAGACATATTTCTTGTTTTGATCCATACTACCACCTATGAAAGTTGCTTACATTCGTAGTGACAACGTTACTGGTACATGCGTTCCACAACCAGATGTACCAGAACGATTTCCTCTTACAACTTTCGACTCGATCATTTCCGGACCATAGTTCCTTTCCTCAAATTGATACATTTAATCTTCTCCACCTTCCCAGAAAATTTGTAACATGATGGAATCATCCCCTATACACGTCACATATCAATTTTTTTTTTCACGAACTCGTTCAAAATCAGTTCATTTAAATATTCTCAGCTGACATATTTCGGCCCCTCACGTCTGCCTGTTGCACTATATTCTTTTGCCACGAGATCTCCTGCAAGGAAAGTCATACTATACCATTCCATGAAGTTTCGGGATTGCAGTCGGATGACGTCAACATCTGCCACGATTTAGGCTGACAACCCTCCAACCATCTTAAGGTGAGTATTTTATACTGGAGATTACTCTTTCTTTGTGGACGATGTTGTCCGAAGGCTGATCGTCTGTGACGATTTGTATTTCTGTAAGGAATGGTATGGTAAAAGGTTTTCACATGTTATTTATTGCGTCACTCAGCTAGGGTTTGGGCGCTCAAATAGTCTTGAACCTGCTGTCATCTGTTCTGTTTCCTCCTGTTGGACGGCTATGTGGGGTTAGTAACTAACCTAAGTCGTGGTAAGTTAGGGTTACTGAGGTTCGAACACTATTGACCTTGGTATCTGAGCCTTGGTACGGGCTCAGCACTACCTGGGAATTCAGTTTATTGTACTATCACTCGAAGGGTGTCTAGTTTGGCGAGTGTCCTTGTAACCTTGACTTGTACCTTCTCGGGGTTCATGGCGAACTTCACAGTTTCTCACTCACCAGTGAGCTCCTGTGATTCAACGTAATCATAGATTATGGTGCACTTGTAGATTCTTATAGCCTGACTCACAAGTTGATCCCTCGCGACGTTGAACCGTGTAGAGAAGAGGGGGTTCGACCATAGCATGGTTAAGTTAGAGCTTCGTGAATGAGTTTAAGTTTTTGCTCTTCAGGGATGGGATTAGGGTACCCATTATCCTTCGTCCCGCTGTCTTCTTCTCTCGTACGTGCGTTGTATAGAGCAGTTTTCTGTCGAGATGGACTCCAAAGTATTTTACCGTGGGCGACCAAGGGAATTGGTTGGTCTGCGTAACGGAGTGTGTTGTTGACAACAGGCTTCCTCCTAGTGAGAATGAATGCCTTCCTCTTGGTCTCATTAACTTTGATTTTATTTTCATGCGCCCACTGTTCCATGACATCTTGTTGTCTCTGCATTCTTTCTATGATTCGGTAGAGCTACTTTCCAGTTAGCATGAATATTGTGTCGTCAGCAAATAAGCTGATGGAGACTAGCGGCACTGTTGAAACGCCGTTTATATAAACATTGATAAACAGAGGCGATAAGACTGAGCCTTTGGCGATTCCCACGGCGACCGGCCTTGCTGCTGAGTCTTGGTCGTCTATACGAACTTAGAGGCTACTTACTTGTCGGAAGCTGTTGATGATCTTGATGTAGTGGTCTATTGTGGCGTAAGTTGACTGTTGAGTTCTAACGCCATACCTTATCATAGTCCACAAATATTCCGATGGTTGATTTTTTTTTTTAAATTGAAATTGTCCTGTACCATTTCGGTGATTCGTAGTAACTGCAACTGTGTCAGTAAGTTCTCTTGAAACCCTAACTGCTCGGGACTTACGACATCGTTAGTGATGTCATCCTGAATTCGCCTACCTCTTGATTATCCAGCTTGTCAGTCTATAATTTTCTGGTTGGGAAAGGTTTTTTCCTGGCTTGGGTTCGGGTGCTATTATGAACACTCTACAGGGCTCAGGGAAGTATCCCAGCATCAAGCAACTGTTCATAATCATTCTGAGTAATATTACTGGCTTTCGTGGTAAGTTCTTGAGGTCCACGTTGCTTATGCGGTCTTTGTCTGGTGAGCTGAACTTGGTATTTTTGATGGAGTGATAAGTTGGGGGACTAACTGTGTGGCAGAGTATTGTGTTTTGCTTCCCATTCGATCTTGATGTCGGTTTCAGTATGGTGTAGATGGTTGTCGTCCACCAGAGTTGGGAGCGTTGACATTCCGTTTTGGTATGTTTCAGCTTATAGGCCTACCTGGCTGAGCGCGTCATAAAGGAGCCCGTCCAGGACACGAATCGTCCTTTTCTGAGGTCGCCTCTGTCTGATATTGTTAGCTATCTGCCACTAGTCTTTTGTCCATGGCAGAAAGTCTGCCATCCAATCCTCCCACGACACTTGCTTTCACTCTTTTACCCTCTTCTCGAGTTCACATGTTAATCTGTGGGACAATCTTCTGTCATCTAGATTGCGGAAAGGAACCAATTGTTTGCGGCTTCTGTTCCACTGTTTTCAGTGCTTAGAATATAAGGGGAAACTCGTCGAAATTCACGTCCGAGAGGAGGTTCCGCGTTGTTGCTTTTTGTATTTTCCCTGTTAATTTACTTCGTCAGTGTCTCGACAGCTACGGCACCATACTTGAGGACTCAGGTTCCGACCATGGCTAACGATAGCCCTGTTACGGCCACTCATGAAGCATTAGCATTGACATGACCACTCGATGGGTGTCGATCATCGTAAAACATCAATGTTGATTCCTAATGTAGTTAGTAGTTATGTTACCTCTTGCCTGCAACCTGAACTTCCACCGTCAAGAGGATAGGTATGGGACTTCAAGCCCTACCATCACACCTTCAACATGCACTCCAGTGATGTCTTTGGAATGACATCATTGTAAAATGGAGCAGTTTTACAATCCACCAAGACAGCGAGACCATCAACCACCAGTGACACTGTATTAAAACCTCCACAAAAAAAGAGTAATCTCCAGCGTAAGACGTTCACCTGGAGACGGCTGAATCGTTGTCAGCTGAAATATTGTAGCAGGGTATCGACGTCATCCGGCTGTAGTCTCCAAACTTTCTGGAACACAAATACACTGGGAAAACTTCAAGAATCACAAAAGGAGATTTCCAGTTCATCAGATACAAAATTCAGCAAGTTGTTGTGCTTAAAAAATAGTACCACAAATGGGAGTCGAATTCTCATTACCGGAAGCATGAAATGTATGTGAAGGACACAGTGGTTGCCACTATTTGTTTTACAGGAACTATACGGTTGTTTTAATGACACATTGGCCTTTCCTAATTGTAGTCTGAGATTGAGGCATGGTATTGGAAACTCAAAATCTCTTACTCTATACAATACATTCAAAGAGAGAAAAATTCAGAGTACCACTGGTACTGGTACTCCATAGCATGTGTCACACTGGTCAAAATTTCAAGAAACAACTCATACTACTAGACACAAGAATGCTGTAGAAAATCAAATATTTTTGTAGACTAAACAGTATTAGTTAGGTTTTGAATACAAATTCCAGTTTGAGTACCATAATAAACAGATTTCTGAAATAATGCTCAGGTGGCTGTAATGTTAATAGTGTTTTCAATAGATGTAAAATGTTCCACACTTGTACTGGTAACTATTTCTGTAGGGTTAAATTCTCACATTTTTAAGTAGTTTGAACAAATAAGGTTTTACAAACTTTCTCACTGGAAATTACTTATGTTAATTAAAAAAGCTGAACTGTGCTTTAGTCTGCTCTCAGCGAGTGACATTAACCATTCTGTTAACCTAAGCTGTTTGAAAATATTTACATATTTTTAACAACAAACTACAGCCTCAAGTTTTATCCACAATCCCTTCCAGGAATATAATAGCAAAAACACTACTTTTGTTAGTATTTATTGCTTTAAGTACTTGTACAGATCCGATTTTTCATTGAAATTCAGAGGCAACCACACACTAGCTTCATTCAGAAGACTCAATTATTTAGTGTTGTTAATTAAACTTCCTGGCAGATTAAAACTGTGTGCCAGACCGAGACTTGAACTCCGGACCATTACCTTTCGCGGGCAAGTGCTCCACTACTTGCCCACGAAAGGCAAAGGTCCCAAGTTCGAGTCTCAGTCTGGCACACAGTTTTAATCTGCGAGGAAGTTTCATATCAGCGCACTCTGCTGCAGAGTGAAAATTTCATTCTAGTGTTGTTAATGTTATTAATATTTCATCTTTACAAATACAAAAGTTTAAGATACTGTTAACAACCACTTTTTCAAACTTTAGGATATATTTAAAAGATCTAAAATAAATAAAAGTAATTTGAAGACTTATGAGGTTCTTTGTTGATTGTCAGATAAACTTTATGTAATGTCTGCTTTACTTCTGCTTTCCTTTCATTAACTTATTTCATTTTTATACAGATATTCAGTATTTTAACAATCCAACATGTGGAAGGCAGCACACTTCTAATGCAGCATCGTTTAATATTGGAAGTGAGTGTCATAAAAATTGTTACATTTTGTCACTTAAAAAAATTAAGCATGTACAGTGCAAAGGTACCTGTATGAATGTTATTCAATGATTTGCAAAATTAATCAACAGCCACATGATTTTAACAACTTGAGACAGTGTTCTTCGCTTGTTTGACACAGTTAAGATAAATAGGGAAATTGGTCTTGAATTATAAATACATAATTACTGAAAAGAAATCAAGGAATATATAGTTTGTTCACATTAAACAATGTATAGTATGTAACACACTATTGCCTGTTACAGTATAATGCCATCACATAAAGTATGACATAATAAGGACCCCAACTTTTAAAAACTTTAATAAATGTGTCATCCATCAGCAATGGACAGCATGCTGACTTTACTTTCAGAATTCTGCATAACTGAAGAACAAATGTGTTTCCACTAACTTAAGGACTATGGTATTATTACATTAAATATCTTTGTACAATTCATAGTGCCTTCTACTCTAAATGTTTCACAAAGCCCTATATTTTGAGTTTTTCAGTTTCATAATTGTAAAACTGAACACCAGTATCATTTTTTAGACTCAATTAAATTTGAAAACTTTCATACCTTACTAGAGCATACGGTGAGGTTCAGTTTCATAACAATACATATCAGAACATGACCAAAACCTACATCTCTGTTCATTACAACAATCTGATCCACCAAATTATGTTTTGTGTACTTATGACAAGCTACAAATGCCAGCTACTTTTCACTTATCTTTCCTTGTGTTCCATTAGGTGTACTCATATAGATCAGACAACAGAACACTGGTAGTAAAATCTTGTAAGCTTGGTTGACGTTGTTTCTAAACAATAATCCTCTCATAATAGTTATTTCAATTTTACTGTTCAGCACAGTGGAAAACCTCCCTCCAAAATCAACACCATCTGTGGCTAAACTACTCTTATCAGTACCATGTGTCTGGATGCTGTTCTTGAAGGTTTGCAGAATTCCAGAAGGTAGGAGAGCAGAAATGGCACTCGAGATTTACATCACACTCTGAGATGGACCTAAATGGCTTTCCCAAAAAAGTCTGATACCTCAATTCAGAGCATGACCTGGAGAACAGTCCAGAAATGAGTTACAAATTAGCTGAAAGGGTACAAGGTGGTTGCTATTTCATTCCTTTAAAAGCAACAAAAAAACTTAACATTTTGTGTGACTTGTTGACAGAATAAAGTAAAGCACTATCTATCACAAAATCCTGCGAAAGAATTCGTGGTCATACACCAAAACTGAACTTCATAATTTTTGTATACTGGTATTCTAGATTACATAATTGCAGGTTTTAATTTAAAGTAAGTTTTTGGTGCCTTGTAAATTCTTGTTTTTTCTTATGCATGTTCAGTAGACAAACAGTTTGTAAATGACGTATTAAATTTTGTTCTTTTGGATCACCATCTTAAATGATAATCCAGAAGCAATTTTTATTATATACTGTAGAACAGTCTTTCAATTTATTATTTTGCTTGGTGGCTTTGAACATAGTCAGACATCTAATAATTCTTAAATATTATTTGATTATTTTAAGTTACTGCATAATTTTTAGGTATTAGAAGCAGATAGCATGGTTAGTTCTCATCTCTAGTGCAATTATTCATCGAAAATATTTTATTTACATTAATGTTATTTAATAGTTCTTTACACAGTTCTTGAATCCAGTGCATTTATGTTATAATACCTAGTAAGGAGTAGTTTATATTTGTCAAGGAAGACTGTATAAAAATTAGTGTAAAATACATGGAATCTGCTGACACTTCAAATGTACACAACATGCCCTGGTAATTATTTGTAGTTACTGATATTTTTCACATATATTTCATATATGTCTGTGATACCAAGACTTAATGCCTCAAATCATAATTTTACACATACCCTCTCCACAACTATAATCTAGTGTAAGAAAATAACCAATAGATAGAAAAAAATCCAAGTTTCACCACATGCTTAATTTTCCTTTCAATAGTAAATTCTAAGATTGAAACCAGGTTAAATGGTGTAGCAGTCATCAAACTGAATCATATTCTGAAGGAATGAAGTTCAAATCTATCTGGACATCCAAATTAAGGTTTTCTTTGATTTCTCTAAATTGATTATGGTAAATGCTGGGAATTTTCCTTGCCATTATTGATTCCTTCCCTCTGTTTGCTCAATCTGAGACTGACCCTCCTCTCAGTAGTAATCTATAGAATGTTTTCTTCCTAAGAAACATAATAGAATTTTATACATAACAACAAATGTCTATATGTGTTTTTCTACATAAGCCTTTTCAATTGAAGGTCTTCAAATCTGCATAGTATCTCATCTCCCACAATATCTTTCCCCCAGATTCATGTATGCAAATGTTGCAGCTCTTATTACAATGGCACAGTTTTATAGTGCACAGTATACAGGCACTATGAGATTATAATAAGTATATAATAGTTGTGGTGTCACCAGCAGACACCACACTTGCTAGAGGGTAGCCTTTAAATCGGCCGCAGTCTGTTAGAATACGTCGGACCCACGAGTTGCCACTATCGGTGATTGTAGACCGAGTGCCGCCACACGGAAGGTCTAGTCTAGAGAGACTCCCTAGCACTCACCCCAGTTGTACAGCCGACTTTGCTAGCACTGGTTCACTGTCTACATACGCTCTCATTTGCAGAGACGACAGTTTAGCACAGCCTTCAGCTACTTCATTTGCTACGACCTAGCAAGGCGCCATATTCAGTTATAATTACTTCAAGAATGTATTCTGAACAGATAATATTGTGACTCATGTACCATCAAGAGCAACGTTCATCATTAATGGATTAGAGTTAAGTATCAAACTAATTACGTCCGCTTTCTGAATTCTCATTCCTTGTCATGTTCCAGACCTCACGTCAGTATAGTTCTTCCCTCCTCACACCAGCCTGCTTGAGCTAAAATTTGTGCATTTCGGCCTCCACTCGCAACACGGTGTTGGCTCTTCTGCTAACACAAAAACAGTAATAATAAATAGATTCCAAATGGTTGTAATAGAAACAACAACTAAAGTGTCAATGGAAAACAAATTGCTCAGAGTAACAGAAGTATGTTTCTTTTTGTCTGTGACAAATGCAACATAAACTGGTAACAAAATATAGGGTGTTTCAGAAAGGACTTTACAACTTAGAATGAACATTTCTTGGACAAAATTACCTTTTCTTATGAGTCAACTTTTCACTTAAGTGGCAAGGTTCACACACATAATTGTACGATTTGGGGCAGTGAAAATGCACATCAAACATTGCAACATGTTCACGATAGATCAAAACTGAACGGTTTTTGTGGATTGAGCAAGAACAAAGTTTTTGGCCCCTTTTTTTCCATGAGAGAACATCAACAGGATAATATACCTGGATATTTTACAACTATTTTTGATACCACAGATCGATGAGGATGACCAAGAAAAAGATGGTACACCACCCCACTACCTGGCTGACATTCAAGATTTTCTGAGTGACCGCTTTCCAGGTCAATGGACTGCCCATGATGCACTAATTGCATGGCTCCATGTACCAAAGACCTGACAATGCTTCATTTTTTTTTTTTAATGGGGATTCATCAAGGATAAAGTGTTTGTACCTCCTGTACAAACTGGCTGGCTTCTTTATCTGAACTTAGAGCAAGAATTTACGCCACTACTGGGCAAGTTACACCTGCAATGCTACAGCAAGTTTGGGAATAAACTGACTTCCGATAGGACGTTTGCAGGGTAAGCAACAGAAGCCACATAGAACATCTTTAGTTTAAGGTAAAAAACCTTGATGTGTTTCCCTACAAAATAACACTAAACTCAGCTTTATACCTTCTTTCAATAAATTTATATGAATTTTTAAAGTTGTATAGTCATTTTTGAAACACCCTGTAAAATGTACAGACACAAAAAGAATATCTGAGGAATGGTAAATGCATTTTTTTGCACTGCAGGAAATTATCCATATGCATTTTCAACGACTGCTGAACATATGATGACCATATGTTGCCATTGTTAAAAGTCAAAAGACAAAGCTAATCTGTTTTACAAAAACTTAACTTACCATAGTGCCTTTTATTCTTACACTTAGCTTCACTGTTCAAAGTAAGGAGTGGAACTGATGTTGTGCACTCATTCATCTGGATAGTAGCAAAGAAAGAAAACAAGTAACCACAAATATGAGATAAGTTTATCATGAAGCTACAATCCACAGAAATTCATGGATAGCGACTCATGAGGAGTTGTGAGGATTCTGAGAAGAAACATTAGGTTCTTTAAAATGTAATAGTTATATAATATGATTGTTATGTTACATGTATTTAATGAAAGAACTTCAGAACTAAACGCAGGACTGGACTGAAAATCAGTCACGGTTAGGGTGGATGATGGGGTCATGGAGTGGGGAGAGGAAGATTCAACATGAGGGGCACATGGGATCAAGCTGGGACAGAGCAAACAGGTGTTCACAGAACATGTTAGGGGACTGCTAACGTTCATGTTGAGTATAAAATGGAGAATACAGAGGTAAGCCGAAAGATCCAGATTAGGACAAAGAAACAGTGAAATGTTGTAATGAGCAACTTAGAAAGGAGCAAAAGGGTAATAGGTGCCATCAGAGGTTGATATGGAAGCAGGACAGTTGACTGGGTTGCCAACAGAAGGAAAAGAGACAGTAGCCATTTTCTACATTGGCTCTCAACAATTCCTGTCTCTTAACAACGTTATGTTCTTGTCACTCTCTATGCCATCTCCACCAACACCAATGCCAATATCCACACTGCCCAGGGCACTGCCTCCATCAGACATTGCCTTGCGTAATGCTTACTCGTAATCCATACCCTCCTCCCTGTTAACTGTAGCCACCTACATCCTCTTCCACAACTACTTCTTCACTATTTGATGAGCAGTGATATATCACCATATACATATTTTGTCTTGCTTTTCCAATATAATAATGATATTAACAACAAAATTATGCAGCTAAAGGCAATTGGTAAAGAAATGGTAGATAGTATGAACTGAAACATGGTATCAAATACAACAAAGAATGGCTGCCATATCACATAAGATGTACATAAAAATGGAACAAATGGAACAAATAAGAAACTGGAAAGCATACTAATGTATGAAAATCATACTTCAACAAGAAGATTCAAAAATGAAAATTGGCAATTTCAATACTGTAATCAAAATGTACACATACACTCACAGCCTTTCACAAGAGGTGGGCTCGGATTTTGAGTAGAGAGATTTTATTTGCCACAGAATTCTCATACACTTCTGAGATATAATAAGCTTTTTGTGTTATCAATAAAATTTATTTCTTGTGTCGTAACACAGCTCCAAGCTGACCAACTTATGTGTATATAAAATGGCAATTTTAGAATCTAGTCCCTGCCCCTGGATAAATTTTTGTGTATGTCAATGCATATACTGAAAGCATGAAGTGCAGCAGTGGCAACAGTTATGCAGTACTGCACAAGATAGGACCAGCAGTTCATGAAGATATATCTTCTTCTAAGGAGAGGCAACAAAGGGATACCGATATGCCTTAAAATATTAAAGGGAGAGGAACAGAGGATAAATTTGGGACATGGGAGCCAGAAATGTTGGAGGTGAAAAGTTGAGTATGTATCAAGGAGTCAAGTCTAGAAGATATGACATCGGACATAAAATGAAAATGCAGAAGGCTGTTAAAACACTGTGAGTAATACAAATGGGAAGTAGCAATTAAAGCTGATACCTGCAGAGAGATATAGTAGTATGAATGAGATCAAAGCATTTATCAACCAGTTTTTGATGATTCAGATCACTGTTACAACTATCAATGTTGGAAAAGTAGGAAGGAGGTGGTTGGAGGGGGAAGGAGGTGGGGAGGGGGGAGGGGGGGGGAGGGGAGGGGAGTATAGAGGGAAAAATCCACATTTGCATTGCAAGGATGCAAAACATGATGTTGGGATGCTGTGAACATATTCTATGATTTATTTTTACTGAAAATTTCAAGGGTCATATTATTGTGGACTGCCAGTCAGTACGTACTAAGTGAACTGAAAGATAATAGTACCTTTCATGTTTCCTCTTTTTATATGTCTTATCAGAAATGAGAAACAATTCTTTAATTAAAAGTAAATGTTTAATACAGCATGTTTTAAACTGAACTAATCCCATAGACAGATAAAACAGCATCAGAATTCACACTCAATGCTTTCTCAGAAAATTATTTTAAACAGCTGCAAAAACATATTTGATCTCTTAGCAACAAATAATTCCAATCAAATAAGAAGCATCATAATGGATACAGGGATTAGTGACCATAAGGTGGTTGTAGCTAGACTGAATACAGTAATATCAAAACAAATCAAATAAATGCAAAATACAAATATTAAAAAGGACAAATAAAAATTTGCTTGACACCTTCCTCACAGATAGTCCCCATTCCTTCTAATCTGACTATGTAAGTGTAGAATAGATGTGGCTTCAATTCAAAGAAACAGTATTGACAGCAGTTGAAAGATATAACCAAATAAATTAATAAGAGATGGTACTGATCCCCAATAGTAGACAAAACAAGTCAGAACACTACTGCAGAAACAAGAAACAAACATGCCAAATTTAAAAGAATGCAAAATCTCTAAGATGGGTGAAGTTTTACAGAAGCTCAAAAATTGTCACAAACTTCAATGTCTGGCTCAAAACCTGGTAGAAAACCCAAAGATATTCTGGTCGCATCTAAAAGGAAGACACAGTCAACGCTTTCATTACACAATAATAATGGTGATGTTATTGATGACAGCACCATTAAAGCAGAGTTATTAAACACAGTTTTCTGACATTACTTCACAAAAGAAGACAAAGTAAATGTTCCAGAATTTGAATCGAGATCAATTGGCAACATGAGTAACTTAGAAGTAGATATCCCTGGTGTAGTGAAGCAGCTTAATACACTTAACAAAGGCAAGGCATCCGATCCAGATTGTATATCAGTCAGGTTCCTTTCAGAGCATGCTGATACAATAGCTCCATACTTAGCAATCATGTACAACCACTCACTTGTAGAAAGATCTGTACCCAGAGACTGGAAAGTTTCCTAAGTCACATCAATACCCAAAAAAGGAAATAGGGGTAATCCACTGCTTTACAGATCCATATCACTAAAATGGATTTGCAGTAGGATTTTTGAACATATACTGTGCTCGAACATTATGAATCATCTCAAAGAAAACAATTTATTGACAAATAGCCAACACCAATACAGAAAATATCATTCTCATGGGGCACAACTAGCTCTTTATTCTTATGAAGTAATGAGTTCTATCAACAGGGTATGTCAAATTGATTCCATATTCTTAGATTTCCAAAAGGTTTTTGAGACTGTTCCTCACATTTGACATTTAATTAAATTGTGTGCCTATGGAGTGTCATCTCAGCTGTGTGACTAGGTGCATGATTTCCTATCAGAAAGGTCACAGTTTGTAATAATTGATGGAAAGTCATTGAATGAAATGAAAGTAATATCTTTCATTCCCCAAAGAAGTATTATATGACCTCTGTTGTTCATAACCTACATTAACGATTTAGGGCACAATCTGAACAGCCCTCTTAGATTGTTTGCAGATGTTGCTGTCATTTACCATCATATTATGTCATCATCATCAGATGATCAAACCGAATTGCAAAATGATTTAGACAAGACATCTGTATGGTGCAAATAGTGGCAATTGACTCTGAACCATGAAATGTGTGAAGTCATCTGCATACGCACTAAAAATAATCTGCTAAATTTCAGTTACACGATAAATCACACAAAGCTAAAGGCTGTAAGCTCAATTAAATATTCAATACAAATAAACTGAGATGATGACATAGATACTGTTATCGTGAAAGCAAACCGAAGTCTGATTTATTGGCTGAACACTTAAAAAATGTAACACTAAAGAGATTGCTTACAGTAAGCTTGTCCACCCTCTTCTGGAATGCTGCTATGCGGTGTGGGACCCGCATCAGATAGGACTGATGGTGGACATATAAAAAGTTCAAAGAAGTGTAGCTAGTTTTGTGTTATCATGAAATAGGGGAGAGTGCCATGGATATGATACAAATTGGGTTGGCAGTCATTAAAACAAAGGCATTTTTCAGTATGGCAAGACCTTCTCATGGAATTTCACTCACCAGCTTTCTCCTCAGATGTGTAAACATTTTGTTGGCACCCACCTACGTAGGATGAACTGACCATTATAGTAACATAAGAGAAATCCGAACTCCCATGGAAAAATTTAAACTTTTTTTTTTCATATGCTGTTTGAGAGTGGAATGATGGAGGATTAGCTTACAGTGGTTGTTGACAATGGACACAAAAAAGAATATTTGATGAACTGAAAGTGCAGTTTTGTATGCTCAAAAGGAATTTAATGAAGAATCCAAACAGTGACAAAATGCCAAAGTAAGCATTAATGGTAAATGTAAGTAAACAAAAACCAGATGGCAAAGGCAAGTTCCTTAAGAATGATTCAAGGAAAAGTGACATTCGAAATTATTCTAAACAAAAGGGTCCTTAGATGAAGCACTGCAGAAAGTGGGTTTCTGATCAGAAACATCACAAACCAGGAATATCATGCAGCTGCTAGTGCTGTGCTGATTTTTGTCTGTGAAGAGGTATATTTAGCGTTCTGGTGGGTGTACAATGGAGTTACAAGCCATGTGACTAATGGTTTGACTTTCAGAAATGGCACAGTCCATGTGGTGTAAAGACAGAGGAAAAGAGACTCTAATGGCAATGGGAAAAGGCAGTATTTGGTCATCATCTCTGACTGATGGACAGGATATGATGCTTTTGGATGTGTGGTATGTTCCACAGCTATCTAGAAACTTGCTTTCAGTATTAGCTGCTCAGGACCAGGATATTAACAGTGAATTTATGTCATAAACAACAGAGTGTTGGCTTAAAATTGATAATAAAGTAGTGTTGTGTGAAACCTGGGAGCTCTTTAGAACATTGTACAAGGCAGACATTCAACCAACTTTGCACAAAGAAATTACTGTAGTAAATGCCACTGAAAAGACTTCATTATTGCAGCGTACCATAAAAGATGGAGACATGAGGATAAACACCATGTCGACAGAACATTAGAAAGGGAATTAGAAATATGTGTTTCCCAGGAAAAGGCATTTTGTGAGCTACACATTTGTGACAAAGCAAATCGCTTGCCATTTTGTCAGAGAGAAAAGACAACCAACCCACGTGAACTGATGTCAGCTGATGTCTGTGGATCTTTTAATTAATCTTTCCTGAAAAAGAGATATTGTTCTGTTCAAAGACATCTATACAAAATTTCAGTATTGCTATATCATAAGGCAAAACTCTGAAGTTGAGGATGCTTTGAAATATGTTCTTCAACATTCAAAGATATTGGGTCATGCACTCAAAGTGCTGCTAAGCGACAATGGTGGGGAATTCGACAGTAAGGAAGTTAAGGACATACTGCATGCAGAAGGTGTTACTCAGAGGCTGACATCACCCATCACCCAACACACCACAGCAAAATGGCGGAAGTGAGCGTGAGAGGCGAACTATAGTTGAAATGGCAAGAAACTTAAAGTACTCAGATGAAGAAGCTAATTTCCGACCACACATATGGGCAGAACTGGTTGGAGCATCACTGTACATTCTAAATCAAATTGCAAAATCATCTGTGGACAAAATCAGGCATTTTGAGTTGTGGTTAGATAAGAAGCTTAGAATAAAACATCTGTTTATAATAGACTCTACATGCTATATCCACATACCAGTTAAAGAAAGATAGGAAATGGATAAAAAAGCTGTCAAAGGTTATCTCATGGGGTATGAGGGAGATGAACATTACAGAATTTGGTTGAGAGAAGAAAATAAAGCCATTCTTAGCAAAGATGTAATGGTCCATGAAAGGCCTGCAAGAACGCACTGAGCAAAGTAATCAGTGAACATATGCAGCTCAAGAAGAAGGTGAGGCAAACTCCAACAGTGCTGATACAAGAGAAGAGGAACATACATCATCAACAGCTGTGAAATTACTCAACATTAATGAAACTTAAATGGCTAAATAACTTTGTAATGATAACTGAAGAAATGATTAATGACACAAATGAAGTGCCAAAATCTTATGAAGAAGCCATAAATAATACACAACATTTTCACTAGATGCAAGCAATGAAAATGAAATGAAGTCACTACAAGAAAATCAGACTTGGGAATTGACTAATCTACCAAAAGGAGCACTAACTACACCTTGTAAGTGTGTTTTTTATGTCAAGACTAATTGTATTAGGAGCATTGAGAAATATAAAGCAAGACTTGTTGCCAAAGGATCTAATCAACGCTATGGTGTAGACCATAGTGAAACCTTCAGTTCGGTAGCTAAGCTGACCACAATTTCTTTAATGTCCTTTAATGTCACATGTTCCTTCAGCTGAGAAGATGCATCTCACACAGTTTGATGTCTCCACAGCATTCTTGTATGGAGAAACAGAAGAAGTAATACATATGCAACAGGCAGAAGGGTACAGTGATGGCAGAGAGAAAATTTGCAACTAGGGCAAAGTTTGTATGGACTTAAGCAGGCTCCAAGATGTTAGAGTAAACATTCTGGAGCATTTCTTTTGTCAGCAGATTTCAAGACAAGTACATATCAGACAAGAATGTGGCAAAAAACTGTTAGTCGTTCTTTATGTAAATGATGGGCTAGCTATGGTGAGTGATCAACAAGATACCAGCAAAGTTGTTGATGAATTGAAGGCTGTATTAAAGATCACTGTGAAACCAGCATTGTATTTCTTCAGACTTGAGATAAAATGCTTTGATGATGGTGATAAGCCAGCACGCCTATGCAAATAAGACTCTGGAACATTTCAGTTTTCAAGAGTGCAAACCTATCTCAACACCCATTATAAAGGAACCAAATACATTGCACGCAGAAAGTAAGAATACAGAGAAGTGCAACTTTCCCTATCAATTAGCAGTTGGAGCACTGATGTAGCTGATGCTTGAAGAAGACCTGACCTCATTTACAGTGTGAGCTTCCTGTCTCAAACTCTTGACTCGGCATCACAGAAGATGTAGTAAGACCAAAGCGAATACTCCAGTATGTACCAGGTACATGCGACCTAGGCATACTCTATTGTCCAAACTTATGCAGTGGCAGACTTTGGATGGTTGAAATCTGACGTGGTTACCACACATGCAAGTGGAGCTATCTCTTGGCTCAGCCAATGACAGGCAAATGACTGCCACATCTACAACAGAAGCTAAGCTGGTAGCTGCAATAGGAGATAATTTATCTGCATAGACTTTTCAGAGGAGTGAGAAAGCTGATGGAAGTTCCAATCCTTGAGGCTGACAACCAGGCAACAGTGTAAGTTGACAAAATCCTAGTTCCATCACTGCACAAAACATGTGAAGACAAAGTATTTATTCATCTGAGAAAAGGTATTGGAAGGTTAGTTAGGCATTCAGCATATTTCAACTGAGGATCAGTTAGCAGATATGTTGATGAAGCCCCTGGAAAAACCAAGACTGTTACTTCTATATCATAAAATGGGTCCTTCATGTTGACATGTTTCTCATTTCTTCCTTTTTCTCTTAATTAAATAAGGGAAAGTGTTGCAGTTATATATGTCCATGTTTTATTAAATATCAAACAATGTTGGCAGCACTTCTGCTGAAGAGCCTTTGGAGAGTCAAGAATTGTAACTGTGTTGTTTCTATAAATATGTCTCTGTGCAGTATGAAATAAATGAAATGTTCAGATCCGTAGTTAAAGGCTTCAACCCAGAACAAGTAAATGTGACACTACATTTCTTGGTTCATTTTGGATTCCGTACTCTTGTTACCTATTCACTCATATGCATGAAGTATTTCATATCCCATTTCATATTCACAATATCCTCAGTAAACAAAAATTTCATTATCTATCACTATTCAGATCCTCTGTACACCTCACCCAATTTAAAAACATCAACATTTTGATGTTTTCTACAGCAGATCTCTTTCTAGGCACACTTGCCTCAGCCACATAGTTGTTATAGTTTACACTGACAGAGCTTCCTTAGTATCACTCTTTTGATCTAGTCTTGGACTTTTTCTTAACCATCAACATCCATTTACTACAGCTTTCACACACCGGTTTATATTCCCTTTTTTAATATATATGTGATGTGCCTACTCCTCATTTGACCACACCTAAGTTCACTACTTCAAATGCCTCCTTCTTCTGTATTTTTCCTTCTTCAGTTATTTTTTCTTTTCTTTTACTTTTAGAACTGCCTATCCACTGATATTAATTTTAAGCTCAATACCATTTTCAGTACTCACACTATCTTATCTCCAATTTTAATTTGTGTTCTTGTTAACTGCACTAAACATTTCATCATTTATCTTTTCCTTTCTTTTCTTTCTCCTCTTCGTTTTAAGGTTGGGGAAACTTGGTCCTGAAACCTCAAGGCACAGAATTTGTTTTGCAGCACTCAGGTCAAGCCTTGCCCAGTTTCAGTTTTGAAGAATGCACCAGGATGTCTATAAATGATTGAGTAAGAAGATACAATCCAAATACAAAATCTACAATATAATTCCAGTTCTCAAGTCACAAGAGATGATAATTATTTAGGCAAAACTTCTGAAGTTTCACTACATGATTAAACCGATATTAAACACATCTATGATAAAGAACAGAAACAAATAACAGACCTTGTATGAGAGTCAGTACAAAAAATTGCTATGATATAATCAAAAATATTTACAGGCTAGTCAGTTTGCTGATAGAAAGACCATAAATATTGGTAATAATACAACTGAAATTGCTGATAAATTTGTGCGCATCTGTTAGTTGAAAATATAAATCAGGAGAGCCAGAATAGGAATCAACATTAAATTTCTTAGTTGTCAGAAGTATTAAGAATACACACCATGTGTACTGCCAGCTCTAACCTTTGAAAGTGAGAAATTGACCTGAAATAAGTATACTGTCTAAAACTTGAGATCGCCAATGGGCACTGGAAGAAAGAACGTTAGAAACAATAAGATGCAGGAAAATGAATGGTGGAGTGAGGAAAATTTCTGGAGTTCAGAATGTTGTACTGACCATTATGGATCTAAAATTCAGTTGACCTAAGCATATGTATAAAGCCAAACGAAGTGATGGCATTTTCAGCTAAGGTCTTCATGACTATGACCTATTATTTTAAATTTATTCTACAGCAGGTGTGGCTCGTGGTTTCCATACTGGGGAAGGCTGTGATACTAATCTAGACCTCGGGTTATGCTGCAGATCAGACTGTAAGCACAACCAAGATTTCAGGAGAGGGTGGGGCAATAACACACTCTAGCCAAATGTTTGCAACCAATATCACACTCTAGCCAAATGTTTACATAATAGATCTTCTTCTCATTTCATAATCAACTATTAGATAACATCAAAAGCTAACTGCAAGATAAAATCTATATTTAGCTTATTTATCCCGCAATGTCACATTTCCCAATTTACCACAACAAATTGCACTAAAAGACACATTTTGGAGAGATCTTTAATATGGTGTATGTTAGCTTCGCTGCATGCTTAATGGTTTTTGTATTTTCATTTCTAAACTTCAAATGTTTAGTATTTTGTGTGCTCAGATTGCTGCATTTATGAGTTCGTATGATGACACAGTGATGTTTCAATGATGTCTTGGATCCTGTGCTGTGATTGGTTGACATGAGCAAGCCAAACAAACTCGATGGTAATTTACACACTGCATTTGTCACACTTATACTTGTGTATTAGTTGACAAAGCATACACAATCACTCAAGTGGATTGTACATTGCTTTGTCAAAACTGCATGTATACCCTTGCCAGGATTTACACAGTTATTGTTATCGATTCATGTTTAGATTGGTCTGGGCGCATCAAGTTACTTTACTTTCATCCTAACCATGTGTTCTGAAATTTTACCTGATAAATTGCACACTGAACTCATATTGCGTCATTTTCAAACTCATTGTATGCTGCTGTTATTCACAAGAACGTAAAACTCGCTAAACCTATGAGTAATACACTCACAAAAAGAAACTTGCTAGTAACACATGTTACCCACAGTCAGCAAGCAGGGACATATTTTGCGCCCTTTTTCCTCTAATCATTCATGAAGCTTTCACTGAGGCAATATCTATGTTACCATACTCTAACACACTCTAGTGAGACATTTGCAAACTTAGTCCAATGGTGGATAAAATAACCAACGGCAGAAAGAAAAAAAGTATCTAAAACACTATAAAAACAATAATACTAAATGTTGCTTGATGACACAATTAAGCTTAATAGAGGTATACACAGACAGGGATTTGATAATGAAGTTTCTGCAACTCTGTTCATTCCCTTTTGATGCAAGTATTGGAATGTGAAAACTGTGTGCTGGTTGGTAGGACACCATAAGGCTGAAATACCAGAACCTTCAGGACACCCATTAAGAATTGTACTCAGAGGAAGCCACATGCCCCAAACCTCTGCTACACAGAGCTAAGCAGCATTTCAAGGCACAGCTACTACCTGTTCAGAAAATATCACTTGATATCATATATCAACAGTTCCGAAAATGTTAACCACCATTAATTAAATCCATGTGAGAAATATGCGAAATGCATTCTGATAATTTAAATTCTGTAATATGTTACTGAGAAATTTTTTAGCATATATTTTGGGGTGGTTTCATCTCAGAGCCTTTTATTACAAGTCGCACGTGTTCTACCGATTATGTATAATGGAACATAGTGTAAAAAAAAAAAAAAAAAAAAAAAAAAAAAAAAAAAAAAAAAAAAAAAAAGAGAGACATTAAAAACAATCCAGTGCATCTGTAGTAAATGAAATCCCTTACAAACAAATAAAAATTTAAAAGTAAGAAGGGTGAAATACAAACAAGATATATGTATTATTGCAATTTCTTGGTGGTTTATTTTCAGAAATCTTCATTAATTTCAAAAACAGTAATATACTAAATCATAACAGACAGGAACAAACATGGAGTAAGTAGGGTCATTATACTTCAATGCCAACACATAAGCACAAGGCATTAAATAAGACTAAATCAACGAGCAGGGAAAACATCTTTTGGTAGACCAAGAAAGAGGTACAGAGCTCAAATAATAACTAATCACAGACAATACATGCACTGAATAAAAAGTCCTAATAGGCATGTGCCTAACACTTGAAAAAAGAAGAAGTTTTAAATAAAATTAAAAAATATTGTATTAAACACAGAAAAAATGAAATTGGAAAAATATGAACAGTGTTCATTCTGAAAACAGATTTTATGCTAATTTTTCACTACATAAACAGTGCTACAACAGGCTGAGTGTGGAAATAGTGTGGGATTCGTACCAGAATTGTCTACTAAACTGAGTAGAAAGTAATATATGGCAGTATGTTGCATTGGTTATACTGATGTATTGGAATGACATAAGGAATTCACACAAGTCTTCACAAAATGTGTTTTGAATTTGGACAGACATTTCCAATTAGTCAGATATTCCTTCCTTTAAGTCATCAGGTTTATTCTTTAATTTTCCCCTGACCACATTTCACTTTCATACAATTAAATGGTCAAAATTTTATTTAGCTTGTTCATTCACTTCAACAGTAGCAAACATTCCTCCACTACAAGAAAATCTTAGCACTCCTACTCCAGCTATATTGCAATGGTACTCCAGTTGTGCTCCAGTTGTGAAATTAACTTTCACATCCATCACTACTCCTACAGCACAAGTCAAATAACATTTATATTAAACCATAAGTCTATATTGTACCTTTCTTATCAAAAATTTGTTTTGTTAGTTTTCTAGTTTTGTTAACCTCATTTCATTTTAATAAAACAATGAAAAATCCAGGACAGAATGTAACAATATTACAAGAAGGAAAGTTGCTACTCACCATATAGTGAAGATGCTGAGTCGCAGATGGGCACAACAAAAAACTTTCACAATTAAAACTTTCCAAGTGTAAGTGTGAGTATGTGTCTATTGTTGACAAAGGCCTATGGGCAAAAGCTTTAATTGTAAAAGTCTTTTTGTCATGCCTATATGGTGAGTAGCAACTTTGCTTCTCGCAATATCATTTCATTTTAATGTCTGCCCCCAGTAGCTAAGTGGTCAGCGTGACAGAATGTCAATCGTAAGGGCCGGGGTTCAATTCCCGGCTGGGTCAGAAATTTTCTCCACTCAGGGACTTGGTGTTGTGTTTTCCTAATCATCATCATTTCATCTCCATTGAGGCGCAAGTTGCTGAAGTGGCGTCAAATCGAAAGACTTGCACCTGGCGAACGGTGAACCCAATGGGAGGCCCTAGTCACACAACATTTACATTTTTTATTAAATTTTAATACATATGTTACATTAACTGCCTCTCTCTGTATTTATTCTCAAGCTTTAAGGGTTTCAAACACCTTATCCCACCTAAACTGCCTATGGTTGTCTTTTAGACACGAATGTATAAAAGTAACCTGACTTTTTCTTGCATCACCAAGTAAGAGCTGAGAATTCCTTCTGATCTACTTTTACCTTTTCAGAAGTCCAAAGAAAATTACTGAATCACCTCACCCATCCCCTTCAATCTTTTTAACTTTTCTGTCACCATGTAAGACAATTCATCTCTGTCATGTAGACTTTTGATGGGAACCTGTTATGTACTCACACTTTCGTTTGAACTTAACAAAAATTTTCTGTTATGTGTACTTTAGTTTTCAAAGCCACAAACTTACATTTAGCCTTTCAGTGTCAATAGTTTCACAATGAATATCAATTTCTTTACATGTGTCTTAAAGTTGTTCTTGATTTTGCTTCTTTATACTATTTACTGATATAATTTATGAATTATTTAAACTGCTATTTTACATTTTTATCATTTTTGTGCTTTGGTTTTGTACTTTCATCAGTGGGTGGCAAAGGAGAGGGAGCAGAGTGCATACCCTGATTTAGGTTTCTCCACATCATGTAATGTAAATTTCAGGATAATTCCCTTGGAAAGGATACAAATTATTTTCATCCACATCCTTGTCTAATATGAGCTTCTGCTCTGTGTATATTGAGCTCATTATTGATGGAAAGTTAAAACTCTAATCATCCTTCCCTTCCTTTATTCCTGTCAACCATAATTATTTCCTTCCTTGTAAGTGTTCGATTAGACTTACACGCAACTACCCTCATCATTTTTTTTAACTCTGAGATCACAACCTCACACAGTTTTCCCGTTGTCTAATTCTTTTTCAATTTGACAGTATCTCGCTCCTTTCTTTATTGCATGTTCATCAGTCTTTTGAATTTCAATGTACAATTTATCCACACAATGAGTGTTTTTTTTGTTTCCTCTATTGTGATTTTGCAACAAGGTGTTTATAACGATCACCTGATAACTACCACAATCCTCTAGAAGCCTTTTTTCTCCTCCTACGTCTTACTTCCACCCTACATTTTTTATGTTATAAAGTACATGAGTATATCTGGGATCTCCTCCCATACCCCTGGATCAGTTTCAACCACATTTGGCACAGAAACAGCAGAACAATGAATATCAGCACTGTGGGGTTCAATCACAGATCTAGCACTGCTATAGTAGGAGCAGAGACACAAACACGTTATTTTCTAGCCTCTTGTGTATAATCTGCCCTGCATGACAAGCATGTTGTGTGGGAACAGTGTTATATTGCCAAATTAATCTGCTTTATAGGGTGGCCTACATGTCAGGGACAATAAATGATTTTCTGGTCCATGGTGTGTAGGCTACCCTGCATGATAAGCATCTTGGAGTAGTGCTGGCCAGCTTTATCGACCTACTTTTCATGGTGGCCTGTACGTCAGGGGCAGATAAATGATTGTCAAGTCCCTGATGTGTAGCTGCCCTGCATGATTGGAATGTTGTGGGAGTAGTATTAGCCTGATTTACTGAGGTGTACTGCAGTTTACTGACGTATACTGCAGGGGCTACATGTGCTGATAAGCATATCTGGGGACAAGCAAGGGGGGAGGAAGATATGGTCAGAGACAGCAAGAGGAGGAAATGGACAAAGAGATGGGGAGGAGGAGATGAGGAAAGGGAGGGAGTGGGGAGGAGGAGATAGACAGATAGAGGTAGGAGGATAAGATGGACAGGCAGAGGGAAGAAGTGGACACAGACAGAGGGAGAAAGAACTGTGTTCAATATACGTGCCACACACACATGCAGGCAAGGCTGCAGGAAAAGGCTAGTTGTCTAGCATTACTTCCCCTCTTTCCTCTATTATTTTAGTTCAGTTAACTCTACCAGACTTTTCCCTGCTCATACATTCGATTGATTTCTCAGTTTTCTTAGGTGTATTTCTCTTTGTTATTGGCATTGCCATCATTTCATTTTTAAGAAAATTAATTTAGTCACAATGTTATTCAATTTATCACCCACATTCCTATTCATAAGAAGGCCAACATCAATTACATAATTTTCTGTTGCTGTTGTTATTACCATATAGTTGAGTGTCGAGAATTCCTTCCCTTCTCCCTCCCCCCTTCCACTGCCTCACTTTTTGCCATCTGTATTTCATTTCATTCATTATTACTGTGTGGAATCTAACTGCAGTGTACTTGTACAGTTCTCTCTTGCGGTCTCTCTCCAACATCTAACTTAATGTTAATATTCCATTCCATAGAATAGGCTTCCAAAAGAGAGTGACAGAGGGATCACTTGCCCACTTTCTCCCCCCTATTACCCCACCCCATCCTGCAATCTGAAGAACAGTCTTTTTCTTCACTACAGAATTCTCAGATGCTTCTAGAAGTGGTTATTTCCTGATTCCATTAAACCTCTCATTTAGCCAATTGTGGCATTATGTGGGTGACTGCAGTGAGACAATATTATGACTTTAGTACCTGCTGTATAACTTATCTCACCCTCCCCCCCCCCCCCCCCCCCCCATGGAAAAATTTCTGCAGGCACACATGTTCCAGGGAAACTGACATTTTTCAGTCTTCTCCTGACAACACCATCATGAACAGTCTGTACAGTGAGATACGCAAAGACCACTACCATAGCAACTTTTCGCAACATTATTTTTTGATATGTCTTGTTCTACTGCTATAAATTTTGTGTACAATAGTTTGCACTGCCTTCTACGACTCTGTCCCACTGATCACTGCTGAATCCTCTACCTTTAGGGGCAGTTCACCATCTCATAAGAGAGAAGATGTCATTAACATTTATGTGCATTTCAGCCCATTTTAAAGTAATATCCATCGAAAGAATTAGGCTGAGTCCTGGTAGAAAGTTCTTTGGCTGCTAACAAAATTTTAGCAGTGGTTACTACTGAACTGGAGAAATTCACTGCAGCTTCAGTCTTTACATATATTGTCAGAAACGTTTGTGGGAACCTGCTTTTTACATCTTAGAAAGCTGGGTAAAATTAGAATCAATAAATCTTATATTCTTATGTGTTTTTCTCCTCATTATTGGCATCACTTAAATTCATTTTTAAAACTAAAACTAAACTCCACCCAAACAGGCCTTGGAAGCCCCAGTGGTACTGACCAGCTGCCATGTCATCCGCAGCCTACAGGCATCACTGGATGCAGATATGGAGGGGCATATGGTCAGCACACTGCTCTCTCGGCCGTATATCAGTTTATGAGACCAGAGCCACCACTTCTCAATCAAGTAGCTCCTCAGTTTGCCTCACAAGGGCTGAGTGCATCCCACTGCCAACAGCACTCGGCAGACCGGACGGTCACCCATCCAAGTGCTAGCCCAGCCCAACAGGACTTAACTTCAGTGGTCCATCGGGAACCAGTGTTACCACAGCGGCAAGGCCATTGGCCCATTTAATTTTTAAGAAAAATAATTTAGTCACAATGTTATTCAATTTATCACCCACATTCCTATTCATAAGAAGGCCAACATCTGTTACATCATTTTCTGGTGCAGTTCTTATCACCACATAGTTGAGTGTTCTGGTTCTTAATGTCTAAATACAAATAAAGCAAGTCATTCTGATTGAATGCCGCATTCGGCTTTATCAGAAGGTGAGTGTGGCACATTGGCGTGTGGCACCGTTGGGCAGTAATGGATCTGATAATGATAACAGGAGAGGAAAAGAGCCCACCACTGCAATCGATGTAATGCCTTGTCCAGCAGCCGAAGGGTTAAAAAGAGCAGCCAATGGATTGTGACCCATGATTAAATGGAACTTAGAACCATACAAGAAGATGTGAAATCTCATAAATGTGAAAACAATTGCTAAAGCCCCCTGTTCAATCTGAGAACACTGCTGCTGAGTGGGAGTTAAAGTCTTAGAAGCATAAGCAATGGATCATTCATACCTGTCCACATATCTGTGCATCAACATGGCACTAAGACCATGCTGAGAGGCATCTGTAGCCAACACGAGATGCTGACTCAGCTGAAAAGTGGTCAGACAGATCAAAGCTTAGATTTAAGCAAAGAAAATGCTCAGTCACAAGATAGGGGCAGAAAACAAGGAAGATTTTTACACAAAAGTGCTTGCATACGCTGAGCAGCAATGGGTGCATCAGGTAAAAACTCATGATTGTACACAACTTTACTTCGAAATGCCTGCAGTTCCTTAACGGAGGTTGACCATGGCACAGCCGAAATCATGTCAACATGGTGATGCAACAGCTTGAACCCTGTGCGAGGAACCTCAAAACCTAGGTACTCAATTGATGGCAGGAAAAAATTGAGATTTGTCAAGACTGCACTTGAGACCTTTAGACTGCAAAATAAAAATCAACAATCAGAGATTTAAAAAAGATGGTCTTCAGTGGAAGAACCCAAAACAATGATATTATCCAAGTAACTGATGCAGCCAGGCACGGAGGCTGTCAGCTGTTCTAAAATATGATGAAAAATTGTGGGCACGCTAGCAATGCCAAAAAGCAAACGTTGATATTGGCATAGGTCAAAAAGTGTATTGACAGTGAGAATGGGCATAGTGACCTCATCCAAGTGGAGCTGGAGGTGCACTTCCAACAAATAAATCTTGTAAAAGTAGTGGCCACCTGACAATTTTGCGAGCAACTTGTCAGGGCAAGTCAAAGGGTGTGTGTCTATCAGGGACTGTGCATTAATCGTGACACTGAAGTGGCAACAGAGGCAAAGCTTACCCATTGACTTCTTAATAATGACCAGGGGTGTAATCCATTCACTGGAAGAAACAGGCAAAATGATATTGATTGATGTCACATGGTCTAATTCGGCCTTGACAGAGTCACGCAACATGACAGGCACCTGCCATGCCCGAAAAAAATGACAGCAGGATGGACTCTTCAATGATAATGTGGGGCAGAAAACCAGTATCACAACTGAGTACAGTGGAAAAAGAGATGGAACTCAGAGCAGAGGGGCTCCAGCTGCTGATGCAGAGCTTGACCTGACACTAAATTTATCCCACCGGCAATGGAGAAACCAAAAGCGTTAAACACGCCTAACCTGAACAGGTCTGTGGTATGGGAATGATGCACAACAAAGAAGGTGAGAAGGTGAACAACAGATTTGTAAGAGACGGGAGTGGAGAACTGATCTAGGATCAGAATCTGCTTTTTAATAGCTAACCAACTTCCGTGAAACCTGTGGAAGTGGAGCCCAGGACCATGTATGTTTGTGCGTTTACTAAAGTCACTGCAGCTCTTGTGTCCATCTGCATTCTTAGCAGTTTATTAAACACGCACAAGTCAATAAACAATTTGTTTGGGGAGACGGTCATTGCAGAGATACAGTTTATGGCCATCGGTCCTACTGTGTCCACCACGTTTGAAGATGAGTTATACACCGGCGCAAGTGGCCTTTCTTTTGACACTTGTAAACAGCGCAATGCTTAGAGCACAAAGCATACTCGTGTTGGACAAAGCAGTATGGGCAAGACGGAAGAGGGACACACAGCCTCTGTTATGAAGCAGCTTGTTGTTGCTGTGGCCATAACCGATGCTGCCCCATCTGATGTTGAGATGAAGGTTGTACTGTTTACAATGGCTTCCCCATCATCCTGAATACTTGCAGCATCCCTAACAGGGGTTGGCAGAGCAACTTTCGTTATCTCCACCATGCAGCAATCTGATAGCCTAAAGGCCTAGACTGTGCTGTATTGAGCACATCCATAAGCGTCAGATTCTCACACTGAAGTGTTTTTTCGCAGACTTCCCTATCTGAAGCCAGATGAATAGTAACATCACACACCATGTGATCAGTGCATGATTTGTGGTGGATATTAGTGACAAATTTACAATGATAGCTCAACCCACTTAATTCTGCAGCCCACGCTTTGTAATAGTGGTTTGGATGTTTCCGACAACTGTAAAATTCTATACTTGTCACAGTCACATGCATTCTGTCGTAGTAATAGGTTGAGAGAAACTTGCACAGTTCATCAAATGATGAGCTGATTGGTTCTTGCAAAGGGGCAAGCTGGAACAACAACTGATAAGTGTGCAGCAAAAGCCAGGAAAGACAGAAAGCTCTACACAGGTTTGCATCACTCACACAAAAAAAAAAAACCTGGAAATTTTGGTATAACTGTGTCTCATGGGAGTCCCAATCTTCAGCGGATTCATTATATGTCAGAAAAGGCGATGGTTTCAAGAACTGGAGACTAACCTGCTGTGAACACATAGTTGCCACTTGACTGAGAGTATTGGTGAGAGCTTGCTGTTGTTCCGTGAAAGCTTGCTGCTGGGCAATGGTATGCTAGAGTAGTTCTTCCATCGAGATGTTTGTCAGGTGACTTAGCCCTGACCCAAACACGCGGAGAAATCGTAACACTCACTCATCGCCAAGTTTGCTATAGCCTATTCTGTTGGCTGTATTACTTTTGTCTAGTCCATGTGTTCAGTGGTCCACACACCACCTGTACCTCATTGCATCTTACATGTTGCTCTATAAAGTACTGCATTCCATAATCATGTTTGTAGCAAGATACAATGGAGTAGAGGTTGTGTGCAGCACTGAACATGTGGACTGGACAACAGTAATACAGGTTACAGAATACATTGAGCACTTGTTTGCTGTCACTTAAATAATACTGCTTCTTTGGCGGCTCACCAGAGCAGGCCATGGGGCCAACCCAGGTGGCCTCTGTATGTGGACCTATGAACTTTATGGACAGGCAGTCTCTGAAATTGCATGCATCATGAGTGAAGGTAAATCAGATAGCTTAAAGCAAAACATACAAACATAAATGACTTTTCTCTAAACTGTAAATGCAGGACATTTTCACACACTGCAACATAAACTGAAGTTTAACGCTGTGACATTAATGTTACATTTTTCCTATTAAAACTGGACTAACATACCATTTCTCCAGAATAACATCTTATTTGAAAAAGTAATGCATGTAAATGACTAGCTGGCTACTAGAATGTGAATTACCTATCCAGTAGATAGTGTATTCCTTTAGATGTTCTAAAATTTTGTTCATTTTAATTACAAAAGCTGAGTGCCGATTTTTCTTACATTATTCATTCAGTATCCAATTCCTCTACAACATAATATGCTCTTTGGCTAAATTTTTATATCATTTCTTGGTCTTCATCAGCTCCTTTCCTGACTTTGAGCTTTGGAGAGACTGTTTACTTTTGAAGGTAAGGAAGCTGCATACTTTCTGCATGACTTTCTATGCCTTCCTGTATTTTTCTGCTTGTTGCTATGCTGTATGTACCAAGAGTTTTATTGTAGTTGTTTCTTTTTTATGGTTTTGTATTCAGGCACCAATAAACAAAAACTTTACACTGTTCGCAAGTATATAAATCATGAGCAAATTTAAACAAGTGGCACAGCTCTTGAATGTTTTTGTATAAGCATTCTTTCATCACAACAAGTATTGTGACATTGTTTAATTTCACTGAACAATGAAAACTGCATTTTGCACTAAAGAAAACAAGAAGTTAACCAGTCTGTATATCAACGATGCATGGCCCAACATGCAGGGCTAACATATGTTACACTTCCACTGACCAAGTTGTTCAAATCACAGAGCTACTACTTCCATCATTTGATACCTTTTTCTTGAGTGAACAAAATACTATTCTCTCAGGTTTTCCTGAAAATGTTATTAACAATATGTGAACATTATTGCATAACTATTCCAATAACAATAAGATGTGCAGAAAAGATCAAGTTGTTCTCTGGGAAGATATATGCATCTATACAAAGTAAAATGAGTTTACACAGTGAGCCACTAATGCCATAATTTTCTGCAATGTACAAACAAGACAGTAAACCTGGAGTGGCACTGTAGGAAATAAAGTGAACTGAAGCACATGTAATTTAGCTGGTACGTGTAACATCTTTATAGATGACAGAAAACATGCAACCAGCCATAAGAGCTTTCAACAGCCACAAAGAAAAGCAGCAAAGTAAGAAGAGAACTACTGGTGAATAGCAGTGAAGCCATACTTCGAATGGACAAATCCTTTATACGTTCTTTTGGAACAAGAAAGACAGTTACAAAAGGCTCTGTACTAGTTGTACTAATTGTACAAATAAAAATACAGTAGATTTTCAGGTATCCAGAGAGGGTTCATATGAAAAAATTTCACAGTTCTCACATAAAACATATTACATTATCAAGAACCTTTGTAATGTCAAAAACTGATCTGATTCTATATTTTTATGGTCACCTTGTTATTACAAAAAGTATAGTTCCAGAAGAGCAATAATTATGATTGAGTCTCACGAGCGCCTTGGATTTAATTTCTTGAGCAACACTATTTAAAAGAGCAGGATCAAATATTGGATGAGAAACCTGTGAGGTCTGTTCTAGTATCTGTCTTATTTTAGTAGAAATATGTGATATATGCCTGCTTGATGAAAGTATCCTATGTGTTGTTTCATATGGTAGTATCATGGAGAAATAGGGAGCTGTCTTGCAATGATTGGTGTTATAGATGGTCATATTACCATGTGGCCACATCTACATGACTGTCATGCATTGCCACACTTTCAGTAGTAAGTTTTCTACATAATGACTCTTGGTAACAGAATGTTAATAAGGGAATACATGGAAGATCAGACTGTCTGCTACAGATTATTTTTTTTTACAAATTCTAGTATCACTGGGATTTTCTCTACATATAATACTTCTGTTTTTGGTACACAGTTTTTCTTTGTTTTGCTCAAATCTTTAAATTTATATTTACTTATTGACAAGTACCATAGTCTTTAATGTATAGTTTGTACTTATGGTTGTCTTTCCTGATCCAAAAATTTCTTGCACTGACTTTGCTCAATAGTGCTATCTGTTATTCCACTGGATTTCTTCTCTACTGTCTTCTTCATTTCCTTGTCTCCTTGTACAACAGCTCCCTTACTTCAAAAGTCAAAAGCACATTTTTTTTTCAATAAGCCAGTTATATATTGTTTGTGTACTTATTTTGATTGCCCTTCATTTGTCTACTTCTGTTCTTAAAGCTTGAACTTTATGTGTGTAAATTTCTATATGATATGGTAATCAAAATCAAATAACTTGTGATGAGATTCAGATGCAGCATAAAATTCCTGATGTTAAATGTGTGTAATTTAATGGCCTTAAGCCATAAACTGCCTCTATAAACTCTGCTGATAAATCTTATTGCAAAAAACATTCTACATCTCCATCTAGACTCTTACAGTGTTAGGCAGTGGGTATTTTAGGTACCACTTTGGACCAACCACATGATTAATTAATTAAAGCCAAGTTTATATCACTCTTAAATAACATGAGCATGTGGTATATGAGGTTATGGCATTAAAACCCTATTCGAATGCAAGCTTTGCATAGAAGTATGGCCAGGGGCATTATGCAGGGTGGTCAGTAACAATCTAGAAACTTGTAATGATGTGGTGTGTGACACTACACAATCACATATGATGACTGCAGTAGCTGTTCATGTACAACATGCAGTTTAACACTACCCCAAATTCAGCGGTTCTGTGTACTCACTGCAACCTGAAGTATAAAATGTGCCTTGTCACTCCAAGACTGTTGCCCAACCCCATGTCATCAACTTTGATCTGAGCCAGAAACAGAAGAGCAAATTCAGAACATTGCTGCAGATCATGAGGTTCCAGCTGCTGCACGGGCTGAATCTTGTATGTGTACAGTGCAAAATAGACAGCAAAACTTTCCATACTGTTAACCATAGGATAGACAATTCTAGTGACACTGCATGAGCACTAGCACTACCTGTGGCATGTGCTGCATGGTCAGTTATAGCAAATGCAACCCTGTCAATAACTTCCACTGAGATAGGAAACCATCCTCTTCCAGGTGGCATATCAAGCACACTCATGTTTTAGAATTTCATTATCATCTTATTTAAACCATTTAACAACATCAGGTGTCTCCTCAGACCTTTCAGTTGATGATACTCTCTCAATGGGCACAGTAGTTGCTGCCATTCACATAAAACTACTTCACTAAC
Organism: Schistocerca piceifrons; assembly: GCF_021461385.2. Classification (NCBI taxonomy): domain Eukaryota; kingdom Metazoa; phylum Arthropoda; class Insecta; order Orthoptera; family Acrididae; genus Schistocerca; species Schistocerca piceifrons. Next base: position 158,004,198 of record NC_060138.1, on the reverse strand, counting down.
TGCACACAGTCTCTGCTCTTGATTACCATGCTGTTCACTCATGTTATGGATTGTCAAATGACAGCGTGGATGTCATAGCATGATACACACTATGTACAGTGCCAAGTATGCATCTGATAGCCGAAATTGAAACCAATTTTTTTCCAGCATAAACTGGTTCTACATTAACGCATTAGCACATCTACCAAGTTCCACTGCCATATAAGAATTACAGCCCACTCAGGACATCAAAGAGTAGCTTCATTTTAATTTTAACCACCCAGTATGTCACCAAGGCTCCAAGCTGGCAATGTAAAAGCCATTGCCTACTCAGACATGATCCATAACACAAGCAGGACATTGTTCCTAAGGCCTGTATGCTCACGAGACCAATGGTTTGTAAAACAGCAGTAAGTCAGCTGCACAGCAAGCATCCATTGGTGTTTTCTGAAAACACTGGTCAGTACCCAATGAACTGGCTGAAAGGATTCCAGATACAGCCAATGGTAGGGCGTGATATGTTTGGCAAATGGTGCTTTGAGAATAACAATGAGAAGATCAATAGCTGGGATGAATTCTAGGCTGAACTGAAGAACACTTAGTCACCAATCAACAGCAAGCCCACTAAGCAAAAGAATGTTTTTAGAACAGGCCCAACATCATGGTGAAATGACAGTCTTACATACACAATGTTTTGACCTTGTGCCACATTGCGTGTCCAAATATGACCGAAGCTGGGAAGATCTCAAATTTGATGAAAGAAATCACAGAAGATATGTATCACATGCTTCAGGTAAAGGAAGTCACAACACGTAAGGAACTCATCAAGTGGTGCCAACAATTTGACGAAAAGCAACAAAAATAATCAGAGAACAGAATCTATGATGACAGGTCATACAAGGAATGTTAAGAAAGACAGGAAGATATATTTGGTTGGCAAGGGTGACAGGATACAAATTTCAGAATACCTCAGCAATCAGCATCAAATATTCAGCGATGATGACGAAGATGTGGAGAACAAATGGAAAAAATTCAACATCTTTCAATATGCCCTAGACAAGTATGTTCGGAGTAAGGTATTAAGGAATGGGAAAGACCCACCATGGTTTAATAGCTGCGTTAGAAAAGCTCTGCGTAAACAAAGAGCACTTCATCTCAGATTCAAGAGAAGTAAAAACCTAGCTGACAAACAAAAGCTGAACGAAGCATAAGGACAGCAATGATTTTGCAAGTAAGATATTGTCAGCTGACCTGAGTAAAAACCCTAAGAGATTTTGATCATACATAAAATTAGTAAGTGGGTCAAAGTCATCTATTCATTTTCTCAGCGACCACACAGGCACCAAAACGGAAGATAACAGAGAGAAGTCTGAAATACTGAATTCAGTCTTCCGAAGTTGTTTCACCATGGAAGATTGTAACACTGTCCCTCCTTTCGATTGTCGTATGAACATCAAAATGGCAGATATTGACATAATTGATCACGAAACTGAAAAGCAGCTACAGTTGCTTAGTAGTGGAAAGGCTTCAGGACCAGATGAGATACCTATAAGATTCTATAAAGATTATGTGAAAGAACTTGCTCCCCTTCTAGCAGTATTTTATCGTAGATTGCTTGAGCAATGAAAGGTACCTAGCAACTGGAAAAAAGTGCAAGTCATTCCCATTTTTAAGAAAGGCCATAAGACAGATCCACACAGTTATAGACTATACCATTGATGTCAATCTGTTGTAGAATTATGGAATATGTTTTATGCTAAAGAATTATGACATTCTTGGAAAATTAACGTCTCCTCTATAAAAATCAACATGGATTCCGCAAACAGAGATCCAGCAAAACTCAACTCACTCTGTTCCTCCATGAGATCCCCAGCACAGTGGACAATGCTGCTCAGGTTGATGCCGTGTTCCTTGCTTTCACTAAGGCATTTGACACCATCACACACTGCCCTTTAAAGAATAAAATATGGGCTTATGGAGTATCAGAGCAGACTTGTGACTGGATTCAAGACTTTCTTACAGACAGAACTCAACATGTCATTCTCAATGGAACTAAATCGACAGATGTGAAGGCAATATCCCGAGTACCACAGGGAAGTGTGATAGGACCATTGCTGTTTATAATATACATGAATGATCTAGTAGAAAGTGTCGGATGCTCTTTAAGGCTATTCATAGATGATGCAGTTGACTGTACCAAAGCAGCAACACCAGAAGATAGTAAGAATTTGCAGAATGACCTGCAGAGAATTGATGATTGGTGCAGACTCTGGCAGTTAACCCTGAACATAAATAAATGTAACATATTGCACATACATAGGAAATGAAATCCACTAGTTTACAGCTACACTATTGATGACAAACAGCTGGAGACAGCGTCTGCCTGAAAATATCCAGGCATAACTATCTAGAGCAACCTTATGTGGAATGACCGTATTAAACAGATAGTGGGAAAAACAGATACCAGACTCAGATTCATCGGAAGAATCTTAAAGAAATGTAACTCATCCATGAAAGAAGTGGCTTAAAAGGCACTTGTTCGCCCAATTCTTGAGTATTGTTCAACTGTTGGGATCCCTATCAGGCAGGACTGATATAGGAGATAGAGAAGATCCAACAAGGAGCAGCGCATTTTGTCATGGGATCATTTAGCTGGCAAGACAGCATTACAGAGAAGCTAAGCAAACTCCACTGGCAGACATTACAAGAGGAGCATTGTGCATCCCAGAGAGATTTACTATTGAAATTTCAGGACAGCACTTTTCAGGAGGAGTCAGACAACATATTACTTCCCCCCACATTCATCTCGTGTATTGACCACGAGGAGAAAATTAGAGAAATTAAGAGCCAATACAGAGGCTTACCAACAATCATTCTTTCCATGCACTATTCGCGACTGGAACAGGGTTGGAGGCATCAGATAGTGGTACTGAAAGTACCCACTGCCACGCACCATTAGGTGGCTTGCGGAGTATTATGTAGAGGTAGATGTAGACGAAATGGTTTGGTATTCTGCTGTAAGCCACTCTCTCAAAAATTTTTGAGAACATGAGACGCAGTGAGACCAGTCTATTACTACTGGTCATTTGTGCACCTCCACTTTTGTATACTAGTGTTACTACTTCATACATCTGGCTTTTGGGGACTACACATTGACTCACTGGCTGATTACAAAGGTTTGATGCAATGATTTTTGCGATCTCCCTACCAGATGAATTACCATAACTGACACCTGAAGATGAGTATGCATTACTAGTCTAAGTAAGTTTATTAGATGGACTATTTTTTATTCCTAGTTTTCAGATACTGTTAAGGAGAATTCACTGCATTTAGTAGGCAATAATGTAAATTTCATATCATATCTATCTGAAAGGTACTGTCATCTGGAAGTTCATAATAATTTGTTTTTCAGCACTTATTAGTTCTATGTCTAATAATGCTCTTAATTTCCCATGTCTTGTTCTTGGAATTTTTTGTGCATAGCACATGGTTTTTGCCTTTTTGATAATACTAAGGAATTTTGGAATACTACCTGTGATTAGAGCTATTGCTTTGTATTTAAAAGAAACCTCTTGTTTCCTAGCACCAGATATTCTTGGCTTCCCCTGTAAATACCAGCGACTCCTTTTAAAGGAAAACTTTCAAAATGCTGTAGGAATATTTTAAGAACTAATTAAATTTCTCATTTACTGTTCATTCTTGATAAAAACTTTTTCCCCCTTTCATCCTGCAAACTATCTCTGAATAGTGAATTTGAGTCAATATTACAATTCTCTGACATTTTACATTTTCTTTCGTAGTAAAATCTGACTGGCTGGGATGCTTTAATTCTGTCACCTGACTACCAGAAGGGCTTATGCAACATTAATCTAAATTTATTCTTTAAATAGCAGGTGTTGCAGTGTAGTTTCACCACAATATTAATATTAGTATATCCTGTCAACTGTAATTTACTGGAACATAATTACAGTTGGAGATAAAGGAGTTTTCTGTATCTATTTCTTTTCATGGAGATACAATCATATATAGACACACACATAACCAAGAAAAAATGTGTAATTTTGCAATGAGTTGCTTAGATAAATGATTCAGATGCTGCTGTGTTTATATTTAGAACTTATTAACATCTAAAAATGATGCATTTTGTATGATCACAGCTTTGTTTAACTTAATTTTTTTTGTCACAGCTACTAGTAAAAATAGCCAGGTATTGTGGTTGATAGGATAAGATACTGAAAAACTTATTGTTATCCATAGTAACTGTTAGCTTAGTACAGGCCACTATCAAGCTATGCTCTGGAAGTGTTACTCCCAATACTATGCTTAAATTCCAGTCAGAGTTTAAGAGAAAGAAGAGACATGATGTAAAATATGTACTATTGTTACCACATCTAATTCTATGAACTCTTAATAAATGTGATGGGTGCTGCCTGGAGAAAGCTTCTCTCCTCTGCAGGCCCATAGAAGATTGTATGAATGATCATTCATTCACACACCTTGTTCTGTAAATGCAGTCATGAAGGAGAGACTTCAGGGATGTAGAATGAATCGTGTGGTAATATTAACAAGCCAAAGCAGCCCCAACAGTCTACTTCTGTAACATATACTAACAACATATTATGACTGGGGCTAATCCATTTACCTAATGTACAGGCATGAAATGTGGATTTCAGATAACATATGTCACAGGAAGTGCAAAATGGCTAAGCAGGGATGGCTACAGGACAAATGTAAGGACACGGAGGCTTATCTCACTAGGGGTAAGATAGATACTGAAAATTAAAGAGACCTTTGGAGAAAAGAGAGCCACTTGTATGAATATCAAGAGCTCAGATGGAAACCCAATTCTAAGCAAAGAATGGAAAGCAGAAAGGTGGAAGGAGTATATAGAGGGTCTATACAAGGGCGAGGTACTTGAGGGCAATATTATGGAAATGGAAGAGGATGTAGATGAAATGGGAGATACGATACTGCGTGAAGAGTTTGACAGAGCACTGAAAGACCTGAGTCGAAACAAGGCCCCGGGAGTAGACAACATTCCATTAGAACTACTGACAGCCTTGGGAGAGCCAGTCCTGACAAAACTCTACTATCTGGTGAGCAAGTTGTATGAGACAGGTGAAATACCCTCAGACTTCAAGAAGAATATAATAATTCCAATCCCAAAGAAAGCAGGTGTTGACAGACGTGAAAATTACCGAACTATCAGTTTAACAAGTCACAGCTGCAAAATACTAATGCGAATTCTTTACAGACAAATGGAAAAACTGGTAGAAGCCGACCTCGGGGAAGATCAGTTTGGATTCCATAGAAATGTTGGAACATGTGAGGCAATACTGACCCTACGACTTATCTTAGAAAATAGATTAGCATTTGTAGACTTAGAGAAAGCTTTTGACAATGTTGACTGGAATACTCTCTTTCAAATTCTAAAGATGGCAGGTGTAAAATACAGGGAGCAAAAGGCTATTTACAATTTGTACAGAAACCAGGTGGCAGTTATAAGAGTTGAGGGGCATGAAAGGGAAGCAGCAGACGCGTGTGTGTCTGTGTCTGTGTGTGTGTGTGTGTGTGTGTGTGTGTGTGTGTGTGTGAGAGAGAGAGAGAGAGAGAGAGAGAGAGAGAGAGAGAGAGAGAGTGGGAGGGAGGGAGGGAGGGTTGTAGTAGTAGTAATAGTAGTAGTAGTAGTTTTTGTTGTCATTGTTGTGGGAATGTGTGTTTTTTCTACATCTGATGAAGGACTTTGTTCAACAGCTGAAATATTTCTAGCATTCATTTTCATTGTGCATGTCTGCAACATAACGCCTGCTCTATGTAGGGAGTAACAATCGATCATTTCCATGTTGTTGTTAGTCCAGCCTGGGCTTTCCATTGTTAAATAATGCCAACAGGGTAATATTTATTGCATAATTTTACTAGAACTGAGTTTTTGAGGTCATATATTTCCTTCTCAGTAGAGAATCATTTAAGCAGCCAAACTGAGCTGTTGTTAAAAGATTATTTTCAAAAATCAGGTTCTGTATTCTATTGTAAGGTACCTTCTCACATGTGTCTGAGAATACAGGAAGTAGGGACACTGGTCTATAATTAGAAGGCACTTGCTTATCTCCAATTTTTTATATGAGTGGTTCTACAGCATACTTCACTCTTCCTTGAAAGGGCACTACCAGGTCAGTATAAGACTTTGGTCCAAACATCATCATAGCCGAAAGGGTTACAGCTTTTCATGACCCTATGATTACCAGTGGAGCAATGCTCCTTGAGAGCACAGAAAAGATGAATACTTTCCTCTTTAACAGACTCTGGCAGGGAAGTGAGGAACCAACTACCTCAATCCTCATTCCACCTTCCTCACCAAAAATAGTATACATATATATAATAATAACATAATGTTCACACTCTTTTAACACAGATAACTCTAAAGTCTTTTACACAATTTCTCTTTGAAGTTAGACCTTCATACTAGGCATCTCTCTCTCTCACTGCCACTGCCTGTATACGTTGTATCTCTCTCCCACTGTATCCTTTTTCTTCCATTGATTTCCAGTACATACCACTACCAATGTCTCCTCCCTCACGTACACTGTCTCCTTTTTCTTTCCCACTGCTGTTGTTTCCACCACACCTCAGCAGCTCATAAATTCTGGCATTCCATCTTTTTTTTTTCCCGTACCCATGCATTTAAAAATTTCGGTCCAAAATGTGCCCCCCCCCCCCCACCCCTCCCTGCACCTATATGTTAAAGTTCGCCTGCCTGGAAGGGTCCAGATCTCCCAAGGCTATGTATCATTGTCACTCATCTGCATTTTTGATTCCCAGTGTCTCCTCTCTTTTTGACTCCCACTGCTATTGTCCTCTCTCTCTCTCTCTCTCTCTCTCTCTCTCTCTCTCTCTCTCTCATTGCTGGTTTTTCTGTCCAGCTATCACTGTCTCCTTTCTCATTCTCTTCCACTAGCTCTTCTCCTCTCTCTTACACTGTTACTGTCTCTCTGCTACTCTCGTTCAGCACATAAAACAGTGAATATGTTGAATATCATTTCCCTTACAAAACTGTAAATTCCTGGATGGAAAAAATATGTAAAACAAGAGAAAGGCAACCATTTAGTTGTAGAGGACTGGTATATGGCACACAGAAAAATGTAACAGTTAACACTAGCTTTTCAGCTCTTGCTTTTTTTTTGTACAGGGTGATTCAAAAAGAATACCACAACTTTAAAAATGTGTGTTTAATGAAAGAAACATAATATAACCTTCTGTTATACATCATTACAATGAGTATTTAAAAAGGTTTTTTTTTTCACTCAAAAACAAGTTCAGAGATGTTCAATATGGCCCCCTCCAGACACTCAAGCAATATCAACCCGATACTCCAACTCGTTCCACACTCTCTGTAGCATATCAGGCGTAACAGTTTGGATAGCTGCTGTTATTTCTCGTTTCAAATCATCAATGGTGGCTGGGAGAGGTGGCCGAAACACCATATCCTTAACATACCCCCATAAGAAAAAATCGCAGGGGGTAAGATCAGGGCTTCTTGGAGGCCAGTGATGAAGTGCTCTGTCACGGGCTGCCTGGCAGCCGATCCATCCCCTCGGGTAATTGACGTTCAGGTAGTTATGGACAGATAAGTGCCAATGTGGTGGCGCTCCATCCTGCTGAAATATGAATTGTTGTGCTTCTTGTTCGAGCTGAGGGAACAGCCAATTCTCTAACATCTCCAGATACTGTAGTCCACTTACAGTAGCACCTTCGAAGAAAAAGGGACCAAAAACTTTATTGGCTGAAATGGCACAGAAAACGTTCACCTTAGGCGAGTCACGTTCATACTGAGTTGTTTCCCACGGATTCTCGGTGCCCCATACACAGACATTGTGACGGTTGACTTTCCCGCTAGTGTGGAAAGTTGCTTCATCACTAAACACAATCTTTGAAACGAAAGATTCATCTGTTTCCATTTGAGCAAGGATAAAATCACAGAAATCGATTCTTTTAATCTTATCAGCTGCAGACAGTGCTTGAACCAATTTCAGACGATAAGGTTTCATAACTAACCTTTTTCGTAGGACTCTCCATACAGTTGATTGTGGAATTTGCAGCTCTCTGCTAGCTTTGCGAGTCGATTTTCCTGGGCTGCGAACAAACGCTTGCTGGATGCATGCTACATTTTCATCACTCGTTCTCGGCTGTCCAGAACTCTTCCCTTTGCACAAACACCCATTCTCTGTAAACTGTTTATACCAACGTTTAATACACCACCTATCAGGAGGTTTAACACCATACTTCGTTCGAAATGCACGCTGAACAACTGTTGTCGATTCACTTCTGCCATACTCAATAACACAAAAAGCTTTCTGTTGAGCAGTCGCCATCTTAGCATCAACTGACGCTGATGCCTAGTCAACAGCGCCTCAAGCGAACAAATGTACAACTAAATGAAACTTTATAGCTCCCTTAATTCGCCGACAGATAGTGCTTAGCTCTGCCTTTTGTCGTTGCAGAGTTTTAAATTCCTAAAGTTGTGGTATTCTTTTTGAATCACCCTGTATTAAGAGTACACACATTCACACACATAACCACACAGAAACCTAAACATACATGCTCGTGACATCTCACCACTAACCTGATCATGTACGTTAGGGTGTCTATGTAGCTCTTATTAGAAAAAGAGCAAAAGCTCAAAAGCTATTGATAACTATTTTCTACTACATATTTCTGTGCACCATGTATCAGACCTCTATAGGCAGGTTGTTGTCATTTCCTTATTTTACTCATATTTCCCTAACAACGTTATCCACTTCACACCTGCTAATCTTCCAAATTGCCTTTGCTTTTTTCTAATAATATTACACATATTTTTCTCCCCCCTCCCCACAAACGGCTTCCTTCATTTGCCTTCTTCAAATTATGGTTAGATACATAAACCCATGTATGCTCAGTTACAGTAACAGACTAGACCATTGGAGGCTTGGGGTTGCAAAACTAAATGAGGCCTCCAGCCTGTTCAGAAACAATGCCATTTGTATTTATATTTTGTAAAATATGAATAACACAGATGTAACAGCTGACAAAAAGATCAAAGATTTATAATGTGTGTATTCTGCACTGTAGTACTTCTAACATATGCTGCCAGAAAAAAATGTAAACCCCCAGTGATTGTGTTCATTTGTACCAGGGAACATGCACACTGAAGAGTTGTAATGTTAGTGATTCATTTGTCACAATCATTGGCAATCAAATTGTGTTCAGGATGCTTGTCTGTGCATTCTGTGTTTTTCCTCTGCAGGCAGTAAATATACTGAGTTTAGAGGTGAACAGTGTCAGCAACATTCATTGTAGGGTACAACCACATTCCACCGATGAGTACATATTCTTGATGTTGAACCATTTCAGCCATTTTATTGTCAGCAGGTTGTGGTCTAGTGGCTAGTGTTGCTGCCTCTGAATCACAGGGTCCCGGGTTCGATTCCTGTCCAGGTTGGGGATTTCCTCAACGCGGGGCAGGGTGTTTGTGTTGTCCTCATCATTTCATCCTCATCACCATTCATGAAAGTGGCAAGATTAGACTGAGTAAAGATTTGGAATTTGTGCGGGCACTGATAACCACGCAGTTGAGCAGCCAACAAACCAAACATCATCATCAGCCATTTGATGGAGGTTGATTTGCGGCCTTGCATGAAGCTGGATGGACATATCAATGGATTGCAGCAAGTGTTGGGCACACTGTGTCGGCAGTGTATGGTTGCTTTTGGCAGTGGTCTGTGGAACTCACTCACAATGCAGACCAGGTTCTCAATGTCCGCGTAGAGCAGACATGTGTCAAGATGCATTCTGATAGCATCATTGGCAGATGGAACATCATCCAGGGATGAAATCCAGGTATATGGTGCACCTTCTGTATCACCAGAGACCATTGGGAACCATTTGCTTGCAGAATGATTAAGGCCATGTATGCCCCTGGCCAGGCTACTATTGACATTACAATACCACCAAGCATGGCTACTCTAGTGTCATAAAATCGTTGGCTGGAGGGTGGAAAGGCACTGTGTTGCCTTCTGTAATGAGAGTACATTCTGTCTGTATGCGAGTGATGGACATACACGTGTAGGGCATAGACTTAGTGAGCTGCTTATTCTCTCAGGGCACACTATGTCCCATCCCTGGCTTCATAGTTTGGGAGGCTACCAGTTAAAACTCATGGTCACATTTGGTGTTTCTGCAGCATAAAATAACCAGTGCTGGTTACATAGCATGGGCTGTTATTCCCGTACTCCCGCCAGATCTTCGACAGGAAGGTGATGTGCTTTTTCAGCAGGACAGTGCACATCTGCCTGCTGCTATAAAGCGTGCTCTTCATGATGTACAGGAGCTGCCCTGAAAAGCAAAATCATCAGTTCTCTTGCCAACTAAACTCATATGGTGCATGATGAACTGAGAACATACAGTATTTGGTCTCCAGAGCCTGCAAGAACCATTGCCAAATTGCAACAAAAGGCGCAAGATGTTTGCAACAGTCTATTGCAAGATGCCATTTGGCATCTTTATGATCATTTGCATGCCAGAATCTATGCCTGTGATTGATGCTGTGGGGGTGGGGAGGAGGGGAGGGGGAGGAAACAGGGTACACCGTTTATTGATGAGACTTTCTGGGCATCCTTTACTGCTATGAGGGCTATTTGGAAAGTAAAGTCTGATAGGTTGTGAAATGGAAACAAAGTGAAAATCCAATGAAGTTTTGTGCAGATGTGTTGGGAAGTGTCTCTAGTATGCCTTTCGATCGCGTGATGTCACCCTTTTCAGTTTTGAGGCACTGTGAGCTTGTGAAGACGCATAGAACAATAATGTCTTCCACCAAGTGGAGGTCCCCTCTGCGAGGTGTCGCCTGATTTCATGCAACCATACATATGTACCTGTCACGCAGTCCTTCCTCATGACAATTCTTGGCTACAAAATGCAGGGACATTGAGGACACACTGCGTGTTTGGTCACCCATCATACAGCCCAAACTTGGCTCCCTCTGATGATCATCTCAGTTCACGTGAACCACTGGCTATGTAGGCAACATTTTGGCACAGTCGGCGAACTTCAGACCAGCGTAGAGAAGTGGCAGGAAACACAGGCAACTGCACTCTATGGCATGAGCACTGGAAAATTGGTGCAATGCTTCAAAAAATGTCTAAGTTGGTGCAGTGACTGCGTAGAGAGGTATCTAGAAGGTGCAGCAAACTGTTGCAAATAAAATATTTTTGATTTGCACTGTGGTAACCATTTCACGACCTATCGGACCTTACTTTCGGAATAGCTCTCGTATATGCCTGTTTCATTTAGCCTGAATTTGTTATCAAAAACTCTCACTACCTGTCACCTCACTTGCCAATAAAATGAATTTGTCCTTGATGGTACTGCATTTTTTTCAGAAGTGTACATACTTAAACATAAAAGTGAGAAACTTAGAATACAAATCAGCATTGAGCACAGCAATCACCTGATAAGAGTGCAAAGAAATAATAAAGAATAGAATAAGAAAATTATATTTTATTTTATATGTCTGGAAACAAAGCTTGTACAGTTATGAGTATAACATCAGTTTCGTAACCTTAGAATCAGATAGTAATTGTTGTTGATATAATTACAGCACACATTTTCGTGCTTTTATTGTACTGAAATTCTCAATAACATTGTAGAAATCTATGTCATTTAAAACTTTTCTTTCAGTTGGTAAAAAGGATAGATAGCAAATTGTTTTGATTCACAGTAGAGTGAAGATAATTGTTTATTAGTTTCAGTTTCAAAAAAAAATTCTCTTGTTTGATGTGACTCCGACACAAATGGTCAAGAAGTATTGGATTCTAAGTGATGTACAGCATAATGAATGAGTGCAGTCCCATTTAATTATGAACTTGTGGATTTCTTGAGCTGTCCCTCTAGCATCATCATGTGCACTTGCATCAGCTGCACACAGATGCATACAATACTCTTATTTCTTTCAATATGTACTCTTTACAAAATGCATCATGAACTTCTACCAGACACTCCAGTGCTGCAGCCAGAGTGTCATCAGGAGCATCAAAAATAAATTTTGTTTCAACAATCTGGAGAATTTTAGTGATTTCTTTCAAGTCAGTGTATCACTGTGACAATTGGTGTATGAACTGGTCTTTGCATTCAAGCACTGATTGACGAACTACTTCTTGAATTGGTAATCCAGCATCATGAACTAGTTCACCTGGTTTTGTTTTATTTACCGACCTTCTTCCTCATTTGTCAAAGTGAATCTTTATATCACTGCATTTTTAGTGCCAATACTTATAGCACTGTCTATAATTGTAGTTCATTCTGTCATTCATTCAGGTTTTTAATTTGGTGAGTCCTTTACCCAAATAATTTTTGGAGACTGTAGATATGGTTGGACTAAATTTACTTTCTCCAATATAGTGTGCTAAAAGCTAATATAAGTCAAAAATGTAAAATCACATATAGCTGGAATGAGCAAGCTTGTTGCAGTCCTTGTATGTAGGCTCACCTCTGATGAATCCAGTATATCTTCCAAAGTGCTCACAGCTGTTTCCATGTTTTCTTTTATGGCTTTAACTGAATTGTAATGAGCATTTCAGCATGTATCAGACAGTCATTTCGAATTTTTTCTTGATTTTTCTACAAATAATTCCCATTTGTATGAAGAAGACAAGACTGAATAAGTACAGCTTTTCTACCATTTCAAAACAGATGACACTATAAGGAACACATGAGAATGCACGCATTCGATAAAGATTTAAGAGATGATCAGCTAAGGGACTGAGCAGAGCTTTTTGATTGACTTCTCAAATTTTTTGTTGTACTATTCCATGCACACCTGACATTCATGCAGCATTGTCATAACCTTGATCCCAGTACAACGTAATATCCAGCTCATCTTTTTCAGATTACTGTTGAATATCTTTCAACATATCCTCTGTAGTCTTTCACAACATTTATTTTGCATCTATTTTGCGTACACATGAGGCCTTTTATTTACTGAACATATTTAACCCTTGTTTGGGATTTGATTAAAAATTGTCTGTTCCTGAGAGCTGGTGCTGTGGTAGTGGAAAAAGACATATCAACTCTCAAGTTATATATAAAAAACAAAGATGCTTTAACTTACCAAACGAGAAAGTGCTGGTATGTTGATAGACACAAAAAAATATTTTTATTTTATTGCATGTATTTTATTGTGTCTATCAACATACAAGCGCTTTCTCATTTGGTAAGTTAAAGCATCTTTGTTTTTTATATATATTTTTCCCATGTGGAATGTTTCCATCTAATATATTCAACTCAGAAGTTATTCATATTGCTTTATGGTGTTAATTGTTATGCAAGAGGGTTTGACAACTGGTCAGGTCTGACTTGGACAAAGTAGACCAAGCAGTTACATCTACATCTCTACTCTGCAAACCACCATGCAGTGTATGGCAAAAGGTACCTCCATTGCTACCACATACTAAAGTTCATAATTTACCAACAACTGAACCTACATGATTATCCCATTTCATAACCCCCACAAGTTTTTAAACATATTTAGTTGTATGAGTTGACAGATACCAGTTGTGACTCGCTGATATTGTAGTCACAGGCCACTACATTTTTGCATTTTGTGAAGTGCATAATTTTACATATCTGGACATTTAAAGCAAGTTGCCAGTCGTTGTACCACTTTGAAATCTTATCAGGATCTGTCTTGATACTTGTGAATATTTTCAGATAGTACAGTATGTATGTCATTATAAACAGTTGTATTATCTACAGAAATTCTGAGTTTGCTGTTATTATTATCTCCCAGCTCACTAATATACAATTTTTTTACACACATACACACAAATAAGGGTCTCAATGCACTGTCTTGGTGTGCATCTTAAGTTACTTCTGCATCTGCTGATGACTGTCACTCCCCGCTTACCAAGAAATCCTCAATCAGGAAACAAATTTTGTTTGATATCCTATATGGTCACAGTTTCTTTAACAAGCATTGGTGAGGTACTGATCAAATGCTTTTGGGAAACCACAAAATATTAAATATTAATTCGTCAGTTGTTTTCAAACTGTAGCAACAGTTAATCATAGGAATGGCATACAGAAGGATCGGAGAAGACTGTCAGTTATTTTGACGAACACCAGTGACTGGTATTTAGTGTTATGCAGTTGAAAAAACAGAAACATAACATTGTGCAGTACACTGAATGTTAATGGAGAACAGGTTTTTTTTTTCATTAATTACTTCCTGTTTCATTTGGAAGCTGGTAACATATGTATTTTGTTTTCATGGTGATCAACAAAGGGGATGCCTTCAGATAAGTTCATCTCCTGCAATTACTGAAAACGCTCTTTCATTTAGTGAGTTTTATCTGTAATGGATGCAGCTGAACGCTGTGCCTGTTCCTTTATAGGGAGTAGAATAATAACAACTACCAGTCACAATAGAAGGTGATTTTATTTAATGTACGACCAATTTTTTAGTTGTGCCCATCTTCAGGTGATTTACATTCAATTACATGTTTCAGTGCTCATCACTGGAGATCACTGTTTAAATAAAAATGCATGACGGTCGCCTCACATGAGGCCCTATGGGCAATGCCTATGCCACTGTGGATAACAGCATCCTGCAGGGAGATAGAGAAGCTTAAAGACCCACACTTTCCCATTAGCTGTGAATTAAGTCAAGATTGCAAGGTTAGAACGCATTGTACTTTGGCCAGTGGCAATAGCTTAATGCCCTACAGCAGTGCAGCTGACCAAACTCCAACCAATGAATCATTTAATGAGAGCATCTGTCCTTTTATGTATCCAAATTGTTGTCACACTTACTTCTACAGAATTTCCACATTACATTTATCATATTTTTTACAAAAATACCTCAATTTTTTACTCATTAACCATATATTACTCATCACATAAACATATTTTGCGTTCTGAATGAAAGTGCTTCTGACGTTATTAACATCTCCTGTAACAAAGGCGTATCATGGAAGTATCAATATTTACCATGATTTATAATATTAATACAGTTAATGAGAAAAAGACAGAGATATTTTTGTAAAACTTTTGATGAATGTAATGTGGAAATGACATGCATACTCAAGCTGTGTGTAGGTACTATAATACTTTATAATTCATGTCAGTTAGCAACTTCCAATTGTTTCAGATGGGTCTATTTAGTCATCATCTCATTATTTGTTTCTTTATTTAAACAGTGACCTCCAACATTGAACTTTGAAACACACAATTGAATGTAAACCACGTGAAGATCGGCACAAGCTCAAAACATGGTCATGCATTAAATAGTATCACCTTCTATTGTGACTGCTAGTTGTTATTATTCTACACTTTCTCGTTCTACATGTGTGAGCATCTCACATTCTTTGGAACCAATTAATAAATAACCAATAAATAAATAAATAAAACAATTCCAATATTCAAAGCCATAATATGGAGCAGGATGATTTGATGCTGCTATCACATGAAAATGAGTTTGCATTAGACTGTCATTGATCTCTGGTGTTCTATAGGCAAGCTACAATGAATGTGCAATCTCAGTTATTGTCCATGTCCTTAGTAATTATATTATGACCTACTTCATAAAGTTCCTTTTAAAAAAGAAGAAGAAGAAGCTTAGATCCCATATATCATCCAAGTGTCATACAAACTGCATAATACTTTTGATAGCTGTCTCTGAGACTTTGATCATCACAAAGAAATAAAAAAGGTGAACCAATATGTGGAAACATGAAGCATGGACCGATGATGATTTTTTAAGTGCTAGATCAGTTTATAAAAGACAAACACTCCCGGAAGATAAAACTTCAAGCTGCCGAGTCCATATTCTTAAAGATGAAGGTGCAAATCTCATGATGTGGGCCACATCCGACTGTTGTATCATTGTTCTACTGTTGTTTTCTGCAATGCTGCACTCATTCTGATGTTTCCATCACTTTCACAACTATATGTGTTTCATTTTCTGTTTGGTTTTTCTTCATCCTTTTATAACATTCACAGATAATTGTAATCATCAGTAACATTTTGTAAAAAAAATTTTGGGACTTCCAAAATCTTATATTTTTTCACAATCAAGCTTACGTAACTTTTGCACTTTCTAGTTGCTATTGTAGTAACAAGCTAGATCTTAACCCCTTCACTTGTCTTTGTGTTACTGCTTTGAAAAAGTAACAGACATACGATGAACAAAACAAAAATTGAGGACAGGCAGCTACTCACCTGCAAGAGTGATGGATGACACATAGATACAATTAAACAACTGAAATTTGCACTAGTTCTCACTCTGCTTTCATCCCTCATAAACCAAGCTGCTTTATGCTCATTATGGAAGAATTACCGTGTTGTAATTGGCATACATCTCTGCAGTTCTTTAATGCTGACCGTAAAGTGTTAGGGATCTAGGCAGAAACAAAAAGTGACATGTATGTAGGAAACAATATTTTTGGAATCATTGATTTTGGTGGTGGTGGTGGTGGTGGTGGTGGTAGTAGCAGCAGCAGTATACTCCGATTAAAATTACTTTGTAATCGACAGAATTCAGAGGCAGGGAGCAATGTTCCACTTTCCAGACAATCGCGCTTCACAATGCACTGCATTTACTTACAAAACATGAACACAGCTAGCACGTTGCACATGAGAAGAAACTACAATTGGATGGCAGCTGGCCCCTATCACACAGCTCGCTGAAACGTCAGTCGCAAAGTAATTTTAATTGAACTATAGTTTTATTTATCCATATATCACTTTTTCAAGGATATTGGACATGTTTTGGTATTACAATTTAATAACAACAAAAATAACTGATCTATGTACACAGTTATTACATAATTACAAGTCGAGCTTAACAAAGATTGGACAGTTAGTTGGTCTTATAGTAGGAACCATCCCTGCTTCTTCCCAAAGTAATTTAGAGAAACTACAGAAAACGCAAATCAGGATGGCCAGATGTAGATTGGAGCCTCCACCCTGCTGAATACAAGACCAGTCTGTTTAAAACAGCTCTACCTCATTTAGTTTACCCCTCATGCAGAATATTGTTATACAAAGAAGTTATTTAATAAAAGGATAGTGGTATGGTACACTGTGTATTCATTTCTCACTCCCAGTCACTTCACATGCTACACACACTATACACACACTGTTTCCATAATAAAACACTAAATGCACTATCAGCTGATCTCAGGACCAAAGTGACAATGCCTGGTTCCATTTTGTGTACTGCAACTTCCGATTTCCTAGCCTGAAAAACTGAGTCAACATCCCTATATAATAAGAATAAGATGCTGAGCTCAGACAGAGGATAAGGTATCAGTATTTATACACTCAATAGGTTTTGCAGTTATGTTTTCCAGAAAAAAAGAAACATAATGTGAAAGTATTATGTGAAATGGTATGTATTTTATTACCACTATTTGACAATATAATGTAATTTGATAGATAAAAATTCTGCTCACTAAGTGGCAGCAGGAGAACACATGTATAAATTGTTGGGAACTGCACCGGACAGTCTCCAACAATCAGTCTTTCCTACTCATCCTGTTCGGTAAGTCTCCCGTGACCCAGGGTTCTGGGTAACTTTTCGAAACTCCACTGTCTTTCCTAAAACTCTCCAGTCCTTTTTCTTCAGCCCTCTTCCATCCCCTTCAACCCTTCTGCCAGAAGAAAAAGATGCACGATGAATGCTAGCAAACATAAAACTTTTTTTATATGTGTGTTCTCCTATCACTATCGTTATTTATATGTGTTACATATTTTCCAACCCAACCTCCCCCCCCCCCCCTCCCCTTCCTATGTTATCGGAAAAATCCTTAAATGTGTAGAATGTACTGATTCACAGGGACTTTTAACTGGCCTTTTAAAGAAGTTTCTTTAGTAATCTCTTTAATCTTCTTCGCAAATTTATTGTACAGTTTAATTCTTTGGTAGAAAATGTTGTTTTGAGTTTCTTTCTTGGTAAATGTAAGTTCAGCCAAGCTCTTATTCCATGGTCATGGACATAGCTGTTTGTGCAGCAATTATCAATGTTATTTTCGACATGTATGGCTGATTGGTGCACACATGGCGTAGTTAAATCCCCAATGTTTTAATCAGATCTCAATGATGAATTTGACTACTGTTATTGGTTATTATTCTCTGCAGTTTGAAAACTGTGTTCACATTTTCTGCATTTGTTCCCCAGAAAAGATTTTTATAGCTAAGATCTGAGACCACATATGAATATTATTTAAATTAAAGACATTGTCTGTTATACATTTATGACAGAACTCTAGGGCCATAAGGGCATAACATGCTGATGGCATTCTGTTTGCTAGTGTTATTCACTTCAACGGATAATTAATATTCATTTCTAGGAATTCTATGTTTGTTGTACGTCGTAGAGGTGCCACCTATATTTAATTTAACAGTCCCATTTCCCCACTTCTAACTGATGTGTATGATTCATACACTACCACTCATTAATTTCAGTACATCCTGGTATTTCAGATTTACAACACAAATCAAACATTATTTCTCATGAAATATAACTATATTAACTTCCACATATATAATACAATCACAATCATTATATTTTACTTTGATTAAAGTATCCTCCTTTGGATTTAATGACTGCCTCACAAACTTGAGGCATGTGGTCAGTCCGTTTTTGTAGGTATCGTGAATCTATATGATTCCACACATCCTTAACAATATTCCAGAGATGTTCCTTGCTGGATATATTAACTTCCCTGATATGTCTGTCCACTTCATCTCAGACCATTTCAATGGGATTACAATTGGGGCTTTGGGGCAGCCATACCATATCATTCAGTACTTTCTGTTTTTCCTTTGGTGCAATGTAGTTCGTACAGTATGCCGACCCATGTTTTGGGTCAGTATCCTGTTGTAAGGTGAACCCTTTCCCTATTAAGTGCAATCCACTTTGTATTGCATGATACTGAAGTATGCAGTGGTACTGCTTCTGATTCATACATCCCTCTATTTTCACAATGTCACCAACTGTATCCCCAAACCACAACAGAACCTCCATCGTGTTTATCTGTAGGTAGAACACAATGCTGGGCTACACTTACCTCTACAAATCACCGAACAAATATTCTCCTTTTGGTTCCAAAAATCCCGAACTTCGATTCATTGGTGAATAACACCTTTGTCCACTCTTCCGATGTCCAGTCACAATGTTTCCTATCCTATTCAATTCTCTTCTGCTTATTTATGGGCTTTAGAAGAAGATTTCTTGCTGTGAAACATCCTTTCAAGCCGGCTTCAGTCAGTCTCCTTTTTACTGCTGCAACAGATGTTGTTGTTGTGTTCATTTCTACGAATTCTGCACATATTTTGGGCACTGTTTTGAATCTATTTCTCTTACTCGTAATTCTGATATATTTATCATCACTTTTAGTTGTTTTATAAGGTCATCCTGGTCATGGTACGTTCATATTGCTATGTGTTGTCTTCTGGCGATGATAGGTGTATCGCACTCCCCCTATAGACACACTACACTGTTTCGCAATTTGGCAAATAGATAAACCTGCTTGGCTAAGTGCTACAATTGCAGTACGTTTTTCTATGGGCATCTCCACTCGTGAATCCATACTAGCGATGTGCACACTTAAATGTCATAAAGGAATTGATGTGCAGGAGCTACATGTTGTGTATTGGAGCAATGATTGCCGTTCGCTGCAGACATCACGTCACTACAGGGAACAACACAGGTGCACCAAATGCGATGTCTGTTGGCAAATAGATAAACAAACATTTCAGATAGGTGCATAACATTTTTGTACGCAACATTGTTTGTTGGATACAATTGTATCTTGATGACCACAAACAAAAATCAAGAAATTTGTACAACTATTGTACTATTCCTTTGCTTCCTCAACTGTACCCATGGTATTAGACCTTATCTACACAGAACTGGATGTCATTTATTGGGTGTATTAAAATTAATGAGTGGTAGTGTATATTACATTTTTAAGGCAGCCAGTCTATTCTGTATGTATTGTTTCAGCACAGACATTGGTGCTTCATCTGAGCGTATTGGCTTCTTATTTTTTAGATTTTGTACAGCTTTACTGACTGCATGCTTTGAGGTTGATAATAATATTATTGTAATCAGTGTATAATTATTTATACATGATATATTGCTTTTTGGGAATTTTGTTGTAATGTCTCTGCAACACTTAAAAAATACTCATTCACATAGTTTGCTACGTTGCGTGGATCATTTGTTATTTTATTCCTTTTCCTTATCAATACATTCTTATGCCTTTGTTTGTCCCTCGTTGTTTCCTTTGTAATGACTTCCCACACTGCTTTACTTTTATTCACTGTGATGTATATTATTTTGTCATCAAATTCCTTTTTTTTGCAGCAGTCACTGCCTTCCTATAAATATCTTTCCACCTGTGACAGAAATTTTGGAAGTCTGCTTCATAATGACTCTTTTTTTCACAGAAATGTGGTACAGAAGGGTTTGGGAAGAATTCTTAATATCTGTTGTTATCCACTTGTTTTTGTGAGACATCGATACTGATGTAGGTACTTTTGGAAACCTCTCGTCAAGGTTCAATTTAAATAAGGTTGATAAAGTAGAGAATTGGTTTCTCTATATACTTCATCCCAAGTTTGGTCTGCTAGTTCTCTTTAAAAATATTTTATTTCAATTTCTGAAATATGTATTTTGTAGGCTTGTAGTTTAGGGTTTTTTTTCCACACTCAATTTTACTATTATTATTTCAAAGAAATGGTCTAATAATCAAAGCTCTTCTACAGCTACACCATAGTTTTCTCTGTCCACATTTGTGATCACAAAGTCAATTAATGGTGCAGTTATGGTAGTAACCCATGTTGCACAGCATACCAACACAGGCATACCAAAACCCTGAAAGATATTTATGAAGCTGCTGCTAGTTTCATTTATGATTTTTGTGTTAATGTTTATGTCTCCACACAAAATTATGTTGACTTTTGTTCTTGAGACTTGATCTAAAACTCCTCAAAATTTATTGAACAAAGTGCCCACAGAACCACCAGGTGATTCACGTACACACACAAAAAGATTAATTTCTTGGTGATGTCAAGCCCTGTTAATTCAACAGCTGGTGTCTCAAAGTGTTTGTCTTCAGTTACTGTACAAATGTCATGTCTTGATTTACACTATGTTACTTTTCTTATATAAATACATGATCCTTTAACTTTTGGAGTAGTCCCATAGTAAGAGTGCATGTCATTTCACACAGTGAAATGCATGCTGGATTTCTACATTTCTAAATCAGTGGTCAATGACACAAAATACTATGCAGGTCAAAGACTGGAGTACAACTTCAAATTGCTGTATTTTATTTTTTGTTAATTACATGTTTTGATGAAGGATTGTTAATTCTGTTAAATGCCCCATATTACTTTTTCCAGCAGTTTCTTTTTCTTTATGAAATGTAGTATGTGTGTCATTTGGTGTGTGGGTATCTATCTTATAAGTGATTATTTCAAAATTTTTTAGACTGCTGGAGATACATTTAGGTATGGGACCTATTGTCTGGATTTATCCCAAACAAGACCTGCTATTCCTATTCATGTCAACAGGTACTTGACCATGAAACAGCTCTACCAATCTTCCCTTCCCAGTACTGTTTAGGTATATACCATGCCTAGTGAAACCCGATCTATTGATAGTCCCGACTGGTATTAGAGCATAAAGTCAGCTGCCATCATAGCCATCTCTACCTGACAGTAATCTGCCTCACAGTTCCATTATCATGTGGCCAATCATGGCGCATGAAAAGCTCACAAAGTGAACAGTGGTGCCATGAGTCAAGGAAGCTACCTTGTCCAGGTCACCACTTACGTCGTTCTCCTCACTGTATCCTCCCTCCCAATGAATACATTTCCTGCAAGATTAACAACTAATCCCCCTACTCTCTACCTTGTAATGTTAAGTACACTAACAGTAAATTACGATTAGGGCTAATCTAGTCATAGTGATAATTACGGGAACCACTTCAACATTACTTTATATGTTCACAATATTCACAGTGGTTGGAGAATTATAGCGGTGGTTTAAATAGGCTATATGTGTGGCTATAACATACAACCAATTGCTTTTTCGAATTTTCATTGGATTGATAAAAAAACACAATAAATTTTATGGTTTATAAACTGTGCAATACTAGTAACTAGATGTCCAACATTTCTGCTAGAATATTGACTATAGGGTGCAGCAGCATGCTTTCTAAATATTGATGCTGTAACATGTGCAACTGATGAGCAGCCTGCAGCTAGTTAATGGTAAAAAGAAACCTAAAATTCAAAAAAGGCAGTGCATAGCACATCAAATAAAATTAATGAAAATCTTTTAATCTCTTCAATTTCCTGCAGCAATATGAGCTTATCTTTCTTATTTAAGATGAGTCTTATGTTTTCATGAAAGTTATCCTTTGTGCTGCACTGTTTTCAAAACCATGTTGAAGGCTGATATTTTCATAAACTACTTCTACTCTCTGCAGAAATACTACAGTCTCTTAAAATGAAGCCGGCCGCTGTGGTCGAGCGGTTCTAGACGCTTCAGTCCGGAACCGCACTGCTGCTACGGTCGCAGGTTCGAATCCTGCCTCAGGCACGGATGTGTGTGATGTCCTTAGGTTAGTTAGGTTTAAGAAGTTCTAAGTCTAGGGGACTGATGACCTCAGATGTTAAGTCCCATAGTGCTTAGAGCCATTGAACCATTTTTTGTTAAAATGACATTTTTACTCCAGTTAAGAAAATGTCACGTATTGCTTTTTTAAGGAAGACTTGTGTTTATTATGTGGTCCAGATATTGTGATTTGGATTCCCCCATATCAGTCTACATGAGTACTGCAGTGGTTCCATTGCATGGGCCATATCTGTCCAGTTCCCCATTAACTACTCATTTCTGTTTTAACTAATATCGCACCGAGTATTGCGTGACACGGTCCCAACGCACAAAAAATAAAATAAAAGAGCTTATTAAATGAGTACTGTAATTGTGTAATTGAGAGCTTCAAGCAGTTAATTTTCTATCATTCCATTAGTAAATATAACAGCATAAGGAAAGAATTACATTTGTTCAACGTGTCCTTCATTAAGTGCAAAACTAGCTGTAGGCCGTAACTATATGTATATACACTAAATCCTACTACTGCCCGTGTTTTCGTTATATTATGCTTAATACGGATCGCATCTACACTATTATACCGTAGTAGATATATGTGAAACAGATACACCAGTTTTTGGTCACGAAAAATGACAGTTTGCATTCTAGGTAAAAGTGAAATTACGTTTCTATAAAAGAAATCATATCTGTCCTGAAATCAAGAATTACTAGTTTTTCAATGAGGAGTCGTTTAATAATTTTAAGTAGAACAGACGAACTTACCAAAGACTTTGACCCGAGTATAAATATTGCACTGCACTTTAAAATTACGTCCTATATGCTAACCGAAGTATAGATACTGGATTTAGTGGCTATTACATACACTTTCTTTCGGTGTCTACCAGCTAGTTACAAAAAGAGTAGGATAAAAAAAAAGGTCAATGACAAAATTCTTTTGTTAGGAAACGTAACGTTAAACTGTCGCGGGCTTTTAGATGGACTAGATGATGGCAGTACGGTAGCCAATCAAATTTCACGTAGCAATTCAATACTCCATATACAAATAATGTGCTGTCATTGGCATGCTCGTTTAGCTTGGCCACAGTCTTGGCTATATGTGGGACTATCTTTTTTTATTTGTTTATTTTCTTCTGAGCCTCGCAATATATGTATAAGATTAATTATTTGAAGGGCCATATTTTTTAAAAAGTACTTACGGTACTACTGTGAAACGACTATTTTATTTATTCCTTTTTATAGAACAATATTTTTTTCGAAATATCAATTTCATATTCAAGTGCACCTGTACAAATTGTCAATGTCTTTCGTAACATCAAGATACGATTCAGTCATCACTTCCTAATATCCGGGATGTCAGTAAATGCTGCTCATAACAGGTATTTACATACGATATCGTGTAATGTGTATCGTAAAGTGCTGCAGCTTTCACATTGACGTGGCTGTGATATGTAGCCATTCGATTTTGAATTAGGTGGACCATGGATATTCTTTGCTGGATTGCAGACACGATCAGAACCATGGAAATAAAAAATAAAAAAAATGAAAATAAAAAAAATTTAAAAAAATTACCTCCCTGATTGCAAGAGGTACGAAAAGACAAAACGACAATGTATCCACAATCCACACGATTGCCTTTTTTTCTGTTCAGCTTGCGATTCACGTACATAGCCAACAGCGAATACCCATGCGAGTATGAAAATTTCTCGAAATGGAGGCCGTGCGGAAACGCGCATTGCTGTCCGGATTTGTTGCAAATGTCTTGCACTGTTCAGCAGACGGCAGGCAGATGGGGCCAATGTGCATTTCGTTGTGTATTATATTTACCCCAGGCAAATTAGGAAAAATTAGGGAAATAATTTATAAAGTTTTGGAACTCAGGGAAAAACTCATATGGGATGCAATAGTACGAAATAGAGAAGTTGCTTCACTTAGCTAGTGAACATTTCCCTCCCTTACCATTAACTTTTTTTTTTTTTTTTTTTTTTTACCTTCAACGAAAACTGGCTCCCTTTTCGATGACACGCATTATGACTAAAATATTTATACAGAAGTTCTGCTCAAAGAATGTTATCTGCATGATTTAAGCAAGATAACAGTTTTCAATATATTCTATCTGAAAAATTCGTTAGCTATGAGTTTGGCATAATTTCCAAGTTCGATTTCAGTTTGGTTAAGGGGATACGGAATCGGATTTTGGGTTAAAAAATCGAATTTTTTTTTTATTGGCGTATTATATGCTGCCATGTTTCCTCTTTAAAATGACGTATCATACATAGCTCTACTACAATTATAACTATTTTATTTTTATATATTTGTGAGATCGGGTATTGCGCTTTAGTTATACACGTCTCTCGTGGCTGACCATGAACTTTTTGGCAGTACCTTTAAAGTGACATGAATTCAAATATCCCGGTTTCCAGCGACTATTTATACACTAGTTGCCCGAAAATGTTTCTCTCTGGTTTCCTCAAGTTACTCTTTGACTTTGTGGCGGGACTGTTTTGTAAACAGTGTGATATAAGAAAGTAGTTGTTGTTGAGTTATTTCGTATTTAGTGCTTCATTTTTCGCAGTGAAAATGCCTAGAGCTAAAGCAAAAGTATTTAAAAAGCGTGTGAACTGGCAAAAGAAAAGAAATAATGATTCATTAGCAAAGCAAAGCAGTTCATCATCATCACTGTTGGAAAATGTGAATCCACTTATTACTGATTTGCCAAACGAACTTACACCAAATGAAAACAGTGCTTCTCATAAAAAACTAAGAGATTTGGAAGAGAAATATAATTTACTTGATAGAGGGAATGAAGTTTTTGAACTCATTGATACGAATATATTGTGTGAAGCTCTTGAAAACAGTTTGTGCTGCAAAAAATGTCATGGAAACGTTTCTCTGAAAGTAGAATCCCATGTTGGCCTGGCTGCCCAGTTTAATTTAATATGCAGTGTTTGTAAATACAGCTGTAAGTTTCAAGTTCGGTTTCAGTAACTGTAAATAATGGATACAAGAAAACTGAACTTTATAGTGTAAATATTAGGTTAGTTTGTGGATTGCGAGCAATTGGTAAGGGCAAAGCAGCTGGTGATATGCTATGTGGTGTTCTAAATCTTCCAAGTGCACCTTCAAAGTTTGAAGCTTACAATTATGTACTAAGATCTGCAGTTGAAGATGTAGCACAGAAGTCAATGCAGGTTGCTGTGGAAGAAGCAGTGGAAGAAAATGACGGCAGTCGTGACCTCACAGTGGCGTTTGATGGCACGTGGCAGAAAAGGGGCCACACCTCCAACAATGGTGTTGTAACAGCAACTAGTGTTGATACTGGCAAGGTTATTGATGTTGCAATAATGTCTAAATACTGTAGGTGCACAGGCAGGCTGAAAAATGAACACAGTGATGACTGTATTGCTAATTATTATGGTAGTAGTGGTGGCATGGAGTGCAGTTGAAGATGTAGCACAGAAGTCAATGCAGGTTGCTGTGGAAGAAGCAGTGGAAGAAAATGACGGCAGTCGTGACCTCACAGTGGCGTTTGATGGCACGTGGCAGAAAAGGGGCCACACCTCCAACAATGGTGTTGTAACAGCAACTAGTGTTGATACTGGCAGGGTTATTGATGTTGCAATAATGTCTAAATACTGTAGGTGCACAGGCAGGCTGAAAAATGAACACAGTGATGACTGTATTGCTAATTATTATGGTAGTAGTGGTGGCATGGAGGTTGCTGGGGTGAAGAAAATTTTTCATCGCTCTTCACAGTGGTATAATGTTTGCTATGTCAAATATCTGGGAGATGGTGACTCTAAAGCATTCAAAGAAGTTTTGGAAAGCAAACCATATGGGAACAGTGTAAATATAAGCAAACTTGAATGTATAGGACATGTGCAGAAGAGAATGGGTGCCAGGCTGAGAAGGTTAAAATCAGTTATGAAAGGGAAAAAACTAGATGATGGGAAAACCTTGGATGGCAGAGGAAGATTGACTGATTCCATAATAGACCACATTCAGAACTGCTATGGCCTTGCAATCAGGCAAAATACAGGCAATCTTGAAGAAATGAGGAGAGCTATATGGGCTTTATATTTCCACACCGCATCCACGGATGAGCATCCACAACATGGTTTGTGCCCCAAAGGTGAAAACAGCTGGTGTAAATACAATAGGGGACTAACAACAGGAGAGAAATACATTCACCACCACAGTCTACCATCAGCCATCATGGCGGAAATAAAGCCCATTTTCAGAGATCTGGCTGACAGAAGTCTTCTGATGAAATGTCTTCACGGAAAAACGCAGAACCCCAACGAGTGCTTGAATAGTGTGATATGGCATCGTCTCCCAAAAACAGTGTTTGTCGGAATTAATACACTACATTTTGGTGTGTATGATGCTGTGGCAACCTTTAATCTTGGAAATATAACTAAATGCCAGGTCCTTCAAAAGTTGGGTATGTGTGTTGGTTCCCGTACGGTACGTGCTATGTTCTTTTTAGATCAGCACAGACTAAGGCATGCTGATAATATAATCAAGACATTAGTGAAAAAAGCAAGACAGGTGCAGAGGGGTGCCAAAAGAAGACTTGAAGATGATTATGAAGACTATGAAGGGGGTATTAGCTACGGATCAGGAATGTTTTAATCTTCTTTCTCCGTTTCCCGTAAGTTTACTTTTTGCTTCATCTAGGAACATTATCTCAGGTACTGGTCAACCTAGAAGTCTGAAATTTTTATGACGTAGTGACATAGGTCCCTATTACATACTGAAACAACGATTTTTTAATTACTTGATTTACAAAAGACTTAGGGGTGATAGTCTAGTAAAAAGCGATGGAAAAAATTTACTTAAAAGTAAATGTACAATATCTCTGTAAGAAAATACTTTGACAATAAACTGTTGTTTCAGTATTGTTGTAACATATGAATGCACATACAGTAAAATTTTTACCTCTCTGTCTCCAGTAGTTTGTGAGAAAATGTTCCCTATAGTAGGCATATATTAACATTGCGGGGATAGGTGATTCCGTATCCCCTTAAATCATTCTTCTGTTTTCACATAACAATTTGCGTTTTCATTCATGCATAAACATATATGTAGCACACAAATATTAAAGTAGTAACTTACTAAAATCTACAGGTAAAACAAAACAAAAGAGAGAGAGAGAAACTCCTTTTAAATCTGATGTTTATTGATTCAGAACAATTCTGCTACACAGTTTTTTGTTGAATGTTACGCATCCTGATATTTATATTTAAATCAAAATAAATTGTAATGGGTATTAAGAATTATTGTAGAAGTAATCAGGAACTGCTCTCTCTTTAATGCATTTATAATCATCAGATGTACAACATGTACACAACTAAAATACCACAACATTCGATAAACAAATAAGCTGTGGTACATAAGTTTTTACAGAAACCATCCTCCAAATCTTCTCTCAAATCACCTCAGTTCAAGTTAGTGCAGCATTGTTCTCAACAGCGTTTACACATTGTTGTGTAGCGTAAGTCAGCCATCAAATTCCTGTATTTTCTTCTGCTACCTTGAATGCAGCTGCATGAAATTACTAGTAATATCTTGTCTGGAGATTGTGGTTTTTTCTTGTGAATTGGGGAGAGAGACGAGCTTGATTCCCTCCAACTTCACTTTCTGGGGTCCAAGCTGCTGCCCAAGAGTAGTTTGTCCTGTAGATATACAGGGCAAGAGATTAGGCATGCTGCATCAATAGTCAGTGGCAAATGAGAGAGTATGACAGCACTGATTGCGTGACCCCAAAGTACGTTAAACTCTTGGAATCTGATATCATTTAAGGTGTCATCACCAGGACTCTTCCCTGTTTTCACAGAGAGAGAGAGAGGATGGTTTTTCTCCCGCCTCACTCCTCCTTCTGACATTCTTGAGAGGGCATCAGCAGTGATGTTATCCTTGCCATTTACACTGTCACAGAATTATATTTCTGTAAAAATTATTTAGGAATAAAGGTGATGACTCACTGAAAAGCAGAAGCACTACGTCATTGATAGGTACATAAACAGAAGGCACGGAGCTTTGCTAGCTAGTGGAGTGCATTTCCTTTTTCAAGCTTGTAGGGAAAACATGCATAAACATCCACACTCTCACTCATATGCAGTTGACTGAGCACAATGTAGGGATACAGGCATGTTCATGTGAGTGAGTGAGAGTTTGTGTGTTTGTGCGCATGTTTTTCCTACAAACTCAAAAAAGGAAGTTCATTTCAAAAGCTAACAAAGCTCTGTACATTCTGTTTGTGTCGTTACCCATGACACAGTGCCTCTGCATTTTGGTGACAGATCTCCTTTATTCCCAAATAATTCAAATTCTCAACAAGAACTTTCTGTACATTATTATTCCTGTAAAAACAGTGACTCTCATGCAAGCGTTGGCTGGAGCGATTGGCTTATCTTTTTCATTGACTGCTCTTCCATTGTACCATTGGTTCAAATTTTTGAAAAATGTAGCTATATGAAAACTGTAGATGAATATTAATACTGTGGTGACTTCACAGCACAACAACCAAGTAGCTTGAAATCTGAACAAAAGAAATGATGGCCTATTTGTAGCTCCTCAACAAACTACTATGAAGGACATTGATGTTGCCAAAAATACAAAACTGTAAAAGACGGTCTCCATTCTACTTGATTTTGGTGTTATGATATTCCCGAAATTCTTGAGTTCAAGGATGTTAATCTACATGCAATCTTTTCTGATTGAAGTTTCGTAAACAACATTTTTATAAAATAAAATGTAAATGATCCTTCATATAGTGTCTAAGGATTTTCCATGAATATTTCTCAATATCTGGAATAATCATTAAAATACTTTGTTTTGAAATGCAAAATAAATAGCTCAACCTGGTATATAAGTCGCCAGTTACCAGATACCAAAATGCTATTGTCAGCATTATCACAGCAGTTTCCCAAGCAGAAAATCTAAATTCTTACACTGATGTGAAATATGCACACAAAATATTGTCATCTCTCTATATTTCTTGTAAGGACCTCTGTTATGTAGATACTTTTTTACTTATAGTCATATTTGTGTCTACTTCTGTCAGCTTTTCATCGCAATCAACACAGAACAAACTTTCAACAAAAAAGGGGGTTCCATAGCAATCCTTGCACAGTGAGACAACATGTGGACAATTTTTGTGCATGCACTTTTATTCCCATGAATCTGCAATTGTGCTTGACAAAAGACTCATCATGAATATTAATGGAAAAGTTGCACAAAATGCATACCCTCTCTTCAATTCCAACTCTGCAATTTCTAGGGGAGCAATATCCTAGATTGTATAGACAAATATATTTTTGGAAATTTTGGAAATATTTAATACCTAAGTTTCTGCAGTACATGTATAGTCCATTTTCAAGTGGCCTGCAGTTTCTGTGACATATTTTAGTCACTCATATCACACCATTTACTGCTCATAACACTCTTTTTCATAGCGCATAGGCCTATGTGTATTGTTTTCATTTCATTCAGTCTGCAGTTTGAGGAAATCATAGTAAACTGTTATCATAATAACCTGAAGCTATTCACTAGAAACTAGGCTCTACTTTCAGCTGATATTTATTTAGCCTGAATAGTGCTATGTTAGTGGTATGTTTTGAACAGTTATTCTGCAGAAAATACTTCTCCCTACTGATACCAGTATTGTATTTATACTTTACTAGAGGTGTTAATGAATTCATAAAGTACTACAACTATTCAACACCAAAGTGATTGAAAAATAGGTTATGAAAAAAGTATGTGTTGCAATTATAATTCACTGATAGCACATTCAATAGAAATAGTCCAAGCGTTTTCCCAATAGTTGGGTGCAGTGTGTGTAAAAATTAAGACTGTATTGACATATTTCATAGGTTGAGGTGTAGCTCGAGGAAAAAAAGGAAAAAGGACAAATTGAGCCAAGTAAAATAACAGAAAAGCAGATGTTCATTTTTAAGGTATATTGAGTATTTGGACAAGTAAAAAGTGGTGTAAAGTTTGAAAAATTGCTTTAAATATCCAGAAATGAAAAATTGCTTTAAATATCCAGAAATTCAAAACAGTACACTTTACAAAATGCAAAAACGTAGTAACATTTGACTACTACAAAGCGAGTCTCAGGTGGATTTGACCAACTCATACAAATTCTTGGACATAGCTGTTTCTTGGAACATGAAATGGAATTATGACATAGGCTCAGTCAAAGGTAAAGCAGCTGGCAGCCTTCTGTTCATTATTAGGATACTAAGCAAACACTTTCACTCTACAAGAGAGCCTGCTTACAAAATTCTGATGCAAGTCACTCAGATTCTTGAATATAGATGCCAGTTATCCCACAAAAGCCTACCTACCAGCATTAAGTGAGGAATCTAGACAAATATTATTGCTTCCTTTCTATTGCTCCTATAGTGATGGTGAAGACAAGCTTAGACTAATTACAAAATGCACAGAGGTATTTAAGCAGTCATTCTTCCCACGTTGTGCTGCATTTCTGTGTATATGTTCAATATCCCTTGTTAGTCCTATTTGGTATGGGTCCCACACACTTGAGCAGTATTCTAGAACTGGTTCTATGAATGAGTTGTAAGCAATCTCATTTCTAGAGTGATTTCACTTCCCCATTATTCTACCAATAAAATGAAGTCTACTAAACCTATGTTATCATTCTATTTCATATCACTACAATGAGTAATGTCCAGGTATTTGTATGAGTTGGCCAATTTGAAATGTGACTCATTGATATTATAGTCATAGAATACTACTTTTTTTTGTGAAATGCAGTTTTGAATTTATGAACATTTGAAGCAAGTTGCCAATGTTTGCACCACTTTGAAATATTATCAAGATCTGACTGAATATTTATGCAGATTCTTTCTGACAGTGTCATTTGCAAAACATGTATGGCTTCTATTAAAATTGTCTGCAAGGTCATTAATATACACCATCAACAGCAAGGGTACCAACACACTTCCCTGGGGCACATGCAAAATTGTTTCTACATTTGATTATGACTCTCCATCCAAGATAACATGCTGTGTACTCCCTACCAAAAAGTTCTCAATATAGTCCCAAATTTCACTTGATATCACACATGATAGTACTTTTGACAGTAAGAGTTGGTATGATACTGAGTCAAACACTATTCAGAAATCAAGAAATATTGTATCTATCTGACTGTCTTGATCCAAAGCTTTCAGTATGTCATGTGATAAAAGTATGAGTTGGGTTTCAAATGATTGATGTTTCTGGAGTATATGATGCTGTTTCACATGGAGGAGGTCATTCTGTTTGAGATACCTCATTTTGTTTGGGTTTCTTGTCTATTGCGACTAATATACCACCTCCATTTCCCATTAGCCTATCCTTACAATATGAGCTTGAATTTTCCCAGAAATCTCACTGCTACCAATTTCAGTTTCAACCAGTTTTCTGTACCCAGTATTATGTGAGCTTCGCTGCTTTTCAGGAGCACTTCAAACTATGGCTCTTTGTTGCAAATGCTTTGGCAGTTAACCACTAGGATTTTAATAATCTCACATGTGGGATTACAATACAATTAAAGATTGTGCAGTAAAAATGTTCATAACAGGTGCTGAATCCTCACTATGTTGTAACTGCATGGCATGTTTTCAAACATCTGTTTGTAATAAATAACACATTTATTTCAAGAAGAGCAACAAGCATTTTTGTAAAAAGTAGCAGAAATGTTGTTGAAACTGAAATTCTTGTGCATCCAACATTATCTATGTGTGTTGGACTCATGGAATTCAGTTTTATTGTTTTAAAAATAGTTCTGCACCCTCTTGAATCATTGTTTGATGACTTAGTAAGTGTTTAAGGAGACAAAACAAGTAAGGTTATCAGTCTCCTATTCACCACCCAGGACAGAAGCAGTGTACCCTGTCTGTGTGCCAGTGTGAGAGAGAGTTTGCTTAACATGTGTCTGAGGTGGAACATGGGAACCAGCCCAGTATTTATATAGTGGAATGTGGGAAACCTCCTGAAAACCACATCCAGACTGGTTGACACACCAAACCTCACTATTAATCCACTGAGTATATTCAGTCTGGGGCCAGTATACCTCCCCTTCCTGGAAGCAGTCACCACCTGTATGGATCATTGGTTGGTTTATTTCTCAATACATCAGTTATTTTATGAATTTACTCTTTTCTCAATAAATATATTGCTATGTGAAGATCTTTTAATGACCATCTTTTAGTTTTACTTACTTTGAATTGCATTCTATATTTATAAAGATGTTAATATTATCATATTCAAAGATTGCTCTGTACAGTAGGATCCACCAGAAAGGGAAAATGTCAGCTTTTTTTCTATTTCCTCCAACACTTTTAACTTACTATGTTGATGGTAACACAACTCATTATGGGCATACTCAGAGACAAACACAGGTTCCAATAACTACATAAAAATCAATGTTACATCATTTTCTAATTGTCATGAGACTAGTGCAATACTGTCTAGTGTTTTCTGCCACAAGCTGAAACTGAGAAACAGCATTTCCACAACAGATCTCAGGGATCATATTAAAATGCATTGTGTAGTGCATGCCTTCTATTCAGCTCTGTTCATAATTGGAGCACTGAGAACATCTTTCAGATAACCTGACAGCCAGAAGTCACATGAATTGAGGTCAGGTGATCTGGACAACCAGGCTGTAGGAAAATGATGGCTGATAATTCTAGCATTTTCATAATGCCTCTGCAGTAGATGCTTCACTGGCTGTGCAGTGTGTGGAGGAGTGCCATCTTGCATAAAAATTATCCTTCCCACACTTCCATGCTGTTGAAGGGTTGGGATGACATTGGTGTGCAAAAGATTCTCACAGCATTTACCAGTGATGGTACAGGTAATGGGACCCAGAGGAATTGTCTCTTAAAAAAAATACAGTCTTACAGTAACAATGCTGTCAATCAGCACCACACAGTCACCTTTGCAGAATGAGGTGGTGCCAGTTGATGTGCATGTGGATATTCCATTGCCATATTCTACAATTCTGTGTATTGACATATCCTTCCACAGAATGTTCCTTGGCTGTTCATTGCCCACTTCCATGCGAGCAAGAAATTCCAGAGTGAACATTTGTCTTGCTGGCAGGTCAGCAGGAAGCGACTTCTGAATAGGGTGATTTTGTATGGATAGCAATGCAGGATGTTTCATAGAATTTTATGCACCATGCTAGTAAGAATGCTCAATGTTCAGGTAATTTCCCATGCACTGCATGTTTTTGCATCACTGCTCAAGCCCCGTGCAATGCTGCGACCACATCTTCAACAGATGTTGGATCACCTACTTTCCTCCCTCTGCCACACTGAACTTCAGCAGAACCTGCCTCTTACAATTTTGTGATTTTCTCCAGACCTCTACTAGACATCAGACCAATACTTTTTTTCAAACCCTTGAGTGTCAAACTTGTGCAGGGTTAGTAGTGCACAGTCACCATTCTGGGATAAGACCTTTACCAGCAATGCACTGTTGGAATCGGCCAACTCATACAAATACCTGGGTCTAGCATTTTGTAGGGATATGAAGTGAAATGATCACATACCCTCAGTCATGGGTAAAGCATTTATTGGTAGAATCAGGAGATTGCTTACAAATCACTCGTATGTCCCTTCCTAGAATATCGCTCAAGTGTGTGGGACCCATATCAAATAGGACTAAGAGGGGATATTGAATGTATACAGCAAAGGACAGCATGGATGGTTACAGGTTTGTTTAATCCATGAGAGGGTGTCACAGAGATGCTGGAGAAATTGAACTGGCAGACTCACGAAGAGAAACGATACTGAGAAACTCTAGGAATATACTACAATCCTCTACTTCACTCACTCAAGGATCTTGAGGATAAGATTGCAATAATTATTGCACACACCAAGGTATTCAAGCAATTATTCTTCTCACACGTTGTATATGAATGGAACAGGAGGAAACTCTAATAACTGGTACAATGTGACATGAAGTTCCCTCTACCATGCACCTCGTGGTGGTTTGCAGAGTATAGATGTAGATGCATGATCCTTCATGGACACTGACATATTGGGCATCTCGGATGCAAACTGAGGAACAACTGTGTGCTGCACATCTTTTGGTGTGCATATTCTGATACTTAAAGCTCCATTTATTGGTCAAATTTTGATTAAATTTTTTTAATTCCATAATTTTTCCCCTTGTGTCAACAATATGCTATTCAAATTTGGCATCATTCCGAGCAGTTGTTCTCTTTTTACAGTTATGGACACCCTGTATTTTCATTCATCTAAATGTTAGTTGGCTGACAACAAAATATTATGAACAAATCTCATATGAACTATGCTCTCTCAGTTGACTAAATAATAGTGTGTAAGAACATATTACAGAGTGATAGCCTTATTTTGTTTAGTGATTGATAAACACGTTTTTCCAGTACTTTTGAATTTTATTTTTCAATAAATTGTTCTTTGTTTCCTCCATGCCTATGCCTTTTCTTGAAACTGATATGAGCTTTCTCCTTATCCCTCTACAACTACCAACACCCCCTTAGCTCAGATCGTGGGTATGCTATTGACTTATTCTTTTATTAAACATGCTACTTTGAAAAACTGGTTATTTGTGATTGTTGCGACTCTAACAGCTCCCTCTTAACACAGGTATAGAAGGTCCTGTCAATGCAGTGGGTTCTGGCAGTGAAGACCTGGTGACATTAGAAGCAGAGATCACAGAATTGCAGCGTGAAAATGCTCGTGTTGAGTCACAGATGCTCCGTCTACGCACTGATATAACAGCCATGGAAGCACACCTTCGTCATGGAGAAAAGGTTAGTCATAAGTTCTCACAGAGTTACAACAAACTGGTTCCACAATCTGAAGAAAGCTTGTAGTCATGCCTATGTAGCACAGTTGGTAAGTCTTTCCTTGGAACAGGTCACAGTCGAAGTCCAGATCTGGCACACAGTTTTGATATGTCAGGTGGTATCATGAAAGTCCATGTTCCACTGCAGGGTGAAAGATTGAGTCTCGAAACAACCCTTAAACAATGATAAAGTTACTTCTTTATTTGTTCACAACTGCACTTACAAACGACAAAAATTTTTAATATTGTTAAACAACTTGCTAGTTTAAACAAGCCTTAAGAACAAAATTCGACAATACAAGCTTGGAAATATGCATGGTTTACTTGATGATGAATGGAAATTTATCATTGGGTTTCTGTCAGGTATCACCTTCATGACTGTTCAAAATATTTTGAAGTAAGCTGTCAGAACGGCAATGTACAATACAGTGTTTGAAACTTTATTATTCAGAGAATGTTGCCGGCTTCTACATAACCATACCATAATTTCCCCGTGAAAGTACCGGGACCCCTGAAAAGCTGTTATAAACTAATCAGCAGTTTCTTAAGTACTGTAACATGTGTGGGCCTCAGTATGTAAAACCCGCCTCCACATAAATTTCTTGTAGAAATTATGGGGAAGTATCAAGTGAACCCTCCGTTACTGTAATTAATGTGAAAGCTCTGTCGTCTTCAGTATCTGAGCTTTGATTTAATGATACCCATTTAAAAAACATGTCAATTCTGGGAATGTTTTACATCTTTAAACACACGATTATACGAAAAGAACTCAAGCAGAATATCTAATAATGAGTGCAATACACTTCACAACAGTTTAAAAATTTTATTTATTTATTTACTTAGTTACTTTTTTGGCAAAAAAGAAGAAGAAACCAACCTTTGTTTGTTGCATTTATTCTGCTGCAACCTGCATGATATCAAAGTTCCCACTCTGTGCAATTGAATAGTACGTGCCATTGCAAATTTTGTATTAAACTTCTTAACTAAGGTTTTTTTCTTCGAGGAAAGGTTATTTTTATTTTACGTTGGAATAAAAGGTGCATTTGCATGTAGACATGTTCACACAAATGACAACACACCACATCATCTGCCAACAAGACTAAACTTTTTTAGTCTGTCTTCTCTGTCTACAGGAACCGCTAAAATGTTATAAGAATAAGTCGATCCAGCACACCTCATTGCAAGAAATTTCAAAAATTATTTGCTTTTTCAATTAGAAAGACAGGGTCAAGAATATTCAGAACATATTTAGAATATTCAGAACATATTTGCGTCCCAGGTAAAATTTCGGCGACGCAGGAAACAGAAGCCAAAAAAAGGGACTGTCCCGTTTTCTTTACGAGACGAATTCCAGCCGGCAGGTGTGCTTCTACTGTTCACTGACAACAGAGAAACAGGCAACAATCAAATTAAAATATTTTGCATTTTGTTCTATCATAGCAGAGTTGCGTCGAGTAATCCGAATTGGTCATTTCATTGCTCCGTGTTCAAAGGAAAAATCTTTGTGCTCGTGTGCAATGTTTAAAGTAAAAAGCTTTCTTCTCATGTGCAGTGCAGTACGATTGGAACTGGATAACGTCTTCCTTTCTTTCTTTCCTTTTACAACTTTTTTTTTCTTTTGTTTTGACTGTTGGTTGACAATTTTGTAAGCGCATTAACAGGAATAGCAGTGGAAAAAGGAAATGAGTAAAATTAAGTGTGGTGGCATTTTGGAAATTATCTAAGGAAAGGAGAGAACGAGAGGGCAATGTTCTAAAATCGCTTGGCAGAGTAGATAAATTTTTTGCAAAAAATGTTACTGGTTCGACTATGAGTTCAAGTACCAGTAGTACGGATGATATTTTTGGCACTGCAGCTGTTGTAAAACAAGTAAATACAGATGAAACAAAAGTTAAAAATGAAGAATAGCAAATTGTTTCTGAGTTAGAGTTTCACAAAAGACTAAGTGTCGAGTCAGACATTACAAAAAAGAAATAATCTCATTAGTGATGATCCTGCGGAATGATGTGTCAATGAATCAACAATCAACGTTCTCAATCGAGGGGCGTTTGTAAAGTCTGTGCAAAAATAAAAACTACTTACATGTTTGGGGCAAACCTTTTTTATTTTTTGACTTAGTCTCCTTTTAGACTTACACACTTCGTCCAAAGCTGTTCTAATTTTTTGATCCCTTCCGAATAATAGGAACTGTCCAAGCCTGCAAAATAGCAATTAGTTGCTGCAATCACCTCCTCGTTTGAATAAAATCTTTGTCCTGCCAGTCATTTCTTCAAATTGGAGAACAAATAGTAGTATGAGGGAGCCAAGTCTGGAGAATAGGGAGGGATGTGAAACGAGTTGGAATCCTATTTCCATTAATTTTGCGACCACAATTGCTGAAATATGTGCTGGAGCATTGTCGTGATGGAAAAGGACTTTTTTGTGGTCCAATCGCGGGAATTTTTCTTGCAGCTTGGTTTTCAAATGTTCCAATAACAATGAAAAATATGCATCTGTAATAGTTTTATTTTTTTCTAGATAGTCAATGAGGATTATCCCTTGTGAATCCCAAAAGACAATTGCTACAACCTTTCCAGCGGAAGGAATGGTCTTCGCCTTTTTTTGGCGCAGATTCTCCCTTAGTAACCCATTGTTTAGATTGTTGTTTGGTCTCAGGAGTACAGTAATATAACCGTGTTTCATCCACAGTGACGAAACAACACTTAAAGTCCTGCAGATTCTTCCTGAACAGCTGTAAACCATCCTTGCAACACTTCACACGATTCCATTTTTGGTCAAGCATGAGCAATCGTGGAACCTATCTTGTGGGTAGCTTTCTCATGTCAAAATGTTAATGCAAAATATTATGTACCCATTCATTTGAGATGCCCACAGCACTAGCAATCTCATGCACCTTAACTCTTCTGTCACCCATCACCATATCATGGATTTTATCATGATTTCTGGAGTCGTAACCTCCACAGGGCGTCCAGAACATTCAGCATCACTCGTGCCCATATGGCCACTATGAAAATTTTGAAACCACTTATAAACGGTTCTAATTGAAGGTACAGAGTCACCATAATGTTTATCAAGCTTCTCTTTAGTCTCCTGAGGCGTTTTGCCTTTCATAAAGTAATGTTTAATCACCACACGAAATTCTTTTTTGTCCATTTTTTGACAATCACTCGTCTTCCTTGATTAACACGAATGCCAAACACAAAGAAATAGACCAATATGGCTGAAACATGGTGTGCATTCTTTCCAAAGATGCTACTAACTAAACATGACCTCAATACGCACCGGGGGTGCCATCTCTTGGACTGAGCATGGACTTTTGAAATGCCCCTCGTACAATGTGGCATTAATCAAAATTGCAACGGTCATTTTTCTAATTCAAGATGATCAATAGGTCATAAAACCAGATATTTGAAGAAAAATATATTTTACTGTAAACTTTTAAATGGTGAATCAACTTTGCATGATTTTCTAGTATACTCCTGTAGCACAGCTGCTGTTTTTTGTGCATTATGTAAATTGTTCACAGGTAAGGCCCTGATTGCTACTAATGGTACTGTAGATTGGAAAAGTATTTCTAATATTTTATCTCATCATGAGAATTGACTTGAACACAAAAATTCTGAGTTATCACTCTTAACAAGAAAAAAGTCAGTTGGAACAATAGGTAATCATTTCAAGTCATATGTTGAGACAGAAAAAATGAACTGTGTTACTAGTGAAAGCTTTTTAACAGAAACCATTGTCATTACTTCAGAGTTATCATCTGAGATGTTAGACCACTGATCCATCAACACGTTTCGTAGTGTGAAAACAGCTGCCAGGAGTCTCAGTTAGAACAAGGAAGACAAACTATCCTCAGCACAATACAAGGCATTTAACAATGTTGTCATATCTTGCTGGCATGGAAAGTTGCTTTTCCACTAAATCATGAAGGGATTGGTGTCCATTTAGAATATATGCAACTGAGGCTTACCATTCTAGGTACTCAAAACAGACTCTTTGCCATGTCAGCATTAATAAAGTTTGTTATTATACTATCATTGGAATAAACTAAAGCTGTGTACACAGACTTAATACATGGATATCTGGTAATCATAGTTGTTAGCCTAATTTGAAGGTGCAAGACACTGTGTTTCAGTGTTTCCTTCATCTCTGCCCTGAAGGATTTGGCCTATCACATTTCTCAATATTTTGCTGGTTTAATCGCCAAAAATTCATTTGCCCACAATAATGAAGCAGTCTTCACTTTTAACTTGAAATATAGATGGTGGTCGTATCTGGTGACAGTAGATTTGTCAATATTTTTACACAATAATTTGTTCCAAAAATGAAGCGATTTGTGGAGTTCGTTAACGCAGTGCATCACTTCAACTCTACATTTTTGTAGAATGCAATTATAACTACTAAAATCAGCAAATATGGCAATTAAGCTTCACAGACATATAAATCGACATGACACCTACTTGTTTTGCCTGTTTCGGCCAATCTGTCCACAGAACACATAATGTCATGCAAATGTTTTTCTGGTGGTTGTCAATTATATAATCTTTATGTACATTGAAGGTAGAAGGGGTGAGAGGAAGATAAGGAGCTATTGATGTTAGCTGCATCATGGTTTTATGCAGATTCAGCAACAGTAGGTGAAAATGTGTACCCGACTGGGATCCGAACCTTCCCACTTGCTAGTCAGTTGCATTAACCACTGCACCATCTGGACACACTGTTTGTTGCAGTTGTGCA
Source organism: Schistocerca piceifrons (assembly GCF_021461385.2). Classification (NCBI taxonomy): domain Eukaryota; kingdom Metazoa; phylum Arthropoda; class Insecta; order Orthoptera; family Acrididae; genus Schistocerca; species Schistocerca piceifrons. The sequence continues at coordinate 157,963,970 of NC_060138.1, read as the reverse complement.
GACAATCTTGACATGCCTCCCAACCGATCCACATTCCCACCAAGGACCAGGTATCCACAGACCTCGTCCATGTCCACCTCGTTCGCTACTTTGCAATTCCCACACTGAAGGTGGTGGATTCATTGCCCATCAACATGAATCAGTTACATGAATGCATGGTGTCTGTTCTTTTGGAACATGTCTGAAAGAACAGACACCACATGTTCATATAACATTTAATCAATATTATTTATAGTATTTTGTAAATAATATTTGTGATGACAGTGTGATGCGTTACATGGACCAGGGCCTAGTTTAAGATGTAGATGATCAGATACCATGTTCATTTACATTTTTTCACAACTAAGGTGCCATATTTGGTAATTCATACATATGCTTTTGTGGTACAAAAATACATAGTTTAATTTATGCAACTTGGTAAAGGGATCAAAACACATAATTTTTGTATCATAAATTATGCAAAATTGTAGGAATATTTCATGTTGATGACAAACTGTTACTGGAATGGAGATAATTGAAAATATGGAATTTTTTTGGCACTGTATCTAGAGCATAGTTCTTTACATGGGAAATCAACCGTCATTTTCAGATTAGACGTACAGAATTCTCAGCATTGAGAAAAATAAGTTGAAATCCAATTACAGCCTTTGATAACTATCAGGTACCGATATTAACAAACTCCTAGCCCCTGATATAATTTTTTTTTTTTTTTTACGCAGGAACAGGAAAAAAATGCAACTTTCCTGACACTTCTACAAACAAATGATTTTGCATTATGTTGCCATCAATTACAAATTTCACTTTGTTCTTTGCTGTGTCATTTACACAAAATGATCCTGTTTCTATCTATAGCAAATTTATTTGTGTTAATATTGCCAGAAAGAATAAATGAACAAGAGATCTGTGCAGTGAACATTTGTTGTTGTTGTTGTGGTCTTCCGTCCAAAGACTGGTTTGATTTTTGCCCCCCCCCCCCCCCCCCCCCCCACCACTCTTCCCTTCAATACTAAATTGGTTATCCATTGATGTATCAAAATGTGTCCTGTCAGCTGATCCTTTTTTTTTTGTCAAGTTGTGCCCCAAATTTCTTGTCTCCCCAATTCTATTCAGTACCTCCTCATTAGTTACATGATCGGCCCATCTAATCTTCAACATTCTTCTGTAGCACCACATTTCAAAATCTTCTGTTCTCTTTTTGTCTAAACTGTCTATTGTCCATGTTTCATTTCTATACGTGGCAACACTCCAGACAAGTATCTTCAGAAAAGAGTTCCTAATACTTAAATCTATATTTGATGTTAACAAGTATCTCTCCTTTAGAAATGCTTTGCTTGCCATTGTCAGTCTACATTTTACATCTCTTTACTTCAGCCATCATCGGTTATTTTGCTGCACAAATAGTAAAACCTTTTTACTACTTTAAGAGTCTCTTTTCCTAATCTAATTCCCTTAGCATCAGCTAATTTAATTCAACTACATTCCATTACACTTGTTTTGCTTTTGTTCATGTTCATCTTATATCCTCCTTTCAAGACACTGCCTATTCTATTCAACTGTTCTTCCAAGTTTTTTGTTGTGTCCGACAGAAGTACAATGTCATTGGCAAACCTCAAAGTTTCTATTTCTTCTCCTAGGACTTTAATTCCTAATCCACATTTTTCTTTTGTTTCCTTTACTGCTTGTCCAATGCACACATTGAATAACACCAGGGACTGACTACAACCCTGTCTCACTCCTTTCTCAACCACTGCTTCCCTTTCATGCCTCTTGATTCTGACTACTGCCGTCTGGTTTCTTTAGAAGTTGTAAATAACCCTTCACTCCCTGTATTTTACCCCTTATACCCTCAGAATTTCAGAGGGAGTATTCCAGTCAACACTGTCAAAAGCTTTCTCTAATTCTACAAATGCTTTAAACCAAGGCTTGCCTTTTCTTAACTTATCTCTCAAGATAAGTCATGAGGTCAGTATTGCCTCACACGTTCCTAAATTTCTCTGGAATCCAAACTGATTTTCCCTGAGGTTGACTTCTACCAGTTTTCCATTCTTCTATAAAGAATTCGTGTTAGCATTTTGCAACCATGACATATTAAACTGATAGTCTGGTAATATTCACATCTGGCAGCAACTGCTGGAATTAGAATTACTATGTTTTTCTTGAAGTCTGAGGGTATTTTGCCTGTCTCATACATCTTGCACAGCAGATGAAGAGTTTTGTCATGGCTGGCTCTCCCAAGGCTATCAGTAATTCTGACAGAATATTATCTACTCTCAGGGCCTTGTTTTGACTTAGATGTTTCAGAGATCTGCCTGGTTATTCTTGCAGTATCATATTTCCCATTCCATTTTTGTCTACATCCACTTCCCTTTCTATAATATTACCTTGAAGTTCTCTATTGTACAGACCCTCTATGTACTCCCACCTTCCAGCTTTCCCTTCTTTGCTTAAGACTGGTTTTCAATCTGAGCTCTTGATATTCATACAGATAGTTCTCTTTTCTCCAAAAGTATCTTTAATTTTCCTGAGGTTGATATGTGTCTTTCCCCTAGTGAAACATACTTCTAAATCCTTACATTTGTCCTCTAGCAATTCCTGCTTAGCCATTTTGCGCTTCCTGTCACTCTAATTTTTTAAACGTTTGTATTCCCTTTGATCTGCTTCAATTTGCTGCATTTTAAATTTTCTCCTTTCATCAGTTAAATTCAATATATCTTGTATTATCTGAGGATTTTTACTGGGCCTTGTCTCTATACTGATTTGATCCTCTGTTGCCTTCACTACTTCATCTCTTAAAGCTACCTATTTGTCTTCTACTGTATTCATTTCACTTGTTCTAATCACGCATTGCTTGATGATCCCTTTGAAACCCTTAACAACCTCTGATTCTTTCAACTTATCCAGGTCCTACCGCCTTAATTTCCTATCTTTTTGCAGTTTCTTGTTTTAATCTACTGTTCATAACCAGTAATTGTAGTCAGAGCCACATTTGCCCTTGGAAATGCCTTACAATTTAAAATCTGGTTTCTAAATCTGCACATCACCATTGTATATTTAATCTGAAACCTTCCATTGTCTCCGGGTCTCTTCCGTGTATAAGCCTTCCTTTGTGATTCTGGAACCAAGTGTTAGTGATGATTAAATTATGTTCCATGCAGCTACCAGACATCTTCCTCTGTCATTCCTTTCCCCCAGTCAATTCACCTACTATTTTTTTCTTTTCTTCCTTTTCCTATTATTAAATTCATTCCCTCATCACAATTAAATTTTCATCTCCTTTAACTATATCAATAAATTTTTAACTCATCGTACATTTCTTCAATCTCTTCATCATCTGCAGAGCTAGTTGGCATATAAACTTGTACTAGTGTGGGAGTTGTGAGCTTTGTGTCTACCTTGGCTATGATAATGCATTAACTACACTGTCCATGGTAGTTTTACCTGCATTTCTATTTTCTTATTCATTGTTAAACCTACTTCTGAATTATCCCTATTTGACTTTGTATTTATAACCCTGTATGCATCTGACCAGAAGACCTGTTCCTCCTGCCGCCAAACTTCAATAATTCCCACTATATCTAACTTCAGCCTATTCATTTCTCCTTTAAAAATTTGTAACCTAACCTACCTGTCTGATTAAGACATCTAAATTCCATGCTCTTATCCACAGAATGACAGTTTTTTTCTCCCAATAATGAATTTCTTCTGAGTAGTCCCCACCCAGAGATCCAAATGGGGAACTATTTTACCTCCAGAACATTTTTCCCAAGAGGATGCCATCATAATTTAACAATACACTAGAGCTGCATGTCCTCGGGAGGAATTTCAACTATAGTTTCCCCTCGCTTTCAGCTGTTCATGATACCAGCACAGCAAGGCCATTTTGGATGATGTTACAAGGCCAGGTCAGTCAGTCATGCAGATTGTTGCCTCTGTAGCTACTGAAAATGCTACTCCCTCTCTTCAGGAACCACATATTTGTCTGGCCTCTCAACAGAAACCCTTCCATTGTGGATGCACCTATGATATGGCAATCTGTACTGCTGAGGCACGCAAGCCATCCCACTGACGGCACGGTCTGTGGTTCATGGGTGGGAATATAGCTATAACATATAGTTACTGGATTTGTTACAGGGACATGAACAGTGACTTCTTGCATGATGGTTGCAAGAGGAAGAGGAAGAGGTGGTATCATATTATACAGAACTGCCCACTCTAACTCAGTGCTCTCTCTCTTGTTATTGAAATTACTCTTTCTGTGGAGGCTATAATCTCTTAACACAGGCATACTGGAGGTTTTAAAATATGTTTTGTGTATATCCATTTGCACCCTCAAGTCTTTTAAGGTCCATTGGAGTGTTGGAGTCTCTCCATTGGTAAGGTTTCTCTTTTTTCCCATTTCTCGCCTCTGAGATGAAGAGCTTATGACATATGACAGTTTATATTATGAGTTAATGATTACCTTAAGGTACCTTAACAGCCCAGCATTTTTTACAGAAACATATTCATCCTCATTAATGCCATCAGTAAAAAAATTGATATAAGGTTCCTGTGATACTGTATCGATGCAATTATCAAACCAATAGGTGGTACAGGAACGAAAAAATTACTTAATTTGTTGTTTAAAGATTATGAAACAGAAAATGTAGCCTACCATATGACTCCCAGTAAATGCATATAACAGCACTATCAAAGAAAACATGAGTTGATAATCTGTGAATTATTAACCTGATCTCTCATGATTGTATGTTTGTAACTAGAATAATAATGCTTATAGAAAGAAACATGAAATAGGTAGTGGACCAAGATCTCTCCATTCCAAAAAAAAAGGAGTATATTCCCTAGAAGCAATTTATACCTAGTCCAATAAGGAAGAAAGAATGAATAAGAATTGCAAACATTTACGGTGACCCTTCAATGCAGTTTTAGTTGCGCACCACTTACTATTAATGGATTTAGGATTTTGTTTTCTTTTTTGGTAATGGCTCATATTGGAATAAAGTATATTACAGATATTTCCTTAAAGTGCCACCACTAATCAAAAAGGACAACAATCAAAACAACTACTGGTATATGTTTTAATTGTAGATTTTGTGTGTGAGACAAATACACAAAAGTGTACTGTAAATATTTGCAGTACAGGAATGACGAAAAGTAATGTAAGAACTTGAAAGGAACCTGAAAATATCTACTACATTTGAAGCACATGATGCAATAATAAATATTTTATGACTGAAGGCAGATTTTATTCAACCATAGTATCAATCATAGTTATGGTATGGTAATAAACATTCCAGTCATAGAGAAAACAGAAATTATAAGACAGCTGTTCATCATTTGTGAAGTAGACTGTAGCTCATATTGAGTTTTACATGGAGTATTTGGCCATAGTGGACTAAATGCTTCACTTCAGAAGTGACCCACTGTAATGAGAGATGAACAAATGAGTGTTTGAGAATGAATACATGGTTGTCCACAACTGTGAAAACTTCTTGAACTCTCTATAGCTGTTTTTTGTGAGATTTTTAAAATTATTTATTTTATTCATTCAGTACACTGACCATTCTGTGACAACAGCATAAAACAATAATATGCAGAAGTGCCAATATTCTCTGTGACGTTTGTCAGTAGTTTTCCTGCCACTTCCCTTAAAACTCATTGCCTTTTGAGAAGTCACAACCATTTAGACTTTCCCTTAGGATTCACTCATGTTTTCAACTTCTAGTTTTGATTCCAGGTTTGTCTTGTAGCTTCTTTTCATGAAAAGAAATTGAACGTATGTCATTAAGTCGGTGATTGTGTATGTTCCTGAATAAATACTATTTTTCAGTTTGGGTTGTTTTTGATGTTTCCACTATCTCCATTATACATGATTTTACATCTTGAAGATATATTTGGGCTTCTAGAACACTAAATTTTCGAGCTTCAAGCCAAAAATAAATGGATCATGATTACAGAACAGAGAATGAAACCATGCATATGTCACAGGGGTGGCAGACACGTCAGGTGCTGGCGAGTAGACGTCTGACTGCAGCCTGTCTGGAGGTCGATCGCTGGGAGAACCTGCAAGGCCTGCATCGTGAAGCCCCTGGGTACTTTTCTGTTTATGCTTCAAGCAGTTCCCCTGCGTCATCTCACAGTAACACTTTATTCTGAAATCAGATTTTTCTTCTTAACTTTTTACTGCAAAGCTGCCAGAAATTTCCAACCTGTCAGTGCTACACTTTCTCCTAAAAACAAACCCAAAACAAACATTCACATTGATTCAAATTATTAATGACACATAAATATTGACAACCATCATATTTGAACCATATAGGAAAATACGAAACCTTATTTTGTGCTATGCAATATATTATGTAAAAAGCATTAACTAATATGCTAAGTAACAGAAGCTGCAGATAAGATAGGAAATAATGTGAAGAGCCTGTTAAAGAAACAACTTTTGTACAAGACTTCATGATATCTGAAAACTGTAGTAGACTCTTTCAGCATCGATTAGTAATTCCTCTTTTATATAATTTTTTGATCTTCCTGCCATGAAAATTGTGATTTTTAAAATTTCCTTCCTCAGATAGTATGTGTCCTTTCTCATTGTTAGGCCATTATACTTGACAATTCATTCTCTCTAACTGTTCTCATACACATTTCAAGCTGTAAACAGTACACACCCACAGAGTAGGCTCATGCAGTTGTTTAAGGCATTTGGCTCATTCTTCAGAAAGAGCTTGCTTCAGACTCTAAACTGATCATCATTATCTAAGTTTTCTATAGTTTTCCTAATGAGCATAATTTGAATGTGGGAAAAGTTAGTTGTACAAGGACATGATCAACTTCCTTTCTCATTTTTGGCTAACTGACATAATTCCTTATTTGTAACATGCTTAATGTCGACAGAAGATTATAACATAAATGTTCCTTTCTTCACCTGTATGCTTGAAGACTTGAAGATACTTGTCCATGTTGTGATCTCAAGAAGGAAAGAGAAAAAGGGGAGAGGGAGAGAGAGAGAGAGAGAGAGAGAGAGAGAGAGAGCTCTATAGGTTTTCAAAACACAGGGTGTTTGAAAAAGAATTCCCTAGTTTTAAGTATAATTTTCATGAGGAAATTAATGAGAAATTACATCAATGAGTATATATCATGAAAGAGAATTCCTTCAAGTTTTGTTTAATGATAGTAGACTTCAATGATGGATCCATTTGTTGCCCTGCACACGTCGAGATGATATTCTACTCCTCGCCACTTATTCACCAACATTTCAGGTATAACCGTCCCAACCGTTGTGATGATTGATGTAACAACTGATGTCTCTGATCTTTTCACTGTACACAACACTTTTTATGTGGCCCCAAAAGAAAAAGTCCAGTGGGGTTAAATCTGGGCTTCGTGGTGGCCAAGGTATTGGGTCAGCCCTGCCCATCCACCTTCCTGGACAGCAAGTGTCAAGACCGCACACATATGGTTACTGTAATGAGATGGAGCGCCATCTTGTTGGAAAACCACAAGCCCCTTTCCTGCCTCAATATTGTCCATTTGGGGAAAGACGTACTCTATCAATACGTCACAGTAAACGTCCCCATTTTAAAGCACTACCGTTTTCCTTGAAAAACTTTAGCCGAAGATGGATATTTTTTGCTGTAGGTGGTTCACCACCATACTGACATCTAAAATTACGTTGCACTGTTATAACTGACTCAGTTTTCTCAAGCCACAAACAGACTGTGCTTTCTGTTGTGGAGCACACATTGTTGCCGAGTTGCTCTGCACTGCACTGCATGGCCTTGACTGAACTGAGGGAGCAAAAGAAGAAGATAGCACTGGTGCTGTCTCAAGATTAAGCAGACCTGCCAAATGCAGGGGAGCCAAACTTGGAGAGTTGATGAATCAAAAACCACAAACTGGAATAGTGTATGTCACTTTGTACAGATTCTAGGACTTGTTAAAACTAGGGAGTTTTTTCTCAAACACCCTGTATTTTGGATGATTTGTGATCTTTTACTCTCAACTGATTTCGGTGTCAACTACCACAATCTGTAATTTTACCATACAAAAATTACACTGAATGGCAAAAAATGCCACACTTCCTGCAATCTTAGGCACTCCAAAGGTGACAAATACGCTTACATTTTAAATGTCAAGAGTGAAGGTTTCATTTTGAGATTAACGGTGAGAAATATGGGAAATCTGAAACAGTATGTAATTGGAGAGACATAAATTACTGAGAGTAAAGTATCAAGAGACTCTGAAACTAAAGGACAGAACATAAATCCAATTTCTCTTCACATAATTCTCTCCATGTCCTATATCTTTATAATGTTCCAATCTGTAAAGTTTTTCCTTGCTGTTGAGTTTATTTCCAAACATGTGCCCACTTATTCTCTTTCATTTCTCTTTTCCTTTTCTTCCTTTTACTGGGAGAATGGACTACCTCTGTCCAGCCATCCTGATTTAGGTTTCTTATGGTTTTTGTAAATCATTTCAGGCAAATGCCAGGACAGTTTCTTCATCAAGGCCCTGGCCGGCCACCTGACCTATCCTCATGAAGCATTCTTATATACGCGTGTGTGTGTGTGTGTGTGTGTGTGTGTGTGTGTGTGTGTGTGTGTGTGTGTGTGTGTGTTTTTTATTGACTTATTTCAGCCCTGCTGTTTGATATTCTTTTTGTGTGTTTTCATTTCCGTCTTTCATCTTATTCATGTAGGAGCGGTCTTTAATAGCTAACTGTGAATCACTGTCCCGTATATCAATCATGTTGTGGAAATCCTGTTTTGTCCTAAATCTTTCCAGATTTTCATTCTCAGTTATGCAACTTCTCAATTTATTTCTTTGTTGTCAGTAACTCGCTTCTGATTGTAAAGGTCAAGTTCAGTATGAGCTCTTAGTGGAACTTTCATTCAGCACTGATTTGTATTTTGTAAAATATTTGTGTGTCCACTGTAAACATTATTTATTTTGTGTTTTAATTTAAAACAAAAAAATCATCTGTTTTCTGATAGAAACCTATTTTTGCTGAATACAGGGATTGAGGATTTTTCAGTAGGGAGGACACAGCAAGTTATCTTGGATGGAGAGCCATTGACAGATATAGACGTAACTTCAGGTGTACTCCAGGGAAGTGTGTGGATCCCTTGCTGCTGATGTTGTACATTAATGGCCTTTCAGACAATTTTGATAGTAAACTTACACTTTTCACAGATGATGCAGTTATTTGCAATGAAGTACAGTCTGAAAGAAGCTGCACAAGTACTGAGTCAGATCTTCATAAGATCTTAAAGTTGTGTGAAGTCTTGCTTTAAATGTTCAGAAATGTAGAAGTGTGCACTCCACAATATGAAAAAAATGTACTATCCTATGACTAAAATATCAAAAAGTCACAGTTGGAATTGGTAAACTCACATGAATAGCTGGGTGTAACACTTTGTAGGGATGTGAAACAGAATGATCACAAAGCACAGTCATGGATAAAGCAAGTAGTAGACTTTGGTTCACTGGTAGAACATTAGGGAAATGCAATCAGACAACCAAGGAGATTGCTTACAAATCATTTGTGCAAACCATCCTAGAATATTGCTCAAGTGCATGGGACCCATTGAAAATAAGACTAACAGGATACATTGAACATATACAGAGAAGGAAAGCACAAATGGTTAGAGATTTTTTTGACTCATGGGAGAGTGTCGCAGAGATGTTGAAAGAACTGAACTGACACAAACTTGAAGCTAGACATAAACTTTTCTGAGAAAGTCTACTAACAAAGTTTCAAGAACTAACTTTAAATGATGACTCTAGGAACATACTGCAACCCATAACATATTGTTCTGACAGGGATATTAAGAGAAGGTTAGATTAGTTACAGTACATACAGAGGGATTTAACAATCATTTTTCCCACACTTCTCATGTGAATGGAATGGGGGAAAAACCCTTACAATTGGTATAATAGGATGTTAGGGATGGCAGTTATTGCTGAAAGAACCAGTTTTCAGTCATATCAGTTTTGTTCATCTCCATTTTAACCTGACCATTAAAACCAATCAAAATGACTGGTTTCTGAAATATCCCATTTTCAGTTTTTTGTTGCTTTTATTTTCAGTAATAAATGTAGACGTCATTCAGAGATTGAAAAATGCTAAGACTCCAAGACTTTTGCATTATACACTTAAAAATATCAAACAAAATAGATAAATAAAAGAAAACTTAGTTCATGTACTGTTTACTGCTTTTCTCAAAAAGTAATGAAGTACTGAATATTGCAAAAAATAAATAAATAAATAAAATAAAATAAAAAAATAAATAAAAAAATAAATAAATAAATAAATAAAAAGTATTCTCCTACTGATCTTGATTTTTTGGAACTTGGCTCAAAAATTTTGTTGTAATTGAGGATCATACCATTATTTGTGTGTTACAATGTGCCAGTGCTGAAGGATCATAAATGACATGTAAGTTCTCAGTTTCCAAGGGCTACAAACAGGTGTAGATGTACTGTGTAAACACAGGCAGAAGATCAGCTACTTTCTCTTTGTATTATAGGCCATGAATGAATTTTTAAGTTTTTAGTTTATTACTGTTGCCCTGATTTCCTTTCTCTTTTATTATTTCATAGGAATGGCAGACAAGTAATAATTTTTTTGCAAAATTTGTATCATTCGTTTCCCTTAAGTATTTCAAATGGAGACCACATTTTGGAGTCAAATGTATTTATTTACTTTTTAACTGAAATTTAAATGCAATTGACTTTTTTGTGACAAAACTAACCATTCACTGTCAAAAAATTCAAATGAACAATTTAGATAGTAGGCAAACTAGAACATTTACCAGGAAAGTTATCTGACAGTAGTTAATGTTACAGTAATGTAAACAGTGAGATTAAATCAAACAATGGAAAATCCAGGAAGGAATGTAACAATATTAGAGAAGGAAATGCTACTCACCATATAGCGGAGATGGGAGATACTGAGTCGCACAGAGGCACAACTAAAAGATTTTCACAATTACAGCTTTCAGCCATTAAGGTCCTTGTCAACAATAGACACACACAGACACACACACACACACACACACACACACACACACACACACACACACACACACACTCACACAAATGCAACTCACACATACGACTGCAGTCTCAGGCAATTGAAACCACACAGCGAGCAGCAGCACCAATGCATGATGGGAGTGTCGACTGGGTGGGGCTAAGGAGGAGGCTGGGGTGGTGAGGGGAAGGGATAGTATGGTCGGGGTGGCACACAGTAAAGTGCTGCAGTTTAGATGGATGACAGGGGAGTGGTGGGAAGGGAGGGGGGGGGGGGAGAGCAGAAAAGGAGAGAAACAAAAAGAAATAAAAAGAGTGGGTGTGGTGGTGAAATGATGGCTGTGTAGTGCTGGAATAGGAACAGAGAGGTGACTGGATGGGTGAGGACAGTGACTAACGAAGGTTGAGGACAGGAGGGTTACGGGAACATAGGAAGCATTGCAGGGAAAGTTCTCACCTGCTCAATTCAGAACAGCTGGTGTTGGTGGGAAGGATCCATATGACACAGGCTGTGAAGCAGTCATTGAAATGAAGGATATCATGTTTGGCAGTGTGTTCAGCAACAGGGTAGTCCACTTGTTTCTTGGCCACAGTTCGTCAGTGGACATTCATGCAGACAGACAGCTTGTTGGTTGTCATGTCTACATAGAATGCAGCACAGTGGTTGCAGCTTAGCTTGTAAATCACATGACTGGTTCCACATGTAGCCGTGCCTTTTATGGAACAGGTGATGTTAGTGACTGGACTGGAGTAGGGAGTGGTAGGGGGATGTATGGGACAGGTATTGCACCAAGGTCTATTACAGGGGTATGAGCCATGAGGTAAGGGTTTGGGAGAAGGGTTGTGTAAGGATGGATGAGGTGTTACCTACAAACAAATCCGGGAAAGAGCTATGGGCACCCGCATGGAACCATCTTATGCCAACCTGTTCACTGGTGATCTAGGGGAATCCTTCCTAAACACCCAGAATCCTAAACCCCTCACTTGGTTCAGATTCACTGATGACATCTTTGCTATCTGGATTGAAGGTGAGGACACCCTATCCACATTCCTCCAGAACCTCAACTACTTCTCCCCCGTTTGCTTCACCTGGTCCTACTCAACACAACTAGCCATCTACCTAGATATTGACCTCCACCTCAAAGATGGTTACATCAGTCCTCCGTCTATATCAAACCTACTAACCACCAGCAATACCTCCACTTCGAGACCTGCCAGCCATTCCCTACCAAGAAGTCCTTTCCATACACCCCAATCACCCATGGTCGTCACACCTGCAGTGACGAGCATTCCATCTCGGAACATACCAATGGCCTCACTGAAGCAATCACTGACCGTAATTATCCTCCCAACCTTGTACAAAAACAAATCTCCCATGCCTTATCTTTCCAGTCTCCCACCACCTCCCAAAGTCCCACTGTCTGGCCACAGAGAAGCATTCCCCTCGTTCCCTGCAATATACCCTATGTTCCCATAACCCTCCTGGCCTCAACCTTCATTAGTCACTGTCCTTGCCCGTCCAGCTTTCTCCTTGTTCTCATTCCAGCATTACACAGCTGTTATTTCACCACTACACCCAGTCTTTTTATTTCTTTTTATTTATATCCTTTTCTGCTACTTGCTGCCTTCCTACTCCCCACCTCTCCCCTGCTCCCCCCTCCCCGTCTTAACTGCATCACTTCACTGTCCACCACCTGCACCGTACCATTCCTCCCCCTCCCCGCCCCAGCCTCCTCCTTACCCCCACCCAGTCGTCACTCCCATCATGCACTGGTGCTGCTCCTCGCAGTGTGGTTTCAGTTTCCTGAGACTGCAGCCGTGTGTGTGTGCGTATATTGTTGACAAACACCTTAATGGCCGAAATCTATAATTGTGAGAATCTTTTTGTTGTGCCTATCTGCGACTCAGCATCTCCGCTATATGGTGAGTAGCTTCTTTCCTTCTCTGAAACTGAAGTTGTCACCCTCCAGAGCTTCTTGCTGCCCACACAGAACTACAAAAGAACTGTAGCAGCAAGAAGTTTCAGCACACATAATACAACATTCAGTTCACTATTATCAGGAGAAAGGTGGGAGGAAGCTTTCCAAATAGGTGACACCAACAAAAAGTTTGGGAAATTTTCTAGTATCTTCAGTGATTACTTTGAAAATGCATTGCCTCTGAAAACACAAGTAATAGGAGGCAAAGCTCCAAAAGCAAAGAGATGAATGACAACAGTTTTCAGATTTCAAGCGTGAGAAAAAGAGAACTACTCAGATACAGGGAAAACAGAATCATACCCGTACTTCAGTACATTCAGAAATACCTTCAAATCTACAAAATAGTGATACACCAGGCAAAAAGAATGGCCTATGATAAGTTCATAACAGTCAGCACATGAAAGTCAAGCAGTAAGGAAAGTAATAAAGAAGGAAGCAAATGAAGTGTCCCTTAAATGGAAAATGTCACTCTGAACCATGGGAACAAGAATGTAACTGATCAGCAACACATCCCAAATCTTTTAGGTATTACTATGCAGGATTCGCAAATAATTTAATAGTCTGTGGCAAAATAGATACTGAAAAGAAACAGAAAAACAAAGTGCACTCATGTTCATCTTTGATGTATGTTTGTGGAACAGCTCCTGATGAGATCATCCATGTTGCATCAACTCTTAAGAAAATGTCATCAGGAATTGATGGTATTCCTGATTGCATCATAAAGCAATGTATTACAAACACTTCACTGCCTCTTGCAAGTATAGTCAATTCAACTTCCCTGGCACACATGTTTCCAGACTGTTTAAAAGTTGCTAAAGTAGTCCCTGTTCATAGACAAATCAAATATAGAAAACTATAGATCAATTAGCTTATTATCAGGCTTTAGTAAAATCATAGAAAAAGTAATGAATAAAGGGCTAATTAAATTTTTAGAGAAAAACAAAATTGTCAGTGATACTCAGCAGGGATTTTAGGAAAAATAAATCAGCAACTAGTGCCACCTATGATTTTATACACAATGCCCTGCAAAGAGTGGACAAAAATCAAAATGCTACTGCCATTTTTCAGACTTAAGCTTTTAACATACTGGACCACAACATACTGCTAGATAAGCTCCAATTATTAGCATTAGAGGCATTGAGCTAAAAGGGTTCATATTGTACTTGACTTGACAAAAAGAAAAAAGAAAATACAAATAAAACATGAACTGCAGGAAAATATTAGGGTATGTTTCTCAGACACTGTTGTTGTTGTTGTTGTGGTCTTCAGTCCGGACTCTGGTTTGATGCAGCTCTCCATGCTACTCTATCCTGTGCAAGCTTCTTCATCTCCCAGTACCTACTGCAACGTACATCATTCTGTATCTGTTTAGTGTATTCATCTCTTGGTCTCCTCTACGATTTTTACCCTCCACGCTGCCCTCCAATACTAAATTGGTGATCCCTTGATGCCTCAGAACATGTCCTACCCACTGATCCCTTCTTCTAGTCAAGTTGTGCCACAAACATCTCTTCTCCCCAATCCTATTCAATACCTCCTCATTAGTTATATGATTTACCCATCTAATCTTCATCATTCTTCTGTAGCACCACATTTCGAAAGCTTCTATTCTCTTCATGTCCAAACTAACTATCGTCCATGTTTCACTTCCATACATGGCTACACTCCATACAAATACTTTCAGAAACGACTTCCTAACACTTAAATCAATACTTGATGTTAACAAGTTTCTCTTCTTCAGAAACGCTTTCCTTGCCATTGCCAGTCTACATTTTATATCCTCTCTACTTTGACCATCATCAGTTATTTTGCTTCCCAAAAAGCAAAACTCCTTTACTACTTTAAGTGTCTCATTTCCTAATCTAATTCCCTTAGCATCACCCGACTTAATTCGACTACATTCCATTATCCTCATTTTGCTTTTGTTGATGTTCATCCTATATCCCCCTTTCAAGACACTATCCATTCCGTTCAACTGCTCTTCTATGTCCTTTGCTGTCTCCAACAGACTCACAATGTCATCGGCAAATCTCAAAGTTTTTATTTCTTCTCCATGGATTTTAATACCTAATCCAAATTTTTCTTTTGTTTCCTTCACTGCTTGCTCAATATACAGATTGAATAACATCGGGGAGAGGCTACAACCCTGTCTCACTCCCTTCCCAACCACTGCTTCCCTTTCATGTCCCTCGACTTTTCTTTTGTTTCCTTCATTGCTTGCTCAATATACAGATTGAATAACATTGGAGAGAGGCTACAACCCTGTCTCACTCCCTTCCCAACTGCTGCTTCCCTTTCATGTCCCTTGACTCTTATAACTGCCATCTGGTTTCTGTACAAATTGTAAATAGCCTTTTGCTCCCTGTATTTTACCCCTGCCACCTTCAGAATTTGAAAGAGAGTATCGTCAAAAGCTTTCTCTAAGTCTACAAATGCTAGAAACGTAGGTTTGCCTTTCCTTAATCTAGCTTCTCAGATAAGTTGTAGGGTCAGTATTGCCTTACATGTTCCAATATTTCTATGGAATCCAAACTGATCTTCCCCGAGGTCGGCTTCTACCAGTTTTTCCATTTGTCTGTAAAGATTTCGCGTTAGTATTTTGCATCCGTGACTTATTAAAGTGATTGTTCGGTAATTTTCACATCTGTCAGCACCTGCTTTTTTTGGGATTAGAATTATTATATTCTTCTTGAAGTCTGAGGGTATCTCACCTGTCTCATACATCTTGCTCACCATATGGTAGAGTTTTGTCAGGACTGGCTCTCCCAAGGCCATCAGTAGTTCTAATGGAATGTTGTCTACTCCCAGGGCCTTGTTTCAACTCAGGTCTTTCAGTGCTCTGTCAAACTCTTCACGCAGTATCATATCTCCCATATCATCTTCATCTACATCCTCTTCCATTTCCATTATATTGTCCTCAAGTACATCGCCCTGGTTTAGACCCTCTATATACTCCTTCCACCTTTCTGCTTTCCCTTCTTTGCTTGGAACTGGGTTTCCATCTGAGTTCTTGATATTCATACAAGTGGTTCTCTTTTCTCCAAAGGTCTCTTTAATTCTCCTGTAGGCAGTATCTATCTTACCCCTAGTGAGATAAGCCTCTGCATCCTTACATTTGTCCTCTAGCCATCCCTGCTTAACCATTTTGCACTTCCTGTCAGTCTCATTTTTGATACGTTTATATTCCTTTTTGCCTGCTTCATTTACTGCATTTTTATATTTTTCTCCTTTCATCAATTAAATTCAATATTTCTTCTGTTACCC
Source organism: Schistocerca piceifrons (assembly GCF_021461385.2). Taxonomy (NCBI): domain Eukaryota; kingdom Metazoa; phylum Arthropoda; class Insecta; order Orthoptera; family Acrididae; genus Schistocerca; species Schistocerca piceifrons. The sequence continues at coordinate 157,947,693 of NC_060138.1, read as the reverse complement.
AAGGATTTCTTGCAGCCCTCGTCTTTTTACCTACTTTATCCTCTGCCGCCTTCACTATTTCATCACTCAAAGCTACCCATTCTTCTTCTACTGTATTTCTTTCCCCCATTCCTGTCAATTGTTCCCTTATGCCCTCCCTGAAACTCTCTACAACCTCTGGTTTAGTCAGTTTATCCAGGTCCCATCTTCTTAAATTTCCACCTTTTTGCAGCTTATTCAGTTTTAATCTACAGTTCATAACCAATAGATTGTGGTCAGAGTCCACATCTGCCTCTGGAATTGTCTTACAATTTAAAACCTGGTTCCTAAATCTCTGTCTTACCATTATATAATCTATCTGAAAACTGTCAGTATCTCCAGGCTTCTTCCATGTATACAACTTTCTTTTATTATTCTTGAACCAAGTGTTAGCTATGATTATGTTGTGCTCTGTGCATAATTCTACCAGATGGCTTTGTCTTTCATTTCTTAGCCCCAATCCATATTCACCTAGCACATTTCCTTCTCTTCCTTTTCCTACTACTGAATTCCAGTCACCCATGACTATTAAATTTTCGTCTCCCTTCACTATCTAAATAATTTCTTTTATTTCATCATACATTTCTTCTATTTCTTTGTCATCTGCAGAGCTAGTTGGCATATAAACTTGGCCACAATGAGGCTTTCACTATGCTGTTTGTAGTAGCTTACCCACACTCCTTTTTTTTTTTATTCGTTATTAAACCAACTCCTGCATTACCCCTATTTGATTTTGTATTTATAACCCTGTATTCGCCTGACCAAAAGTCTTGTTTCTCCTGACACTGAACTTCACTAATTCCTATAATATCTAACTTTAGCCTATCCATTTCCCTTTTTAAATTTTCTAACCTACCTGCTCGATTAAGGGATCCGATATTCCACGCTCCGATACGTAGAACGCCAGTTTTCTTCCTCCTGATAATGACGTCCTCCAGATTAGTCCCCACCTGGAGATCTGAATAGGGGACTATTTTACCTCCGGAATATTTTACCCAAGAGGACGCCATCATCATTTAACCATACAGTAAAGCTGCATGCCCTCAGGAAAAATTAAGGCTGTAGTTTCCCCTTGCTTTCAGCCGTTCACAGTACCAGCACAGCAAGGCCGTTTTGGTTAGTGTTACAAGGCCAGATCAGTAAATCATCCATACTGTTGCCCCTGCAACTACTGAAAAGGCTGCTGCCCCTCTTCAGGAACCACACGTTTGTCTGGCCTCTCAACAGATACCCTTCCATTGTGGTTGCACCTATGGTATGGCTATCTGTATCACTGAGGCACACAAGCCTCCCCATCAAAGGCAAGGCCCATGGTTCTTGGGGGGGGGCGGGTGTCTCAGACACAAAAAAAAGTCCCTCGGGGATTCATTCTTGGGCCAATCCTCTTTGTCCTCTATATAAACAATTTAGACCTAAACATTGTGTCACAAAGAAATACTTTTTATGTAGATGAGATAAGCGTCCTTATCACAGTAAATACAAAAAACCAATTACAAACCACTGTAAATAAAACTACTGCACAACTACGTAGATAACACTGGTCAACACTCATTTTCTTGCCAAGGATATTTGAGTGGCTTTAGGATGGGTTAGTGGTGCTGAGGACGAATATAGCAACCATTTATGCAGTTTGGCTCTAGTTTTTGAGATAATGCATGATTTATTCAAAAAATTAGAAAAAATTGCTAATACTGAACTCGAGCGCTACAAACTACAATGAAAAAGAAAATAATCTTTATAAATAGCTTCTATGAAAACCTGATAGGCATTTGTCCACGTATAAAACATAATTGAAAAGTTTCTCTATAAGTATATCATTTTCCGTCCATGACGAACCGCTTCCTGCACGCTTTCCTTTTATAGGTCTCTTCAGAACAGTCACGTTGCAGATTCCAGCAATAATCTGCCATCATATGCCTGTCCCATCTTCCTTTATATCTTTCCTCTATTCCTTTCATATCTTGATGGAACCGCTCTCCTTGTTCCTCACTGAAATCACCTAGATTACGAGGAAATCGATGCAAGTGGCTGTGAAGGAAGTGCAATTTTATGCTCATGTTAGCTCCTAAGTTTTGAAAGTTAGCGAGCATGTTTTTGACCAGTTCCTCGTAATTGGGAGCTTTATGATTGCCCAAAAAACATTTTACAACAGCGACAAAACTGTTCCAGGCCGATGCTTCAGTGACAGTCATGACACTTGTAAAATTGGTATCGTTGATGAGCCTGCGAATTTGAGGACCATCAAATATTCCTGCCTTAAGTTTTTCACTACTGAGTCCAGGGAACATATTGCAGATGTATGTGAAGCAATTACCATTTCTGTCTAAAGCTTTGGTGAATTGCTTCATTAGTCCTAACTTAATATGTAATGGTGGAAGAACAATCTTGTCCCTACTAACCAAAGGTTCATTAATGATGTTTGCTTCACCAACAGCCATATGTTCCCTTGGAGGCCATGTTTTCTGCTTCCAATGTTCGTGCTTTTCCCTACTATCCCACATGCAGATAAAACATGGGTGCTTTGTGTATCTACTTTGTTGTCCAAGCAAGAAGTTCACCATTTTCAAATCAACACAAATCAACCACTGGTGCTGCATATACTGAATTTTCTGCAGAACCATCTTGATGTTAGCATATGCTTCACAAAGTTTTGTTGAGTGGGCAATTGGAATAGATGCGTAACGATTGCCATTGTGTAGGAGAACACATTTTAAACTTCTAGTGGAACTGTCTATGAAGAGATGCCAGTCCTCTGGTCTATATTCCGGCAGCCCCAATTCAAGTAAAAGTCCAGGTATATTGCTGCAGTACACTATAACCTCTTCTTGGTTGAAGTATGGAAGGTTTTCTTCTCTCGTCCGGTAAGCTGTTATTTTAACACTTGGATGAAGACAGTTCTTTTCCTTAAGCCTGGATGCTAAGAGTTCTGATGCTTGCTTTGAAAGATTGAGATCTCGTATCAAGTCACTGAGCTCCTTCTGGTCGAACTGCTGGGGTTGTGTCTCACGTCCTTCGTATTCCGAACCACTACTTGTACATTCCTCGCCGTGCACATCGTCATCTGATGATGTTAGCGTGGGTAATGTTGTGAAGGTTGGTACAGGAACATCGTTGCTGTGCACCACCGGTCTTCTTGCTGACTCCAAATCGGGATATTCCCACTTTCGTTTTTTGAACCTATTAAAACCTTTCACATTAACAATGCAAAAATAGCAATCTAGCAATCATCTGTATGGTTCTTCTGCTCTCGCCATACCATAGGCACTCCGAAGTTTAAGCTTTTCCTTTTTCGTTTTGTCCACTGCCGTAAGCACTCCACACAGCATTTACAAACTTTATGGGGTGCCCACGCCTTGTCTTGATCTCCAAGTTTAATTCCGAAATATACCAGATACGCTTCCTTCACAAAAGGAGTGATATTCTTCTTGTTCTTTTGAAGAACGTATTCACCACAAATGTAGCAGAACTCATCTGGATGGTTCACACAAAGACGGCGTGAAGAACTCATGTTTTCCTAAAACAAAATTGCACAAATACTACATATTATGCAGAACTTTCTTGTATTTGCATGTCAATCACATCCAACAAACATCATTAATTGTTTTGTGTGAAATGAATACTCACCTCTTATTTGCTACGTCACGATGAAAAGGTTCTATCTCCTTGAAGCTGCACTGCACATGTGTGTGACTTTCGACCATCGCCATTTTTCTTGTTTACACTGAACGCTACCTATCGGCTGTTGCGGGGATTACCTCGGCCAACAAATGAATGTCGAGTACCGCCGAATTCAAATCTGCACAACCCTCAATATCTTCAACACACGCACCGCACAACAGGACTGAACAAATGCTGACAGTGTGATGTTTGCATGATGTAATCCTCAACCACACAGATGCACTCCCTGAGCACAATTGTTTAATAAAGATAGTACAATATCACTAATTAAAAAACAGGTAGCAAATACATTACACCATATATGGACCCTGCAGTCGATATTATCCACATGAAACTCTCATTTCCACAAATAACCTATATCTCAAAAACCAGAGCCAATTTGGAAAAAGTACAAATATACTCGGAATGAGTATCATAACAATATCCCATTTTCGTTCAAACTTCCCTGGCAACGAAAAAAAAATTTTATTTTGTAGAGCTGTGTAATTTGAAGAGAAACATCAGTGTGACAATGAACTCCAGCAAACTTCCATCACCTCTGGAAACAAAGTTTTTAAGCATATGGCTTCGAAATACCTTCAAATGGCATACACATATAAACAAAATGAATAGAACACTAAATAAAATATGTTATAATCTACAGTTACTTGTGTCAAAGCATGTTTTAACTCTGTCCAAATTGCCTGCTTTGCTCAATTCTGTAGCATCCTACTGTACAAAACTATATTCTGGTGTAATACACCACCTAGTTCACTCATTTTCCTAACCCAGAAAAGAACTGTAATAGCAATGCAACATGCTTGACAAACAGATTCTTGCAAACCCTCTTACAAAAGTCATCAATCGTCCCACTTCCTTTTATGCACATACTAGAAATCTGTATTTATGTTAAAAAGAATGTATAAAACATATGAAAATTTTAATCCAGAATGAGATTTTCGCTCTGCAGTGGAGTGTGCGCTGGTATGATACTCCCTTACAGATTAAAACTGTGTGCCGGACTGAGACTCAGGCTCGAGACCTTTGACTTTCGCAGGCAAGTGCTCTACCGACTGAGCTACCCAAACATGACTCACGCCCCATCCTCACAGCTTTACTTCCGCCGGTACCTCTTCTCCTACCTTCCAAACTTTACAGAAGCTCTTCTGTGAACTATGCAGGACTAGCACTCCTGAAAGAAAGGATATTGCAAAGAAATGGCTTAGCCACAGCCTAGGGGATGTTTCCAGAATGAGATTTGCACTCTGCAGCAGATTGTGTGCTGGTATGAAACTTCCTGGCAGATTAAAACTGTGTGCTGGACCGAGAGTCGAACTCGAGACCTTTGCCTTTCAGGGGCAGTGCATACTCCACTGAAAATCTCATTCTGGAAACATCCCCTAGGCTGTGGCTAAGCCATGTCTCCGCAATATCCTTTCTTTCAGAAGTGCTAGTACTGCATGGTTCGCAGGAGAGCTTCTGTAAAGTTTGGAAGGTAGGAGACGAGGTACTGGCGGAAGTAAAGCTGTGAGGACGGGGCGTGAGTCGTGCTTGGGTAGCTCAGTCGGTAGAGCACTTGACCGTGAAAGGGAAAGGTCCTGAGTTCGAGTCTCAGTCAGGCACACAGTTTTAATCTGCCAGGAAGTTTTCAAAATTTTAATATCCATGAGCATGACAAGACAAAAGGAAAACCTTCACGTTCAGTCAGTAAGGACATCAGCCTACAAAACTTTCACAATAAACAGTGGTATACAAATTTACAATAGTCTCCCACATAAGGTAAAAATCATATCATCATTCACACTCTTTCGTAAACCGTAAGGGTGTTGTTATTAGATCATTGCTTATACTCGGCAGCAGAATTTTTGTAACATTAGAGATACAAGAGACTTGAAACAAGACAGTTCCGTTACTGCAAGTAGTGCAAGCTCTTTTATGAATGAAGCTAAAATTTAAATATCTACTAAAATAATAGTGTATTTTTACTGTGTTGTGTTTGTTCTGTGTCCCACAATCTGGAAAAAAAATTTGGATGAATGAATAAATAAATAAATCTTTTGGACAATATTTATTGCCTATCTATTTAGACAAGATTTATTGAAGATATATTAATATCAGTAAAAAAATATTTATTGTCCAATATGCTCATAAATACATGTATCATAATTGTTGATCTGTAAGTCAATTCCTTTCATCAGAAACATCATTCAAAGATGCTACCTGTCATGCAGAAGCCATACTGCTTCCCAACAGTGATAAATTTATTTTTTATTTATTTATTTTTTCTGTCCATCCATAGGCAATATAGATGGTATGGATGTTGTCAATAAATATATATATATGATACATATATTTTTGAGCTACAAATAACAAGCCTGGTATGCACCTTCTACTCTGCTCCCAAATAATGAAAGGCTCACTGCTTCTTGCAAAGGAGGACAACAGGTACATTACTGTCTCAGTAATGCTGTACCAATTCTCATCTCAAATGTTTGTTGATCAGTTCCAAATGATAGTGTTGTTATTAAAATAGCTCTGATTGCTCTTCCTGTTTTCTATAATAACCCATTATTTTAAAGCAATGAAAATTTTATGAATAAACATTACTGTTTCCTGAAAGCATTTTATTTAAAAACAAAAAAGTTGAGCACCATTACTATGACAAAATCGTATACCGATTTTTTACCTGGCTTTAGTAAAAACTAAAGAATTGTTATAACTAAAACCAAACAGCAACCAAAAATGTTGGTTATTCAGAACTAAAATACCAATGTTGGTTTTAAACGATCAGTTTTTCTCATTCCTATGGGATGTACCCTCAGCCATGCACTTCACAGTGGTTTGCAAAGTGTAGATATAGATTCTGGTATCCATAAAGTGAAAAATGTTATATACAGGTTGAAAAAATAAATTGCTGTCTGAAATTCCAACTATTTATCCGCTATCAAACATTTTTGTTCTCCTTTAGCACTTACTGTGATTGATCAACAAGCAGATGTGAGAAATTGTAGAATGAAGCAATGACTATGAATTAACACTTTGCCTAGGTTTAATAGATTTTTAGAAACTGTTTGACTGATTTCCTTCACAATTTGTACTAACAGTCCCTTGCTTGACTGATTTCCTTCAAACTTTGCACTAACAGTCCCTAAGGAACACGTCATTGATTCTACCTAAGTTATTACTCTGCGGATTATATACGTCAATGCTAAAGTTTCAGTTATACTTCAACAAGATGGTGAGAAACTCAGAACTGAAATAGGAGACAGACAAGTAGATTCCACACTACAAAAGCTAATCTCAGCTGATCTAGAAATAATTTTCAGATCCTTAAACTTTGAAAACAAAGAAGGAATATTTGTTAATGGGACATTTCTGAACCACCTTCGTTTTCTTCATGACATTTTCCTATCTGTGTGCCTCTTCTGTACATAAGTTTCAACAATTACTGGAAGTAGTTAAAAGAGGAAGTCTAAAAGTAGGGCTGAAAATTAATTACAACAAGACTAAGATAATGTGTGATAAACAGATCAAAAAGGAAACTCTACAAATTAACATCAAAGTTGTAGATCCAGCTCATGAGTTTTTGTGTTTAGGTCAGTTTGCGAATGAGTGGTTCAAAAAAGCTCACAATTTGCAGCATTGTCCCAATAACTGATCATGGTACTTTGGTTCTGAGTAGAGTGGATGACTTTGAAGGATCTTTGGCAAGCTAGGCTGTGACTTTCTGGACTTGCACCATTGGGTTGAGAACTGTGAGGTCCCCGTAAGTTTATCAGGTGTGCACTACACATTAGTGGCTGCTACTCAGGTAGCTGACAGTGTTTGGGATGTACACAATGTTTTTTTTTTAGATTAGGTGACTCTCCACCCAAGGCAGATAATGATAGCTGTAGGAAACCCAGAAGTATCAGTGCAAGATCCAAACAAATGCCTCCTACATGTGAGAGTATTAAAATCCTAAAGGTTATCTGCCAAAGCATTCACAACAAAGTAAAGCTCACATAATGCTAGGTACAGACAGCTGGTTGAAACCTGAAATCGATAGCGGTGAGTTTTTCTGGGAAAATTTAAGTGTGTGTAGGCAAATGGGAAATGGATGTGGTGTACTTGTTGCAGCAGACAAGAAACTCATATCTACTGAACAGAAATTGAAGCTATGTGTGAGATTGCTTGGGCATGACTCAGTACTAGGGGTGGGTGTAAAATAATAATTGGTTCATTTTGTCACTCTTCTCCTGACGTAACCAAAACCTTGTATGTAAGTTTCCCAGTTATACCATAATCATTGGTGGAGACTGTAATCATCCAACAATCCATTGGGAAAATTACCATTTTATTAGTGGTGGGCATGATAAGATATCCTATGAAATATTACTAAATGCCTTCTCTGAAAACTGCATAGAACAGTTAGTTTGGAACTCCCAGTCATGATGGAAAATATTGGATCTAATGGCAAAAAATAGACCTTACCCCTTTGAGGGATATAAGTGACCATGCTGTAGTTTCAGCAACAATGATTACTAAAGTACAAGGGCAACTAAACCAAGCAGAAAGATATATATATATATATATATATATATATATATATATATATATATATATATATATATATATATATATATATATATATATATATATATATATATATATATATATATATATAAGTTCAGTCAACTAGCTAAAAAATCAGTAGTGTCATATCTCAGTGAGGAACTTGAAACATTCAGCACAGGTAGGAGCACGTAGAGGAACTAAGCTTCAAGTTTAAAAGAATAAATGACCATACAGTCAACAGATATGTACCCAGTTCATAGTGGAAGAGACCTTCCATGGTACACAGTCTCTGTAAAGAAAGTATTAAAGAAACAGAGATTACTGATAATAGGTGAAAACAAAGCGTAGGACTACAGATAGAGAGAAGCTGAATGAAATGCATTTTACTGTCAAGCGAGCGATGCTTCAAGGCTTCAGTGATCGCTGTAGCAGAATATTGTCAAATGATCTTTGCAAAACCCAAAGAAATTCTGGTTGTATGGAAAAGCTGTTAGTGGCAACAAAGTTAGTGTCCAGTCCCTAGCGATTAGGTAGGAACTGAAACTGAGGGTGCAATGCAAAAGCTGAAATGCTTAACTCCAATTTCAAATGTTCCTCCACAAAGGAGAACTGCCATAATTTAATCCTTGAACCACTGAAAAGATGAGTGCAATAAGTATTAGTGTCAGTGACATTAACAAACAGCTGAAATCATTAAAACTGAATGAAGCTCCATGGCCCAATGGAATCCCTAACAGATTCTCTACTGAATATGTGGCTACGTTAGCCCCTCTTCGTGCTATGATCTAATGTATATCCATCGAACAAAAAACAGTGCCCAGTTTTTGGAAAAAAGCATAGGTCACAGTCATGTACAAGAAGGCTAGTAGAAGTGATCCACAAAACTACCGTCCAGTATCCTTGACAGTGATATGTTGTAGAATCTTGACACATATTCTGAGCTCAAACATAATGAGGTATCTCAAACAGAATGACCTTTGGATGAAGGCAGTCAGGTAGATCCATAATTTCGTGATTTCTGGAAAGCCTTTGACTCAGTACCACACCAATGCTTACCGTCAAAGGTACAATCATGTGGGTATCAAGTGAAATTTGTGACTGGATTGAGGACTTGTTGATAGGGAGTACACAGTATTTTATCTTGGACAGAGAGTCATTGTCAAATGTAGTACTAACTTCAGGTGTGCACCAGGGAAGCATGTTGGGACCCTTGCTGTTAATGTTGTATATTAATGACCTTGTGCACAATATTAATAGTAACCTCAAACTTTTTGCAGATGATTCAGTTATCTATAATGAAGTACTGTCTGAAAGAAGTTGCATAAATATTCAGTCAAATCTTGAGATTTCAAAGTGGTGTAAAGATTGCTAACTTGCTTCAAATGTTCAAAAATGTAAAATTGTGCACTTCACAAAATGAAAAAATTGTACCCTATGACTGTTATATCAATGAGTCACAGCTGGAATTAGCCATCTCATACAGATACCTAGATGTAACAGTTTCTAGTGATGTTGCTGTTGTGGTCTTCACTCCAAAGGGTTTGACGCAACTCTCGATGCTACGCTGTCCTGTGCTAACCTCTTCATCTCCAAGTAATTACTGCAAGCTACATCCTTCTGAATCTGCTTACTGTATTCTACTGTATTCATCTCTTGGTCTCCCTCTGTGATTTTTACCCCCCTCCCCACAGTACTAAATTGGTGATCCCTTGATGCCTCAGAATGTGTCGTACCAACTGACCCCTTCTTTTAGTCAGGTTGTAACACAAATTTCTCTTCTCCTCAATTCTGTTCACTACTTCCTCACTAGTTGCATGATCTATCGATCTAATCTTCAGCAGTCTTCTGTAGCAACACATTTCAAAAGCTTCTATTCTCTTCTTGTTTAAACTGTTTATTATCCATGTTTCACTTCCATTCATGGCTGCACTCCATATAAATAGTTTCAGAAACCACTTCCTGACACATAAAACTATACTTGATGTTAACAAATTTCTCTTCTTCAGAAACACTTCTTGCCAGTCTACATTTCACATCCTCCATACTTCGGCCATCATCATTTATTTTGCTGCCCAAATAGCAAAACTCGTCTACTACTTTAAGTGTCTCATTTTCTAATCTAATTCCCACAGCATCACCTTATTTAATTACACTGTGTTTAATTGTCCGCAGTTTACTTTTGTTGATGTTCATCTTATATCCTCCTTTCAAGGCCCTGTCCATTCCCTTCAACTGCTCTTCCAAGTATTTTGTTGTCTCTGACAAAATTACAATGTCATCTGCAAACCTCAAAGTTTTTATTTCTTCTCCCAGAACTTTAATTCCTACTTCAAATTTTTCTTTTGTTTCCTTTACTGTTTGCTCAATATACAGATTGAATAACATCAGGAATGGGCTACAACTCTGCCTCACTCCCTTCTCAACCACTGCTTTCCTTTCATGCCCCTTGAACCTAATAACTGCCATCTGGTTTCTGTACAAGCTGTAAATAGCCCTTCACTCCTAGTATTTTATTCCTACTACCCTCACAATTTTAGAGAGAGTATTCCAGTCAAAAGCTTTCTCTAAGTCTACAAATGCTATATACATAGATTTGTCTTTCCTTAACCTACCTCCTAAGATAAATCATAGTGTCAGCATTGCCTCACATGTTCCTACATGTCTCTGGAGTCCAAACTGATCTTCCCTGATGTTGATTTCTACCAGTTTCTCCATTCTTCTACAAAGAATTCATGTTAGCATTTTGCAACCATGACTTATTAAACTGATATTCGGTAATTTTCACACCTTTCAGCACCTGCTTTCTTTGTAATTGGAATTATTATATTCTTCTTGAACCTGAGAGTATTTTGCCTGTCTCCTACATGGAAGAGTTTTGTCATGGCTGGCTCTCCGAAGGCTGTCAGTAGCTCTAACGCAATGTGGTCTATTCCCGGGGCCTTGTTTCGACTTAAGTCTTTCAGTGCTTTGTCAGATTCTTCACACAGTATCATATCTCCCTTCTCACCATCATCTACATCTTCTCCCATTTCCATAATATTGCCATCAATTAAATATTCCTTGTATAGACGCTCCACATATTTGCTCCACCTTTCTGCTTTCCCTTCTTTGCTTAAGACTGGTTTTCCATCTGAGCTTGTGATATTCATCAGGATGGTTCGCTTTTCTCCAAAGGTCTTTTTAATTTTCCTGTAAACAGCATATATGCTTCTAGATTCTTACATTTGTCCTCTAGCCATTCCTGCTTAGCCATTTTGCACTTCCTGTTGATCTCATTGCATAGATGTTTGTATTCCATTTAACCTTTTTCAGTTACTGCATTTTTATATTTTCCCCTTTCATTGATTAAATTCATTATCTCTTGTGTTACCCAAGGATTTCTACTAGCCCTTGTCTTTTGACCTATTTGATCCTCTGCTGTCTTCACTATTTCATCTCCCAAAGCTACCCATTCTTCTTCTATTGTATTCCTTTCCCCTGTTCTTATCAAATGTTCACTAATGATCTCTCTGAAACTCTCTACAACCCCTGGTTCTTTCAGTTTATCAAGGTCCAGTCTCCTTAAATTCCTGCCTTTTTGCAGTTTCTTCAGTTTTAATCAGCAGTTCGTAATTGTGCCCTTGGAAATGTCTTACAATTTAAAACCTGGTTTCAAAATCTCTGTCTTACCAATACATAACCAAACTAAAATCTTCCAGTGTCTCCAGGTCTCTTCCACATATACAACCTTCTTTTATGGTTCTTTATATAGCCTTCTTTCAAGATTCTTACACCAAGTGTTAGCTATGATTAAATTACGCTCCGTGCAAAATTCTGCCAGGCAGCATCCTCTTTCATTCCTTTCCCACAGTTTGTATTCACCTACTTCTTTTCCTTCTCTTGCTTTTCCTACTATTGAATTTGAGTCCCCCATGAGTATTAAATTTTCACCTCCCTTAACTATCTGCATAATTTCTTTTATCAAACCACACGTTTCCTCAATATCCTCCTCATCTGTGGAGCTAGTTGGCAAATAAACTTGTACTACTGTGGGTGTGGGCTTTGTGTCTATCTTGGCTACAATAATGCATTCAAATGCTGTTCATATTAGATTATCTGTATTCTTATTTTCTTATTCATTATTAAACCTACCCCTGCATTACCCGTATTTGCTTTTTTATAAACCTGTATTCATCTGACCAGAAACTGTTCCTTCTCCCACTGAACTTCACTAAATTTCACTCTGTCTAACTTTAAGCTATCCATTTCCCTTTTTAAATTTTCTGACCTACCTGCCCAATTAAGTGATCTGACATTCCATGGCCCAATCTGTACAACGCCAGTTTTATTCTCCAGATACCAACGCCATCCTAAGTAGTCCCTGCCAGGAGATCCAAATGGGGGACTATTTTACCTCTGGAATATTTTACCCAAGAGGACACCAACATCATTTAACCATACAGTAGAGCTGCACACCCTCGGAAAAAAAATATGGCTGTAGTTTCCCCGTGCTTTCAGCCATTCACAGTACCGGCACAGCAAGGTCGTTATGGTTGATGTTAAAAGGCCAGATCAGTCAGTTATCCAGACGGTTGCCTGTGCAACTACTGAAAAGACTGCTGCCCATCTTCAGGAACCACATGTTTGTCTGTCCTCTCAACAGATACCCCTCCATTGTGGTGCTACAGAAGAATGCTGAAGATCAGATGGATAGATCACATAAGTAATGAGGCGATACTGAATAAAACTGGGGAGAACAGAAATTTGTGGCACAACTTGACTATAAGAAGGGATTGGTTGGTAGGACATGTTCTGAGGCATCAAGGGATCACCAATTTAGTATTGTAGGGCAGCGTGTAAGGTAAAAATCATAGAGGAAGACCAAGAGATGAATACACTAAGCAGATTCAGAAGGATGTAGGTTGCAGTAGGTACTGGGAGATGAAGAAGCTTTCACAGGATAGAGTAGCATGGAGAGCTGCATCAAACCAGTCTCTGGACTGAAGACCACAACAACAACAACAACAACAACTTCAACAACAGAGGCTAAAAGAATGGAATTCAAAAAGTTAATTACGTGGACATCATCATCCATCTATAAACTCAGATCCTTGTTTCAAACTTTAATTTAATTAAGTCAGTTTAGTTTTTTGTTTCATTAACACATGGCACATGTACTTTATTACAGTTTCTGTAATAAGATAACTGCTAATTCATTTGCCACTCTTTGTCCAATGCTAAAGTCTGTGGAATTTCAGATTATCTTGCTACTTATGAGACAGTAAAAACTAACACAATCTGTTTCCATTTAATGGGCATACATGCATTAGTAATTTTGGGAGTGTAAGATACCATATTCTGGTGTTCAGTCTTATTTAATCTTTAATGACCGAAAGTCTGCTTCTCCATTGACCTGCATTTGTTTTTAAGTACATTGTGTTAAATTATTTTCATGGTTCCCTACTCATAATGGTTACAAATGAGCACTTGCGTATGTGAAATAAGAGTAAACAATGTTACAAAGTTCCGAATTATCATCTACATAAGTCAGAAAATACAGCTTTTAGAAGCTCTCAGCTTTTAATCGCATGACTGGAATATTTACATCTTATGATCGTTTTGTCTTTACGTTTATGCACATATATGGCATGTTGTTCACAAGTCCTAGTGACATTACTGTACTGTTTTATTAGTTTGTTTTTAATGAGTTCAGGCAATGAATCACCAGTGACCATTGGTTTTCTTTAGCCCTCTCTCACCACTTTAACTGTAACAAATATTTATCATTTCAGGAGAACCAGATGATTAGCCAACGCAACAACAATCTAAATGAATACTACGAAAACCTTCGAAATAATGTTATTACTTTACTGGAGCATGTGAGATTACCTGGTGGAGGTAGTGGACAACCAGGAATTGGACCTGCTCCTGGAGAAAAGTTGGTTCATGATAATTTTGACAGCTACCTCAGTAAGCTTCAGACCCTATGTACTTCCGATGGTTACTGTGATGCCGAAGGTAATCGACCATTGTATGAAACTGTGAAATCTGCTCTACAAGACTTTACTGTACTGCCTACACCCATCTGAATTTAACAAACAAATTAATATGATCTGCAGGTTGATGCTGAGAAAATTGATTATTGATCCTACCATTTACGGATAATGTGTGAGTCAGTTGGCATTATCGTGAAATAGTGCTGTGAATGAATTAGTATGCAGTGATCTTAGTATGTATTTGACTCAACAGTAGTGTCTTTGACACCAGATACTTGGGTTGTTACCCATGCTACCTTTTTTAATGGTTATCAGCTAATTTTGTGCATCTATGCTGGTGTGACTACTTGTGTCTGAACCTGTGATCCCCGACCTGCAAGTGCATCTGTGCAATTGATTGTAGGCATAAAATATCAACGAATTCAACTGTGTTGTGATTAATAGTTTATACAGACTTGTAAGTATTGTAATCCTCAATGCTATAGGTCAGTGTTGTAATAGATCGTTTTCTTTGGGAGATGTCTGTATTAACACCACTCTTAAATGCTACAATGAAGACAAATGTGGTATATGCAGCAATTGATTTAATTAAAAATTAAATTATTTCACATTTGTGAGTGGTTTACTCATGTTTCCAAAAACTATGTCCAATGTAGATGAATTTGCCATTCATGTGTGACAGTTGATTTTGTTGATTGTCCTTGGATGTGAATTCACTAGAGTGACATTCTACTCCATTGAAAATAAATAACACATTGTTGTGTATCCTATGTAGAATAAATATTCTGTTTGTTAGAGCAAAAAAAGAAAAGTGTTATTTACGAGTATTACATGATCATTGTACAAGACTATTTTTGTGCACATCCCTTCAAGTTTTATGATTTCTTGTGTAAGACTACAACAGTCAATACTTTATTACCATAAGCAAAAAGTTTCAATGGAAATACAGGGCAATATATTGACACTACAGTAATGATATTTTCTATGAGGTATATTTGTCCTCTCCTATAACTGGATATGACATCATGGTGCTAGATGATGGTGTTGCAGTCATGAATGACATCTGATACATTTTTTGCAATTGTCTTAAGTGAAGAATAAAGAATATTGTTTGTTTATGCCTCAGATAGCATGTTAGACTGATGTGTTTTTGTTTGTTGTTGTATTATTGATTTTTGTTAATGCCATTTAAGCAGAAGTTGCTGTTTATGCCAACATAATGGCAGCTACAAATATTTATCCCTATTAAATGTTATTAAAGCCTTATATGTAATCTTCTGTGAAAGAAATACTTTCCATTTTCATTTATATGTACTTAGTGTGTATTTATTTTTTGAAATCTGAAAAATACACCAAATTTTTCTAAAGTTCAACTGTAACATGAGAATGACAAGAAAATTTGGAACTACATAAGAGTGTGCAATGCATGTAATGTGATTACAAAGTAAATACTGTATTAGGCAATATCTCAGTGTTCTGTAAATTATTCTGCTTGTTATTTGTCTACACTAGGATTGGTTAACTTATGAAATTTGTAAAACAAAAATTAAATCAGACAAAGCTGTGCTCTAAGCTGAAATTACACATATAATTATTTGCATTTATGTTACCTTCCTGTGTAATGCATAGTCCATAATGCTGTTTCTTTTAAACTGGACGGATAGGTATTCCAGGATAAAAAACTTTTTGTTTCAAATGCCTGCATCCTATGAATTGTGAATTTTCCAAGGAGTTTGACAATTCATTAAGCACTTTAAATCTAATACAGTACTTACCAAGAATATAATTTTAATGCTTTAACAAAAAATGATATTAAATTTATTTTTTGTTCATGTAAACAAAATAAAAATAAATTGTCTAGATGTTTTTTAAGAAACAATTGCTACTCATGATGTCAATCACTGGATTAAAACTGAACCTGTGCAGTTTACCAATTTTAGGTAAAGAACAATCAGTATGGCCTTTTGCCATGTGCTGAAAGCTCAAAAGTTATTAGAAGTTAGAGACAAGGTTTTAACCACTGGGAAATAACATGTACATAGGATACCAAGAGAGTATCAATAAAACAATCATCTTTCTGCATGTTTATATTGCAGCTTGTGTAAAAGATGATGGATGTTTAGGTAACAGCACAAGTCAATGCATATTTTCTGGTCATTTTATTTTGTATTTTTGTAATGCTATGAAAAAATGTTGATATACTGCTTTGTAGCCTCAAAAAACTAAAATCAAGACACTCACAAAGAGAAATATTTAATTCAGTTGACCTTCATTAGGTTCTCCAACAGGTGTTGTACAAGCATTTGCAGCTGCTTCTGAAATGTCATGATGTGATGATAGTTTTATATACATATTCATATTTTAGTATCACTTCATATGTATTATGTATTGTCAAAATATATTACTGTTATGATGTACACTGTTATCTCAGACCCTTATTCATAAACACGGCTCATTAACCACTGGAGCAACTGCAAATGCCATAACTGCAGCACATAACAAATTAGTCTGTCTCCAGGTGTAATATAGAATTCATTAACTATCATCAGTGTATAGTATATATGTGTTAATGATGTTAAATCGAAGGTAATAAAAAAGTCATGAAAAATAGTTTAAGTACACTAGCTTTTTTGTCTGAAGACAGTAGTTGATAGAGTAAAAATGGTAGGAAAATGCATGCAATTTGATATTTTTATTTTATTTTTTTTAAATTTTAGCACATGCACTGCTTAAAATAATTACAGAATCTTTCAGATGTCCTTATAAACACTGGAGGTAATGTTATGTCCGGTGCATTTTTAAGTATGAAATCTCAGTATTGTTATAAGAACTGGAAAATGTTGTTCAATTCATCTAAACACATCAATTTCAAGAGAAAGGTAAGTAGGGTCTAGCTGAAATAATGGAACTCCAAAAATTTAGGGTTAGTGCTCATTTTGATATTAGTAGATGTGATGCATTTTGACAGCAACATCACTCAATGGGTTCAAGGGCATGGTGATCTGTTTGTAGAATGGATACTGCAGAGTCACACAGTGAGTAAGTAAACAGTTGTAGGCTTTCTTTCAGATGGCAGGAGATCTTTAGGAGAATGAGGTTAGGGTTACCAATGAATGACCACTCAATCTAACCACTTGCTCATGTCCTGTCAGGATCAAACACAGAATGCAGTTTGGCTGTAGAAAGTCTTACACACAGGAATAGGCTGGATTCAAACTATCCATTAATGTGCTTGCAGAAGGTGTCACTTTTGCCCATAGTTATACTATGTGATCAAAAATATCCGGACACCTGGCTGAAAATAACTTACCAGTTTGTGGTGCCCTCCATCGGTAATGCTGGAATTCACTATGGTGTTGGTCCACCCTTAGCCTTGAAGACAGCTTCCACTCTCACAGGCATACGTTCAGTCAGATGCTAGAAGTTTTCTTGGGGAATGGTAGCCCATTCTTCATGGAGTGCTGCACTGAGGAGAGGTATCAACGGTGGTTGGTGAGGCCTGGCACATAGTAGGCTTTCCACAACATCCCAAAGGCGTTCTATAGGATTCAAGTCAGGACTCTGTGCAGGCCAGTCCATTACTGGGATGTTATTGTCGTGTAACCACTCCGCCACAGGCCATGCATTATGAACAGGTGCTTGATCGTGTTGAAAGATGCAGACGCCATCCCCAAATTGCTCTTCAACAGGAGGAAGCAAGAAGGTACTTGAAACATCAATGTAGGTCTGTGCTGTGATAGTGCCACACAAAACAAGGGGTGCAAGCCCCCTCCACGAAAAACATGACCACACCATAATACCACCACCTCCGAATTTTACTGTTGGCAGTACACACACTGGCAGATGGTGTTCACCGGATATTTGCCCTACCCACACCCTGCCATCGGATCACCACATTGTGTACTGTGATTCAACAGCACTCAATGTTTTTCCAATGTTCAATCATCCAATGTTTACACTCCTTGCACCAGGCAAGGCATTGTTTGGCATTTACAAGCATGATGTGTGGCTTCTGAGCAGCCACTTGACCATGAAATTCAAGTTTTCTCACTTCTCACCTAATTGTCATAGTACTAGCAGTGGATCCTGATGCAGTTTGGGATTCTTGTGTGATGGTCTGGATAGATGTCTGCCTATTACACGAAGTCAGCCTGTACACTTTTGTGCTGTACATGTCCCTTCATGTTTCCACTTCACTATCACATTGGAAACAGTGCACCTAAGGATGTTTAGGAGTATGGAAATCTTGTATACAGATGTATGACAAGTGACACCCAATCACCTGACCATGTTCACAAGTCCATGAGTTCCGCGGAACACCCCATTCTGCTCTCTCACGGTGTCTAATGACTGCTGAGGTCACTGATATGGAGTATCTTGTAGTAGGTGGTAGCACAATGCACCTGATATTAAAAGTGTTTGTTTTTGGGGGTGTCCGAATACTTTTGATCACATAGTATAGGTCTACATGTGTGCCCCAACTCCACATTGCATAAAGGTCATGGCCAAAGGTTAAATGTTGACATGCTGAACAGTAACACATTTTGTTCATTGGTGAGTGGTACATTAATGCGAAGCTTGACAAGTGATACTCTTGCATCTGAAGAAAGTGTGAAACATAAAACACTACTGCATTTTTGTGCAAAAAATGCCAAGTGATGGAAGACACATGGTGTTCAGGGATCAGCATTGGTGGAGAAACAGTTCCTCCGCATTACATCAAATGATCCTTCATGAGCTCAAAGAAACAAGGATGAGATCTGCTATCTGACGTTTCCCCGCGTATTTATAATTTATTGAATTCTTGGGTGTTGCCTGGGTCATGTCATAAGTTCTCCACAATATTTCAGCAACAAGTTTGTATGCTGAAGTATTGTGAAGAACTTGTGGCATGACCCAGCCAGCAGGCAAGAATTCTACATGTTCGAAATAAGCTGGTAAAATATCAGATAACAAATCTCATCCTTGTTTCTTTGACCTTATGAACAAGTAAACTTGTTTCTGAAATATTGTGGAGAACTTTTGATGTAACCCAAGCAGACATCCAAGAATTCTACAAGGATGAAGTCCACTGCCCTTTTATTCTGCCATATGCCACTCTAGTTTCAGAGTATTTTCTTTCTGTAAGCACTACAATGCCTACATCTGATGGTTGACTAGTTACCAAGATAAGGAGGTATCGTTTGAATGCCGTGGTGGGTATACTCTTACCCAGTAAGTTTGGAATTCATTTGCAAAATATTATGCAAGTAAGCCAGAATCTCTCATACCTTAAACTTCCAGGCAGATTAAAAATGTGTGCCAGAAAGAGACTAAGACCCAGGACCTTTGTCATTCACAAACAAATGCTCTACAAACTGAGCTACCCAAGCAGAACTCATAACCAGTCCTCACAGCTTTACTTCCATCAGTATCTCATCTCCTTCTTTTAAAAGTTTACAGAAGTGCTCCTGCATATCATGCCAGACTAGCACTGCTGGAAGAAAGGATATTGCAGAGACTTGGAGCCACGGTCTGGGGGACTGCTTCCAGAATCAATTTTCACTCTGCAGCAGAGCATGCACTGACGTGAAACTTCCTGGCAGATTAAAACTGTGTGACAGACCAGGACTCAAAACTAGGATGTTTTTGTGAGCAAGTGCTCTACCAGCTGAGTGTAACTTATGATCCATAATCACAGCTTTACTTCTGCCAGTATCTTGTCTCATACGTTCCAAACTTCACAGAAGTTTCCTGCATAGCTTCTGGGACTAGCACTCTTGGAAGAAAGGATAATCTACATCTGCAGTACTTTGTGTATCACAGTCAGTCCTTCCCCTTTCTATTACTTTCATGAATAGTTCACAGGAAGACAATTGTCAGTAAGCCTCCAAGTGGGCTTGAATCTCTCTTTCTCTTATTTTATCTTCACAGTCTTTTTGTGAAATGTATCTAGGATGAAGCTATATATATATATATACACACACACAGGGTGTTTCAAAAATGACCGGTATATTTGAAACGGCAATAAAAACTAAACGAGCAGCAATAGAAATACACCGTTTGTTGCAATATGCTTGGGACAACAGTACATTTTCAGGCAGACAAACTTTCGAAATTACAGTAGTTACAATTTTCAACAACAGATGGCGCTGCGGTCTGGGAAACTATAGTACGATATTTTCCACATATCCACCATGCGTAGCAATAATATGGCGTAGTCTCTGAATGAAATTACCCGAAACCTTTGACAACGTGTCTGGCGGAATGGCTTCACATGCAGATGAGATGTACTGCTTCAGCTGTTCAATTGTTTCTGGATTCTGGCGGTACACCTGGTCTTTCAAGTGTCCCCACAGAAAGAAGTCACAGGGGTTCATGTCTGGCGAATAGGGAGGCCAATCCATGCCGCCTCCTGTATGTTTCGGATAGCCCAAAGCAATCACACGATCATCGAAATATTCATTCAGGAAATTAAAGACGTCGGCCGTGCGATGTGGCCGGGCACCATCTTGCATAAACCACGAGGTGTTCGCAGTGTCGTCTAAGGCAGTTTGTACTGCCACAAATTCACGAAGAATGTCCAGATAGCGTGATGCAGTAATCGTTTCGGATCTGAAAAATGGGCCAATGATTCCTTTGGAAGAAATGGCGGCCCAGACCAGTACTTTTTGAGGATGCAGGGACGATGGGACTGCAACATGGGGCTTTTCGGTTCCCCATATGCGCCAGTTCTGTTTATTGACGAAGCCGTCCAGGTAAAAATAAGCTTCGTCAGTAAACCAAATGCTGCCCACATGCATATCGCCGTAATCAATTCTGTGCACTATATCGTTAGCGAATGTCTCTCGTGCAGCAATGGTAGCGGCGCTGAGGGGTTGCCGCGTTTGAATTTTGTATGGATAGAGGTGTAAACTCTGGCGCATGAGACGATACGTGGACGTTGGCGTCATTTGGACCGCAGCTGCAACACGGCGAACGGAAACCCGAGGCCGCTGTTGGATCACCTGCTGCACTAGCTGTGCGTTGCCCTCTGTGGTTGCCGTACGCGGTCGCCCTACCTTTCCAGCACGTTCATCCGTCACGTTCCCAGTCCATTGAAATTTTTCAAACAGATCCTTTATTGTATCGCTTTTCGGTCCTTTGGTTACATTAAACCTCCGTTGAAAACTTCGTCTTGTTGCAACAACACTGTGTTCTAGGCGGTGGAATTCCAACACCAGAAAAATCCTCTGTTCTAAGGAATAAACCATGTTGTCTACAGCACACTTGCACGTTGTGAACAGCACACGCTTACAGCAGAAAGACGACGTACAGAATGGCGCACCCACAGACTGCGTTGTCTTCTATATCTTTCACATCACTTGCAGCGCCATCTGTTGTTGAAAATTGTAACTACTGTAATTTCGAAAGTTTGTCTGCCTGAAAATGTACTGTTGTCCCAAGCATATTGCAACAAACGGTGTATGTCTATCGCTGCTCGTTTAGTTTTTATTGCCGTTTCAAATATACCGGTCATTTTTGAAACACCCTGTATAAAAACAAAGATGATGTGACTTACCAAACGAAAGCGCTGGCATGTCGATAGACACACAAACAAACACAAACATACAAACAAAATTCAAGCGTTCGCAACAAACTGTTGCCTCATCAGGAAAGAGGGAAGGAGAGGGAAAGACAAAAGGATGTGGGTTTTAAGGGAGAGGGTAAGGAGTCATTCCAATATGTCTGCTTGTGTCTGTATATGTGTGGGTGGATATGTCTGTGTGTGCCAGTGTATACCCATCCTTTTTTCCCCCTAAGGTAAGTCTTTCCGCCCCGGGATTGGAATGACTCCTTACCCTCTCCCTTAAAACCCACATCCTTTCGTCTTTCCCTCTCCTTCCCTCTTTCCTGATGAGGCAACAGTTTGTTGCGAAAGCTTGAATTTTGTGTGTATGTTTGTGTTTGTTTGTGTGTCTATCGACGTGCCAGCGCTTTCGTTTGGTAAGTCACATCATCTTTGTTTTTAGATATATTTTTCCCACGTGGAATGTTTCCCTCTATTAATATATATGTTGACTCTTGTAGGAATGCATGCCCTCAGAGCTTTAACAATAAGCCACACCTTGAGGCAGAATGTGTCTTTTGCAGCATCTGCCACTGGAATAGATTGACCATGTCTGTGAAACTTTCTTGGTTTGTAAATGAACCTGTAACGAAATGCACTGCTCTTCTTTGAATCTTTTCTATTTCTTCTGTCAGTGCTATTTGGTTAGGGTCTGATACTGATGAGCAGTATTCAAGTACTGGCCAAACAAGTGTTTTTGAGCTACTTCCTTTGTTGATAGGCTACATTTTCTGAGAATTCTTCCTTGTAGATCTGCCTTAATTTTATATGTTCACTGCATTTCAAATTGCTCTGTACACATATTCCTGGATATTTTAGGGGAGTAACTGCTTCCAGTGATTGTTCTGCTATTGTGTAATCATACAATAAAGGCCCTTTCTATCTATGTATTCACAATGAGTTACATTTGTTTATTTGAGAGTCTATTGCTAATCCTCGCATGAAGTGTAAATCCTGTGCAGGTCTTCCTACATTTCACTACAGCTTTCTAATGTCACAACTTCCCTGTATATGACAACATGATCCACAAAAAGCCTCACAAAATGACATACTGCTATGGCATGCCTTAAGTTACTTTTATGTCAAAATACGTCTCTCCATTCCAAATAACATGCTGTGTTCTTTTTGCTAGAAATTCTTCAGTCCAATCTCTCAGTTAATCTGATATTCGATATAGTCATAATTTGTTCATTCGGAGCCAGTGTGGAATGGTATTGAAGGCCTTACTTGCAACTACTGCTTTCTGGGTCTTGTGGATGAACAGAGCAAGCTGGGTTTCACACAATCATTGTTTTGCAGAACCTACAGAGGAGACTGCAGAGGCACACCTGTGGGGACTGTTTCCAGAGTGAATTTTCACTCTGCAGTGGACTGTTCACAGTGATACTAACTGATAGATTAAAACTGTGTGCCAACCCAGCACTCGATCCCAGCACCATTGCCATTTGTGAAGGTAGGTGGTGAGGTAAAGTTGTGAAGGTGGCTTTTGAGTCATACTTGGGTAGCTGAGTTGGTAAAGCACTTGCTCAGAAAAGGCAAAAGTCCTGGGTTCGGGTCCTGATCTGGCACACAATTTTAATCTGCCAGTAAGTTTCTTATCAGTGCTCACTCTATTGCAGAGTCAAACTTCATTCTGGAAACAATCCTCCAGTTGTGACTAAGCCAAGTCTCCACAGTACCCTTTCTTCCAGAAGTGCTAGTCCAGCAGGTTAAGCAGGAGAACTCCTGTGAAGTTTGTAAGGCAGATGATGTTGAACAGCTGGAATTAAACTGTGAGGATGGGTCGTCAGTCATGCTTGGGTAGCTCAGTTCGTAGAGAACTTGGTTGTGAATGACAAAGGTCCTGGGTTCGAGTCCCAGTGTGAAAATTCATAATCTCACTGAATCCATACCATGCAGGTGACAAGTAGTTCTAAACATTCATTGCAAACATGAAACTGTATCAAGAGACAATGCATTACACTGTATCTGAAAGTATACCCTCCCATGTATGATACCATGAATGAATTAAAAGCTTAATTTGTATAATTTGTGATGCTTCATTTAATCTTTTAACTGTTTTGACCAATATATTTCACTAGTATGGCCTCCAAAAGAGTTAATTGCTGCCTTCCTTTTTTTGCTGTGACTGTCAAGATAGTAATGAAGACATTATATTTGTAATATTACCTATTGCATATCCTAAAACAGACTGACAAAACTATAAGAACTGGCAACCATTCACCTGCAGATGAATGTTAGATAGTACCAAGCCACACAAATGAGATCATTAGCTTTTGAAGCTTCTTTTACAAGGTGAGACAAACTGCACGAAATGGTCGCTGAGAGGTCAATGAGTGAAAAAGATCATATGGACATATGGCAAGAAATGCATTCCAAGGGAGGTACATCCACTTGACAGTGTAGATTGTGATGATTTAAAACACACATGAGAATACACCAGGTAAGGTGGAATGTTCTTTCTGTATTAATGTTTTAGTAGAAAGGCATGTGCCAAACTGCCACTAGCAGCTGTTCAGGCTTAATGTGAGCTTGGGGTAGATATTGTCAAGATTGCAGATGACAGACGGAGCACCTTTAAGTAGTAGCCACATTTACTCTTTGTACCACCAAAGGTATGTCTCCATCAGGGGAAGTAAGGTCACCTGCAGGAAGTGCAGATATGCCTCACTTGTGTGCACTGTGGTAGAATGACTGGTCCCACGAGTCAGATGCCAATAATCCTCACTCACACATTCAGCCTGAAAAGATGCTTATGGTTTGCTGACAACATACCACTAAAACACTAGCACAGACAGATCATTTGGCCTAGCAAGTGTGTGATTTCAGTTATTTAAACCTATGCTGTCAAAGATATCAGTTTCACCTTCAAGTGATTATACCTCCTTTGACACACATTTCTGACCATATGTCTATACGGCTTTCATAGCTCCTTACCCTTTCGGTGATGGTTTCCTGCAGTTTATCTCTTTTTACTAAAATTATCTCGTATATATAAATATATGTATAAATATGTTTGCTCAAAGCAGGACCACATATTCTTATTACATTGTATAAGTCGAAACAAGGCCCCGGGAGTAGACAACATTCCATTAGAACAACTGACAGCCTTAGGAGAGCCGGTCCTGACAAAACTCTACCATCTGGTAAGCAAGATGTATGAGACAGGCGAAATTCCCTCAGACTTCAAGAAGAATATAATAATTCCAATCCCAAGGAAAGCAGGTGTTGACAGATGTGAAAATTACCAAACTATCAGTTTAATAAGTCACAGCTGCAAAATACTAACACAAATTCTTTACAGATGAATGGAAAAACTGGTAGAAGCCGACCTCGGGGGAAGATCAGTTTGGATTCCGTATAAATGTTGGAACACGTGAGGCAATACTGACCCTATGACTTTACAATTTGTACAGAAAGCAGATGGTAGATATAAGAGGCAAGGGGCATGAAAGGGAAGCAGTGGTTGGGAAGGGAGTGAGACAGAGTTGTAGCCTCTCCCCGATGCTATTCAATCTGTATATTGAGCAAGCAATAAAGGAAAGAAAAGAAAAGTTTGGAGTAGGCATTAAAATCCATGGAGAAGAAATAAAAACTTTGAGGCTTGCCAATGACATTGTAATTCTGTCAGAGACAGCAAAGGACTTGGAAAAGCAGTTGAACGGAATGGATAGTGTCT
Source organism: Schistocerca piceifrons (assembly GCF_021461385.2). Classification (NCBI taxonomy): domain Eukaryota; kingdom Metazoa; phylum Arthropoda; class Insecta; order Orthoptera; family Acrididae; genus Schistocerca; species Schistocerca piceifrons. The sequence goes on along the minus strand of NC_060138.1, from coordinate 157,922,219 downwards.
TGAAAGGAGGATATAGGATGAACATTAACAAAAGCACAATGAGGACAATGGAATGTAGTTGAATTAAGTCAGGTGATGCTGAGGGAATTAGATTAGGAAATGAGACACTTAAAGTAGTAAAGGAGTTTTGCTATTTGGGGAGCAAAATAACTGATGATGGTCGAAGTAGAGAGGATATAAAATGTAGACTGGCAATGGCAAGGAAAACGTTTCTGATGAAGAGAAATTTGTTAACATCAAGTATTGATTTAAGTGTCAGAAAGTCGTTTCTGAAAGTATTTGTATGGAGTGTAGCCATGCATGGAAGTGAAACATGGACGATAAATAGTTTAGACAAGAAGAGAATAGAAGGTTTCGAAATGTGGTGCTACAGAAGAATGCTAAAGATTAGGTGGGTAGATCACATAACTAATGAGGAGGTATTGAATAGAATTGGGGAGAAGAGAAGTTTGTGGCACAACTTGACTAGAAGAAGGGATCAGTTGGAAGGGCATATTCTGAGGCATCAAGGGATCACCAATTTAGTATTGGAGGGCAGCGTGGAGGGTTAAAGTCGTAGAGGGAGACCAAGAGATGAATACACTAAGCAGATTCAGAAGGATGTAGGCTCCAGTAGGTACTGGGAGATGAAGAAGCTTGCACAGGATAGAGTAGCATGGAGAGCTGCATCAAACCAGTCTCAGGACTGAAGACCACAACAACAACAACAACAACAACATTGTATAAGTAATGTTCAACAACTACAGTTAATTTTATACAACTTTTAAGAGCAACATTTGTGGCACTAAGGGCACTGTCTCCACCCACTGTCCAATTTTTTCTCCTGACTCAATAAAAAGGAATGCCTATCAAAAGGACAAATTGCATTTACATTAAAAAGCTCAGTTGACAGATACACCTGCCAAGGAACTCTTTTTTTTTGTACCCATCTTACTTTTTAACTACTTTAGTTCAGGAAAAGAGTCCTCCTGCCTTGGCCTGTGACACCCACCTCCTTCCTATCACTACAAATATCATTTGGTATCTTCATTACTTTTGTTTTATAACATTTCATCTAGTGTTCGCTCTTTTATCTTTCATTTTTTACATAATTCTCAGCACATCAATATCTCAGAGTCAAATAATATGTCATGCAATATATACCCACATCAAAAAAGTTTTGCATCACCTCGGTTCCGAGAGTTTTGGAACCTGTACAGAAAATTGGAATAGCAACCACAATAAACATTGTTTCCACCATTTTTATTGCTCATGAAAACTACACATTGAATGTTGTACCACCATACAGCAAGACCTTCAGAGGTGGTGGTCCAGATTTCTGTACACATTGGTACCTCTAATACTCAGTAGCATGTCATTATCCTGAAGGAAGTCATTCACAAGACAAGCATGATGGGGCACGAATTTGTCATCCATGAAGATGAATGCCTTGCCAATATGCTGCCATTGTGGTTGCACTATTGGTTGGAGGCCTTCCATGGCCACCAGCAGCGTACGTAGGCCCCACAGAGTGCCACCCCAAAACAGCAGGGAATCTCCACCTTGCTGCACTCTCTGGACAGTGTCTAAGGCATTCAGCCTGACCGGGTTGCCTCCAAACATGTCTCCGACAATTGTCTGGTTGAAGGCATATGCGACACTCATTGGTGAAGAGAATGCAATGCCAATCGTGAGTGGTCCATTCAGCATGTTGTTGGCCTAATCTGTACCACGCTGCATGGTGTCATGGTTGCAAAGATGGACCTCGCCATGGATGTTGGCAGCGAAGTTGTTCATCACGCAGTCTATTGTGCACAGTCTGAGCCATAACACAACATGCTGTGGCTGCACGAAAAACATTATTCAGCATGAGTTCCTCTGAGCCATAATCCATAGCTAGCAGTCATCCACTGCAGTAGTAGCCCTTGGGCAGCCTGAGCGAGGCATGTCATCATCATTTCCTGTCTATCTATACCTCCACCATGTCCAAACAACATCGCTTTGGTTCATTCTGAGACGCCTGGACACTTCCCTTGTAGAGAGCCCTTTCTGGCACAAAGTAATAATCCAGATGCAATCGAACCACGGTATTGACCATCTAGGCATGGTTGAACTACAGACAACATGAGCTGTGTACCTCCTTCCTGGTGGAATGAGTGGAACTGACTGGCTGTCAGACCCCCTCCGTCTAATAGGCGCTGCTCATGCATGGTTGGTTACGTCTTTGGGTGGGTTTAGTGACATCCCTAAACAGTCAAAGGGACTGTGTCTTCGATACAATATCCACAGTCAACATCTGTCTCAGTTTGTCTTCAGGAGTTCTGCGAACCGGGGTGATGCAAAACACTTTTTAATGTGTGTGTGTGTCTATATATATTTATTTTATATCACTGTGAAGGACATGGAGATGATGTGTATTATCAGCACCTGACATGCTTCGAAGAGGGCCTCATTGTGGATTTTCATCTGGCTCGCTGGTTAGATCTTGCTTTATCCAAATTTGTGGAGCTTGGGATGTACCAGTGGCCTGATGTTGGACTGCATGGTAACATGTAGGGTGATTGTTCTCAAGTTCTGATCAAGCACATCCGACCACACAAGGAAGGATCGCTGTATTGTGCACCAAGCATATTGTAACCACTTCACACCTGCACCTGCCATCTGAGAATGCATAATGGACTCCTTGAAAAATTTTTGTGTCATCCTGCACCATTAGTCAGAGACTAGCAGCAGCCGATCTATAGAATTACTGTTCCATAAGTAGGCTGTCATTAATACTGCAACACAAATGGCTGTGTTTGGAGTGGTGACTTTGTGGTCGGGACTGTTGATGAATGGCATTTCATTGTGATCAGTGATGAGTCACAGATCTGCGCTATGCCGCATGACCACCGTTGGTGACTATGGTGACAACCAGGGAGAGATTCCATTCTTCCAATGTTTTGGAGACGTACAGTGATGTTACGCCTGGTCTCATTGTGCGGAGAGCCATCAGATATGGTTTCTGGTGATGGATAGTATGATTCAGGGACCTCTGATGGCCCAAAGACACTCTGTATCCTCAAGTGTCACCTCTTATGCAGCCCTATTGTAGTGCCATTTTTCAACAGGACAGTGCTCATCCACACTTGGCACATATCTCTATGAACAGTCTGTCTTTTGATGAGGTGCTCCACCAGCTCAAGCATCATAACTCCATCTCATTGTAGTACACAGGATATAAACATAAGGAAATCCCAAGACAGATAACCTATTATAACAGATCCCCAGTAAGTTTAGTGTCTCATCAAATGTTACTTAGTCCTGTATCCTGTGAACATATGTATGATATTCTTCTAGCTGTGTAACTCATACTGTATCAGAGAACAATGAAGAAACTGTGTGTAACTTTAGATTAGCATCTTGCATCAAAAGAGAATACTATTGCCTTCTTCAAGAAGGTTTCTGCTTGTCTCTGTGTCCTCCATAAATTCTCAAACATATTGTCACTCAATATGAGACAGAAACTTGTACAGCCACTCATTTTACTGAACTGCTACTAATTCAGTATATTTCAAAAAGACATGAACAGTAAAATCTTTAGATGATTACAATTAACTATGAATGCTGCTGCTGCTGCTGCTCCTGCTCCTCATCCTCCTCCTCCCCCCCTCCCCCATCATCATCATCACTGTTGTTCTCCTCTGGAACAAGCTACCCTACACCCTACGTATAATTCAACACCTTCTTGCATTCAAGAGAAAGCAGGAGCAGTTCATTTGGTCATGCTGATAATTTTTCCCTTGAAAATTAACATAAAGCTAATTCTCTCTGTCAAATAATGAAGCAAATACTCACTTCTTTCAGTTTTTCTCTTTTTGTTCTTTGCTTAGTCACATAAATTTTTTCTCCTTTCTTCGTTACTTGTGTTCTACCAAACATGTTTCTCTTTGTCTCCCTATCTATCCTTTTTAACATGCGTTACTGCCATGGCTCACATCCTAAATCTGCCTACCTGTAAATTAACTTTATTATTCAACTCCTCACAAACAAATATATACTGTGATTTTTAGCTTTAGTCTTTGCTATTTCTGTAATAACTGTTTTTAATTGTTAGAATACATACTAAAGCAAGACATCTAGTTAAATTTCAAGATAAATTTAATGACAAAATATGAAGAATGGCTGGTGAGATTTAAGATAGGGTAATATGGCTCTATTTTTAACCAGATAAATAAATAAACAAAATCAAATACAGAAGCATGAATGCAAAAATGATACACATCATAATTGGATATGGTTACTCTGTTTGATGATGACATGTGATGGATACAAAAATAGCCAAAAGACATTGTCTGTGTTGAAACTGAAAGGTAAACCATATAAATCAATGCCAGAGGTGTAGCAACACTCCAAACATGCTAGAGAATATAAATACAAGCAAAGAATAATGCAGTATGAAGTATTGATAATTGGTATGAATAGACAGGATAGAAAATTCATGGACTTTGTTTCTTTTTGTTGACAATTTGATAGAGGAGAATGTTGTATCTTGGAACACTTTTCAGACTTTAACATCTAGCCAGCCTTGAAATAGAAGTCTAATATACCTTCTTACTTCAATCTGAAATGATGGCATTCACTTTATGTGTGGTGCAGTCTTTATCTGAAATTACAAACATTTCTCTGGAAAAGTAAGTTTTTTCCAAATGTGGAAAACTGTTCCAAGCTAGAACATGGTTAGATACCCAGAAACAAATATTCTGTTCAAATTTAAAAGTGTTGCACTTGAGAAAATCTTGACAATACTGTACTTAATAGCTTATGTTTTACATTATTACTCTGCTGTACTGCATACCAATAATCAGTACCAGAACATGAAATCAAATTAAGAAGAAGTATGATTAAAAACCAGTTGCAAGGTAAAAACATTTTTAAATAGAAGCTACTGGCAACTAACACAAATTTTCATTTTCAAGACAGCAGAAGTTGATAAACATATCAAATAACTTCAATTCATTCACAAATATGTGTTCCTTGCAAGGGAAACTCCCCATTGCACCCTCAGATTTAGTGTTAAGAGGGCCCAGTGGACAGGAGAATGTTCGACTTTTTCGAACTGAGGAAGCAACCATCTCGCATCATTATCCCTGATGCATGAATTGAAATGTTTTAAGTTAGAGTCAAACAAGTATACAACTTGAGATTTCAATGCATGTGTTAAATGCTGTTCAGTGAAGGTAATATAAGAGGCAGTAGGGTCATCTTCACAACATGCTACAGGGGCATGGAGAAATTCAAAATCCTGGTGGTGGATATTCTTAAATTTTAAGACCTGTTTGCCTTGGTACACATTTCCACACTATCATTTCCTGACTAGGACACTCAGTTGTATGTTATGGCAAATACTAGCTCTTAGTAAAAGAGTTGAGGCATCTACAACAAAAATGCCACTTATGTTCTCTTCTACTTAACAGGGAAAAGTAGATGGCATGTATGCTTGATCCATACGTAGTGTTGTTTCTCACCCTGGGAGGATAACAACAAATCTAGATGTTTGGGTTACTAAGCAGCTACTTTATAAAAGAAGAGTGGTCAGACTACTTTACAGTTTACGTCTTTCTTCTTGTTTGGCACAGCACACTCTTCATTATCTTCTGGCTTGCTGCCATCTACCGCTACGCCATAAACATGAACTGAATAATCCAAATTCTGTGTTCAAATTTAGATACAGAACAAGATGCTATTGAAGTTATAAGGCTCGCATGCCTTAGGTGTATGGTATGTTCTTGTATGCTCTGCACATTTTGGGCACTTTCTATTGCAAGCTTCAGCAACCATTCATCTCACTTAGCAGTATTATGGACACTAATACATGCCTAATAATTGGCAATATCTCTTGTAATAGGGATGAAATGGGACCCCCCCCCCCCCATCTACTGCGTCAAAGATGTATGGGTGCACACTGAATGCTTCACCAGGCACTCTCTCCTGTGTTTCAGGAAAATGGCCCAGTATGACATTCAGCATAAAACTTCTGAACCGATGCGTGACTGACTCACCTCACATATCATTTTTATCCCTTACAGTGTAGACAATGGTCTTTTCTTCACCATTATTACTGCCCTTTATGGGTAAACAATGAGCTCACACTGAGCCACTGATAATTTCCAAAATGAGTAGGCATATGTTAATGAAAGTGTTAGTGTCTTGGTAGTCCATGTTAGAGTCATCTGAGTTGGTTTGTGAGGTCCATATCCCAAAAGGCCAGCAACCAGAGAGTAATCCACTGCAACATGCAATTTATCTGGTGCTCTTTAACAGGACAGGCTGGGGAACGGCTGTTAGGTTCACAGTGATGTTGCGGTGATGGCCAGTTTTGATACAGCCCAGGCCAGTGTCAGAAAGTCCTCGTGTGTGGTGAATGCAATGCGGACAGCCGTTGCAGGGGTTAAGGCAGCATCAACGGTACCATGTGTTCTAGGAGTGCAGCGAATGCATCACTGACTGGACCAGTGTGTTGCATGCATAGTTGACACATCCAGTCTTTGTGTTGTTGGTGCACGTCTGTATCTGCACACATCCATGACTATATTAATAATTAATAATAATAATAATAATAGAGGGTGTATAGACAGACGAGAAAAAAAATTCCTGGATTTTGCCCGGATTTCCCTGTTAAAAACACACTTTTTCCCGGGTGAAATTAAACTACAAACTGGCTGAAAATACATTTTATTCCGTGTTAAGCGACAGTATACTTTCCCTTGGAGCTGTAAAACCTATCAGTCAATTGAACAGCGTAGGACTTCCCAGCACTTTAGGAAACGAAATCCAGCAAAAAAGAGCGCTTATTGGAAAGATCTTTGAACACTGCTTATTTTCGTATTGCGAAAGTTTACATGCAAATTCGTCCAATTAGAGCACGGCAGCTTCTGGAACTCTGAAACAGAGATTGCGATGCGCTTTTGTTAGCCAGTCATAGCTCATGTCACGTGATATCGCAAGCCAATGACAGCAGATATTCAAATTACAAGACACTACGCAGTATGCAGTCAGCCAACAGCAATATCAATGTTACGTAGCGCTACCACACCAAAGGGGAAAAATTAACAGTTTAAATTAATGTAAGTACTGTATAGCTACACGAAAAGCTAAACTTTTAGATATAATATTGAGTGTCTTCTCCGAGCGTGTGGTTAGTCAGGAACCTAAGCGTTCTTGGGAATTTAATCTGCTGTATTCGGTGTGATTCACATTTCTACTGTAGTATTACGCAAACATACAGTTCAAATGCTGATGCGCATCAAAGATATTTCCAAAACACGTTGCTTTTTGCTGGAGTTCGTTTTCTAAAGTGCACGGAAGTATGAAACATGTAACATTTCAATAAGTCGTTTTCCAATAATACAATTTATTTAATTTTAATTCGTGATTATGACTGCAACGATTCAGGAGAAAAAATTTACGAAGTAAAGTTTATTCTTAGATATACTTTGTGTCATATTTTCTCGAATCGAATAGCGATTCAACAACTTTTGCATTGTTTTTATTCAAAACTCCGAATATACTGTACAATATTTGAACACCAACTGACGTAAGGCTGTGACTACTCACCGCAAAGTCTAGGGAAGAGCATTCATTCTGCCTCTCTGGGACTGGAGTAGCAATAAAGGATGCGACTGAATAGTAACAGTCACCACGGCTTCAGCTGTTCACTGCAGCCGGCAATTGTGACCGAGCGGTTCTAGGCGCTTCAGTCTGGAACCGCGCTGCTGCTACGGTCGCAGGTTCGAATCTTGCCTCGGGCATGAATGTGTGTGATGTTCTTAGGTTAGTTAGGTTTAAGTAGTTCTAAGTCTAGGGGACTGATGACCTCCGATGTTAAGTCCCATAGTGCTTAGAGCCATTTGAATCATTTTTTTGTTCACTGCTAAGCGATCCAGTGACTGGATGAAGAGGTAAGAGTAACCGTGGCGAGCTGTGGAGGTGAGGCGAGGCGAGGCAAGCGAGCCAACAATCGGTCACACGAAACACGAGTCATCGCTTTCAGCAGCCAATATCGTTACATGTCCGCTCAAAATCCCAATACCGTGAAACGCCATAATTATACAGCGGCTATTAACTCCATTTAAATACAAATGAAACATTTCCGTTTATACACCCATTACCAAAAGATATAACTTGATATATGTAAATTAACAAAAAAAAATCGTCGAGATAGCATTTAGAGGAAAATACTAGCTGGCATGTGGAAGTGGAAAACAATAACAATATGTAAATTGGTCAACAATGAAAGACGAAAAGTCTGGAGCAAGAGTCTTGTAAAACGCGATTTTTGGACCGAGTAGCTTGTTCTTGAGATCATCTTTGACTACCGTGTAGCTAGCACATTTCGGTTTGTTTTTATGGTCTATATTTGCAATAACACAATTCACTTAATTTTTATTTCGTGATTATGTGCAACAAAAGGCCTAACAGGTCCTAAAGCACTTCTTAAACTTTACATGCAGTACGGCACCTCAGCTGTGTCCGCCCACATAGCTGAGTGGCTTGCCGGCACGGTCCTCAGCGTGTTCGGTCAGAGAGCTGGTTGACCTCTGTAATAAAAACAAAAACACTGAGTGAAAGGATCAACAAAGAACTTAAACGGATATCATGTGACGTCCGCAAAGACCAAACACAAAGATCAACAATGAAAAAAAAAAAAAGTCGTCAGCGTGACGGATTGCCGTCCTGCGGGCCCGGGTTTGGCTCTGAGAACTATGAGACTTAACTTCTAAGGTCATCAGTCCCCTAGAACTTAGAACTAATTAACCTAACTAACCTAAGGGCATCACACACATCCATGCCCGAGGCAGGACTCGAACCTGCGACCGTAGCGGTCACGCGGTTCCAGACTGCAGCGCCTAGAACCGCTCGGCCACCCCGACCGGCGGCCCGGGTTTGATTTCCGGCTGGGTCGGTGATTTTCTCCGCTCAGGGACTGAGTGTTGTGTTGTCTTCATCATCATTTCATCCCCATCCGGCGCGCACGTCGCCCAATGTGGCGTCGAATGTAGTGAGAAATGCACCAAGGCGGTCGGACCTGCCCCGGAAGGGGCCTCCCGGCCAATGACGCCAAACGCTCATTTGCTTTACCTCAGCTGTAAAGTAACTGGGAGGCAAAGTCGTTTGTAACCGGCAGACTTCATAACTTAGAAATCGTGGATGGGTGAAGAGAGCAAGCAACTGACAGAGAGAGAGTGAGTGGGGGGGGGGGGGGGAGGGGAGAAAGCGAGAAGTACTGAAGCAGAACGAAAGTGAGGAAAATCGTGGAGAGGGGAAGGGGGGGGGGGGAGTGAGTGAATGGCAGCGATCAGATCCAACATTCAAGGGCTAGTTGAAGAAAGTACTCACATATCCTTATAGTGTTAAATGTGATAGAGAGAGAGAAAAAGAAAGAGAGAGAGGAGGAGAAGAAGAAGCCTCAATGCGACGAGAGAGCTAGAATGAAATGGTGGCGAAGGGATATGCCGCCCAGCCCTCAGAACTTTGTAGCGCGGCGACCTTAATATATTTCGTCTTTATAACTGAGAGGCTGTGCTGTATATGTAAAAGTGGCTAGAAACTCACAATAGATTACTGGAATAAGACTGGTTGGTAAGTTTGTCACCGATAGTTTCTTAAAGGGTCAAAAAACGCAGCGCTACTAATTATTTCATAACTTTACAGAGTGTTGCTTGGCAGAGGCAGGGTTGTCAAACCTGCCTCGCTCGCTTTTCAAATCACCCAGTCTGTCAGTCATCAATCAGTGTGGGCTCACCTGATGAGTTCAGTTCTGCTCACATGCGGAGCAAAGTTTTATTAATTGACCAGGTAGGTACCGCTCATTTGTGTCATATTTCGACATGCATAACAACGTGGCGCAACCTTACTTACATCTATCGTTCCTCTTTCTCCAATAAAGATTGGCCATCAACAATCACAGCGATAGCGCCATGTCGATGTGTTTTCGAAGATGGCTGGCTTTCAGATCCAGCATTCAAGGGCTAGTTGATGAAAGTACTCACCGATCTTTATAGTGTTAAATGTGGATTATATCCAGGGACTTATCATTCCTACAATGGGAAGATCGGCTTTTACAAGAAACATGACAAAATCCAAGAAGCACGTCGCGAAAGCAGCTTCCATGAGAAGCACAGCAAGTCTGTATGTTTACACACAACCGACAGTGACGACTTCAACTCAACATGTGAATGCTACTTCCACTACCACATCTGCAGATTCAGCCGGACCAGCAATAGTGACGTTGGCTGCTCGAATTGTTGCGTCTCCGCAGAAGGACCTCACTGCAACATCAAAACCAGGGCATAAACTGAGAGGACTTGATCGGATGACAATAAAGGGTGAAGTAACAAAGGCGGAAACAATGCGGTGTTTGGGGTTCATTGTTTCACACGTCACTTCGCAGTTGTGCGAACGACGTTTTACTTTTCTCCGCTATGTTCCCCGATCGCGAAGTGGCCAAGAGCATGCGATTTCAAAAGAACAAAATCGGGTATACCGTGCAATACAGACTAGTTCCCTTCTTTGAGCCTGAAATGAAAGCATATACGTGACGGGCTGTTGTTTGTTTTGACGACTCCGTGAACAAGATGTGCAAAAGAACAAAGATAGTCATTTTTGTGCGTTATTGGGACATTAATAAAAATCTATGTGCACCCGCTACTACGCATCGGCTTGTCTAGGCAATTCGACAGCAGTTAAGCTGCTTGAGTCCTTCAAGAAAAAAAATTCCTGGCGAAGCAATGTAAAAAGTTTTACAAGTATCGATGGACGGCCCTAACGTCAACCTCGCATTCTTAAGGAAACTTAAAATTTTTTTTAAAGAAATTGAAGGGGTGGACGCCGTTTTACTGGAAACTGGAATGTGTCGGCTTCACGTTGTTCGCGGCGCCTCCAAGAACGCAATACAGGAGACACAACGACTGATAATTCAGTTTTTACGTGCGTTGTACAACCTTTTTAAGGATCTCCCTGCCAGAAGAGCTCTGTATACTTCGACAGCGGAATCGGAACTGTTTCCCCTAAAGTTTTGCGCTATCCAATGGCTGGAGAATGTGGAAGCTGATGAGCGAGCTCTAGTAGTGCTTCCGTTTCAGCGAATATTTGTTGCAAAACTGGAAGACAAAAACAAACCAAAACGTGCTAGTTAGCTGCAAGGTAGTAGAAGGTCACCTCCAGGACAAGCTACTCGGTCCGAAAATCGCCGTTTTCAAGAATCTGTCTGGAAACATGCCACCTTTTCTAAAGGATTTCCAATCTGCTTGGCCGCTAGCACCGTTCCTTCATCCTTCTTTGATACAGGTAATGGATACAACGATGACACGATTTGTCCAGCGAACGACGATCTCGCCGTCGGTTAATTTGGACAAATTATCCAATCTTTTGGGATTGAACCACGTTAAGATTCGGCTCACCGTCAAGAATGAGTTTAGGAAGTGCAAGTCTCTTATAACCCTTGAAATCGCTAAGTTCCAGAATGAATGCGGAATAGAAATGACCAAGTTCATGTCAAAGTCAATGGAGAAATCTTTCTCACACTTTAGGCTGACAAAAGCTATTAGCTGCTTTGATCCTTCCATAGCGTGCAGGGTGGCTAGTCCCAAATGTTTTCACTCCTTTCTGCAGAGTTTAGTAGAGAGCAATTGGATAGGGACGGTGGATGTAGTGATAAAGCAGAAGCGCAATATGCTTCTGTTCTAAAGACGAATTGCAAGACAAAATTAGAGACATTAAACGAAAAGGAGGAACGATTGGATGAGTTCTGGATGAAATGTTCCAAGAACCAGAATGCAACGTGACACGAGTTGCAGAAGGCAATAGAAATCGCGCTCACTTTGCCGCACGGGCTAGCATTTGTGGAGCGAGGATTCTCGGTCAACAAAGATTGCCGCTTCGAGAATATGAGGGAAGAATCTGTAATGAGCAGAAGAACGGTGTAAGACGCTATCAGGACGCACGGCGGAGTTCAAGGAGTGCCTATAACAAAGTCCCTCATACACTCCGCAAGAAACTCGCGAGATCGGTATGCTGAAGATCTCAAAACGTGAAAAGACGAGGAGTTCAGGAAGAAGGATGATCTGACTAAAAGGCAGATTTTGACTCAGAAATCAAACAGCTTAAAGAGCAGAGGGTAAAAATTGAGGGGACCATTCAAAACACTCTGAGAGAGCGAGAATTTCCATCAGAAAGAATCAATGCTTTCGTAGAAAGCTTGAAGTCCATTCCTAAATTATAGTATCTATTCTTAAACTATAGTACTTACTCCCAAATTATTTGTTGTATTGCCTAGTAATAATTAAAATGTTTTAATGCAAATTAATGTGAAAGTGCTATTTATATTAACCTGCCAACTCCTAAATACTTTTAAATATCCGTTTTGAACAGTAACTTTTGTGATTCAAGAGTGATTGGAGAATAAACCAAATTTAAGAAATTAATCAAGTATTAGAATAAAGAAAGACCAGAACCAAAATGTTACATGTTCCATAGATCATCTGAATGGTTCGTTTATTAAAATAATGTGGAACGAGTCAGCATGCAAGATATGTATACATGATTAATGTCAACTTTAATGAACAGTCCTACTCATGTAGCTGCATTAATTTTTTTTACTTCATTCTAGTTTTTAGGCAGAAATACATCAATGGAATAGAAGGAGTCACTGAGGAGAAATGATTTTAAATTAGATTCAAGACTTGCTTTGCTGTCTGTAAGACATTTCGTGGTGTTGGAAAAATGATCAAAGATTTTGTTGCTGCATATGTATTCCTTTCTGAGCCACTGACGTGTTTGAAATTGGGTACTGAAGATAATTTTTCCCTTTAGTGTCGTTAGTATTTAAATCACTATTCTTCTGAAATTGTGATGGATTCTTTATGACAAATTTCATTAGGGAATATATTGTGACAGTGCAGTTAAAATGCATAGCTCCTCAGAGAGATAGCTTTATGATGTTTGCAAGTGAACACTACCAATTATTCTTCCTGCTTACTTTTGTGCTATCAATACCTTCTTTCTAAGTGATGAGTTACCCCAGAAAATTATTCCATATGACATTACTGAGAGAAAATAGGCAAGATATATATAAGCAATAGAAGTGGACCAAAAATTCAACCCTGTAGGACTCCCTTTGTGATTGCTTCCCAGTCACTAAAATTTTGTAGCCTTCTGAAATTGTTTTAATTATTCAGCACACCTTTTGCATTCTGTTTGTTAAGTTGGTTTACTGGCTGTGCATAAAGCCTTCAGTTCCATAAGATTTGAGTTTTTTAGGAGAGTAATAGGATTTACACAATAAAATGCCTCAGAAAGATCACAAAAAATACCAACTGGCGATATTCTATTATTTCTGGCTTTCACTAATTGAGGAGTGAACTTATAAATATTATTCTCAGCCAAGCAACCTTCTTGAATCCAAACTGAGATACACTAAGCAAACTTTTGAACTTAAGTGTGAGACTCTTCTTGAGTACATCACCTGCTCAAAAACTTTGGAAAAAATGTCAGTAAGGAAATTGGACAACAATTGTCTAGGTCTGTCTTGTCATATTTCTTATGAAAAGGTTTAACAACCACATATTTTAATCTGTCTACAAAAATTTCGTGTACCAGTGATGGCTTACATTTATCACTAAGGACATCATTAAGTATTAAATTGGAACAACTTTTAAGATTTCACTTTGAAATTTCATGAACACCACAAGACCTTTTGTATTTTAGAATTTTTAGAATTGTGTTAATTTCAGTGATGATGTTGGTGCTACTTCTATTTGCTCAGAGTTTTGTAGAACGATCTTTTGTAATATATTCTCTTGCTTCTTCCTCTGAATCGTTTAAGCTTGCCACATTTCTTATGAAGAGTTATAACAATTGCATATTTTAATCTGTCTGGAAAAATGCCCTGTGCCAGTGATGCCTTGCATATATCACTTATTAAGTTGGAACAACTCTTCAGACTTCTCTTTGAAATTCCATCAACACCAAATGAACATTTTCATTTTAGAATTTTTAGAATTCTATTAATTTCAGTGATGATGCGGGTGGTACTTCTTGCTGCTTAAAGTTTTATGGAATCATATTTTTAATGTATTCTATTGCTTGTTCAACTGAGCTACTTAGTTCTATTTTGGCTACTACATTTAGAAAGTGATTGTTTGAAGTACTTAAAACTTGTAATTATCAGTCAGAACATGCTCATTTAGTTTCATTATTATGATACCTTGCACACTGATGGATGCCCTATCTCCCACTTGACGTATAGTGTTAATCTTAATATCCACAATATTTATCTCTATCAGATATGCATACTTCTGTACATTTTAATGACTCTCCTTAAAATGATACAGTATTTTTTGTAGCATGCGAGCAATGTTTGCTCTTGACATATTCTGCTTTTATATAAATTTCCTGCTTCTACTTACATGAGATTTTCATTACCCTAGTTATTCGTGGCTTACTTGTCTTATAATGGAACTTCTGGATTTTTTTTTAGATAAGCAACTTTCAAATATCGACTGAAATTTACAATGGGATAAACTGAATTTGACTTTAGCATCTCGTTCTATATATACCTCATCCCATACCACCCCTTTTAACTTACTCTTAAAACATTGTATCCTGTTCCCAGTAACATGCGTTAGTGCTATGTATGCACTTGCCTCAGAGGTCTACGGTGCTGTATTGTGATTTCCATCATGATAGAGAGTACATTAGCAGTTGAGCAAACATTACTTGTTTCAGACTGACAAGGGAACATATCCAAGTGTGAATGAACGATCTTGATGAAACTTGGTGGGTGTGGAGAGTGGGCAAAATAATACAGTATGTCTCACCATAGGATTAAACAGCCTACTGGTTGCACATAAACGGTAGGTACAATGTCCTAGGTTTCGACACCTACAAGGGATGTCTTCATCAGAACGAAATGTTGCTAACTCGTAAAATTACATAGCTAAACAGCAGTAGTCAGAATCTGGAGCACCTATGCTCAATTAAAAGTAATATAATACGCTCTATTCTTTGTCACGTGTGCCCAGCTGAGAACAATATTAGATGATGTGCAGTTCTGTAGTAGTAGCAAGCAGCAGAGGACACTGCTGCAGAGCTGTAGGCACCGACTTATATAATAGGAGGCGACATGAGAAGATACCAGCATGAGCAGTTCACAGCAGACTCGTGACATGGTCTATAGTTATGTATTTTATTTACACATCACGTTCCGTAGGACCAAATTGAGGAGCAAATCTCCAAGGTTATGGAACATGTCAGTACATCAAATTGCAATGTGAAAGTAATAACAGATAAAAATAAAATGTTTATGAACCCAAAAAAATCTAGCCATAAGTTTAAGTAAACACAATCAACAATACAACATAAAAGTCATCTTAATTTTTCAATGAACTCCTCGACAGAATAGAAATGAGGAAACTCTTCAGTTTCGCTTTGAAAGTGCGTCGATTACTGCTAAGATTTTTGAATTCTTGTGGTAGCTTATTAAAAGTGGACGTAAGAGTATACTGCACACCTTTCTGCACAAGAGTTAAGGAAGTCCGATCCAAATGCAGGTTTGATTTCTAGCAAGCTGCTTATTCTTGGGAATAAGCTGATACTGTTAATAAGAAATGACATTAAGGAATATATATATTGAGAGGCAAATGTCATAATACCCAGACTAGTGAACAGTGTTCGACAAGAGGTTCGCGAACTTACACCACTTATTGCCCAAACCGCCCATTTCTGAACCAAAAATATCCTTTTAGAACGGTAAGAGCTATCCCAAAATATAATACCAAATGACATAAGCGAATGAAATTAAGCAAAGTAGACTAATTTTCGTGTAGAACGATTACTTACTTCAGATACCGTTCGAATAGTAAAATTGGCATCATCAAGTCTTTGAAAGAGATCCTGAATGTGGCTTTTCCATCACAGTTTGCTATCTATCTGAACACCTAGAAATTTGACCTGTTCAGTTTCACAAATCATATGCCTAACGTCGAGTTTTGTTGAATTGTGTGTTAGAAACTGTAGAAACTGTGTCTACTGTGATTTAGCGTTAGTTTATTTTCTACAAGCCATGAATTTTTGTCGTGAACTGCACTATTTGAAACCGAGCCAACGTTGCACACAACTTACTTTGTTGCCAAGCTAGTGTCATCAACAAACAGAAATATTTTAGAGTTTCCCGTAAAACTAGAGGGCATATCATTTATATGAATAAGGAACAGGAGCGGCACCAACACTGATCCCTGGGGCACCCCCCATTTGACCATACCCAACTCAGACCCCACATCACACCCATTCTCAACACTGTAAATAGTAACCTTTTGCTGTCTGCTGCTAAAGTAAGAGGTGAACCAATTGTGAGCTACTCCCCATATTCTGTAATGGTCCAACTTTTGGAGCAACATTTTGTAAGCAACACAATTAAATGTCTTAGTAAATCAAAAAATATGCCTAGCGTTCGAAACTTTTTGTCTAATCCAACCAGTACCTCACAGAGAAAAGAATGTAGCATTTTCAGTTGTTAAACGACTTCTAAAGCCGAACTGTACATTTGATAGCCGAGTGGTTCTAGGCACTACACTCTGGAACCGCGTCACTGCTATGGTCACAGGTTCGAATCCTGCCTCGGGCATGGATGTGTGTGATGTCCTTAGATTAGCCAGGTTTAAGTCGTTCTAAGTTGTAGGGGACTGATGACCTCAGAAGTTAAGTCCCATAGTACTCAGAGTCATTTTCAGCCTCCCCCTTGTCTGTATCACAGAGGAGTATTACAGACATCAATCTCGGAAAGGCATTTGAAACAGTTATATGATTCCCTGCTGAAACTAAATTTTTATTTAATTCACCAGAAATCGTCAGAATTGACTGTTAAATATTGTACATATATCTGATTTATCAGTAACAGAAATATTTTTACTATGAACTGACTTTACATTGTCGACCTTGTGCTGCTGACTAGACACTTCCTTCACAACTGACCATATGGTTTTAATTTTATCCTGTGGATTAGCAATTCCATTTGTGTACCACATACTCTTTGCCTTCCTAACAACATTTTTAAGCACCTTACAGTACTGTTTGCAATGGGCTACTGTAGCTTGATTGTGACTACTTCTAACTTTTTGACATAATTCCCACTTAGATCTACATTATATCCTTAGTTCACTAGTCAGCCACCCATGCTGCCTTGTACTGCTAGTGCACTGTTTAGAACATTCTAATGTAAAGAAGGTCTCAAAGACCATGAGAAATGTGTTAAGGGAAGCATTATATTTATCATCTATGTTATCAGCACTATAAACTCTTGCTCCTTGACAAGATTTTAAAAACTCTCTATTGCCATTGGATTAACTTTACTACATAGTTTGTAATTATATGTGACATTTGTTTGTGTAGAAAAGCCTTTTAGTGTTAAAATTTGTGCATCATGGTCTGAAAGGCCATTCACCCTTTTACTAAAAGAATGCCCATCTAGTAACGAAAAATGAATAAAAATATTATCTTTGGCTGTGTTACTGTTCCCCTGCACCCTAGTAGGAAAAAAACACAGTCTGCTTCAGATCATATGAATTTAGGAGATCTACCAACATCCTTTCTCTTGCACAATAATACACAAAATTAATATTGAAGTCACAACATATAGCTAATTACTGGTACTTTACATAAAGTAAATCAAGAACCCTCTCTAGCTTGATCAGAAATGCTCTGGAGTCAGAGTTAGGGGACATATAAACAACATAAATTAGAAGTTTAGTTTCACCAAATTCAACTACCCCTGCACAACATTCAAATATCTGTTGAGTCCAGTGTCAACCATGGACTCAAATGGAATACTGCTTTTTATGTACATGGCCACTCCCCCACTCTGCAAGGAACTCCTTGAAAAACAGCCAGTTAATCTGTATCCTGGTAAAGGAAGTCTCTGAATTGTCAAATTATTTAAGTGGTGCTCCAATATACCAATAATTTCAGAGTCAACATCTATAAGCAGTTCACTAACTTTATCTCTAATACCTCTTATATTTTGATGAAATATGCTAAATCCTTCTCTACTTGGAAACATGACGTCCTCTAAAGGGGATTCCTTAGTTAGAGAGACTTCCTTTAAGCAGGTATACCTATCACCTGCCTTCAATCTAAATAAGGTGCAGCTCTAACACCAACTACTACAGGAATTTTTCCATGAATGATCCGACCACCACCCACTACACTGCTACCTATAGGCTTTGCCAGCCCCCCTTCCCCATACCTCTTAAGGTGCAGGCCATGCGTAGTGAAATCCAATCTACTGATTTCAGTAAAATTTTCATTCACTGTTTTAACTTCGTTGACTGTTCCAGTGACCACTTGAATTTTTGGTTATAGCTAATAAATTTTGTGAAGTTTTGTTGGTATTGGTATTAGTTGTGGTTTAGAAGTATTAATGAAAGTAGTTGCTTTCTTAGTAGAGATAGAATTTCGAGGCCACTATTGTTAGTTCTATAAATAGTTCTACTGGCGTAACTGAACTTACGTAACATAGACATTTAGTTTATTTTTTCAGTAACTGTAAAATTTTACCATGAGTGTAGGCTCTGTCGTAGGTTTGTGAGTAGTGGGCTACAGTGTGAGATTTGTTCAAAGTATTTTCATTGGGGGGAATGCAGTGGGGAAGCCAGTGGGCATTCTAGCGAGAACCTCTCCTGGGAATGCGGAATCTGTAGTAGAAATAAGTTGATAGAGGAGCAAGAGCGTAAGATCTGTGCTCTTCAGGTGTAATTACAATACTCAAAGGAGGAACTAGATAGGTTGAGGAGGGAATGGGAACTGGCAGTTGGCAAGGAGGCAGCTAGGACAAGGAGATATTCAGATAGCTATACTTTGCGTATATGCTATAGATCTGATCAACTGTTAGAGTTCAGTGGAGAGGAGCCTCTTGCAACTGTAGGTGTAGGAAACATGCAGCAGTCCTCAGCAGTTAGGACGCCTAAGTCAGTTGCAAAGTCTAACAGAGAGAAGAAGGTTCTGCTGCTAGGTAGTTAACACAGTAGATGTATGGGCCAGCAGTTGCAGGAAGCGTTGGGCAGTGAGTAACAGGTCACCAGAATTGTGAAGCCTAGTGTAGGGTTGGCTCAGATGACTGACAGCGTAGGGGAGTTACGTAGGAATTTTACGAATGAAGATCAGGTAGTGATAGTGGATGGAGCAGGGAATAATCTTGATAGGGACGGGGAATACGATGTAGATGGTGACCTGGTAAAGACAGCTACTCAAACTTGTGGTACTAATGTGCATTTCGTGCAACTGTTTCAGCATCATCATCAGCCTCATCTTAATATGGCTGTTAGGTGCATTAACATGGGGCTGGAGAAGGCACTGATGGCAGAGGGCATGAGTCACAACTAGTATTTTTTTTTTGTTTAACGATGGAGCCACTCCACGCCCGCACTGGCATGATGGCCAACAAAATAGGTCTACTGCCATCTCCGCATGGTGGTTAGTTTTGACTAAGTGAGGGCTTTGCAGCATGTGGCTACTACGACGTTTGCGTATATCTGGTTATGATCTCATCCAGAGACAGTGAAAGTTGAACGAAGGGTTGCGGTTTGAAGGGCAGAGTGCCAAGGCAAGAGCCAGGGGAAAAGAACCTCCGTGATAGTCACGTTGGGTAGTAAGAGCAGTAGTGGATTGCAAGCGGATAGTTTTGATGTGAGGTGCTGTTAGTCGGTGGCTCCAGCTGGGAACTGACACTGACTTCTCTGCCAGCATCAGCATACCTGTAACAGTGGGGTTCATCGACCGTTAGTGTCCTATAGCTCATATACAGGACTTACAGTGTAGGGTAGTGTTGGCAGTTAGTTTGTGTGCGCGAGTTTATTGGCTTCCCTGCTGTTGTCTGTTATTCAGCTGTGATAGAATCTGGCATATCCAGTGAGTATTGCTGATGTGCAGGAGCTCGCCGATGTTGTCACTTGTGAGTATGTGTTAGCTCACCATAGGTGGTTATGCCCTAGTTAGCAGTGTCTTTGGTCGCTTATGCTTCCACCTATGGTTATGATCAAAGTTTCCCAAAGTAAGGATGAAAGGATTGTTCGAGTGTCTCGAGTTCCTGTATAGCCATGTTGCGTGATTTTTGAATACTTTCGTGAGGTTTTCAAGGCGGTATTCATTGTGAAGATCCACGATGGGAATGTAGGGTGGAGCTAACGATGTGAAGCACTTTGTTCTGTATTACCTGCAGGTGTGTATGAACTGCATATCCTCATATGGGAGCAGCGTATGTCATAAGAGGTCTGATCAGTGCCATGTATATGGACCTAGGTACCATATTATTTAGTGACCTTTTCCTCTTGAGCATTGGGTAAAGTTGTTTGAGCCTCGCTTGCGCTCTGTTGGCAACGTATTCTATGTGGTCCCCCCATGTAAGTTTCCAGTCCAACCAGACACTGAGGTAACGGAATTTCTTTCAGAAACGAATTGGGCATGCATGTAGTGCTACCTGTCTGCAGTGTTGTTTGTGCAGTAGCTTTAGTCTGTGTGTAGACAGACCTGCTCCACTCTTGTCGTCGTCTACTTTTATATGCCATAATTCTAGCCAAGGCTCGGCAGTTCTACATGCTGTCTGTAATCGTGAATTTATGTTCGAGAGTTTCCAATCTTGTGCAAGGATGGCTGTGTCATCCGCGTTGATGGCTAACATCGTGTTTTGTGTTGTTTGGAGATCATTAATGTAGAGATTGAAAAACATGGGCCCCAGTACGCTCTCCTGGGCTACACCAGCTTGAATACCACCTTGTGTCGGTTATTTGCCCTGCTTGTAAGTGTTGAAACATCTGTTCATGAGATATGACTGAATGAAATGTACAAGACCGTGGGGGAAACTAGCACTGCTTAGTTTGCGTATGAGGCCATTCTGCCAGAGACAGTCAAAAGCTCTTTCTGTGACCAGAACACAACCTGTGTGGCTTTGTTAGTGTTTCTACCATGTTAGATGTTCAGCTATAAGGAGTAGCTGTTGTGTATTTGGGTGGTGATTCCTAAGGCCGAATTGCTTCAGCCTTAGGGTGTCATCGGTGATGCCATGCCAAGTGATGCCTTTTAGTATTACCTTCTCGACCACCTTGCTGAACGAGCACGGCAGATTGATGGGTCAGTAGTTTTGTGAGAGAGAGTGGTCTTTCTCTGGCTTCCTGAACATCAAGACCCTGACCACCTTCCAAAAGTCAGGGAGGTGTTAGTGTTGTAAGATGGCATTTGTTATGTGTGTAAGGCATACTATTGCTCTATCTGTAAACTCCTGGAGGACACTGTTTTGAATGCCATAGTGTGGTGAACTGAGAATTTTTCTCTGCTGTCGGACATGAAATGACCAGCAGATGACTAATGAGATTGCCCCACTCTAGGAGCCAACAATTAATTGATATCAATATTTGTTGTTGTGGTCATCAGTCCTGAGACTGGTTTGATGCAGTTCTCCACGCTACTCCATCCTGTGCAAGCTTCGCCATCTCCCAGTACCTACTGCAGCCTACATCCTTCTGAATCTGCTTAGTGTATTCATCTCTTGGTCTCCCTCTACGACTTTAACCCTCGACGCTGCCCTCCAATACTAAATTGGTGATCCCTTGATGCCTCAGAATATGCCCTTCCAACCGACCCCTTCTTCTGGTCAACTTGTGCCACAAACTCCTCTTCTCCCCAATTCTATTCAATACCTCCTCATTAGTTATATGATCTACCCATCTAATCTTCAGCATTCTTCTGTAGTACCACATTTCGAAAGCATCTATTCTCTTCTTGTCCAAACTATCTATCGTCCATGTTTCACTTCCATACATGGCTACACTCCACACAAATACTTTCAGAAATGACTTCCTGACATTTAAATCTATACTCGATGTTAACAAATTTCTCTTCTTCAGAAACGCTTTCGTTGCCATTGCCAGTCTACATTTTATATCCTCTCTACTTCGACCATCATCAGTTATTTTGCTCCCCAAATAGCAAAACTCCTTTACTACTTTAAGTGTCTCATTTCCTAATCTAATTCCCTCAGCATCACCCGACTTAATTCGACTACATTCCATTATCCTAGTTTTGCTTTTGTTGATGTTCATCTTATTCCCTCCTTTCAAAACACTGTCCATTCCGTTCAACTGTTCTTCCAAGTCTTTTGCTGTCTCTGAAAGAATTACAATGCTATCGGCGAACCTCAAAGTTTTTATTTCTTCTCCATGGATTTTAATACCTACTCCGAACTTTTCTTTTGTTTCCTTTACCGTTTGCTCAATATACAGATTGAATAACATCGGGGGGAGGCTACAACCCTGTCTCACTCCCTTCCAAACCACTGCTTCCCTTTCATGTCCCTCGACTCTTATAACTGCCATCTGCTTTCTGTACAAATTGTAAATAGCGTTTCGCTCCCTGTATTTTACTCCTGCCACCTTCATAATTTGAAAGAGAGTATTCCAGTCAACATTGTCAAAAGCTTTCTCTAAGTCTACAAATGCTAGAAACGTAGGTTTGCCTTTCCTTAATCTTTCTTCTAAGATAAGTCTTAGGGTCAGTATTGCCTCACGTGTTCCAACATTTCTACGAAATCCAAACTGATCTTCCCCGAGGTCGGCTTCTACCAGTTTTTCCATTCGTCTGTAAAGAATTCGCTTTAGTATTTTGCAGCTATGACTTATTAGACTGATAGTTAGGTAATTTTCGCATCTGTCAAGACCTGCTTTCTTTGTGATTAGAATTATTATATTCTTCTTGAAGTCTGAGGGAATTTCGCCTGTCTCATACATCTTGCTCACTAGATGGTGGAGTTTTGTCAGGACTGACTCTGCCAAGGCTGTCAGTAGTTCTAATGGAATGTTGTCTACTCCCGGTGCCTTGTTTCGACTCAGGTCTTTCAGTGCTCTGTCAAACTCTTCACGTAGTATCATATCTCCCATTTCATCTTCATCTACATCGTCTTCCATTTCCATAATATTATCCTCAAGTGCATCGCCCTTGTATAGGCCCTCTATATACTCCTTCCACCTTTCTGCTTTCCCTTCTTTGCTTAGAACTGGGTTTCCATCTGAGCTCTTGATATTCATACAAGTGGCTCTCTTTTCTCCAAAGGTCTCTTTAATTTTCCTGAAGGCAGTATCTATCTTACCCTAGTGAGATAAGACTCTACATCCTTACATTTGTTCTCTAGCCATCCCTGCTTAGCCATTTTGCACTTCCTGTCGATCTCATTTTTGAGACGTTTGTATTCTTTTTTGCCTACTTCATTTAGTGCATTATTGTATTTTCTCCTTTCATCAATTAAATTCTTTATCTCTTCTGTTAGCCAAGGATTTCTACTAGCCCTCGTCTTTTTACCTACCTGATCCTCTGCTGCCTTCGCTATTTCATCCCTCAAAGCTACCCATTCATCTTCTACTGTATTTCTTTCCCCCATTCCTGTCAATTGTTCCCTTATGCTCTCCCTGAAATTCTGTGCAACCTCTGGTTCTTTCAGTTTATCCAGGTCCCATCTCATAAATTCATAACCAATAAATTGTGGTCAGAGTCCACATCTGCCCCTGGAAATGTTTTACAATTTAACACCTGGTTCCTAAATCTCTGTCTTACCATTATATATCTGAAACCCTTTAGTATCTCCAGGATTCTACCATGTATACAACCTTCTTTCATGATTCTTGAACCAAGTGTTAGCTATGATTAAGTTATGCTCTGTGCAGAATTCTACCAGGCGGCTTCCTCTTTCATTTCTTAGCCCCAGTCCATATTCACCTACCATGTTTCCTTGTCTCCCCTCTCCTACTGTCGAATTCCAGTAACCCATGACTATTAGATTTTCGTCTCCCTTCACTATCTGAATAATTTCTTTTATCTCTTCATACATTTCATCAATTTCTTCGTCATCTGCACATCTAGTTGGCATATAAACTTGCACTACTGTAGTAGGCGTGGACTTCGTCTCTATCTTGGCCACAATAATGCGTTCACTATGGTGTTTGTAGTAGCTTAACCGCACTCCTATTTTTTTATTCATTATTAACCTACTCCTGCATTACCCCTATTTGATTTTGTATTTATAACCCTGTATCCACGTGACCAAAAGTCTTGTTCCTCCTGCCACCGAACTTCACTAATTCCCACTATATCTAACTTTAACCTATCCATTTCCCTTTTTAAATTTTCTAACCTACCTGCCCGATTAAGGGATCTGACATTCCACGCTCCGATCCGTAGAACGTCAGTTTTCTGTCTCTTGATAACGACGCCCTCTTGAGTAGTCCCCGCCCTGAGATCCGAATGGGGGACTATTTTACCTCCGGAATATTTTACCCAAGAGGACGCCATCATCATTTAACCGTACAGTAAAGCTGCATGCCCTGAGGAAAAATTACGGCTGTAGTTTCTCCTTGCTTTCAGCCGTTCGCAGTACCAGAACAGCAAGGCCGTTTTGGTTAGTGTTACAAGGCCAGATCAGTCAATCATTCAGACTGTTGCCCCTGCAACTACTGAAAAGGCTGCTGCCCCTCTTCAGGAATCACACGTTTGTCTGGCCTCTCAACAGATACCCCTCCGTTGTGGTTGCACCTACGGTACAGCTATCTGTATCGTTGAGGCACGCAAGCCTCCCCACCAACGGCAAGGTCCATGGTTCATGGGGGGGGGGGGGGGGGGGGACAATCAATAGTTAAAAGAAATCAAATAAAAAGGGTACAAAATTAAGGGGTTGATTTAAGAATGTAAAAGGTTGCTTATATGTTCAAAACATGAAAGAAATGTATTTATTTTCGTGCTGTTTACACAAACCAAAACAAAATTATAAATCTTTGGGCCTATTTGACTGGAAATGGACACGAATCAGGAGGGGGGGGGGGGAGGACGAATCATCTCACCATTGTTCGTTATCGTTCGTCATGTAGCACTGTCAGCGGAAGGCGCTGCGTTGATTCGGTGCGTCCCTTCGGGGCTGTGTGACGCGAGTCGGCTGCCCTCATCGGCAATCACGGCTTTGTGGCGGGACCCATGTACGATCTCCGCGTTGTCGGCCCCTTGTCGGTTGCGTGGCTGTAGCTGTGATATCTCCATGTCGGAAGGCGGATGTTGGCTATGGGTGGAAGAGCGCCCATGTCCTCTCGCTTCCATGGTGTATCCACGAATCCCCTATATTGCTTTTCTTCCATCTCTCAGCTCAACTCCTCTTCGAAATATTCTTCCTTTCAGGTTGTCATCGACGAACAAAATTGTGGTGTGCGTACTGTAAGACCTTCGGTACACACACCATCAGATTATTTGACTTGTCGCTCTAACGAAGTAGGCGAGTGTCAGCAATATGTCTCGTGGTCTTATCGTGGCGTGTTATCTTCTGCCGTTTGGTCAGGCGATTGTAACAGCAGCTACACAACACTTCTTTGTAACCGGTCTCTCTGGGTGCGGCTTGGACAGTCTCATGTTTGGGCTGGCGTCCGTGATTTATAAGGAATGTCCTTACTGTCGAGAAAAACATCTTCTTAAGATTGTTTTCTTTCACACGCTTCCCTGCGCCAATTCCCCGCGCCTTGTGTACACTTCTCCCTGTACCCATGGGGTGTTGGAAATGTCATCACATTCCTGCTTTATAAGGCAGGTAAAATGACTGCTGCCGGGCTAGAAAACCTCACATGCTTTCGCACGTACATCCTTGGCGTTCCATCCTAATGGCTGCAGTGTCGATCAGTTCTTGGCACGCTTCTCATTGTCAGGCAGGCCCTTCAGAACGTGTCCTTCCTTGAGTGAGACGAGGGCGTCCGCCTGGCTTCTCAGTGTGTGCTTGCAGAATGACTGCAGTGTCCTCTCCTCAGGGGCTTACACCAGGTTGTCCGGCTCCCTCCTCCTCCTCGGCCGCTTGCGACGAGTTGTCGGAAGTGGCCACAATCGGACGTATTACAATAGGGACCAGGAGCTTTCCTAGCATTGGAATGCTTGACAGCCCAAGTGATTTCGTTTGTACTAGTACGTCTGATCTCGTCGTGAATGGGCTACAAGTTGTGTAACCTCCTGGTTCATTTCGAGAGTGAATACTGGGTCTGAAGGAGATTCAGCATGAAGGACACCTCAAGTGTTGTGGCCCATAAGCTCTGCCTTCTCCTTCGAGGAGTCTGCAGGGCCATCTCGGCCTTGTAGAGTAGGAATGTAATGTTTCTCCTTGGTGAAGTGTTGCCTAGCTTCCAAACGTCAGGATGTGCGGTATCTAACCCTGTGAGATTCTGCCCCCATTGTTCGTTTCTACATCTTTGTATTTTCTCCTTTATTAGTCCTTCGAGTCTGTTAACGTGCAGTTTATAGAACTGATGCCTGGTACACTGCCAGAATCTCTTGAGGCGGTTCCTCTCTGAGATAAGGCCCAGGATTTACTGGGGAAGGGCTGTTGAGTGCTGTTGCGGTGTTGTATGTGGAATGGCGTCAGACATTTCGTCTTGAACAGCAGTAGTAAGAACCTCCACTGTCTCATCAATTTTTTGTGTGTTGTTAATTTCGTGAGTGTCCGGAATATGACCATCAAGCATTTCCATGAAGAGAGTCCAATTTGCATGCTTGTAGTTCGGTATCCTGTGTGTTTCTGTGTCCTGCAGTGTTTCTTCCTTCTGAAGTATAACAGGCATGTGGTCTGAGTTCAGATCGTTTTCAACCATAAGGCTGGGTGTGAATGTCATGTCGTTGATACGGGCTACATCCAACGCATCTGGCCTGAGTCACGTCCATGTGAACACATACGTGGGGATGTCCAGCCGTACTGTAATGTAGTTTTGACCTAGTGCATGTTCGTATAGTAAATATTCATGTATTCCAATCAGGGTGTTTTGCGTTTAAATCTCCAGTGGCAATTACTCATCATCCTATGTTGAGAAGTGTGCTGATATGGCATGTTATTATGTTCTTACGTGGGTTGTATAGCAATACCAGTGAGATGTGAGCTCCCTTGAACTTGACCCTGATGGCCTTAGCCTCAAATCCCTGAGGTTGAGGGAGCTCGATGTTCATGTGTTCTATGTCTTTGTGTATGGCGATGGCTGTGCAGCCCCTTACCTGCCGTCCACTAGATTGGAATGGTAGTTGCAGTAGCCTGGGATCTTTAGCTGTTTATGAGGCATAAGCAGTGTCTCATTCACAAGAACGATTTGGGTGCTCTTACGCTCCATGAATGCAACTTTGGATAAGATCCCACTGGTATTACAAAACAGTATCTGTGAGTTTATGTTGACATTTTCATTAAAGGGTTAGTGTGGTGAGTTATCCATGAACTGGTGTAAGCAATGGTACAATAATAGTTTTTATGGTAGTCCCGTTGAGCGAGCCCTACGTGAACTGTGTGAAGAGTTGTGATACAGACCACATAATCTTCAAGATTATGTCGGTGATCATGAGTCCAGGGCATAATGTCTCCATTATTCTTCAGAGAGTTGTGTTGATTTTGGGAGAGTTAGCCTGTGGGTTATCGGTGGTGTTGGCGGCCGCTGGTGCTTGTATTGGCATCGGGTTTGCTCTGGCTTGTGAGTCAGCTGTTTGTGTAGTTGTTGTAGGCACCTGTGTGGCCACTGTGATGAGTGGGTGTGTACTGTGGGTCACTGGATTGGTGCCCGAGTTGCGTATTTGTGTATTGGTGTCCTGTTGTCTGTGTTCTTGTTATGGTGTAGGCGTGTTCCCTTTATTCCAGTTGTTTCTTATCCTCCGCCTCCTCTGTGACTGTGACTGTCCCTGTGCAGATGCATTTTCTGTGTCTTGTGGCGGGCTGCATCCATGGTCTCCAGGAGTAGGGTCACGTTTCAGTTTGTGTACTGTGGTGTAACTGATGTGGGTGTGGTACTGGGTCTTGTCTAACTTTGGTGAATTCGCTGTGTGGACGCACAGATTAGAGGTTGCTCTGCCCGCCCCAAGTTGCTGGGGATACCAGCTACCACTCCAGCAAAGGATATTCTATTCTTTACTGGGTGCAGGGAAAGGGGGTTTCAGAGCTGGGGCGGCGATAGGTTTGGCGTGTTTTGCTATTTTTCACCTCAGAGCCTCATTGTAGGTAACGAACTCCCTTTAGGTGGTCGGATGGGCCCCACCACAGTTGTTTCATTTGCGTGGTGCTGCTTGGGCTTGTTTGCATTGTTGTGTTGTGTGACCACCAGCGCATTTGCGGCAACGGGAAGTGAGATTGTATTGAATATCCACATGCGCAAAATTCTGGCTGTTGCATTATTGGGGGTGGGGGGGGGGGGGGAGGGCTGTGTAGCATGTTCTAGATCTCTACATTTACGACAATATGAAGAAATAACTTCATCTTCATTAGGTCCCATCGTTTGACCATGTCGGCCAGCTCTACCATGTAATTGTGTGAATGTCTAATGGTGCTGAACTCATGTGTGAATTTACACAAATGCATTCTCAGCCTCAGGCATTGAGTCCGCTGAATACTGTTTCAGTTGGGATTTGAGCAACTACCCCCTTTATCACGTATTGCTGTATCTTTTCCTGTCTTGTTAACCACGTTCAGTGTAGGGTGGTTCCCAGTGAGTTTTGAATAATATGTTATGGCAATTTTGTTTTTTGGTCAATTCTTTGTTTAGGAGACTAAGGTCTCCGTAGTTGTGTACAGTAATGGTAGGAAGCCAGCAAAGGACATGTTTGGGTTCTGTGTAGCTGCGTGTGTATTTGGTTGTCAGGCAGTCGCAGGGTTGTTTGTATTGCAGTCGCAGGGTTGTTTGTGTTGTTTGCTGTATTGTTGGTGCTCCTACTAGAGGTTGATAGAGTTGGCAACAGCACTCGCCAGTTGCCCCGTGAGCTTGTGGGCCCACTTGTCTGTGTGTCGTCTATACGGTGGTTGTGGCATGGTCCAACCTGCTACCATGGTCCGCCTTCCATTTCGTGTGTGTCTGCTGTCTGCTCCGGCTCCAGCTCTTTCAGTGTCTGAGCCGCTAGAGGTGATAGAGACGGCACGTCTATGGTATCTGCAGCAGGTTCTTGTGTGCATGGTGCGTGCTGTGTAATGTCACTCTCCACACACAACTCGATCAGCTCCTATTGGTCGGCGATCTGTCGATCCCTCAAGACAACTGCGAGGTGGACGAGTGGGACAGAGAGGCTGGCGGGATCAGCTGACATCTCTGCTGCTCATGCTGCAGTCATGCTGTGGGTAATTGGGTGGAATCGGCTGGGGACATCCGACATCTCCCCCATGCAAGGAATTTTATTAGTTAGGGAGGGATCCGACACCTTTTGCTTTTTTTTCTGAGAAGGAAAAAGATTTAATATGTGCCCTACATAAGTGGAAGTCCCTATGACCTGTCTGCACTGAGTGAAATGCGCAGTGCTTGAAGCAAGCGCGGGGGGACGAAAGAAGGGCTGCATCGCTCGGGAATGAACGATGTGAACAGGTCCCTGGAACTGTCTTTGAAGTTGAAACGTACCCTTTGAAAACCTTTGAAAAATTAAGAATGACTGTGCTGCAAAAACTCTTACGTTATTTGATTTTCAAACAGCTGAGCAAAGCTGAACGTACTCAGACATTTCTCTCTTTATTTATTCTGATCATCGCTAAACTGACACACAATATTTTTAGCGCAACACAATCTGACTCTCAATAATTCTTACAAAAGAATGGCCCTGACTAACAATAACCTATACCTTTCATGAATCACTTACCTCACAAAAATCTTTGGTACTCCAACTACTGCAATACAGCGAGCGCCAATACTGCAAGCTAAATAAAAGATTCTAACCACTGAAGCCACTAACTACTGATCGGCAAAGTTAGCAAATGAAAGATATTGATAGAGAACAAACAATATATTTACCTTAATAGCGTTGAATACATATATAATTTTGTGACATCCAATTAAACAAATTAACATTTTCTGGTGGACACACGTCCAGATCGTCCGCTCAAAACTCTGGCATCTCTCTCCCCACATCCAACACTGCTGGCGGCTCTCCTCCAACTGCACAATGCTATGCGCTGTTCACATCCAACTGCCCAACACTACACAACCGAGTATTCCAACAATGCCAACCAGCCACAGACTACACACAGCACAGTCAGTGATTTTCATACAGAGCACTACGTGGTGTTACCAACATAAAAACCTAAGCAGCCTACTTACTTAGTCCCCATGCGCCCCACAAAAAATTTACGAACTGTTTTGGGCAGTGGACAATTCTGATTTGAAAAATTTTTCATAATTACAATAACAAAGATATCAAATGCACACACTTCTTGATACACTGTTGGTCAAAAGCAAAAATTGTCCTCGCAGTCCATAAAGACAGTCCTGATCATTAATCACAGTAGTAATTGTAGTTTTTTTTTGCACAAAGTCTAAGCAGTAAAAGAAAATGTGCATGAAAGTACTGGATTTCCATGCAGTCTTGAAGAAGTAGTGTTGTCCTTCCAACAGAATGACTGTGCTGATTCTTGACATGTAGACAGGTAATGGGCCACAACAGAGCGAACCCATAGCAGAGTCAGTTGACATTTTGAGGAATATTGGTAGGTAGGTCATCACAGAGCAGACCCACTGTAGTCCTGGTAATATTATGGTATTGGTGGGCCACCAAATGTGCAGACCCACTGTAGTCCTTGTAGAGATGGCTAACAGCCATCCGTTGTGACTGTGCATTTGCACAGTCACCATCGATGAGTCTTGCGGATAATATAGCAAGTACAGGAACCACCACTTGTGCACTCACAAAAAATTTTTGAAATGTCCTTATAACCAGAAATGCTGTTAACCAGTCCCTTGCTGAATTATCAACACACGTGCAAACACTAACAGTCCCTTTTTTTTTTAACTTCTCACATATTGTGCATATACCATGACCAACAGAAATGTGTGCACTGAAATGAAACTTAATTTGAAGAACTGGTGTCTATACAATTACAAATTTATGGCATAAGAATACAATTATAAAGATACAGAAAACATCATTAAAGAACATAATAATACAGATAACATTTGTAGTAATACAGGCTTTACAAAAGAATAGAAATAATCATATACATCAGTGTTACAGGAATTATGACATAAGCAAATAAATAAAAAATGAGAATAGCTTTTGGAACATTAACTCCACAAATGAGTATTAAAACAGAACAGAATAAATAATGTCTAAACATCTTTAAAAAGTAAAGAACATATTATTAATGCAAATTATATTTGAGGATAACAGTATCCCTCATCATAGTGAATGTAGTTTAGTATTAGAAAAATTCTACAACATAACTCTTATCAGATAAACACATAAAGACAGGAAGAACAGAAAGACATAAGGGTATACAAACACATAGCGGAATAACACAAAAGGAAAGGATGGGGTTTGTTTTCAGTATAACATTTGGTACTGCAGTATTTATAGTATTTTTTTATAGCTTCTCAATGCATTTCTTCCAATTCATCACAACTCATTCTCTTATATAGCCTACCCCCTCATAAGCTAACTTAAATCTACTGAGCTCAGATGTATATATACTAGAGAAGGAGGCAATGCAGAAGCACCAAACAATTAACGCAAACAGCAATGACAAAAAATGCAAATTGGCAAAGCAAGCAGCAGTATATCTAAATTAGCAAAGCAAATGCAACATTATAACTAACATAAGGCAATGTGCAGCAACAAGAAAAATAAATCAGTAGTAAAACTGGCTTAATACAATGTAAAATTCAGTAGAACAATTCCTGGCAAACAGCAGCAGCAAAAGCAATAAACTATACCTAAACATGACAAAGCTCAAGCAGAAAAATATTACAGTAAAGGTAGGAAATGTTTAATACCTGTGTCACACCTTAACACTAGAGCCATGCATCACAATAACTTACTGGACTGAACAAGTTACCATGTCGTTGAAAAAATTATGTATGCAATTCTTGTGAAGGGAAATGTCTATTTTTGCTCTCTTTTTTAAGAAAGTAGATCATAAAATTATTATTTAATGCGTCTGTAGGCAGAAAACATTTCTATTAGTACATCTATTAAATTTTATTTTAACCAATGCTGTGGTGCAGCTAGAAACTAGATATTAAACAAAATGAGCAAATATATTCATAAAGCAAAACATGAAATGTCATTCACTAGCCATATGGCATTGCATAAGGCAGCAAAAAAAAAAAAAAAAGTCTCTCAAGTAGAAAGGCAGCAGTCACAATCGGGTGTGTGGGCATAAAATATTTCTTATCATTTCATTAGGCATTTTAGTAAATATCAGAAATTACGAGCTCCAAACTGTAATAGTATGTTTTCAAGTATGAGCGTGTTGTATCTGCAATGGCTTCCACAAAGAAATGTCAAAGGTTAATGGCCTCTTTTTTCTCCACCTGTGCCTCTGAAAGGCACATACTAATGACTTTTTCCCAGGCGACTGTCACGCAGCTGGGCACCCACAGCACATTACGTCAAGGTCACCTGCCTTCTTCACTGAAATATTTACGACAGCAGTTTCCACTACAGCAACAGTTTGATACAAATAAAATTTCACCGGTCGAAAAATTACAGTAGAAATGTGTAGAAACGAAATCTCATGAATACCAGTGTTGTGATACATTCACACATGTACACACATTTCATAACTCTTAAAGTAGGATTCTTGGTTTTCAACATCCTGTTCACAAATCAGAGTCCCTAACCACTACTCATTATTCCTTACCTTATTACACATATACTTATTCGTCGACACTTCTTCAATATTCCAATATAATAATTATGTAGCATAATCAAATTCCTCATATAGCATCATAAACATACCTCAACAGTATAAGACACATCGTCGTTGTAATAATATCATCATAACACATCAGTCAAATCTCAAAATCGTCATAGCTTCCTCCAATAACCTCAAAACCTTTAAAAATTCTCTCTGTTCGCTCCAATAGAGTCATCTACCTCAAACGTACTTCAAAAATCATTATCCCTTACCAAATACATCATTCAAAGCTCTCATAGTATCACTATGGTTCCAAAAAATATGGACAGTTCACGAAGTAGAGACAAAATACAATTTCATAAGTGTGAATTAATTTAACTGTGTAATTACATAAATATGTCACTGACATAGTAAAAAAAATGTTTGTCTCTCTCAGTTAAATAATCAGATAGCTGTATAATTCTGTGTTAGAGAAATATGGTACCGATGCGTAAAGTTGTATAAGTAAATACCATATTAGCTAGGGCTCCTAGTGGTTGCCACACACTTAGTATGCCAAGTAAACGTGTACCCCCTGAGGATTAATGCAATTATACCATCTGGTGTTACAGATTACAGCAATCGAATGAAATGTATCGCCGAAAACCTTCTTTGTATCTTTGTAATTAAAAAAATCTTTCAAAAAAATGTTCCAAGTACAAAAATTATTCGCTCAAATGCGTTTCCTGTAGCGCTAAACTGTGCATCTTGCTGTAAGATAATTTCTGTTATCACTTAACGGTAAAAATGTGCCAATTGTCGTAATTATCGTCGTCCGTAAGCAAAGTTCTGCAGAAGTCAATGTACTAACTTCGTCATAAACAAAAGTGAAATGCTATGCATATAGATATCTTAGTTATTACGCCCATTGCCGTGATCAAGAAAGTACGGTACTGTAACATGTTGTTGTGCTATGGAAAAGGTTGTCTCATTGTAGCTATCCCATAAGAGTTACTACTAAAACGTGTTTTACTTTTCATAAGAATGTAGAAAAACTGTGCAGGTATAAAACAGGTATAGCGCAAAAGCAGTAATATAAATTGTCACTCATTAATAGCGTCGTGATATAATCGTGTAGCTGTCAAACAAACCAAATACTAAGTCATCTGCAATCCATCAGAAAGAACTTTAAATAAAGAATGTCTTTTCAAGTAAACCAAAATGTTGCATTAAAGTCTCATTAGCAGCATATGTTCTAAGTATGTAAGCCTTATAGTCGTTACGTAATCATGCAACCAACAAACAAGAATGTACACACAATAACAGTGTCGTCTCTTCACTATAACAATTCTGTCGTAATTATTGTCTAAAGAAGTTCCCTCGGTTCTTGACTGGATAGTTAACTTCAAAACATTGTTGCATATTAACAGTTTCTAAGTGTGACAAAGGATGCTAGTAACATGAACTAGAAATCTTATAGCAACGACTAATTCAGAAAGCAAACTATCTCTCAGTAAATGGTTTGACATGTGAAATGTAGTGTAGTTCTCTACTTTTCTTAGCACACAGAGTCTCAACTTCAAAGCAATTATCATGTTGAATACGCCGGTAAAGAATGCTAAAATTTTTCTCAAAGTTAGCGTCTATGTTATTTTTCTCTGAGCCAGCTGGCACATGTGGGTGCCTGCGCTGCGAGTCATAGTGTATTCTATCTTTGTTGTCGCGCTTCGTTATTGGGATTTGGAGACCTAACGTCTTCAATTTCAACATGCCGAGCGGTCCCTGCCCTGTTTGAATCCCGCCAGTTCTGATTAAATTCTAATCTGTTGTTAAGATTATATTGTCTGTCGTCATGTCGGTAGTTTCCATAGTTTCTTTCTTGTCGGTCACGTGGTGGAGAATTTCTCCCGGAATCGTAACTACGTGGTGGACCGTTGTGTCCGAATTCTGTCTCCCTTGATAATAATTATTTTGGTTCCCATATTGTCTGTTTCTGATTGTCTCTGTCATAGTCATTACTGTAGAGAGGTGATCTTTCCCTGTAATTATTATTACTCTGCCACCGGTTGTCATACGGATGGCGTCTGTTTTGGTCACGATTTGCGTTGTAAGAATAGCCTTGTTGTGTCTAGTTATTATTTCTGTTGTCACGGAATTGTGATGGATGTGACCTGTAATTGTCGTTTTCCTGGTTTCGCATCCCGCCATTGTCAGTGTCAATTTCCAATTCTTGTAACAGTCCTTGATAAGTTTCGATATCGTCCTTGCAACGTCCTGCCAAAATAATATGTCGTAAATGTTCAGGCAATTTAATTAAGCAAATGTGGATGAGGTCTGAGGGGCTATATGGGTTTGACAGGTACTGATTTTTGTGCAATAAGCCTTCAATATACACTCCTGGAAATTGAAATAAGAACACCGTGAATTCATTGTCCCAGGAAGGGGAAACTTTATTGACACATTCCTGGGGTCAGATACATCACATGATCACACTGACAGAACCACAGTCACATAGACACAGGCAACAGAGCATGCACAATGTCGGCACTAGTACAGTGTATATCCACCTTTAGCAGCAATGCAGGCTGCTATTCTCCCATGGAGACGATCGTAGAGATGCTGGATGTAGTCCTGTGGAACGGCTTGCCATGCCATTTCCACCTGGCGCCTCAGTTGGACCAGCGTTCGTGCTGGACGTGCAGACCGCGTGAGACGACGCTTCACCCAGTCCCAAACATGCTCAATGGGGGACAGATCCGGAGATCTTGCTGGCCAGGGTAGTTGACTTACACCTTCTAGAGCACGTTGGGTGGCACGGGATACATGCGGACGTGCATTGTCCTGTTGGAACAGGAAGTTCCCTTGCCGGTCTAGGAATGGTAGAACGATGGGTTCGATGACGGTTTGGATGTACCGTGCACTGTTCAGTGTCCCCTCGACGATCACCAGTGGTGTACGGCTAGTGTAGGAGATCGCTCCCCACACCATGATGCCGGGTGTTGGCCCTGTGTGCCTCGGTCGTATGCAGTCCTGATTATGGCGCTCACCTGCAAAGCGCCAAACACGCTTACGACCATCATTGGCACCAAGGCAGAAGCGACTCTCATCGCTGAAGACGACACGTCTCCATTCGTCCCTCCATTCACGCCTGTCGCGACACCACTGGAGGCGGGCTGCACGATGTTGGGGCGTGAGCGGAAGACGGCCTAACGGTGTGCGGGACCGTAGCCCAGCTTCATGGAGACGGTTGCGAATGGTCCTCGCCGATACCCCAGGAGCAACAGTGTCCTTGATTTGCTGGGAAGTGGCGGTCCGGTCCCCTACGGCACTGCGTAGGATCCTACGGTCTTGGCGTGCATCCGTGCGTCGCTGCGGTCCGGTCCCAGGTCAACGGGCACGTGCACCTACCGCCGACCACTGGCGACAACATCGATGTACTGTGGAGACCTCACGCCCCACGTGTTGAGCAATTCGGCGGTACGTCCACCCGGCCTCCCGCATGCCCACTATACGCCCTCGCTCAAAGTCCGTCAACTGCACATACGGTTCACGTCCACGCTGTCGCGGCATGCTACCAGTGTTAAAGACTGCGATGGAGCTCCGTATGCCACGGCAAACTGGCTGACACTGACGGCGGCGGTGCACAAATGCTGCGCAGCTAGCGCCATTCGACGGCCAACACCGCGGTTCCTGGTGTGTCCGCTGTGCCGTGCGTGTGATCATTGCTTGTACAGCCCTCTCGCAGTGTCCGGAGCAAGTATGGTGGGTGTGACACACCGGTGTCAATGTGTTCTTTTTTCCATTTCCAGGAGTGTATTTTAGCGGACTCTAAAATTCAGTCTGTTCGAAATGCTTCATTATTATGATGCTATATTTTACTCGGTCTTGAGTAGCTTGAGACCAGTATCCTGAGAGGAAGGCATGATAAAATTCGCCTTCACTGTGACAATTGCGAAAGATCGAACACATTCTTACAGCAGGTTCATTTTCCAAATAGCCACACATATATTCTAATCTGTGCTCTAATGGCCAGTTGGGAGTAAAACAATGAGAGAATTGATGAAGCCATGCTTGTGGATGAATGTCGTTGCCGGAATTCTTAAATGTTTTGAATTTACGTGTAGTAATGAACAGCTTGTAGTCAAAGCCATCGTGTCGGCGAGTCGCATATCGGTCACTGTTACGTCGTGTCGGCGGTTCCATCTCAAAATTCGGTGCACCGTGCTAATTTCTTTCATAATTTCCAAAATACCCTGTGTTGCTACCTTGTGATTTTTCCTTATTTCTGAATCCCTCTTCCCGTGTCAGAGCGCGAGTCTTCTCTGAAATATGTAATTCTTGTTTTACTTGTGCCAACTGATCTTGTGCTTCCAGGATTTCTCTTTTCTGTTGTGTATTAATGTGATTCTTATTTTGTTTGAATTTTCTGATTTTTTGTACTCTTCTGTGTCAGCAAAGGCTACTGGTCTTGTGTCATTCAGATCATCATCTACCTTTGTAGATAAGTTAGTGAACTGATCCGAAAGTTCGGCTATTTTCTCCGATAATGAACTGATTTCCTCAGTGTGTTTTTCTGAACCATGTTTCAGAGTGTCCATTCGTGTTGAAAGCGTATCTACTGTGTCCTTTAAGTTATCCTGATTTTTGCAAGTTGCATAACCGAGTCGCTAGATGCAACTGAGTAAATTTTGACTAGCAAAGTGTTGTGATTTTCATGAACAGTAGTTTGCAGTTCTTTTATGGCTGCTCCGTGATTCTGTAATGCATTTTCATGAAGCTAAAAAATAGGCTGAAAATGCTCACAAATTTGTCTTTTACGTCATTAACAGACTTTTGGACATGTAGATTCAATTTTAAGTAACTCTGCAGTTAAATCTTCACGTGTTTGTTCAAGCGTTTGTTCCATTGACTCTAACTTTTGAAGCTGTTGCTGTGTTTGTCTCTGATTTTGTTTCATTTGTTGTTATGATTGTTTTTGATTTTGTTACATTGCGTCTAACTTTTGAAGCTGTTTTCCCATTTGTTGTATTAATTGTAATAACAATCCACTGGTGTCTGAAACATGTTCCTCTGTAATTTTCGGTAGTGCATTTGCACCGGCAACATTTGCATTCTGAAAAGCAGAAAATGTTTCTTGACTTGATTGAGAAACGGGTAGCGACGCAAAACCTGAATCTACAGTATTTGCAAGATTGTGTCCTGTCATTTCGGATTTCTGGGGCGAGATGTTGCCGACCGATCGATCGACGATACTACCCTGTTCACTAGCTGTTTCACTGTCTACAGCATTATTTATTGCCTGATCCACTTCCCTATGCACAATTACCAAATTACTATTCTGAATATTTGTTACTTCATTACTTGGTGGCGCTAACACACTCCTCTCGTCTTCACTGTCATTTCTCAGTTTACTTTGCAGCCTAGTGTTACGTTTTTCATACACCATAATACTGAAAATATTATCTAATTAATTGCAAGCGCGGCTGTGAATTTTTTGGTGCAAATCTACATGCGTGCCAAAACTGTTTGAGTACAACAGTGAAAAACTACAACTACAAAGGAAATTCTCTCTACAAGCATAAGCATACAATTTGATCATGAGCCGCTTGTGAGGTACGGTGTCAAAAGCCTTCTGGAAATCGAGAAACACGGAATCAATTGAACCAGTCTGAAATCCTTTGTTGATAGTAATCATCACTTCATATGAATAAAGAGCTAGTGGTGTTTCACAAACGATGTTTTCTAAATACGTGTTGACTATGTGTCGATAGACCGTTCTCTTCGAGGTGATTCATTATGTTAAAACACAATGTATGTTCCAAAATCCTGCTGCGTATCGACGTTAATGATATGGTCCTGTAATTTAGTGGGTTACTCCTATTGGTGTGAGCTGTGCAACTTTCCAGTCTTTGGGTACAGATCTCAAAAATGCTCAAATGTGTGTGAAGTCTTATTGGACTTAACTGCTAAGGTCATCAGTCCCTAAGCTTACACACTAGTTAACCTAAATTATCCTAAGGACAAACACACACACTCATGCCC
Source organism: Schistocerca piceifrons (assembly GCF_021461385.2). Lineage (NCBI taxonomy): Eukaryota > Metazoa > Arthropoda > Insecta > Orthoptera > Acrididae > Schistocerca > Schistocerca piceifrons. Next base: position 157,883,545 of record NC_060138.1, on the reverse strand, counting down.
GAGGGAGGATTCGAACCTCCGCACATGGCTGCAGCGCCTGAGACCGCTCGGCTAAACCCGCGCGGCAGGGTACAGATCTTTCGTCGGGCGAGCTGATGTATACGATGTTAAGCATGGAGCTGTTGCATCAACATAATCTGAAAGGAGCATAATTGGTATACAGTTTGGACCAGAAGACTTGCTTTTGTTAAGTGATTTAAGTTGCTACACTACTCCGAGGGTATCTACTTCTGAGTTACTCATGTTGGCAGCTATTCTCGATTCGAATTCTGGGATATTTACTTCGTCCTCTTTCATGAAAGACTTTTGGAAGGCTGTGTTTAGTATCTCTGCTTTAACAGCACTGTCGTCGATAGTATTTCCATTGCTGTCGCGCAGAGAAGGCATTGACTGTGTCTTGCCGCTAGTATACTTTACATACGACGAGAATCTCCTTGGATTTTCTACCAGGTTTCGAGACAAAGTTTCGTTATGGAAGCTATTATAAGCATGTCTCATTGAACTCCGCGCTAAATTTCGAGTTTCTGTAAAATATCGCGTGGCTTCGCGGCTTTGCGTTCGCTTTTTTCGTTGTTTCTGCAACAGTTTTCTGGCCTGTTTTGTGTACCATGGAGGGATCAGCTCCGTGAGTTGTTAATTTATTTGGCATAAATCTCTCACTTGCTGTCGATACTATTTCTTTGAATTCAAGACACATCTCGTCTATACTTACACTGTTGATTTGGAAAGAGTGGAGATTCTCCCTCAGGAAAGCGTTAAGCGAATTTTTATTTGCTTTTTTGAATGATGGATTTGGAAAATACGGTATTCGGTCTCTCTACAACAACCCTGTGTTCACTAATCGCTGTATCCGTTTTGTTGCTCTTTATTAGGTCACAATTAATTGTTGATAAGAGGTCAAGTGTGTTTTCACAGCCATTTCCTATTCGAGTGGGGTCATGAACTAATTTCTCGAAATAATTTTCAGAGAATGCGTTTAACACAATTTCGAATGATGTTTTATGCGTACCTCCGTAGTTAAACATGTATTGTCGCCAACATATAGAGGGTAAATTGAAGACATCACCAACTATAATTGTATGAGTCGCATACGTGTTTGAAAAAGACACAAGTTTTCTTCGATCTTTCCAGCAACTGTATCATCTGAGTTGGGGGGTTTGTAAAAGGATCCAATTATTGAAACTTCCTGGCAGATTAAAACTGTGTGCCCGACCGAGACTCGAACTCGGGACCTTTCGCGGGCAAGTGCTCTACCAACTGAGCTACCGAAGCACGACTCAGGCCCGGTACTCACAGCTTTACTTCTGCCAGTATCTCGTCTCCTACCTTCCAAACTTTACAGAAGCTCTCCTGCGAACTTTGCAGAACTAGCACTCCTGGAAGAAAGGATATAGCGGAGACATGGCTTAGCCACAGCCTGGGGGACGTTTCCAGAATGAGATTTTCACTCTGCAGCGGAGTGTGCGCTGATGTGAAAATTCCTGCCAGAAGTAAAGCTGTGAGTACCGGGCGTGAGTCGTGCTTTGGTAGCTCAGTTGGTAGAGCACTTGCCCGCGAAAGGCAAAGGTCCCGAGTTCGAGTCGCGGTCGGGCGCACAGTTTTAATCTTCCAGGAAGTTTCACATCAGCGCACACTCCGCTACAGAGTGAAAATCTCATTCTGGAAACGTCCCCCAGGCTGTGGCTAAGCCATGTCTCCGCTATATCCTTTCTTTCAGGAGTGCTAGTTCTGCAAGGTTCGCAGGAGAGCTTCTGTAAAGTTTGGAAGGTAGGAGACGAGATACTGGCAGAAGTAAAGCTGTGAGTACCGGGCGTGAGTTGTGCTTCGGTAGCTCAGTTGGTAGAGCACTTGCCAGCGAAAGGCAAAGGTCCCGAGTTCGAGTCTCGGTCGGGCACACAGTTTTAATCTGCCAGGAAGTTTCACATCAGCGCACGCTCTGCTGCAGGGTGAAAATCTCATTCTGGATCCAATTATTATTTTATTCCGGCTGCCAAGAATTACCTCTACCCGTATTAACTCATGGGAACTATCTACTTCAGCTTCTCCGTCCGTTACCGTCTTCAGGCCACAATGAGGATGCGGATAGGAGGAGCATGTGGTCAGCACACCGCTCTCCCGGTCGTTACGATAGTTTTCTTTGACTGGAGCCGCTACTGTTCGGTAAAGTAGCTCCTCAGTTGGCTTCACGAGGCTGAGTGCACCCCGAAAAATGGCAACAGCGCATGGCGATCCGGATGGTCACCCATCCAAGTGACGGCCACGCCCGACAGAGCTTAACTTCTGTGATCTGACAGGAACCGGTGTATCCACTGCAGCAAGGCCGTTGCAACTACTTCAGCTTCACTACGAGATAAAGTACTTCTAATAGCAACAAACATGCTACCGCAGACTGTATTTAGCCTATCTTTTCTGAACACCGTTAGGTACTTTGCAAAACTTTCGGTTGAACTTATCTCCGGCTTTAGCCAGCTTTTTCAGTACCTATAACCATCTGGGCATCATTGCTTTCTATGAGGGCTTCGAGCTCTGGCATTTTCCCAACACAGCTTCAATAATTTAAGACTGTTTTACTGATGGTTCCTAGATTTTATTTATTCATGTGGTCGATCTGCATTCTCTGAGACTGAAGCCCTGTTTGTTTCCCCGAGGTCCTCTGACATAAGAAACAGCCCAGTCCACGCCATACATGTATGTATGTGGCATGAAAGGTTCTTTATTGTATGATATTACAAAAGTTCCCATTTTGCAAAATTCATTAATGTGGTGCGGTAATTTGCAAATATTCAGTTTTTTTCAGAAGTTGATTACACAGTTTTCAAGAAGGTTAGTTACATTTCAACTTTTATATGAAACACATTTTTTGTATTACATGGCTTCGAAGCTATTCCCTCTAAACCTAGCATCCTAAATTACGTTTCAGGGTGTGTTTTACCCCTTAAAAGTGAAACTGGGCACAAACAAAAACATATATATTCGTATTGTTTTATTTTGACCCCTCTACACACCCATCATGTTTCATCATCATCGTTAATTGACACTTGGGAATGTAACCCTTGCGAGCGCTGTCTATAAATACGTTATCAAGCAATGTCCTCCAACCTTGCCTCACACGTGTTTGAAAACTTACCACTGAATGCTGTGATGGTGGTGTGCTGATTTTAGCTATCGTAAATGCAGCGTTATGTCTAACGATTCTTACAAAATATCGCTCTTTGACCATCTAAGAATGGTGACAGCCATTCATACTTTCTCACATGTTAATAACACAGAATACAGTACAACTAAGGCTGTCAGAGCTACAAGATGTGTCTAACAGACGGAAATAATGTTCAAAATACTGGTCAACTGTAGGTTCCAAAGCTGATATATAAGCAAAAGATCCTGATGCATGTATGCAACACATGAATAATGCATGGAAATAATAATAATAATAATGTTCAAGGAACTGACTTCATTCTTTTGTAAACACACATAACCCAGGTGTATGGAAGTAATTTACCCATGTTAGGTCTGGGCTAATGTCCAGAGGTGGTTCCACATGTGTGTTACATTCAAGGTAGTGTGTTGTTATGTCAGGGGTAGTATCTGGATGTGGGTCCACCAGCAATATTTTGGATTGGGGGGAGGAGGTGGGGGAGAGGATTGTATGGTGTGGGGATTCCTGTGAGAAATGGACAATATGCACACAAAAAAGTAGCATAACTGGGATATGTGCATTTATAATGGTGTAAAGTCAGTGCCCTGAACATTATTATTATTTCCATGTGTTACGCACATACATCCAGCAGCTTTAGTGTATACACTGGTCGGCCAGAACATTATGACCACTTTTGGCCCAGATAACAGTGACGACGCATCACATCATACGATGAGGACTTCGTAGGTCACTGGAAGGGTTGGCACCTCATCTGCACGCATTTCACCTAATTTCCAAAAGGGGAACGATGAGTTCTGGTAGCATGTTCTGTCACATGTCAGATGTGTTCAATAGGGTTCAGATATGGCGAGTTGGGGGGCCAGCAGATCATTTGGAACTCGCCACTGTACTCCCCAAACCACTCCAATAAACTCCTGGCCTTGTGATGTGGTGCATTATCTTGTTTAAAATGCCACTATCATTGGGAAACGTGATCATCATGAAGGAGTGAATGTGGTCTGCAACCAGTGTACAATATGTCTCGGCCATCATGGTACCTGGCACGAGCTCCGTTGGACCTATGGATGCCCATGTGAATGTTCCCCAGAGTGTAATGGAGCCTCGGCCACTTGTCTCCAACCTGCAGTACAGGTGTCAATCAGCTGCTCTCCTGAAAGATGATAGATTCATGCCCTCCCATCAGCAAGATAAAGAAGATATCAGGATTCATCAGACCATGCAACACTCTGCCACTGTGCCAACATTCACTGCTGATGGCCATGTGCCCATTTCGGTTGCAGTTGCCGATGTTGTGGTTAGCATTGGCACATACATGGGTTGTTCGCTACACAGGCGCACCTTGAGAAATGTTTGGTTTCACTGTGTGTTCAGACTCACCCATTCTCTGCCCAGCATTAAAGTTTGATTTTAGTTCAGCCAGAGTTTGCTGCCTGCTCTGTTTTACCAATCTGTCCAGCCTACGATGTCTGACATCTCTGATGAATGGTGGCTACCCAACTCAATGACATCTGGATGTGGTTTAACCTTGGTTCCACCACGTGTTGAAGACACTCACCACAGCGTTCCCTGAACACCTGACAAGTTCGAAAGTTTCTGAAATGCTCATGCCAAGCCTCTTGCCCATCACAATCTGCACTTGATCAAATGTAGATAGACTGCGTGCCTTCCCCATTCTACACATGGACAGCATTCTCACTGAAACCACATGCACCAAGTGTGTATCTGACTAGCTGACTAGCAATCATTCCTTGCCAGCTGGATGAGTTTGTATCGATAGTAGGTCGGTGGTCATAATGTCCTGGCTTATCAGTGTATATTAGCTTGCAGCTGTTCAGAATTCTGAACATTACTGCTGCCTGTTACACACATCTTCTAGCTTTATTTTGAAAGGGTACAGTACCGCCCGACATTGAAAATAGGTACAACTTACTTCATTATTCTTGTCAGAACAACACATTTTTTTTGTAAAACTAACTCAATTTCAATTAATACAGCGAAGCCGGATACCAGTGTGGGAAAGAATGGCAATTTATTTATTTAATTGATCACATGTGCACTCCCACAAAGTAAATCCCTACATCCAGTTTGGTGAGATCTGTGAAATGAATGAATGTATGGTCGTCTGCTAACCGCAGATAGTGAATGTGGATATATTATCATCTTTGAGTCGATCCTTTGGCCACCTTTGGTGGGACCAAAGAGATGAAATTTGTCTGAGCTTTGAGCGCCTGAAATGTGGCTGACCAATACGGTAAGAAGGTGCTCCCCCCACCTCGACAGAGATGAGAGGACCTAGAGAACGGCCATGTTTCAGCACTCTGCCGCTGGATCTTGTGCTGTTAAGAACTGTTTTAGTTGTGCTCCGTAATGACGAAAGAGTGGAGACATGGTATGCATGTGGAATATTTAAGAGTAGTTTGAAATATTAATTTCTCTATTTCAGGAACTTTTGTGGGGAGAATTAAATGTCAGGCAGGCAATATTAATGGGATTGTAGGAATCTTCGGAAGTGACCAACGGTCACAATGAAACCACGTGTAGCAATAAGTTGAAATACTTCCGTGTGCTTAAGTTAAGCTGAATTACTAGCGTGTGTACAATAAGTTGAAATATTTAAGAAATAGCGTGTGCAGGACTTGAAATTAGAGACGAGTACTTCCACGTGGTGAGTACTGTGTGAGTCTCAATCTGTGTATGAGACAAAGGATAAAGAGAAGTACTCGTCCATGGTATCAGTTGAGGACCCGCGTGTGTGATGTTCTTAATATTGCTTTGCGTGATATGATTCCGTGTGACGCTTGATTCAAACTCTGAGAGAGAAGCAAGGTGAGTCGGCCATCTATCCAGCAACGCCACTTGGCTTGCATTGCACAGGAAGATGTGCAAATATCTCCAGAGTTCATAGTAGGAAAGTAGAATTACAAAGTGGGGCAGTGTCGTGTGAAACTGGGATAAATATTAATTGAAGTGGGAAAGCTGAAAGTGATAATGTTGTGACTATTCTCTGTGTAGTATTTCATGTTGTAGTGTGGTGTATGTCATGTAATTTGGGTATGTGTGGTTTGCATGGGAGAGTAGCGAGGTAGTTTCAAAAGATTAGTGGGTTATGCTTGTTCCTTCGGTACCGCTCGGTCTGGAGGAAAGTTTAGTGATGATGATTGTGAGAGTCGAAGTCTGAGGTATAATAAAAGATCCACCATCCTATCCAGAAAGTGCACTGTAGCGTTAAAATTAATTATGAGACCATAATATAGAGATTCACCATTGTAAAGCCATGCCCACTGGGCGGAATTTCTTATGTGTTATTGTTGTAGGTTGTAGAATTTGTGTGTTTAGGTTAGAGAATTTATCGGAATAAATAAGATAGTGAAAAGAAAAAGATTGGTGGACTTTTACTTCGAATTGTATGTTGTCATAATGTCCCGAATTTATAATGTGTGCGGTGGCCACGTGTTGACAAAAGCCGTTAAATAAAAGACAAAAAAGAATATGTGGTGTTGCCAGTGCGTAGTGTACAGTCAGAGTTCTGTAAATTATTGATAGTCAGATGCGTGTTTCCATTGCGTATCAATCATATAGGAGGATAACTTGTAACTTAAATTGTGAGTACGAGAGTTCATGTTACTCGATAAATTAAGAATGAATCCACTCGCTTGGCAGACCACTCATCTTGCAGGCCTGACTGCTTGATGCCACAGTATTAGCAAGGCATGTGGGTGCCTCTCGTAATTTCGACCCTGCCAGGATATTTTGCTGTTAGGTTTTTTGCTGTTAAGATTTTTTTTTATGGAATGTATTGTGATAGCGATAGGAAGTATAATTTTTTTCTGTTTGCAATTTCTTTCTGGATTGGTGAGGATCTTTTGTTTTTTTTTATGTAATTAATTGCTATATCGTCCAAGGCTGGAAGATTGTGGTATAATTTTTTTTGCGTAATGTCCGTACTAACTAGGTCGCAGTCGAAAAGTGTAGCCAACATGGTGAATAGCGATTCTGGGGTGAACGTAGCAGTGCAGAAGGAAGTAGCTGTTGACCATGGGTTAATGAGCGGGGACGGCAAACAATCGGAAGGGGCTGAATTGTTCAGTGGACCGCTGCTAGGTGATCCTTTATGCGGCGGGCTTTGTTCACAATCGGGGGCTTTTCCCGACGACGCGGGCGAGCCGGGACTAGGTCAGGTATGCAGCGAAAGTGCAGCTACCCTTAGCGAGGCTACGGTTTCTCAGGCGAACGAGGTGAGCGCGTCGAATGTAGCAAATGACAATGTGCTACTGCAGTTTTTTACAGAGGATGGATAGAGATAATAAGGAGAGAGATAGGGAGACTAAGGAGAGAGATAGGGAGACTAAGGAGAGAGATAGGGAGTTTAAGGAAATATTGGACGCGATGGATAGAGATAATAAGGAAAGATTGGAAGCAATGGATAGGGAGACTAAGGAAAGATTGGAAGCGATGGATAGAGATAATAAGGAGAGAGATAGGGAGACTAAGGAGAGATTGGAAGCAAATAAGGAAAGATTGGAGGCAATGGATAAGGGAAATAAAGAGGCAATGAGGAAGCTACACACAGTTATCGATGAGTGTCTGTCCGCAGTTAATAATCGGTTAGATGAGGGGGAGTAGAATCTGGGTGCGTTGAAGCAAGTATGTGACGCCGTGAAAGAAAAAGCTAATAATATGGAAGTACAAGTATTTGCAATAGAGAGTGATACTACTGAGCGTAGGGACGTGTTGCCGGATGTGTGAATCAAAGAGGTAGTGGTCAGAATGAATACGATTAGTGCAGATGTAGAAAAGCTGAGTATAAGAGGCGAGACAGGCTCTGACAGTACGCAGCGAGAGGTTTATGCCGACCAGGAGGAGATACAATCACTATTACAGTTTAAAGAGGCACAATTAGAAACAAATAGGAAACATAGGGAAGAACTTGCACAGTTGCAATTAGCGTGCAGTAGCGAAGGTGACACACCACCAGGTAGATCGCAGAGGGAGAGTGAGATAAATTCAAAAAAACGAAAATAGGCAGAAAGCGGAAGACGAACTCAGAGAGTTAGAAGAACGGTTGTGTCGGATAAAACAGGTGGCAAACCCAACTGGGTGTATTCCAAGGCTGTCTCAGTTTCAAGATTCATTACCATCATCGTGGGGACCCCTCCTCAAGATGAAGTTTGTGTGTAACCATTTGAGGGACGAGGCTAGAGCGAAAATGCAGGAAGTTATTGAAGACTGTAGTAGCTACGAGAGATTTTGTGACAAGTTTTTAAATGAATTCTGGTCGAAAAGTAAGCAGGACCAGGTTAAGCAAAGCATATTGATGATGCCAAATTGTAACGAAGGTGGTATAAGAGATCCAGTGTCGTGCTATCAGGAAATGCTGAGACGAAACGGGTATTTGGATGTGCCACACGAAACTGGGGAGCTCATTAGGGTCTGTATAACGAAGTTGCCAGCGAGATTGCGCAGAGATAGAGTGATAGCAGGCAGAGGCTTAGACGATTCCGTGTCATTTCAGCACTTGTTACAGGAACTGGGTAATGAGAGTAACATTGTGAACGGCGACACGACTCATAGGTCAGACAGAGTCGAGGATAGGAACGGCAGAAACTATCAGAATGACAGGAGAGCGTGGAATCCTGGCATTTCATTTCTTGTCGTAATAGATTGATGGATAGGAGAAACTAATCCAACATATCAGCCCTTAGCATCTTGCTTTAAAACACACGCAGCTGGCACTGAAAATTGTCTATGTAGCGGACATATTCTACTGATATGTAGGAATGCAAATACCATACTTCTGATCAGAGAATAAAACACCAGTAATGGCATCTGTTAGGCTGGTCTCTCAGAGCAAAATTTGCAAATTTTTTATTTCGAACACTAAGTAAAAGGACTGTTTCCTCAAAGAAACCAGTTGCTAAAATGTTATGTAATAATGCCAATGAGTCCAGTTTAATTAGTGCGATTTGACTATTGCAGGTACTTAACACGTAATGTAAAAAAGTAAACATTGTGATCTGTATGGAATAGGGTACGTTCATACTGCTGTTACAGGTAACATCTGTAATGTGATCGAAGTTTTTTAAATTAGATGCCATCTGATGTCATTGTCGTGCTGATAGTTACAATGAGGTGCTGCGTCTGGTTGTTCAGAATCTGCTGTTAAGGAAAGAGGCCACTAGCACCAAAGTTTCTAACACTTGGGCTGTCCCATTTCTCCCAGCTTGTATATTCTCTGCACACATTTAATTTTCATGTAAGCTTAGATTCCTAACTAGCAAATTCTTTACTGTGTATAGTGGACCATTCAGAGTGAGGCGGATTGTCCATGAAAATGCTGTACTGATTGAGACGATAAAGGGAAAACAATCTCGTGGGCTTCATCACATTTCTAACATCAAATTATGGAAAAGTTAAGGATAGATCGAAAGTAGGCAATTTATGGTAGATAGTCAGTGTATTTATTTGTGGGGTGTAACGTTGTGCAGGGTCAAAATCGAACATGAGAATTTTCAGGCGGGATGTCAGGAAGTATGACGGAATAGACTGGTCGAATGAGTCATGAATAGGAGTCAATAGAGTGGTGTATGTACGTATTTTTTTTGTCATATGAATAAGGATCAAGCAGAAACGACGTGATGATTAATGCGTGGATAAAGATGGTAGATAGAGAAGCGACGTGATAAATAGTAGTGGATAAAGGTGATATACACTCCTGGAAATTGAAATAAGAACACCGTGAATTCATTGTCCCAGGAAGGGGAAACTTTATTGACACATTCCTGGGGTCAGATACATCACATGATCACACTGACAGAACCACAGGCAAATAGACACAGGCAACAGAGCATGCACAATGTCGGCACTAGTACAGTGTATATCCACCTTTCGCAGCAATGCAGGCTGCTATTCTCCCATGGAGACGATCGTAGAGATGCTGGATGTAGTCCTGTGGAACGGCTTGCCATGCCATTTCCACCTGGCGCCTCAGTTGGACCAGCGTTCGTGCTGGACGTGCAGACCGCGTGAGACGACGCTTCATCCAGTCCCAAACATGCTCAATGGGGGACAAATCCGGAGATCTTGCTGGCCAGGGTAGTTGACTTACACCTTCTAGAGCACGTTGGGTGGCACGGGATACAAGCAGACGTGCATTGTCCAGTTGGAACAGCAAGTTCCCTTGCCGGTCTAGAAATGGTAGCACGATGGGTTCGATGACGGTTTGGATGTACCGTGCACTATTCAGTGTCCTCTCGACGATCACCAGTGGTATATGGCCAGTGTAGGAGATCGCTCCCCACACCATGATGCCGGGTGTTGGCCCTGTGTGCCTCGGTCGTATGCAGTCCTGAGTGTGGCGCTGACCTGCACGGCGCCAAACACGCATACGACCATCATTGGCACCAAGGCAGAAGCGACTCTCATCGCTGAAGACGACACGTCTCCATTCGTCCCTCCATTCACGCCTGTCGCGACACCACTGGAGGCGGGCTGCACGATGTTGGGGCGTGAGCGGAAGACGGCCTAACGGTGTGCGGGACCGTAGCCCACCTTCATGGAGACGGTTGCGAATGGTCCTCGCCGATACCCCAGGAGCAACAGTGTCCCTAATTTGCTGGGAAGTGGCGGTGCGGTCCCCTACGGCACTGCGTAGGATCCTACGGTCTTGGCGTGCATCCGTGCGTCGCTGCGGTCCGGTCCCAGGTCGACGGGCACGTGCACCTTCCGCCGACCACTGGCGACAACATCGATGTACTGTGGAGACCTCACGCCCCACGTGTTGAGCAATTCGGCGGTACGTCCACCCGGCCTCCCACATGCCCACTATACGCCCTCGCTCAAAGTCCGTCAACTGCACATACGGTTCACGTCCACGCTGTCGCGGCATGCTACCAGTGTTAAAGACTGCGATGGAGCTCCGTATGCCACGGCAAACTGGCTGACACTGACGGCGGCGGTGCTCAAATGCTGCGCAGCTAGCGCCATTCGACGGCCAACACCGGGGTTCCTGGTGTGTCCGCTGTGCCGTGCGTGTGATCATTGCTTGTACAGCCCTCTCGCAGTGTCCGGAGCAAGTATGGTGGGTCTGACAGACCGGTGTCAATGTGTTCTTTTTTCCATTTCCAGGAGTGTATATAAGGAGAGAAGCGACGTGGAGCAGTGTGATTAATAAAGAGAGATTCGACGTGATGAAATAGTGGTAAATAAAGGTGAGTAGAATTGAATAATGTGGAGATGTCTTAGATGTATGTTACAGAGAAGCCGGTGTATGCTGCAATCGAGATAGATGCGAATGGCGAAGGAAGACCAGGAAATGATGGAGTAATGGACGGACGGAGAGCCGAAATACGAAAGAAGAGATGAGGACAACTGCACAACGTGAAAGGACATAAAGGGAGTATGAGATCCAGATGGTGAACGGTGTGGAATACTGACGTAAGATGTAATATAAGTGTAAATCTAATTCTTACCATAACAGTTGCTATGTAAAAAAAATAATTTTTGTTGTTGTTGTTGTTGAAGCCTGGTACCAGTATAACTAATCAAAACGGTACCAAGAATACGTACAGTTATTTTTCAGGAGGAATAATTTGTGTATTTTTTGTTCTTAGATGAAATGTCGCAATTCTAAGTGATATTTAGCAGGAGGAATAATCGGTGAAGTGAATGCAGAGGTAAGCCGATGGAGAGAGGTGCCAGAGTGAAATGACGAATTCGGAGACTGGAAAGCTATCTCCGAAACAGCTTCATGTATTATGTGGTTGAGTATAAGGGAGCAAAGGTATGGTATGTTGTCGTGAGTGTGGTGGTGTTGAGGTTAGCTGACTTCTAGACCTATTCTGCTAGTGTATTAATGCATTGAATGAGAAGGAAAATGTGATGTCTGGTGAGTGAGAGTCGTAGAGTAGTGTGATCAATGCGCACACTCCTGTAAAGGGGATGCTACCGATCTGTAACTAAAACATTATTGTGTATTGTTTGATTTGGATGAAACTCGATGGCAGGTCAGGATCTGACATCATGTGGATGGTACACACGTGTCCTAGAAATGTTGTTATACATAATAAAAAAGGTAAAATACACTCCTGGAAATTGAAATAAGAACACCGTGAATTCATTGTCCCAGGATGGGGAAACTTTATTGACACATTCCTGGGGTCAGATACATCACATGATCACACTGACTGAACCACAGGCACATAGACACAGGCAACAGAGCATGCACAATGTCGGCACTAGTACAGTGTATATCCACCTTTCGCAGCAATGCAGGCTGCTATTCTCCCATGGAGACGATCGTAGAGATGCTGGATGTAGTCCTGTGGAACGGCTTGCCATGCCATTTCCACCTGGCGCCTCAGTTGGACCAGCGTTCGTGCTGTACGTGCAGACCGCGTGAGACGACGCTTCATCCAGTCCCAAACATGCTCAATGGGGGACAGATCCGGAGATCTTGCTGGCCAGGGTAGTTGACTTCCACCTTCTAGAGCACGTTGGGTGGCACGGGATACATGCGGACGTGCATTGTCCTGTTGGAACAGCAAGTTCCCTTGCCGGTCTAGGAATGGTAGAACGATGGGTTCGATGACGGTTTGGATGTACCGTGCACTATTCAGTGTCCCCTCGACGATCACCAGTGGTGTACGGCCAGTGTAGGAGATCGCTCCCCACACCATGATGCCGGGTGTTGGCCCTGTGTGCCTCGGTCGTATGCAGTCCTGATTGTGGCGCTCACCTGCACGGCACCAAACACGCATACGACCATCATTGGCACCAAGGCAGAAGCGACTCTCATCGCTGAAGACGACACGTCTCCATTCGTCCCTCCATTCACGCCTGTCGCGACACCACTGGAGGCGGGCTGCACGATGTTGGGGCGTGAGCGGAAGACGGCCTAACGGTGTGCGGGACCGTAGCCCAGCTTCATGGAGACGGTTGCGAATGGTCCTCGCCGATACCCCAGCAGCAACAGTGTCCCTAATTTGCTGGGAAGTGGCGGTGCGGTCCCCTACGGCACTGCGTAGGATCCTACGGTCTTGGCGTGCATCCGTGCGTCGCTGCGGTCCGGTCCCAGGTCGACGGGCACGTGCACCTTCCGCCGACCACTGGCGACAACATCGATGTACTGTGGAGACCTCATGCCCCACGTGTTGAGCAATTCGGCGGTACGTCCACCCAGCCTCCCGCATGCCCACTATATGCCCTCGCTCAAAGTCCGTCAACTGCACATACGGTTCACGTCCACGCTGTCGCGGCATGCTACCAGTGTTAAAGACTGCGATGGAGCTCCGTATGCCACGGCAAACTGGCTGACACTGACGGCGGCGGTGCACAAATGCTGCGCAGCTAGCGCCGTTCGACGGCCAACATTGCGGTTCCTGATGTGTCCGCTGTGCCGTGCGTGTGATCATTGCTTGTACAGCCCTCTCGCAGTGTCTGGAGCAAGTATGGTGGGTCTGACACACCGGTGTCAATGTGTTCTTTTTTCCATTTCCAGGAGTGTATATAAAGAGATACTAATTTCAGTCTGTCACAAGCACAAAGGTGCATTGTATGTTGTAGATTTAGAGTCACCAGTTTCTAAAATGTTTATTGTGATAGGATGTTAGAGTAGTCTACTATTTTATATTGTAATTATGAGTTGTATAGATTGTTTATTATTCCTTTTTTTTTTTTTTTACACGTTCATGTTTTGTATGAGGGACGACAGGTACAACAATAGCGCAAGTGTGGGCTGTATATAGAAAAGGGATAAATGTTGATGTATGTGTAGAAAACTAGGGTGTATAGTTTTATGTTTTTTAGAACAAAGATTCTTTTATTACCAATGTATCTAATAGATCATACATGTAATCAATGAGTATTTAAATATATTCTTTTGTCTGTAATGTTGCGAGATGCACGGAAGGGTCTGACTGATTGGGTGTCGTAACACCCATACCGCTAGCGGGCCGAGCTGACGTAGCCATGGCGACGGGCGACAGAGCCGCGGCACTCCCCACTCCACTGCCAGACGGGGTACACTCCACGCGCCCGCTACAGCAGATCAACGGCCTGGGGCGACACGCACGTACCACTGGCCATTCATAAGTTCCGCCACCCTTACAACTGGGGAAAGTATCCCGCGGAGGCAACAGCGGGTGGTTTCTTCTGCTCAACGGCGCGCGCAGCGGCGCCACGGCAGAATGGACGACGCGCGGCAGAGCCCGGCGGGCATTTGTTACCAGCAACTATTAACTAGTACTGGACTGTGGAGCTGTGAAACAAGATGACTGCTCGTTACGTCTCCATAAGGTGGAAAGTGAAGGACTGGTGTTTCCACATTGTGAGTGGTGGAAAAGATTTTGTTGTTTTGTTTTGTCTTGACCACTGAACGGTGGGATCCATAAACCTTTGGCAGTGACTGGTTAAGTGTGCTTTGTGAATTGCATGTGGGACGCTTGGTGTACTTAAAGAGGACAGTTGTCGTTTGGTGACTAATTATTGTATGAACGCAAGAAACTAAAGTGCTGTTTGTTGGAACTTATGACTATTAATTACACCATGAACTGAAAGGACAGAACCGTGGGTAATAGTAGTTGTAGGGCCATTTCTGGACGACCAGATTCGTGTGGATGGTGCTCTGAGAGTGACTATGACATTTGTGTTTAATGTGAGATACAGTTTACTGCTCAGTGCGTGTTCAAAATGCCGATTTGAGTGACTTAAAGACTTTCGTCCGGGTAACCATGGGAGAGCTTTGACACCGAGACAGTGTTTCTAGGGAACCTGTCAGCAACTTTTTGACCCCAAGAAAATCACAGAATGAAATGTTTCCGTGTGACTCGCAAGATAGGGAATAATGTATTTGTAATTGTGTAAATGTTTTTTTTATATGTTTCATTCCTGAAGGGACAGCAAGTGTAACTGTATTTCATTAACATTTGTGTTTAGCATAGTTAGTGTTTGTTTTTTGTTTGTTCTGGGTTATCAAGTTCACGTAGCATGTTTATTAGAAATGCTTTAATTATTAGCCAGTGGCGTAATACTAACGTAGCGGCTCTTGTAGCATTGATCAGTAAGTTTGTCACAGGGGACAAGGGTTTGCATTGCACAACAAATATCGGAATTAACTGATGCATTTTGATGTCGTGGACAGTAATGATCTTATTGGTGTGTTGACTGAAGCCACTTATTTGCATTATCACAGTGGTGATATTTCACATTAAAGTGTAACGAAGGCTAGTCGAAATGCAAGTTCTTGTCGTCCAAATGTGTAACAACAGAGAAATGAGCAGCAGAGTGGTGGATTCAAGCACTTATTGCTAACTATTTATTGCGTGTATTGATATGGAGCCTGACTTCTACGTGCAACTAGTGTACGAAATTTTTTTTTCTTTTGTTGATTTTGTTTTGTATTTAGACATTGCCGTGTAAAGATTATTACAACGCAATTTATGAATGTCAGATTACTTGTTCTGTGTTTGGACGGTGAGCTATTTAAAATTTCACGAGTACAATTAGTATTTTATTTTATTTGTCATAGAATTAGTGAAGTTTGGATTACTCCTAAAAATAACGGAGATCCCGGTAACTAAGCCAACTTTTATCTCACCACTATTTTTTATTTCTATGATGTGATGTTTTATTTGTCATTTGGATTGTTGTAAATAAGTATGTGTACGTTACTCCGGATTGTGGAGAGTACAATAATGCAACAACTGTGTCAATAATTTGGTAAAGTAACGGCATTTGGTCGTCTATTTGAGGTCACCAGGGGCTAAGGTCTCCTCCTGGTTATTTTGATGACTTGCTACGTTTGTTCTAATACAGTTTTCTTAAAAAAATGTTCGGAACTACCCTCGCATTGCAAGAACAGTACCGTGCCATTTTTTTCTGCATGGGTAGCCGGTGGTGAAAGGGTACAGTACCGCCCGACATTGAAAATGAGTACAACTTACTTCATTATTCTTGTCAGAACAACACTTTTTTTTGTAAAACTAACTCAATTTCAATTAATACAGCGAAGCCGGATACCAGTGTGGGAAAGAATGGCAATTTATTTATTTAATTGATCACATGTGCACTCCCACAAAGTAAATCCCTACAACCAGTTTGGTGAGATCTGTGAAATGAATGAATGTATGGTCGTCTGCTAACCGCAGATAGTGAATGTGGATATATTATCATCTTTGAGTCGATTCTTTGGCCACCTTTGGTGGGACCAAAGAGATGAAATTTGTCTGAGCTTTGAGCGCCTGAAATGTGGCTGACCAATACGGTAAGAAGGTGCTCCCCCCACCTCGACAGAGATGAGAGGACCTAGAGAACGGCCATGTTTCAGCACTCTGCCACTGGATCTTGTTCTGTTAAGAACTGTTTTAGTTGTGCTCCGTAATGACGAAAGAGTGGAGACATGGTATGCATGTGGAATATTTAAGAGTAGTTTGAAATATTAATTTCTCTATTTCAGGAACTTTTGTGGGGAGAATTAAATGTCAGGCAGGCAATATTAATGGGATTGTAGGAATCTTCGGAAGTGACCAACGGTCACAATGAAACCACGTGTAGCAATAAGTTGAAATACTTCCGTGTGCTTAAGTTAAGCTGAATTACTAGCGTGTGTACAATAAGTTGAAATATTTAAGAAATAGCGTGTGCAGGACTTGAAATTAGAGACGAGTACTTCCACGTGGTGAGTACTGTGTGAGTCTCAATCTGTGTATGAGACAAAGGATAAAGAGAAGTACTCGTCCATGGTATCAGTTGAGGACCCGCGTGTGTGATGTTCTTAATATTGCTTTGCGTGATATGATTCCATGTGACGCTTGATTCAAACTCTGAGAGAGAAGCAAGGTGAGTCGGCCGTCTATCCAGCAACGCCACTTGGCTTGCATTGCACAGGAAGATGTGCAAATATCTCCAGAGTTCATAGTAGGAAAGTAAAATTACAAAGTGGGGCAGTGTCGTGTGAAACTGGGATAAATATTAATTGAAGTGGGAAAGCTGAAAGTGATAATGTTGTGACTATTCTCTGTGTAGTATTTCATGTTGTAGTGTGGTGTTTGTCATGTAATTTGGGTATGTGTGGTTTGCATGGGAGAGTAGCGAGGTAGTTTCAAAAGATTAGTGGGTTATGCTTGTTCCTTCGGTACCGCTCGGTCTGGAGGAAAGTTTAGTGATGATGATTGTGAGAGTCGAAGTGTGAGGTATAATAAAAGATCCACCATCCTATCCAGAAAGTGCACTGTAGCGTTAAAAGTAATTACGAGACCATAATATAGAGATTCACCATTGTAAAGCCATGCCCACTGGGCGGAATTTCTTATGTGTTATTGTTGTAGGTTGTAGAATTTGTGTGTTTAGGTTAGAGAATTTATCGGAATAAATAAGATAGTGAAAAGAAAAAGATTGGTGGACTTTTACTTCGAATTGTATGTTGTCATAATGTCCCGAATTTATAATGTGTGCGGTGGCCACGTGTTGACAAAAGCCGTTAAATAAAAGACAAAAAAGAAAATGTGGTGTTGCCAGTGCGTAGTGTACAGTCAGAGTTCTGTAAATTATTGATAGTCAGATGCGTGTTTCCGTTGCGTATTAATCATATAGGAGGATAACTTGTAACTTAAATTGTGAGTACGAGAGTTCATGTTACTCGATAAATTAAGAATGAATCCACTCGCTTGGCAGACCACTCATCTTGCAGGCCTGACTGCTTGATGCCACAGTATGAGCAAGGCATGTGGGTGCCTCTCAATTTATATGTAGCTTTGGCAGCAATGGTCAGACTATATACTGTGTTATTAATATATGAGAGAGACATCTTCAGTGTTAGGTAGTCATAGAGGGATATTTGTAGGCATAAAGCTGTATTTAAGAGAGTAATAAATGTTGGCAGATGTATTTTTTTCTGGGTTGTCATTTCGAAGAAGAGGAAAATGCGATCTTGCAGACATCCTCTCTGACTTGGTAGAGGGATCCAAATTACTGTGTGAGGGTAAAGAAACTTTGTAGGATACGCAATAAGAGCATAAATATTCCTGTACATTTTCACACAGAATATGGACATAAAATTGGAAAAAAAATGGTAAACATTGTAAATATATGGGAAAATGGATATGTAGTAGGAAAACGGATAGAGGCAGTAATCGAAATCTGTGGTATAAGCACTAGATATACAGCAGGATGATACCACATAAACACTTAGAAAAAATAAGTATTATACAAAGGAGTAATCAGGATTTGTGGTAGGACTTTTAATGTAACCACTTGATAGGTACAGTAGAAGAAATATACCTTATATATGTGCTCTGACAATGAAAGATGGAATGTTCTACAGATAAATCTATCATTTCCTCTACATATAGGCCATACTGCAACAGCAGTAGTCATAATAGAAAAAACATTTGCAGGGAAGCGCTGGAAACCATTTACAGGAAATATATAAAATAAATATGACTAAATCATAGGCCAGCAATAAATGCATGTTCTAATGAATCAAGTGCTTGGAGATGATTATCACCTCATAGCTGTGTATGTAAAGCAATATTATGCTGTGATACTGTTTTACAGCAATCCTGATGTGAAATGAGAATACAGGGTAGTTTATGTTGTACTAGAAATTTTATTGTGGAGTTAGCAAATAATACTGTATAATTACATAGAAGTCCATAAGATGTAGATTTTTTTTTGCTAAGATAAGACAACAGAGACACTGATGTTGGATATGGAGACAGATAATATCTAAATAGGTCTGTTCTTAATATGAGTACATAGTGATAATAACACAACCTTGGGAAAAAACTGGTAAACATTAAGGAGTTATGATTTTCATTCTAAAACACATTAAATGTATTCACAGTTGTGGAATGGACTACCATCAGCTGCGTAATGGAATGACAACAACGAAAATTTGTGCCGGACCAGAACTCAAACCCAGATTTCCTGCTTATCGCAAGTGGTCACCTTCCATTTAGCTGCCCAAACATGACTCACAGTCATACCCAAACCTTTATATGTTGTTTGATTGATATAGACATGTGCTGTCCATCCCGATACTGAGCAGCGCACATTATTATTGTTTTTGCGGACGCTCTTCGTCCTGTGATCGCTACCGGAGTCTGATTAATGTCTACCATCTACATATCACCTGGATGGCATCCACGCTACTAGCCCCCTGCTACAACGCTTTACTAAAATTTGTATAGTATTCTTTGACCTGCCAATAACCACGTAATGGATAAGAACTAAACATGCTTCCTATTAGTCAAATACAGCACAGAATCTAGATGCACTGGTTTTTGGCCATAAATAAGTGGCGTTTTGGTGTGAAAGTGCACTGTTTCTCAGGCCTGACAGCAACAGAACAGTCAGCTTTGATAACAGCTCATATGAAACTTCATAAAGTGAGAGGCTGTGGTGGTGCAGCAGGGATTAATAAATCTGATTCTAGTGCTACTCCAGTTACGAATCTAAGATAATTTTTCCATCTGTACTTCCCAGAATCATCAACAATCCGCAGTATCCTGCAATTAAGTGCAGAAGAGTTATCGATGTGCATATAAACCTCCTCCTTCTCCAGAATGGTAGTAATGGTGGTGAAGAAGAGACCATTGTCTGCTTTGGGGGGAAAATGTTGTGATAACATGGGGTGAATCAATCGTAGATTGGTTCAGAACTTTTATGTTGGGTGTCATACTGGCCCATTTTTTCGAAATAGAGGAGAGGGTGTCTGGTAAAGCACTCAGCTTTGTGCGCTTCCTCAGTGTGTACCTAAACATCTATGAGGAGGCAGTTTCGTTCCTGTTCCAAAAGATTTTGGCGATAAAGAGGCATAGATTAATGTTGAGGGGGATGAATTTTGCTTTCCATGGTCGCTGTGGTTTGGGATTCAAATTACCCCAAATGTGCATAACTTACAGTTGTTCAACGGCAACTGATTTCCCATTAAACTCCAGGACAGTCGCCTGCTTAGCTGAGTGGTAACGTGCTCGCCTCCCATGCAAGTGGGCTTGGGTTCGATTCCCGGCCGGGTTGGAGATGTTCTCCGACCAGGGACTGGGTGTTGTGCTTGTCTCATCTTCATTTCATTCTCATCACCGGCGTCGACTGAAATAAGACTTGCGCTTAGCGGCCGAACTTCCCCGGATGGGGCCTCACGGCCAACATTGCCATACGCTCATTTCATTTCCAGGACATACCAAAGTTTGAAAGTCAGAATCTGGATTATTCAGTTCACGTTTAAGATCTGGCAGTAGATGATACCAGGCCAGAAGAGGATAAAGAACACATTGTGCAGAACAAAAAGAAAGATGTAAACCATAAAATAGGCGGACTTCTCAATTTCTCCAAAGCAGCTGGGCAACACCCCAATGCGAAAAACAATATTACCTCCAGATAAAAGACATGTCCTGTTTACTTTCCACCCAATCGAGGAAAGAAAAGAACATAAGGCGTATTTTTGTCTTAGATACCTCAAATATTATCCTAAGAGGGGGCATTCAGCTAAACATCTAATTTATTACTCTTGCCAGGAAGTAGTACATGTAGGAATGGCTACAGAAGCAAACAAGTTCTTAGAGTTCAGATCTTCCTCTCCACCAGGATCACTGTTCCTTGGTCACATATTTGGATTTCGAGTGCCTCCTAGCTACTGTGGCATATGTCTTATACTAACTTCATTGAATGGCATATCTAGTTGTATGCTCATGTCATTCTAACCTCAATCATTTTTATTCATACATCAGGGATAATCCTGTGCGATGGTTGATCTCTGAGCTCTATGAAGCCACGTGGCATATGGATCTGTTTCATAGCTAAAAGATACCATGAACAAATCATTGCAGAATAGTGCCTATACAGGCAGGAAGCTGACTGTCATATTTGTGTTCTGCTATTGGATAGAAAAGTGGAAGCTCAACATAGAAACCACTGTCATCTAATGGGGACGTTACGTGGCACGGCAAACATGATATGCAAATTGAAATATGAAGTGCCATGACACGTGACCCACCTTCTTCCATAATTTGAGCGGGTATAACGCTCATTTTCTTGTTGAATGCTTGGGTGATTTCGATTTGGAAAGAGATAAGGTCAGAGTCACACCTGACGCTGTTGAAAATTACATCTCATTTTCCAAATGAATCACACTAAGTATAATGCTCCACTTCCTAGATCCACAGCCGTTTGTTTCATGCATGCATCTCTTCAGAAACTTGATGAGACAATGTGAAGGAATATGCATATCACCAGAAATTCATATTTTAGTTCAGCTTGTGATGAAGATGAGGGCCTTTCTTTATAAATACCCAGATCTGAAGAAGAGACGCATTGGAACCACAGTGCCCAGCATAGCTGCATTTACCAGTCATATGAAAGACAGTGCCATAACAGATGTGGAATATGAGCATGCAGCGAATGTTCGATTTTGCTCTAGTTCAGAAAGCATGTCTATGTTTGTATGTGTATGGTGTGCATCTCCAAATTCGACAAGTACTTTTGTCACTATGAGTTTGTGAAGCCAAACTTTGCTGATCCAAAGTTACTGTATATGGATGCAGATAGTTTCATCTACAGTGTAAAAAACTGCAAATTATATGAAGCAATTACGTAGTATCCCAAAACATTCAATATGACAGAAAATATGGCTGGTAATCCTTATGGTATAATATCTCAAACAACAAGTTATTTGCATTATGAAATATGAGGCGAAATGGTCGTTCATTATTAAATTTGTTAGGACGACATCTAGGATGTATGCACCTAAGGACAGGATAAGGGTGTGCATCGTGTCACATCAATGGATCTTATGATCAAAGATTATAAGGAGTGTCTGTTCGATGGCACTGGTGGTGCTGCAACCCGACATCCAGATATAATGCACCAAGTAGTCTATTGATCAGGAGACCATGTGGTACATCCAGCATTGGAGTTGAAAGTCGGCCTGTAACGCCATGAGGACGAACAGTTCATCTGTGAAGACAGGATCGAGGCCTTTCAGTTCTCACACTATTCATTTGAGTGTTTGAGAATGGATCAGTATTTATTTGCAAATAGTGTATGAGAGTGGGAGTGTAGGTACAATAGTAGTATGAAATATTTATCATACATATGGGTGCCCAAGTTGATGGTTGACACGCTACACAAGGGCTACTACTTCAGTGGATGACCGCTACCTACGGATTATGGCTCCGAGGAAACCTGACAGCAACGCCACCATGTTGAATAATGCCTTTCGTGCAGCCACTGGACGTCGTGTTACGACTCGTACTGTGCGCAATAGGCTGCATGATGCGCAACTTCACTCCCGACGTCCATGGCGAGGTCCATCTTTGCAACCACGACACCATGCAGCGTGGTAAAGATGGGCCCAACGACATGCCGAATGAACCGCTCAGGATTTGTATCACGCTCTCTTCACCGATGAGTGTCACATATGCCTACAACCAGACAATCACCAGAGACGTGTTTGAAGGCAACTCTGTCAGGCTGAACGCCTTTGAGACACTGTCCAGCGAGTGCAGCAAGGTGGAGGTTCCCTGCTGTTTTGGAGTGGCATTACGTGGGGCCGACGTACGCTGCTGGTGGCCATGGAAGGCGCCGTAACGGCTGTACGATATGTGAATGCCATTCTCCGACCGATAGTGCAACCATATTGGCAGCATATTGGCGAGGCATTCGTCTTCATGTACGACAGTTCGCACCCCCATTGTGCACCTCTTGTGGACGACTTCCTTCAGGATAACATCGCTCGACTAGAGTGGCCACCATGTTCTCCAGACATGAACCCTATCGAACATGCCTGGGATAGATTGAAAACGCCTGTTCATGGATTATGTGACCCACCAGCCATTCTGAGGAATCTACGCTGAGTCTCCGTTGAGGAGTGGGACAATGTAGACCAACGGTGCCTTCATGAAGTTATGGATAGTATGCCACAACTAGTACAGGCATCCATCAATGCAAGAGGACGTGCTACTGGGTATTAGAGGTACTGGTGTGTACAGCAATCTGGAACACCACCTCTGAAGGTCTCGTTGTATGGCGGTACAACATGCAATGTGTGGTTTTCATTAGCAACAAAAAGGACGGAAATGATGTTTATGTTGATCTGTATTCCAGTTTTCTGTACAGGTTCCAGAACTCTCAGAATCGAGGTGATGCAAAACTATTTTCGATGCATGTATACATAAACGAAAACAGTATGCAGTAGCATATTGAGGTAGCAAATTGAGACGAACAGTTTGATGCGGGACGCTTGTGGTCTATCAAGTCTGGAAACTATCTCAAAATGGTTCAAATGGCTCTGAGCACTATGGGACTCAACTTCTGAGGTTATAAGTCCCCTAGAACTTAGAACTACTTAAACCTAACTAACCTAAGGACATCACACACATCCATGCCCGAGGCAGGATACGAACCTGTGACTGTAGCGTTTGCAGTCTGTAGCGCCTAGAACCGCTCGGCCACCCCGGCCAGCGAAACTATCTCAGATTGGCCTACAAAAACTACGTAAGCTACAGCGCATGCGCGTCGAGCGAGTTTTTCAACATTCTCGCCCTCTCTTCGCATAAATCATTAGTTCTAGAGAAAAAAATGAACAGGGCCTTCTTTGTAGGAAATTTAATGTAGTTTAATTTTGTACTGCGAAACGTTTTCGTCGGAGGGCGCTGTTTTAGAATTATTTAAGAAAAACGTACAAAAGCGATATTAAATGTGTTCTATCTCGGAAACCATTCGGTATAGGGCATACGTCATATGAAGCTTTTTGTTCAGAATCACCTCAAATCAAGTACCTTTCCTCCTCACTCACCTTGTATTTGGTGAATTTCGTATTTAAATGATTTAGGTATTCAAACCGAACAAAAAAGTTATAAAATAAAGAGTCTCGAACCGCCGCCTGCTAGCAAACGCAATAAACAATCTTTGACTCTACCGTTTACGCCACGAATGTTATTTTCGCTCCATGCGTTATTTAAATTATATAGCACTTCTTGGAAAACGTCAAAGCTGGTTTCTTTCTGTAAACTTGTGAAAAATATTAACAACATTTTTGTTGTTGCTGTTAGCTGTGTTCCGCGCTCGTGTTCACTGTGAAACAGGAAGCAGTGTCATCCATTTTGCGGCACGTATGAACAGCGAGACAAGCAGAGCACAACCAGCGTTTACGAAGACTGTGACTGTACTCGATTTTTGAAATAAAAATTACATAGTTATAGTATGATTAAGAAAAACGTTGATGACTGTTAATACATCAGAACGTTTTAAACTTTCATTTAGTAACATAGTAATAAGATATTTAATACGCAAGTTGGACCTGCTTTTAAGAGCGTAGGCTTAACACCAGCGTGCGAGAGTTACGGCTGCTGACCGCTCTTCGCGTTTGTGTTTGTTTACATCATGTTCATTCTTATGATGGATGACGTATAAAATATGAGTGAGGCCGTCCTCCGTTTCAGTGCAGCCAACAGCAAGATAGAACTGTTGCGGTGTTATAGTCACACTTTAGGAACCAGATCGTAACTAGGACTAACAGCCTCATTGAGTTGAAGCTCCACGTCGGAAGTGCAACGCCTGGTTGAGGATCGAAACATATGACATATACGTGAAGCTATAAATGAGGAAGAAGATCCACAGATAATAACTGCCGTTACTCTGTTTCTGATACTATGCAGACTCGCGAGTTAATGCAAGCCGTTCTGAGCTCTTTGCACACACAAAGTTGAAGCTGCGAGCCAGTTGGTGTTGTTGTGTGGAACGGCAAGGTACCAGCAGTTGAGAGTCGTCCGCCCTGGCCAAATGCTCGACAGGTTGCCCGTTGAGGTTGCCGTTATGATACTTAGGTTGGTAAGATAGTACTGCACGCAGCTCTAACAAACATTATTAGCTGAAAATCTTGTTCTGTATCAACGAGTTCATTTGTATGTCTTGGTTGACGTCTTCACGAGACAAACTCGTTCTTAAAAGCACTCATGTACGTACATTAGTCACCGTTTCTCTGTAAAAATTAGGAGCAGGAGTGTCTACAAAATACAGACTTAACAACAGTAGGGCGAGAATAAATTAAACGTTTATTAAAAGGTACGGCATCTCAAGTAACAGGAAGAGATACTGACACTGTTAATCGGTTGTTTTGAGTTTTGGCCTTCTAGCGGCCATGTAAAATAACCACTTTGTTGTTTTGATTTCCAATAACTTATAACTCTTCCCTACTTCTCTCCAATTCTGCGACACAGATTTCTTACCACGTAAACTTTACAGATTTCTGAAAGTAGTTCCGTTGTTTGTCTTCTAGTGTACCTAGTTGTACCATGCCGGTTTTCATCTCTAGAACTGAATTTTTACTCGGTAAACAAACTGAAAATTTGTCTGACTGTACTATCCATTCTCACTAAATGGCCAAAGAAACTAACGCGCCTGTCTCTCTTGATTTAGACGTCTTTTAATGGATTTAATTCATGTAGAGAAGTTCTTTCCTTGTGTGTGAAATTTGCTTTTCCCAGTTTCATACTGGCCCCCAAGCTATTAGTTAAAATATATCTTTACCGGAAGTTCTTCATTCAGTTATGCGAAGAAGCTCTATAGAAGTACTCAGGTGATGGAGTTATTTCGAAAGCGATACAGCTCACTCCGAAATTATACCGAGATTAGATATTAGAATTAAGGGAAAGAAGTTTGATAATCTGAAACTGTTATACAATAGTGCAGAAAAACCGGTGAGCGCTTCGCTCTCCTGAAATACACATCGTACTGCTTCAGTACTTTGCGGCTCCCGGAATGCTATGGCGTACAAGCGCATCATTCTCACAGCTCTTGTCGAAGAGACTAGGAACCAGTTTATGTGTACGCTATAGCAGACTTGAGATGCCGTCATGTTAAGTGGTGATACGCGTCAGATGTTCTAAACATAGTCTTGAGGTGCTCGGTGTCTTGTGCTGAATGTTGCTAAGACTGTCTCTTCTAGATGTCGCTCAGCTCAAGAGGTAACGATTTCCCTGTTAAGGCCCCTGCATACGCACCACCGATGAACCTGCTTTGTCGGGATGTCGCTCGGTTCGTACCACCCGACAGCCGACACGCTCTCCACCCCACTCCACCAAACAAATTGTGCAGTCTGTAGCGCTGAGGTGCAAACCATCCGACAAAAGTTTGTCTGTACTCACTGACTCTTCAGAAATTTTAAACACTGCAGCTGTTTATGGGACACGCCGTTCGAGGAGTAGATGCAAGAAACGAGGAATTTTTTTAAATTTTTTAATGAATCTGTAATGGTTTCGTGTGACACAGAGATTAAAAGTCCGTCGACGTTTCGTATTTCTATATTTGGTTTATTTCCGATACTTGTCGAGAATGAAATGTAAAAACCGAATTATCCACAATCAATGGACGTTAATTCATGTACTATACTTACTTCATTGCTGTGTGTTACGTCCTCTGCCATAATGAGAAAAGTGTGGGATAGTTTTGACAGTTCTTAACAGATGCCAAATGCTTCATTTCTTATGTATCTGTTGCTGACATGAACGTCTTTTGTTATGTTTATTTTGCTTTTCATGACGTATTTCCTAAGTTAGTTAGAAATCACGTTGCAGGTTTCAGGAATCAGTTTAGTTAATAACTCTGGGGATACAAAAACACTGAATCTGAGGCCCTCTTAACTTGTCAGTGACTAAAAATCGTAATGGAACAGTCTCTCATGAATGCAGTGTTTTTTGTTAAGGATAGTTTGATAATGTCCAGCAACTCCGAAACGCATGCATGATTCATCCGTTCTTACATGACGACGAACATTGTCAGATCGCAGCTGTTAAAGTACAAGAACGTGGGCCAAATTCTTTCCTTCCATTAGCCACTTCCTTATCAACAGCTTCCTCTCGCCTTTGTTTGACTTTCGCATCTCTAGAGCAGCCAAGATAAACCCTTGTTTTTGCTTCCATATAAAACAATGCGGGATCTAGCGGAACAGGAACACAGTGAACTTAAGATAAGCAAAAACGACGGCGCTGTAACCGCTGAGTGCAGTCGGTCGGAACGTGTGTGGGCTGCTTCGAAATTGATCGGTCGGTCGACAAATCGGTGCAAGTGTAGGGGCCTTAACTAGGATGTCAACACCGCGATCATATGGAAATGAACGAAAAACATGCATCGAATGTTCGTAAAAACAGCGGGATTATTCAGCCGATTTCATGTGTGAGGAATGGGCACGTTGAATGACAGGCGAAAGACAGCTTGGGACGGTCCGGCAACGTTCTAGAAAGATACTTTCTAGACTTACATTCAGTGACGTCTTACTGCGTTGAAAACATGGCACATTGACTTTTCTATTAAACATTATCCTGATATTTCTGACAATGAAACATATTAACGTCTATTTCCATGGACTTCGATAGTGGAAATCAGCTTACGATCTAGTGCATCGAAAACAGCTCTTCAGGTCTTAAGAGACTGTCGATCAAGGTTTTTGGAGGTATTGCTCGGGAATAAATTGGAAGTACTGCCCGATTAGATTTAGAACTGCGGCCTTATGCGGCGGCATAAGTAACTGAGACACGATGCAAGTTCTGGGGTCTTCTGGCCGCGTGGCAAAAGTAAACTTTTAGGATATGTCCAACACGAGTCAACCACAATCCTAGTATCGAGCTAGAAGATAACTATACCACGGAAGCATATGTTGAAATTCATGAGCTGTTGCAGTGGCACACGTTAAGAACTTCTCCTCGGAGAGCTTCTGTAATATATTTGTTTGACTAATTTGTTACGGTCATGACAGTTTAAACAGGGACATTGCGCTGACAACAGCGTTAAATAAGAGAAACTATTAAAAAAAAAAATGGTTCAAATGGCTGTGAGCACTATGGGACTCAACATCTGAGGTCATCAGTCCCCTAGAACTTGGAACTACTTAAACCTAACTAACCTAAGCACATCACACACATGCATGCCCGAGGCAGGATTCGAACCTGCGACCGTAGCGGTCGCACGGTTCCGGACTGAAGCGCCTAGAACCGCTCGGCCACACCGGCCGGCCAAACTATTCCAAATAGGCATTGTTTGTCAGAGTACCGCAACACAGAGACGTTATAAAAACCTCTCCCAGCGGCTCAGCCGACCTTTCGGCCCTCTCGCCGCGAGGTAATATTAGCTAGGTTGGGTTGTAGGCACTGTCGTTTTAGCCATCGTCATTTGTTTTGATGGTGATTCCCCACAACAACGTGCTCATTATCGTCAATCTTTGACGGTTCGCCACTTCTTGCTCATTATCGTCAACCTTTTACGGTTCGTCACGTCCTGACCGAATGTCTTTTTTTTTTTAACCACTTACATTCCAGTATGTTTATGCTCTTCACGGGTATGCTGCCAGTATGTTTGCGTCTGAGTTATCGGCAGCTTTAACGAACGACGCGCGGGCTGCCGACCATGTTTTACTTTTTATCGGTCGTAGCAAATTGGTGAAGGACATTTAATCTTTATCTATGATAATGTTGGAAGCTGAAGAAATGAATTAAAATGTGTACCACCGCAGGGACTCGAACCCGGGTCTTCTTACATATTAGGCAGAAATTCTGACCATTATAGCACCGTAGCACTACGGGCGACATTGGTGCATGTACTACTTAATTCGAATGCCCGTCCCAACACAAATTACAATTCGTACCTTCAGCTTATTTTCCCCTAAATTATCACCATTGCCAGGGCTCTCCGGAATTGGAATAGCACCGCAGCGTTGGACGTAATGGGGAAGTCTTGTACGACAGATGATCTTACAGATATTATAATTAAATTTTCCCCGAGGCATTACGTCCAACGCTTGGGTGCTATTCAGTCTTCTTGGTCATTTTTCTTTACCGAGCGAGGTGGCGCAGTGGTTAGCAAACTGGACTCGTATTCAGGACGACGACGTTTCAAACCCGCGTCCGGCCGTCCTGATTTAGGTTTTCCGTGATTTCCCTAAATCACTTCAGGCAAATGCCGGAAAGGTTCCTTTGAAAGGGCACGGCCGACTTATTTCCCAGTCCTTGTCTAATCCGATGGGACTGATGACCTCGCTGTTTGGTCCCCTCCACCGAATCAACCAACCAACTAGCCATCCATTTTTCTTAGACTGCAGTTACCGGCAAAACATACGGCGGGCACACGATCTGAAAATCAGCTCCCAGTACATAGCACTCTTTGTGCCGTCGGATTGGTAACATTAATCTTTGCAGCCCAATGATCTGTGATCGAAGAAACTTTTTACTACACCTCACTCAGTAATTTCTTGTTCTGAAGATAACGCAAAATGTGCTACATTTCATCAGTAACTATATTGGCTGCGAATACTAAATTAAGTAGCTGATTACTTTCGAAACTAGTGAATTAGCCACACATTTTGGTTTTCTATCTTAGAACATGACATTTCGTAAAAAGGTTAAATAGTCACAGTTCACCGAAGTTGGCAACTATCCGTACACTGACTTGAACCGTCGTGGATTAATTCATTTAAACTTTCTTCATCATAGCCGATTGGTTTTTCTCAATGCAACGAATCATTCACGTCAAAACTCCTTGAAACAATAACTCTTTTCCTGACGTGATTAGTACGATGGTATCTATCCCTTCATCAACAACAGTCCGTCATTCGTAGTTGAAAGTGACCCATCACACGATCCTACTAATAGTACCTCTCAATTTTTCCCGGTCTTCTGCATCTGAGTAGCTGGTCCCACGTTTGGTGTGTTTTCTCTTATCTGCTCCATCCATCGTCTCGATGGTCTTCCGTACAATATTTTCCATTCACCTCTGTCTTAGAGGATCATTTTTCCAACTTATTGTCGAGCTGTCGTCGAATTAAACAACCAAGGAACTGCAGCATTCACTGGAAACAAATATTGGATAATCTCTTCTCCATCCGGAGTTCTTGAAGGATTGATTTGTTCGTCCGTTCGTACATCCGTGGTATTCTCAGAAACTTTCCACATGTCCACATTTCAAAAACCATTCTTTTGCGATCACCTTCAGTTATTGTCCAGGTTTTAGCGCCATAAAGGAAAACAGGAAACACTAGAGATTTCAGCACTCTGTTAAGAATGCCTGGTTAAGGCTCGGTCTTTCCAAATCACTGTCAGCTTCGATGCAGCATCCCTACCACGAACAAGTCTTCGTCGTGTTTCTTGTGCAGAACCACCCTCTCTCTGAACGACTGAGTCCAGGTAGACGAACTGATCTGCATTTATTTATTTGTGTCAAAAGTGTTGCTCACAAAATAGACAAAAAAGAAAACAGACTAAATATAAAAATCAATACATACAAACGAAATACACTATGAGGCAATTAGAACCATATAACAGTAGTTATACTGTATACACAGACTAGCTGTTACAAGCTGCTTCGCTCGCATTTCAGTAGTTTTGTTATGATGAGTAACCGTCAGCGAGTAAACTAGAAGTAATCTCGCGAGATGTCGATGTATGTGTTGGTGTAGAAGCGAATGTACGAAAAATGTAAGAGTATGCAGTGCCGGTTAGTAGAAAAATAGTGAATGTTTCTATTATTTTGCTGTACCTTGAATCTGAAAGTAAGCATTATATTTTGTAATTATATTTTTAAAAAATGCCTCGATGCGTTACATTCATGTTGAAGTACATATTTTAGGGGTTACTCTGGTTCACATAGCGCTGGGTGCAAGATTTTGCTACCAGAGCAACGCATACCAACAATTTCTCTCTCCCATATTAACGCATTACAGTGCCTACATTTCTGATCCCCCAGTGATAACTAATTTGTGATTAATATAGTTAATGAATGGTAATCAAATACACTCTTGCTAAAAGCCTCCTTCGTTCCACATGTAAAGATACAATACTCTGTCTATGGTACAGCATTTAAATGATTTCGTTGTGAGTCTTCAAGCGTCTTGGGAGCTGTAAGAGACGTGTGACGCTCAGCGCCTAAAGTGCAACGTGTTTGTGACTGTTCTAATGTCTCCGTAGCTCTTAACACCGCTTGACGTTCTGCATCAAAGTTCTGGCAGACTTGAGATTGCTCTGAGGTTTGCATGATTCGAGTAAATTTAACAGCTAAATCATACTTAAGTTTGCGAGGCTTATAGTACATCTACGCGACGCTATTCACAATAAAGTGCCTGGCAGAGGGTTCAGTGAACCACATTCAAGCTGTCTCTCTACCGTTCTCTTCTCGAACGGCGCGAAGGAAAAACGAGCACTTAAATTTTTCTGTGCGAGCCCTAATTTCTGGTTTTTCTTATTTTATCGTGATGTAGATGACTGCCAACGGAATGTTTCCGCAATCGGAGGAGAAAACTGGTGATAGAAATTTCATGAGGGGACCCCGTCGCAACGAAAAACGCCTTTGTTTTGACGATTGCCACTCCAATTCAACAAGTATCATGTCTGTGGCACACTCTCCTATTTCGTGATAATACAAAACGAGCTGCCCTTCTTTGTACTTTTTCGATGTCATCCGTCAGTCCCACACCGCACAGCAATATTCCAGAATAGTACGGACAAGCGTGTTGTAGGCAGTCTCTTTAGTAGAGCTGTTGCATCTTCTAAGTGTTCTGCCAATGAATCGCAGTCTTTGAATTGCTCTACCCACAGCATTATCTATATGATCGTTCCAATTTAGGCTATTTGTAATTGTAATCCCTAGTATTTAGTTGAATTTGCTGCTCTCAGATTTGTGTGACTTACCGCGTAATCGAAATTTAGCCTATTTCTTTTAGTACTCATGTCAATAACTTCACACTTTTCTTTATTCAGAATCAATTACCGCTTTCGCACAGTACAGATATCTTATCTAAATCATTTTGCAATTCGTTTTGGTCATTTTATGACTTTACAAGACGGTAAATGACAGCGTCATCTGCAAACAATCTAAGGCGGCTACTCAGATTGTCTCCTATGTCGCTTAAAGAGATCAGGAACACTAGAGGGCCTATAACACTTCCTTGAGGAACGCCGGATATTACTACTGTTTTACTCGATGACTTTCCGTCTATTACTACGAACTGTGACCTTTCTGGTAGGAAATCACCAAACCAGTCGCACAACTGAGACGGTATTTCACATGCACGCAGTTTGGTTAGAAGACGCTTGTCAGGAACGGTGTCGAAAGCCTTCTGGAAATCTAAAAATGTGGAATCAATTTGACGTCCCCAGTCGATAGAAGTCATTACTTCATGAGTATAAAGAGCCAGTTGTGTTTCACAAAAACTATATTTTCTGAATCCGTGCTGACTGTGTGCCAATAAATCGTTTTCTTCGAGGTACTCTATAATGTTCGAATACAGTACATGTTCCAAAACCCTACTGTAAATCTGCGTTAGTGATATAGGCATGTAATTCAGCGAATTACTCCTACTTCCCTTTTCGAGTATTAGTGTGACTTGAGTAATTTTTCGGTCTTTAGGTACGGATCTTTCTGTGAGCGAGCTATTGTGTATAATTACTAAATATGGAGCTATTGTATCAGCATACCCTGAAATGAACCTGACTGGTATACAATCTGGACTGGAGACCTTGCCTTTATTAAGTTATTTAAGCTGCTGTGCTGCAACGAAGATATCTACTTCTATGTTTCTCATCTTGGTAGTTGTCCTTGATTGGAATTCAGGAATATTTACTTCGTCTTTGGCGAAGGAGTTTCGGAAAACCGTGTTTAATAACTTCACCGTTGTTATCGTGCATTGAAGGTATTGATTGTGTCTTGCTACTGGTGTGCTTTATGTATGACCAGAATATCTCTAAGTTTTTTGCCAGATGTAGAGACAATTTCGTTGTGGAAATTATTAAAAGCATTTCGCATTGAAGTACGCGCTATATTTCGAACTTCTGCAAAACTCTGCCAATCTTGGGGATTTTGCATTCTTTTAAATTTGGCATGCTTTTTTTTTTCTTCGCCGATTCTGCAACACCGTTCTGGGTACCTTGGGGAATCAGTACCATCACTTAATTTATGTGGTATACATATCTCAATTACCATCGATACTCTCTTTGAAATCATTCCACATCTTTTCTACCCTCAATTGGTCAGATCGGAAGAAGTGAAGACTCTCTCTTAGAAAGGCATTCAGAGCATTTTTATCGGCTTTTTTAAATGGATACACTTTGCGTTTGTGTTTGATGGTTATAAGTGTTACGATATTCAGCCTAGCAGCTACTGCCTTGTGATTGCTAATCCCTGTATTCGTCACAACACTCACTATTTTTCCAGGATTGTTTGTTGCTAAGAGGTCAAGTATGCTTTCGCAACCATTTACGCTTCGAGTGGGTTCATGAAGTAATTGTTCAAAATAATTTTCTGAGGAAGCATTGCGTACAATATCGGATGACGTTTTATGCCTGCCGCCGGCTTTGAACGTATAATTTTTTCAGCATATCGAGGGTAGATTGAAGTCACCACCGACTATAATCATATGAGTGGGGTACTTATTTGAAATGACTCAAGTTTTGTTTTGGACTGTTCAGCAACTATATCTTCTGAGATGGGCGGTCGGTAAAACGATCCAGTTACTAGTTTAGTCGCCGGCCAGTGTGACTGTGTGGTTCTAGGCGCTTCAGTCTGGAACCGCGTGACCGCTACGCTCGCAGGTTCGAATCCTGCCTCGGGCATGGATGTGTGTGATGTCCTTAGGTTAGTTAGGTTTAAGTAGTTCTAAGTTCTAGGGGACTGATGACCACAGATGTTAAGTCCCATAGTGCTCAGAGCCACTAGTTTAGTCCGATTGTCAAGTATAACCACTACCCATATTTCGCAGGAACTATCTACTCCAATTTCACTACAAGGCAAACACTTCTGACAGCAATAAATACTCCACCACCAACTGTATTTAATCTACCCTTCCTGAAAACTGTTGGAGCATATGAAAAAAATTTCGGTACACTTAACTTATTTCCGGCTATAGCCAGTTTTCTATACCTATAACCATTTCAGCTTTAGTGCTTTCTATTAGGGCTTGGAGCACTGGTTCTTTCCCATAGTTTTCAATTACCATCCGATTTTACTGTTGAATCTGTTGTATCTCCAGCAAAACTCTCCCTCTATGCCAGATAGTATAGGAAATTAGTATCATAAATCACGCATACAATAACATTGAATTTGTACTGTCACGGAATAATCTATGGACACACTGAGTCCCCGTCCATCGCGCCAGTGTCATCTGCATGCCCCTCATGTATACCATATTTTAAAATGTTAATAATACTCAAAGATATACAGATTCCTTCATCAGGGTTCAAACTATCTCCATACCACATACCATTGGAATCGGTTCAGAGGTAGTCGCGAAAACGTAACGGAATAACTTTTCGCAATTGATAATACTGATATTAGTGTGGAAGTATGGATTAAACAAGCAGAGAATTGAATTAGCATTGTGATGATTGCGGTTAATCATATTATGTAGAATATATCAACCAAAAAAGCATTTACACAAATAAAATATAATTCAAAAGTGAAAGCTTTTTCAAAGAGTACATATTTTTCCTTAAGTTGCGTATCATTCTTCAAATATATATATATATGGTACTACACGCTTTGTGAAGTAGCCTATCTTCTTAGTCAGTTTTCAAGCTATCTCAAGCCAAATTTCATGGACATCGGTTCGGCGGTTTAGTCGTGATAACGTAACAGAGTTACTTTAGCATTTACAATATTCGTGTGGAAGCATGCATTGCCGTGGGTTAAACACGTTGAGGATTGAATAATTATTTTTTTCTAGTTGTTACCCATGGCTGCGCTAGTGTACCAGTAAAATGAAATGAAATGTAAGAGTGGCTTTATTGGCTGGCACAGCCCGGTTTGGAAGTACGGAGGCTTGGTGCAAGTACTTTCATTTGGCGCCACTTCGGTGACTTGCACATAGACGATGATAAAATGCTGGTGACGACAACGCACACATCCAGTTGCGCGCAGAAAAAAAATAGCTACACGGGGACTGAGCCCAGGAACCCATGATCGTGCAACAATGAACAGAAACGTTAACCAGATGACCACGAATTGTTCACGCAAATTCAAATGCTTCAAAGGAACTATAAGACGTGCATGACGGTCATCGGATAAGATATAAAGAGTTTGTCACTGATATTAGTATGAAGGTGTGGATTAAACACGTAGAGTATTGTCTAAACATTTCATTAATAATGTTAAACCCTATTATGTACAACCTATCAAACAAAACAAGGGTTTTCGCAAATATGTTGACAAAGAATCAAAAGTAAATAGTCTTTTCAAACAGTAATTATTGTTACATAATTCGCATTATATTCTTCAAATCAGTATTGTACTACACACTCCCTGAAGTAGCGTTCTTCCTCAGTGTACAGGCTATCTCCATTTCAAATTTTATCAAAGTCGGTTCATTGGTTTAGTCGTAAAAGTGTACCAGACAGTTCCTTTCGCCTTTATAGTATTAGTAAGGATTACAAACTCTAAATGTAATCAAACCAAAGATTAGCGACCTCGACAGCAAAGTACCTGGTCCACAGTAGGTCTTCCAGCGTGCAACACAGGGCAGTTGTACAGGTGCTTGGTGGACTGTTCGACTCCGAGATAGTCCCATTTGGCCATTGTTCTACCCACCACACTTAGTCTGTTGAGGGACTTCCACGTTTTCCTTTGCAGATTTTCTTCGTATTTCGGTAGTACATCAATAGCTGGCAGTGACTGACCTCTGTCAGTTATCATGATCTTGGTGTTTTTCTTATTCACAATGCAAGTTTCTAGCTTTCTCTCGTAGCTGTATCCAGTAGTTTCCTCATTTCCACTAGGGATTCTGCGCACAGTGGGATGTCATCAACAAAATTTTAATTACTGATTCTTCGTCCTCCAATTCGGATTTCACCAGTCAGTCATGAAGACTTTGTCATAATATATTCTCCACACATTTTAAATACAGCCGGCGATAGAAATGCGCCGCTGTATAGCTCCTTTACATGGTTAAAAAGGACTTGAAACAGTTTTATCTAGTCTATTCCTTAATATCAGAGTAGATATTTCTGATAAGGGCAACAAGATGACCTCATATCCGCTAGTACACTCCACAGTTCATTTTCATCGAACATGATCGAAATACTTACTAAATCCAAGAAGCAAAGAACTAATGGGTTATTGAATTCCCTATATTTTTCAGTTCCCCCAGGGGGTCCACAACTCTTTTGTGGATACGTGCGTGGCGAGCACGGGGCCCCGAGCCATTGCAACCTTCTTTCTCTCCAAGGCTGCATTTCCTTTCCCTTCCCCTCCTTGCTCCTTTCCCCTCGCCCTCTCCTCTCCCTCTCTTGATGTCCTTGCTTTTGTTGGCCCCCGCTATCCTCCTGGTTCTGTTGGTTTTCCAATTCGGCTTTGTTGCATAATGATCTCCTCCTTTTGGCATTCCTTCGTCCCCCTCTGGGGTTTGACCTCCTTTACAAAATTTCTCCTCCGTAGTGTGAGCCATTTGGGGAAGAGTACCTTACTTAGTGTCTCTGACATGCGCCCTCCAAGTACATTCCACCTTTTCTTTCACGTCGTTGTCTGATACTAGGGTGCATAGCCAGCACGGTTGTCAGCCTGTGTGGTGGGTCGCTATGTACCCTTTTGGTTGAGCCCCCTGAACACACAGGGATCACACTTCTGATACCTGAGCTGTGACCTCCTCATGCATGCCTTGGAGTGGTTGCTCGTCATCCTGGAGCATCGGAACTCCCGGCAATGGCCGCCGTGCCAGACGGCCCTTGCTGTGGCTGGGTGGCGCCCGTGAGGAGAGCCCCTGATCGGAGTGGGTGGTATCAGGGCGGACGCTATGCAGATGAAACGCATAAGGGTCCAAACCTCTGGCCGCTCTTCCGCGGCCGTCTCTCTGCGTGGTACTGATTCCTCAAGTGCTGCTTCTCTTGCCCCTTCGGCCTTCCCTTCCGTGGCTACCCCCTGGGAGGAGGGTCAGGCCCGTCGACTAGGGGCAAAACCTTTCCCCCGTTATCTAGTTTGCACCAGGACTGATGGAGATACTTTCACCAGTGTCAAACCTTTATTCTTTGTGGAACACATTGAAGACAAGTTCGGCGAAGTGGACTCCCTGAGCAAGATGCGGTCGGGTTCTTTACTGATAAAAACTGCTTCGGCTGCCCAATCTGCGGCCCTTCGTGCCTGTACCCATCTTGGCACAATTCCTGTGTCCATTACCCCCCAACAGTCTCTAAATATGGTACAAGGTGTGATTTTTCACAGGGGCCTCATCCTTCAAACTGATGAGGAACTTCGGGACAATCTCGGACGGCGGGGTGTTCACTTTGTTCGGCGTGTTCAGAAGGGTCCTAAAGACAATAGTATTGATACTGGTGCCTTTATCCTGGCCTTTGAAGGGGATACCCTCCCTGAGAAAGTTAAGATTATGGTCTATCGCTGTGATGTGAAGCCATACATCCCACCTCCTATGAGATGTTTTAAGTGCTTGCGCTTTGGACACGCGTCTTCCAGCTGTTCACAGGCCCCTCTCTGTGGTGACTGTGGACGTTCACTCCATGAGGAGTCCCTGTGTGCCCCCTCATGTATGTGTAAATTGTCATGGTAGTCATTCTCCACGTTCACCAGATTGCCCAGTATATAAGAAGGAAAAAAAGATACAGGAGTATAAGTCCCTCGATTGTTTAACCTACACAGAGGCTCGTAAGAAATATACACGACTTCACCCTGTGTCCATGACATCTAGTTAGGCCTTAGTTACATCTATCTACCCCCGTTCCTCCCCCTTCCTTACCCCATCCCGGACCCCTCTCATCCCCCCCTCCCCTGCGGCTCCCACATTATCTCCTCTGGGCGCTGCTCCCTCTCCCCAGCCGAAGAAGTGTCCCACTCCTTCGGCGGAGTGGGACACTTCTTCGGCGTCTGCAAGTCAAGGGCGCCTCTCCCGGGATGCCCCTTCCCAGCACCTTCCAGGCCAATGGTCTGCTGCCGCGCGACAACCGCGAGAGCCACGGTCTGTCGGCCCCCAGGTCGCCCGGTCTCTTTCTGTTCCTGTTCTTGCTGCAGCTGGCTCCTTTATGCCACACAGCCCTCCTCGATCTCAGCCTGAAAAGAAGAAGAAGAAACATAAGTCCCGGGGCAAAGAGCCCCTGGTGACACCGGAGGTCCCTCCCCCGACTTCACAACCGGATTCTGACCTGTCGTTCATGGATGTCGCCCCCTCCTTGTCGGTGACGGGTGGGGACCCGGCGGTATGACTGGATTTAGCGTGTTCAGCCCCCATTTAAAGCATCGTTCTGTTGTTATCCAATGGAATTGTAATGGATACTATCGTCACCTTCCGGAATTGAAATCCCTTCTTTCGTCCTACTCTGCAGCTTGTGTGGTTCTCCAGGAATCTCATTTTACTGATGCTCACTCACCGACCCTCCGTGGGTTCCGTGTTTTCTGTCGAAATCGGGTCGGACCCCTGTGGGCTTCTGGTGGCGTTTCTACGTTGGTCCGTACAGACATTGCTAGCACGTGGATTCCTCTCCAAACTACATTGGAAGCGGTTGCTGTTAGGGTTCACTTATACTCTGCGGTCACAGCTTGCAATCTTTATCTCCCTCCTGACAGGACTCTTACACCTGCTGCCTTAACTGCCCTTCTTCAGCAACTTCCTCCTCCCTGGGGATTTTAATGCTCGTCATCCCTTGTGGGGCAGTGCCTTTCCATCTAGACGAGGTCTTCTTATAGACCAATTTATTGCCGACCACGACCTGTGCCTTCTTAATGATGGCTCCCCTACTCATTTCAGTGCTGGTCATGGTACCTTTTCTGCCATTGATCTTTCTCTTTCTTCTCCCTCTCTCCTCCCTTCATTACACTGGTCGCCACACGACGACCTTTGTGATAGTGACCATTTCCCGTTGATTATCACGCTCCCTTCCCGCTCCCCGATGGACAGGTTACCTCGTTGGTCTTTTCAACGCGCCGATTGGCCTCTATACACTGCACAGGTCGTGTTTTCTCCCTCTTTGTCGGTTTGTATTGATGACGTCCTACGTGACGTGTCTGACGTGATTGTTCGCGCTGCTAGCCTTGTTGTCCCGCGCTCATCTGGACCATTTCGTCGCCGGCAAGTCCCATGGTGGAGTACAGCCATTGCCATTGCCATCCGTGATCGCCGTCGAGCTTTGCAACACTTCAAGAGGTACCCATCTGTAGCCAGCCTACCTTTAAACGCCTCCGTGCTAAAGCCCGTTATTTAATCCAACAGAGCAAGCGGATATGTTGGGAACGATTCGTTTCTTCCCTTGGTTCTACTGTCCCTCTGTCATGGGTATGGGCTACACTTCGCTCTCTCCAAGGTTGCCATCGGCAGTCCACCCTCCCAGGCCTTCACCTCCCAGATGGCGTTTGTACGGACCCATTAGTTCTTGCAGAACATCTTGCGACCCATTTTGCAGTGGCATCAGCGTCAGCCTCCTATCCAGCTGCTTTCCTTCACCAAAAACAGCGGGCTGAAGCTTCCACCTTATGTTTCACCCCTTGTGAGTCAGAATCTTACAACGAACCTTTTACTGAATGGGAATTTCTTTCTGATCTATCTTCTTCTCATGATACAGCCCCTGGCCCAGATTCCATTTATAACCAACTGCTTCAACATCTCAGTGCTCCACAATGGTAACATCTTCTTCGGGTGGTTAACTGTATCTGCCTCCAGGGTGACTTCAGTTCTCAGTGGAGGGATATTGTGGTTCCTGTCCTTAAGCCTGGTAAGAACCCCCTAACTGTTGACAGCTATCGGCCAATTAGTTTGACCAATGTTGTTTGTAAGTTACGTGAACGGATGGTAGCCCGTCGGCTCAATTGGGTCATCGAATCTCGGATCTATTGTCCCCTTACCACTGTGGGTTTCGAGAGGGACGGTCTCCAATCGATCATTTACTTAGCTTGGAATCCGCAGTTCGGCAGGCTTTTTCCCAGCGCCGCCATTTGGTTGCAGTGTTTTTTGAGCTTCACAAGGCCTGTGACACGTGCTGGCGCCATTACATCTTACTTACCCTTCATCAGTGGGGTCTTCAGGGCCCACTCCCGATTTTTATCCACCAGTTCCTGATCCATCGGTCATTCAGAGTTCGAGTTGGTACTGCTTTTAGTCCTCCACAGACCCAGGAGACGGGCATCCCACAGGGTTCTGTCTTGAGTGTCCTTCTTTTCCTCATTGCTATCGATGGACTTGTGGCCTCTGTCGGTCCCTTGGTCGCCCCTGCCCTGTATGTGGATGATTTCTGCATTTGGGTTAGTTCCTCCTCGATGGCATCTGCAGAACGGCAGCTCCAGGTGGCTATACGGCGTGCCTCTGCATGGACCCTCTCACATGGGTTTCAATTCTCTCCTTTAAAATCGCGGGTGGTCCACTTCTGTCACCGTCCTACGGTCCACCCTGATCCAGAGCTCTATCTCACTGCACAACGATTGCCTGTGGTCCCACAGTTTCGTTTCCTGGGTCTTCTTTTCGACAACAAGCTCACTTGGCTGCCCCATATCAGACTCCTGAAGGTAGGATGTTTCTGTAAACTCAATGTCCTTTGCTTCCTTGCCCACTCCTCTTGGGGTGCGGACCATTCCCTCCTTCTCCGTCTTTATCGTGCTCTAGTTCTGTCTCGCTTGGACTATGGTTGTCAAGTTTATGGTTCAGCTGCTCCTTTCACACTGCACGTGCTGGATCGAGTCCACCATCTTGGTATCCGTTTGGCCACCGGTGCCTTCCCTACTAGCCCTGTTGATAGTCTCCTGGTTGAAGCTGGGATCCCCCCCCCGCCTTTCTGTTCGGCGGTTCCAGCTTCTGGTGTCTTATGCCCTTACTATCCGTTCTTCTCCCGCTCATCCTTCCTATTCTATCCTATTCCCAGACCATGGACGTCGCCCGCCTGACTCCCGCCCTCGGGCGGGTTTACCGGTTGGACTGCGCCTTGCGTCTCTTAACCGTGATTTTCGGCTTCCTTCTTTGTCCTGTCTTCCTCGCTCCCTCCCCTCCACCCCTCCTTGGTTAGTTCCTCGGCCTCGAATTCGGATGGATCTCCGCCGCGGTCCGAAAGATTCCATCCCCCCCGGTGGTGTTCCGTTCCTTTTTCCGCCAAATTTTATGGGAGTTTCGGGATGCTGTTGTTTTTTACACTGATGGCTCTAAATCTGCTGATCATGTTGGGTATGCCTTCACGTCCTTTGTTGGAACGGAAAATCATCTACTGCCACCCTCATGTGGGGTGTTTACTGCGGAACTGATGGCAATTTCCCGGGCCCTTACCTTTATTAAACAATCCCAACAAAACCGCGTTTTGTTATGTACGGACTCGATGAGTGGCCTTCTTGCTATTGACCGGTGTTTTTCGCGCCATCCCTTGGTCTCTGCCATCCATGACCATCTCGCTGATCTTCACCGTGCTGCCTGTTCCATTGACTTCCTATGGGTCCCGGGCCATGTGGGTATCCCGGGTAATGAGCTCACTGATCGTTTGGCTGGGGGAGCAGTTACTTACCCCCCGTTTTCTGTAACCCCTCCTGCAGCGGATTTACGGCTTCACATCAAATCCCACTTTGCACAGTCATGGGCCAATTCTTGGGAGGCTACTCCACTGTCTAATAAACTTCGTGCCATTAAGGTGAATCCAGGCCCATGGCGTTCTTCCTTTCGCCTCTCCCGCAAGGACTTGACCACACTGTGTCGTCTCCGCATTGGCCATACCAGGCTGACCCATGGTTTCCTTTTGCGTGATGAGCCACCCCCGCTATGTGGTTGTGGAGCCTTCCAGTCAGTGGCCCACATTTTGGTTGAATGCCCCCTTCTTTTGGCTCTGCGTGCTAAGTACAGACTCCCCCACACTTTACCTTTGATGTTGGCTGACGATTCCCGGATGGTCTCTCTGGTTCTAGGTTTCCTCCGGGAGAGTGGTTTTTATTCTCAGTTTTAAAGTTTTTAATCTCCCTCTGGTGTCGGGGCAGGGCGGTGAGTGTTTGGGTGTCTCCCACTGTAGGCAGTGTTCAGAGATTCCCGATTCACCTCCCTGACCGGAATCCTCTTTTCTTTCCCTTTTACTCTGTTTTTACCTCTTCTTTTTAAGGCTTGGTTAGTTTTTCTATTCCCATACGTACTTTCTGCATTATAGCAGTTGTACCTTTTAAGTCACAGGTGGTCTTGCCTATGCTGCTTCAGCATAGTGTTGGGTTCGTTCTCTTGCCAACTTCCCTCATTTGTTTTTACTATTGACAACGTGACTGCCCTTTTACGCTTCCCCTTTTTCCGTTTTATTGTTCTGACTTTTCTGAGATGTCCCGTTAGCAGAATGGAGTCTATTTGAAACAAGGGACTGATGACCTTGCTGTTTGGTCCCTTTAACCTCAAACAACCAACCAACCAACCAACCAATTATGCTGGAATTTGAGATTAATGAAATGGTTCTGTAGCTTTCTTTCTTGTGAAACGCAATCGTTACCGCCATGTTCCAGTCCCCTATCCATGTTCTGTTATTCCACATGCTGTTACATATCTCATGGATTATATTCAATCCGAAGTAACCAGAGATTTGATCATTTCAGCAGTAATACGATCAGATCCATGAACTTTGATATTTTTCAATTTAGCTATAGTTTTCGGACTTCTTGTTTTAAGATCTTAGGTTCCTTCTCTACTGGAATGTTTCCACGACCAAGATTTCAATTTTTAAGCAACTTGTTGCAGTATAGTTTCCACCGTTCAGCAGCTAGTCCTATTTTGGTTAGAGGTTTTCCATCTTCGTCTTCTATAACCAATGTCCTCAGTATGAAGGATCTTCATAATTTCTTTATTTCATTGAACATGTGTAACGTGGTTACTTATTCTAGAATTGAGAAATACTGTGTAAGGTGAATGAGATGTTTAATGTTGCAATTTTTAGCACAAAATACACGCTTTTACACTGTTTTCAATTTAACAACATAATAAGCTGTCAGGATAACGCGTCTCGCCAACATCAAAAAGTGAAATAATTCTATACACAACAATATTAAAATCAACTCTCAGTAAGAATATTAATCCTAAACACAATAATATTACTGTAATTAGAAGTTTCTTTACAAAATTGTTCCTAAACATACATGCATGATGTTGGTCAGTACTACGAAAATCGTCCGATTCCGGTTCAAAGTTCGGTATTATTTAGGATGACAGTCAAGTCTTCCGTGGATGGTTAGTTACGTGGCAAATTGAGCGAAAGATTATCAAAGGCCGCTCGAGTTTACAGTGGACGCAAGCTGGTGAACTAACAAAGTTTACGCCTCTGCACTCGGTATTTAACGTAAGCTGCGACGAGATGCCGTCTACTAGGCCGTTCTCTTCCGCTGAAATTCCTATAAAACTTTGCTGAATTT
This sequence comes from Schistocerca piceifrons, assembly GCF_021461385.2. Classification (NCBI taxonomy): domain Eukaryota; kingdom Metazoa; phylum Arthropoda; class Insecta; order Orthoptera; family Acrididae; genus Schistocerca; species Schistocerca piceifrons. Next base: position 157,840,080 of record NC_060138.1, on the reverse strand, counting down.
TCCGGTAAAAACTTTCCGCATGTTTGTCGTTATGCGAGAAAACATGTACTCAGCCCTAGTCTTTGTAGGTGGCGATATACACACGCATGGTTGGAACAGGGTGCATATTATAGTGCCCTCTGTTCTCGCAAGAACAGTTAACTAATTGGCTTGTTCGTTTCTCCACAGTTAGAGCTAAACGTTGCTACAGCCAATTTCTAGCTGGATTTCAGCCGCTGTGAACGCAGTGTTGAAATTAGTTTCTTCTCTGCGTCATACAGAGCGTTAAGCGCTTTGTTCTGCACTTGACGCCAGTTCAGAGAAGTCCACGAAAATTTCTCTCTCGTCTTACAATGGCCAAACTGCCTCCCCACCCTTGGGTTCATTCGTTCTTCACGTCACGGTCTTTTATGGTCAATAGAAGAGTTCCTCTTATTTTGTGGAAACACACTCTACCAATCGTAATGTCCCTTCCATTAAACTGCGTTGAAACTTCAGTATTCTTCTCCTTCCTATTGCGTTTCCGCCAATAGGACGTTTTGTGCTCATTCTAGACGTCGAAAGTATATTGACCTTCACGTGTGTCGTGTTCGCTGGTTTTGTTCGTATCCCTTTGGAATTCCGAAACGCACCTTTCTAAGGCTTTTTCTCTGTCCCTCTGCAGATGAGCTGCTACACGCGTTTCTCCCGCCTGAATCACCTGGTCGGGGTCGCTGACTTCCCTCCTGCCACCCCATTAAGTGGTTTCCGTGGTAACCCCTGCTACATGCCTTCGCTTCTGCCCTTGTCTCTCTGGCTTTCAAACTAAAACGACTCGCACTGTTTGTTCCACCTTCCGCTCAAAGACATGCATTATATAGGAATGGTGTGTTAATTACCGTCGATTGACTGCCATCCCTTTTTGCATTACATGCTGACAGGCAAATTTGCTCATAACCGCCGAATTACGTTAGGTGTCATATTCACCTTCTTGTTACGATGTACAAAGCTCTCAGGTAAGGTTCGAATCCGACCTTCATTTATTCTGCCACCTTACATATGTACCTGGTGTCATTGCAATTCCAGAGTTTCTCAATGCTCTCACATGTTTGACTGATGTAATTATTTTTACCTCTTCGGCAGCTTCTCTGTATTAACACCGTATAACTTGCGGTACTGCTAAATTCTCTGTGATCCTCTCATCTTTAGTACTTACCTGTCCTCAGAGATATGTATGGTTTCGTTAGTAAGCCAGTTATGTATTTTTATTCTTCACTTTTTTGCTATATTTGATTAGTTTCTCGGATTTTTTAACTAATATCTCCTTTAGCAAATTCAATTTCTATGCAGATGTCATATTATCTGACTGATCGATCGAAATTGTTTCTTGCACTCGTTTCGTAAAAATTTTAATTTCAGCCTTTTGCTCTAATCTTCTTGATTTTGAAGGTGTCGCTTCACATTTCGACAGTTTCACTCTTAGTTCAAGCTCTAAAAGCTGATGGTAAGAAGTATAGTTGGCATTAACTCAATCAAAGAATAATCTGCCTGATTATGGAAAGTTCCAACTGCTGAGGTCCAGGTGTAATGTCTTCATGGATGGTGGTGAAAGCAGGTGATGGTAATAACAAACTTAGTTTCCTGACGGAACTGAACCATCCGATCTCCACAATCATATCTTTTGTCTAAACCAAGACAGCCGATCACAAGTCCCACTTCCCTAACTTAGCATTAAAATCTCCATGCACTATAGCAACTTCATTTTCGGGTATTGCTATAGGCAGCTGGAAAGAGACTCATAAGATTCTTAAAACTCTTCACTATCAGCTATTGAAATTGGTACATATGTCTGTATCACATTAAACTTGCAAGATCTAGTATTTAATTTCTCTAGTATTATTCAGTCGCTGACACACACATATTCAATCACCATTCTGTCACTTGTGTACTATCAAGGTAACCTCATCGACAAAGTTACCTGTTCTACCAGAAATATATACTGTATTGCCATAAGATGTTTTGAAGTGCCCAGTGTTTCCACTAAATCTCTGATAATCTCAATATCCTGATTTTAGTTCTCTGGTAGTCCCTCCCAAAATCTGTAATTTTCCAATTTGGCATAATCCTTCTACACTGTCACAATCTTGGGTGTAGTCCTATGGATGTTCATAGCTTTGCTTGCGGCTTTGTCACTGTCCCGTACCTTCCATTTCCTCCCCCCCCCCCCCTCCTCCCTCTGGAAATCTCCCTGATGGTCTGGGAGTTAGAAGTGGTCCGAACTACTCGTGCCTGTAAGAGGCGATTAAAAGGAGTCTCTCACGTTTTGGCCTTTATGTGATGGTCCCCTGTCAGGTTTGACCTCCATTTTTTCCAAATTCTCCCGAAGAGCAAGCCAACTGGGGAAGGGTGCCTTACATGGTGCATCATGACCATTGTGCACACTAAGACCCACATTCTTAATAATCGTGACTTTGCATTTCCGCTCTATCTTCACCTCTTGGGCTAGGACACCTTCCTGGGTGCGTTTTCCTCCATCCACTATGCAGTATCGTTTTCTGCGCCGATGATAACCATGGACTTCTTTGCACCTGATATCCAGCATGGTAGCCAGTCCATTGTGGTGGGCCACCATGTGCCCTGTTGGTTGCAGCGCCTGACTACACAGGGATTGCTCTGATACCTGCCCCATTGACTCCCCACGTTTGCCAAGGAGTAGATGCCAGTCACCCTGGGGCATAGGGACTCCCAGCAATGGCCATCATACCAGGGGGCCTTCGCTGAGGCTGGGTGGCGCCCATGGGGAGGGCGCTGGTTGGAGTGGGTGGCTCTGGGTGGATGACATGCAATGAAGTGAAGTGTACTACATCATCTCTTGCTTCTGCCCAACGCCACCAGTCTCTAAGCAGTCGAGGTCTAACTAAAATGTGAAGAAGTAAGACTCTAAATCGTTCCCTTCCCTGGCTGCACCATGGGAGAAACGCCAGGCTAAGGACAACAGCAAATCTTATTCACCCTGGTACCTCATATGTACAAGAGCTGATGGGGCAGTCTTCATGTCGGCAAAGCCTTAGTTTTTTTTGTGGAGCATTTGCAGGACAAGTTTGGGGAGGTGAAGCGATTGTCCAAAATGCGCCCTGGGTCAGTCTTGGTAAAAACAGCATCCTCTGTCCAGTCATGGGCACTAGTCACCTGTGACCAGCTGGGAGACGTTTGTGTTTACATCACACCCCCATAAGAGCTTAAATATAGTCCAGGGTATTATATTTCACAGGGATCTTCTTTTTCTGTCTGCTGACGAAATGATCGCCAACTTAGAGCGACAAGGTGTTATTATTGTCCAGTGCATCTTCAGGGGTCCAAAGGATAATCAGGTAGCCACCAGTGCCTTCATCTTGGCCATCAGGGGTGATACATTACCTGAGAAGATAAAGGTGATGGTATACCAGTGTGATGTCAAGCCATATATCCCTCCCCTGGTGTGGTGATTCAAGTGCTGGAAGTTCAGATATATGTCGTACTTCTGTACTTCCAGTGTCATATATCATGACTGTGGACGTCCATCACATCCCATACTTCATATGCGCCGCCTTCCATCTGTGTCAACTGTGGACTGCAGTATTCTCCAGAAGGAACAGAAAATGGTGAAATAAAATACCCTGGACCGACTGACTTACACGGAGACTAAGAGGAAATTTGAGCACCTACATCCTGCACCTATGACAATTTCTTACACCACGGCTGTGAGAGCAGTTTTAGCCCCATCCATTCTGCCAATTCCAGTCAGTATTCAGAGCCATAAGACTACCCTGGCTCCCCTGATGGTGGAGGGCACTCCTTCCCAGTTGGTCTCGCACCATCTACCTTGGGAGCACTGTCACCCCAACCATCACGGCCATCAGTCCCCACTTCTCACCTGGAGAAGCATAAGTCTTCTTCAGCCCCTCTTGCTAGGAAGGGGTCCGTTGGGTCCTTCCCCTCTCAGGTTTCTACTAATGGGGAAGATGACACCCACCATTGGCTAAAGTGCCCAATAGCATCTGGTCATAGAGCTTCATGCTCATTCTCAGTCCTAGAGACTGATTCAGTGAAATCCTCCCAGCCAGGGAAACCCAAGGAACAGTGTGAGAAATCTAAAAAGACCTCCAAGAAAAAGGAACTTGTGGTGGCACCCACACGCCGGCCGCGGTGGTCTAGCGGTTCTAGGCGCGCAGTCCGGAACCGCGCGACTGCTACAGTCGCAGGTTCGAATCCTGCCTTGGGCATGGATGTGTGTGATGTCCTTAGGTTAGTTAGGTTTAATCAGTTCTAAGTTCTAGGGGACTGACGACCACAGATGTTAAGTCCCATAGTGCTCAGAGCCATTTGAACCATTTTTTTTTTGGCACCCACACCACCACTACCTACAAGCTCTGTGTTAGAAGATGAGGGGCAGACTCTGGTGTCCGCTGAGGACCTAGATCTCGCTGGACCCACAGACAATGCCTATAGACTGCTCAGGATCTAAGTCGGTAGCAGCAGGTGACCCTGAGGCGTAAACTGCTTCCTTGAGCGTTCATGCTTTCTCAGCCTCACGATCATGTCATCCTCCAGTGAAATTGCAGCAGTTTTTTCCATCGTCTGGCTGAGCTACGGCAACTGTTAAGCTTCACACCTGCTTACTGCATTGCCCACCAGGAAACCTGGTTCCCAGTAATGCAGACCCCTGGCCTCCACGGCTACAGGGGATATTAAAAGAACTGTAGCGACTATAATTGAGTGCCAGGTGGAGTTTATGCCTATGTACTGGACTCAGCATGTAGTGAATCTGTGACCTTTCACACCTCTCTTGAAGCTGTGGATGTCAGGATAGGGACGGTGCAGGAAATAACTGTCTGCAATGTATATCTTCCTCCAGATGGTGCAGTCCCCCTGTATGTATTAGCTTCTCAGATTAATCAACTTCCTAAACCTTTCCTATTTCTTGGAGATTTTAACTCCCATAACCCCTTGCGGGGTGGCACCATGCTTACTGGCCGAGGCAGATATGTCGTCACTTTACTGTCTCAGTTCGACCTCTGCCTCTAAAATACGGGGACTACCACGCAATTCAGTGATTCATCAATTTGAAGCCCTGGACTTCTCCCATCTATCTACTGGAGAGCACATAACAACCTGTGTGGTAGTGACCACTTCCCCATCTTCTGTCATGCCCATGGACGCCTGCCCAGATGGGCCTTTAACAAGGTGGACTGTAAAATTTTCATCTCTGATGTCACCATTGACTCTCCCCCACATTGTAACATCGATGTAATGGTTGAGCAGGTGACTACAACAATCGTTTCTGTGGCAGAATATACGATCCCTCGTTCTTAAGGGCGACCCCGGCGAAAGACAGTCCTTGGTGGTCACCGAAAGTCGCTGAGGCAACTACAGAGCGTCGGCGAGCTCTTCACCCTTCTCTAGAGCATCTTATAACCTTTAAGTAACTCCGTGCTTGTGTACACCAGCTTATGAAACGACAGAAACAGGAGTGTTGGGAGAGATGTTTTGACTATTGGGTGCTATACGTCGTCTTCCCAAGTCTGGACGAAGATCAGACGTGTTTTTGGTTACCAGATCTCAACAGGTGTCCCTGGCGTTACCATAAATGGCGTGCTATGTACCGACGCGAATGCGATTGCCGAGAACTTCGCTGAGCACTATGCTCGAACCTCTACGTCGAAGAAATACCCCCCAGCTTCTCGCACCCTCAAACAGCGGATGGAAAGGAAAGCACTGTCATTCACTATGTGCCACAGTGAACCCTATAACGCCCCATTTACGGAGTGGAAGCTCCTCAGCGCACTTGCCCATTGCCTCAACACAGCTCCTTGGCTGGATCGGATCCACAGTCAGATGATTAAACATCTCTCATCTGACTACAAGGGCCATCTCCTCATCTTCAACCGGATCTTGTGCGATGTCGTGTTTCCATCACAATGGCGCGAGAGCACCATCGTACTGATGCTCAAACCCGGTAAAAACCCTCTTGATGTGGGTAGCTATCGGCCTATCAGCCTCATCAACATTGTTTGTAAGCTGCTGGAATGTATGGTATCGGCGGTTAGGTTGGGTCCTGGAGTCATGTGGCCTTCTGGCTCCATGTCAGGGCGGCTTCCGCCGGGGCGATCTACCACTGATAACCTTGTGTCCCTCGCGTCTGTCATCCGAACAGGCTTTTACACACGCAAACACCTGGTTACCATCTTTCTTGATCCACGCAAGGCGTACGACACCACCTGGCGACATCATACCCTTGCTACATTATATGGCTGGGGTCCTCGAGGACCACTCCCGTTTTTTATCCAAAACTTACTGTCGCTCCGTTCTTTCTATGTCCAAGTTGGTGCCTCTCATAGTTCCCCCCACATCCAGGAGAATGGGGCCTGCAAGGCTCTGTATTAAGTGTCTCTATTTGTAATGGCCATTACTGATCTAGTAGCAGCTGTCGGGCTGTCCGTATCACCTTTCCTGTGTGCAGACGACTTCTGCATTTCATACTGCTCCTCCAGTACTGGTGTTGCTGAGCGACACCTATAGGGAGCCATCCAGAAGGCCCAGTTATGGGCTGTAACACTCGACTTCCACCTGCAAAATTGTCTGTCACGCTAATCTGTCGGCGTCGTACCATTCATCTGGAACCAGAACTTCACCTTAATGACGATCCACTCAATGTAATGGACACATACCGATTCTTAGGACTAGTTTTCGACACCTGATTGACTTGACTTTCTCACCTTCGTCAGCTTAAGTGGAAGTGCTGGGAGCTCGTCGATGCCCTTCACTGCCTGAGCAACACCACCTGGGGTGCAGATCGCTCTACGCTGCTACAGCTTTACAGTGCCCTTGTTCAATCCTGCCTTGGCTGTGGGAGTCCGGTTTATGGTTCAGCGACACCATCAGTAATGCGTTTACTCGACACAGTGCAACACTGTAGTGGTAGGCTGGCAATATGTCTTTAGGACGAGTCTGGTGACCAGCGTCCTGGCGGAGGCCAGTGTACCTCCATTGAAGGTTAGGCATGCACAACTGCTCGCCAGTTACGCTGCACATATTCGTAGTTCTCCTGAGCATCCGAATTAAGTCTCGTTTTTCCAACCACAGCGGTTCATCTCCCGCAAGAGCAGCACAGGTAAGGGTTTACGATTGCAATTTGCATCCGATCCCTTGTGTCTGAACTTGAGTCCTTCCCTTTACCACCTCTACTTGAGGCCCACTCACGTACACCTCTATGGTGTAAATCTAGGATGAAGCTTCGTTTGGACCTTCCGCATGGCCGTAAGGACTCTGTTAACCCCGCCGTTCTCTGCTGTCACTCTCTCTCTCAATTCTTGACACGTTCTGTGGCTCTGAAATGGCTTACATGGACGGCTCGATGGATGATGGTCATGTTGGTTTCGCCTACGTCCACAGAGTCCATATTGAACAGCATTCCTTGCCTTATGGCTGCAGTGTATTCACTGCAGAGCTGGTGGCCATATCTCGTGCAGTTCAGTACATCCGTTCATGCTGTGGCGAGTCGTTTCTTATCTGTACTGATTCCCTGAGCAGCTTGTGAGCTATCGACCAGTGCTACCCTCACCATACTTTGGTAGTTACCGCCCAGGAGTCAATCTATGCCCTGGAACGGTCCAGTCGTTCTGTGGTGTTTTGTGGACCCCAGGACACGTCGGAATCCCAGGCAACGAACTTGCTGACAGGCTGGCCAAACTGGCTACGCGGAAGCCATTTTTGGAGATGGGCGTCTTTGAAAGTGACCTGAGTTCTGTCTTCCGCTGCAAGGTTTTTCGCCTTTGGGAGACGGAATGATATAGTCTCAGTAAGCACAACAAACTGCGTGCCATTAAGGAGACTACGAATATGTGGAAGACCTCTATGTGGGCCTCTGGCCGGGAGTCTGGTTCTCTGCCGGCACCACATTGGCCATACACGGCTATCTCCTGCGCCGTGAAGACCCCCTCAGTGTTAGTGTGGCGCCCTGTTAACAGTGGCCCATATTCTATTGTGCTGTCCTGCTTTGTCTGCCCTACGAGACAATTTTCCGTTACGGGACTTGGTGCAATTCATTTTAGCAGACAAGGCCTCATCGGCTGATTTGTTCTCTGTGTTAGTGGGTTTTGTAATTCCATGTAAGTTTTAGCGCATGTCCTTTGCCCCTGTGTGTCCTTCATGTCAGTGCATTTAGACTGGAGGTTTTAATGTGTCGCAAGTGGCTGGCTTATCCTACTTATTCCCATGATCAATCAGCCATGGACGTCTGCTCTCTTGTTTTAATTCCTTCTACCTGTTTCCTGAGCCCTGGTTTTCTTGTCTTATTGTTAGTTCCCCTTTTGTCATTCTTGGATTCTTCTTTGCTCCCCATTTTGTGTTGTACGTCTCGCTTGTTTGGTTCTCGTCGGAAGCAGGGACCGATGACCTAGCAGTTTGGTCCCTCCGTCCCCGTCCCTTTTTTTAAACCAAGCGACCAACCAATCTCCAGAAATCCAACCAGGCTACTGTTTAAATCTCCGGACAGTTTAACAGCAGGCAAATCCATAAATCCATGTTGGGTTTTCTTGGGACAAAATACTCTAGTGGTTTCCCGCTAACTTCCCCTGTCGGTTGGAAATATCAATCAAAATATAGAGGACTGAGTAGAAGTGGTTAGGATCAGTGGTTAGGTTCGTGCTGGATAAGGAGGTAGGGCAAACAGAGCTCGCGTAGGCAGCGTCGCTATATCCCTGAAACAGGAGTATCCTTCTCTGGGATTGTGAAAGAGTTCGTATCCTCTACCTAAACTCATCCCTTAAGCACCATAAATCTTCAGACTTGCCTTTATATTCAGCCCTCTATTAAATAGAACAGTCTGTAGCAACTGTTACTTTCCACTTGATACACGTTTACCGACTCTTGAACACCAGTCACAAACTTTAAATACACCAAATTCAATACGAAACTTGAACAATGCTACAACCTGAAATAAAAAAATGACAAATGATTAATGCTATTAACTATCAGCACTGAAACAAAAGCTTCACGAACTTATGCAGCAATCTAATTTTTTATCAGGTAAATTTTAACTACGTTGGTGTCTGACTGTTCTCCTCACGTTTTATGTTGCATGAGCGATATTAACACTGTTGTCTTTAATGAATGGTGTTCACTCAATATCTCGTCGATATTTTGCACAGAGATTGGTATTACAATAATAAGTAATTTTATACTTGTCAAAGGGAGTGCAGAAACACGTAAATAGGATTCATACTTGTAATGGGACGCGATCCCCTAAAATTACTCCTTTTTTTTATAGAAGTAGCCGATATCAGGATTAATCGGGGTTCTTGTATAGGTGAACATTCTCAGTTGTTTAACTAAAATATTAATATATAATTTTGTATACAACATATTATATTTCAAACTAAAATGCATAAAAAGAAATTAATTCGTTACAATTGGATATTTAATAATGGTTAAAATTACTCTTCTTTTAGAAATATTTGAAATTACGAAATTTGTGGCATACGTAACTCATATTAATTGCACAATCTAACGCGAATTATTAAATTTATTTCTGGATTCAATTATAAAATAATGATATATCTTGGTGATGATTCTTTTTTTTTTTGTCAAAAAAGTTTGTGAGCTCTTTTGCTTTGCAAACGCTTTTGAATATCATGAATACCTCAGACTCTTGGGTGTAGTGGACATGTCTCTGCTGGAATCAGACGTGCTTCTGACTGTGTTACCAGCAATGTAATTTGTTGTGTGGCAGAAGTGAAAATTGTAAAGTCGGTGTGATTTAGGAAAATGGGACAAAAGAAAAGAAAAAGCAACAGATAATTAATCAGTTATTTCGTCTTCAGGAACCCACAACGTTACAAAAATTACAGCCGCGTGAATGTACCCCTAGACACAATAATTGGAGCAAGAACAACAAAAGAAAATGAAGATAAGAAGTTTTTCTTTTGTATATATATTACTCCCCTTGAAGTTTTTGAAAATAATGAAGACTAAGAACTTTAATAGTGATGTATGGTAGGGTAAAATTACAAGGTTCATTGCGTCGGTATCACCAGAGCGGGCGCTGGTCACAGCCGGCTGACCCACGTCCGTTCTGTATCGCCCTTGAGGCCGGACATTACTTAGCGTGGTAGTTGAGGGGTGACTAGTATCTTGGAGAGTAGATCCCCATCTGACGCCCACGGGCATTAGTGCAACAAAACTAAAACACCAAACATTTATTGCTCTTAAAGTATCACACACCATGTATTGATATTCTGGGTAACTGGAGGGGGCTGGTGCACCAGTAGGTGAGCTTTCTACATCTACATGATTACTCTGCAATTCACATTTAAGTGCTTGGCAGAGGGTTCATCGAACCACAATCATACTATCTCTTTACCATTCCACTCCCGAACAGCGTGCGGGAAAAACGAACACCATAACCTTTCTGTTCGTGCTCTGATTTATCTTATTTTATTTTGATGATCATTCCTACCTATGTAGGTTGGGCTCAACAAAATATTTTCGCATTGGGAAGAGAAAGTTGGTGACTGAAATTTCGTAAATAGATCTCGCCGCGACGAAAAACGTCTTTGCTTTAATGACTTCCACCCCCAACTCGCGTATCATATCTGCCACAGTCTCCACTCTCCCCTCTCGCCGATTGTGCGCTGACCTAGGCACGGCGAGCAGCTGAGGCTACAGTGTCTGTTCCTAGGGACGCTATGAGGCCGCCGGACGTGTACCCAACAAACATTGTCATTTGTGCTGCCAAGGCCGTTAGCAGCTTCCGAACTTGGTGAAGAAGCTGCGCATCATCACGAAGTAGAATAAACACTGTGTCGTTCAAAAGTCATGCATTATTCCAACTCTGCTGTAAGGAGCGATTAAGAAGTTGCTGCAGTGTATATACAACGTAGCGCGCCTCAAATACGGTATATAAGCACCGACATGTAGACAAGATATCCGTGTGACATTTCCGTCTTTCCGACGGGTGTGTAGTAAATGTGGGAACGTTAACTGTGACGCCGTTATTACCATATACTTACACGCCCTGACGGAATCAACCTGCTTTACCAACATGGCGAATGGTGCTGAAAGTTCCGACAACTGGTGCTGATGCTTCATGATTACACACATTCCAATATCGCAAATGCCGAAACGCAGAAGTTACGCCAACCCACGTATAAGACCCTCGAGTACTATGATCCTGGTATCTCCCTTTGTAACTATTAAGCCTTCGGTCACGTAAAACAGGTCTTGAACGGTCAACGATTCCCGTCGGATAAGGATGTGCAGCAGGCAATTACGGACTTCTTCACGCAGCAGGACATGGTGTTTTACCAAATAAGTATCTTCAACCTGGTGTCAGCTGGATTATTGCCTCAGTGCTCCCAGCGATTTTGCCTGACTGACATACCGATTCCATACTGTACAGCCCTCAGACAGAAATGTTTTGATGCTCCTTGTACATTGTTCTTACTTCAATTAGTAAACTACTAAATTGATATCTGATGTACCAGCAGTTTGAGAGGGTGTACAGGTCTTTATTTACGGTAGATGTAGACTGGTTCTCCTCGCATTTTTTATACACGATTACAAGTTGAGACAGTCACGATATTATAGCTTTGTTTCTCATAATGTTGCTGTATGTGCTGAAGCATTTGTTCTGCTGTGATCCGTCCGTTTTGTGGTGCTATGAATTCGTCTAAGTAATGTACATAGTTTGCTTTCAGATTATTACTCAGGAAGTTTAGGTTTTGGGTTTGGCCAAACATCTAGCAGCTTTTGTGACCAATAGGACTTAGGTTGTGTCAAATTGTATAAGTCTTTTTAACGTAACAAGACAGAATTTCAAGCCTGGTATGAGACAGTTCGTATAACTGATTAGCATTCCGCTCTCTTGTAATTGAATCCTTATCATATCTTTTGGTTTTCCTTCTAGTAACGATTTACTATTGTCATTTCCAAATGAAATAATGAATAAACTCAATGCATTCTCACTTTGTGAAAATACGGGGAGGAGGCGACAACACTTCCTCCGGCATTCGACTGCTTTCGTCTTGCCCCAAACCCCTCCCCTCTCCCCCCTCCCCCCTCCCCAGTAGGATGACAACTCTGGTGAGTTCATATTTGGCTACCCATTGGGCCCCAGCCTTCGCAGCACCTCTTCACTTTCTGTGCTGCTTGTCTATCTTCCTGCTTTTGTCCTTGGAAGGTTTCGGGAATCCGTTCTGAAGTTTCGATAGCCTGACATCAAAACAGTCCATCTGTTTTTTCTTTCTTTCTTCATTCTCCATCTTTTCCCCTTCCTGCGCTTCAGTGTTTGAGGTTTCTCTTTCCTCCCTGTACACTCCTGAAGACTAGCTCACATGTTTGACAAGTAACAGGTGACTGGCAAACGCGTAGTTCCCAGCCCAGGGTCGACAAGTAGGGTTTGCATGTACTCCCTGGTACAGGCCTGGCCCAGGTAGGGATGATTGCGTGACCTGTTACCATCCCAATTGCCAACTGGTCCCTCTGTCAGGAGTTTGGGAGGTGTGAACTGAGGTGTGAACAATCACCTAAGACAGGTGAGCCCCTTATGGGAGGATCCCCAGTTGGATGGAGATCACCTTCTGAGATGCTGTCGATCATGGGTTTTTTCACAATAAGCCAATCGCATCTCAGTCTGTATAATAAACGCAAAAAAATGAGACTAAAGATTCAGTCTTCCAGGTGCACCACGGTTCTCTTATGGTCTCATATGTCCAAGGAGGTAAGTCCTTGCTACCGTCAATCCGTTTATTATTCAGAAATGTGTTGATGTAATTGCAGACCCTATGAAATCCTGATCTTGTTCGTGTAATGGGACTTCGCTCCTGGAGACCAACTGTGATTCCAAGCTCAACAACTGCTTACAGCTTCGTTCCTCCATAGCTATCCTGCTAATGCTGAGGCCTGTCGTAAGCTGAATTCTTCACATGGTGTTATTTACACTCGGCGGCTTGATGGTCTGACTGAGGGAGAAATCCAAACTTCTCTCTGGTCAGGACATCATCGCAGTCCATCAGGTAATGAAAAAGGTTGATGCAAACTTAGTGTCTACGTGCACTCTTTTTCTCACATTTGATCGAGTAGTGCTTACATCAAAGATGTGTTGCTACCAATGTCCACATTATAACCACACTCACGAAAGCCCTGCATTCTACCATCAGGCACTTACAGTACAGTTCTTGCTATGCCTCGCAGAATGAAGGGGAAGCCCACACAGACTTGCGTCCTCCATTTCAGTACTGTAGTTGCGAAACTGCCCAGTATCACGGTAAGATTCCCGTCTCCTCCTCCTGCAACGGCGCAACAAGCCACCAAGTCTTCGGCCCCCGGTAGCAGTCACCTGCTACGCAACTGGCAGGCCAGGAAGAACAAAGGGAATAATCCCGCAAAGACTTCTTACGTTCCACCAGCCAACAAACATCTGACTCTTTGTCTGTAAAGGCTCTAAGAAACCAAATAAAGGCAATTGGTGGGGGACTGATGACCTTAGCTGTTTAGTCCCCCTTAAACATCCCAATAACCAACCAACCAAAGGCAACTGGTCTTTCCTTTCCCAGACTTGTAGACCCTCTTCAACTGTGTCGCTGCATGATACACTCATCCCATTGACCTCCATTTCCTTGGTGCGCAACACCTACAATTTCTCTTCCCTGAAATCCACAAGCCGTCCCAGGGAGAATGGCGATGTCTCTGTAGATTTCATGAACAGGATCCTCCAGCGTCCGTGCTCTGTAGCAGTGAGTCAGCAAACGCTGGCACTCGGCAGCTGCCATGGTAAGTACCCCTCATTTGTTCCCTCCTTCCCATTCCCTGTTAAGACTCTTCTCCAATGGAACGTTCGTTGCATCACATCCAACGACGAGGAATTGTAGCTGTTCTTGGAATCGCAGCACCCACTTGTTTTCTGCCTCCAGGAAACAAAATGGGGGCCCACACAGTCGCTTTGACCTTGCCCCACCCCACTCCCACCCCCACTCCCCTGAGGATGGTATTCCATCTCATGGGGGAGTCTTCTACTCAGCCAGGATTATGTCCATAGCCAAACCATCTCACTGAACATCCAGCTGCAAGTTGTTGCAGTCTGCATTTTCCTTCTTCTTTTTACCTTTTCTCTTTGTAACGTTGCAAACCTACACTGGTCCTGCAGTTTGATTTGAAAGGCTACAGGCGACTGTAAGTTTACATTTGGACAGCAGTCGGTCACTTTAACTTGTGAGCGTTACACTTCTATACCTGACTATGTGTCTGCTAAATTAATTCTGTCCTTCGACAGTGGTTGTTGTTGCTAGCCTGCATTGGAGGCTATCATTCTTATTAGAATCTTAAATAGTGCTTAAATTCTGAAATAATTTAAAGAAATGGTGACCATATCGTTATTAAAGTCAATTATTGGTGAGTAATATATAAACACCGGATTAGTCGTTTATAGAAAAACTGGCAAAAGTTTATTGATCATAAATAGGACGAATAACTCAAGCTAAGAGAGATGACAAATCATGATCTGTTGGCAACACAAATAGAAGCAACAAATAATTAGCACTCCACTGAATGGCGTTTGGTTGGCAAAGACGAAGTTTATCTGCTCAATAATTTACTCTTAGTACACGTATAACACAATCTGAAATTATCTGACACTGAATAGTCTTTGATGGATTTATTCTACACAGAAGTTATATGACGTTAGTACATCTAAGAACAAGCGGTGAGACGGTGATTCTGTTTGTCCTAACAAACTGGAGCAGCAGCACTGTACTCCATTCTCAATGAGTAGCGCTGTCTCAGGTGACGGTCATGATGCAAGGACCTGCTGAATAGTGATGTGTGGCTCCTGTAATTCGTTATAGTGGCAAAGTCGCAGGCTGGTGGTCGGTTACATGAATCGCATTTACTCTCCGATGGAGCCCTGAAATCTCGACAGATTCCAATATGTGACACTCCCGTTCACTGGTCATACCATGGACCAGTTTGACTCAGGAGATCAAATGACAATGTGGAAGACCTGACACAAGTAAAATTGTCCTCAGCACAGCGAGTTGTCAGAGATGACTGAGGTAAAAACTGTTGGTATAGCTAAGACTTAATCACAGGCTCTCCAGTATAATGCCAGTGTGAAGTCCACGCTCAGGACAAATGTTCCAAGTGCAGCCCACTCATAACAAGAGTCAAGACAAGAATCTCCTCCCAGACCAGAGTCTGAATCAGAAGCTATGTTTCTCTGCTCCTCCCTTTCCTTCAAAACTTGGTAAATTCGAAAAGTGCACCCACACAACGGCCCAGACAAGGGTTTCACACGAATCGCAAGACTCCAGGAGTGCCATGTGTCGCAACTCGCTCGTCTGCTCTGCCCTCCAGCTAATCTTAATCAAAGTTAATAACATTCATTTCTCTGCTGGAGCAGCAGCCAAAATGCCTAACTCGTAAATCCCTGCATGTAATGTTACACTTTCAAACTGTTTTTCCCATAGTCACTTCAAGCAGCAAAATTTGGGATTCAGTTTAGACCTAAAGTGAACAACACGTTTATCACAGAGATCGTTATCTGGGTTGGCCAAACGTTACAGCATATCCGACTGGGGACCCCGGCCAAACTGAGAGAAGTGCCACCAACTGCGACATGGTCGCGTATATGAACAGTGATCCAATGCTGTCAAATGTTTTTTATTCCATTCTTTGATCACAATATGAATTCTTTAGACGATGACCGGGGTCAGTCCGTAATGACCATCCTCAGATCTTTTTCACAGCATGTCTTAAGATCTGAGAATGGTCATTACGGACTGAAACCAGTCATCGTCTAAAGAAGAGTCTGCTACCTGGTCAGCTTTTGCCCATTGGCAACGTCTCCTTGCAGTCTTCTTGTATCTGCATAAAGCCTATGACCACCTGGCACCACCACATCCTCACCATCCTTCACGACTGGGGCCTTCGTGGCTCTCTGCCAGTTTTTACTCGTAACTTCCTTTCTTGTCACTCTTTTCAGTTCCAAGTTGGCTTCTCCTACAGCACTTCTCATTGGCAAGAAAATAGGGTTCCACAGGGTTCCGTGCTGAGCGTCCTTCTTTCTCATAGCTGTTAATGGTCTGGTGACAGCTGTTGGGCCAACAGCTGTTGGGCCGACAGTGTCCCCATCTTTGTATGCTGACGATTTTTGTATCTACGTTGCTTCCTCCGTAATGGGCGCTGCAGAGTGCCGTCTACAGGGGGCAATCTGCAAGGTGCACTTATGGGCTCTCTCCCATGGCTTTCAGTTTTCGGCGGCCAAGTCGTGTGTCATGCATTTGTGCCCTTCGCCGTACAGTCCATCCCCATCCAGACCTGTTCCTCAATGGCCAACCTCTCAAGGTGGTGAACACCCATCACTTCTTGGGTCTGGTCTTTGATGCCCAGTTGACATGGATCCCACATGTTTGCCAGCTGAAGAGGACATGCTGGTCGCATCTCAATGTTCTTAGGTGTCTGTGCAATACCACCTGGGGCCAGACAGCTCTGGTCTCCTGGGATTGTATCACATGTTGGTCCAGTCTCGTTTAGACTATGGAAGTCCTGTCTATGGTTCTGCATCGCCTTTAATGTTGCAGGTCCTAGACTCCATCCACCACTGTGGGGTTCGACTTGCGACTGGTGCCTTCCGGACTAGCCCCATACTTAGCCTTCTCGCAGAGGTGGGGATTCCACCACTGCGAGTTTTGCACCAACAGCTGATATCTTATGCGTTCCGCGTTCACTGCACCCCAAGGCACCCTAATTATGGTCTCCTTTATCCAGACACACCCTGCCACAGCGGCGGCCATGATGTGGGCTTACCACGTCTGTCCGCATTCAGTCGCTCTCTTCTGACCTCCAGCAATACCCTTTAAAGCCTCTTTTCTCTGCTCATGCACATACCCCTCTGTGGTGCGTCTCTCGGCTGCAGCTCTGTCTTGATCTCTCAATCGATTCAAAGGCTTCTGTCCCTCTGATGGCTCCTCACCGCACAGTTCTACTGTCTCCTCAGTTCCTTTCATGCTTCAGAAGTGATCTATACTGATGGCTACATGGCTGCTGGCCACACTGGTTTTGCTTACACCTATGTGCAATGCATGGAACATAGTTCCTCGCCAGGTGGCTGTAGTGTTTTTACTGCAGAATTGGTAGCCATCTTGTGCGCACTGAACCATATCCACTCCTGCTAAGGACTATCCTTCACTGTCTGCAGGGACTCATTTAGCAGTTTGCACACTATCGGCCAGTGCTACCCTCGCCACCCATTATTCATCGCTATCTTGGGCTCCCTTTCTCTCCTTACTCATTGTGGATGCTCGGTGGTTTTCATTTGGACCCCATGCCATGTTGGGATTCCTGTAAATGAACTTTCCAATCAACTGAGTAAATTAGCTACTATCATGACATCTCTTGGTGCTATTGGCATTCTGGAAACAGACCTTCGCTTAGCATTGCAGCATCAGGTTTTAACATTTTAATGTTCGGATAATAAGTTGCCGCCTCTTTATCTAAAATAGATGATCAATGCAGCTAGTCGCTATCTCTGTGTAATGTCTTGTCTGTATAGACGTCTATCTGTTGCTTTAAGATCCCTTCACCTTCACACAGAAATCTATACAGTAAAGTAAGGCCCTCCCAGTTCTTGGCTGATCCGTGATAAGACAGCCGAAAAATTAGACTAATGGGGGATTACTAGTATTATCTCTATTTTCATTCGCTCTCTCTCTCTCTCTCTTTCATCTATGTACAGTTTTTAATATAATATTTCATTACGTGAAATCAGCCAAATAGGATCTTTGGTGGAGTCCTTCGTCTTGATAATCAGCGGCTGGCTTGCTGTAAGAGATCTTTGTGGTGTCACCGCCAGACACCAAACTTGCTAGGTGGTAGCCTTTAAATCGGCCGCGGTCCGTTAGTATACGTCGGACACGCGTGTCGCCACTATCAGTGATTGCAGACTGAGCGCCGCCACACGGCAGGTCTAGAGAGACTTCCTAGCACTCGCCCCAGTTGTACAACCAACTTTGCTAGCGATGGTTCACTGACAAAATACGTTCTCATTTGCCGAGACGATAGTTAGCATAGCCTTCAGCTACGTCATTTGCTACGACCTAGCAAGGCGCCATGTTCAGTTACTATTGATATTGTGAATAATGTACAGTCAAGAGCGACGTTCACCATTTATGGATTAAAGTATTCCACCAGCTGCGTCCGTTTTTCTAAATTCTAATTTCCTTGTTCTGTTCCAGACCTCACGCCAGCCTGCGTGAGCTAAAACGCGTGCCTTTCGGCTTCCTCTAACACGGTGTTGGCTCTCCTGCCAACCCACAACAATCTTTACATTTATTATTACTGTTAAACACTGCAGTCAGTCGGGAAAATCAATCGTTTGGACAATTTTTCTTCTACGAAATATTGCGAATTCCAGATGTGTACGAAGCCTTTTTGGACGATTTAACACACTCAGTGATTGCAGGCGCTCTTCGACACAACTGAAACTTCCCCACTAATTACAGGGCCAACGTGATCATCAAATGATTCAGAATAAAACTCACTCGTTCATTCACTCCAGAACAAAAAGTCACAAACCTTATTTATGGAGGAAATTGTGTATTAAATCCATCTCCATCACATTTCCAGATCTCCGGTGATTCCATGCCTTAATTATTTTCCTTCTACAGTCTCTTTCTCTTCAAACAAACCGCTAGCGGCACAAATGTTAATTTGCTCGCTTTAGCGAGAAGAAAAGCAGAATATGTATCTCTCAGAAACACGTCAATCCCTCAACAGATACTCCAGAAGCTGTCCTAGTTAACACTCTAACAACCATGGAGAAAGCATATATGCATCTCTGTTATTTCAAAGAATAAACGCACTAGAACATACTTTGGCGTCGTCAAGCTGTCGCCGCATATATTACGAGAAAATCAGATCAGATAACTTTTCCAAAGTGAATGAATGTGGATGGTTTGATTGAATATGATTAATTGGTGCGTGTTAGAGGGTATTTTCTGTGGGGACATTACAATGCTCCTCGCAGCGAGCGAAGTTTGTGAGCCTAATTTTGATTTACCGAACACACTTCGCGACCTATTTATTAGTGTGGGTAACTCGGAAGTGATGAGTGTCAGTCCTCCGACTGAAAAACAAAAAATGTTTCAGACGAAGAAAAGAAACATTGAAAACAGAAGAAATGGAGACAGGTACCGCGGCTGTATTGCTTTTTCGTGCATCAAGGTGTTATGTTGCTGTGCACAACCAAGGAAGATGATCTTACATGAAACAGTTATCAGGGTCTACCCATTCGGGAACTTTCTTAAGCAGGGAAACCTTGGGAAACCTCTTAAGCCTAGACCCCCAGCCTACGGTACATAGAAGGTAGGAAAGCCTACAGAAGAGAGAAAATAATTTTGAAATTGATCTCTAAAGGAAAGATAGGGATCGATTTATATAACGATTTGGAGAAGTGATTTGTACCTCTAGCTAAAAAAAATTTTACAGTCAATAACTCGAGTTTTTTTTTACAATCCTGTTCCCAGGACAATATCTTGCGGTGCTGAAACTCCCTCGGATCTTGCATGTCCCCGACGTCCACATTTGTAGTTGGTCTTCCACGCGGCCCACAATGGGAAGAGTAGAAGGGACAGGGATACCAGATTTTACATGCAACATTCATTCCGAAAGAATTAGCAATGACCGAAAGGGAAACTCTCCCTGTAAAAGTACTGGTTAGGTTGCACCGTCCAAGATTCTCCTTTTTGAAAACAAAATCCCTATGGCTTCATGCACCCTTTTTCTTACGATGTACTGCAAGGAATTTAGCCATTGACTTAAGGTTTCCATTTATCCATTGACTAATGCTGTTGCCGAAATCATCATATTTACTCTAGTTTGAATTTTCTTTTGGACTTGTCATCACCACTTGTGCTTGTAAGTCCAAAAATTCTGACACATTTTCCGTCAATGATTTATTCTTCGTAATTTAAAGGATGGATGCAACTTGCAGTAGATTTTGGATTCAAATAATCGAATAATGGAAAGTTGGGTTCATTTTATACAAGGACATAATCCATCATTTCCTTGAAAAGTCATATCATTTATCTATACTCATAAAATTTTTATCCTAAATATATATATTTCTCCTCTTGATTGCTGTAATGTAAAACTTATTAGTAGTGAGGAATGTGGATTCGCTTCTTTAATTTATTCTCTGATTCATCCGGCATTCATACATGCACATATATGGAAATAGATTTTCAAACAAAATTCCAAAGTGAACAAGACCCCTTAAATAACTACTAATTCTATGAATCTTAGTTTCTTTTGACATTCAACAATAAATCAAGAACTCTTAACGTCTAATTATGACACTTTTTTGAAGTTCAACATCAATCAGTTTCCCCTCGCGTTTGATGCCAGTCTCTTACAAAGCATATCTGTGTCGTCTATATCGATTCTAACTCTCGCGCCGACGTAAATTGCTTTGCGCGGGAAATTATCTTTGCGCTTTAACCGTCACCCATGATTCACTACTTAACTGCAAAACTTCACTTCACACGTTTACACATCTAAGCGTGAACTTGAAATTATATATGAACATTCACTGGGAAGCTCTTTTGATTATGCAGCGTCATTTTCGAGAAATATTTCTTTCTTCTTGAAGGTCATTCAGATCCTTTATAATTCTTGATGACATTAGCAATGCTAAAGTTCTATGTTTACTCAAACACAGGTGAAGCCTATCTCCACTATCTTCTTTGCAGCACTCGATAGTAATAGTCACTATTTCTACAATCTGTGTCACTGATTAATTATTTCAGTTTAAAGTTTTCTAACACTAAACACACAGTTTATTGTTATGTTTTTACAGGCGTTCATCTCTGTCACTCGCAACACCATTCCTCCCTATCTTCGTTAAATTTTTTCAAGTCGTTATAGGAAAATAACCCTTTAATTTTGTTAGGTCCCGGGTATGCTAACAAATAAGCCCCAGGGTTCGGAATTTGTAGAATGATGTATGGGCCAGTACATAACAACTCCCAGTTCTTTATACTCTTTTTTATTAAGAATTTGGTATGTCTTTTGACTAGTACCTTCTCTCCGACATGGTACTCCTGTACCCTCTTGATTAATTTATCATATTGTTGTTTTCTCTGATCAGCCTTTTGCGTCATATTTATGATGGCTTTTTCTTCCCAAGGCATCTCAGTTTCGTGAGTTTTGGGCATATGTTCAGTCCAGAAGTTTTCTTCTTTTGCCTCGAACATCAATTCATGAGGTGTATATCCAGTGAAGGAGTGGGGCATGTTGTTGTATATCTGCTCAAATTCTTCCACAGAATTTGCTCACGCAGTCTGCTTATTATGGCAATAGGTCCTCATAAATCGATTGAACTCTCTAAAATTTCTCTCAACCAAATTGCCTTGTGGGAGGTAAAATGTTAGTATGTGTTTCACACCGACTTGAGACACAGCCTGTTTCAATCGGAGTCCCGTGAATATCTTAGCATTGTTTGTTATTATCGCCTTAGGTATACCAACATGTGGAAGATAAACCCTTGTCAATCTTAATACAATTACTTTGGCTGTAGCCGCCTTTATCGGGTATAGCTTTACGTATTTCGTACACACATCGAGAAATGCCAACACATATCTAACACCTCCTCTTGAAGTAGGTAACGGTCCACACAGATCGCACGAAATTAATTCTTTTGGTTCTCGGACAAATATAGAGCATAATGGGTGCTTACTCCCTCTTGAATCCGGCTTTGCTTTTTGACAGATTATGCGTTTCTTCAAGACCTCATGCACTCTGCACTTTATGTTGGGAAAATAACAGTACACACTTATCTTGTCTGCACATTTTGTCGCACCTAAATGTCCCCAGGTTAAATGTGTGAACCATACGAGTTTCTCTATTTGCGCCTCAGGTATACAAACACACCAACGGACTTTGTTTGGCATTCCACAGCGGAAAAATAATACGCCATTTACCAGCTTGTAATAATTTGCCATCTGATCCGAAGGTTGCTGTTGTAACCTTTGAATGACACTTCCCCATTGAGCATCTCTTTTCTGTAACTGTGCCATATGCGCACACAAATTGACGTAGTACATCTTATATGGATTTTCCTGCAGCAGCAGTACAGGGAATTCTGAGTTATTTACTTCATTCTCTTTGGTCAAACCCTGTGGTGACCTTGATAGAGCGTCAGCAATAATGTTTTGCTGTCCTGAGACATGAATGATCTTAAATTGGTATTGTTGCAGAGCGAGAGTCCATCTAGCCAGTCTGGGGTGTAACAGTTTACACGTTTGTAAAAACGTTAATGATTTATGATCGCAATATACGATAGTCTTTGACCCATATAGATAATAATGAAATTTTTTAAATCCCCAGATGACCGCAAGAGCCTCTAATTCTGTCGTCGTTGTAAGTTCGTTCACAGTTGGACAAAACACGACCAGCAAATGCAATAGGACAGAAGGTGAGTTGTCCATTTATCTTGCGTACTTGGAAAAGGTACGCTCCAATACCCACATTCGAAGGATCTGTTGACAAGTAAAATTCTTCTTGCATGTCCGGATGGTACAAGGAACTTGATTCTGTTTACTGCAAAATGGGATTTCTGTAGGTTAGCAGTTATTCCCATGGTTTTGAACACGTCCAACGCTCGTGTAACTGTTCTGTCATGAACTGTAACGGGGTTTTCTCTTTTGAGCCTAGCCAATTGTCAGGATGAGCATTACTGCAATGGCATTTAATTCTAAAGCATTATGTCAGGATGAAAATACTAAATAAATTAATTTTTCTCTCTTAACAACATGTGGGCAGGGTGGGTTCTTCCTTGGCTCGGGTATGAGGTAGAATGAAACAGCGTTTTTACATCAGATAACTTTCAATAAAAGTTTTGTACAACTGTTTCTTACTGGATGTTCTGGCTCGGAGAGCGGCAGCTGTGTCATTTGCGAAGCCTTCTGCTGCGGCAGCGGCGGCGGCGGCGGCGGCTGATTACGCGTAGCAGTGTGTATCTCAAGTCGCCGTCTCGCCCAGTTGACTGAAGACGCGCCTCGTGCGGTGGCCCGTTTAATTATTAAGAGCGAAGTCGTGCATCGGATGGTGATACCTTGGATGTGGCGTCCCAGTGTTTCTCTTCTCTAAGCGGCCGCGTGTGTTGTGCGTCGGCCAGCAGAGCGGCGCGGCGGGGGAAGCCCACTGTCCCGGACTCGAACAACGGACTCCTGCTTGCCAGTCTTCGACTGTCAGATCTTCATCCCAGCTCACAGGTGACTGCTGATGTGAGGCCGTCTCCTTCCCGTCCTCACGAGTCACCCAGGTACGTAAAAATCACTTCAAATACCTTTTAACTTCTGTCTTCTGGCGCCGAGGCTGCTGCTTGCTATTCTATTACAGCGGCGGACTTAGTGCGTCTGTGCATGATCTCTCTTCTTGCATGACTGTCTTCAGCACCGAAACTGACTGAAAACTACTGCTACGCTTCTTCAC
Source organism: Schistocerca piceifrons (assembly GCF_021461385.2). Taxonomy (NCBI): domain Eukaryota; kingdom Metazoa; phylum Arthropoda; class Insecta; order Orthoptera; family Acrididae; genus Schistocerca; species Schistocerca piceifrons. Next base: position 157,816,599 of record NC_060138.1, on the reverse strand, counting down.
TTCGTCGTCTTCTTCGTCTCTCATCTGTCGGGCCCACTGCGTCTCGCGTATTTATTCACTTCAGTTTACTGGAGGTGAACGACTTCACGGTCATTGCCTCTTCTGTCACGTTGAGAAGCTTCTCGAAGAATCTCCTTAACGTCGGTCATTGGCTCTTGGAAGGTAGGCGAGGGCCTTTGATCACATGTGACGACTGAGAAACACGTGAGCCCGTCGGTCGATGCCCTGACGGCTGAATCGACAGCGCCCGCTTATGTGGAACTTGCTGACTTCAGTCATTATCTCTTCTGCTCTGCTGTTCTGCCCGCTGTTTGCCAGTATGTAACACTCTAAACTAAACCAAGTTTTTCATTTATATTCTAATTTCTACTTCACTTTGATTTCACTAATTTATTTACTTAAGTACCACTCAACACTCGGTTCAGTAAGGTAATATGCTCCTCCCAAGTTTTCGATGCAATAAGCAAATCATCAACAAACACTGTTATCCTGCTTCTGAGTTCTGGACCTAGTGCATAATCTAGAGCTGCTATAAAGATTCCAGCACTAATGCTGAGTCTGAAAGGAACTACGGTAAATTGGTAACTTCTTCTGGAATAAATGAAAGCCGCATACTTCCTTGATGACTCATCCAGCTTGACTTGCCAATAAGAGCTCCACAAATCAATGCTCGTCAAATAGTGGACATCCTGGAACCTTTGTATAAGTTCGTCTATGTTTTCCGGATGTGTTCTCACTGGAATTATGATTTTATTTATTCCTCTGGCGTCGAGTACCAGTCTAACAGTCCCATTTGCTTTCGGCACGACTAACAATGGGGAGCAGTATGGGCTTGTAGAGGGTTCCATCAAACCCCATTTCAACATGCGATCGATTTCCTTTTGAACTTGAGCCTCTAACCCCCAGGGAACAGGATAGAAAGTTCTACAATACGTTTCATGCGGCTTAATGTAGAGATGGCATGTGTATCCCTTAATAACTCCTGGCCTTTCATCATTAACGTTTTCATACGTTAATAATAATTCATTGAGCTGCTTCTTCTGATCTTAGATAATGCAGTCGGATTCATTTAACTTTTCAAACACTAATTGACCGAAATCTTCTTTGACTCGGAACTCATTAATTACGTGCTCTTTCGAATTTTGGGCCGTCCTAATTACTTGCACACTGATCCCACAATTATATTTTCTCGTAAGGCTTTTTTTTTCTCAACAACTCCAACTCAATTTCTTGTTTATTAACATTCAACCAAATTTCTCCTGTTTTAAAATCTATTCTGCATCCGTATTGACATAGGCTGTCGACTCCGATAATGCAATCTACCACCAAATTTTTCAAAAGGAATGTGCTTAATATTGCTACATTTCCGAATTCCACACCAAGTAGTGACTGCACCTTTACATTAGCCGATCGAGCCCCAACTGCGCCTATTATTCTGCAATTTTGAACTGGAAAAATTAGTACTCGTCTTATATTTCTGATCCTGTTAAATAGTGCCTCCGAAATAACATTTGTGGTTGCAGCTGTCTAAAACCGCCACGATAGGTACGGTCTCCATAATGACTTGCACTTCGGCTACTGCCACCTGTTCCTTATCCTCATCTTGTGGTTCTAAGTCCTCGGTCAGTTCATCTGCCAGTAATCGTCCATCATTATACTTTAGTATGGGTACACATATCCTGTTGCCCCTCAACCAATTGTTGACCGCTCCTCCAGGGCACGAGTGGGTCCTTACAAGTTTGTTGGATTTTGATTTGTCTGCTGGTTGACATCATCCGTCACTTCGGTAATTACCAGTTGATTCGTAGATGTCCGTCCCCACTGATGTTGGCTATTTGAACTCATTCCTCCTGGTTGATTCCACTTTCTATTATTGTTATTATTCCAGGCTTGGGGTCTGAAATTTCTTTCGTTCCCCCACACGGGGTTGTATCTTTTCCCGTTCCAGTTGTTCCTTGAATAGCCCCTCGCAAGACCATTGCCGGGATTACTATAGAGATTTTGAGGGGTTCCTCCATTATCTAACGATCTCTGTTCATTCCTTCTAAGTGTCGATTCATCGCCATTGGTATAACCCATACTTCCACCTTGCCTACCGTTTGGCGGAGGTTCTATCGCCCTATATTGGAATCTGTTATCACGGGCTTTCTGGTTGTTCTCTTCGATAATACCTATTTGTCTAACGTCGTGAGGAACGATTCCAAGTCTTTGTCGTTGCCGTAAATCACTTGATTCCGGATGCTAGTTGGTAGTCTTGCCTTAAGTGTGTTTATTATGTCTGGCAAGGGCAAAAGTCTGTCCCAGTATCTAGTTTTATTTATATATTTTTCGAAATACCTTCTAAGGCTTCCTTTCGAAAAGGAGAAAGGCTCTGGGTAGAGCACCTCCTGCCTTAGGCGTTCCTGTACCCCTTCTGGCCAGAACTTTGCTAAAAACGCCATCTCAAAATCGTCATATATCGGGCATACAGAAGTCATGTCCGAGGCCCAGATCGCCCCCGAATCTTGTATATATCCTGTAACAAAACTGATCTTCTGCCACTCCGACCAATTTCTGGGTAGCACTCCTCTGAAACTTCGAATAAAAACAATTGGATGGACCCCCCTTTTGTCAGGGTTAAAAATCTGGAATTGCCGATGCTTTATCATTTTTTCTTCGGCATGGCAAAGGCTTTCGTAATCTCCGTTAGATAAGAATTCACGTGAACAACCAGCTTGTGGCAATTTAATGTTTGAATTACTTGCACAAGTCGGTATTGTGTGAGAATGGGCAGTAACTGGCTCTGTAGTCGCTGCCAACTTCTGCTGCTGCCCTGTATGCATTTGTTCTGAGCTTTGTTGTGAAGCGCGCATCGACTCTTCTATCGTTTGTTTCCAGTGCTCCAAATCAGCACCTAACTGCTGTCGCACCTCCTCAAGTCCTTTCGCAAACAAATTCTCTTCCTGTTTGCCAGATAAACTCTGGAATGCTGCCTTATCATTTTGCTCAACGTTTTCACGCATTAGCCTTCTGTTTTCTAATGTGATTGCGGATAATTTACCCGTTAATACGTTAATTTGGTGGTCTATAACGTCTTGACGCTCTGTCAGATGTTCAACGCTTTCCTTTAGGTTAGTCTGTGTACGTGCCAATTCAGGAAGTTGCGCAATTACACATGACATGGCGTCTTGCTTTTGTACTAATTGCGGAACCATTTCCACTTGTTCCCGTACAGTATCTATGTTAATAGATACTGTACGCGGTGGGTAGATTCCTCACATTGTACTTTCACCAATTCTATTTGTGCAGTTAATTTTTGTTCCATCTCTTCGGCCTGATCTTTGAGTTCCTTGATCTTCGCCTCTATCCGCTGCTCTAATACGGAAAAACTGTCTTGTAACTGGTGCTTAATCTCAGTCTGAATTAATTTCATCTCTTCTTGAGTTCGAGTGACTGTCACTAATTGTGCTTTAATGTCGGTATTCAGATTTTCCTGCCCTTCATTAACGGAGGCAAATTTCGCATTAATGTCGGTTTTCAAAGTATTCATGCTCTCGTTTATCATCTGCATCTGTCTCATGATAATTACCAATGGATCTAATCCCTGCTGCGTACTTGCTGTTACACCTCCAGCCGTGTCTACAGGGCGTTCTGTTGCGCTATCTGTAGCCATCGGTCCTACAACACTTCTTACTGCTTCATTATTATCAGTGCCAACAGCTGAAGGCTGATGCGTGCTGCTTTGCTCTGCTTGACTCATCCCAAACATTGCCCTAGTTAAAACCATATAAATGTTCTACTGTCAGTATATATATACACTCCTGGAAATGGAAAAAAGAACACATTGACACCGGTGTGTCAGACCCACCATACTTGCTCCGGACACTGCGAGAGGGCTGTACAAGCAATGATCACACGCACGGCACAGCGGACACACCAGGAACCGCGGTGTTGGCCATCGAATGGCGCTAGCTGCGCAGCATTTGTGCACCGCCGCCGTCAGTGTCAGCCAGTTTGCCGTGGCATACGGAGCTCCATTGCAGTCTTTAACACTGGTAGCATGCCGCGACAGCGTGGACGTGAACCGTATGTGCAGTTGACGGACTTTGAGCGAGGGCGTATAGTGGGCATGCGGGAGGCCGGGTGGACGTACCGCCGAATTGCTCAACACGTGGGGCGTGAGGTCTCCACAGTACATCGATGTTGTCGCCAGTGGTCGGCGGAAGGTGCACGTGCCCGTCGACCTGGGACCGGACCGCAGCGACGCACGGATGCACGCCAAGACCGTAGGATCCTACGCAGTGCTGTAGGGGACCGCACCGCCACTTCCCAGCAAATTAGGGACACTGTTGCTCCTGGGGTATCGGCGAGGACCATTCGCAACCGTCTCCATGAAGCTGGGCTACGGTCCCGCACACCGTTAGGCCGTCTTCCGCTCACGCCCCAACATCGTGCAGCCCGCCTCCAGTGGTGTCGCGACAGGCGTGAATGGAGGGACGAATGGAGACGTGTCGTCTTCAGCGATGAGAGTCGCTTCTGCCTTGGTGCCAATGATGGTCGTATGCGTGTTTGGCGCCGTGCAGGTGAGCGCCACAATCAGGACTGCATACGCCCGAGGCACACAGGGCCAACACCCGGCATCATGGTGTGGGGAGCGATCTCCTACACTGGCCGTACACCACTGGTGATCGTCGAGGGGACACTGAATAGTGCACGGTACATCCAAACCGTCATCGAACCCATCGTTCTACCATTCCTAGACCGGCAAGGGAACTTGCAGTTCCAACAGGACAATGCACGTCCGCATGTATCCCGTGCCACCCAACGTGCTCTAGAAGGTGTAAGTCAACTACCCTGGCCAGCAAGATCTCCGGATCTGTCCCCCATTGAGCATGTTTGGGACTGGATGAAGCGTCGTCTCACGCGGTCTGCACGTCCAGCACGAACGCTGGTCCAACTGAGGCGCCAGGTGGAAATGGCATGGCAAGCCGTTCCACAGGACTACATCCAGCATCTCTACGATCGTCTCCATGGGAGAATAGCAGCCTGCATTGCTGCGAAAGGTGGATATACACTGTACTAGTGCCGACATTGTGCATGCTCTGTTGCCTGTGTCTATGTGCCTGTGGTTCTGTCAGTGTGATCATGTGATGTATCTGACCCCAGGAATGTGTCAATAAAGTTTCCCCTTCCTGGGACAATGAATTCACGGTGTTCTTATTTCATTTTCCAGGAGTGTATATATATATATATATATATATATATATATATATATATATATATAAACTCTTTACTACTATCACTATATGTAACTCCGTTCACACAAGAGTACTCCTGTGTCTACTTTCTTAATGTACGTATACAGATAAATGCAACTGGGACAGTTCAATCGAAATACTTTCTATATCTAACATGAGTACAATTTATCAATGTTCAAATATCAAATAACACTAAACAGAAAAGCGTATACTTCAACTGTACTAGCAAGTTTTAATAATAAAAATATAGATCTGGCCTTTTCTCTGCGCGTAGCGTGATGTCTTCCGGCTTTATTTGTAGTCTTTCCTCTCTTTTCCAAGCGACAGTTAGGTTAGCTCGTCGTAGTTGACATGAAACGGGAACAAAATTATTTTAGCAACGTCCAAAAACATGTCCTGTCACGGATTGGCCATTTTAACATTTTAATGTTCGAATAATAAGTTGCCGTCTCTTTATCTAAGAATAGATGATGAATGCAGCTAGCCGCTATCTCTGTGTAATGTCTTGTCTGTATAGACGTCTATCTGTTGCCTTTAAGATCCCTTCACCTTCACACATAAATCTATACAGTAAAGTAAGGCCCACCCAGTTCTTGGCTGATCCGTGATAAGACAGGCGAAAAATTAGACTAATGGGGGATTACTAGCATTATCTCTATTTTCATTCGCTCTCTCTCTTTCTCTCCTTTGTCTATGTACAGTTTTTAATATAATATTTCATTACGTGAAATCAGCCAAATAGGATCTTCGGTGGAGTCCATCGTCTTGGTAATCAGCGACTGGCTTGCTGTAAGAGATCTTTACATTTATTATTACTGTTAAACACTGCAGTCAGTCGGGAAAATCAATCGTTTGGACAATTTGTTCCTTTTATGAAAGATTGCGAATTCCAGATGTGTACGAAGCCTTTTTGGACGATTTAACACACTCAGTGATTGCAGGCTCTCTTCGACACAACTGAAACTTCCCCACTAATTACAGGGCCAACGTGATCATCAAATGACTCAGAAAAAACTCATTCGTTCATTCACTCCAGAACAAAAAGGTCACAAACCTTATTTATGGAGGAAATTGTGTATTAAATCCATCTCCATTAAATTTCCAGATCTCCGGTGATTCCACGCCTTAATTATTTTCCTTCTACAGTCTCTTTCTCTTCAAACAAACCGCTAGCGGCACAAATGTTAATTTGCTCGCTTTAGCGAGAAGAAAAGCAGAATATGTATCTCTCAGAAACACGTCAGTCCCTCAATAGATACTCCAGAAGCTGTCCTAGTTACCACTCTAACAACCTTGGAGAATGCATATATGCATATATTTCAAAGAATAAACGCACTAGAAAATACTTTGGCGTCGTCGAGCTGTCGCCGCATATATTACGAGAAAACAGATCGGATAACTTTTCCAAAGTGAATGAATGTGGATGGTTTGATTGAAAATGATTAATTGGTGCGTGGTAGAGGGTATTTTCTGTGGGGACATTACAAGGTTTTGGGTCTTCGGGATGCAAAATGGCACACTTTCTTCGCCGAACAAACTCAGGGCGATTAGGGATTCTACAACTGCATGGAAGTCTTCCTTAAGGGCTTCTCATAAGGCCTCTGTTCTGTTGTCCTATACTGGCTCTGCATCGCCCATACTTGGCTTGCACATGGTTATCTCCTGCGTCGTGGGGGACCCCCCCCCCCCCCCCCCCCCCGTCACCCCGTCACTGTCATTGTGGATTGTGGATCGATGCGATGTTGACTGTGGCTTACATCTTATTGGACTGCCCCAACTTAGCCGCCCTGCAACGGACTTTCGGCTACCCATGGTGTTGGCTGACAGTGACTACGTGGCGAATCTCGTTTTATGTTTTATTCGCGATTGGTGTTCTTATGGCTTTATTTACTGGAGAGAGCTTCCACCTTATAGATGAGTGGAGGGCATGGCAGACCCTTTTACTCCCACCTTCGCCTTGACTGGATTGGCTTCAACTGGGCTTGGTGGTTCACTCCGGCCCTCTGTGTTCACACTCCTTTCCTTATGGGGTTTGCTATGTCATGAGTATCTCTCTTGTCTCCTGTGCTTCTTCCTTCACATCCCTGTCATTAGTAACTTTCTTCCCCTCATCTCTTCTTCCATCCTTTCCCTTCCTTCCCAGTCAATAGTTTATCATTTTATGGGCATCATAGTTCACTTTCCTAATATGGGATTTTATTGGTTTCAGTTATTCCAAGGTCAGAGGGACCAACGACCACGTGGTTAGGTCCGTTCTCGCCCCAACCAACTAATCCTGGTCCCGCTCTCCTCCCTCTGGCCTGTGCCCGGTCCCGCTCTCCTCCCTCTGGCCTGTGCCCCGGTCATTGCCCTTTGTTCAGTTCCTCCTCTCCTTCACCCTGCTCATCCTCCATTCCCGTGGTATCTGTCCAACTTCTAAACTCTTCTCCATACAATTTGTTCCACTCCTAACCTTCTCCTCCCACAGTCTCCATCCCGCTGCTAAGCTCCAACCTCAGCAGTCTCTGTCCTGCTTTCATTCCCCTTCCCCCACACTCTCCATCCCTCTCATCCCTCTCTCTATCTGCATTCTCCATCTGCCTCCATTGTCCCCTCCAGCCGTACTGTCTGGCTGCTCCTCATCTCCTGTCACACTCTGTCCATCTCTACTCTCCTTGTTCGTTTCTACACTCCTCTTCTCTCTCCACGTTATGTTTCCCAGCCCAACAGAAGTTTGCTTGTTCTTAGCCCCTACAGTATTTCTTTCCAGATCATAACTAACGTATCAAATATTGTGAAACCTATTCTTGGGCTTAGGACGAGCTTTTTACCCATGGTTTCCTGTGTACACGTGTATCACATTAATTTCACATATCCATACATTTTTGTACACACATTTCTCCAGTAACTTAAGAGAAAGTAAACTTGCAGTTTCATTTCCACGCCGCTTCATGTTTATGGCATCGTATCTCCTGAACTGTGTATCGCACAATGATACTATTTTGCAGGTACGTCCAGTGGGCAATGCGGCTGCTATGTGTGAATTGCGCTGTGAATAGACGTAGTAAAGAAGTAATATATTACAGCGTCATGCATGACGCGGAAGTTCTCACGCACCCCAATATTTGACGCCATACTTCCTGAACCATCAGTCGTACAGTGATATAATTTTGCCCGTGCGTCCAGTATATGTGAACACTATCTGTAAAATGCGTCTCTAATACAGTTCATAGTAAAGAAGTAATAAATTAAAATGTCATGCTTCATGAAGCGGTTTTACTGAATGAACACAGATAATGTAAGAATCATTAAACTTTTTTCCTTTCATCATTTTGTGGAGGTCGTCAGCGAGAGAATGTTACATAAAGGTTTGATATTATGTGTAAAGTATGTTGCAAGTCTCTGAGAGCTTTCAGTCTAAAATACTGAATGCAAAAAGTATGGGTATTCGCGCGTCGTGTTACCCTTTCACCCATTTCGTCTGGTAGGTAGGTGCGTATAAGGTAGTGTGTTAACTCAGTATATAAGCTATCTCCATTCCAAATTCCATCCAAATACGTGTGTGAAGTAAAGTATCCTGTTGTACAGGGTAATCTGTTTCTTCCTTTTCGTGACAGCTTAGCTTTCCGTGCGACTGTAATTTATTCCAGGAAGATATGTTCACTCCGTAGGAAACTGGACAGCACTTCCCTGTTGGCAGCGAACAGAGCGTGTCCCGCGTGGGCGACCGTCATCCAGGGCCACCGCGTGCTTCAGCTGCGGCTGAGGCGCCGGCGGCGGCACGAGCGGCTCCTGCTGCACCACACGGAGGCGACGCTCGCCGCCTCCAGGTAGTACCACGTCGCGCTGCACAGTATCCTAAGTTTTCTGAAAGTTCGCCTACTTTTTATATGTCAATTTAATGGATCTGAATTTGAGCCTCACTTCTTGTCAGTACCGCTCTGACATATGGTCCAGATTTCCGGAAGCTCACCCGTGGGACTTCTTCAGAAAGTTAGTATTTTTTATTTCGTAAGTTGGCGGCTGCACGATGGATGCATCGCATTGCACATTATCGATAAATAGTGCTAAATATAGATTTCTTCCGGAGGGTGGTATCTACTATCTGATCTGACAAAAATAAACCTTCCGCTTTCTTCATATGTTTTTGCGTTTACTATCCATCGTCATTCTAATGGTACTGTCGTAATTCTCTCCACGAATTGTTCCCCACATGTTAACCATATTCGTTACAGTAGCATCGTGGTCGGAAATTCTCCTCAGGAATGGTACGTTACTAAAACGGATCTTACTCTTAGCTGCTGCAAGCATTCCAGCTCCTAAGACCACACATCCTTCCGGTACACGTCGCCCATTTCGTGATAGAACTGTAATAAGAACTTTGCTTCAAGACATCGAATTTCAGTGTCTACGAGTCACTGCTCACCAGGCTTCTTGACTCGAAGTCCACAGTTCATTGCTTCTTGAATCCGCAGGTGTCTGATGAAGACAGTCGCAGAATTACCGTACGCCAGACACAATCAACCCGTGGCATAACTAAAATTTTGTTGGGCAAAGATGAGTTATATCTGTGTCGTAATGTGAAAATGGGGAAATTGGTAACATTAGATCGCTACTTTACAAAAAAAAAAAAAAAAAAAAAAAAAAAAAAAAAAAAAAACCTCGAGAGTTTGCAGAGAACTATATATATAAACTGTTGCTGCCGACAGATCATGGTGTTACCTGTACGGAGGCGCATTGTCCAGTACAGAGCAGCAGCAGGTTTCAGTTTCACCTGAGTTCAACTTACCTTGCGTCACTAACTCGTGACATACGTTTCGTGTGTTATCCTTTACGAAATTTCGTGTATTTACATACATACTCCTCAATCCACGTTGTGTGTCGGAGGGTACGCAGTGTACCATTGTCATTCCCACCACCCCCATTTCCTATTCTAATGTCGGATGTTCAGCAGGAATAAAGCTTGTTATTAATCCTCCGTGTAAACTGTAACCTCTCCAATTTTACCTTTCTGGTCTTTCCGCGAGGTACACTTAGGAGGAAGCAATAATTCATTTAACTCTTGCGGGAACATCCACTCTGGGTTTTATCAGCAACCACACCTCGCACCACAACGCCTCTCTTGTAGTGCCTGCCGCTAGAGTTGGATGAGCATTTCAATGATGCTTTCACGCTTACTAAATGACCCTAGGAAGAAAAGCGCCAGGTTTCTTTGGGTCTTGCCTGTTTCTTCTGTCAATCCTAACTGGTATGAATCCCACAATGACGAGCAATATTCTAGTTTTTATCCAACAAGAATTTTGTATATTACGTCCTTCGTGCATGGAGACGTATTGAGGATTCTTTCAATGGATCTGTCTGGCGTATGCCTTACCTGCGATTAATTTTGTGATCCTTCCACTTGAAATCGCTTCGTATCCATATCCTAATACATAATTTAGGGATGTAAGTGGCTCCAGTGATTGTTCTGAAATCGTGTAATACTAAAATAACGCGCCTGTCCGCGTATGTGCAACAGGTAGCATTTGTTTCAACTGGTGGACCCGTGCTCTAAGCGTCGTCCCGCTGTAGGTCTTCCTGCATTTTCCTAAAATTTTCTAGCGTTGCTACTTCTCTTTATACAAGAGCATCTTCATCGAAAAGTCAAATAAAACTTCACGTTATTCACCATATCGCTCGTATATGTTGCGAAAAGTAATGGCCCTATAGCACTCCTTTGGAGTACGCCAGAAGTTACTTTTACATCTGAAGATATCTTTGTCTTAAGAATGACACTCTGTATACTGTTTTACATATACTCTTCAAGTGAGTCATAAAGCTGGTCTGATGTTCCGTACGCTCCTTAAATATCATCGTGTGTCATTACTGGAAAAATATTCCCAGTGGCAAATTATTTCCACTGCGAAATGCCATGCCTATTTTTCATTCACTCTCGTAACTGTAATCGTGCCAGGTGGTTTATTAGCGAAGGGATAGGAGTCGCTTTTCGTAGAAGTGTGATGGGAAGCCACGTGATGGAGAAATCAGTAGTGCCACCACGCAAAGTACATGGCAGGATTCCTTCCCCATTCTTTGCAACAGAAGCTCTCTCTAATGACCTCAACATCGGTAGAACGTCCAACACTGAACTCTGTTTCTATATCTCTTAAAATCTATATTTATATCTTTACCTTTCAAAGACATAATGCTTAATCACGTGTTACTCAGCCTTAAGCCATCTTCCCTGTAAAACAGATAGGTTATTAGGCAACTTGTCATACTAAGGCTTCCTGAACTGTAAATTTGATTGACAAGATCACTTGACAGTCGATCCGAATATGCTGCAGAAGTCAGTATTAATGGCTTGTGATTACAGATCGGAAGAGCCTACAATTAATAGAGCAGAACTACCAAACACAGCTGTTGCTTGATACCTTAAGTCAAAAGTGATTTTATTACAGATCTGAGTCGTGCCAAAAAACACCCGCACGTTGGAAACAATGTAATTACGTTTCTCTCAAGCTTCCTTCGTTCATTTGTATCGCCTTAATCATGCTTATTGATATAGATATTATAAAAGCTTCCTTTCCTCTGTAGCACTACTTGTATCTCGCAGGTAAAATTTAAGGTGCGGTTACTGCATCAGAAATTGCTGCACGTCTGTTCCTGCCACTAGAAAGCCAAACACTCGGCACCAAAAATATCCAATTACAGTGTAGTGTTTCAGAATTTGACTCCTTGTCTATGACATCCTGTGTTTAGTGTCTAAGACTACATGAATGCGATGTATTTTACAGGCATCAGCGACACGAGAAACGACGAGTACCTGAAGCCAATTACGTCATTAACTACGAATGTGTGACGCGGCCGCATCATCTGAAGGCGAGTCCGGATGACAATAACCTGCCTGGCGTGTGTCACATTTCCACTGCGCCTTCGTATGAAGTCGCTCTTGATTCGTAACATAGAGGCACTCAGTGCTTACGGACAACTTACAGTTGCACCGCGTCGTGTGGTTACTGCTGGAAAGTTAGTACTGAGAACTGGAAATTGCACATCTTAAGTAATGCCTCACAACTGCTCACTATTTGAAGCTGTTAATCCAATTCCTAGACGAGGCAAAGTCGTTGTGAAGTACATCGAAATTAGAATGTTAGTGCGGCCCATCTGTGACGACGTTCCTCTACGTTACGGATCATGAGAGTATCATGCCTGTTTGGCATAAGGGAGGCGAGACGGACTCCTTATTCCTAACCAGCTACTGCTGGACATACGCCGACAACGGTGTTCAGATCCTACCGTTCAGGCATTGTTGACATACCAGTAGCTACTGTGGATGGGACTGACCCTAACAAAAATTTACACTTTTTTGACGGCCATCCAACTTTGGTAGCAAATGTACAGTTTACGTACTCTCTATTTTTTAGGATTAAACTAACGACGCTCTTTCAATAACAGCCTTTTGAGACTCAGAGAGCGGATGATACATAACATTTTCCACGATAAGATAATGAAATGGCGAGCCTTCAACGTTAAGGGCGTCTGGAACAGTCCACAGACCTCACCTGTGCCCAAGTAACGCCTGTGCGAACACGTTGCACACACGATGACGCCGGCTTACAGCAGCTCTGTGTATATTAGCCAGTTCACGTTTTAAAATGCTCAAGAGACTCTGCATCGAAATAAAAGTAGCAGTAAAGTATGGATTTTTGCCAGTTTTCTCGAAATTTTATCAAACAGTTGACTTCAATTGTTCACAATTACAGCTTTGCTTATTGTGTAAAATACCTGCTGTTCGACTTCCTTTTATGATGAGATTATTTTAATAATAAATACTGATCATAGAATAAAGAAAAGATAAATAATTCGATACAGAAATGGAATAGCAACATAAAAGTTTAATCACCAGAAAACAGTGTTCTGTTTCTTTCTGCAGACAACCTAACGCTTAGAAAGCTAATAGTAATGATGATAATAATAAGAATAAGAACAAAAAAACTTCCTTCAATATCTGCCATAATTTTTTTGCTAATGGTTTTCAGCTCCTGAGGCAGCTATCACGTAACAACTGACGGTCGCGCCGTAAACATGTAACTTCGGACACACACAAGTATTAGGCTACAGAGAAGTAGCAACATTTAGTATTACGACGTTATTGTTAAACCAGTTTAATACAGCAAGATATTCTTGGCAAAACTGATTGCTACAATCTCGTACACACATACGAACGCGCGCACCGAACTAAATACACTGAAGTGCTAAAGCAGCTGATACACCTGCATAATATCGTGTAGGGCCCCCGAGAGCACGCAGAAGTGTCGTAACACGACTTGGCATGGACTCGACTAATGTCTGAAGTAGTGCTGGAGGGAACTGACACCATGAACCCTGCAGGGCTGTCCCTTAATCCGTAAGAGCACGAGGTGGTGGAGATACCTTCTGAACAGCACGTTGCAAGACCGGCCGAAGAACCCGAGACAGAAGCCAATAGGCAGTTTGTCAACAAGTGGCCACGAAAGCCTTAACAATTTTGTATACCACAGCGGAAGTGTTTAAACTCAGAAGTGTGTTCCTGGAGCCACTCTGTAGCAATTCTCGGGTGTTGCATTGTCCTGATGGAATCGTCAAAGACCATCGGAATGCAAAATGGACAAGAATGGATGCTTGCGTATGTGTCGCCCGTCAGTCATATCTAGACATATTACTTGAACTGCACATACCCTACACCATTACAGAGCGTCCACTAGCCTGAACAGTCCTCTGCTGGCATGCAGGGTTCATGGAGTCACGAGGTTGTCCCCATACCCGTACATGTCCACCCGCATGATACAATTTGAAGACAGACACGTCCGACCAGGCAACATGTTTCCAGTCAACAAGAGTACTATGTCGGTGTTGACAGGCCCAGGCGAGGCATAAAACCTTGTCGTGCAATCAAGGGCACACGAGAGGGCCATCGGCTCCGAAGGCCCATATCCATGTTGTTTCGTTTAGTGGTTCACACGTCGACACTTGTTGATGGTCCAGCATTGAAATCTACAGCAATTTGCGAAATGGATGCACTTTTTTCACCTTGAACAATTATCTTCCGTGGTCGTTGGTCCCGTTCTTGCAGAATGTCTTTCCGGCCACAGCAATGTTAAAGAGTTATTTTACCGGATTCCTAATATTCACGGTACACTCCTGAGATGATCGTACGGGAAATCTCCACACTATCTCGGAAATGCTGTTTCCCATCGCTCGTGAGCCGACTATAACACCTCGTTGAAACTCGCTTAATTCTTGATGACCTGTCATTGTAGCAGCTGCAACCGATCTGATAACTGCGCAAACACCGTTTGTCTTATATAGGCATTGCCGACGGCTGCGCCGTTTTCTGCCTGTTTACATACCTCTGTGTTTGAATACGTGTGCTTATACCACTTTCTTAACTTGTACCCGTGGTCTAGGGATAGCGTCTTTGATTCATAATCAAAACGTCTTCGGTACCGGGTTCGATCCCCGCCAGTGCCTAAATTTTGATAAATAATCAGCATTGGCGGCCGAAGACTTCCGGCATAAGAAGTCAGCCTCATTCTGCCAACGGCCTTGTCAAAGAGGGCGGAGGAGCGGATAGAGGTTCAGGGCACTCTCTTGTCCTAGGGGTGGGAAATTGCCCCTAAACGCGGAAGAATCAGCAATGATCAACGACATGAGGATGCACAAGGCAATGGAAACCACGGCATTAAAAACACGTAACGTGTATCCACAGGACATGTGGCCTGTAATTGAAGAAGAGTCATGATGATCTCTCCATTGGCAAAAGATTCCGGAATAGTCCCCCATTCGGATCTCCGGGAGGGGACTGCCAAGGGGGAGGTTACCATGAGAAAAAGATTGAATAATCAACGAAAGGACAACGTTCTACGAGTCGGGGCGTGGAATGTCAGAAGCTTGAACGTGGTAGGGAAACTAGAAAATCTGAAAAGGGAAATGCAAAGGCTCAATCTAGATATAGTAGGGGTCAGTGAAGTGAAGTGGAAGGAAGACAAGGATTTCTGGTCAGATGAGTATCGGGTAATATCAACAGCAGCAGAAAATGGTATAACAGGTGTAAGATTCGTTATGAATAGGAAGGTAGGGCAGAGGGTGTGTTACTGTGAACAGTTCAGTGACCGGGTTGTTCTAATCAGAATCGACAGCAGGCCAACACCGACAACGATAGTTCAGGTATACATGCCGACGTCGCAAGCTGAAGATGAACAGATAGAGAAAGTGTATGAGGATATTGAAAGGGTGATGCAGTATGTAAAGGGTGACGAAAATCTAATAGTCATGGGCGACTGGAATGCAGTTGTAGGGGAAGGAGTAGAAGAAAAGGTTACAGGAGAATATGGGCTTGGGACAAGGAATGAAAGAGGAGAAAGACTAATTGAGTTCTGTAACTAGTTTCAGCTAGTAATAGCGAATACCCTGTTCAAGAATCACAAGAGGAGGAGGTATACTTGGAAAAGGCCGAGAGATACGGGAAGATTTCAATTATATTACATCATGGGCAGACAGAGATTCCGAAATCAGATACTAGATTGTAAGGCGTACCCAGGAGCAGATATAGACTCAGATCACAATATAGTAGTGATGAAGAGTAGGCTGAAGTTAAAGACATTAGTCAGGAAGAATCAATACGCAAAGAAGTGGGATACGGAAGTATTAAGGAATGACGAGATACGTTTGATGTTCTCTAACGCTATAGATACAGCAATAAGGAATAGCGCAGTAGGCAGTACAGTTGAAGAGGAATGGACATCTCTAAACAGGGCCATCACAGAGATGGGAAGGAAAACATAGGTACAAAGAAGGTAGCTGCGAAGAAACCATGGGTAACAGAAGAAATACTTCAGTGATGGATGAAAGGAGGAAGTACAAACATGTTCCGGGAAAATCAGGGATACAGAAATAAAAGTCGCTGAGTAATGAAATAAATAGGAAGTGCAGGGAAGCTAAGACGACATGGCTGCAGGAAAAATGTGAAGACATCGAAAAAGATATGATTGTCGGAAGGACAGACTCAGCATACAGGAAAGTCAAAACAACCTTTGGTGACATTAAAAGCAACGGTGGTAACATTAAGAGTGCAACGGGAATTCCACTGTTAAATGCAGAGGAGAGAGCAGATAGGTGGAAAGAATACATTGAAAGCCTCTATGAGGGTGAAGATTTGTCTGATGTGATAGAAGAAGAAACAGGAGTCGATTTAGAGGAGATAGGGGATCCAGTATTAGAATCGGAATTTAAGAGCTTTGGAAGACTTACGGTCAAATAAGGCAGAAGGGATAGATAACATTCCATCAGAATTTCTAAAATCATTGGGGGGACTGGCAACAAAACGACTATTCACGTTGGTGTGTAGAATATGAGTCTGGCGATATACCATCTGAGTTTCGGAAAAGCATCATCCACACAATTCCGAAGACGGCAAGAGCTGATAAGTGCTAGAATTATCGCAAAATCAGCTTAACAGCTCATGCATCGAAGCTGCTTACAAGAATAATATACAGAAGAATGGAAAAGAAAATTGAGAATGCGCTAGGTGACGATCAGTTTGGCTTTAGGAAAAGTAAAGGGACGAGAGAGGCAATTCTGACGTTACGGCTAATAATGGACGCAAGGCTAAAGAAAAATCAAGACACTTTCATAGGATTTGTCGACCTGGAAAAAGCGTTCGACAATATAAAATGGTGCAAGCTGTTCGAGATTCTGAAAAAAGTAGGGGTAAGCTATAGGGAGAGACGGGTCATATACAATATGTACAACAAGCAAGAGGGAATAATAAGAGTGGACGATCAAGAACGAAGTGCTCGTATTAAGAAGGGTGTAAGACAAGGCTGTAGCCTTTCGCCCCTACTCTTCAATCTGTACATCGAGGAAGCAATGATGGAAATAAAAGAAAGGTTCAGGAGTAGAATTAAAATACAAGGTGAAAGGATATCAATGATACGATTCGCTGATGACATTGCTATCCTGAGTGAAAGTGAAGAAGAATTAAATGATCTGCTGAACGGAATGAATAGTCTAATGAGTACACAGTATGGTTTGAGAGTAAGTCGGAGAAAGACGAAGGTAATGAGAAGTAGTAGAAATGAGAACAGCGAGAAACTTAACATCAGGATTGATGGTCACGAAGTCAGTGAAGTTAAGGAATTCTGCCACCTAGGCAGTAAAATTACCAATGACGGACGGAGCAAGGAGGACATCAACAGCAGACTCGCTATGGCAAAAAAGGCATTTCTGGCCAAGAGAAGTCTACTAATATCAAATACTAGCCTTAATTTGAGGAAGAAATTTCTGAGGATGTACGTCTGGAGTACAGCATTGTATGGTAGTGAAACATGGACTGTGGGAAAACCGGAACAGAAGAGAATCGAAGCATTTGAGATGTGGTGCTATAGACGAATGTTGAAAATTAGGTGGACTGATAAGGTAAGGAATGAGGAGGTTCTACGCAGAATCGGAGAGGAAAGGAATATGTGGAAAACACTGATAAGGAGAAGGGACAGGATGATAGGACATCGGCTAAGACATGAGGGAATGACTTCCATGGTACTAGAGGGAGCTGTAGAGGACAAAAACTGTAGAGGAAGACGGAGATTGGAATACGTCAAGCAAATAATTGAGGACGTAGGTTGCAAGTGCTACTCTGAGATGAAGAGGTTAGCACAGGAAAGGAATTCGTGGCGGGCCGCATCAAACCAGTCAGTAGACTGATGACAAAAAACCCAGTTTCTTACCCCCCCCCCCCCCCTGCCTGTCGTAAGAGTCAACTAAAAAGCCTCTCACTTTTCGGCCCTATAAATTCAAGTCCCATTTAATGGTTTGACCTGCCACTTTCCAAATTCTACACAAGTGCGGACCATATGGGGAAGGACGTCTTACGTGGTGCATGAGTTATCCGTAGTGCCCTTAGATTAGATCTCCTGAACCTCTTGTCATGGCTTTGCATCTCCACCTGCAATTCAACTATTTGGCTGAGGGCACTTTCCGGGGTATGTCATCATCTTCCGTTGTCTCCTGTCCTCTTTCGCCCCCCCCCCCCCCCCTATTTCTCTGCGTCCAGTATCCAGCATGGTAGCCAGTTCGTTGTGGTGGGGCTGTCATGTACCTATTTGGTGGTAGTCACCTGACAATACAGGGATCACACTGCTGGTGCCTGAGCTGTAAACTCCCCACATACGTCAAGAAGTGGATGCCTGTCTTCCTGAGGCATCAGGACTCCCAGCAAAGCCATCGTGCCAGGTGGCGCCCATAGGGAGAGCCCCTCATCGGAGTGGGTGGCATCAGGGTGGATGACCCGCAATGAAGCGGACTAAGCCATCTCTTGCTGGTGACTGTACGGCGCCAGCATCTCTAAGAACGGCAAGATCGAGTACAATGCTGACAGATATGACCCTAAATCCTTTCCCTACCTCGCTACACCATGGGAGGGATGTAGAAAGAAGAGCCATATTCACCTTGGTATTTATTCTGTAGCACAATGGATGGGGACTTCTTTTTACCAACCTATGAAGCCTCAATATTTTTTAACATCATGAGGATAAGTTTGGGGAACTCACAGCGCTGTCCAGCGCTTACCCCGTCAGAGGTTAGTCCTCCCTAGGGCATAGGTGTGTATGTTGTCCTTCGTATAAGTTAGATTAAGTAGTGTGTAAGTTTAGGGACCGATGACCTCAGCAGTTTGGTCCAGGGGATTATTTTCCATCACGACCTCCTCTTGCAGTGTGACGACGAGCTCCGCGCCAATCTAGAATGGCGAGCTGTTCATTTCATTTGGTGCTTTTACAGGGGACCCAAAGACAACAGGGTTGCTACCAGTCAGTGCCTTCTTCTTAGCCTTTGAGGGTGATCCATTGCCTTAAAAGGTTAAGGCGATGGTTTACTGCTGTAGCGTTAAACCATGCGTCCCTCCCCCTACGCGCTGATTTAAGTGCTGGAAATTTGGGATCATTTCTTCCTGCTATACTTCCAGCAGAGGCAGAGACTCCAGACGTCGACGGCATCCAGATACTCCATGTGCGCCTCCTCTCAATTGTATCATCGGTGGAGAGCAGCACTCTCTCTGATTTCCAGTCTGCACAGCACTCCAAAAGGAGCGGAAAATCATGGAGTACAAGACACTAGACCAGTTGACTTACCAAGAAGCTAAACGTAAATCTGAACGATTACACCCCAGTTGGTTGACTTCCACATATGCTGCCGCTACATTACCATCGCTACATTACCATCACAAGTACCAGTCATACCACACTCTGCACTACGAACAGTGGGCCCTCTGAGCCCCCAGAATACAACTGCTCCCTTGATGGTAGGGGAAAACCACTTTCCATCGCTCCCAGAGTACCTACTTCGAGAGCAAGGCCTCCCCAAATGCAGTGGACATTGATCTCCTCCCCCCAGCTGGAGAAGCAATGGCCTCCTCCGGCTCCTCTCACGCGGAAAGGGTCCCTTTGGACATACTCTCCCAAGATCTCCACTAACGCCACAGCAGACACTCGCCAGAGGCTAAAGAAGCCAAAATATGCTGGATGAAGATCTTCACGGTCTTCCTCCGTGCCTGAAGCTACTTCAGAGAAGTCCTCCCAGCAAACCCCTAAAGAGAAGCGAGAGGGCAAGCAAACAAAGATGTCTGCTAAGAAAATGGACTCCCTGATGCCCCCAACAACACCACTCCCTACCAATTCTGCACCAGAGGATGAATCAGAGATCTTAGTGTCCTCTGAGGACCTGGATCTCACTGATGCCTCATCCACTATAAGAATGGATACAAATACTCAACCAGTGGCAGCAGCTGACCTTAGGCATAACCTGCCTCCTCACGTGCTTCATGCCTTCCCACCCTCACGATAACGTCATTTTCCAGTGTAATTGCTGCGGTTTTTTTTCACTTCCTGGCTGAGTTATGGCAACTGTTAAGCTTTACACCTGCTTTCTGCATTGCCCTCCAGGGTACCGGATTCCCAGCAATGCGGACCCCTGCCCTCCATGTCTGTAAGGAATATTGCAAGAACTGTAGCGACTGTAATAGTGTCAGGTGGAATATGCATATATGTCCTGAACTCAGTATGTAGTGAATCTGTGCCTCTTCACACCCCTCTTGAAGCTGTGGCTGTCAGGATAAGGATGGTCTGCAACATATCTTCCTCCAGATGGTGCAGTACCCCTGAACGTATTGGCTTCCGTGATTCAACAACTCCCTAACCTTTCCTCCTTTTGGGAGGTTTTAACACCCACCTCTGGTGGGGTGGCACCATGCTTAGTGACTGAGGTAGAGTTGTCAAAACTTTCCTGTCTCACCTCCACCTCTGCCTCTTAAATACTGGGGCCCCCACACATTTCAGTGTGGCTCATGGCACTTACTCGGCCATTGGTTTATCCCTCTGCAGCTCATGACTTCCTCTGTCTGTCTACTGGAGAGTCCACGACGACTTGGGTGGGAGAGATCACATTTCCATCTTCTTCTCACTCTCCAAGCGCCATTCCCCCAGACGTCTAATAAGATGGGCTTTAAACAAGGCAGACTGGAAAGCTTTCACATCTGCTGTCTCCGTTGAATCTTCCCCACATGGTACCGTGATGTGGTAGTTGAGCAGGTCACTAGAACGATCGTTTCTGCGGCGGAAAAAACAATCCCTCCTTCTTTAGGGTGCCCTGGCGATAGTGAATACCTTGGTGGTCGCTGGAAATCGCTGAGGGCATTAAAAATCGTAGGCGAGCTCTACAGCGATATAAGCGGCACCCTTCCCTGGAGCACCTAATTGATGTTAAAAGGCTCCGTGCCAGCGTTAGCCAGCTTACAAAAAGACGGAAACAGTAATGTTGGCAGAGGTACGTCTCGACCATTGGGTGCTATACGTCACCTTCGCAAGTCTGGACGAAGATCGGAAATCTTTTTGGGTACCAGACCCCAAATAGTTGTCACTGGCACTAACATGAATGGCGTGTTAGCTACCGACGCAAACTCAGTTGCCAAGGACTTCGCGGAGCACTATGCTCGAGCTTCTGTGTCAGAGAATTGTCCCCCAGCATTGCGCACCCTCAAACGACAGATGGAAATGAAAGCCGTCTTGTTCACTGAACGTCACAGTGAACCCTATAATTCTCCATTTATTGAGTGGGAGCTCCTCAGCGTCCTTACACATTGCCCTGAAACAGTTCCTGGGCCAGATCAGATCCACAGTCAGATGATCAAACATCTATCGTCCGACTACAAGCGACATCACTTCGTCATCTACAACCAGATCTGGTGGGATGGCGACTTTTCATCGCAATGGCTAAACAGCACCATCATTTCAGTGCTCAAACCCGGAAAATACCCGCTTTGTGTGGATAGCTAAAGGCCAACCAGCCTCACCAGTGTTCTTTGTAAGCTGTTAGAACATAATTCGGCGGGTGTGTTGGGTCCTGGAGTCACGTTGCCTACTGGATCCATTCCAAGGCGGTTTTCGCCAGGGTCACTCTACCACTGATAATCTAGTTTCCCTCGAGTCTGCCATCCAAACAGCCTTTTCCGGACGCCAATACCTGAGTGCTGTCTTTTTATTTACAAAAAGCTTACAGCACGACATGGTGACATAAATCGTTGACACATTGTATGAGTGGGGTCTCTGTGGCCCATTCCCGATTTTTATCCAAAATATCTTATTGCTCTGTACTTTTTGTGTCCAAGTTGGTGCTTCCCATAGTCCCCCCTCCCCCAATATCCAGTAGAATGGGGTCCCACAGGACTCTGTATTGAGTGTCTCCCTATTTTTAGTGGCCATTAATGGTCTAGCAGCAGCTGTCGGGCCGTCCGTCTCCATTCTCTGTCGGCAGAATACTTCATTTCGTACTGCTCCTCCAGTTCTGGTGTTGCTGAGTGGTGCCTACAGGGAGCCATCCACAAGGCGCAGTAATGGGCTCTAGCCCACAGCTTCCAGTTTTCACACGCAAAGTCGTGTGTTATGCACGTCTGTCGGCGTTGTACCGTTGATACAGAACCAGAACTTTACCTTAATGACGATCTACTCCCCATAATAGAGACATATCGATTGTTAGGACTGGTTTTCGACGCTCAATTGACTTAGTGTACCCAGTGAACACTGTTGCATTCGCCTAGCGACAGGAGCTTTTAGAACGAGTCCAGTGACCAGTATTCTGGTGTCGGCCGGAGTCCCTCCATTGAAGGTTAGGCGTGCACAACTGCTAGCCAGTTACGCTGCACACGTTCGTAGTTCTGCGCACGCGAATTACCATCTCCTTTTCCCAACCGCGGCGGTTCATCTCCCGCATCGGCGGCCCAGGTCAGGGCTTGCGATTGCAGTTCGCGTTCGGTCCCTTCTGTCTGAACTGGAGTCCTTCCCGTTACTACCTCTCCTAGACGTCCATTCACGTACACCTCCATGGTGTACACCTAGACCGCAGATTCTTCTGGACCTTTCCCATGGCCCTAAGGTCTCCGTTAACCCTGCGGCTGTTCGGCTATCACTTCCTCTCGATTCTCGACATGTACTGGGCTCATGAAGTGGTTTACATCGACGGCTTGACGGCTGATTGTCACGTAAGCTTTGCGTATGTTCATTGAGGACATATTGAACGGCACTCCTTGCCATATGGCACATCCGCTCCTGTGTACTGACTCCTTGAGCAGCCTACAAGCTATCGACCAGTGCTGCCCTCGCCATCCTTTGGTAGTGTCCATTCAGGAGTCCATCTTTGCCCTGGAACGGTCCCGTCATTGGGTGGTGTTTGTGTGGACCCCAGGACATGTTGGAATCCTAGGCAACGAACCTGCCGACAGGCTGGCCAAACAGGCTATGCGGAAACCGCTTCTGGAGATGGGCATCTCCGAAACTGACCTGCGTTCTATCTTACGTGGCAGGGTTTTTCGGCTTTGGGAGACGGAATGGCATAACAGTACAAATAACAAACTGCGTGTCATTAAGGAGATTACAAATGTGTGGAAGTCTTCCATGCGGTCCTCTCGCAGGGAATCAGTTGTCCTCTGCCGGCTCCACATTGGCCATACGCGGCTAACGCATGGTTACCTCCTCCGTCGTGACGACCGACCTCGGTGTCACTGGTTGCTCACAAATGACAGTCGTCTACCTCTTTCTGGACTGCCCACTTTCAGCCTCTCTGCAGCGGACTTTTAACTTTCCCTGCACCCCACCTTCGGTGTTGGGCGACAATGCCTCAATAGCAGCTTTAGTTTTATGTTTTATTCGTGAGGGTTTGTTTTATCATTTGATATAAGTTTTAGCTCATGCCTTTTGTCCCTCTGTGTCCTCCACCCTAGTGCTTTTAGAGTGGAGGTTCTAATGTGTTGCAGACTGGTTGGTTTCTCCTGTTTATTCTAATGGTCAGCCAGCCATGGTAATCTGCTCACTTGTTTTGATCTCTTCATGTTTCTTGTGTGTCTCTGTGGTTTTCTTGTCCCCCCCTCTTTTAAACCAACCAATCAATCAATCAAATTATCCAGGATGTCCTCCTATACCTACAACGACTGGGGAAGGTGGTGTCTTCTGTTGGGTTCCTGGACACATTGGAATTGCGGGGATTGAAAGGGTGGATAGAACAACCAAGGAAGCGTATCGTGATCTTCTGCTAATTAGGTGCTCTATCCCCTTGGTGGCTATCACGTCGCTGTTGAGGTACAAAGTCATGGTTCGGTGGGAAGACGATTGGCTGGAAGTGACCGATAACAAGCTCCGTGTCATGCTGCCCACAACTAGGCCGTGGAGTACTTCTTTCCAGCTACGTCAGCGGGACGAGGTCTTTCTTACTCGTCTTCGCATAGGCCACAGCTCTGTGACACGTGGATTCTTACTCCGGCGAATGGACCCTCCAATGTGTGATGATTGTGGCGTGCACATCACGGTGCGCCACATTTTATTGGACAGCGTTTTAATTGCCGACCAGCGGACCGCGGTGGATTTGCTAGCAGAACAGCCGTTTATTTTATGTAATGATCAAATGAATGTGGTTAGGGTTTTAAAGTTTTGTGAATTGTCCAACGTTTTTAACAAGATTTTAGGGAGATGGTCTTAATGTTCCGGAACCTGTACAGAAAACTGGAAAATAAACATAAACATCATTTCTGCCCTCTTCATTGCTCATGAAAGCCACACATTGCATGTTGTACCACCATACAGCGAGACCTTCAGAGGTGGTGGTCCAGATTGCTGTACACATCGATACCTCTAATACCTAGTAGCACGTCCTCTTTGATTGATGCATGCCTGTATTCGTCGTGGCATACTACACACAAGTTCATCAACGCACTGTTGTTTCAGATTGCACCACTCCTCAATGGCGATTCAGCACAGATCCTTCAGAGTGGGCTCGCCGCGGTGGCCGAGCGGTTATAGGCGCTTCAGTCCGGAACTGCGCGACTGCTACGGTCGCAGGTTCGAATCCTGCCTCGGGCATGGATGTGTGTGCTGTCCTTAGGTTAGTTAGGTTTAAGTAGTTCTAAGTCTAGGGGACTGATGACCTCGGCAGTTAAGTCCCATAGTGCTCAGAGACATTTGAACCTCAGAGTGGTTGGTGGGTCACGTCGTTCATAAACAGCCCTTTTCAATCTATCCCAGGCATGTTCGATAGAGCTAATGTCTGGAGAACGTGCTGGCCCCTCTAGTCGAGCGATGTTGTTACCCTGAAGGAAGTCTCCAGAATGCGGTTTTCACTCTGCAGCGGAGTGTGCACTGATATGAAACTTCCTTGTAGATTGTGTGCCGGACCGAGACTCGAACTCGAGACCTTTGCCTTTCGCGGCTGTACCATCTGAGCTACCCAAGCACGACTGACGCCTCACAGCTTCACTTCTGACAGTACGTCGTCTCGTACCTTCCAAACTTCACAGAAGCTCTCCTCGAACCTTGCAGAACTAGCACTCCTGGAAGAAAGGATATTGCGGAGACATGGCTTAGCCACAGCCTGGGGGATGTTTCCAGAATGAGATTTGCACTCTGCAGTTGAGTGTGCGAGGTACTGGCGTAAGTGAAGCTGTGAGGGCGGGGAGTGAGTCGTGCTTGGGTAGCTCAGATGGTAGAGCACTAACCCGCAAAAGGCAAAGGTCCCGAGTTCGAGTCGCCGTCCAGCACACAGTTTTAATCTGCCAGAAAGTTTCTGAAGGAAGTGATTCCCAAGATGTGCATGATGGGGGCGCTAATTGTCGTCCATGAAGACGAATACCTCGCCAGTATGCTGCTGATATGGTTGCACTGTTGGTCGAAGGATGGCATTCACGTATCGTACAGCCCTTACGGCGCCTTCCATTAAAACCAGCGGAGTACGTCGGCCCCATATAATTCCACCCCAAAAAAGCAGCGAACCTCTACCGTGCTGCACTCACCGGACAGTGTGTATAAGGCGTTCAGCCTGACCGTGTTTGTATGGTCTAGGAGGTTAGGTTGGAATCTATTTTATGTATGAAATAGGTTAGATTTTAACCTCTTAGTGGGGTGGATACCACGACGCCTCTGTGTTTGGATACGAATGCTGCATAACGGCTTCTGCTATTAAATATACACCGAATGCTTGTGAATGAGCTTTCCTGTCTATACACTCTGCCCTCAGTTATCGAAATAACCAGAAAACTTTTAAGAATATATGAGATAACGGGGGAAACGTTCCGTTACATAGTCGAGCTTATTCATGGTGACCTTGAAAAGCAAGCTACAAACACACTGTTTTGCTGTATTTATTTAAAGCTGTGCAGGCGTGCGTCGATTGACCTTCAACGACTGTCATTTAGTACACGACGGAAATACAAGCATAAAATGTAGCGTAAGATACTCGGAAAACCTTCGAGTTAAGCACTTAAGTGGAAAAACGTACTGTACACCACATTTGCAAACCACTTGATATAAACAGAATCATACTGACATAAAACGCTATTAAGCAGTAATAATAATTTGTAGACTACTAATGACGACCTACCACAAAAAAGATCCAGTGCAGTACCTGTAAGCATATAAGATACGCCACCTTTTGCACTACAACAAATTATTTTTTGAGGTTTATAATCTATGCCTAAAATTTCTACTTAAGATTTTACCTCTTCGATGTTTCGAATAAACCTGCGATTTCAGTCCTTAGATTCCGAACTATTACTCGGTTACGATATTTTCATCCTCATGATGCCACAAAAAACACTCTGTTGGACTAAACTTATCGTTTCTCGCGTTGCATGTTTCGTGTGCGAGAACGTCGGTCGATTAGACTGAACAAAACAAACTGATTTCAGTTTCACCGACTGTCGTCCGAAGTCTGTACGGTCGGGAGTTAGGATCGGCTAGAGTGTAGCCACACACATAAGGGTATACTGATTTGGAAAGAACGGCTGTCTCCGGCCGATGTCGGCCGTCGGCGGCGGAATCCACAGATATTGGAGCCACTGTGACCGCAGCCGTATATAGGGGCCATGCAAGGAGCTACGGCTGACCTGGTTACGTGAACGCCAAAAAAGACGTGGTATAGGAGAAAAGACATTCGAAAACGTAACGGGACATTTCAGACTTTCCAAAATGTTACAAAATTGGTGTCTCCGATGGTTTCTTTCTCTCACTCTCTCTCACTCTCTCACACTCTCTCGCTCTCTCTCGCTCTCTCTCGCTCTCTCTCGCTCTCTCTCGCTCTCTCTCGCTCTCTCTCGCTCTCTCTCGCTCTCTCGCGCTCTCTCGCGCTCTCTCGCGCTCTCTCGCGCTCTCTCGCGCTCTCTCGCGCTCTCTCGCGCTCTCTCGCGCTCTCTCGCGCTCTCTCGCGCTCTCTCGCGCTCTCTCGCGCTCTCTCGCGCTCTCTCGCGCTCTCTCGCGCTCTCTCGCGCTCTCTCGCGCTCTCTCGCGCTCTCTCGCGCTCTCTCGCGCTCTCTCGCGCTCTCTCTCGCGCTCTCTCTCGCGCTCTCTCGCGCTCTCTCGCGCTCTCTCTCGCGCTCTCTCTCGCGCTCTCTCTCGCGCTCTCTCTCGCGCTCTCTCTCGCGCTCTCTCTCGCGCTCTCTCTCGCGCTCTCTCTCGCGCTCTCTCTCGCGCTCTCTCTCGCGCTCTCTCTCGCGCTCTCTCTCGCGCTCTCTCTCGCGCTCTCTCTCGCGCTCTCTCTCGCGCTCTCTCTCGCGCTCTCTCTCGCGCTCTCTCTCGCGCTCTCTCTCGCGCTCTCTCTCGCGCTCTCTCTCGCGCTCTCTCTCGCGCTCTCTCTCGCGCTCTCTCTCGCGCTCTCTCTCGCGCTCTCTCTCGCGCTCTCTCTCGCGCTCTCTCTCGCGCTCTCTCTCGCGCTCTCTCTCGCGCTCTCTCTCGCGCTCTCTCTCGCGCTCTCTCTCGCGCTCTCTCTCGCGCTCTCTCTCGCGCTCTCTCTCGCGCTCTCTCTCGCGCTCTCTCTCGCGCTCTCTCTCGCGCTCTCTCTCGCGCTCTCTCTCGCGCTCTCTCTCGCGCTCTCTCTCGCTCTCTCTCTCGCTCTCTCTCTCGCGCTCTCTCTCGCGCTCTCTCTCGCGCTCTCTCTCGCTCTCTCTCTCGCTCTCTCTCTCGCGCTCTCTCTCGCGCTCTCTCTCGCGCTCTCTCTCGCGCTCTCTCTCGCGCTCTCTCTCGCGCTCTCTCTCGCGCTCTCTCTCGCGCTCTCTCTCGCTCTCTCTCTCGCGCTCTCTCTCGCGTTCTCTCTCGCTCTCTCTCTCGCGCTCTCTCTCGCTCTCTCTCGCTCTCTCGCGCGCGCGCGTTCTCTCTCTCTCTCTCTCTCTCTCTCTCTCTCTCTCTCTCTCGCGCGCGCACTCTAACTGGAAACAAAGAATTGGGAGACTTGCTATGTTTGTGAACTTTTGTGATCATTAGATGGCAGATACTTCTTTAAAAAAAAGTCACTGAGCATTGTGATACGTTGCTGGTTGCGATACATAAAAAAAACTATTGAAATTAATGTCTGAAAATTTTCGAAGTCGCCGAAGTTCGCCAGTTAATGTGTAGAATGTAGTTGAAATGTGGACTTAATCATTTGATAACACCTCTTGAGGGTGCTGCTAATTACTACTTTATCAGCCTGATAAACGATCTTTCGACGGCGTGGCATCTCCTCCTGCCAGAGAGGGACGATAAAAGCGGGCTAAACGTTGGACGGCAGCTCACTGCAGCACCAGCACCAGCACCAGCCCCAGCACCATGATGCGGACCGTGCTCCTCGCCTTGGCGCTCACTGCCTGCGTCTTTGGTGAGTGTTGGCCGCCTATCTTCCCCCGTCTCTGCGTGGCTGCATCGTCGAAGCCAAAAATTGTTAATATTTAACCCTGTAATAAACGGTGAGCGTAATGTCCTTTCCTCATAACAACAATTTCTTTCTAAGGAGCTATACTAGACACAGATATGCAGTTTGTTGCAAATGGTACCTCAATTCATTAAGTTTTTATGGCTATTCACGTTACACCTCAGTTACAGGAATTTCAATAATGTGTAGTGCTTGAACAAAATTTTGCACCGCCACACTGAGGTAATTTGTTCGCCAGTTGCCGGCCGTTGTGACCGAGCGGTTCTAGGCGCTTCAGTCCGGAACCATGCGGCTGCTACGGTCGCAGGTTCGAATCTTGCCTCCGGCATGGATGTGTGTGACGTCCTTAGGTTAGTGAGGGTTTACTTAGTTCCAAGTCTAGGGGACTGATGACTTCAGATGTTAAAGTCCCATAGTGCCTAGAGCCGTTTTTTGTTCGCCAGGTCGTAGATGAACCCTTTCCGGACACATTGATTGGTAAAGATGGTCCAACATCATGGCCACCTCATTAATCAGACATAATCCCACTTGACGTTTTGTAGGTTACGTTAAGGATGAAGTTTTTAGCGTACTAGTTACTGACGTGCAAAGTTTTAC
The DNA here is from genome assembly GCF_021461385.2 of Schistocerca piceifrons. Classification (NCBI taxonomy): domain Eukaryota; kingdom Metazoa; phylum Arthropoda; class Insecta; order Orthoptera; family Acrididae; genus Schistocerca; species Schistocerca piceifrons. Next base: position 157,787,554 of record NC_060138.1, on the reverse strand, counting down.
AGTACGAACACGAGACGCTGTAGAGGCGGTGATAGAGAAGATGTTGGCACAAACATGGGAAGAAACTGAGTATTGTCTAGACGTCCTACTGTAACAGAGAGCACGTGTTGACGAGTATCCATAAAAAAACTTCGACTTAAGCTACCATTTGCTACAAATCGTACAGCTGTATCTAGCATCCTTACAAGGGAACCTCCCCATCGCACTCCCCTCAGATTTAGTTATAAGTTGGCACAGTGGATAGACCTTGAAAAACTGAACACAGATCAATCGAGAAAACAGGAAGAAGTTGTGTGGAACTATGAAAAAAATAAGCAAAATATACAAACGGAGTAGTCCATGCGCAATATAGGCAACATATAGGATCGAGTGAACTCAGGAGCGCCGCGGTCCCGTGGTTAGCGTGAGCAGCTGCGGAATGAGAGGTCCTTGGTTCAAGTCTTCCCTCGAGTGAAAACTTTTCTTTATTTTCGCAAAGTTATGATCTGTCCGTTCGTTCATTGACGTTTCTGTTCACTGTAATAAGTTTAGTGTCTGTGTTTTGCGACCGCAGCGCAAAACCGTGCTATTAGTAGACGAAAGGATGTGCGTCTCCAATGGGAACCGAAAACATTTGATCGCAAGGTCATAGGTCAACCGATTTCTCCACAGGAAAACACGTCTGATATATTCTGTACGACACTGGTGACGGCATGTGCGTCACATGACAGGGATATGTTGTCGACCCACCTAACTTCTACACTTGGCGAATGGATAAAAAGATTCTTCTACCTTGCCCGATTTAGTTTTCCTTGTGGATGTGATAATCACTCCCAAAAAAGTGGTCGCATCGGACGGACGGACAGATAATAACTGTCTGAAAATAAAAAATTAAACTTGTCACTCGAGGGAAGACTTGAACCCAGGAACTCTAGCTCCGCAGCTGCTCACGCTAACCACGGGACCACGGCGCTGCTGAGCTCAGCTTTTCCTTGATATTGCATATCTTGCGCATGGACTACTCAGTTTGTATATTTTGTTTATTTTTTTCATAGTTCCACACAACTTCTCCCGGTTTTCTCGATTGATCTGTGTTCAGTTTTTCAAGGCCTATCCACTGGGCCAACTTATAACTAAATCTGAGGGGGGTGTGATGGGGAGGTTCCCTTGTTAGAAGTAATTTTTTTTGCGGCCAGTCAAAGACTTTACGCCAACCGTTCATCACTGTTAGACCACGTACGTGGCAAACAATCAGTAGGTCTTAAGGTATTAACGAAAAACTGTTGCTCTCCCTTAGGTGTACTACAGTTTGTTTTCCGCAAAAGATCACGTTCTGCAATTTCTGTAGAGTCTAAGGTTTCTATAAAACTAACGGTGCGTTCTCTGACGAGATGAAGAAAAGAAAAGAGAAAAAGGAGATGTTTTCTCTACCCACTATTTTTGTTGTCCAGTTTTTTAAGAATCTACCTTACGATTCTGCCCACGCTCGTTGGAAACTTCGTTCAGCGCCTACTACCAGACTGCTATGAGACCAAGTCACACGTTCATCTCGGTTTCACTGATTTCCGCATTTACTTTGCAGGCTGTAGTAATGTAAGTTTAATATTGTCATGACAATCGCTGCACTAGCTAATTATGAAAATTTTACTAAGATCATGTAGGATTTATTTTGATTACTGCATAGATAACTTTCTACGAGTATGTACGAATCTTTGTTCAGAAACAAGAATTTGCACCTAAAAGAGAACAGAAATGTAACTCATGTATGAAAACCTTCTATTTAGGCTGTCCCTGATATTATTACAAGCATGTACCTTGCTATGGTAGACAATCCCATGGACAATAAGTAGAGCAGTCCTATAGTGTGGCAAGCCTCTCTCACATCACGTACTGTCTATGCATATTGTCCTGCTGAGAGCCGATGGCAGACATTTGCTTTGCGATCAACAAATCTTAATGCACTTCGGAATGTGTAGTAAAATGAAGAAACTGCGAGCAAAGCTAAAATGAGGGGACAGCTGTTTCTTGTCACTGTTAGCTTTACATTTCACAATTCGCTCTCGATTCAAACAACACTTAATCAAAATCGATCTACAGCTGCGGAGAACTTACGAACTCACTATCGATAAACCCGACCGTGATGCTTCAAAGAGACGTAACTCATCATGGACTGTAAGGTACCACAGTGTTAGCTACTGAAACTATCAAGGGGCAGTAGCTTGTATATATCTACATACAACAGTGCGTTTATCTTTGCTTAGAATTTTTCTCTAATGTTCTGCTTTAATGCCATCTCCACTATCTTCCCTCTTGAAAGACTTGTTAAAACTATTTTGCTGTTTGGACAAGGTTCTAAATCTGATCTTCACTGAACCTGCTAAATTCAACAAGAAAGTCGTTCTCAATTCCCCAGTCATGTGTAGAGTGAATCAAACGCTCATTTGTTCAAATGGGTTTATTTAAAAAAATCATTTTATCATTTTTTTGGCAATATGTGAAAATTAAATTTTGGCCTAAATCTATAACCTTCATGTATTGACTGTTTCTCGGAAGGTGTACCACCCAACATTGTCAACAAATATAATTTCAACTCGATGCTCTGCCACCATGTTTTACACTCGAATTAGAGTATCATCTCCACTGATAAGTATTACAAACTCATCCTGACGTTTGACTTACACGACTAGCAAGTTAAACACCGTTACACTTTGCCGTAGTTTCATGAGACAATGTAATCCGAAAAAGACAAACTTAGTGAATGATGGCTCCCACAGAAAGGGTTTGATAGCTATCAAATTTTGTATGTCGTGGCAGAATGCAGCTGGCGAATGCAAGCAATGCATCCCCGTTAGCAGCCACCACACGGAGCTGCTGCCATTCAGCAGACTTTGGCGACGCGACGATTGTCTCAGCAAAATAATGATCCCAGTGAGGACTCCCGTTCGGAAGCAGGAGGCTTCGTAGCTATGTCCAGACATCCAGATTTGTTTTTTTCAGGGTTTCCGTAAATCGATTAAGGCATATACTGGAATGATAGCTTTGCTAAGTATAGAACAGATTCTCTTTCCCATTCCTAACCAAGACGAGCTCGTAAATCCCGGTCTTTCTTTTCTTCCAAAAGAAAGTGAAACACTGTTTCAAAGCAGCCACATATAGGTTGGGGCGTAAATAAGACTATTTTCAGAATTCAAATTTTAGACTGGAAATGGAATTTAAGTACTAAGTGCCCTTCGAACGAACAAAAGTGGAAAATTTGAACATTATCTTTTAGTTTTCTTCTAGCCGTAACTGGAAAATGGTGAACCCTTCTACATAGGTTCCTATTCGGAAATCACTGAAAGCTGTAGAAATGTGTAAGTGGAATTTCAAATGCCCTGCGTGCCAGCGATATGTTAAAGATACTATATTGAAACTATAAAGGTAGGTAACAGTTTCAACCAACTGTGACATATTTTTCACTATTATTTAAGTCAATAAGTCTAAAATTGTCCGAATAATTTTCGTAGTGGCGGCACCTGAAAATTCTTATTCACATTGTATTCAGACCTACCTCAGGATATTCTGTGATCAACGATTGTTTAATAAATTCATATCTTTCGCTGATAAGACGAGAATTTCTGATTATTTCTCTTCGTTACCTTGAGAACGATAAGGCTTAATATTCATCTGTGTGTTCATATGTATCAGTATTTTAGACACACTAGGCCTATTCTGTTATGGGCAGCAAAAGTTATCACAACATGACAGTCACATTCTGTGAGGCAGTTGGAAAAGTTACATAAAAGGCGAATTATATGAAAAACTTTACTCACCTACTTATTTTGTATGTGGCGTAACATACCTCAATACCGGAAATTCATCACGAAGAGCAGCAACTCTGGATTCATCGTATTTATCTCTCGAGACTAACACGAGTACAGAGGTTTGTATTACATCAACGGGAAAAAGAAATACGAACTATAAATGGAGATCAGGATATGATAACTGGCCACATACCACCATTGTCCATCTGGTGATGATTCCTGGTGGTATTGTATAAAACGGGAATGGTCGACCTAAATTTAAGTAGTTAAATTATCTTGCAATCAAGTGGTGACCCAATTTTATGTTACACTGAATGAACTGGAATATTTTAGCAAACAGAGACTAATTCCATGCGAGGTATTTCGATTCAAAAGAATTAAATTTAATGTGCACCTCTAAAAAAAAATAAAGCTGTATTCATATACTCATCCTGTACCTTTTTACAAAATACAAAAATCATTTTCTGGAATTAAATAAAATTGCCACAAGTGTACAGTACCATTATTATTGAATATTAAGTACGCATGTACCTACAAATGCACTTAATTATTCGAAAGAAACCGACGCACCCGGCCCGTACAACTCACGAAATATTTCAAAGAAATCAGCCCAAAACGCGTTTATTGTGCACCAGCTGTCGGGCTCGAATACCGTGGGCCTAAGTTCTCGGACAGACAGACACAGACAGACCGAAGTACAGCATGATAGATTCGAGCGCACACCGAATAATGGCGGTTTCCAAATTAGTTCACCTCTTAAAACATTTGTTTATTACTTAAAAAATCAAAACCTTTGGGACACGATTGATGGATGAATAAATGTAAGCATGTGCGAGTACACTGCTTCTTTATTTTCCTAAATAACCAGAAAAATTGTTGGAAGGTACGTGATGCAAACATTGCGTTTATATGTTGGTACTGCTGCAGCAATGTCCTGCAGTATTACGACTGGAACATGTTACTTTAATGAGAAAGTAGGTACTGCATTACTTTTGTTACTGAAAGCTTGATCTCATTTAGTCATTTTCAAAAAAGATCTCCGCTTTGGCTTCGCCGCACATCGTTACAGGATTCCGAGACAATGTGATCACGATGATGCGTCATGCTGGTATTTAGCCATTCTGCGTTGGAAACAATATCTGTAAGTCAATTATACACGTGTTGCTGGTAATAAGAGGACATCAGAATGTCGCAGCTGTCGTCGTGAGCTTGAAGTTCCAAAGAGAGCACAATTTGAAATACAGAGCATCTGTGTATGTACGGAGTATATTTGTCTACACAATGTCGTACTCCCGAAAAACTGTTCCATTTCATATGACTCATACGGCCAGTTCAAGGATTATTCACATAAAAGCACCGACCCCGAAACGTTCAAACCAGATATCGTGGCGCGCATTGTTTCACCAATGATCCATCCCTCTGCGGCCATTGAACCTGCGAAAACTAAGTTCATCCACGAAAAGAACTGAGCGCACAGCTCATTGTTTTTCTGTAGATGACATCCGTACAATGTACATGTTGATTTAAATATTTTTCCTAGTTTTTATGCTCAAAAGCCGACATACCAGTCAAGTCGTCACATCGACAATCAGCATTCCCTTCGTCATCGCTCTACCACTCAATTGTTTTGTTACGATAGCCGAAAACAGGTTTTCTTATAGCAAATATTTATACAAATACACCGAAACATTTATGTTCAGATAGTGTACTGATTGTATTGAAATTTACTATTAAGTATATATCATCTCTGGAATAGCCGCCTAAGCATAAGACGTAATTCGTTATGCTCCTGCATTTTATGTCGCGTTTGTGGGATACATTGACGTCGGAGTGTTTACCTTTGGTGCACTATTGTAAAAGGCAACACGAAATCAGATAAGTGCAAAATCCGTGGGATTCGTACATACATCTATAATCCTATGTAAAGACAAGTCTTTGTTTAACTTTGTTACCAAAACTGTCGAACAGTTTCTGACTTGTTAACTTCAAATTCTTGCACGATGCTGTAATAAACATTTGGAGAGATGTAGCCTATATATTTTAATATATATAAAAAAATCACGTAAGTACATATAATATACACTGAAGAGACAAACTGGTAAACCTGCCCAATATTGTGTAGGGCCCCCCGCGAGCACTCAGAAGAGCCGCAACACGACATGATATGGACTCGATTAATGTCTGAATCCTGCAGAGCTCTCCATAAATCGAGAAGAGTACGAGGGTGTGGAGATCCCTTCTGAACAGCACATTGCAGGCATCTCAGATATGCTCAGTAATGTCCATTTCTGGGGAGTTTGTTGGCCACTGGAAGTGTTTAAAGTCAGAAGTGTGGAGCCACTCTGCAGCAGTTCTGGAAGTCTGGGGTGCCGCATTGTCCTGCGAGAACTGCCCAAGTACGTCGGAATGCACAATGGACATGATTGGATGCATGTGATCAGATAGAATGCTTACGTACTTGTCACCTGTCACAGTCGTATCTAGACGTATCAGGTGTCCCATATCACTCCAGCTGTACATGCCCACACCATTACAGAGCTTCCGCCAGTTTGAACAGTCCCCTGCTGACATGCAGGGTCCATGGATTCATGAAGTGGTCTCCATACCCTTACACGTCCATCCGCTCTGCTCAATACAATTTGAAACGAGACTCGTCCGACCACACGACATGATTCCAGTCATCAACAGTCCAATGTTGGTGTTGATGGGCCGAGGCGAGGCGTAAAGCTCTATGTCGTGCAGTCATAAAGTGTACATGAGTGAGCCTTCGCCTCCGAAAGTCCATATCGATGACTTTTCGTTGAATGGTTCGCACACCGACACTTGCTGATGGCCCAGTACTGAAATCTGCAGCAATTTGCGGAAGGGTTGCACTTCTGCCACGTTGAACGATTCTCTTCAGTCGTTGTTGGTCCCAAATGGTTCAAATGGTTCTGAGCACTATGGGACTTAACTGCTGAGGTCATCAGTGCCCTAGAACTTAGAATTACTTAAACCAAACCAACCTAAGGACATCACACACATCCATGCCCGAGGCAGGATTCGAACCTGCGACCGTAGCGGTCGCTCGGTTCCAGACTGAAGCGCGTAGAACAGCTCGGCCACTCCGGCCGGCCGTTGGTCCCATTCTTACGGTATTTTGTTGCGGCCGCAGTAGTGTGGAGCCTGGGAGCCTCGTCCAACACGGTGAAGAGATTATTCCCACAGCCGCTGAAAGAAGAGAGAGCAGCTATCTGCAGAATGTGGCGCATGTTGGAAAAACGTGGTGCCTGTCGTCTGAACTCCTCGGATCATTCCACAGACTTGCAGCGAAGTTTGAGAAGACTAGCCTTACTCACGGAGTTTCATCGAAGCTCGCAATTTGCAGCATTGCCCCCCAGAACGTATCGTGGCCCCTTGGTTCTAAGTGGAGGGGGAGGCTTGAACCAGAGACTTCGAAGGTCCTGTGACAACCTAAGCTGCGACTTCCTGGACTTGTGTCATGAAGTTGAGAACTTCAGGGTCCCCTAAATTGGTCTGGTGTGCACTGCACATCATACGCAACTATCCAGGTAGCTGCCTGTGCCTGATGAACAAGTGTTCTTTAGAATGGGCTACTGTTCTTGCTGTGTAGATAACGACAGCTGTAGTAGGGCACCTCAGATGAGGACACTAAAATTCTAGTGATTAGCTGCCGAAAAATTCGCAATGAAGTATCAGAGTTGGAAGCTCTCCTAAAAAGCTGTGGAACTCACAAAGATATGATCTGTCCGTTCATTGACGTCTCTGTTCATTGTAATAAGTTTAGTGTCTGTGTTTCGCGACCGCACCGCAAAACCGTACGATTAGTAGACGAAAGGACGTGCCTCTCCAATGGGAACCGAAAATATTTGATCGCAAGGTCATAGGTCAACCGATTCCTCCACAGGAAAACACGTCTGATACATTCTATACGACACTGGTGACGGCATGTGCGTCACATGACAGGAATATGTTGTCGACCCGCCTAACTTGTACACTTGGCGAATGGGTAAAAAGATTCTTCTACCTTGCCCGATTTAGGTTTTCTTGTGGATGTGATAATCACTTCCAAAAAGTGATGAAAACATAAGTTTGTCACATAAACTGCAACAAATGAATGCAACAGTTTCACAGTCGTACATTTTTTGCCGGTGCTCTGTCAAAACATATGTTTTTAACGTTTCCAAATTTTTCCGTGTGTACAGCGTCAAATCCTGCATATGTCCAAGCATATCTGAACATGTCCTGGAATTCTGGAGAGCGAAGTTTATTATGTGTGAGTGCCTGAACTTTGACAATTGTCTGAAAATAAAAAAAATAAACTTTTCACTCGAGAGAAGACTTGAACCCACGACCTCCTGTTCGGCAGCTGCGCACGCTAACCACGGGACCACGGCGCTCCTGACCTCATACACTCTCCTTGATATTACCTAAATTGCGCATGGACTACTCAGTTGGTATATTTTGCTTATTTTTTTCATAGTTCCATACAACTTCTTCCTGGTTTCTCGACTGAGCTGTGTTCAGCTTTTCAAGGCCTATCTACTGTGCCAACTTACAACTAAATCTAAGGGGGGTGCGATGGGGAGGTTCCCTTGTAAGTATGATGGAGAAGGGTTTTACTTCAAAGCGTTCTTGAAAAATTAAACTCCGATTATCGTCAGAAAAGGCTGTACTGCATGAGATGACTAACAATTACGAGATTTTCTCATTACAAAAATTATAGGCATTTAAACCAATCGAGTTGTTTGTGACATAATGAAAACAAAGAGATAAACTTGACACTATTTATGAATATTATTAGTTGTCTAAGGGGTTTCCTTCAAGCAACAGTTCTGATAAACAAATATTTCATTCTTGTGCGTACATTGGTTACCTTGAACCTCTCCATCCATACAGTGAAGGAAATATCTTCATAAAAATATTTTCATCTAAATAATAAAGTCTTCCAGATAATTTCTCCCAGATTCACAAATATCAGATCTCCTTCTCCAATACTCAACTGCTCACTACTATGCCCCTAATAAGAATGCCCTAGCGCTGCACAATTGTCTAGCGACCAAGCGCACCACCGATAACATTCAACACAGAGCAGAGATCTTATCCACTACTCGTTCAGAGCGGTCATGTTATCTTTTTCCCTGTACAGTAAAGATGCTTCGGTAATATTATCTCTCTAAAACTCATGGTTAGTCACATGTTTCATAGATTTTGAAACTAGCAAAAACTTTGAAACTAGCAAAAACTTTGATTCCTGTACTGCCAAAGATTTCAGTAATTGTGGCAGTAGTGGGAGTGGTGGTGTCAGGTTAGAAATTAGTGCGCAGCAACATCCAAAAAACAACAAATTTTTTTTGTATATAGCACAAAACATGCATCTGAAACGAAAACTCAATCAATATGACCACCTCCAATTACAGCTTTTGTTGTGGATTGGCAAGAGAGCCAACCCACTATGAGAGGAAGCCGAAAGGCACGCGTTTTAGCTCACGCAGGCTGGCGTGAGGTCTGGAACAGGTCAAGGAAATGAGACTAGCAAAAAGGACGTAGCTGTGGAATACTTAACTTTAATCCATAAATGGTGAACATCGCTATTGACGGTACATGTTTTACAGCATCAATAGTAACTGGTAATGGCGCCGTGCTAGGTCGTAGCAAACGACGTAGCTGAAGGTTATGCTAACTATCGTCTCGGCAAATGAGAGCGTAATTTGTCAGTGAACCATCGCTAGCAAAGTCGGCTGTACAACTGGGGCGAGTGCTAGGAAGTCTCTGTAGACCTGCCGTGTGGCGGCGCTCGGTCTGCAATCACTAATAGTGGCGACACGCGGGTCCGACGTATACTAACGGACCGCGGCCGATTTAAAGGCTACCACCTAGCAAGTGTGGTGTCTGGCGGCGACACCACAGTTTTACTTTCGAGTTGTATAATAACCATGATGTTCATAATTATTTTCTTAAAAAAAAAAATAATAGAAGGTAACACCACTTATGGGTGGCCAACAACACTACTGTTTTCCTTTAAGAAATTTAAATTGCAAAAAATAAAGAAATAAATAAAATAAATAAAAAGTCAAAACATATTCTAACAACTACATTCCTTTAAAACCTCAGCGTTAAGAAACACTACGATATAGTTTGCATTTAGAGCTAGCAGCTACAGCAGATTAGCTTCAAACCTGCACAATAGTTTGATTGAGAGAGCCCAGTAAACTACATAGTAAACTACATAGTAAACAAAAGAAACCAGTAACAGCGACTGATAATCATTCAAAAAACCAGCCATGGCCACTAATCAGAGCACACAAGATAACACAACGTATCTTTATGTCAATAATGAAGAGCAAGGGTTTACAGAAAACATCACCTTGCTTGATTAGCCAACAGTGTCTGTAACCCAGCGCAACTTGACATATTACACTTTCAGGATATCCGGATATCCCACATACAATGAACAAAATAGATTGGACCATGGGTCGAAATCGTATGCTGACTAGAGGATTAGTGGGTAGGTCCCACTTGTCGCTGGGTCGGTGCACGTGCTCATCCAGCGCAGGTCGTCTCTCCGATCTTAGCTAGTTGATCGCTAGGCATGATCTGAGGCCGACCCGGTAGGCAGCACAGCAGCTGCAGCCACGGAGCCCTCTCTCAGCATTGCCGCCCAAGTCGACACTACTCAGTCAATGCGCGCTGGCCGTGCTGGAGCCGATGGGTGGATATTCAAATTGGCTCGTGAACGTGACAGAACTGAACATCACACCCTCCCCCGCCTCTACCACTAAGGTCCCTGAGAAGGGGAGAAAACTGGAACTTGCATTTGTACTCATTAGTCACAGGGTTATAGCATGGTGGTACCACATGTCAAATACATCAGACTACCATAGAACAATACTTCCCGATTGAATCTCGTTGCTGTCCGATATAGCAACCACCTTCCCGGTTTCTCAAGGAGCCTTTTACAATTTATTTGTAATGAAGCATATGAGTCACATCTAAAATATGAAAGTGGTTCGCCTCACTAGTGAAATATTAAATATTTCAGTTTTCAGAGTATATCACCTTTATGCTACTGGGAAGCACTAGGCTCTTTAAATAGCTTTGTCTGAGAAATGTGAACCATAAAAATTCGCCTGGTCTGAAGATTTTTGACGATGAAGGTGGCCAGCGTCATTGAGCGAAGGATCTGAACTGAGCCCACAAATATAGGCAAGAGTTCCGCCATCGCGTTATGTTCCTCACGGCTCACTGCTGCAAAATTCTTAATCCAGACACTGTCGTCAGGCTTTAACGAGATGGCCGCCTCTCAGCATAAGTGGCTCTCTAGCTTCTCATGGATGAGCTTTACATTACTCCTCGCACGTTTTCATTTAGCTCCAATTTGGACAGCATCAGCTTTCTCAAGAGAAGGTTGTCGAACGCCTGTAGATTGGACAAGTGAAAGTTTGGCCTAAAAGCGAACATAAGGGCGGCCGGTATTTGTTTATGGATGTATTGAACACATACGTCAACAGAGGTAATGAGCTATCCCGACGGATACGATGTTTATGGTGGAAACCGATAAAGGCTGCCATCAGTTTCAAAAGAGAATTTGTGGAAAGCTGCAGAGGCGAAATTCGGAGAGTGATCAGTAACTAACAGTGTATATGGGGGCAAAGGTTCCAAATATAGAGTAAAGGCATTTCGTAACCTGGGAAGTAGTATCACACTTCAGAGTCAACCAACAGAAATGTATAAATGCGTCCACACATGAGTATGTACCAGTACTCTGTCTCACGAACTTGGGAATAGCCCCACATGATCAACATACATCCACTCCGATGCCAGGAACCCTTGGCCATTATTCAGTGATAGCCTACTAAATGCACACGTCGTACAGGTCGATACAAAGCCCCCAATCTGCTCGTCCATGGCCTTCTAGATGAACTGCTTTCTAATCTTCATCTTGGTCCCGCTGATGACCATCTACAAGGTATCATATACTTCAGTAAACCTATTTTAACCGCATGACTTCCCCGTGAGGTGCAACACAGTGAGTTCCCCTTCAAAAATTACGGTCTAACCGTTTCCCCTTTTCTGATTGTCTCATTCAGCTCACTTAGCTCCAGGTCAGAATCTCGTTCTGCAACTTCTTTATAAAGCAGGGGACATCCCCTTAAGACTGGACGAACTATATGGCCTGAGGCATCACGTTCATTGGGTTCACAGACCCCTTTGTCCAAGAGGTGATCTTGTACCTCCATGATCACCCTACTTAGGCCATATGCGACAGCATACTCTACTTAAACTTGCACTGAAGTGCAGAAATACTCATGCCCCGCCTCGTCATACATCTGTTCCGTCTCGGCCATACTACTATCCAGTTAAGGGTCTGGTTATGGCTTTCTAACAAGAATGGACGAAGTTCAAGACAGATTTTAAGCTCCTCAACTCTGAACAATACCGCCAGTATCACTTCCTCGTATACAGAATATTTGGCTTTAAGCGAGAAAAGGGCACGTGAAGTGTAAGTAATAGGCAGCTGCTTCCCATTGTCGTCCTGTAAAAGTACAGCTGCAACACTCGCCATCGATGCAACGGTGTGGAACATAAACTCCTCATGGAAGTCGAGCATGACCAACACCGGGGCAGTTGCCAAAGCCGCCTACCAGGCCCCCAACGCTGCTTCATGAGACGCTTCCCACTCAAACTTACAGTTACAACATCGTTATCTTAATGTATTGTAACACCAACATTTACAATTACACTCCTGGAAATGGAAAAAAGAACACATTGACACCGGTGTGTCAGACCCACCATACTTGCTCCGGACGCTGCGAGAGGGCTGTACAAGCAATGATCACACGCACGGCACAGCGGACACACCAGGAACCGCGGTGTTGGCCGTCGAATGGCGCTAGCTGCGCAGCATTTGTGCACCGCCGCCGTCAGTGTCAGCCAGTTTGCCGTGGCATACGGAGCTCCATCGCAGTCTTTAACACTGGTAGCATGCCGCGACAGCGTGGACGTGAACCGTATGTGCAGTTGACGGACTTTGAGCGAGGGCGTATAGTGGGCATGCGGGAGGCCGGGTGGACGTACCGCCGAATTGCTCAACACGTGGGGCGTGAGGTCTCCACAGTACATCGATGTTGTCGCCAGTGGTCGGCGGAAGGTGCACGTGCCCGTCGACCTGGGACCGGACCGCAGCGACGCACGGATGCACGCCAAGGCCGTAGGATCCTACGCAGTGCCGTAGGGGATCGCACCGCCACTTCCCAGCAAATTAGGGACACTGTTGCTTCTGGGGTATCGGCGAGGACCATTCGCAACCGTCTCCATGAAGCTGGGCTACGGTCCCGCACACCGTTAGGCCGTCTTCCGCTCACGCCCCAACATCGTGCAGCCCGCCTCCAGTGGTGTCGCGACAGGCGTGAATGGAGGGACGAATGGAGACGTGTCGTCTTCAGCGATGAGAGTCGCTTCTGCCTTGGTGCCAATGATGGTCGTATGCGTGTTTGGCGCCGTGCAGGTGAGCGCCACAATCAGGACTGCATACGACCGAGGCACACAGGGCCAACACCCGGCATCATGGTGTGGGGAGCGATCTCCTACACTGGCCGTACACCACTGGTGATCGTCGAGGGGACACTGAATAGTGCACGGTACATCCAAACCGTCATCGAACCCATCGTTCTACCATTCCTAGACCGGCAAGGGAACTTGCAGTTCCAACAGGACAATGCACGTCCGCATGTATCCCGTGCCACCCAACGTGCTCTAGAAGGTGTAAGTCAACTACCCTGGCCAGCAAGATCTCCGGATCTGTCCCCCATTGAGCATGTTTGGGACTGGATGAAGCGTCGTCTCACGCGGTCTGCACGTCCAGCACGAACGCTGGTCCAACTGAGGCGCCAGGTGGAAATGGCATGGCAAGCCGTTCCACAGGACTACATCCAGCATCTCTACGATCGTCTCCATGGGAGAATAGCAGCCTGCATTGCTGCGAAAGGTGGATATACACTGTACTAGTGCCGACATTGTGCATGCTCTGTTGCCTGTGTCTATGTGCCTGTGGTTCTGTCAGTGTGATCATGTGATGTATCTGACCCCAGGAATGTGTCAATAAAGTTTCCCCTTCCTGGGACAATGAATTCACGGTGTTCTTATTTCAATTTCCAGGAGTGTATTTAATAAAATGTAAGATAACTTATATGGTTGGCCAATACCTTTAGAAGTCTTCTTTAAGAACGTTAAAACGCAAAAACAGAGATAAAAGACATCACCTAGTATTTACGTTCCTCTAAAAACACCAACCTTAACACATACTCCCATATATTTTGAATTTCGAGCTAGCAGTTACAGCAAATATACTTCAAACCGGCCCAACACTAGTTTGAATGAGGGGTCGTAGTAAATACACAATAATGGAAAGAGTCCCGAAAAGGTAAGTGGCATTCGTGAAAAAAACCACAGTTGTCTCTTTACATCAATTAATAATAATAATAAGGGTTCGCAGTTAGCCCATTCACTAGACTTAATTAGCCGACAGTGTCTGTAACCCAGCGCACCTTGGCAGGATACAATTTCTTGTGATCCAAATATCTCATATAATTTGGAAAAAAAGAGATCGCACTACGGCGTCTGTAACCCACCCAAGTATCCTCCAGCCAGCGTATGATCAGAAACGATTGTGACAACACTATAACCTATAATATGAAGCGAGGAAACATCGAGCTTAGCAACGATAGTGTCATCTGAATGTCAAAGTCACAAAATATCGGCTATTCCCATCCTGAACGAAGTCTACGAACCATAACCACAAGCGCTTTACTATGTGGGCGCACAATACGATCCTCCGCTCATCAAATGTCTCAGTTTCATCGACGTTCATTTCGTCAAAAGACAAAACTCTCTCTCTCTCTCTCTCTCTCTCTCTCTCTCTCTCTCTCTCTCTCTCTCTCTCTTTCGATGTCCGGCAGTGACTGTCCTTTAGCTTTCATCAAAAATAACATGGCACTCAACGCTCCAGGACGGCAATGGAACGAATGTCAGGATCACATCTGATGACTTTTCAGCCCATGAGGTCGTCAGCAGAAGCCCATAGTGAAGTCTTGTATAAACATTAAGATTTGAAGAGCATTTCAGTAGCATGCACATGAAATTTCAAATTGGTCATGAGCTTACAGTTTGTAGTAATTACTAAAGCATTCGGTATTTGAAGGTTACCAAGACAGGTACTAAAAGGCGACGGCCTTAAATAGTAAGTGTCAGGCGGCAGAATTAGTTAATAGACTTTTTGCATTGAAAGTGATTTGTTCACCAGTCTATAGTACAGTATAAAGAAAAGTCGTTGTTTAACTTTGCTATCAAAATTCTTGAAAAGTACTTGACCAGTTTACTTCAAATTTATATACGATAATCTAACAAACTTGCGGACAGAGACAGGCTACGTATTTTTTTAATATGTATGGCATAAAACTACAGTTTTCAGATTAAAACTGTACGAAATAGCGTCATTGGAGCTACTATTCTCACAGATCTAGCAGCAGGAGACGTTTCTCATACCCGTAAGCCAATTATGGTGGAGAGAGATAGTGGAGATGGACAGAGAGAGGAGGGAGAAGAGAGAGAGAGAGAGAGAGAGAGGAGAACATCAGGACGTATATCCGAGTCCCATACATATTTAGTAATTGCGAAGCACTGCCCTGTTCGCTAGAGAAATTATAAAATGATCAAGGCAAAACAAGTCACGATATTGCTGATCGTACCCAACTGTGCGCCGCAGCATAATTACAAGTAACCATACGTAGCTGTGCAGTCTCTCAAGAAACGTTTCACTCTTAGGAGACAGGGTACAGCTACAGTCTCAGGATGTTTCAAACAACGACTTGCATGTTCCCAGTTAGTTTTCCGAATTATGTACGAGATGACACCGTTGAATAGCAATAATCAAGTCGCAACGAAAGGGGTAGTGGAAACGTTGGAGTGGGGAGTGTGGTGTCACCGCCAGACACCACACTTGCTAGGTGGTAGCCTTTAAATCGGCTGCGGTCCGCTAGTATACGTCGGACCCGCGTGTCGCCACTATCAGTGATTGCAGACCGAGCGCCGCCACACGGCATGTCTAGAGAGACTTCCTAGCACTCGCCCAGTTGTACAACCGACTTTGCTAGCGATGGTTCACTGACAAATTACGCTCTCATCTGCCGAGACGATAGTTAGCATAGCCTTCAGCTACGTCATTTGCTACGACCTAGCAAGGCGCCATTATCATTTGCTATTTATCTTGTGATGCATGTACCGTCAGACCCATGTTCACCAATTATGAATTAAAGTTAAGTATTCCGGTAGTTACTTACGTTCTTTGCTACTATAAATTCCCTTAACTATTCCAGACTTCACGCTAGCCTGCGTGAGCTTAAACGCGTGCCTTTCGGCTTCCTCTCCTAGTGGCTTGGCTGTCTTGCCAAGTCACAACAGGGAGCATGGCGGGTGTGCATGGCTCACTCGTAACTTTAGCTACGTTTGATTGTGTGGTGCCTCCTATGCTACCTCCTACAGTTGCTGCTGGGGACTCTACAGCTGTGTACCTTCTCTACTGCACTTACTTAGAATAATATTCACTTTCAGTGACGCTCCCAGCTTGTACTGGAGCGGTTCACCTTGTCTATAAGAACTTTTACCCCACTCTTCATTCGGATTTCATTACTACGCTGTCACGCGTCCTGGTTAGCGTGTATCTTTTATTAAATGGATTATGCTTTCTTTCAAAAGCATGTCATGGAATGATATTCACTCACTATAAATGTGCAGAGCTAGATACACTATGTGATCAAAAGTATTCCGACAACCCCCAAAAAACATACGTTTTTCGTATTAGGCGCAGTGACCTCAGTGGTCACTAGACATCGTGAGAGAGCAGAATGGGGCACGCCACGGAACTCACGGACGTCGAACGTGGTCAGGTGATTGGGTGTCACTTGTGTCATACGTCTGTACGCAAGATTTCCACACTCCTAAACATCCCTAGGTCAACTGTTTACGATGTGATAGTGAAGTGGAAACGTGAAGGGACACGTACAGCACAAAAGCATAGAGGCCGATCCCGTCTGTTGACCGACAGAGATTGCCGACAGTTGACGAGGGTCGTTAAGTGTAATAGGCAGACATCTATCCAGACAATCACACAGGAATTCCACACTGCATCACGATCCACTGCATGTACTATGACGGTTAGGCGGGAGGTGAGAAAACTTGGATTTCATGCTCGAGCGGCTGATCATAAACCGCACATCACGAAGTAAATGCCAAACGACGCCTCGCTTGGTGTAAGGAGTGCAAACATTGGACGTTTGAATAGTGGAAGAGCGTTGTGTGGATTGGCGAATCACGGTACAGAATGTGTCGATCAGATGGCGGAGTGTGGGTATGGCGAATGCCCGGTGAACATCTGCCAGGGTGTGTAGTGCCAACAGTAAAATTCTGAGGCGGTGGTTTTATGGTGTGGTCGTGTTTTCAATGGAGGGCGCTTGCATCCCTCGTTGTTTTGCGTAGCACTATCACAGAACAGGCCTGCATTGATATTTTAAGCACCTTCTTGCTTCCCACTGTTGAAGAGCAATTCGGGGATGTCGATTGCATCTTTCAACACGATCGAGCACCTGTTGATAACGCACGGCCTGTGGCTGAGTGGTTATACCGCAATAACATCCCTGTAATGGACTGGCCTGCACAGAGTCCTGACCTGAATCCTATAGAACACGTTTGGAATTTTTGGGAACGGCGACTTTGCCAGGCCTCACCAACCGACATTCTCCTCAGTGCAGCACTCCGTGAAGAATGCCATTCCCCGAGAAACCTTCAAGCACCTGATTGAAGGTATGCCTGCGAGAGCGGAAGCTGAAATAAAGGCTAAGGGTTGGCCAACACCACACTGAATTCAGCATCACCGATGGATGGCGCCACTAACTTGTAAGTCCCTTTTAACCAGGTGTCCTGATACTTTTGATCACATAGTGTAGGTATCAAAAGAATTATACATGATTTTGTATACTAGGGAGCCTGAAAGTGGCACGCATGATATAGCCGCTGTTTAAAAAAGTCTAAGGTAGTGTGGTATCGTTCAGCTTGGGAAAAACAGAAGGCACTACATGTGGCGACCAGGTAATGACCCGTAATTCATGCACGATTGAGACTACGTTTTATTACAATGTAAGTGAGTAACTGTCGGTGTGATAGGCCGAGGGAACAATTTGAACGTAAACGAGGATTCTTACGTTACTTTGAAACTGCCGGAAATTTATTAAATTATGAATAAATTGACGATATAGTCAACCGAACGTGTATTATGGCTTTTTTTAACACTTTATTATCGACACGAGTTACTTGTATTACTTATCTTTTATTTATTCAAAGTTTTCTGCCGGATCAGTTTATGGCATTACCGTCCATCACCTGCGCCTAGAGCGCATACAGTCAATGAGTATAAAAACGCATCATCAAGTCTGTTATTATAACTTCTTGTGCTATTTCCAATACCAACATACAAGTAGCTGTACACGACCCCCTCACTCACGCCTCCACTTGTTTCCTTTCAGCGGCCGAGCTGCCTATTCGTCGCATCCCGCACAGCGGAATCCACCGGGGGTTCGGCCGCTTCCGGGGCCGCATCGTCGGCGGCCAGGACGCCACCAAGGGTGAGTGTGAGCACTTCAGCTCTGCAGTTAGACTCTACCTAAGAGCTCAGCAAATCTCCACGCTGGAAAATGCACGGACCGTTTTGCCTCAACTGTGCCTCAGAAAGTGTCAGTAAGTAGCTTAATATCGCGCAGAGAGTTCCTCGTTGGAGCAAGGAATCTGGCCTCGGATGAAGAATTTCTACGCTGCAGAAACTGTTTTTTAACAAAACCTACAGATAAATGAATATGTGGTAGAATGATCGCACATTGTTCTAGTGATTATCGAAAGATTTGTAGGTAGCAATATTTCAACTGTAAAGTGAATCTGAATGTTATACCAAGAGCAACATGGAAGAGGTCACCCGACCTGGCTGTTCCCGAGACTGAAAGACGCGGTGAAAGCTTCCGTCGCACAATGCCAGTCAAAATAAAGCAGAAATATGTATCTGCGCGAGAAGTGTGCGTAGTCGGAAAGGTGGCTACTGCAAGTTTACGGTAAATAAATAAATAAAACAGCGATGTCACTGGATCAGAAATAGTACAGTCGATAACTGGAGAGTCCAATCTCTATTTGGGAAAGTTCACTTCAGAAGGGGATGAAAAATAAAATTGCAATTGGTGGGAGGCGCCTGCGTAGTGGTCGCCAGTGACATCAGATAGCTTACTTTACATTAACTTAAACTCAAAGCACATCGGTACTGACCGGCCGTCGTGTCATTCTCAGCCCACAGGCGTCTCTGGGTGCGGATACGGAGGAGCATGTGGTCAGCACACCGCTCTCCGGGCCGTATGTCAGTTTACGAGACCAGAGACGCTACTTCTCAGTCAAGTAGCTCCTCAGTTTGCCTCACAAGGGCTGAGTGCACCCCGCTTGCCAACAGCGCCCGACAGACCGGATGGTCACCCATCCAAGTGCTAGCCCAGCCCGATAGCGCTTAGATTCGGTGATCTGACGGGAACCGGTGTCACCACTGCGGCAAGGTGGTTGGCACTTTACGTTAACTGGGAGTGAAAAAAAGTTCAAATGTGTGTAGATTCCTAAGGGACCAAACTGCTGAGGTCATCGGTCCCTAGGCTTACACACTACTTAAACTAATTTATGCTAAGAACAACACACACAACTACGCCCGAAGGAGAACTCGAGCCGGCCGTGGTGGCCAAGCGGTTAAAGGCGCTACAGTCTGGAACCGCGCGGCCGCTACGGTCGCAGGTTCGAATCCTGCCTCAGGCATGTGTGTGATGTCCTTAGGTTAGTTAGGTTTAAGTAGTTCTAAGTTCTAGGGGACTGATGACCTTAGAAGTTAAGTTCCATAGTGCTCAGAGCCATTTGAACCATTTGAGAACTCGAACCTCCAGCAGGAGGGGACCCGCAATCCGTTACATGGCGCCTCAAACCGTGCTACTCTGCGCTGCTAACTAGGAGTCAACATACGAGTAAAACATAAGATATTATCAAAAGCAAAGATCACATAACTGAATTCCAGTCTTCATGTTCTCTGTATTACATAATACAAGACCCATGTCGACTCACACGTCTCTTTACATTTGCCTTATTATTGTATTATGGTTTTAAATATATGAACATGTATTTTTATGTGATGGGTGTGTGTATACCGCGTTTAAAGAAGAGAATATGATCATTGCAAGTGGAACGAACTTCGAGAAACAGACTCATTTACACCGTTCGAGAATTTGGCACTCTTTCCGTGACGTTGTTTTACTGAGATATTTATGATATTCTGAAGCTACTGCCAATCAAAGCTAGTCTGATGCAGTCTCCACTTTCGAACCAAGACCACTGACCGACTCAGCTGTCTGCTTTGCTTCTGTATTAAAACCAGCAGCTGCTCTTTCTGCTCCAAGCTGGCTGAACGTAGAACCCTCTCGGTATTGCACAAGTCGTAACTATGTGCAGCACACAGCTTCTGTTTCTACGTATGCCTGCTGAATGCACTACTACAGTCTCGAAGCTGCCATCATTATGCAAAAATGTTAAAACATTGCAGTTCTTCGTGGTGCCTCAAGTATGTACCAGTTGGTTATAAAAGACAGTGCTCACTACCGACTCCAATTGCGAGAACAGTTGAAGTTTTTGGTAGCTACAGCCAAATACCTACACTTTTAATTGTAATCTACACCCACAGTTCTTGATGCCGGATTAATGTTCTGCAGTCGAGAGCTTTACAAATTAAGACGGCACCCTAGAGCGGGAGACTTTTTCTGGTATTACAATGTGCGGTTTCTCTGTCAGAACAGTGTTTTGTCTCAACAGCTGTAAGGTATAGAGCGAACGAGATGGCAAGATGGTCAGAGGGCTAGACTTGCATTCGGAAGAGCAGCGGTTCACGTTTCCATCATAAATTTTCATAGTGTCCCTAACTAATTACAAACGACTGCTGAAATTGTAGTTTAAACATTCTTTTCGAACTGATCATAATTAATGCTCCGTCTCTCATAAATTCACTGTCGATCTGGCATTAACCTCTAACCTACCTTCCTTCTTACGCAATTCATAGAGCTCCATTATTCTCTACCCCTAAGCCTCCCAGCATTTCTCTGTTTTTACCAACGATGCGTTATGTGTGTATTTTCATAGTAGACTGTTCACCGAACTTCTTGGAGAAATCTTACTGCCGCGTTTCCTAACAGTGAGACATTTACTCTTCTACGGGCTTAGTCAGTTCGTTAATGAAGTCTAAAAACTTTTCTTTCGAGACACCCTCCAATTGCATTCAGAGCGTGTTTGAGAAATTACATCCACTTTCACAACGCGCCCCGCAAAAGTGGTAAAATGTTGAGAGCGCTCAGGTTAATCGAATAATATATTTCGAGCACACAGTCCGTCACACAGGCCCCCACACAGAGCTATTCTTCGGGAGGGGGGAGTGTGCAAATTGAAAAGCTAATTTTACCTAGTATGACTATTTGTATTATAGTATAAATACAAATTCCATCAAACATTTTAATAGACCAGCCAGGCGGATAAGAATTGATTTGCTGTTTTCATTCGCCTTAAGTGATCCATAAACTAGTTAAAAGCTCAAATTTCCGCAAAACTACTAGATAAATATATATTTAATTTACAGCAATGCTACTGAAATGTAATCTCACATAGTAAGCAGTAGAAACAAATGCCTCGAAAAATTCAAAGAAACTAACAAGAGATTACAAAATAAAGCCAAGTCGTCGCGGGAAAATGTTAATTATAACTTCAGGATTCACGTTAATATGTTGGTTAATGGAACTCATTTCATAATCAAGAATGAATAATATGAAGAAAGAATTTTGGTACTAGAAAGTTTCCGTTGTATCTACTATACGCCCACACATTTCGAGGGAGGGGGCGGGAGGAGGACGGGGGGGGGGGGGGGTAGGAGCACTGGAACCCTGGGTCACCCACTGCCTGGGGCCTGGCTATCAACAGAATGTCTGCCTGGAAGATTGTCAGATGACCAAGCTTTTTTAAGTGCTGCTGCTAGACTTTCTTTTTTGTATGTGAATGCTTCATTAAGAAAACAAATATGAAATAAACGTTCCTAACTGTGATTTTGTGCACCTCTTCTCAGTGTCAGTAATTTTCTTCACCGTTAGCACCTCGCCTTCTGTGATACTTTTTCTTCTTCTGTATTTTTAGATGTTTGGTGACAGATTTCGCCGACTCTATTTTTTGAGACCCGCTGCTGAGTGTGTAGGTTCTGGGCCCGAAGAGTTTTTCGTGGAAGACGTGTATTCAGAAGTTCACCCAGAATTTTCGTTTCTAAAAATAGTGAGAGAGACAGATATCTCTCATTGGACCTCAAATGTAGCGCTGTTACGCGAAGAGTTATTTTGAAATTTGAATTTCTCATCGAGAGGCACTTTTAAGTCTTATAGCTCATCATTTGTCTCCATGTCACCCTCCCACTTTTTCAGTTCATGTTCATTCTCAGAAAGAGAAGAAAGATTTTAGGGAATTTTTTAAGGTTTCTAGAGATTTATTTTGGTTCGAAAACTTACTGTTACACACAAACAGAAGTAGAAATAGTGCCATAATAGTTTATGCAGTAAAAGTTTTACACTTGGCATATAGTTAAGGAAGAATTTGAAGTGGAAGACATTATTGTCACATAATGAAGTCGAGTTGACTGGTTAGTCTCATTACGAAATATGTGAGATTCTCCAATTTGAATATATAGAATATTTTGCGCAAGTAATATACATTCTATTTACTTGCTTCAACTGATGATGGCAGAAGGCATTTTCATTGTTTTGAGCATCCACAATAGGTACTTTATCTTATAATAAATCAGACTTTGTTTTCCATCATACTGTCTCGTTGACGTTACTGTTGCTGATCTGATCTTTGACCAGCCAAAGTAAGCTCTGCTTTGTATCGTATAACGTGTTTTCCGGCATAGTTACCTGTACGTTGGATAAACTGATCTGAAGCTGACTTTCTTTTTTGATTGCGTACTGTATATAATACAGTGCAGTTAAATACTGCCTTGTTTAATCTACTGCTCTGTCACTATTGAAGTGGGCCACAAGTGGCATGAAGGCAACTGAAACCACTGCATTAAAAACGCACAATGTTTATCCACAGGACACATGGCCTGTAATTGAAAAAGTGTCATAATGATGTCTCCATTGGCAAAAATTTCCGGATTAGTCGCCGATTCTGATTTCTGGGAGTGGACTACTAAGGAGGAGATAACCACGAGAATAAAGACTGAATGGCGAACAGAAGGGTAATATTTTACGAGGTGGATAGAGGAGAAGTTAACATGAGAAGAGAGATTGGAAAAGGAATGGAAAGGTAACATTCTACAAATCGGAGACTGGAATGTCAGAGGTTTGAACTTGGTAGGGAAACTAGTAAATCTCAAAAAGGAAATGCAAAGGCTCAATGTGAGTATAGTGGGGGGTCAGTTAAGTGATATGGAAAGAAGATAAAGATATATGATGAGACACATATATGGTCATATGATCATGGCAGTAGAAAATGTTTTAACGGGATCGGATTCTTTACGAACAGGAAGGTAGAACAGAGAGTGACCACTGTGAATAGTTTACAGATAGGCTTATTCTCTGCAAACTCGACAACAAATCAACGCCAGCGACAACAGCTCAGGTATACTTGATGACGTAACAAGCAGTAGATGAAGAGATACAGAAAGTGTACGAGGATATTGAACGTGTAATTAAGTGTATAAATGGAGATTTAAATGTAACAATCTTGGACATTTTTACGGGAAGAAAAATAAAATAAAGTTACGAATGAATATGGGATGGGTAGCAGGAATGAACGAGGAGAAATAGTAATTAAGTTCTGAAGTAAAATTCAGCTAGTAACGTCGAATACACTGTTTAGAAATCTTAAGGGAGGGAGGCATATTTGAAGAATGATTGGAGACGCTGTACAGTTGCGGATGGATTTCATCATAGTCAGCCAGAGAATCCTAAATCACATATTTGATTATAAGACGAGCCCAGTAGTCCATATAGACTCAGATTTGTGACGAAGAGTAGTTTGAAGTTCGGGAGAATTGTCCGGAGGAATCAATCTGAAGTAGTGAAGAATAATGAGTTGGAGAGGCACCAAGGCGAAATGGCAGCAGGAAAACCGAGAAGACATCCAAAAAGAAATGGTCGTCAGGAGGAATAATCAACAATGCAATCTTTCGTGCAATTAAAAGCAATGACATCAAGCTTATGAGTTCAAGAGGAGCTCCATTGTTAAACGCCTAGAAGAGAGCGGGTAGCAACAACAAGCAGCAGAAACGAGAGTGGTGACAAACTTAATATCAAAAATGATAAACACGAAGTAATCAAACTGAAGGAATTCTGCAACTAAACTTATGGCGGGCGAAGCAAGGGGGCATAAAAAGCAGAGTAACACCTGCAAAGAGGCTAAAAGAAGCTCGCTAGCATCAAATATCGGCCGTAATGTGAGGAAGAATTTCTGAGTCTACGCGTCTGGAGCACGGCTTTGTAGGGAAGTGAATGACGGACTGTGGAAAAAGCTGAAATCAGATGAATTGGCCTTTGAGATGCGGTGCTGTACAAGGTTGTTGAAAATTAGGCGTCCTGGTAACATACGAAATGAGATTCTCCACAGAATCGACAAGGAGAGAAGCACGTAGAAACCACTGACAAGAAGAATGAATTCTGTGACAGGAAGTACCGGGTGATCAAAAAGTCAGTATAAATTTGAAAACTCTACAGTTATCAGACCTTTTTTCTTGGAGGAAATGCGTGATTCTGGTTTTGTAACTGCTACCGTGACGGGTGAGAGGTACGCCAATATATTACAGAATCGCATCACCCCCAGCCTGGCTGATAAACACCTGCTGGAACGTACGATGTTTATGCAGGATGGCGCTCCACCCCATATTGCTAGACGCGTGAAAGATCTCTTGCGCGCGTCGTTTCGTGATGTGTGTGTGTGAAATCTTATGGGACTTAACTGCTTAGGTCATCAGTCCCTAAGCTTACACACTACTTAACCTAAATTATCCTATGGACGAACATACACACCCATGCCCGAGGGACGACTCGAACCTCCGCCGGGACCAGCCGCTCAGTCCATGACTGCAGCGCCTGAGACCGCTCGGCTAATCCCTCCCGGCGTTTGGTGATGATCGGGTGCTCAGGGGCCACTTTCGTCATGCTTGGCCTCCCAGGTCCTCAGACCTCAGGCCGTGCGATTATTGGCTTTGGGATTACCTGAAGTCGCAAGTGTATCGTGATCGACCGACATCTCTAGGGATGCTGAAAGACAACATCCGACGCCAATACGTCACCATAACTCCGGACATGCTTTACGGTGCTGTTCACAACATTACTCCTCGACTACAGCTATTATTGAGGAATGATGGTGGACATATTGAGCGTTTTCTGTAAAGAACGTCATCTTTGCTTTGTCTTACTTTGTTACGCTAATTATTGCTATTCTGATCAGATGGAGCGCCATCTGTCGGACATTTTTTGAACTTTTGTGTTTTTTGGTTCTAATAAAACCCCATGTCATTTGAAGCATGTGTGTCAGTTTGTACCTCTCTATCTACATTATTCCGTGATTTATTGAGTTTTCACATTTATAATGACTTTTTTATCACCCGGTACTTTAAGGCATTAGGGAATAACTTCCATGATGCTAGAGGGAGCTGTAGGGCGTAAAAACTGTAGAGGGATACAGAGGTTAGAATATATCCGACAAATAATTGAGGGCTCTGGATGCAAGTGTTGCTCCGAGATGAAGAGGTTGGCACAGGAGATGAACTCGTGGTGGATAATGTCAGAAGGCTGATGATCCAAGAGAAGTCATTATCTATCTATATCCTACGGCATCGCAGTGCTGGGCCCAATACTTCGTTAGATGGTAATTACAGTTAGCCTATTTTTCGAACATATTCATGTATTTTAACTATTGTCTAACAAACTGTGGCTCTAAAATGATTACTTACATCTACAACAGCAACTGAGGCTGTCGCCACAGATTAATCTTCAGTGAATACTAACGTACCTTTGCAGGGCAGTTTCCATACCAAGTATCGCTGCAGTGGGTGGTGCTGGGCATATCTTCTCACACATGTGGTGGCTCGATAATCAGCACCAAAGCCGTCCTCACAGCTGGACACTGTACCCAGTCTGGTTTGTTGGGATACTATGTGGTGAGTAAAGGAATGGATGTCATGGACCAGACAGTCTATAATTTTGTGTGTGTGTGTGTGTGTATGTGTGCATATATGTGTGTGGCCACAGACATTGGATAAATCCATTCTACACTTAAGCAACACCACAGAAAACCAAACATCATAACATGGTGCAGTTTGTGTGCTGTGCTGACAAATATCCTCAGCAAAAAGCTAAAGCTCCGCAGACTGGTCCTAACATGCCATTCGTTGCACACTGGAAGGCAGAAAACTACTTTATCAGCAGATTAGTATTCACACTGCGAACAGCGCCTCCACATACGATGTAAGAAAACGTATGTACTGAGCAGGTGAGTGTCGAGGTCGGAACAGTTGGTACAACATGTATTCTCAGTTAAAAGTGCTGCATGTAGGTGAATACGTATATGTATTGCAGACCTTTAAGATGTCTCAATAAATGGTAGGAATGCACCCCTGGCAAAAATGTACATTTAATTTACGTATTTGAAAGAAATAAGTAAGATATCATTTATATAATATTACTACCTGAGTTCCCAGGGTTGCTCCTGTATGTATTTATGTACCTACTCATCTATTAGTCCCTCTCCTTCTTTTCTCTCTCTCTGTCCATCGCCTCTTTTACCCCCTCTCTATCCATTTCCTTCACTCCTTCTCTCTGTTCACTTCTTCCACCCCCCACCCCCCCTCACTGTCTCATTGTCTATCCATCTCCTCCTGCCCCCTCTATCTGCTGCTCCCCCTCTGCCCATCTGCTCCTTCCCACTTTGTCCACCTACTCCTCGACCTTCTAACCCCATCTCCTCCTCCTCCTCCTCTTCTTCTCTTTGTCCATTTTCTCGTCTCCCTTTCTCTCTTCATCTCCTTCTCCTCACTCTGTTTGCTCCTCCTCCTCTTCTTCTCTTTGTCCATTTTCTCGTCTCCCTTTCTCTCTTCATCTCCTTCTCCTCACTCTGTTTGCTCCTCCTCCTCTTTTTCTCTTTGTCCATTTTCTCGTCTCCCTTTCTCTCTTCATCTCCTTCTCCTCACTCTGTTTGCTCCTCCTCCCTCCTCTCCTGGTCCATCTTCTTCTCTCCCTTCTTGCTGCTCGTCTACTCATCTACTCCTCTCTCCTCTGTCAGTCTCTTCCTCTTTTCTTTCTCTACCCTCTTTCCCTCTATCTGTATCCATCTCATCCGCCCCCCTCTACTCTCATCCAATTCCCAGTAGGAGGGTGGTGGTTCTTAAACCCACAGTATTTCTTTCCAGATCGTAGCTAATTTTGATACCAATTTAGTTTGAAATTGTTCCATAGTTTAGAATCAGGTTTGTAACCTAGGCTTTGCAACCATACACACATGGCGGATATACTTCACATACATGTAACGTATTTCTTAAGTATCTGTACACGCATTTCACCTGTATCTCTAGGCAATTTCTCCCTGCATTTTCATTATGACACAGGTTAATATTTATGGCGCCGTATTTCCTCAACTCTGTGCTGTACGATGATAAAATTTTGGAGGTTCATCCAGTTCAGTCGTACATGTATCTACTATTTGCAATGAGTGTTGTGAATAGTTAGCAATAAAGAACTAATAAATTAAAACGTCATGCATGATACGGCATCTCAGAATTTGATGTCATATATCCTGAACTGTGTCCTACCATAATATATTTTTCTGGGTGTATTCAGCGGCATATGCGAGTACTGCCTATGAAATGTGATCGAACAGAGTTAGTAGTAAAGAAGCAACAGATTGAAACGTCATGATTGCGGTTGTTTTTCACGCATTCCAGAGAGTCATGTCATGTCTTCTGAAATTTGTGTCGTACAATGACATATTTTTGTAGGTACGTTTAGCGGAAAATGTCTGCCAAGTGTTGTTAATAGACTTAGTAGCAGCGAAGCATTAAATTTAAACGTCTTGCTTGACGAGGAAGATTTTCACTGGCCTCAGCGTCTATGATGTCATATCTCCTGAACTATGTCGTACAGTGATATAATATTGCTCGTGCACTCAGTGGCATATGTGAATACCGTCTGTAAAATGTATCATGAATACGGTTAGTAGTGAGCGATTAACTTTTATCTTTTGGTCATTTTGTGGGGTTGTTTCGTTGCATCCAGTACGTAATTATGTACGAAGTTTAGTTGAAATCGTCCGATGATTTAGGAGGAGATGTGGCACACACATACGTACATGTACAAATAAATTCCTATGTACACTACTGGCCATTAAAATTGCTACACCACGAAGGTGACGTGCTACAGACGCGAAATTTAACCGACTGGAAGAAGATGCTGTGATATGCAAATGATTAGCTTTCCAGTGCATTCACACAAGGTCGGCGCCAATGGCGACATCTACAACGTGCTGACATGAGGAAAGTTTCCAACCGATTTCTCATACACAAACAGCAGTTGACCGGCGTTGCCTGGTGAAACGTTGTTGTGATGCCTCGTGTAAGGAGGAGAAATGCGTACCATCACGTTTCCGACTTTGATAAAGGTCGGATTGTAGCCTATCGCGATTGCACTTTATCGTATCGCGACATTTCGCGTAGGTCGAGATCCAATGACTGTTAGCAAAATACGGAATCGGTGGGTTCAGGAGAGTAATACGGAACGCCGTGCTGGATCCCAACGGCCTCGTGCCACTAGCAGTCGAGATGACAGGCATCTTATCCGCATGGCTGCAATGGATCGTACAGCCACCTCTCGATCCCTGACTCAACAGATGGGGACGTTTGCAAGACAACAACCATTCAGCAGCATGCACTATCAGCTCGGAAATGATGGCTGCGGTTACCCTTGACGCTGCATCACAGACAGGAGTGCCTGCGATGGTGTAGTCAACGACGAACGTGGGTGCACGAATGGCAAAACGTCATTTTTTCGGATGAATCCAGGTCCTGTTTACAGCATCATGATGGTCGCATCCGTGTTTGGCGACACGCTTCCAGCGTGTATTCGTCATTGTCATACTGGCGTATCATCTGGCGTGATGGTATGGGGTGCCATTGGTTACACGTCTCGGTCACCTCTTGTTCGCATTGACAGCACTTCTGAATACTGGACGTTACATTTCAGATGTGATACGACCCGTGGCTCTACCCTTCATTCGATCCCTGCGAAACCCTACATTTCAGCGGGATAATGCACGACCGCACGTTTCAGGTCCTGTATGGGCCTTTCTGGGTATAGAAAATGTTCGACTGATGTCCTGGCCAGCACATTCTCCAGATCTCTCAGCAACTGAAAACGTCTGGTCAATGGTGGCCGAGCAACTGGTTCGTCACAATACGCCAGTCACTACTCTTGATGAACTGTGGTATAGTGTTGAAGCTGCACGGGCAGCTGTACCTGTACATGCCATCCAAGTTCTGTTTGACTCAATGCCCAGGCGTATCAAGGCCGTTATTACGGCCAGAGGTGGTTGTTCTGGGTACTGATTTCTCAGGATCTATGCACCCAAATTGCGTGAAAATGTAATCACATGTCAGTTCTAGTATAATATATTTGTCCAATGAATACCCGTTCATCATCTGCATTTCTTCTTGGTGTAGCAATTTTAATGGCCAGTAGTGTATGTCGTACAATGTTATAATATTGCTGGTACACTATGTGGCATATGTGAATACTGTCTGTAAAATGTATCATGAATACGGTTAGTAGTAAAGAAGAAACAGCGAAAATGTAGTAAGCGATTAACTTTTCTCTTTTTGTCATTTTGTGTGGTTTTTTCGTTGCATCCAGTACGCGATTATGTACGAAGTTAGTTGAAATCGTCCGGTGATTTAGGAAGAGATGTGGCACACACATACGTACATGTACACATAAATACCTACTTACATCCATTTTTATAATATGTATGGTTAACTACTGAGGATTCATGGATCATGTTTATATACAACCAGCTTGCATATAGTTGATGTATACGTGTCCCGTTGAAGAGTGAAGTCGGAACGCAGCTGAATGAGAGTAATTCCAAACATATTTAACTTTAATGTGCCATAGTTATTTGATCTTATATTCTGCAGTTAATCCTGGCGCGTAATGTGATGGTGATCTAACTTCTATTGAAGCATTTATTTTTAATTTTCGAGTGACAGTAAAAGTTTTGAGCCGGCCGCGGTGGCTCGCGGTTCTAGGCGCTCAGTCCGGAACCGCGTGACTGCTACGGTCGCAGGTTCGAATCCTGCTTCGGGCATGGATGTGTGTGATGTCCTTAGGTTAGTTAGGTTTAAGTAGTTCTACGTTCTAGGTGACTGATGACCACAGATGTTAAGTCCCATAGTGCTCAGAGCCATTTGAACCATTTTTAAAAGTTTTGGGTTAATACTTTTATAATTCCAACTCACGTGTATTTCTGCCATATGGCACGTAGATCAAATAAAGATGTACAACTGACTGCAGTTATCTCTCGGTAAAGTTAAGAGGGCAGTATAGCCCTATCGCTGACGTTTTAGTAAACAATTTTGATATAAAATATTGTTTAGTTCACCAGAAAAGTAAAATGGTTTAGTAGTAATGTTGATATTTAATAGTAGACTGTCCATAGCTTCCGCTACCCCAGTTCACTCACCAATAGCACACCGACAGATAGGTCTGAATAGAGTTGGTTTAGTGCAATTATTGTGGAACGGTGATGATACGACTGTCAAAAGTTTTATGTTGAGCGGGAGTGCTTTCTGAGATGTGAAGATTCTCCTAGTCGAGCAAAGTACGGCGTGGTACTGAAACTGCATCCGGTAATAACAATGCCTAACACTACCTCTAGTTTTATTTTTGCGCTTATGTCTTTCCTTAAGCACCTATCAGTACTTGGGACTTCAGCCCAGACTCGACGCGGCTGAAAAATAAAACGGTTTCCAAGAATGTGCGGAAAGGAATTTTTTTCTGTCTTCAGTTGAGACTCCTGTAAGAAACACGCTTCAGGATCAGTGTATTGCCCCTGTTCCAAGGTAATCACTGCCACGTGATATACTGCTTGATTCGATATCGCTATAAGAACAATCTTGCTGTGTACACTCTACAGTAGTCGGTGCATGACCGCTAAACAAACTTTGACTGAACACGCACATCCCCAATCCCTGTTTTCTCATTTATCAAATGTTCTAAATTACCCATCGCAGACGTAAGTAATTGAATTAGTGTTAACCAACTCTATTGGATTTCGCGGCGAGGGACAATCGGGATTCTAAAAGAAAAGTAATTTCTCGCCGTAAGCGTGATGTCTCTGACATCCACCAATGCGGATAGGTACTGAAAACGATGCAAAAGATGATAAGTTACTGGCACACTAATGTTGGTATATATGCTACAACATTTCTAACAGTGAGTGGTTTTACTTCACAGTTCCTTAATCTCGTAGGAGACACCTGTGCACTTTTCTCCGTCTTTCCCTGCGTTGTTTCGTCCGCTTTATCTGTGACCTTGTTACTTATCTGATAACGTCTCAACGTATGTGAACCTACACGCCTCCTCTCGTACAAAGAACGTCTACTCGGGAGAAGGATTTTTCTATATTCTTTAATAAATGTGATGGACACCTAGTACTCTTTTATCTGTGTAAGATACAGGAATTTATCTTGACGACCAGTTACACACGAACCAATACTGTCCATAGGTTCATGGCACTCATCCCATGACGTTGCATGTCACAAATCTTTATTATGAAGAATCCGTGTCTGATTATCATGAAGCGACATTGAAAGAAAGTAAGCCAAAGACACTGGATTTGTCACTCAAGACTGAATACTGCAACATTCAAATCCACCAAAAAGAAATGTAAAATACACCTATTTCAAAAATTAGATAAAACTTCCCCTGAAATCTTCCTAAGAGACACTCTCCATTCCTTCCAAACAATGTAAGCGTAGACCAGAAGAGGTTTACATTGAAATACACAGTGTTGACGGCAGTCGATAAATACACACCAAATAAATCAATAAGAGATGGTACTCATCCCCATGATACACGAAACAAGCCAGAACGTAGCTGCAGAAGCAACGAAAAAAGGATGTCACCTTTAAAAGAACGCCAAATCTCCAGGATCTGCGATGTTTCACTGCAGCTCGACACTTAGCGCAAATTTCAATGCGAAATACTTTTAATGGTTTTCACAACGAAACTCTGTTTCTAAATCTGGCAGAAAATCCAGGGAGATTCTAGTCGTATGTGAAGTACACATGAATAACTTATTGAGGGAGATAGTCTCGGTGTAACGAAGCAGCTTAAATCACTTAATAAAGGGAAGGCCTCTGTCCCAAATTTTATACCAGTTCGGTCCCTTCCAGAGTAGCTAATACAATAGTTCCGACTCAATAAAGGAAATAAGAGTAATCCACTGAATTACAGACCAATTTAACTAACGTCGATATGCAACAGGATTTTGGAACATATACTGTGTTCGAACATTGTGAATTCCCTCGAAGAAAATTATTTATTGACATATAGACAACACGGATTAAGAAAATATCTTTCTAGTGAAAAGCTACTAGACATTTATTTACAACATTTATTTACACTATGTAATGAGTGCTATCGACAGGGGATCTCAAATTTATTCGGAATTTTTACATTTACAGACGGCTTTTGACACCATTTGTCACAAGCGACTTCTAATCAGATTGCGTGCCTACGAACTGTCGTCAAGTTGTGCGACTAGATTAATAATTTCCTTTCAGAAACGGCACAGTTCGTTGTAATTGCTGGAAATTCATAGAATAAAACGATAGTGATATCTTACTTTCCCCAAGGTAGTGTTATAGGCCTTCTGCTGTTCATGATCTATATAACAGATTTACGATACAATCTGAGCAGCCATATTAGATTGTTTGCAGACGATGCTGTTATTTACCGCCTTGTTTAAGTCATCCGATGGTCAAATCCAATCGCAAAATGATTTAGACAAGATATCTACATGTTGTGAAATGTGACAATTATCTCTAAATAATGAAAACTGTAAAGTATTCCAAATGAGAAGTAAAAGGAATGCGCTAAATTTCGGTTACTCAGTAAACCACACAAATACACTCCTGGAAATTGAAATAAGAACACCGTGAATTCATTGTCCCAGAAAGGGGAAACTTTATTGACACATTCATGGGGTCAGATACATCACATGATCACACTGACAGAACCACAGGCACATAGACACAGGCAACAGAGCATGCACAATGTCGGCACTAGTACAGTGTATATCCACCTTTCGCAGCAATGCAGGCTGCTATTCTCCCATGGAGACGATCGTAGAGATGCTGGATGTAGTCCTGTGGAACGGCTTGCCATGCCATTTCCACCTGGCGCCTCAGTTGGACCAGCGTTCGTGCTGGACGTGCAGACCGCGTGAGACGACGCTTCATCCAGTCCCAAACATGCTCAATGGGGGACAGATCCGGAGATCTTGCTGGCCAGGGTAGTTGACTTACACCTTCTAGAGCACGTTGGGTGGCACGGGATACATGCGGACGTGCATTGTCCTGTTGGAACAGCAAGTTCCCTTGCCGGTCTAGGAATGGTAGAACGATGGGTTCGATGACGGTTTGGATGTACCGTGCACTATTCAGTGTCCCCTCGACGATCACCAGTGGTGTACGGCCAGTGTAGGAGATCGCTCCCCACACCATGATGCCGGGTGTTAGCCCTGTGTGCCTCGGTCGTATGTAGTCCTGATTGTGGCGCTCACCTGCACGGCGCCAAACACGCATACGACCATCATTGGCACCAAGGCAGAAGTGACTCTCATCGCTGAAGACGACACGTCTCCATTCGTCCCTCCATTCACGCCTGTCGCGACACCACTGGAGGCGGGCTGCACGATGTTGGGGCGTGAGCGGAAGACGGCCTAACGGTGTGCGGGACCGTAGCCCAGCTTCATGGAGACGGTTGCGAATGGTCCTCGCCGATACCCCAGGAGCAACAGTGTCCCTAATTTGCTGGGAAGTGGCGGTGCGGTCCCCTACGGCACTGCGTAGGATCCTACGGTCTTGGCGTGCATCCGTGCGTCGCTGCGGTACGGTCCCAGGTCGACGGGCACGTGCACCTTCCGCCGACCACTGGCGACAACATCGATGTACTGTGGAGACCTCACGCCCCACGTGTTGAGCAATTCGGCGGTACGTCCACCCGGCCTCCCGCATGCCCACTATACGCCCTCGCTCAAAGTCCGTCAACTGCACATACGGTTCACGTCCACGCTGTCGCGGCATGCTACCAGTGTTAAAGACTGCGATGGAGCTCCGTATGCCACGGCAAACTGGCTGACACTGACGGCGGCGGTGCACAAATGCTGCGCAGCTAGCGCCATTCGACGGCCAACACCGCGGTTCCTGGTGTGTCCGCTGTGCCGTGCGTGTGATCATTGCTTGTACAGCCCTCTCGCAGTGTCCGGAGCAAGTATGGTGGGTCTGACACACCGGTGTCAATGTGTTCTTTTTTCCATTTCCAGGAGTATATAAAGGACGTGAATTCAACCGAATACTTCAGGACTGCAATTACGAGTAACTTAAATTACAACGATTACATAGATAACATTGTGGGGAAAGTTGACCAAAGACTACGATTTGTGGCGAGGACACTTAGAAAATACAACAGGTATACGAAGGAGACTGTATACATTACACTTGTCCACCCTCTTCTGGAGTATTGCTTCACGGTGTGGAGTCCACATCAGATAGGATTGACGGGGGACATCGACTAAGTTCAAAGAAGGACAGCTCAAATTGTGTTATCGCGAAACAGGGGAGAGAGTGCCACAGAAATGATACGCGAATTGGGATACCAGTCATTGAAACAAATGTATTTTTCTTTGCGGGGGGATATTATCAAGAAATTTCGATCATCAACTTAATCCTTCTAAACCGAATATATTTCGTTGGGGCACACGTACATAAAGGGAAGCTTTCATTATAATAAAATAAGAGAAATCAGATCCCGCGCGCTGTTCGAGAATGGATCGGGAGAAAATTAGCTTGAAGGTGGGTCGATGAACCCCCTGCCAGGCACTTAACTGTGAATTGCAAGAGCAGTCATGTAGACATAGATAGAAGTAGATGAAACAGCAACTACTAAATTGGAAGGGCGACCTCGAGCTGTTATACGGCCACATCATGTAGAGGCTATACTAGCGAGCAGGGCTAATAGCGCAAAGGGATTTCTTTCAATCGGCAACAAGATCATCAGTGACATGACAGAAGCGTATACCAGTGAACACCAGTTCGCATACCATAAAACTATCTTTCTTTTTTCAAAATGTATCAACACGAGCAAAATTTCTGCAAAGTTTACATCACACAAGGCAAAGACCATAATCTTTAACGTTTCACAAACAGGATATGAGCTGAATTTTATGATCTTATTGTTAGACTATGGACTTGTTTTTGTTATTATTTCTTCCACTTCATTTAATATTAAACGGAGATAGTCTGATAAGATTTATTAACAATCACTTCAATGCAGAGTAAATTTGAAAGTAAGCTTGAATCTGGTCTTGATTATCAAAGTTTTTATTTACCTGTGGTCTTCTTTGCTTCACCTTCAAGTAGGTATTACTTCGTTGAGACTTCGAACTTCAATGAATCCTTGATTCAAGAGAAAAAAAAACGCGTAATAGATATTTTTAACCTATCGATTCCGTAATATATTACAGCAGCGTCAGTGTTGTTATGACCAAATAAAACAATCATTTTCAACTTTTGCAGTACTGTCGTCCTCACCTACGTACACACACACACACACACACACATACACACAGAGAGAGAGAGAGAGAGAGACAGAGAGAGAGAGAGAGAGAGAGAGAGAGAGAGAGAGAGAGATCGCAGATATCACAAAACACATTCAATAGTTGGCAATAACATTCAGTAATTGGTAACACCAACCAAAACAAAACATCAAAACTAATGTCTGAAAACAAAATTTCAAATGGGAGTTACAAGATGCAGAACAGCTACAAGTACGAAAAAAACACAACATGTAGGCCAACATCCACGAAATCTGTAAGCAGAAATTTAAATTATTACCTCATCATAGGAATACAAAAAGTGCTAGAACTGCTTACAATCTTCATATGCATATACAATGTCCAAAACGTAAACTGAATAGTATAAACAAAAAAGA
This sequence comes from Schistocerca piceifrons, assembly GCF_021461385.2. NCBI lineage: Eukaryota > Metazoa > Arthropoda > Insecta > Orthoptera > Acrididae > Schistocerca > Schistocerca piceifrons. The sequence continues at coordinate 157,751,361 of NC_060138.1, read as the reverse complement.
ATGTACATATTCCAGGCCACTAAATATGCGTTGCAAAGAATAAAGGCGAAACGCGTATGGCACAAAACCTGTGTTTCATTCATTTGTAAGTAAACCGTCCCAAAATAAAAATTATCAACATACCGTAAAATTGTATCAATCAATAGCCGGCATATTTTCGCAAAATTCCGCAGTATTGTACTGTTTTGTTTCAATGGAAAGAAGGAGTTATCACAAAAATGTATTTGAGACGACATCGTGTGTACCATAGAATGTGATAATTTACAACAACTATATTGCATTACAACTTTTGCCTTGGCGTTCTTACTTCGCAAGTAAATTATATTTACTGAGATCCAGAAGAAACACCATAAATTGTTAAAAGTTGCCTGCTTCATTCTGTAAGACTCTTCCGTATAAAACAGAGTAGGGGTTTGATAAAAAAATGTTATACAAATAATTTCCCTTCTTTTTCCTTTCTAGAGCTACTTACCCCCAAGCTAAGTGTAGCACAATACTAACACCTCTTCCTGTTTCTGAGCACAGCATCTCACTCATTATGGAGGGATGCTGACTCAGTTTTTCAGAATAGCAAATGGGAGATCACCAGTGTTTGTGTGTGTGTGTGTGTGTGTGGGGGGGGGGGGGGGGTGTTTGTGTGTGTGTGTGTGTGTGTGTGTGTTTGTGTGTGTGTGAGTGTGTGTGTAGTGAGTGAAGTGTTATGAAACAATGTGTGTATAGTGTGTGCAGTGACTGATAGTGAGATATGAGTGGACAGTGTGCCGTTAAATTATTTAATAAGTTATTTGTAAAAAAAGTATTGTACACCAGGAGTAAATCTAATGACTGTCTCTTACTAGAAGTCTGTAAATATATGTGTATACGAATTAGCTTTTTTTAAATTGATCTAAACTTCTAAGTACTTTGACATGTGCTATATCCTTGTAAAAAGAGATCTATGGATGAATAAAGCTACTACTACTACTGATACAACGCCTGTCGAATGTATGTTTGCGTGATATAATAATGTATTAAGTTTGTTGTCATAAATTGATGACAACGTCTGGCAGTCATTTTTTAAGAACAACACAGTTTTGGTATTGATTACATCATACTTAAATTTAGCTTTTTTGGTTTAATTTCCTACAATGGTTGTTACTACCACAACAAACCACGTTTTCGGTTCAGATTTTTGTGAATTAAGATGGCTGGGCTCACTTAATAAGTAAGAGTGCTTCAAATTTTTGTTGGATGATATACGAAGAGTCTGATGATTCTACCATTATTAATTATATACGATTCTGTGCACTCGATTGTTACTGAATGCAATAATAATATCACATCTTCAATTCACGTGACGAAATTTGTGTCTGAAGCTATATGAAGCAGCGTGATGAACAGTCAGATCTTTATAAGGAGCTACTTACATTAGCTGATATGACAACCTTGCAATTTTATTGTACATCCTGTATTTACACATTACAGGCAGTAGCCGGAGAACACGATTTAAGTGCTGACGAAGGGACCGAGCAGACGATCGAAGTCGCAGACCAGATCCTGCACCCTGATTACAAGCCTTGGGGGTAAGGATGCATCACAAGGTGGTGCCTTTTATTTGGCATAAGCTGAGGCCCATGGCTTCTTCTTATTAAAATATAATTCTTTTATAGTTAAAGTAAACTAGAATCTGCGGTAGCTCGTGGTAACTATACAAGTTTATAGCTTCGTTTCTAAATAACTTTTGCAATTCATGTGTCAGTATTAATGGTTTAGGGATAAAGGTTTCATACCATTTTGAGTTAAAAGGAATGTTATTATTCTGTTTTGCACTACAGTATGGCTAGTTTGTCACTAAGGCAACCTTACATTAGTGGATTCTTCCATCACTTCTTGATAGAATAATTTCCTACGTGAATGAAAACATTGATGGAACGTTCTATAGTAATTATGAAACGTCCCATTTTGAAAATTATAAATGACTGTGCTGGTAAAGCTCTTACGTTATTTGATTTTCAAACAGCTGAGCAAAACTGAACGTACTCAGACATTTTTCTCTTTCATTATTCTGATCATCAGTAAACTGACACACAATATTTTTAGCGCAACGCAACCTGACTTTCAATAATCCCTACAAAAGAATGGCCCTGACTAACAATAACCTATACCTTTCACGAAACACTTACCTCATAAAAATCTTCGTTACTCGAACTACTGCAATAAAGCGAGCGCCAATACTGCCAGCTTAATAGTGTTCAAAAGTCATTTTATATATATATATATATATATATATATATATATATATATATATATAAAATCATCCAGTCTTACAAATTTCCTTTTTCTGACGGACACACGTCCAGATCGTCCGCTCTCAAAGTTTTGCCATCTCTCTTCCCACATCCACCACTGCTGTCGGCTCACCTCCAACTGCGCAACGCTACGTGCTGTTCACATCCAACTGCCCAACAGTACAATAGCAAATATTCCAACTACGCAAATCAGCCATAGACTGCACACAGCAGTCAGTGATTTTCATACAGAGCGCTACGTGACGTTTCCAACATAAAAACCTAAACAGCTTACTTACAGTTATTTATATTGTTGATCAGTCTTGCCACCACATGATCATCATGGAGCAATTATTATGATGGGACTGTCACTCAAAAATGTAGTGAACACTAGAAATAAATGCATTAAAAAACTCACCTACACTTTCGTTCATAAAAACGATAATTCCTTCCAGATGTTCATTAACACATACTCCTCATAATATACGCGATAATCATCATTTTGTAGCGATGCAAACTTGCAATTAGATTTCTAAATAGGTATCAACTGACGGTCGTAGCAGTTTACATAGTCCTCATATTTTAACAAACAAATCAAGCAAACCTTTCCACAAGCTTTTCTGCATTGCAGTGAATGATATAACGACGCTTTGTTTATAAGATCTCTGTACTACGTGTACGTTCCTTGTAGATAACCCGTTCAGTCTGGAGCGTTTACACACACACACACACACACGCACACACACGCACACGAATACAGGCGAGCGTGTCGTAACCAATTAACTGAGCTCCCAAAATCGTGCGCTGCTCCGTATTGTCATCCATTACTGCTACAGCATGAAAAGGACGCCGAAGTCATGTGTATTTTTCACTGGCAATTCAGAGATAGTGGCAGTAAGGACATCTACTTCTCTGCCACGAAACCTTATAGCATGTCAAAGAATAAGAGTCATAGAAGATCGACTCCACAAATTTTTCGGTATCTTTTTGCATAAAGGTTACAGCGGAGGACAGAACGCTGTGTGTACGTACCTGCCGCAGTAAATGTCACATTAGATAGCATTATTCTTCATTTACGCCAAAGGTATCCATGGGAACACGTTATAGGATCGGAATGGAGGCAGTAGCAGACTCTCGTTATTCGTTCTGTATCATAGTGAAACAGATGTTTTTACTGGGGGGTATTATAAACACGGATGTGTATCTGAGGAAAATATGATCTGAAGAGAAACGAACAAATAGCTAACCCCGGCAGTGGATAGCGAGCTGTCAATTTAGCACAGCTTACTACTGCAGTGGTGTCGCGAATACAGATAATAACGTGCGGATTGATAGCAAAAATTCGTTTCCTATGAATCTCTCTTCTCTTCAGTTTGTACGGGAGTGATGACTAAACACGCTTGGGACACAGAAGTACATGATCGTCATTCTCCAGAGTACATTATTCAACTTCGTACTGGACGAACAGTTACGTTGTCATGATTGCCAACAGGGTCCTTGATTATCACGGGTAATTCCAATTCCTTCGTGTTGCACCCGCAATATGAGGTAATTTGAAAAGTTTAAATTGCTGAGCTTCTTTCTATGGGTCCTCGCAGTTGCGGTGAATAACAAATGCACATCCACAAGTCACATATGATGTTCAAGACTACTCCTCTATAGAGTACATGACCTGTTCTCTGATCTGCACATTAACGTGATACTTTGCCTTTTGAAGAGGATTAAAGTGGTTGGGATACCGTCAGTTGGCTGCTACTTTGCGGTGCTCGTACAGAGCTGAACACAGCTGAAATTTGAATAATTACATGAGCCAAAACAATGCCTCTGCTCAGATAAAAATTGAAGCATCTGTAATGTATACATAAGGGATCCTCCCATAATGTGTGGTTCACTTCTAATATTTGTATTACATTTTACGTTTTATCATTTTTGTGTTATATTGATGGTTATTTGCGATGTAAAATCCACTCATTTCTGGTGGTTCGTGTTGGGCGTTTTAATTTTCACTGATAAATAACAGCATATAGTTCAGCTAGAAAAAATTGTATGTTCTCTAGAAATGACAGGATCTGTTAAAACAGCAAAGGAGCTTGCAAGAGGGGACCAACAAAAGACTAAGAGATTGACCAGCGTATCTTGAAAGACTGCTGTTGTCCAGAAAACTGGTTCGCCCTGTCACTCAACAGTTAAGAGGCACTTGGATGCGCCTGAGAATAACGCTGACTTAACGACAGTTTGCTCGTTATTACGAATTTGCGTATTGTCGCCGGTATCTCAAGCAGCTGCTCTGGCATCAGAACACACACGTGCCTAAGTAACAGGATCGATAACCGCGAAACAACACGGGGCATGACGATAATGTGCGCATCTAATGGGGCCCTGGCAACAATATAACACATTGATTTTGACACAGTGTGTTTCGGGGGAACCGGCCCTCGGCTGTATGTAACATTTACCGTGTGCGATGGCCCTCTTTTCTAGCCATGCAGAACGACAGTACAGAGTGTGATGCACAAAACACAACGCACGTCTCCCCACCAGACGTACAGTGGACTAGGCATAATAACATGGCTTTGGAAAACGCTTCCCACCGCTGGACAGGCACTCTTGAGGTCAATAGTGGAAGTGGGTTCACTGTTAGAATTAGTCATTCGGCCGAGAGCGTACCACGTTGATTTTGGCCTCTCTCTAACCAGCCACTAATGCAGTAGCATTCACATACGGTCGCTGTGCCATCTTCTTTCTCCATCTCGAATACAGTGTCTCAGACGTGCACAACACAGTGTCTGACCCACAGTAACGAAGAATTCTGCCCATACTAGGGGTCTCCTTCCGATGTGCCGTGTATGGCACACTTTCCTTTGTGTCCCACCACTGTAGCATATTGTACTTCACAGTGTCATCTTGGTGCAATGCCTTTTCGTGCAATAAATCTTAGCTTACAGATGAACTGCAATGGATTATTTTGAGACTCTATTATCCTCTTCTCGCCGTTATGAAGTTACGTATATTTGTTTTCGTACCTCATGTTATTTCACAGGCATTAGTTTATTGCTTACAGATCAGTGGTTTAGCGACATGTGTTGTGACAAAAGACATAGAGCTTTTCGATGATAGAGTTGCAGGAACAATAAATAAGATCTGTGTTCACAGGAACGTTGCAATCAACGACGTGGCCGTCTTCACCCTTCAGTCGGAGCTCACCCTGAACACCTACGTCCAGAAAATAGCTCTTCCCGTGGCTGACAGTGTTCCCACTGGTAAGTAAACTTCACTTTGAGGCTTCTATTAGGCTTCTATTTGTCTTAGCACCTTTAGTCATTGACAAATGCAAGAAAATACGATGGTTATGCTCTTCGTGGCGTCTCTACGAACTGCTCTTTGATAGAATCAAAGCAAAGTGTCAGTCTACATCGTTAAAGTCTGACTATTGAAAGTCATCCTGAGCAAGACCTTTCATCTACATACTTGCTGCAACCTATAACACCTGCTTACTTCAGTCAAAACATGCTCTCTCTCTACAACTTTTAACCCTCAACGCCTCAGGATCCTGTCACTCACTGCCTTCTTTTCGTCAACTTGGGTAATAAATGTCTCGTTTCCTTGGTTCGAATGAGTACGTTCTCATTAGTTATCCTGTTTATCCACTTAATCTCTAGCACTCCTCTGAGGCACCACATTTGAAAGGCTTCTATCGCTTCTTATTTGAAACATTTGTGGTCCACGTTTCACTTCCGTACAAGGCTATACCACAAGCCTTTCAGAAAAGACTTTCTAACACTTAATTTTGTAACACATTGCGCAAAGCAAATAAAGGGTCAGACTTGAAGACCTCGTAACTGTCTCCCACTGCGACACACAAGTTTGAAGTTTGGCTCAAAGGTGCCTACAACCTTCCTCTGTGAAGGTGCAAAAGCGTGGCACCCTGCGACTTCCCTCAGCCTCAACGACGCTTCAAAGAGTTAGCTGTCAACAAATGCGAAAAAAAGGCCAGGGCTCAGACGTTCATGTGACGTGTAAGTTGGGGCAATGATGTCACATTGAAACCAAACTTCACCACGATTCTGCCCAGTGCCACCGTGGACGTTTCACACGATGACAAGGTCGTCACAGCCCCTCGTACCCAAAATTTACCCCATCTTTTGACTCATCTGCGATAAAGGTTAGAACGCGACGCACAGCGTTGAAATAACGCGGTTTTCTTGTGAGTGGCCGAGGGGAAAATTTCAGACACACCGCAGCTCAGAACCGATACCAAAAGGCCTCAGGGGGGTGGCATAAAAGACCACCATGAAATCACTCCCTAGCCTGGGAAACTGATTCCCACACATTTCTCGGACGAAAACGACAATCTACAGTGCGATAAAAATGGAAATGTCGTGTGGCTAGGGCCTCCCGTCGGGTAGACCGTTCGCCTGGTGCAGGTCTTTCGATTTGACGCCACTTCGGCGACCTGCGCGTCGATGGGGATGAAATGATGATGATTAGGACAACACAACACCCAGTCCCTGAGCGGAGAAAATTTCCGACCCAGCCGGGAATCGAACCCGGGCCCTTAGGATTGACAGTCTGTCACGCTGACCACTCAGCTACCGGGGCGGACTACAGTGCGATGAGCAGCAGGAAGACGTTCTTGACAACCTTTGGCACTGCTGACAACTCCCGGCCGATACAGTCTTTGTCTAAGGACATTGTGAGTCTGCAACACCATAAACATGATTATAACCTTTCGAGTGTAGATCAATCGTAGCTCTTTCTCTGTTGTACATTGTGAAACTACTAGGCATCTTTTGAAACCACTCGACGAAATCTGAACATGATTCGAAGCAGAAAGGGTGTTCGTCTTTCAGTCCTCGTATTTGGTGCCCTTCTGTGGCGTGTGGTGAGGGGGAGGAGGTTCGCGGCGTTGATACATGCGTGAATAAAACGGCAAAAGGTCCCTCTAAGCGCCCCCCCCCCCCCCCACTCCCCCGCCAAGTTCGGCAACACGCTCTGTGTTAATTGCACCTTTGCTGGGCTCTGTATAAATGTTTCTGTACAAAGACAGCCATTCATTGATTCCTTCCGACACACCTCAGCTGAGTGGTGCTACCTCGCTGAACTGGGCCCTGCAAAATCTAAGAGCTGTCGAAAGGGATTCCCGTCACGCCGGCGCCTAGGATTCAGTGAATGGCTTTCTCTGTACAGGCACAACTATGAAGCGTCCAGCAAAGGTACGCGGATGTCACCGGGAGTGTTGAGAACTGGGGAGTCTTAGAGGGATCCTTTGTCATTTTATTCATCCACATGGCAATGTCGCAACCCCCCCCCCCCCCCCCCCCCCCCGTGATCAAGACAAAGGAGGGGGCACGAAACAGCAGCGCTCAAAAAGATTCGGATCACGTTCAAATTTCATCGAAAGGTTTTGAACGGTCCCTAATGGTTATGCCCTGTACACTACAGCAAAGATTGAGGTCACGCTACACTCTAAAAGTGTGCAATCACGTTCAGTGACGTTGCAGTCCCAGAATGTCCTTTGAGAAGGATTGAAACGGCCTAGGTGTGTCAGCAGTGTAAAAGGTTCGCAAGCACATCATTGCATTGCTCATCGCACTGCGTGCTGTCGTTTTGGACCACGAAATGTATGGGAATCAACGCCTCAAGGGAAGGGGTGGTTTCATTGACGCCCTTTATGCCACCTCATGAGGCCTTTTCGTGTCAGTTCTCAGTGGCGCTATGTCTGATACGTTTCTCTTGGCCACTCATAAGAAAAGTGGGTGATTTCAACGCTGCGCGTCTCGGTTCTGCCCTGAGTCGCAGAGGCGTCAAGAGAAGGGGCGATATGAGGGTAAAGGCAGGTGTGACGACCTTCCCATCATCTGACACGTCCACAGTGGCGTTGGGCAGAATTATAGTGAATTTTGATGCAAATATGACCTCATTAACCAATCTTAGACCTCATGTGAACTTCGGAAATCAGTCCTTTCTTTGACATGTATCGACACCCTGCTGTTTGAAGCGTCATCGAGCCCGAGGTGGCGTCGGAGAACGCCCCACTTTTGCCTATTACAGACGTAGGTGGTAGGCACCTTTAGACAAAATGTCAAATTTCTGCGTCGCAATGGGTGCTAATTACAGAGCCTAGAAAAAGTGACATATTAATTGTGTTGCATCGTTGAAAATCTGCGTTTTTCTCTCTTCACGTCTTCATATACTGTCAATTATTTTTCTGCTCAAATAGCAAAATACATCTTCTGCTTTCAGTGTCTCATTTCCTAATCTAATTTCCTCGGAGCAGCCTGATGTAATTCGACTACACTCCGTTAATCTTGACTTAATTTTGTTGATGTTCATCTTATAATCTCTTTTCAAGACCTATCCATTCCGTTCAATGGATTTTCCAAGTCTTGTGCTATCTCTGACGGAATTACAAGGTGATCGGCAAACTTGGTTGTTTCATCAGTCTTCTGACAGGCTTAATGCCACCCGCCACACACTCCTCCCCTGTCCCACCTACTCTCTACATATCACAGTAGCACTTGCACCCAGTACCCTAAATTATTTCTTGACCACATTCCAATCTGTCTTCCTGTACAGTTTTTACCGTCTAAACTCCCTTACGTACCAAGTCTTAACACATGGTATATCATATTGTTCCTTCTTCTTCTCAATGTTTAATGACAGTTGGTCTCCTCGCCGATTCTGCGAGGGACCTCCCCATTTCTTAAATTTTAGTCCACCAAATTTTCAACGTCTTTCTGTAGTGCCACATCTCAAGTGCTTCGATTTTTTTCTTTTCCAGTTTTCTCACCTTTTTATTTCTTGTCACCGAACGTTAATTCATTTTCAACATTTCTCTTCGGCTTCACTTATTGCTTGCTTAACGTACAGTTTTATTAACATGGGGATAGGCTACAGTCTTATCTCATTCTATTTTCAATTATTGCCTGATTTTCATATCCATCGACTATGGTTTCTGTATAAATTGTAGATAACATTTTTCTCTTTGTATTTTATCCCTGACAATTTTAGAATTTAGAATAATGTATGTCAACATAGTCAAAGTTTCTTCTACACCTACAAATGCTGCAAACATAGTTTTACCTTTCTGTAACGTTATCTCATAGAAAGTATATCATTCAACTGACATCCTGATCCAAATACTTCAATATTCTGAGTGATTTATACCTGTAGGAAAAGAACATCAGATCATTTAATCTGACCTGTTCTGTGTCTTACGCTGACAGTAATCATGCGCGTGTCGTTCGCCGTGACTTCTTCCACTAACACTGAAAAAGAAAGCAAAATCTGTTATCGAAGAGCAGAAATATCAGATAGGAAGGCAGGCGGTGCAGGTAGGGGAAAACAGTGATGACGCCTTCTATGCTACAGACTGCTTCATAAAGGAAGGATGGAACTATTCTCTCTAATTATTTTCTATGTCTAAAGCATTAGGAGCAACTACAAGTACCTGAGGATGTAACAATGTGGAGAGAATCTACTTAAATATGTTTCTTGTAGGGTAGAGGCTTATTTTAAGTAGGTACGTAACAACATAGCATCATGTAGGTCTATGGTTGTTACGCAGCGACATTAAAAAAAAATTGTCGATTTCACATTGGCGTACTCGAAATCCTGTATTGAAGTCTCACGAATAGTTAACTATTTAACGGGAGGTCGTCTCCGCGCCTCTATTATCTAGGCAGTAGGAAGCAGAAATTCTTTTAATTATCAGATAACAGTAAGAGAGATTGTATCCGTTGGAGTAAAGTAATGCTGCGTGTTCCATGGTATTCCACGGTAGGGGAGCATTTTTTCCTTATCTTTAGCTGTTGCGGTTAACCCCAAACCTGTTTTCGTTTGTGGATGATATGAGAATAACTGTTTACAGTTAAGTCGGAAACTGAGTAACATAGCATGCAACTCTCTGGGGAAAAGCTACCAACAGGCTGATTCTTGAATGAGATTTTCACTCCGCAGCGGAGTGTGCGCTGATGTAAAACTTCCTGTCAGATTAAAACTGTGTGCCGGACCGAGACTCGAACTCGGGAACTTTACCTTTCGCAGCAAGTGCTATACCATCTTTTTTTTATTTTCTTCTTCTTCATTTTGTTCGGTATGTTCGTTGCGTTTGGTATTGGCGGACGCCACAAGACATCTGTTCAAGTTGATCGGTGATCCCTTTACTCAGTTTTTTTTATTACAGAGGATGAGCAACCCTCTGACCGAACACGCTGCGCTACCGCGCCGGTTTCCAAACTTCACAGAAGCTCTTCTGCGAACCTAGCAGAACTAGCACTCCTGCAAGAGAGGATATTGCGGAGACATGGCTTAGCCAGAGCCTGGGGGATGTTTCCAGAATGAAACATCCCTCAGACTGTGGCTAAGCCATGTCTCCGCAATATCCTTTCTTTCAGGAGTGCTAGTTCTGCCAGGTTCGCAGAAGAGCTTCTGGATGTTTGGAAGGTAGGAGACGAGGTACTGGCAGAAGCTGTGAGGACGGGACGTGAGTCGTGCTTTGGTAGCTCAGATGGTAGAGCACTTGCCCGTGAAAGGCAAAACCTGAGCTTCCGTCCGGCACACAGTTTTAATCTTCCAGGAAGTTTCACATCAGCGCACACTCCGCTGCAGAGTGAATATCTCATTCTGGAAACATCCCTCAGGCTGTGGCAAAGCCACGAAGTTTCAAGCTGATTCTTGATCGCAATAAAATACATCACATACAGCCTTAGACACATATAACTGCCTCGACACAGTACATTGGTAGTAATAAAATAAATACATGTTGCGTGCCACGTTGGTGGCTAGTGTGTCAGCTTCACTTCTTTTTTTTTAATTTTTTTATTTTTATTTTTATTTTTTATTTTATTTTTTATTTTTATTTTTTTACCTAAGTGGCTCCTCATATGGCCTCCAGAGATATAACTGTCCAGACATTTCAACAACAGAAAAAGTCTCAAGTGGTTTATGGGAATCGAAATTGCGATCTATGTAATTGCTGAAAAATCTAGAATGTTTCCTTGAAAGATGACAGAAGTAATAATTCCTCTTTAGACGAACTATAGCGCCGCGCGAAGAAATTCTTGAAATGTTCCCTGTAATTGGCACGTGTCCTATTGTAGCCCCTACACCTTCTATTGTTGATAAGCGAGGTATTATTTCTATTCACTAAGGATGCAGACCCAAGAATATGCAATTTTTCGTCAGAGGGAAGAAATTCCAGTCCGGGATCAGAACTGTTTTGAGTGTTCATATCCTCTTGTAGACCTACGAGTAAAGGTCAGTTTCTTCCTCGTACAATTACAAATTTTGTACAGCTCGCCACAAACTAATAAAGGGTCCCTCAATGCCACGTCTAAAATCTATCGATGAATCAGTCGTTTTTGTCTTAAAGTAATATTCCTTTCTGTTTATCGTTTCTGTAATGAACTCATACAATCTTCTTCGTGCGTTCGTGGGGAGTGATGGATTTAGAATTTTCTGTCATATTTTCTGCTAATTTTCATTCGGTATTTGGTGCTCTGAAGGCGTACCGGCGCGCCCATCATGAATTCATTGTAAGACCACGGAGACGACCTGTAGTACAATGAGTAAAGTAGAAGACACTAGGATTCTCGAGCAGAAGCACAACTGAATGAGTTACAGCAGCGGAAAAACACTGCATTCGTTCAGGGAGGAGGGCGAAACTAATTCCTGTACTCCCATTAGGTTTAGATCGTCCGTAGTTTCCCCCAAGGCAAGTGCCGGAGAGGTTCCTGTCTTAATGACATGGCCGATTTATTCCTCCGTTCTTCCCCCAATCCGAGCTCCGCCTCTAATGACGTCGTCATCGACGGGACGTTAAACCTTATGCAAATCTTTAACATAATGCAGCGCGTCAGCAACTGTGAAATGTACAGAAAATAAACAAATTTTTTTCAGCCTTCAGTTGCAAGGTAATTTTTACTCGTTTACCTAGGTTTCGATTCCAGTAATGGAACCTTCTTCAGAACCTATAAATTAAACCACATACGGACATATATTACTCACTGAAATGCATTACCAGTCTAATGATTGAATAATAAAGAAATCGTGATACTTACCAAAAATTAAATTATTTTGAGTGCCAAACACTGGCCATGTCACAGATTAAAAATTAAAACAACAAAGACGCATAATCCTAAGATTATGTCTGTCAAAATTAAAACCGTTAAGGCGAACGTAGACGGAGCTACGACGGCCAGAAATAAGGACCACACGTGAGCGGCTCGGAAACTAGGCGTCGCGAGCAGTTCCGCGGCGAGGCTCGGCCGCGGCCAAGCGCATGCGCATGCGCAGGCGCAGGCGCAGGAGACAAACTGTCTCAAAATTACTTAGAGCAAATATACATATAAACAAAATGTGACTGAAAGCCGTCCTACGAATGGACAAACCTATCTATTGGTATAGCAACATTAAACAATTTACCTGGGAACAAACTACAAAGCCAAGGTATAATTTTCTTTTTTACATTTAAATATTATAGTAAGAGGGCGAAGCCCCGCTACAGTAACTAAAAATTAGTGTCGAAACCATGCGTGCTAAGCATAAAATGTCTTTAACATAAAAACGCCTTAGCAACTAAGTGTCATTACCAAGCATATTACGCAATAAAGAGACACACATGTACAATCGCACTATAATAAAGGAACAAAGCAGATAGGGAAACAGCATCGGCCATTCGAAGTGGACTGTGGGTCAACTCCACTGGAGTAAAGGTTGAAATCATTCGAAATAACTTCTATTTTTTAGTTGCAGCTGATCATTAAGTAAGTTGTCTCTATCAATAATAAGATGTTTAAAATTTTGCAATTCTTCGAGGGTGTCTAGCCTACATCCCTTGACTTCGTTATGCAAAAGCTCTGCGTCTTTTAGAGGCTTGGGAGCATGCGCCTTTTGGACCAGATGTTCAGCAAATGTAGATCCTCGTGTTCCATCACCGCTTTTTGTCGGCAGATGCTCTTTAAACCTAACAGACAGGGCCCTTCCTGTCTGGCCAATGTAATAAGAAGGACATCCAGCACACGTGATCTTATACACACCTGACAGCGATGATTTATCAGTACCTTTATCCAGAGAATGAACTAAATTCTTTTTGAGGTTGTTGGTGGTAGAGTATGAAACTTTACACCCTAGGTTTTTTAATAACCTTATAGGATATGTTACCTATAAAGGGAACTGATATGTATTTCGTTGCCTGGTGTTGATTGTGAGTACCTGTACTGGAAATGGTGGTAGTCTTCTTTCGTGTTTTTTTGTTGAACAACTGTCTCACTATACTGGGATTATATCCATTATTCTGAGCGATGTTTTCGAGGACTTTTAATTCGTTCTGTAAGTTGACTGGCGAAAGCGGAATGGAAAGGGCTCGATGGATACTCGAGTGAAAAAAGGCCATTTTATGGGCCTGAGGATGGGTGGAATCAGCTGGGTTGATGATGTCGGAATAGGTTGCTTTCCGAAAAATTTTGAAATCTATTTTGTTGCCAATAATTGATAGAGTCAGATCGAGATAGTCTAAGGTCCTATCAGCTGGTAAACGAGTAAAAATTACCTTGCAACTGAAGGCTGAAAAAAAATTGTTTATTTTCTTTAAACCTTATGGTTCACTTTGGTACTGGGATATATAAGAACCTCTGAACCATGACACATGCTCATGACCTCTTGCATAAGATGGATGCAGGTATTTTCACGATCAGAAGGAAGATTAGAGTTTAACCTCCCGTCGATGACAGGGTCATTAGGGACGGAGAGTGTACTTGGATCGAGGAATAACGGGGTAAAATTTGGTAGTATCCTTTCAAAGGAAACCATCTTGGCATTCCCTGTAAGACATTTAGTGATATCATTGAAAACCTAAATCTGGATTCCAGGAGGGAATTACAGCTGCCGTCCTCCCGAATGCGAGTACATCATCTCAGCAGCGCATGTCGTTGCTAAGTGATAAGTATGATGCATGTTGGAATCAAGCCGTCGACTGTTTGGCTGATGTCGTTTGCCATGTTTTAGCGATTGGCTTCTTCTTTGTGGTGAAGAAATAATCACTGAGTTCAACTGATTTTAAATATTGATCTCTCTCGCTAATTATTGAAGAATTTTATGAAACATAAGATAAAACCGAAGGAAACGGTCTATTGACACACAGTCAACATGGGTTTAGAAAACATCGCTCCTGTGAAACACAACTAGCTCTTTATTCACATGAAGTGCTGAGTGCTATTGACAAGGGATTTCAGATCGATTCCGTATTCCTGGATTTCCGGAAGTCTTTTGACACCGTACCACATAAGCGGCTCGTAGTAAAATTGCTTGCTTATGGAATATCGTCTCAGTTATGTGACTGGATTTGCGATTTCCTGTCAGAGAGGTCACAGTTCGTAGTAATTGACGGAAAGTCATCGAGTAAAACAGAAGTGATTTCTGCCGTTCCCCAAGGTAATGTTATAGGCCCTTTGCTGTTCCTTATCTATATAAACGATTTGGGAGACAATCTGAGCACCCGTCTTCGGTTGTTTGCAGATGACGCTGTCGTTGATCGACTAATAAAGTCATCAGAAGACCGAAACAAATTGCAAAACGATTTAGAAAAGATATCTGAATGGTGCGAAAAGTGGCAGTTGACCCTGAATAACGACAAGTGTGAGGTCATCCACATGAGTACTAAAAGGAACTCGTTAAACTACGGTTACACGATAAATTAGTCTAATCTAAAAGCCATAAATTCAACTAAATACCTAGGTATTACAATTACGAACAACTTAAATTGGAACGAACATACAGAAAATGTTGTGGGGAAGGCTAACCAAAGGCTGCGTTTTATTGGCAGGACACTTAGAAAATGTAACAAACCTACTAAGGAGACTGCCTACACTACGCTTGTCCGTCCTCTTTTAGAATACTGCTGCGCGGTGTGGAATCCTTACCAGGTAGGACTGACGGAGTACATTGAAAAAATTCAAAGAAGGCATCACGTTTTATATTATAGCGAAATATGATACGAGATTTGGGCTGGAAATCATTAGAAGAAAGGCGTTTTTCGTTGCGACGGAATCTTCTCACAAAATTCCAATCACCAACTTTCTCCTCCGAATGCGAAAATATTTTGTTGACACTGACCTACATAGGGCGGAACGATCACCACGATAAAATAAGGGAAATCAGAGCTCGTACGGAAAGATATAGGTGTTCATTCTCTTAGCGCGCTATACAAGATTGGAATAATAGAGAACTGTGAAGGTGGTTCGGTGAACCCTCTGCCAGGCACTTAAATGTGATTTGCAGAGTATCCATGTTGATGTAGATGTAGATGAAAATTCGGTAACTATATAAAATACATGTTCTGCATGCAAGCTACAATGCATTTTTCAGCTGGATCCATTGCTGCACTCTCCGGCTGGGGCAGCACCAAGAGCGGTATTCTGCCGCACGACCCGGACATCCTACAGTACGTCGACGTCACCGTCATCGGGATGACCGAGTGCTACGAGCTGCTGGAAAATTACAGCGCCCTCAACGACAACAACGTGTGCACCGGGCCGGTCACCGGGGGCATCGCCGCCTGCACCGTAAGCACTACTCAAGTACTTTTCTGTATGACCAGTTCCCCATTAGCGGGACGTGTTAGCTCCTCTTCGGCACTGCAGTGTCGTAGGTACCAATAATTTCGAGCGGTCCTCGTGCTATGCTGAGGTCTGAGTTCCATGTCTTCACGAATATGAACCATAGCTCTAATAACACAGTCTCTACTTCACTTTACCGTGGGTCAGGACCAAGAAAGAGAGAAATTTTCCAGAAACACTAGAAGCGACTGGATAACAGGCAATAAATCTCTCCATGAAATTTTCTTCTGTAAGTTGCACTCCACAGCTTCGATAAAAGACATTTATTACACATACCATCAAAAGCTCCTATTAAATAAAATTTTGTTTTACTGCAACTACGCATTTCCAACTTTCGTCATCATCTGGCAGACTTCACTACTGTAAAGGCTCCAGATGATGACGAAAATCAAATATATCTTTAACATCCCCCCTCCCCTACTCCCAAAGATGGATACATTCTGGGAAAGAAATCATCTGTGGTTTTGTTTAGGGGAAAGATCAAGCATTCGCCTCAAGCGATTTAGGACATCCACAGAAAAGCTAACAAATAGGTAGAACAAGACGAATATATCACGATTTAAATCCTGTTTCTCCAGTCTGAGTATGAAAGATTTCACCATTGCACTACCTTAATCCGTATTTTTCAACGTCGTGGTATCAGAGAGACAAACACGGAGGGAGAAACTCAAGAGGAACTCAGTCAGATTCACAAACGGTGATGAATGAATTTATACTCTTTTGCACGTATGATATAACACATGCAGCAACCAGTAAATGTTCTATTGGAGGCTGGGCGGCCAGCTTTGAGGATCGTTGTTAGTGCGAACCTTGTAGTAACTGTAGCAGTAATGGCTAGAGGACAAACACAAGACTGTAGAAGCGAGTATAACTAGGGGAAAGATAGATACCGCCTATAGGAAGAGTATAGAGACCTTTGGAAAAAGAAACAACCGCATCAATATCAAGAGTTCATGTGCATAAACGAGTACTAAACGTGAAGACAAAGCTGAATGGTGGACATACAGAAGGGTTCTACAGGGGAAATGAATTTCAAGAGAATATTCTAGAAAGGGGAGAGCAAGTTGACGAAGGTTAGATGAGAGATACGATACTCGAGAAGAATTTGACAGAGCACTGGAAACTCTAAGTCGAAACAAGACCCCTGGGTTCGACCTTCCCTCAGAATTATTGACATCGTTGAAAGAGACAGCCATGACTAAACTAATCAACATGTTATACAAGATACATGAAGCAGACTAAATACCTTTAAACTTCAGAAATAATGTAATAATGAAATAATGTAATAATTTTAAAGAAGTCATATTCTGGCAGATGTGAATATTACCGAACTACCAGATTTATAAGTCATGGCTATAAAATACTGACACGATTTGAAGAACTGGTAGAAGTTCAGTTTGGGTTCGACAGAAACATAGGAACATGTGAGGCAATACTGGCCTTACAACTTACCTTGGAAGGTAGGTTAAAGAAAAGCAAACATACGGCCGTAGCATTAATAGACATAGGGAAAACTTTTGACAGTATTAACTAGCATACTCTATTTGCAATTGTAAAAGTAGCAGGGATAAAATACAGGGAGCGAAAGGTTATATACGGCTTGTACAGAAATCCGACTGCAGTTACAAAAATCGAAGAACATAAAAGGGCAGCACTAGTTGAGAAGGGAGTGAGACAGAGGTATAGCCTATCCCAGATGTTATTCAATCCACGCAAAACAATCAGTATAGAAACACAAAGAAAAATGTGAAATTGCTGGAATTAAACTTCAAGGAGAAGAAATAAATACTTTGGGATTTGCTTATCACATTGTAATTCTGTCAGGAATAGTAAAGAGCTTGGAAGTGCAGCTGAATGGAATGGGTAGTGTGCTGGGAAGAGGTTATAAGCTGAGCATCAAGAAAAACTAAACAAGGAGTGTTGTCGAATTAGCTAAGGCAATGCTGAGGGGATTAGATTAGAAAATGAGACACTGAATGTAGTAGATGTATTTCACTATTAGGACAGAAAAATAACTAATGACGGCCAAAATAGAGAGGATATAAACTACAGATTGACAATAGCAAGGAAAGCATCTCTCAAAAAGAGGAATTTGTTGACATCGAATATAAATTTAAGTGTTAGTAATTCTTTTTCTGAATTTATTTGTCTGGAATGCAGTGTTGTACGGAAGTGGAATATGGACGATAGGCATTTCAGTCACGGAAAGAATAGATGCATTTGGAATGCGGTGCTACAGAATAACGCTGAAGACTGGACGGATAGGTCGCTCTTCTAATGAGGAGGTACTGAATCGAGGTGAGGAGAAAAGAAATTTCCTGCGCAATAAAAATAAAGAAGGAATCAGTTGATAGAATACATTGTGAGGCATAAAGAAACTATCAATTTGATATTAGAGGCAGAAATTGTAGAGACCAAGGGATGAATACAATGCGTAATTTCAAATGGATGTAAGCTGCAGTAGTTATTCAGATTTGAAGATACTTGCACAACATAGACTAGCGTGGAGACCTGCGTCAGACCCGTCTTAAGACTGAAGGCCACAACAACAACACAGCGAGTAATGTAGTTAATTGCTCCCTCTGAAATTATTTCACAAGTTGTGAATTGTTAACCAATAAGTATTACACAAACAAATTAGGGCAATCATTTACAGAATATAGTCAAGATCACTCTTCTGATTATAGATGTCTCAGGATCCGAGGGAACCACAGCTCCAACTACATACTAGCCTCATCTTCGTTCACGAATCTGGCGCTAGGCCAAGAACAGGTCGGCTTCAGAAACAAACGAATTGTAGTTCTGCCTGAAAGGCGCCTTCGCGATACTGTGGTCTTCAGCAAGTATTCGACAATCTGAGTGTTATAATAACTTGAAGTGCCGAGAACAACTGCGAAAACGTAGAGAGACAGTTGAGTAATTTACCTTACCTCTAGAAATTAAAAGAGGAAGATATGTGTGTGGAATATTAGCTTTTAGCTTGCGATCAGTGCTGCTTAGGTATCGAAGAAGATCGGGAAAGGTGCAAAAGAAAAAACAAAAATATCAGTTACTAGCATTCCACTTACAAGGAGAGGTCCCAAGGGGTGAAATCGTCTTTTTCGTTATTCTGAAAGATATTCTTTAAAGTTGATAGCTCTACATACAGTGGCGTTGTAGCGTAGTAATGAGTGTATAAGCCTGACGTGTAGTAGGCTGTGAGTCCTACCTTTTCCAGAGCTTTAAAATTTTTACTTTTAGATAATTGTCGAAGGGACTTCAATCGTAATTTTTATTCAATTAACTGGTTTAAATGTATTTTTTTTAATTTGTTCGGTTTTGCAAAGAGTACTTTACAGCATTGGCCCCTTAGCTTGCAATTATCGCAAATCTCTCGCCCAGTGCAGAGCCCAAGCGACTGGAAAAAGCGCAGGTGACTCCTGTACACATGAAGGGTAAAAGAACTGACCGAAAAATCCTTAACATTGCTGTGCTGCAGAATTATTAAGTATGTTCTCGTTTCGAACATATTAAAGTTCCTTGAGATAGAAAAACTCTTGTCCACAAATTAGCACGGCTATAGAAAGCATGGCTCGTCTGAAACTCAGTTTACCCTTTTCTCACACGATATCCTGCAATCTGTGGATGAAGGGCAGCGGACAGATTCCATATTCTAGATTTCCGAAATGCGGTCGGATGAAAGGACGATATCGAAGCAGTTCAGTGGCGGGCTGCTAGAATTGTTGACGGTAGGATCGATCAACAAGCAAATATTACGGAGAGCTTCTGGAACTGAAATTGGAATCTCTGTAAGAAAGGCGACATTCTTTTCCAGGGACGTTATTGAGAAAATTTAGAGCACCGGCGTCTGAAGCTGACTGTAGAACTATCATACTACCATCAAAGCATATTTCGCGTAAGGATCACGAACATAAGATAAATTGGGGTTCGTGCGTAGGCATACAGACAGTCATTTTTCCTCTCGCTCTATTTGTGAGTTGAACAGGTAGGGACATCACTAGCAGCGGTACAACGCACCCTCCGCCATGCATCCTAAGGTGGCTTGCGGAGTATCTATGTACATGTAGCTGTAGATGTAGAAAGCACGTAACTCTCATACCAGAAAGTAACGAGACCTTATCAAACGTCTGAGTGGAATGGGCAGCATCTCTGTACAGATCTGTGGTAAATCTGCAGAAAGCGAAGACGAAAGTGCTGAAGAGAAAATGGAGAATAGTGGCCTAATAAATGCGAAAATCGAAGAAGAGAAAATAGAGAGAGAAGGGAGATTACACAGTATAGTCAAGCAAGAAACATATCAGGGGCAGATAGGTGAAGATATCTTTAACGAAAGTTAACTGTGGGAATCTAACACTGACACTGAATTTAAAAAAGGATTTCGGAAATTGTATTTTGATGGTATGTCATTGTATGAAAGATGGAGAAAATATACTACAACAATTGCAAAATATCGTACGCTTTATTAAAACTGTCAGTGGCTCAGAAAGGAGCCCAATATGCTACAACAAAAATTTTTGATCATGTGATCAATAATATAAAATGTCTGACCGGTAGCAAAGCAAGTTTCAAATCTAACCCAAAGTAATTTCTCCTGAACAACTCCTATTCCATGGATGAATTTGTTTAAAAGCTGTTAACTTGAAAAAAAGCTTGTTTTTAAGAGCAATTGCTTGAGGAGACTGAAAAATACGTTCATTACTGTTAATACTGATCACATTAATCATGTATACATATCCTGCAAACTGACTCGTTACTCATAATTTCGATAAAAGAATCATTCAGATCTTATATGGAACATCTAACTAACTAACTATAAAGACAGAACTAGGCTCACCATACATGCGGGATTAGCTCAGACAGTCCTGGATTTTTAGTGATGTCTGGTGTTTGAGACCGGCGTGGATTTTTAAAAAAGATTAGGTCTATTTGTTTAACATCGCGTTTTTAAACATTCTCTTGCGGCGTGTCTCTCACAGCCGACCTTGGAGCAAGTGCTGACATCGATGGAGAGGTGTGGCTACGAATCCCGGCGCAACGTTTCGTTTAGTCATTTAGCAACACCGCATTAGCAGTGTGCTGATGTTGTTCTTGTGTATGAGGGATGATTGGAAACTAATGGGTAGGATGTGTTTGAAGTTTCGAAAAGTATCAGATATAAAAAGAAGAGGTGGAAAGCAACTTTTTAAAGTTTTTCAAAAGACTGATATTTCTTATTGCAATATTTATAAAATGGTTTGCGATCTCTTTGCCTGTTCCAGTTGAGAGAGATTTTGCAATCATGGTGAACATGTGGACTGCAGAAAGAGATGCACTTTCTGTATCTAATGTTAAAAATCTGTTAAATGTTAAAATTAATTGAGAACGTTCTTGTTGTACATTATTTGATGTAATTGAAACAAACAAATTCTGAAAAAAGTCATGTCTAGTAAAAAAGTACAACTGAATAAATAAATAATCTGCAACTGAAATATTTTGGTCAGATTTAGAAGAGAGAGCACTAGTTATTAATTCAACCAGAAAAGTTTCCGTTAATGTTGATACCCTACTTAATGGGAGTACATTGTTGAACCAGGTAATTGAAGACCAGTGCATTCAAAGATATGTGCTGGGTTGGACTACAAAAAAATAGTAATAATTTCTGGGGTGGACCTAAAAAAACATGGTAATCCTAGTAGGATGGCCTACATGACTTGCCTGCTTGGCACTGTCATGATATGTATACTGTTAGCTATAGGACACGGACGGCCAAGAATTCGACACATATGCGGAGCTCTTGCACACGTGCGGAAATCTGTCGACTGAGTGCACATTCGACCCCCCCCCCCCCTCCCCCCATCGCCACCCGTCCTCCATCACACCATGCTGTCTGAGCAGGAGAAGAGAAAGAAGAAATAAGGGGGAAATTGGAACTCTCTGCATGGCTCATGGCTATGTAATCGCGGAAGGAACATTGAATGCACTGCATGTGGCTTTGTTTCATATTTCTCAATAACACATATCGGGAACAAAACATATTTTCATTACTACTCAATCACTTTTGGTGCACTTAAGACAGAATACATATACACACAGCTATATATTGGATACATATGCTATAAAATGTCGGAATATGGACGGATGCAGACAATATCGCAGGTTTTCGTCACTCAGTAATCGCGACTTATTTAGTTTCATTATCGGAAAAAGCTTTTCACGCACAAATGTTGATCGAAACTTGGTATCGCGTTTGCAACTTCAGTATGGAGAGAATGGAGACAATGGAAATCCTCCCAGGGAAACCAAAGTAGAGCTCCTGGACAGTTTTAACGTAAAACAGTTTGTCTTTTAAACAGGAATCAGACTGCCAATATATCAGTTCCATCTGCACAAGCACCGGGGTATTCTCAACTGAAACAGCAAACGGCCTTAAAAACAGCTCAAAAACAGATGTAAATTTGGCGGTGTCCTCGAAACGTTTAGAAGACTGTTTTGTAAGTCTTTCAATGCCACAATGAATTCTTAAACATTCTCGTTTCTTCAGCTACAGTTAGCTAAGTGAAGTGGACAGTGTTTTTTGTCAGAAGTTGTTCCTTCCACAATTCGATTTTCTTTTTATACGCATCCCCATAAAATCAGAAAGAAGTTCTTCTCATCTTGCAACGTCCTACTTGTCCGCCCCTGGTAGCTGAGTGGTCAGCGCGACGGAATGTCATAACTAACGTCCCGGGTTCGATTCCCGGCTGGGTCGGAGGTTTTGTCCGCTCAGGCACTGGGTGTTGTGTTGTCCTTATCATCATCATTTCATCCCCGTCGACACACAAGTCGCCGACGTGGCGTCAACTCGAAACACTTGCACCAGGCGAACGGTCTACCCGACGGGAGGCCCTAGCCACACGGCATTTCATTTCAACGTCCTACTGTGGGCAGTGTTTAGGAAACAACCATTTGATGTGCGAGGTCTATAATCAGTTCCAGACGTACTGCACTGAAGCGCCAGAGAAACTGGTATAGGAATGCGTATTCAAACACAGAAGTATGTAAACAGGCAGAATACGGCGCTGCCGTCGCCAACATCTATACAAGAAAACAAGTGTTCAAATGGTTCAAATGGCTCTGAGCACTATGGGACTCAACTGCTGAGGTCATTAGTCCCCTAGAACTTAGAACTAGTTAAACCTAACTAACCTAAGGACATCACAAACATCCATGCCCGAGGCAGGATTCGAACCTGCGACCGTAGCGGTCTTGCGGTTCCAGACTGCAGCGCCTTTAACCGCACGGCCACTTCGGCCGGCGAAAACAAGTGTCTGGAGCAGTTGTTAGATCGGTTACTGCTGCTACATTGGCAGGTTATCAAGATTTAAGTGAGTTTGAACGTGGTGTTATAGTCGTCGTAAGAGCGATGGAACACAGCATCTCCGAGGTAGCGGTGAAGTGGGGATTTACCCGTTCGACCATTTCACGATTGTACCGTGAGTACCAGAAATCCGGTAAAACATCAAATCCCCGACATCACTGCAGCCACAAGAAGATCCTGAGACAAACGGGACCAACGACGACTGAGAAGAATCTTTCAGCGTGACAGAAGTGCAACCCTTCCGCAAATTGCTGCAGATTTCAGTGCTGGGCCATCAGTAAGTGTAAGAGTGCGAACCATGCAACGAAACATCATCGATATGGGCTTTCGGAGCCGAAGACCAACTCGTGTACCCTCGTTGATGTAGAGGTATGGTGACAACCTCATGAATCGATGGACCCTGCATGTCAGCAGGAAACTGTTCAAGCTGTCGGAGGCTCTGTAATGGTGTGGGCTGTGTGCAGTTGAAATGATATGGGACCCCTGATAAGTCCAGATATGATTCTGACAGGTGACACGTGCGTAAGCATCCTGTCGGAACACCTCCATTGGTTAATTACATTCGTGATGAATAGAAGCTGCCAAGCAGAAAGTTTGTAACAGATTTCTCTATTCATTGAGAACAGAAGGAAATAACAAGTGTCACCAAATGAAATTCGTAGAATACCGCCCGAGACAAATGTCCATTTTGCATTCCAATGGACTTGGGCAATTCCAGCATGATCAACACCACACACATCCAGAATTGCTACAAATTGGCTCCGGGAACACACTTATGAGTTATAACACTTCCGCTAGCCACCAAATTCTCAGACATGAACATTATTGAGCATATCTGCGGTGTCTAGCTATGTGCTGTTGAGATGACATCTCTACCCCCCTCGTACTCTTACGGTTTTATGGACAACTCTGCAGGATTTATTGTGTCAGTTCCCTCCTGGACTACTTCAGATATTAGTCCAGTCCATGCCACGTCGTGTTTCGGCACTTCTGCGTGCTCGCGGGGGCCCTACACGATATTAAGCAGGTGTATCATTTTCTTTGGCTCTTCAATGTAGTTTTCGTTCCTTTATTTTTGCTTTCAAGAATTCGGCGACGGTCTCGATTCGAAAAATCGCTTGTGGCATCCTCCTTGACTTAACCAAGGTTCTTAGCAGTAATATATTATAATGTCTCTTTACTCTTCATTCAGTTCCATTACAACTGTTGCAACTGATGGTATGATAATGTGTCTCATTTCTTAAAATTTGCTATTCTTACGACTAATTTCATGACGTGCTTCGTGCCTGCAAATTTGGCACAAAATGCTTGTAGATGTACAAAACAAAGAATTCCTTACAAATCGTCTGTCGAGCGTCATAACTTTTTCTCTTTCATTGTTAACTAAATCTTTAATTTCTTTCTGCATAGTGCTGCAATGCCGTTCTACAGCAGATTACCTGTACTGAAGATTACGTGACTACACAATAAGTATGGAGAATTCTCATCCTTCTGTTCTGTGATACCTATTAATTTTGTGCCGATAGATCGGTAGACTGCCTCCTTTTGCGCAAATAGCCACTGGACCTCTGAACTTCCTTAATTACACGAACGAATATCGAAGGATAAACAATGTTATCATCACGATTCTGCTGAACTGAAGAAAGTCGTGCTGACTGAAGAATGCCATACCAGATGCCGGAAGAAGCAACGTCGGATCACACTGCTAAACGAAATGTCCTGCAGTACAGAGCAGTTCCGAGAAGGACCAAGCAAAGCTGAGATGCACAGAGTGCTACTGTGAAAGACCGAGCCTCGGAGCGCACACGTACAGCGCATTGCGCGGGTGTACATTTTTGCACTCCGTGAGTAATTCTGCTGCAACATTTGTCTCGGGCGGTATTCTACGAAATTCATTTGGTGTCACTTCTTATTTCCTTCTGTTATCAATGAACAGAGAAATCTGTTACAAGCTTTCAGCTTGGCAGCTTCTATTCATCACGAACGTAATTAACCATCAGTAATGGACAAGAAACATTTCTCTCAAGAAACCACCTTAGCAGTACCATGACTTGTTTGGCAACATTCCCCTCCTAGCACTTCCAGCTGCCAGAACTTACCCAGAAATGATCATCCACCAATAAGTGTCTCACGAATATCACTCATAAATTTTCTAATTTCACAAAAATGCGGAAGAACTTTCATCTGTATTTGGATGAGATACAGCTGTTTGGTTGTCTTCAGCCATCTGAAGAATTCTTGGAGAAGATCCCTGGAGTGAGGCCAGATGTAGGGTGGTAAAGGAAGTAGAAGAGGAAAATGAAACAGTTCAGTATTCTAGTAAAGTTTACTTTCGTTGACAATGGCTGCTAAAGCTTAGCGTCAATTTGTGCTCTTACAATCTGCTGCAAAATGGTTCCAATGGCTCTGAGCACTATGGGACTTAACATCTGAGGTCATCCGTGCCCTATAACTTAGAACTACTTAAACCTAACTAACCTAAGGACATCACACACATCCATGCCCGAGGCAGGATTTGAACCTGCGGCCGTAGCTGTCGCGCGGTTCCAGACTGCAGCGCCTAGAACCGCTTGGCCGCTGCTGTTGGCCTTCAATCTGCTGCAGTTACAGACGTATGCGTTATAGTCAGTGTTAATTTCTTGTTTATTCATCTCATCGAACGAGAGGACACTGAGGTAAGACACTGGACTACTATTCGTAAAAAGAGATTGAAACTCGTATCGAACAAACCAGATTTTTTTTCTGTGACCTACCTAAACAGCTTAAAGCGAATACGGGAATGGTCCCCATCCTTGTCGAGAATGTGACCCGCCTGTATCGACCTCTTCACAGAGGAGACATTAAGCCCCAATCTCCTTTGTATGTAGTATTTACGAACACTCTGTGTGAATTTCGCTAATGAACGCTAATGTAGATAGACAAGCCAGTCCGAATTCTAGTGTGGAACGAAGTTTCACCGTCGCTGTTTGGTTTGTGAGAGAGATAAGTTCCTTATTGGCAGACGGTTGGCAGTACTCATATAAGTCAAAACCTCTGCGCAATGTTTCATGGTGCGAAATTTTATGGTGATGGTCAATCCGTCGGACGAAGATGTTAAGACACTGCAGCCCCATTGCTTCCGAAGACAAAGGATTCAAGCGGCACTGCTTAACATCTCTACTTTCACTCTGAGCTTCATCAACAACATATACCACGCTACTTTTTAAATCTGCACATCACAATGACTACGACGGATCAGTTACATACAAAATATCCTCCATGCAGATCGCCGAAATGACAGAATGTACAGGGTGTTTCAAAAATGACCAGGTATATTTGAAACGGCAATAAAAACTAAACGAGCAGCGATAGAAATACACCGTTTGTTGCAATATGCTTGGGACAACAGTACATTTTCAGGCAGACAAACTTTCGAAATTACAGTAGTTACAATTTTCAACAACAGATGGCGCTGCGGTCTGGGAAACTCTATAGTACGATATTTTCCACATATCCACCATGCGTAGCAATAATATGGCGTAGTCTCTGAATGAAATTACCCGAAACCTTTGACAACGTGTCTGGCGGAATGGCTTCACATGCAGATGAGATGTACTGCTTCAGCTGTTCAATTGTTTCTGGATTCTGGCGGTACACCTGGTCTTTCAAGTGTCCCCACAGAAAGAAGTCACAGGGGTTCATGTCTGGCGAATAGGGAGGCCAATCCACGCCGCCTCCTGTATGTTTCGGATAGCCCAAAGCTATCACACGATCATCGAAATATTCATTCAGGAAATTAAAGACATCGGCCGTGCGATGTGGCCGGGCACCATCTTGCATAAACCACGAGGTGTTCGCAGTGTCGTCTAAGGCAGTTTGTACCGCCACAAATTCACGAAGAATGTCCAGATAGCGTGATGCAGTAATCGTTTCGGATCTGAAAAATGGGCCAATGATTCCTTTGGAAGAAATGGCGGCCCAGACCAGTACTTTTTGAGGATGCAGGGACGATGAGACTGCAACATGGGGCTTTTCGGTTCCCCATATGCGCCAGTTCTGTTTATTGACGAAGCCGTCCAGGTAAAAATAAGCTTCGTCAGTAAACCAAATGCTGCCTACATGCATATCGCCGTCATCAATCCTGTGCACTATATCGTTAGCGAATGTCTCTCGTGCAGCAATGGTAGCGGCGCTGAGGGGTTGCCGCGTTTGAATTTTGTATGGATAGAGGTGTAAACTCTGGCGCATGAGACGATACGTGGACGTTGGCGTCATTTGGACCGCAGCTGCAACACGGCGAACGGAAACCCGAGGCCGCTGTTCGATCACCTGCTGCACTAGCTGCGCGTTGCCCTCTGTGGTTGCCATACACGGTCGCCCTACCTTTCCAGCACGTTCATCCGTCACGTTCCCAGTCCGTTGAAATTTTTCAAACAGATCCTTTATTGTATCGCTTTTCGGTCCTTTGGTTACATTAAACCTCCGTTGAAAACTTCGTCTTGTTGCAACAACACTTTGTTCTAGGCGGTGGAATTCCAACAACAGAAAAATCCTCTGTTCTAAGGAATAAACCATGTTGTCTACAGCACACTTGCACGTTGTGAACAGCACACGCTTACAGCAGAAAGACGACGTACAGAATGGCGCACCCACAGACTGCGTTGTCTTCTATATCTTTCACATCACTTGCAGCGCCATCTGTTGTTGAAAATTGTAACTACTGTAATTTCGAAAGTTTGTCCGCCTGAAAATGTACTGTTGTCCCAAGCATACTGCAACAAACGGTGTATTTCTATCGCTGCTCGTTTAGTTTTTATTACCGTTTCAAATATACCGGTCATTTTTGAAACACCCTGTATTTTTCATTTATAATTTCAGCTAGGCCGAGCACCCTGAAAAGGGGTCTTTGAACATCAAGCTGCCGATCACAGTTAACGACTTACGGTGAAAACGCCTGTGTTGCAGGGAGACTCCGGCGGGCCGCTGGCCCAGGACGGCACAGTGATAGGGATCGTGTCCTGGGGTCTGATGCCGTGCGGCTCAGAGGGCGCGCCAACCGTCTTCACCAGGGTCTCTGCCTACGAAGACTTCATCAGTCAGTACCTTTAATTCAGCGGCGCTGCAGCTGTTATCAGTTTCAGTGACATAATAAATTGATCTTAAGAGCAAAATACAATTTCCTTTTATTCATTCTGTTTCACATTCTGCTTATTACTAGACTGGTACACAGATGGCCATTAGAATTGCAACGTTATAAACGCGACATGCAACAAATCTCAAATTAGCGTGAAGTGTGCTACACGTCTGATGATGATTAGCACAGCTGTGAAAAGCAGGCAGGAGTTCAAATGGTTCAAATGGCTCTGAGCACTATGGGACTCAACCTCTGAGGTCATTAGTCCCCTAGAACTTGGAACTAGTTAAACCTAACTAACCTAAGGACATCACACTCATCCATGCCCGAGGCAGGATTCGAACCTGCCACCGTAGCGGTCTCGCGGTTCCAGACTGCAGCGCCTAGAAGCGCACGGCCAATTAGGCCGGCGCAGGCAGGAGTAACACCATCAACATTCTGTACATAAAGAATGACTGCACAGCGGGATAGTCAGTTGGAAATAGCACTTGAATGTAGTTTGTTTGTGGGGAGATCGGGTAATGCCTCTTGTGAAAAGGAGAAACGATCATTGGCACGTGTTGGCATTCGACAGCAGCAAGGTCGTGGCCTAACGAGAATATGTTTATCATTCCCGGATATTGGTGCTCGGGTTGATCGGGACTCCACAGCTGTCATGCAACTATGGAATCTATGATATGAAGAGGGCCATACTCAATGCCATGCAGGATCTCAAAGGTCCCCACGATCAGAGAAATCAGACGCATTGTTCACTTGGCCTCGCAAATTTGTACAGCTACAACACGTTCCTTGAGTCAGGTAATGGACTTCTTAGGAACAAGACAAGTAAGTACTCAAGGGCAGTGCGACGACGTCTGGAGCAGTGCCGACTGTCAGCACGGCGTCCCTCGCTGCAGCTTTCGTTGATGTGGCAGCTGTGAGAAACGCGGCGACAGTGGTGTGCCCAATCACCGCACTGGACACAGCAATGGCACTGTGTGGTCTCTATAAAAGATTTTCCGTTTTACGTCTAGCATCACAGCGAGCGTATCAATCTGTGGAGGCTCCAAGAAGAGTGAACAATGAGGTCGTCATTGTCATAAGCACCAAGCTCCTGGTGTGGCCATACACAACACAATCGACTCTCGTTTGCATAGCTGTAAACGTGTACAGCAGGCGTTACAGGTTTGTTGTGTTAAGACTGGTGACCGTGCTCTGTCTTCTAGGCGTACGTGACATCACGTTTCAAAAAGATAACGTAAGACGGCATGTTGCCCATGCTGTCCTATAATTGACAGTAGGTCTGGTCAGCACGTTTTCCAGATCTCTCACTCGTTACAAACATCTGCTCACGGGTTTCTGAGAAACTGGCACACCACCACCTACCACCACTTCTATTGAATAAATGGAGTATGTAACCATATCTGTCATCCACGTTCACTTTAATTGGACATCCAACCGATAAAAACAATTGTTGCTGCCAAAGGAGACAACTACGTGTACTAAATTTCGCTCCCTGTGTAACCCCAGATCACCTAAAAATTTAGTCAAGTTTTCTTCTTACTATAGTGTTTATGCACAAAACAGAAAATTTCGGTATTTGCTATCATTCCCGGGGTCGACATATTAATGCCTACAGTGTGCATTCTGGGGACTTTCGATTTTTACTTCGTTCGCTGGGCAATCTTATTTTCCCCCCTGTCAGTTGCATGTGTGACAGTAATCATTTAGGCATTTAAATTTGACGGCTTTAGATGTGGAGGTAGCCATTTCGAATCCTGGTAGAGAAAGAAATTTTAATCACAAGAATTTAGCAGGTAAGAAGAGTTGAAGTTGCTATCATGCACTTTCCAACCAGTACTTGCAGATTAATCAAACCAAAATTATTTTCGCTTAGAAAACAGAGCTCCTTTCAACTTATCTTCGATTGTGTAGCATAATATGGAGCATCATGACGCAGGTTCACAAATGTAACATTACTTTTGAATAAAATGCTAACACAAGTTGGACTTCCCTTTTTATTATAAAACAGCTGGTTTTTACCATGTGGCCAATTTCCAGTGGCATATGTTAGGTTTCATGAGAATTGTGCCGTGTTTACTCAGGGCACCTGACATATACCACTGGTTAATGGCCTTTAGGGCTGAAACAAATCATGATTTTCAAAATAAAAAAAAGATCCTGTAACAGGAGTTGACATTTTATTCAAGATCTTAGGAGTGAAACAGACTCCATTCTGACAGATTGATTTATGAGCCTTATATAAAACAAACACCCCCCTGTCACTTTCAAAGTCTGCCCCCTCTTCTATCCAGTCTCCCACTATCCCACCAGTTATCTTACCTAGAATTTAATTAGGTCTTAATTTATGATGCAGTCATCTTAATGACTGTAATGTATGACGCACTATCGAAACGTCTCTGCCTTTGTCTTTATGCCACTTTATCTTTATTACAATAATTTATGCACCAAAATGGCCAATGGATGCTTTTACAATATATGCTTATCTTAATTACTCTAATTTATGATCCACCTGACATTAATTATTATAATTTATGAGCCAGTATCGCAATCTAAGATTTTTCTCACCATAAAACAAAACTAGTTGTTCCAATTTCTGTGATACTGTAGGGGACTACCCCCACTGCTTTACCAGGCAAGCTAGCCATAGTTATCAGATGGACTTGGCATTTGTGCTCTGTATGTTGGTAAATTATGATCGTGAAGCATCAGCAGAGATCATTCACTGCTATCAGCCAGAATAAAAAGAAAAAACCGACTCATACATTTCAATGTAAGTATTATTAAACTTTTTCTCTCGTTGCTCATTATTATTATTATTCATTGCATATATGTGTACTTTCGTTTATTGTTATTTCTCCTTCAGCACAACTGCTTCCTGATGCAGTGGAGCAGAATATGCAACAACTGTTTGATTTTCCATTGCCCATACCACCATCATCATCACAGCAGCACACATACAGGTTACCTGATTTGTCAGAGCACTACACAAAGCTATTCAAGTTTCCAGTATCTATACCACTAATCAAGCTGCAGCAGCACGCTAATAGGCCATCTCATATATTGGAGCAGCAGGACATACAACAAATATTTTCACACTTCGAACTTCCGCTATAACCCACATTGATACTGCTTGTTGTGCCATTACCATGATGTAGGTCCCCTGATAAAGTAATGTTATTCTCTCTAAGGCATAAGCTGAATGTGAATGGTAGTTAAAGTGCGGTTGCAGGTATGTCCTTGGGTCATGAGCTTAATATGACAGTAATTTTTCAAAGCCCCGAATTTAGAGGCATGAAAGTTGCACTTTCAGACTCTGAATTATAAATTAGGTCAGAATTCAGCACAAATAACTGCAATATACAGTATTCAAATGCCTGTAGTGCTAATGGATTTTGTTACAATATGTCTTGGTGACTATTGAAAAACGTTTGTTTATTACCAGTTGAGTACCCCATGTTGCCCAGTTATATATTTATTCCAATTTTATTAGCCCATCACTTCCCTACCCCTCTCTCTGTCCCTCTCCTCCTCCCACATATCTGTGTTCATCTCCTCCTTACCTCTCTCTATCTCTCCACCTCCTCCTCCCACCCATTCTCTCTCAACGATAGAACCCCACCTCAAAACGATGCTGCTAGCTGTTACCCCTACAATATTCCTTCCTAGTTATTAAATGCTATGTGTACCAAGTATGGTTGAAGACGATCTAGGAGTTTAGAAGGGATCTTGTAACCGCAACTTGGCCCGAATATGGATCTGTCACGTACGTTAACTCATTTCATAGACATTGGTACACTTAATTCACTTGTATCTCTAGCGAATTTCGCTCTGCAGTTTTGTTTACACACAGCTTAGTGTTTGCCATCGCTTCTCCTGAACTATGTGTTGATCAATGATATAATTCTATATGTACACACATAAAAAAAAGTTTTGCGTCACCCTGGTTTCCAGAACTCCTGAAGATAGATGTTGACTGTGGATATTGTATCACAGACATAGTACCTTTGACTGTTCAGAGACGCCACTAAACCCGCCCAAATATGTAAACAACCACGCATGAGGAGCGCCTATTAGACGGAGGGGGTCCGACAGCTGATACGTTCCAGTCATTCCACCAGGAAGGAGGTACACGGCTCGTGTTGTCTATAGTTCAACCATGCCTCTATGGTCAATACCGTAGTTTGATCGCGTCCGCATTGTTACTTTGTGCCAGGAAGGGCTCTCAACAAGGGAAGTATCCAGGCGTCTCGGAGTGAACTAATGCGATATTGGTCGGCCATGAAGGAGATACAGAGACAGTAAGTGTCGACGACATTCCTAGCTCAGGAAGCCCAAGGTCTACTACTGCAGTGGATGATCGCTAGCTACGGATTATGGCTTCGAGGAACACTGACAGCAACGCCATCAGGTTGAATAATGCTCCACGTGCAGCCACAGGACATCGTGTTACGACTCAAATTGTACACAATAGGCTGCATAATGCGCAACTTCACTCTGGACGTCCGTGGCGAGGTCCATCTTTGCAGCCACAGCACCATGCAGCACAGTTCAGATGGGCCCAACAACATGCTGAATAGACCACTCAGGATTGTCATCACGTTCTCTTCACCGATGAGTATCTCATAAGGCTTCAACCAGACAATCGTCAGAGACGTGTTTGGAGGCAACCCTCTCAGGCTGAACGGCTTAGACACACTGTCCAGCGAGTGCAGCAAGATGGAGGTTCCCTGCTGTTTTGGCATTATGTGGGGCCGATGTACGCCACTGGTGGTCATGGAAGGCGCTGTAACGGCTGTACGATACGTGAATGCCATGCTCCGATCGATAGTGCAATCATATTGACAGGATATTGGCGAGGCATTCGTCTTCATGGATGACAGTTTGCGCCCCCATCGTGCACATCTTGTGAATGACTTCCTTCAGGATGCTGACATAGCTCGACTAGAGTGGCCAGACATGAGCCCTATCGAACATGCCTGGGATAGCTTGAAAAGGGCTGTTTATGGACGACATGCCACCATCACCCTGAGGGATCTACTACGAATCGCTGTTGAGAAGTTGGACGATCTGGACCAACAATGCCTTGATGAACTTGTGGATAGTGTGCCACGACGAATACGGGCATGCATCAATGCAAGAGAACGTGCTATTGGGTATCAGAGCTACCGGTGTGTACAGCAATCTGAACCACCACCCCTGAAGGTCTCGCTGTATGGTGGTACAACATGCAATGTGTGGTTCTCACGAGCAATAAAAGGGGTGGACATGATGTTTATGTTGATCTCTATTCCAATTTTCTGTACAGGTTCCGGAACTCTCGGAACCGAGGTGATGCAAACCTTTTTTGATGTGTGTATATTCAGAGATATGTGTGGGCACTGTCTGCAAAAAAGTAATACATTTAGAGGTCCTACATAATATGGCTGTTTTTCATGTAACTCAGTGTTCATGACGTTATATCTCCTGAAATATGTGTCACACAGTGATATAATTTTGCAGGTACATTCGCTGATATACGTAAGTACTGTCTGCGAAGTGTATCATGAATACAATTCGTAATAAAGAAGTAGTAAATTAAAACGTCACGCCTGATGTCGCAGTTTTACTGCATGAACAGGTAGCGAAAATATTTTGCCTTTCATAATTTTACTAGGATTGTCAGCGAAAATAGTTTCTGAAAGGTTTGAAGTTGTGTGTAAAGCTTGTTGCAAGTAACTAAGTGCTCTCATTCTCGAATACTGGACGAATAAATTCAGGTATTCTCGCGTCATGTAGTATACTCCTTCTTCGCTGTCACCCTGTTGATAGGTAGGTGGTTCTTATCCAGCAGCGGTTCTTTGCAGACAGTAAGTGATATGTGTACCAAATTTGGTTGAAATTGGTCCAGTGGTTCAGGAGGAGATATGTAACATATTTACATCCATTTTTATATGTATGGAATTATGTTCTATACTACAATGACCTGCTGTCTAGTTTACAGTAACAAGTCACAGAAATGATTATACAAATATGAAATGTTGTCCGTCATCAAGTACAAACATTTACTAGCATGAAACCTATATAGGATATTTTAACATAAAATTTGAAGGAAGATAATAAAATATACTAATTATAATAGCAGTATATGCTTGTAGAAACCAGTGGCACTCTAAGCACTCCTAAAGCTAAAGTAAAAACCATTCCTAAACAGCTATAGCAGACTTGCATTATCAAACTGAACTTCATAATACTCAAATTCAGTAGAGCCCATTGGGTCTGCTACTCTTCTATACATATACAATATACTACTATTGATATAGACCTACTACATTCTGTTACTAAGTTTCTACTGAAAAGAACTGCCCAAGAGCATTTAAAATGGACGACAATACCACGCAGTGCATTTACTTTCAAAAACTCGATGTGTGTGAGCTCAGCCACGTAGTGTGGGATTTATAAGTGTCTTGGGGGTTGGGGGGCAGTGTGTGCATTG
Source organism: Schistocerca piceifrons (assembly GCF_021461385.2). Taxonomy (NCBI): domain Eukaryota; kingdom Metazoa; phylum Arthropoda; class Insecta; order Orthoptera; family Acrididae; genus Schistocerca; species Schistocerca piceifrons. The sequence goes on along the minus strand of NC_060138.1, from coordinate 157,716,554 downwards.
ATTTTCTAGAATGCATGACACATTCTTAAAAAGCTTACCTGTCATAACACATCAGAGGAAGTCTTTCCTGTTAATTTCAGTGCATGTTGTGCTTCAATATACAGTACATATGACTTGTGAACTTCTTCACTACCTCAAATTTCAACAGAATTATATGCATATTTGTATTTATTTGTGTAACTTACAGTATTACTGGGAGTAGGCGCTCCAGGCACAATGGCAGGTCATGCAAATTAGTGGGATATTCTACATCTGCGTCCACCCCCTACCAGCTTCAACACCCACATTTAGGATCTCGTCCTTTAGTCTGAGGATCTGACCTTTGGACAGCCACTGGAACACTCCCGAGGACAGAGTTTGGTGCATGGTCAAGATTGTTTACATGCTAGTAAAGTATGTACATCAAATTGTCAGGTGGCCTGTATGACCCAAACTCAGTCACAGATTTTTCGCCGTGGCCTACCACTGGACATACCAGATAAGTCTCCCATGACCCCACATTAAAAAAGAAAGCTACATATTAGCATTTGTTGACAGCTTGAGATTGATACATGTCTTTTTCACATTGTGTTCCATGAAAACCATGGCAAAGTGAAACAGAAAGCTACACCCAGAATGTATGTCCTCAGAATTTCTCAAAAACGTCTGTGAGTATATACATGTCTGTCCCCACTTACAGTTTAGCATAACTCTCTAAATCAGCAACATTGACTCCTGCCAGGCATTCACCACATGCTTATCCTCTGCATACATTATGGCATTGCCTGTGAGTTTGCTGGTGAATGCTGTTATACTGTGCTTGTGGCTTTGTGGAGTCTTTCCATCTAATCACCGTTTTCGTATGGAAAGACCCCTTTCTTCGTTAGAAGCTGAAATTTTGCGTCCTCAGGAAATACTGATCAAATGATATACATATCCTCTCGAAGCATCATGTAAGCAAATTTCTTAAGAGGTGCCTGCATAAATCGAAAGGAATCCAGCGGATCATAGCGATATTTTTGGTGTCATTCAGTTGGAGAATGAAATGTATTTTTCTGCATTGTCAGCTATGATACTGACCTTCTCATTCTCCAGCCCAGAAGTACCCAAGTGCTTAGCAAGGTACTGAGCATCATATCTGCTCAAATTATGGAAGAAGATGGATATATGTCATTGCAGTTTGTGCTTTCGATTGCATGCGTTATGAGCTGGACTGTGGAACTTCTCATGCAGTTTCCGCAAGTCACAAATATGATATTTAACTGCTTGATTGTATAAGGCAACATTATTCTGCAAGATGTTTAATGGAATGTTTTTGCTAGAAGGCCTCCAACAATCCACTCAAGTTTTTTGAGCTTAGAGAGAAACCATCTCATGTAATTATCCCTGCATATGAATCAAATTTGTTGCTACTGGAATCATGCAAGCATACAACCTGATACACTGCTGCATATAGTATGCGTCATTCTGAGAAACTGGCATGAGAGGGATTGTATTCACCTTCATATCATGCCACAGGAACTAGGAAGCACTCAAATTCAGCATATACAATAAAGGGGCATCGTTCCTGGTGGTGGACGTTCTTATTAAGAACTTTATATCCCCAGTAGGCATTTCCACATGTAGAGATTTATGGCTCAAGCAATCAGTCAAATGTCTTTCTAAATACTCACACCTAGCAGAAGAGTTGAGAGATCTGTGACAAAAGTTGCCTGTGACAGAATGCTTCGATATTTGGCTGGAGAGTAGATCGAAAATTCTTTTGATCCAGATGTAGTGTTGCTTCTCGCCTCTGGAGAATATCAATAAATCTACATGTTTCCAATAATGACCAGCTACTTTGAAAAAATAGAGGCCTCCGACTGCCTTATGCTGCACATGTCGTGACTTGCTTTTCTCCTCATCTACATCCAGACCATAAATGTGAACCAAGTAATTAGGGCTCTGCCTCTCGAATTTTGGCAAAAGGAATTGTAGCGGGGATTGAGGTTCCTTCAAAATTATAATACTCAGTGACATTAGATGTCTTGTATGTATCTTAAGATGAGCATGTTTAGGTTAGTTTATATTGCAAGCCAGAAGTGACCATTCAAAGCAGTAGTCATCCTTCTCATCTAGATTCTGGGCATTAATACATGACTTTTTAGCGGCAGTAGCTTCTGGAAGAGGTATGAAACTGGTTCCTCCATCAACCAGATCAATAACATGTGTATACACATCATGGTGGAGTACACAGTTGAGCTCCTTACTGGAGCCTCTTCCCTCCATATCGGAAAAATACTTTAGTATGACACACTCCACAAAAATGCAATACCTCTTCACTATTGACATCTTTTGCGATGTCACGCCATCCTTCCCCCACATTTTGAATATGCTAGTCCCTGAAGCACTATTGCTGCCTGCCTTCTATAACGACTCCATTTCTTACTAGGCTAATTACTGTTTAGCTCTACAGGGCCATTATACTGAAATGTTTCCCCACACCACCTAGTATTGTCTTTCTATTTGTGTGAGTAACTGTATGTTCACTGTTGTGGGTAAATACATACAGCGTACACAGGGCGGTGTGTGAAACTGATGGCGATTACACGCTTCCGCTGTTGTAGAAATCTGCTCCAGATGCTGCAGATACCGTGTTGAGCTGAAAGTGGTAACCAAAATACGGAGAAATATTCTTCGGGGCTCTGTTGCATAGCAATCAGATTGCTTTCAGTTCTGAGAAATGTCCAGTTACTATTGTGGATTTGAATGATCCATGAAGTGACTTCTTTTCCGAAGAAAACATCGAACTATTTCACTAGAACTGAACGCTCCCGTCGGAACTGTTCTCAACTGGTGTTTATTAGTAAATCACAATAGCAGTACATCGCTGGGTGTATAATAAGACGTACCTTCTTGAAATGAACAATATTTTATTGTTCTGTTAACTGATTTCCTTCCATATGCACTTATATTTTACAATGTGAATCAAAAACTCGCAATGGCGTCGATTTTTTTACATCACAAGAATGGCTCTCCTCTACTAAAAAATTACTCCTAACCAGAACAAACAAAAACTATATCCTAAGAATAATAATGTGAGCGCTGTCCGCCACAGAGTAATAAACAATATCTTTGTCTCTCTCTCGCACTGTCACAGCAAGTTACGCTGCATGATACATCATATATGCCCCTCTTGTGGACGAACGTTTTTGGGCAAAAACAAACACGAGCGTTCACACAACACTATATCGGTGATTGTTTATGACGCTGTATTAAAGTCCACTAGAGTATTAACGTCCACTGTATTTCTTATGATATTTTGGTATTAGTGAATGACTATCTAAATGTAAATTATTGATTTGGGTGCATATACTGCTGACAAAGCCTGTGCTGAATTCCTGATGCAGCATATATGCATAGCTTACATGCTTGCTTTTATTCATTTGTCGAGGATGGCATGAGATGTGATCAGAAACCTTTTTTATCATTATTCAAAGCTTCTGTCACTCGCCTTGGGATGTCTCAAACGGATAATCTAGCCATTCGGCCAAGCCCCACAAAGGAAAACCAAGGAAAACCTCGGGGTAGATTTACCATCCTCGTATTTCTCATTTGCAAGGATAATTAATTGAATTACAATGGAAAATAAAAAAATATCTACAATATGGATTTTTTTTTTTGTTGAATGAATTTAAACACTGTTCACAAAAGAAACACAACACTGTTAATCTTCTGTGTCTTGAGGTGAACCGTCGACACGTTGGTTTACGTCCATCTACGATTCCCTTCTATCAGTCATCTCTGGGTAACTGATTGAATTCTATTCCCATTTCACCGTCTCCTCGTGGGTATTATGGTTTTCCGCATATGGTCAACATGAAAATAAGAGTCAGTGTAAGTTCCGTGGAAAAGGTGTTTGATCTATGCTGAGATGAAATAGAATCTACTCTAAAGTTCTTTCTAATTCTCTGTCCTGAATTCGAAATATTCGGAAGTCGTAAGGTGTTCTTCATTTCTATCAACAACCCTAGAATGCACTATACACAAATCCAACCGGAGCTGCCGTGTCAACTTATTCACAAAAGAAACACAACACTGTTAATCTTCTGTGTCTTGAGGTGAACCGTCGACGCGTTGGTTTACGTCCATCTACGATTCCCTTCTATCAGTCATCTCCGGGTAACTGATTGAATTCTATTCCCATTTCACCGTCTCCTCGTGGGTATTATGGTTTTCCGCATATGGTCAACATGAAAATAAGAGTCAGTGTAAGTTCCGTGGAAAAGGTGTTTGATCTATGCTGAGATGAAATAGAATCTACTCTAAAGTTCTTTCTAATTCTCTGTCCTGAATTCGAAATATTCGGAAGTCGTAAGGTGTTCTTCATTTCTATCAACAACCCTAGAATGCACTATACACAAATCCAACCGGAGCTGCCGTGTCAACTTATGCTCGTCATCTTTCAGATGGACTTTAACACTTGTTGATGGGCTTATAACTGAAAGGCATTCGCTCAGTTGGTAACTTCGCGAGCAACAATTGATATAACATAATTTACATACACAGGTATGTTACAACAATAGTACAATTCTAAAGACAATGTTCATCACAAAAGATTGAAACAAAGTAATAGGCGTCCTTTTAAAACTGAGAACGGGTTACCCCTTCCGAACAGCATGACTTCAGCTCAGCGAGTAAAAAAGCAAATACAAACATACATTGAGATTGTTAAATTGACATAAGAAAAAATATCTTGCCATAGACCAGATTCATTTGAGTCACTAACCCATGGTCATTATGCATTGTGAAACCTGATTGAAATTACTATCTACTAAATAAAATTTTTTTAAAAGAAATCATTCATACTATAGCTAAATTCTCTGCATACTGAAAAGAAAACTTATCCTTACAGTGGAAAACCTATACATAATGTCTGCATATCTCTCGTACAGTATGCCTGAAAAGAAAAACTAACTACTAAATTGCAAAAAAAAAAAAGAAACTATCCTAAGTATGATTCATAGGTTTAATGAAAATTCTCTAATCAATATTATTTGATAAGAATAGTATTTTCAATATTCAGAATCTTCAGTCATCATGAAATTGCTTTAACAAGTGATGAGGATACATTCCTTTCACCTTTCCATTCTTCACATCCTTCAAAACATAAGTTCCTGGATGGGGTATTTTGGTAATCACAAATGGTCCTTGATACAATAATTGCCATTTTGTGTTCTTCCTCTGTATAAGTGAAGCCTTAGGATGAGTTTTTACTAAAACTTGGTCTTTCACTTTATATGTTTTTATTTTTCCAAGTCGATTGTCAAAATATATTTTCCTTTTTCTTGCCTTGTCCATTATATTGAGTAAGGATTGTCATACCTTATTTTGTAGGTCTATTTTGTTAATAGCTACTTTAGGAATTGGTCGAATCCAGTCATTCTGTTCCTGTTTTCCAAACATCAGTTCGTATGGGGTGTATTCTGTAGTAGTATGTGGCATATTGTTTACAATTTCCTGAAAATCGTGAAGATAATCGATCCATGTGGGTTGTTGGTTGAGGCAATATGTTCTCATGAACCGGTTTAATTCACGAAAAATTCGTTCCACGGGATTCGCCGAAGGGTGGTACACTGATGTTAGAATTTGTTTTATACCACAACTGGCTAATGTTTGCCTCCAACGAAATCCAGTGAACATTGACCCATTGTCAGAAACAATAGCCTCTGGTTTGCCTACTTTGACCAGCTTCTTGGCTATGGATGCAGCAGTAGCTGATTTTAATGGATAAAGTTTGACATACTTAGTGAATATATCAAGAAAAGCTACAATATATTTGCATCCTCCCCTTGATGATGGTAGAGGACCACAGACGTCGACCGAAATGATTGACAGCGGTTTAGTGGGTATAATAGGATGTAGGAAATCTTTCACACAAAAATTTCCTGGTTTGGCTAGCTGACAAATTTTACATTTCCTTAACTGTCTGTGCACTTTCCTGCGAATGTTTGGGAAGTAGCAATATGCTTGAATCTTCCGAGCACACTTTAATACTCCAGAATGTCCTCAAGTGATGTGCGTGTGCAAAATTAAGTCATTCTCATTCTTCTCGGGAATACACACCTTCCAATTATCTGAATCAAGATGCCCTTTGAAAAATAAGACATCGTCCTCAACTTTGTACAGTCTCTTCAGATCATCGTTTCCAGGCTTTGCTAAAGTTTCCTTTATTGAATGCCAACGAGGATCTTCATTCTGTAGTTTTTCCATGTTCTTACACATGTCAAGAAAATGTTTCCTATATATTCTATCAGTCATTATAAGAACATTAAATTCGGACGGATTGCCGGTGATGTTGATAGTTGACAAATCTCCATCTGGCATTCTAGACAGTGCATCAGCAATGAAATTATCCTGTCCGCTTAGGTATTTAATTTCAAATTGAAACTCTTGGAGTGAGAGCGTCCATCTTGCTAATCTTGGATGTAGTAATTTACATGTTTGCAAAAAACTTAACGCTTTGTGGTCACAGTATACTGTTGTCTTCGCTCCATATAAGTAATAGTAAAATTTCTTAAATGACCAGACTACAGCCAATGCTTCCCTTTCGGTAGTCGTATATGTTCTTTCACAAGCAGTTAAGAGTCGGCTAGCAAAAGCTATTGGACAGAAAGTTGATTTTCTATCTATTATCTTTACTTGGAAGAGGCATGAACCTATTCCAATTTCCGAAGCATCTGCCATTAAACCGAATTCTTGGCTCATATCCGGATGATATAATATTTGTGAATTGACTAAGGCATGTTTTATTGCTTCAAATGCATTCTGACATTGTTGTGTCCACACCCACGGAGTATTTTTGCGCAATAAGCTGTACAACGGTTCTGCATTAATAGAGTGGTCGTGAATGAAACGCCTGAAAAAAGAGACAACTCCGAGGAAGCCCTTTAACTGTCTTTTTGTTGTTGGAACTGCAAAGTTTTTGATTGCCTTTAGTTTCTCGGAGTCCGGTAAGATGCCTTTTCCATTTATAAGATGACCCAAAAATTTGATTTTATCTCGAGCAAAATGGGACTTTTGCAGATTTGCGGTTATGCCTGCTTCCTTGAAACGTTCTAACACGCTTCTCAATAAATCAACGTGCTCCTCCCATGTGCTCGTAGCTATGAGCATGTCGTCCACAAATAAAGTTAAATTGCTTCGAAGTGCAGGTCCCAATGCATGATCTAGAGCATTTATAAAAACTCCTGAGCTCACGTTTAGCCCGAAAGGTAAAACCTTAAATTGATAGCTTCTACCTGCAGGTACAAATGCGGTGTACTTTTTTGATGGTTCGTCTAGAGCCACCTGCCAAAATGAACTTCTCAAATCAATATTTGTTAAGTATTTCATCCCCTCGTACTTTGGAATTAGCTAATCGATGTTTTCCGGGTGAGTTCGCACGGGCATGATAATCTTATTTGTCTGCCGTGCGTCTAGCACGAGACGAACTTTTCCTCCCTTTTTCGAGACAACATGAAGCGGACTACAGTATGGACTCGTCGAAGGTTCGATCAGATCCCATTCAAACATCTGGTGGATTTCCGCATCAACTGCCTTTCGTTGGTGCCACGGTACTGGATAAAAAATACGGCAGAAAACTTGGTGTGGTACCACATCTAAATGGCATGTGTATCCCTTGATTACACCAGGTCTTTCTTGAAAGACTTCATGATATTCCTGTAGAAGATCATATAATTGCTTTCTTTGGTGTTGTTGCAAATATTCAGGTTCTTGCACCTTTTCATATACCACAACTTCAGGGTTTAAAACTGGTTGCAAATAATTAATTTGGTAATACCGTACAGGTTTGCTATATATCCACTTTATTTGCAGCTTTCGTCCCTGACAACACTTTCCATGGGTACTATATTCCCTGAGAAGATTCAGTTGATGTTTCTGATCCATTATTGTAAAACTGGCACGGCCTAGAGAAAAATCGATATGCCAATTTCTCTCTCTAAATTCATCTATACCCAGGATACAGTCCTCAACCAATTTTTTTATTACAAGGAACGTGCAATTTATAGCTACATTTCCTATATCTAACTGGAGTTGAGTCTGCACTTTAACCTGAGAAGACTTATGACCAGTAGGACCTACAATTCTACAACATTCAACAGGAAAAATCGGTGGATTTGCTTTCTGAAGTATTCTTTGAAATAACTTCTCAGAAACGACATTTACTGCTGCTCCTGTATCTAAAGTAACTTGCACAGTAATGCCTTCAATCGCCGCCTGAATTTTCGCAACAGGTACAGTGATATGTTCCTCTTGACAAGGCATCATATCCTGCTGAAGTTCTTCTATTAATAATCTGCCTTCATTGTACCGGAAAAATTTGACGCTCGAATTTTCGCCCCTGAAAACTTCCTCGACTGCAACGTCGGGGCTTCTGACAGTCGAGTTTAGTTTGACGATTGTCCATTATTAGTAGATGTCTGCTCCGTTACGTCGGTTATTATTGGTGGTTGATTTCTCCATTCTTTTGCATTATCATTTGGTACCCAACCTGAAGTTTGTGGTTGGTTGTGATATTCATAGGTTGGTTGCTGATATCGGCGTTTTTGCTGATAATTCCCTTCTTGATAGTATCCTTTCCTCTTCTTATTATTCTTCCTCCATTTCCGTTTATATGTTTGTTCACATTGTTGGTCATGATTACACTTGTCGGGATTTTCGTTACCAAATTTCACGTTTTTCTGGAAATAATTCACCTGTGGGTTTGGTGAATTGTGTGCAAAAGGTTTGTTTCCATACTGTTTGTTGTTACTATTGTATTTGTTAGGTTGGTAACTTGGTTGGTTATAGCGCATACGAGATTCTTCGAACAGAATGTCTATTGAATCCAATGTGGCTAGAAAATCTTCCACATGTTGTTCAGGCACATGTAGAAGTTTTTCCTTAACTTCAAGTGGAAGTTTGCCCTTTAATATTCGAATGATATCCTGCGTCGGGATTGGTTCATTCCAGTATTTACCTTTATTTATATACTTCTCGAAATACTTTCTTAAAGATCCATTTTTGAAAGAAAAAGGTTGTGGGTCAAAAACTTCCTTACGTAGTCTTTCTTGTACTCCCTTATTCCAGTATTTGTGCAAGAAAGCGCGTTCAAATTGGTCATAATCTTGACACCAATCGGATGCTTCTGACGCCCACATCGATCCATCTCCATGTATGAATCCTGCAACGTACATAATTTTTTGTTGCTCAGTCCACATTCGCGGCAATATCCCTTTAAATTGCTTGATAAATACCACGGGATTGATCGACTTCCTTTCGGGAATAAATATCTGGAATTGACGATATTTAAGCATTTTTTCTTCATTCATAGTCACAGGTGTATTCTGGTGGCTACTACGCGGTGAATGATAATCTCGATAATTTGTTTCTGGTTGATTACGTAAATATGCACCACTACATGGATATTGTTGCATGGATTCGGTTTCACTGGTTTCATCAGGAATAATGTCTGCTTTTGATAAACTGCAAGTAGTATGTGCCCCTCTAGTATTAACTAGACCCTGCTGGCATGCTTTTAATGTATTTTCTATCCTTGCTTTCCAAGCAGGAAATTCATCTCCTATATTCTCCTTAATCTCTTTAACTTCTGCTTTAAGTTGTTCTTGTGCAGCTTCGTTGCTAACTTGCACGTTAGAAACCGTTTCTTTCAAGGTTTTGTCAACATAATTTCGCACTGTCTCGGTTTGCTCTTTCGCCCAATCTTCAATGTCTTTAGAAAATGCGATCTTATGTTCATTGAAAAGTTTCTCTATGTGTTTCTCGCCTTCGAGACTGAGAGTGTCTATCCTCCGAGTAAGCTCAATGACAGCTTGCTCGTTATCGTGCTTAATTGTACTCAGGTCTTGCGCAATAGTGTTCTGTTCATGGATAACTTCCTGCACTTGATGATTTAGTGTATCTTGACGACATAAGATGTCTTTGTATTTGTTTGTTAATGCCTGATACTGTTGTTCTTGTGTAACTATGAGTTGTGCCTGACTGGTAATCAAATGACTCTGCTTTGTTTCCAAACTCTGGAATTTTTCAGTAATCTTATCATTTATTTCTTTTAGTTTATTAGATTGCTCCTGAGCCAAATTAAATTGCGCACTCTCCAATGCCTGGAATCTACGATTCATGTCGTTTGCAAACGTGGATTGTGCCGTTGCAAGATTAGATTGCGTGGTTTCCAATGCTTTAATCCCTTGTGTTATGACAGTCAAACTTGACATCAGCTGGGATAACAAATCGGTATTCTCAGCAATTGGCGATTGCACTGGGCTTAATGAGGATTGTACCGACACAATTTTCGGTACAGTCATTTCGTTTTCGCACGCGTCTGTGTCAGAGATGAAATTCATGTTGTTTGTTGGTTGCTGCATATTTCTCTGGACTTCTTTCGACATATGAATGTCGGAACTAGCAACCGTTTGTGTCGACGGCATGAGCGCATTAATTATTGCTGGTTGCTCAGCCGTAATCGACATATCGCTAACTACGGCGGTATTAAATTCTGTGGCACTAGTTGACGATGCATTCACACTATTTAATTCATTTTGTGGCATTGTGATGCGTGCTTGCTTATTGGCTTTGAACATAGATCTAGTTATCACCATGTAAATGAGCAATTGACAGTTTCTCCTCTAAGTAAGTCCTACAAAAGTGACTATTAAACTTTTACGCACGCAAAAACGTTAATGTCCTAATGCTGTTAATGTACACTTTACAATGTGACACAAAAACAGTGCATAGATAACACATAAAATGTTGTCTTACTATATCTACTGAAATACTGGAGTTCTAGTAAAAGTAATATAGCAACTCTATGTATACTTAGAAAATTTCTACATGAGGGGTCACTACAATGCATAAATGCTCAAGAAAGCTAGTAATTCAAATGTTCTGGCCTTTTTGAAGTTTCTGCTCGGTCTCTTCACAAGATACTCCCGCACGTTCAGTTAGCATGAAACATACAAAAGGACCATAATGTAGTTACTCTATAAGACTAGACATATATACACACAATGAAACATTACTTACTAAATTACTAACATATTTGTATTGCAGGTTCACTATTAGTGTTGTATCAGGATCGTGTCCTGTCACGGTCGCCATTTATAACGACTCCATTTCTTACTAGGCTAATTACTGTTTAGCTCTACAGGGCCATTATACTGAAATGTTTCCCCACACCACCTAGTATTGTCTTTCTATTTGTGTGAGTAACTGTATGTTCACTGTTGTGGGTAAATACATACAGCGTACACAGGGCGGTGTGTGAAACTGATGGCGATTACACGCTTCCGCTGTTGTAGAAATCTGCTCCAGATGCTGCAGATACCGTGTTGAGCTGAAAGTGGTAACCAAAATACGGAGAAATATTCTTCGGGGCTCTGTTGCATAGCAATCAGATTGCTTTCAGTTCTGAGAAATGTCCAGTTACTATTGTGGATTTGAATGATCCATGAAGTGACTTCTTTTCCGAAGAAAACATCGAACTATTTCACTAGAACTGAACGCTCCCGTCGGAACTGTTCTCAACTGGTGTTTATTAGTAAATCACAATAGCAGTACATCGCTGGGTGTATAATAAGACGTACCTTCTTGAAATGAACAATATTTTATTGTTCTATTAACTGATTTCCTTCCATATGCACTTATATTTTACAATGTGAATCAAAAACTCGCAATGGCGTCGATTTTTTTTACATCACAAGAATGGCTCTCCTCTACTAAAAAATTACTCCTAACCAGAACAAACAAAAACTATATCCTAAGAATAATTATGTGAGCGCTGTCCGCCACAGAGTAATAAACAATATCTTTGTCTCTCTCTCGCACTGTCACAGCAAGTTACGCTGCATGATACATCATACTTCCTTAGGAGGGTACAAAAGCTGTCAGTAGAGAACTGCTTTGCACCTGATGACAGAATACCCCTGGGCTTTGATGATTTCAGGGGTCTCCCTTTCAAACACTACTTGAAAGGCATGAAGGAAGGTGGCTGGATCTCAAAATCCTGCATTGACATTATCAATACGCGACTGTAAGATCCTATCCCTGAAAGCATCAGCAGCCATAAAGTAGTCTAATGGGGCTGCACGATTTACTTGGTGTTGCTGAGCAAGGTGGACTGTTGGCCTGCTACTGCTAGACTGGGGATGGGACTGGAGATGGGGTGATAATAATGACGCTGGTAGCACCACCTGTTATCGCTAGGCCAAGATGAAACCTCAGTGGGGGGTCTGGTGGCAGTGATGTGAGGCCACCTCTGGAGGCTTCCAGTACACCATCCTTCTGCAATGGAAAAGGGAGCGAAATTAATCAGTATGCAGGCTATAGACATGTACATCCACCAATAATAATTAATTTCTGATAGTTATGTCAAGGTTTGCTGACGATAAGCGCTTTCAGCCACTCGTAATCATTATTTAAATTATAATATTAAGTGTGGCATATTTGAACATATTATTGGTTAGTTCAGTTTCCATTTCCCTTGCAGTATCAGCATCAAGTGCAGCTAGAAAAAAGGGGAAAACACCGCATGCGCCATAAAAGGAGTTATTATTATTATTATTATTATTATTATTATTGATAGAAGAAGAAGTGATATTAAGACCCATGTGTCTGCCTCTCAAAGAGAGGTGGCGTCCTCCAAGAAATCTCACTAGGAAGAATAGGTGGAATCACTTGTCGTAGCTCACCCGCAATTTGATCGAAATCCCATGAACGATGTGGAGAAAATGACGTTAGGCCATTATCGATGGCATGCATTCGATCACCAACAATCAGGCCAAAACCCATTAACTCTGAACTCTGTGTGGAGAAGGGCATCATAGGTTCTTCTTAGGAAAGATCAATATCGATGTGCTCACCTGTAGTAAAAAATGGAACACATAATATCACGTGCAAATGTGAAAAGTAACAAATAACATACATATAGATGAAAATGTTTTTTCGTTCATCTTCACAACATAGTCTCATCATCGAAAAGTGGCGATGTGATGAAGTAGCGATGTGGTGCTTGGAACCAAAATCTGGATGAGAAGGTTACAACTTTGTAGGCGCCTCATTCCCCACTACAATTCCTGACCTGCCAAGTTTCGAGAGGCAGAATCCTAATTACTCGCTTCACATTTACCATCAGGCTGTAGGTGAGAAGAAAAGCAAGTCAAGAGATATGAAGCGTAAGGCAGCTGGACTCCTCTACCGTTCTGAAGTATCTGGTCAGCACCCAAAACATGTATATTTGTTACTACTCTCCAAAGGCAAGAAGAAGTACCATATCTGAATCAAAGGTATTTCCTGTCTAGTTTCCACCCAACTGTCAAACATTCTGACACAAGGAAATTTTGCTGGAAATGGCTTAACGCTTTTGCTAAGCGTAAGTATTTAGAAACACATATGATGTATTTGTTGACCAACGAACTGGTACATGTGGAAATGCATACTGAAGATAAAAAGTTCTTGAAGTTTAAGAATGCCCACAACCAGAAACGATACCTCTTCATTGTATACTGAGTGCTTCCTAGCTCCTGTGGCATGGTGTAAGGGTGAATCCAATCCTCTCACATCACTTTCACAGAACGACATGTACCATAATCAGCAGTAGTAGTAGTAGTAGTAGTAGTAGTAGTACTAGTAGTAGCTTTATTCATTTGTAGATTTCTTTGTACAAGGATGTAGGACATGTCACAGTATTTACAAATTTAGATCAATTTAAAATAAGCTAATCCGTATACACATATATTTACAGACTTCTAGTTAGAGACAATCATTAGATTTACTCCTGGTATACAATACTTTTTTACAAATAACTTATTAAATAATGTAATGCCATATTGTTCACTCAAATCTCACTATCAGTCACTGCACACACTATACACACATTCTTTCATAACACTTCACTCACTACACACACACACACACACACACACACACACACACACACACACACTGATGGTCTCTGGGCCATTTTCTATACCGCTACTTCCAATTTGCTATCGTGAAAAACTGACTCAGCATCCCTCCATAATGAGTGAAATGTTGAGGTTAGAAAGGGGAAGAGTTATTAGTATGGTACCATGCATAGCTTGGGGGTAAGTATTTCTAGTAAGGAAAAATCATAAGGCAAAAAAAAAACAGAAAGTGAAGGTGTTATGCGGAATGTTGGATATTTTATAATCATTGTTATTATTATTTATTTGTATTTTTATCAAACCTCAACTCTGGTTTAGCTAACTAATCCTTCAATGTATAAAATGTATTGCATAACAGGTACTGTTTAGCTGCCTTTTTAACTAAGTGTATTTTTGCAATTTTTTAAATTTCCTATGGTAATTTATTTTACAGTTTGATCCCTTGGTAGAAAATGCTGTTTTGAGTTTTATGTTTATTTTTTCTTGGTAAATGTTAGTTGAGTCTATCTCTTGTTGCGTGGTCATGGACAGAGCTGTTTGTACAGTAATTACCAATGCTATTTTTGATGTGTACAACTGACTGGTAAATGTATTCACATCAGCAGTTAAAATCCCCAGTGTTCTGAACAGATCTTTACAATGAGTTCGACTAGTATTGTTGGTTATTATTCGTATGGCTCTTTTCTGGAGTCTGAAAAATGTGTTCATATTTTGTGCATTTGTTCCCCAAAAAAGAATTCCATAGCTAAGAATTGAGTGTACATATTAATAATATGTAACTAAAAGACACTGCATGTTACACACTGATGATAGGATTCTAAGGGCATGACATGCTGATGACATTATGTTTGCAAGTACCTTTGTGTGTTCACACCACTTCAACTAAGTATCAATATTCATTCCTAGAAATTTTACATTTTTTACAAAGTCTATAGAGCAACAGTGTATAAGGTTATGTGCTCGCATGATTCCAGTAGCAACAAATTTGATTCATATATCAGGTATAATCCTGTAGAGTGGTTGCTCTCAGAGCTCAAAAAACTTTCATCGGTTGTTGATGACCTTATAGCAAAAACATTCCTATGAACATCTTGAAGGAGAATTCTGCCTTATACAGGGTGTTTCAAAAATGACTTTACAACTTTGAAAATCCATAGAAATTAATTCATAATACCTACAGAGGTGATCATAGCTTCATCTCGCGCAGTTCACTAGTGCCGAATCGCACCGTAAGGAGCACCAGTGGCAGTTTCGTTAAAGATGGCTGCCTTCACTGGACCTGAGTATGCTTGCCATGTGTTTTGGTTTAAAGAATCGAAGTCGGTGACAACAATTCAGCGTAATTTCCATACCTAGTACGCTACAGATCCTCATAGTAGGTCTACTATTCGTGAGTAGCATAAATGTTTTGTAGAAACAGGGTGCTCGATAAGATATGGGAAATCATCAGGTCGTCGAAGCACATCTGACGAAATCGCTGAGCGAGTGAGACAATGTTTCGTCAACAGCCCTATGAAATCGACCCAGCACAAACCTCATGAATTGCAAATCCCACATACGACTGTTTGGTGTGTGTTGAGAAACCGTTTGCATTTGAAACTGTACAGCCTGACGATGGTACAAGCTATAGAAGACACTGGTAAAATAGCTCGCAAGAACTTCTGTGCGGGTGTGTTAAAACGGGTAATTGAGAATGAACATTCCTTGGTGAAAATCATCTTTTTTGACGAGTCGACTTTTCACTTAAGTCGCAAAGTTAACACACGTCATAACTGTAGGATCTGAGGCAGTGAAAATCCACGTCAAACATTTGCAACATGTTCGTGATGGCCCTAAACTGAACATTTTTTGTGCACTGAGCTCATTTTTTTGTGAGAGAACCATCAGCAGGATACTGTACCTGGATATGTTACAATTTTTTACAACATAGACCGATGAGGATGACCAAGAACGAAATGTTTACTTCATGCGAGATAGTGCACCACCGCACTACCTGGCTGACGTCCAGGATTTTCTCAGTGACCGCTTTCCAGGTCAATGGATTGGTCATGATGCGCCAATTCCACGGCCCCCACGTTCCCTAGACCTCACACCATCCAATTTTTTATGGGGATTCATCAAGGATATCGTGTTTGTACCTCCTGTGCCAGCTCCTCTGTCTGAACTTAGAGCAAGAATTTACACCACCACTGATTAAGTTACACATGCTACAGCAGGTTTGGAAAGAAATTTACTTCCAATGGGATGTATGGAGGGTCACCAGTGGAAGACACATGCAACATCATTAGTTTAAGGTAAAAAACCTCCATGTGTTTCCCTATACAGTAACACCAAACCCAGCTCTGTATCCTCGTTCAATAAATTTATATGAATTTTTAAACTTGTAAAGTCCTTTTTGAAACACCACGTATAAGCAAGTGGTTAAATTTCATAATTGTGACCTGCCTTTGGAAAAGTGGGAACTTCTCATTGTAATCACTGTCATCTACTGGAGAGGTTCGACAGTACAGCTCACAATGCATGGAATCTGAAGGACAAACTGCCATGATACATACCCATCTTCTTCCTTTCTTTGAGAAGGTGTGAAGCTCAATTATTCGCTGAGCACCTGAATTCTTTTGGTTTGGAGAATGATCAGATCAGTATCACACCTGGAAATGCAGAAAAACATATTTCATTCGTAAAGCGAAAGAGGCCACGAATATTGCTCAGATTCCTGGATCACTACGATTTGTTCAAGCACCTTTTCGAAAATTTGCTAAGATGATGAATCTAAGAGTATATCACTTGCTCTGTATTTCTTGATGATGTAAAGTTTCAGTTTGTAACGAAGAAAGGGGTCTTTCCACATGAATATGTTGTTTAGGTGGAGAGACTCCACAAAACCACATACCCAATATAACTGCATTCACCAGGAAAAAACTCGCAGGCAATACCTAAATGGATGCAGAGTATAGGCATATGGTGAATGTTTGGCAGGATTTCAACATTTCTGATTTAGATAGTTACGCTAAACTGTACATGGAGACAGATTTGTACTTGCTCGCAGACGTTTTTGAGAAATTTTGGAGTGTATACCTGCAGACATACACCCTGGATCTCACTTTTTACTACACTGCACTGTAGCATTGTTTTTGCCACAATGTTAAAAAAAGACATGTATCACCCTCAAGCTGTTAACTGATGTTGATATGTGGCTTTTTTTCAAAGGCAGGGATCTTTGCCGATGTGACCACTGGTACACCAATGCCAATAATCCACCACTGAGTGAGAGATGTACAGGGCACCTGATGACTGATTTACATACTTTACTGATGGAAACACTGGAGAATAAGCAGAATACATTCTACACTGTAGACGACTTCAGCAATGTCTCAGGTTGGGTATGAGATTTGTTAGAACCACCCATAACATCTCCTTCAAGCAGCGTTCCTGGTTGAAAGAGTATGTTGATTTAGATACCACTCAGAGGGCTCTCGCAAAAAAGATTCAGAAAAGAAGTTTTGTAAATTATTGAATAAGTCAGTTTCTGGCAAAACGATGGAGAATGTTAGAAACTATCAGTATATTCGTTTCGTTCACCGTCGTTAGGATGGACGTTAGGGTTTGCGACCGAACCGCCGAATCTTTCCATCAGTAAATGGGGTATGTTCTCAACTGACTCGGTTGTTTTAACCCCTCCACTGACGGAATGACCCGCTTCTTACTTCCGTATGTATAAAGCCAATACGGACTTGTAGCTGTCACGCCTTTGCGCTTACTGCTACGTATTTTAACTGTAAATAGCTCAGCCCTAATGGTAAGAGGTAGTAGTGAATTCACGTTATTAATCTTTGAAGACAGCACAGCTGCCACAAGCTCAGCTCACTTTTACTCCACTTCTACCCTCGCCATTGCACCACGTTAACTAGGTGCTGCATGGACCTTGCTAAATTCACTTGCGTATACATTTTTGACCGTTACTCGCCAGTGTTTACCTAATGATTAGTACACTCCTAACCGGACTATTTCCCAAAGAGCTGTGATGATTGAACGGGTTCGATCCACGGCCTACAGTGCCCTACAGTTGACACGGTAACACTGCCTGCCTGACCCACTTAACTTGGTAGTGAGCTTATGTATCCAATCACCACTGCTAGCAGCAGTGGATAATCCTATTAGCACGACGAGAGCAGCAGACTTACCGTCGAATCCTCCTGAAAATACTTATAACTATGGTCGCCAGCTCTGAAGGAGCAAAAGAATAAATCAATTTTTTGGCTCGTTTCAAAGTGAAACGGCTTGAGTTGAATTTAAACTTAATTCTGAATATTACTATTTCTGATCATTCTAGGTGATTCTACAAACCAAATACTCTCTCAATTTCTGTGAGTTGGTTTGGTAATTACCACCAAGACAACTTATGCAACTTAGGTTAACAAAATTCTATCCTTCAACTTATTTAATGATTTTGGATTTTACTCTTTGGACAATTGATATAGAATTAGTTAAGTGACTTTACTTGAAAGGTTACTCAGAAAAATTTAAGTAACTATAAATAGGCGACTCATTCTGGTGTGACCATTGCTCTTTTCAACATTCTTATACGCTAAAGTATTCTACAACCAAAAGAATTGTAAATGAAAGAGGCGATGGTGGCCTCAGTCTGATTTCACTACACTATATTTGAGGTTACTACACTTTACAATGAACAACATGCGTCGTAATTTTACTCATTACTATATTCTGTCCTCTGCACTTGCATAAAAGAAAACTGGTATTCTCCTTTTACATGTATACAAAGTTCGACTTAACAATTGCAAGCAGTCTTGCCTTGGGTAGACGTGTCGGTGCTGGTGGTGAGATGCATGTGGCTAACGCAGCTCTTCACGCCTCATGCCCTCAATGGCGGCTGGAACTACGAGCTGTAGCACTCGTATAAGCTACTGCACGTCCGCCATAAAATCTGGGCGCAGGAACTCTTACAATCAGCCCCAGTGGCATAGAGACGGCTTCGACAACCATTCGTCGCGTTCTACTCCACAAACGGCGACGATATTCGCCTCTTCGCTGCTGCACAATCACTTTTGCGTGAGCACAGTTACGCACGTCCGGTCACGTCAACCCTCCCCAGGCCATTCCATTGTTCAGTCCCTGTGTCTCCAGCTACCTCTAGCTACGCTTGTATCACCAAGAGTGGGGGCGTTCCCCTACCACCTTTTCACCGAAATCATTTAGTATTTAAGAATATTTATATTTATTACCCTGGAATTCATACCAGTCATAATAATTTACTACTAGCGCTTTATAACATTAAATCATACAGTAATCACTTATAATTACCAAGAAAAAGAATACATTTGACTCCGAGAGCTTAGTGCATTGTCAGACAGGTAGCGCTAATTCCCAGTTTCGCCAATAGATGGCATCAGGGTGCACTCCCTGCCAGTCTCACACCAGCGCGCCCGTTTCCGACGCGTGGGCTCCAAATTACTGTCAGCCCACCATCATTTCAGTTCCGTTACAGGTTCGAGGGATTATATAATCAGGCTAAATTTGAAGAGGGTGACAATCTTCAATGAAGGAATAGATGCTTTGGAGATGGCTACGGTTTCAGTAGATTCATGAACCCCATCTATATCGGTAAGTGTGTTCTTGATCGCTCCAAACTCCACATGTACCGGTTGCATGACAAGTTTGCAAAACAGAATTTCGCTGAAGTTAACTTACTTCATATCAGTTAAACAGTTTCGTGTACTGGGTGAAAGGCTGTGGTCAATGTGAGGTAATCAGGTACAATACTCAGGAATTCGACATGTCAGGATTTGCAATCCAGTTATCTTTATCACATAACATCTCAGGACAAGAAAGTTATTGGTCTAATGAAAGATGAAGTGGATGGCTTGCAGAGTGTGGAGCTGGTTGGGCTCAGACTGAAGATATTCACACACTGTGTAGTTGCATGTATCACCCACAGAAAGGCTAATGGTGTGTATTGTGCAGCCTCACAGTTACTCACAAATGAAGACTGTAAGTACTGTCTGTTTTCTGATGATGAGTCTTCTCATATGGTGCAGCAAGTAGTCTTTTGGTTGCAGGACCATGAGGTACATACTGCACTGCAAGTGAAAGTCGATCTGTCAGCTCATGATGACAAATGCTTCATATATGTGGATGGGATCAGACGTCCCATGTATGTGTGTGTGTGTGTGTGTGTGTATGTGTGAGTGAGTGAGAGAGAGAGAGAGAGAGAGAGAGAGAGAGAGAGAGAGACAGACAAATATTTCTTAGAGATATCTCATCTGGTCTTGGCGCCTTTCCATTATTGAGCGATTGTAGTTGCTATCCTGTTCCAAGATCTGTTATCTTAGTACCTACCATTTCGGTGAAACGAGAGTCCGTGGTGAAAACTTTCAGAACACTGAATTTAATACTTCGGCCTTTTTTCTGTTTTCTTCTGTTTCGGTGCCTTATGGTCACTGAGTGACTGAACAGATGTCTTCAAACTGCTTACTGATTCTACGTAAGGCCAAAACCACTTAAAGTTTTTAGTTAGATCACTTGATAAAATTTTATTTTCAGTGATTGAACACTTACTTCTCTCATTGTTCTCCTTACTTCCATTTTCGCTTCGTTTACCTTTTGTATATTTACTAGATTTTGACTTCTCTTCACTCTGTGATGAAGCTCTCTCTGTTTATGTAGCAGTTATCCAACATGGCTATTAAATATGGTGGGTCTTACCTAGCCTCTCCAACTGTGACAACACAGATGTCATTGAGACTGATCTGGCTGACAATGCTGGGAGGTGTTACTGGCTAGCTTGCTGTTTTATTTATGTTTTAGAATGATTAATTCATTACAGCAACAAAGGGTTTCTACAGAAAGGGGACCTACCTTTGCTGAGTTATTGAACATTCTGCATCCACTTTTACAGTGATTGGGCAAATGTAAATCTTGTTTCTATGCTGTATTTATTAATAATTATATTCAGCATATATATGAAGAATAATATGCCAACATTTGCAATGAACAAGCATAATCTTTTTTATAATCCTGGGGTAGAAATGTACCTATGGTCATATCCAAACTGGAGGGTGTTCTTGTATCACACCCTAAATGTTTGAGGACCAGTAACTATTTCATTCATATTTTGGCTTTTGCAATCATCTATAGCAGCTATATGCAATCTGGGAGGGAAGAGGAAGCAGCTGCATGCGTGACACCTTCAATGTGTTTTTTCTTTTCTATAAACATCTCAGTTTAAAACTGTTAGTTTTGTTTTCAGAGTAAAAATAGCTATTCTCAAATGTGAAAGAATTAACAGAGTTGCAGATGGTGCTGCCTAAAAAGTAGCATGACAAGAACCACAGAAGGGAGGAAGAATTGTATTGGCCAAAAAAAGAGCCTAAAGTTCAAAATTAGGATCAGAAAATGCAAATTGAACAAATTATTTCTGAATAAAAGTATGTTGTTCCATATAAATATGTTTATTTTCATTAATTATATCAGAGAACTATCTCTTGTGCAAGTTGTCCAGTGCCATACACATCCTTTTAATGATCCTGCATGCTGTCCCCTTGCCAGTACCAATGAAGACGTCAACAGACAGAAAAAATCGCCAGAGCCAAAATATTTGAGTGTAGGTATTACCTTCTTGATTTGTGGAACAGGGTCATTTCTGAAAGAAAGAAAAAGAATGCCATGAGACAATTTCTTCGACAATTCAAGAGAAATTTAAAAACATAACTTGCTAGCCACTCCTTCCACTGTTACGATTGTGTAGATTCAGTGAATTTGTGTTAGCTGAATGACAAGTACCTATATTCCTATGGCACACAGATAACAATTACTTTATGATAAATATGGATGTGGTTATGTGGATAATCCCAATAACTGAGAAACACAACAGCCATATCCTACAGCTTTCATAAAAAGACTGACTTTCCTCTTAAATTTACTTTGTTAAACTTAACTTGAGTAAACACAGATAGTTCACAGGCTTCAGTGGATAATGGTAGGTGGGAGACAATGTTGTTGCTCAGAAGCACTGACGGACCCGAATCCTAATATTTTCACTAAAAGGCGGAAGTTGTTCTGACACTGTTGTGGTGTTTACAAAACACGTCATTCCTAATAGAAAACAGAGCGGAACAACATTTTCTGCTATTGACGTAATGTGGCTGAAAGAAATTTTAACACAACCGTCTTATCAAAACGTTCTGCTGCATGAAAAATCAATGTTTTTGTTTAAAACTGAAATAGCTGTTAAATACGAATAGTACCCGTAACTGCTGTGGTTCTTCGATTTGGTAAAGTCTGTTAAGGCACTGCTAAATAAAACAAAACGATCCTTTGCACCACTATAGGAACTGCTACAACACACACGAGATAAATAAGGCTATTTTGGCACGAATCGTCATTCCAATGTGCCTGATTTACATAAAAAACAAGATGGAATTCTCGAAGTACTGAAATCAAATGCTTACTCCTACAAATAAACAATATTGTTTTAGAAAACAGGGCAATAGTCTCACCTGTTCGTCATATGATCCAGTTTCCTATGTACAAGATTGAAAAGACGAAGATAAGCGAAATCTGGATATAAATTCTGGATTGGCGTCATCTCACTTTTTTTTGCTTTCTCATGCTCATGAACACTTCAGACAAAATTTCGTCATTGTTGGCTGCAACTGCATCTGTCCCTATTCCTACTATCTTAATAACTAATTTCCCGGTTAAGCTCGATAACGAACCAAGAATCACTGGTTAAGTTATCCGGAGTTTGATGTCACTTGTTAGTGAATCTACTTCAAAAATTCGAATTTTTTCCGTCTTAAATCAATATTTAGAGTTTTGTGGACAAAATACTAGTCAAATGAATCGATTCGGAAATCGGTAACATCTTCAAAAACAGATTTAAATGTGTGTCGGTATGCGGCAACGAGCGTGTTTCCACTGCGGTCGGATGTCAAATAGCGTCATTATTATTTTGCCACTTCGAAAAGATACACTGCGTAATCGTTTTTTGAGTTGGCAGCCCTGTTAACACACACGCTTTCCAATGCTCCTTTGTTTTCCTTGGTATATCTATGGTTTTCGAGAGTTGTTTGTGTTCGAACCTCTGTTGAGTTGTTGGTGCTGTGTCATTCTCGGAAGTATTTATGGCTCCAAAAAAGTATTTTGGAACGAAAAAACTACGTTTTATAGTAATCAGTTTACTTCGTTGGAAACTAGATACTGTGTAATTACATCCACAAACCAAATGGATATTATGTCGACTCCGCCAAGTGCCTCAAGACAGAAGCTAAAATATTTGAGTACCCAGAGTGACATTTCAATAAAATATGATCAAAACACTGTAATGGAATGTGTTTCCACAAATGCTGAATTGAGTGACTTATGTTCACTTCTAAAGAATGCTGATGTGTGTGCGCTTTGTGGAAAAGGTGATATTGAAATCGTCGAAGATTTTGAAGGCAGGAAAGGTTACAAGTGTTTTGTGACTTCTGTGAGGTAACTAAAACTGGGTACTCTTCTGGATTGTGCTAAAGAAGAGTTCATAATACAAATATCAGACTTGCATAAGGAATGAGGTGTATTGGGAAGGGTAGAAAGGCAGCTCAAATGTTTTGTGCTATCATGAATTTGCCCCCACCTACAAGATTTGAGAAGTACACACAGTTACTTCCTGAAAGCCTTGGACAAGTGAGCGCTGTGTCAATGAAAAACGCAATAGAAGAAACTACACTCCTGGAAATGGAAAAAAGAACACATTGACACCGGTGTGTCAGAACCACCATACTTGCTCCGGACACTGCGAGAGGGCTGTACAAGCAATGATCACACGCACGGCACAGCGGACACACCAGGAACCGCGGTGTTGGCCGTCGAATGGCGCTAGCTGCGCAGCATTTGTGCACCGCCGCCGTCAGTGTCAGCCAGTTTGCCGTGGCATACGGAGCTCCATCGCAGTCTTTAACACTGGTAGCATGCCGCGACAGCGTGGATGTGAACCGTATGTGCAGTTGACGGACTTTGAGCGAGGGCGTATAGCGGGCATGCGGGAGGCCGGGTGGACGTACCGCCGAATTGCTCAACACGTGGGGCGTGAGGTCTCCACAGCACATCGATGTTGTCGCCAGTGGTCGGCGGAAGGTGCACGTGCCCGTCGACCTGGGACCGGACCGCAGCGACGCACGGATGCACGTCAAGACCGTAGGATCCTACGCAGTGCCGTAGGGGACCGCACCGCCACTTCCCAGCAAATTAGGGACACTGTTGCTCCTGGGGTATCGGCGAGGACCATTCGCAACCGTCTCCATGAAGCTGGGCTACGGTCCCGCACACCGTTAGGCCGTCTTCCGCTCACGCCCCAACATCGTGCAGTCCGCCTCCAGTGGTGTCGCGACAGGCATGAATGGAGGGACGAATGGAGACGTGTCGTCTTCAGCGATGAGAGTCGCTTCTGCCTTGGTGCCAATGATGGTCGTATGCGTGTTTGGCGCCGTGCAGGTGAGCGCCACAATCAGGACTGCATACGACCGAGGCACACAGGGCCAACACCCGGCATCATGGTGTGGGGAGCGATCTCCTACACTGGCCGTACACCACTGGTGATCGTCGAGGGGACACTGAATAGTGCACGGTACATCCAAACCGTCATCGAACCCATCGTTCTACCATTCCTAGACCGGCAAGGGAACTTGCTGTTCCTACAGGACAATGCACGTCCGCATGTATCCCGTGCCACCCAACGTGCTCTAGAAGGTGTAAGTCAACTACCCTGGCCAGCAAGATCTCCGGATCAGTCCCCCATTGAGCATGTTTGGGACTGGATGAAGCGTCGTCTCACGCGGTCTGCACGTCCAGCACGAACGCTGGTCCAACTGAGGCGCCAGGTGGAAATGGCATGGCAAGCCGTTCCACAGGACTACATCCAGCATCTCTACGATCGTCTCCATGGGAGAATAGCAGCCTGCATTGCTGCGAAAGGTGGATATACACTGTACTAGTGCCGACATTGTGCATGCTCTGTTGCCTGTGTCTATGTGCCTGTGGTTCTGTCAGTGTGATCATGTGATGTATCTGACCCCAGGAATGTGTCAATAAAGTTTCCCCTTCCTGGGACAATGAATTCACGGTGTTCTTATTTCAATTTCCAGGAGTGTATGTTATGCAATGAAGGTGATACTGATATAGCTGCAACCTTTCATGGGACATGGAAGAAGTGTGATCACCTATCATTGAATGGTGTTGTCACTGCAACATCCCTAGAAAATGGAAAGGTGATTGACATAGAATGTATGACAAAGTACTGCCATGGCTACAAAGGAAATAACCAGGATCACGATTGTGTTCAGAATTTTTCTGGGTACAGTGGTGGAATGGAATCAGAGGGAGTTCTCAGAATATTTCAAAGGCCAGAAGAGAATTATGGTGTACAGTATGTGAAGTACCTTGGAGACGGAGGCACCAAAGGGTTTGCAAATGTGTTGGAAAATATGCCTTATGGAGGAACTGTAAAAATTGAAAAGTTAGAGTGTGTTGGTCATGTCCAAAAGAGGATGGGCACATGTTTACGTAAGCTAATAAAAGATATGAAGGGGGAAAAGCTCAGTGATGGCAAACCAATTGGTGGTAGGGGTCGTTTTACTAAGGAAGAGGTGGCCATGAAGAAAGCAGTATGGGCTACCTTTTTCCATAAATCTTCTACGGATTATCATCCACAGCATGCTCTCTGTGACAGTGGTGTAGACACATGGTGTGGATACAAAAAAGCAATAGCAAATGGTGAGACTTGCGCACACCGTCACTCCCTGCCATTTGAGGTATTGGAAGCAATTAAGCCCATATACAGGGACCTAAGTGATACTAAACTATTGTCACGGTGCTTACTTGGAAAGACACAAAATGTTAATGAATGTTTCAACCATATGATATGGGAATGCCTGCCTAAATTTGTGTTTCTTGGTTTCAATACCATGAGATTAGGTATATTAGATGCAGTTGTATGGGGCAGTTAGTAGATATGATGCTTTTAGAGTTGTTGGGACTAACTCCTCGTTTCAATATGAGACAAGCACTGATGGCAATTGATTCCTCGACAGGTGAAAAATGGATTCTTGAGGCAACTAAAGAGGTCATAATAACAAAGAGGAGCAGGAAAAGGGAGAGAGGAGATGAGGAACACACAAACCAAGAGTATTACGCAACTGGACGGTTTTAAGAACAACAGAGATCAACAGCAAATGAAACGTACCTTTAATCTGAACTTCCCACGAATCAAGTTTTCTGACATGTTGATTTTATGCAAAAAATAAAAATTATTTGAGCAAGAGGTCTGAAATTGTTTGTGATATTTCACACTACCATTTGGAGAAAAGTAGACTACAGACACCAGCTTACTACCACCAGAAGGAAAAATATACCATTATTAATTATTAAAAAAATTACCCTAATTTTGATTATCTAATTTATGTATTTATAGTATAAAACTATTGATTGAAATCTTTTGATCGTAGTCTACTTTTTAGATAACAATGTCATAAATGTGTACGGAACGTAATTAGGCTAATAAGTCTATAGACTTCAAACAAAGACTGGCAGGAAAATTTTTAAATTACTGACTGCCATAAATGTTTATATAATAAATTTTATATACCAAAATCTTCATCCTTAAAACAATTTCATTGTCCTAAAATTTCTTTGTATTCAGAGTTCACGTTATGTAATTAGAACCTCATAAACTTTATGAAACTTCTTACTGTTTTTCCTGCCGTTCACTGGCAAATTACCTTAAATTCCAGTTATTGTTAGTCCGGGTTCATATAACGTGTCTCTTGCTCTATTCCGAGAATACTTGTATTCTAGCAGTAAAGCGCATGTCAGTAAACTGAAAGGCTTTTGTGAAATTGCAAAATACTATATTCGAGAAAGCTCACTCAAAACCTAAGGTTCATTTCTCGTAACTGAGATTCATAGTCACAAAATTCTGTAACTGACGACTGTAAAATTATTTATTTGTAAATCTCAATATCGCAGTTTTGTTGTGTGGCCATTATCAAGTGCAAATAATTGCACCTTAGCAAAGAACACACTGTAAATATCATCTGATGTGATGTGTCAGAGAAGGTGGTTTCGCCACATCATGTTCCCTTATTATGACTTCTTCTGTATATTGCACCGTCTGAATTGCATTGTCAATATGTTGTTCATGCTCTGCTTTATTTTTGCACGCAGTTGTAATATTATGTTAAGTAAATGATTCCATATTTGTTTTTGTTTCATACAGAATGGAAACTGCTTATATCACACGGTGTTCTGTGGACTTTTGTTTCTACTTACAAATACTTGTGTGAACTGCTTAATTTAAATCCATTGTAAATAGACTATTTATGTGCATTTTCAACTTCTCGCGGCGTAATGAATAATCCATTAAATTTCGGGCATGCAGCCGCGCAAATAAAATTTCTTCTACTGATATTTCGGCCGCGTATCGTCCGGCCATCTTCAGAGCGAGTTCCAAGACTGACGGCAAGGTGCCAAGCGCGGCCTTACATGCTCCACCGCGGCGGTACTGCGCATGCGGGTCACAGATGCTGCGCCGCCTGTGGCGAAGGCGTACGGACATTCGATGTGCTTATCGATATTTGATCGGCGGCGGTGACACGGTGACGACTTCTCTGCAATTTAATAACTCCAAGAGCCGCATTCCATGCTTTGTCCAAATTAAAACCATTGTCTCTGTTTATTAAATTGTTGGCTAATCGAATTTCTATGGCTTCTTTGAATACAGATTCCCAAAAAGAAGAGGTGGATGTTAAAATCTTCACATCACTGTAATTCATGGAATGACCCGTATCAATGCAATGTTCGGCCACAGCTGACTTGTCTGGTTGTAATAAGCGTGTGTATCTTCGGTGCTCAACACACCTCTCATGAACGGTGCGTGTTGTTTGACCTGTGTATGACTGCTCACAATTTCCGCAAGGAATCTGGTACACACCCGCCTTACGAAGCCGTAAATCGTCCTTCACAGAGCCGAGTAAAGCCGCAATCTTCATGGGGGGCCGGAAGATCACCTTAACACAGTGTTTTTCAAGAATACGGCCTATCTTTGAAGAAAGAGCACCCACATAAGGCAGAAACGCCCTCGATCTGAAGAAATTATTATCTTCTTCCCCATCGCATACCTTCTTTTTAGGTTTTGCATCGAATGCTCTACGAATTTGTTGCGGAGAATATCCATTCGATTTAAAAATACTCTTGAGGTATGTTAGCTCTCCTTGTAAATTGTCTTCATCGGATATACAGTGTGCCCGATGCACTAAGGTCTTAAGGACACCCATGCTCTGAGAAGGGTGATGGCAGCTACTGGCATGAAGGTATAAATTTGTGTGCGTTGGTTTCCGATATACGGCATGGCCTAATGTGCCATCACTTTTACGGCGAACGACAACATCCAGAAAGGGGAGGCAGCCGTCTTTTTCTATTTCCATAGTAAATTTAATGTTAGCATGGATGGAATTCAAATGCTCAAGAAATCGATGTAATTCATCCATACCATGGGGCCATACCACGAATGTGTCGTCCACGTACCTCCAGAAGACCGTAGGTTTAAAACATGCTGAGTCCAGTGCCTTGTCCTCGAAGTCTTCCATGAATAAATTAGCTACCAGAGGGGAGAGGGGGCTTCCCATGGCAACACCGTCAATTTGCTCATAAAATTCACCATCAAACTGAAAATAAGATGATAAAAGCACATGTTCAAATAAGGCCGTAATGCTCTTATCAAAATGTTGGCTGATAAGAGCTAAAGAGTCCTTTAGAGGTACCTTGGTGTATAATGATACTACGTCAAAACTAACAAGAACATCCATACTATTTAGCCCGACATTGCTAAGTCTCTGAATAAAATCCATAGAATTACGAATGTGGTGACTACATTTTCCTACCAATGGTTTTGCCATTGGTCACCACCGCCAGATCCCCGTTCGGCTCCAACCTCTCCTTCCCGACCCCACCGAACACCTGATCCTTAGTCTCTTCTTCCCCGGCCTTACCGTTACCTGCGCCACCATCTATGTCCGCCCCAACGCTCCTATTCCCTTCGACTTCCTCTCCCACGTCGATCGTACCTTTTCCTCCTACGTGATCGCCGCCGACCTCAACATCCATAGTCGTTCCGCTGCCCAGTTACGGCGATGGCATCGGTTCCTCTCCACCCTTCAAGGTGACCTCGTCCCCATCCCCCGGCATACCCGTCCTGAATCCAACTCCACTCCTGATGTTATCCTCTCCTCCCCCAACCTCCTTGGCCGCATAACGGTGGATGTCCTGGAGCCTATTGGTAGCGACCATCTCCCTGTCGTCCTCACCGTTTCAGACGGTCGTCGCCCTCGCCCCGACCCTCGTACTGACCCTCCCCCTAAGTATGTCCACGACTATTCCCTAGCCGACTGGAATGCTTACCGGGATACCCTTTCCACCCAGGTCGATAGCCACCCTCTCACCTACCACCACCCTGACGATGTCACCCATGCCGCCTCCTTTCTCCAGCAGACCTTGTCTGAGGCCGTGGAGGCCCACGTTCCTACTGTCGCCATCCACCCCCACCGTCCTACCTTACCCCCACAGGCCGTTCTCCTCCTCCGTGAATCCCGTCGTCTCTACCGTGCCTTCCTCCGCACGCGTGACCCGGACACACTACGACGCCACCGGCAACTCCAGCGACACGTTCGTAATTTGCTCGCGGCTAAGAAACGCCGGGACTGGCGACAGACATGCACCCGTTTAAATGCAACCCTACCAATCAACTCGTCCCAGTTCTGGCCGGCCTTCTGTCGCCTTACCGGAACTAAACCCTCCCCCTACTATCCTCTTCTCCACGATGATCACCCCTTCCCTGACACCCTTAGTAAGGCCAATCACTTTGCCTCCTACCTCTCCGATGTCTTCTCCATCCCCGACGATCCCCAGTTCGATTACTCCCTCTTCCCGGATATCCGCGATCGAACTGACACCTCTGTCCCTCCCCTCGCTCCTGGTTTCCAGTACTTGGACAACATTACACACACGGAACTCAATGCCCCTATCACTACACAGGATCTCATTGTTACACTCCGCACCAAATGCAACACCGCTCCTGGTCACGATCGTGTCACCTACCGTCACCTTCGTGAAGCTCCTGTCTCTTTCCTCTCCACCCTGGCCAGACTCTACAATGTAGTCCTGTCCACCGGTTACTACCCCGACCTGTGGAAAACCTCTCATATCCTCATGTTCCTTAAACCTGGCAAACCGCCGTCTGCCGTCTCCTCCTACCGTCCCATCAGCCTTACCTCGGTCTTCAGCAAGGTCCTGGAATCTATCCTCACCCGTCGCATCCACCAGCATCTCCGCCAGCACCGCCTCCTTCCCGTCACCCAGTGTGGCTTTCGGCCGTCCTTCTCTTCCGACGACCTTCTCCTTCACCTCACTCATCTCCTTTCCGAACAGATTAATTCCCGTCGCTCCGCAATCTTCCTCTCCCTGGATCTCGAACGTGCATATGAGCGCGTATGGCATTCCGGTCTCCTCTTCAAGCTCCAAACCTTCGCCCTTCCCATTAACTACGTCCGTCTGATCGGCTCCTTTCTCTCCCGCCGTCCTTCCTATGTCACCATCCATAACACAGATTCCTACACCTTTTTCCCCTCCGCCGGTGTGCCCCAAGGCTCCGTCCTTTCCCCCCTTCTGTACCTGTTGTACACGGCGGACATGCCGCCGCCGTCACCCCCCGTCCACCTTCTCCAGTTTGCCGATGACACCGCCTTCCTTGCCCTTGCCCCCACCCTACAGCGCTCCCAACGCCTTCTCCAATCTCATCTTGACCGGTTCACCGCTTGGTGCAACCAGTGGTTGCTCAAGGTCAATCCTTCCAAAACCCAGGCGATCATTGTAGGCAAAACCACCCCTTCCTTCCGCCTCCTTGATTTCTATCTCACCGTCTATGGCTGTCCCATCGCCCTCACTCCCACCCTTAAGTACCTTGGCGTCACCCTCGATCGTCGCCTCTCCTGGACTCCCCATCTCCAGACAATCCAAGCCAAGGCACGTTCCCGCCTCCGTCTCCTCAAGCTCCTTTCCGGCCGTACGTGGGGTCTGGACCCCTCCACCATCCTCCACACCTATAAATCCCTCATCCGCCCTATCCTTTGTTATGCCCATCCAGCATGGATCTCCGCTCCCCCTACCTTTTATAAATCCCTCCAAATCCTTGAACGCCATGCTTTCCGCCTCGCCTATCGCATCCGTCTCCCCTCCCCCACGCGGCTCCTGTATGATCTCATCCCCTTCCCCCACCTCCTCCTTTTCCTTGAAAGGATACGGATCCTGTACACCTCCCGCAAACTCGATCCTCCTCACCCGCTCGTCTCCCCGATCCTCTCCCACCCCCGCCCGCTGCCGCGCCTGTATTCACACGTCCCACTCGGTCTCCACCTCTCCACCCTCCTTACCCTCTCCCAAGGTGGCTTCCGCCAGCTCCCCCTCCCTGATGATGTCCTCCTCCCCTCCATCTACCCCTCCTATCAACTTTGACCCTGCCCCACCACCCACTTCTGGTGTCCTTTCCTTTAGGCACCCTCCCTCCCTCCCTTCTCTTCCCTTCCCTCCCCTTCTCTTTCCTTTTCCCCCGTCCCCTCCCTCCACCACTCTTCCCCCCGGGCTTCCCCTCCCCCTTCCTCCCTCCCCCCTTTCTCCCCTGCCCGTGGCATCTCTGCTCTCTCCTCTCCCTCTCCCACTCCCCTTCCTCCTCCTCCTCTCTTGGCAGGTCCCCGGACTCGCACACGCATAGTGAACATTCGCGCGCCGGAGATCATCGCCGTCAGTGTCTAGTGTGTGTGCTTCGTTTTGTGTTTCGTGCAGTTCCGACTCCACTGTTCACATGTGCCGTCACAGCTCTCCGTGTTTTGTGCGCCGTGTCAACAAGTGTTAGTGTTTTTTCGTCCAACGTGAACGGCTTCTTGTTTTTTGTTTTTTTGTAACTACTTTCTTTGCCCGCCATTTTTTGTATTTTCTGTGTCACCTATCTCATATTATTGTACCCCATACGGCTGAAGAGCGGCGTATTAAGCTGCTGCCAGCCCGCCTTGTATGAGGTGAAAATTACAATAAAGGAAAAAAAAAAAAAACACCTTGCCGTCAGTCTTGGAACTCGCTCTGAAGATGGCCGGACGATACGCGGCCGAAATATCAGTAGAAGAAATTTTATTTGCGCGGCTGCATGCCCGAAATTTAATGGATTAGACTATTTATATTCTCTTTTATTTTAGTTTGCATCTGTTTTTGTACGTTCTAGCATTTATTGGAGGATTCCATGGTAGCAGCTTTTGACAGAACTGGTATTTTCATTTCATTACGTATTATCGCAGAATGAGTATGTATTTCTACTACTCTTGGTAGTGTTAGTAAGTTGTTCATCCTTGCAAATGATAAAGATGCAACATAGGTATGCCATTGTGTTGACACGCAATTAACAGGCACTTCAAACAATAAATTTTAGCAGAAATTAATGTAGTACAATTATTCTCTCACTCTGATAAAAATTTACAAGCAAATAACACACACTCCCATATTTTCTAATAGTGAACTTTGTATAACTATAACTAAATGCAGTAGTATTAAGTATAGTGGAAGTACGTTCAAACTATGTACAAATATGTCTTTGATGTAGGACATTATTGCTGCCTAATAATAGTGACACAATAACCATGTATTCTGTCACTAATACTACAAAGCATACCCAGTGACGGAAAAATTCAAAGCACGAATGCATCCCCATTCTGTAACAAGGTCTACTAATTTGAATATCAATTCTGTCAAGGATGCTAACATGGGGTTCTCCATTAAATGCAAGAAAGTATCAAAAATTGATGCAAACTAAAATAAAATAGAATCGATGCATTTAAATCTAACAGTTCACACACGGATTCGAAGGCAGGAACAAATATCCACAGAACATGATGTAACAACAATTATTCACAACGGAAATCAAAGAGTGCAACAACACATACAGAGTTGTAGCTCTCAACACAGTGCTATGAAACCGCTTCTGTTTTGAGCGAAACCAAAACAAATGTGGAAGACTTTAAATCATCCAAAAGAAACTTGGACGATTGACATAAACCCGCAGTGCTTCAAGTGGTCCGTCAGCGAGCCAAGTAAGTATTACTGGAAGTCCTTATATGACCTTAATCCTCATGTAATGAATGCTTTAAATCACACTGCTTCAGTCAGACAGCACCACCTAGCTTCAGATCTCTCTCGTTATCTCATCACTATGGGAATGAACTTCACATAGGGACTTTCAGTATCACAACCTTGGTTCGCTGGCAGGCCATTTGAAGTGCTACACTTGTACACTGCTTCATCATCTCATTTTCTTATTGAGTGATTTAAAGTCATCCATACTTGCTTTTGTTCCATATTAAAAGGACACTGGTTACAGTGCATTGTGCTTCTGATAACAACTTCTTATATGCATTGCACTCTGAATTGCACTGTGAGTATGTTACTCGTATTCTGCTTGATTTCTGCTCGAATCTTTAACATTGAGTTGTATTAATGATTACATATTTCGTTTTGTTTCATATGAAACGGAAGTTGGTTTAATCACTTACCAATCTGGTGTGAACTACTTGGCTGAAATGGATTGCAAGTATATTGCTTTTATTGTATTTTATTTACTTTTGCATCCGTTTTCTGTACTTCCTCGCATTTAATGGAGAACTCCATGACAGCAGCTTGTGACAGAATTTGTATTCAACTTTATTATGTCTTGTCATGGGATGAGTGTGTAATTCTGCTTTGAATGGTGTTGCTTCTTGTCATTGAGTGCCATGCATTATATAGTGATGTAGATGAAGATGAGCATGCTTTGTGGTCGTAGCGACTGAAGTATTTATTCTTCCTTGCAAATGCTAAAAGTACAACGCTAGTTATGCAAATGTGTCCCCAGTTCATTAAAGGGAGCTACAAACAATATGTTTTAGCAGAAAAGTGCACTAGAATCATCCTAGCACTCTATATAAAATTTAGGAATCTTCCTTTATATGCCAGAAACCACGAAAAATGTATGCAAATAAAAATAACACAGAATAGGCTACGGACAATGTGCTTAACTGCATTTAAATCGAGCAGTTCACACCCAATTTGTAAGCAGTAACAAACAGATATAAGTCCACAGAACACCATGCAACAAAACCAGCTTATGTTTTATATGCAACAAAAACAAATATGGATGGTAAATGATCCCACCCAATACTGTATTACAGATGTGAGCAAAAATTAAGCACCATACGAGAAACATGTTTATACTGCAATCCAAAGAGTGGAATACTCACAAGAATGTCCTAATCAGGATCAGAATGCAATGAAAGCAGCTTCTGTGTCATGTCATGTAAGATGATTTTTAGGTTTGGACAAGTGTTAAAGCGCAATTATTTCCCCTTAATAATGACCACACAATCGAAATTGCAATATCGGATTTTGCATCTAAATAATTTGACAATCTAAAGGTGACCACGATGTTCAGTTCCTAGAAGTTAATCTTAGGTTATGATTGAGATTTTTCGTTTATAATATTTTGCAGGGGCTCCCACATGGGGGTGGCACTGGTGGCAGCTGCCCCTAGTGAGAATTCATTCAGTTCACTAATACCAGTACGGAAAAGAACCTGTCAGTCCACCCCGGTAGCTCAGTGGTCAGCGTGACAGACCGTCAATCCTAAGGGCCCAGGTTCGATTCCCGGCTGGGTCGGAAATTTTCTCTGCCCAGGGATTGGGTGTTGTGTCGTTCTGATCATCATCATTTCATCCCCATCGACGCGCAGGTCGCCGAAGTGGCGTCAAATCGAAAGACCTGCACCAGGCGAACGGTCTACCCGACGGGAGGCCCTAGCCACACGACATTGCCATTTTACCAGAGGGCACGGATTTTTGTGACCTAGAATACATGAAAAATTATCACTAAAATGATCTGAAAATATTGATAAAATTATGTAAAATATTGTCGCAGACTAAGCTGAGTAGCACTGTGGTGTAGTGGTTATGATATTAAACTGTTGCATGGAGGGTTGTAAGTTCAAATCTCACCTGGACTGTACAGTTTTAATTTCTATATTCGGTTCGAGTACATTTTAGAAGTATCCACAAATGTCAAGAATCATAGTACTGGAAGGGTCTGTAGCTGCATATATATATTGTATGCGTTCTGGCCGGAGGCAATTCGCTCCGTGTTCATGTATGTGCAAGTGAAGTTAGTGTTTGTCATTCATCTAATTACACCTTCTTCTACGTGACATTATTTTGGTGGAGACGCTGGGTATTGGAACTTGAGATAGCGCACATTATCGACGACACAGTTCGATCCATATTCAACAGATCGCAATCTATCGGAGACAGAAGAAGAAGAGGACGTTACGATGACAGCAACTTTGCACCTCCATATAAGACATTCTTCCGGGTTCTCTGGTGACGATGGCCAAGATCCAAACAAGTGGCTGAAGGTACACGAGCGTATAGCCAAATTTAACAAATGGGATGACACTGTGTGTTTGGCTAACGTATTTTTCTACACTCTTGCTCATAAATTAAGGATAATGCTGATACGTGGTGAAACAACGCTCTGGTGGGCGGTTTGCGAGTTTAAATCACCTCAGGGTACGACCATGCGGTGCATTTGACCTGCAGTCGTCGCACAGTGACGCTGGCAGCAGTCCACATACGCAGAGGTGTGTGGGTGCATGTCAGAGTACGGTGCAGCGAGTAAGTGTGCAGACGTTTTTAGATGTGCTAATGGTGACTGTATGTTGAAAATGACTCAAAGAACACATACTGATGACGTTATGAGGGGTAGAATACTAGGGCACTGGAGGCTGGTCAAACACAGCAGGTCATAGTATGGGCCCTCTGTGTGCCACAAAGTGTGATCTCAAGATTATGGTAACGATTCCAGCAGACAGGAAACGTGCCCAGGCGCTACAGTACGGGACGTCCACCGTGTACAACACCACAAGAAGACCGATATCTCACCATCAGTGTCCGCATACAGCCACGGAGTACTGCAGGTAGCCTTGCTCGGGACCTTACCGCCGCCACTGGAACAGTTGTCTCCAGACACACAGTCTACAGACGGCTGAACAGACATGGTTTATTCACCCGGAGACCTGCAAGGTGTATTCCACTGACCCCTGGTCACAAGAGACCCCGTAAAGCTTGTTGTCAAGAACACAGTACATGGTCATTGGAACAGTGGTCCCAGGCTATGTTCAAAGACGAGTCCAGGTATTGTCTGAACAGTGATTCTCGCCGTGTTTTCATCTGACGTGAACCAGGAACCAGATACCAACCTCTTTAATGTCCTTGAGCCGCGCTGGATTAGCCGAGTGGTCTCAGGCGCTGCAGTCATGGACTGTGCGACTGTGCGGCTGGCCCCGGCGGAGGTTCGAGTCTTCCCTCGGGCATGGGGGTGTGTGTTTGTCCTTACGATAATTTAGGTTAAATAGTGTGTAAGCTTAGGGACTGATGACCTTAGCAGTTAAGTCCCATAAGATTTGACACACATTTGAACATCATCTAATGTCCTTGAAAGTATGAAGGTCGTGGTTTGATGGTGTTGGGTGGATTATGATTGGTGCACATACACACCTGCATGTCTTTCACAGAGGAACTGTAACAGTTCACGTGTATCGGGACATCATTTTGCACCAGTATGTCCGCCTTTCCAGGGGTGCAGTGGGTCCCATCTTTCTCCAGATGGATGATAACGCACGGCCCCACCGAGCTGCCATCGTGGAGGAGTACCTCGAAACAGAAGATATCAGGCGAATGGAGTGGCCTGCCTGTTCTCCAGACCTAAACCCCATCGAGCACGTCTGGGATGCTCTCGGTCGACATATCGCTGCACGTCTTCAAACCCCTACGATACTTCAGGAGCTCCGACAGGCACTGGTGCAAGAATGGGAGGCTATACCCCAGCAGCTGCTCGACCACCTGCCAACTCGTTGTGCGGCCTGTGTACATGAGCGTGGTGATTATATCCCATATTGATGTCGGGGTACATGCGCAGGAAGCAGTGGCGTTTTGTAGCACATGCGTTTCGGGACTGTTTTCTCAGCTTTTCACCAATACTGTGGACTTACAGATCTGTGTCGTGTGTGTTCCCTATGTTCCTATGCTATTAGCGCCTGTTTTGTGTATTGCCACGTTGTGTGGCACCACATTCTGAAATTATCCTTAATTTATGAGCATGAGTGTACTTGGAGGACACTGCCTAGCAATGGTATGAGAACAACGATGAACAAAGACGAGTCCAGGTATTGTCTGAACTGGGAAGTATTCCAGGTGGAACTGCGCAAGTATTTTTTGGCGACACACAATGACAGAAGTGCAAGGCTGAACATAGAAAGTGCAGAGCACAAGGGCACAGGGTCCAGGAGAAACTACAGCAGAAGGAGAAAAATAAGGTTGCACATCTCACGAAGCGTGTTGCTGAGGATATGTATCAAGCCCTATTCCTGAAGGGGGCTCGACAGCAGACGACTTCATAAAATGGTGCCAGTACATCGAGACAATGCATCAAAAAAGAATTACACGCAAGAAGTTTGAACGGCTTCCAAACGTCGTTATCGATGTCTGTGATGGAAGAAGCAACTGATTTCACAAGTGGCCTTCGTCAGATAGTGAGAGAGGAAGTTCAGAAGGCACTTGGATTGCACGGTGAGCAAATAACCTAGACGCTTCAAGAGGCCATAAGGTAGGAAGTGGAACAAACATTGAACCCAATCTCTCGTCCTTCATTTCTCTTTAAAACGGTGAAAAAGTCGAGACCCAGGTGGAGTTACGTTCCTACAATGGCGCATGAGGAACCTGTTTGGGCACCAAGGAAGACTGGCCCAGGATAAGCAACCAGTATGTTTCCATTGTGGACTACTGGGACATGTGGTGCGCTATTGTAGGGAAAGGCGGCGGATATTTGACGACGCCCGCGCCAGAAGACAGCAGACCGATCTTAGCCGACGCCACCTCCGGGACGACGAATATGAACAAGACGTAGGTCTCCATCGCCGCAAGCTAGCCGCTGGAGAGGACGTTCCCCAACACGCCGATCAAGGTCTCCATCGCCGTTTAGAAGCTCCAGCCGATCACCTAGCCGTCGCAACCTGGAAAACTAAAGGGTACGACCTTCCTTGGAGGCGAGGCCGCCGAAGAGAAATATCCTCCGCCGTCGATCACGGAAACTACGTCGATATCCTCATGGATGGCCGACCAGCCCAAGCTCTTGTGGACTCTGGAGCATCATATTCAGTATTTTCGGAGAAGTACCGTCACCAGTAAACCGTGTTCGACGACAGCAGAACATCTCTGCTGAAGGTGGCTAATGGGAAATATGTGAAACCTACGGAAAGATGTACCATTCGTGAGGGTATAAGTGGCCATACACAGCCCTTAGAATTCATCGTCTTACAAGAGTGTAGTCATGACGACATTCTCGGATGGGACTTTTTGAGAGCTTCTCAGGCAGTTATAGATTGTGGTCGCTCAAAGATTATGCTAGACGAGATGAGATACTGTGGACAGGAAGACGCGCATCCGAGTGTATGGAGACTATGTGTGCTGGATGAAGTGATCATTCCTGCAGTCAGCGCTAGAAAGGTAACTGTCACGTGTCATGCCATACATCGACCCATGGATCTTGTAGTGGAATGTAAGAGAAGCATACCACTGAAGAATAACTTTGTCATCCCAGTCTCTGCCGTCTCATTTAAGAACGGATTCGGTGAATTGTGGATAGATAACTGTCGCCAAGAGCCGCAGATCCTTCCAAGACGCGTGTGCACAGCAAATGCTGAGCCATTAATTGAAGAACAGCTGAGCGTCGTAGAAACATCCCATGCCGAATCTATGGGCAAAATTAACGCTACCACTACGAGACAGTATCTTATAGCTCGACTATCACCAGATCTCACTAAGGAACCACAGAAGAAGCTACTTTCCATTCTTCAAAAGTTCTCTGAATGCTTCAGTCCACAGGTGAAGAGCAAATTAGACAAATCGACGGTGAAGCACCGGATTAGCACTGGAGAACATCAACCAATCAGCCAGAGAGTATACCATGTGTCAGCAACGGAACGTCGAATAATTCGCGACGAGATAGAGAAAATGATGAAGAATGACATCATTCAGCCTTTGCAGAGCCCATGGTCGTCACCAGTGGTCCTCGTCAGGAAGAAGGATGGCAGTTGGTGCTTTTGTGTTGATGACAGGAAACTTAATAAGATAACTAAAAAGGACGTTTACCCCCTTCCACAAACTGACGATACACTAGAGTGTCTGAAGGGGGCTAAGTTTTTCTCAACCATGGACATGTACTCGGGATACTGGCAAATAGAAGTAGATGAGGCTGATCATGAGAAAACTGCATTCATCACTGAGGGCCTGTATGAGTTTAAGGTAATGCCGTTTGGTTTGTGTAATGCACCAGCAACTTTTAAACGGATGATGGATAATCTTCTAAGGCACCTGAAGTGGGCGATGTGTCTTTGTAATTTAGATGACATTATAGTGTTTTCAGAGACATTTGATGAACATTTAAAAAGACCGAGGGCCGTTCGTAAGAGTCTCCAACAAGGTGGACTGAAACTTAATCCAAGAAAGTGTCTCTTTGGAGCAAAAGAAATCAAAATACTTGGACACGTTGTGTCAAACGAAGTTGTGCGGCCAGATTCAGAAAAGGTGAGATCTATAACGGAATTTCCTATTCCTAGAAGTATTAGAGATGTGAGAAGCTTCCTCGGATTATGTTCTTGTTACCGTCGTTTTATCAAAGACTTTTGTATCAAAGCCAGGCCACTCCATGAGTTGTTAAAAGCTGATGCTAAATTTATCTGGGGTAGTGCTCAGCAAGATTCATTCGATTTGCTGCGAAAAGTTCTGACGACTGACCCTGTACTTAGTCTGTATGATGAGAGAGCACCTACAGAACTACACACAGATGACAACGGGTATGGGATCGGTGCTGTTGTGATGCAAATTTCGGATGGAAAAGAGAAGGTTATAGCTTATGCTTCTAGGACACTTACAAAAGCCGAGAGAAACTACTTAACTATAGAAAGAGAATGTCTTGCTGTGAACTGGGCCATGTGCAGATTTCGACAGTATCTCTGTGGAAGGTTATTCGCTGTTGTTAGATCATCATTCACTTAAGGATCCAACAGGACGACTCGCCAGGTGGGCACTATGTCTTCAAGAGTATGACATTACCATAGTGTACAAAAGAGGAAGAAAACGCCAAAATGCCGACTGTCTCTCAAGAAACCCTGTGCAAGACCATCAAGACTCTGATGAAGATAGTGACTGTCTCGCTGCACTCCATGATCTCTCTGTTGAGGAGAAGAAGAACGCCAAGATATCTCAAATTATGCTTGCGTTAAATCGGTCAGAGGATGTGAAAGGACAACTTAAGGTAGTTAACGGATTACTTTACAAGAAAAACTTTGATCCGTTTGGAAAGAGCTGATTCCTAAACACATGCGCTTAGGTGTTCTACAGAAATTCCATGACACACCTGAGGACGTACATTTAGGATTTATTAAGACATACGATAGAATTCGCAAGAGATTTTTCTGTCCAGGTATTTAGGAGTGTCCGTCACTATGTATCGCACTGTCGAGAGTGCAGTTCCTCAGAAACCACCTGGCCGACTCATACCAATTCCACCAGCCGAAACGCATTTCCAGCGTGTTGGGACTGACCTCCTCGGACGATTTCCAACGTCTGCTAGTGGCAATAGATGGATTATTGTTTGGACTGATTATCTGACACAGTATGCCATTACAAAAGCCGTGAAAACAGTCGAAGCATCCGAGGTAGCCAAATTCATCGTGGAAGACATTGTATTGAAACAAAGTGGCCCAAGGTCGTTAATTACCGATTGAGGGAAAGTTTTCAATAGAATCTTGTGACAGAGACAAACCGTCGGTGCAACATTACTCTCACATGACGACTGCCTACCATCTGCAAACTAGTGGGCTTACTGAACTTACTGAACGCCGTAATAAGAGCTTGGCCGACATGCTATCAATGTTCGACAGTGTTGAGCAGAGCAACTGGGATGATGTGCTACCTTTCGTGACGTTTGCCTACAACACCGCCAAACAACATACTGCAGGATTTACGCTATTTTTCCTGGTGCATGAGCGTGAGGCGACTACGACGATGGATACTGTTTTTCCGTTACATCCTGATGACGTGGACGACGACTACATCGGCCAGGTATTAAACAGAGTTGAGGAAGCTCGGCAGTTAGCTCGACTCCGCATGCTGCAGGCTCAAGAAAACCATCCCGAAGGTATGCGCGAGCCACCAGGCTGGTGACCTCTTCAGGATCTTTACTCCTGTTCAGAAGGTTCGTCTCTCTGAGAAGCTTCTCAGGCGCTACTTTGGACCTTATAAGATTGTAAGACAGTTGTCTGATGTTACTTATAAATTTGAAGATTTCGACCCCGACACTAGGCGACGAAAGATCGGAGATACGGTCCACGTCCTTCGAATGAAGTCCTGTAAGGATCCTGCAACCCAGGGTAAATTTGAAGCTCCAGCGACAGGCAACAAGCGGAAAGGTGACGAAGAGCGTAGCAGCAAAAGAAGTTCTAAGAAAATCATCGCCAGGGCAAGAATCAGTCATTAAGAGTCGGAGTATGCATGACCGATGACTCGTTCCCGGACTAGGACGTAACACCGAGACTCTGTTCTCTTAAGGAGGGAGCAATGTCACAGAAGAACCTGAGTCGCACCGTGGTGTAGTGGTTATGATACTAAACTGTTACATGGAGGGTCATGAGTTCATAACTCACCTGGATTATACAATTTTTACATTCTTGAAGTATCCACAAATGTCAAGAATCATTGTACTGGAATGTCCTGAAGCCGTATATATGCTGTATGTGTTCTGGCCGGAGGCATTTCGCTCCGCGCTCTAGTATGTGCAAGTGCTGAATAAACCTTCGTTAAGTGAAGTTAGTGTTCGTCATTAATTTAATCACACCTTCTTCTACGTGACGATATGATACGAGGGCGTGTTGAGAAGAAATTCCTCGGAATTTGTTGTGCAAACTTTTAAAGCACTTTTTTTTTAAAGCTTCCACATCTGTAATCTTTACATAAAACTCTTTGGGGCCTGAAACTGAAATTACAGAACAGGCAATGACTTTCAAATTACTTTTTTTTCATTAAGAAATATTATTCTTTGTTCAAATGTGTATGAAATCTTATGGGACTTAACTGCTAAGGTCATCAGTCCCTAAGCTTACACACTACTTAACCTAAATTATCCTAAGGACAAACACACACACCCATGCCCGAGGGAAGACACGAACCTCCGCCGGGACCAGTCGCACAGTCCATGACTGCAGCGCCTGAGACCGCTCGGCTAATCCTGCGCGGCTATTATTCTTTGAAGATGTACAAAAATTGTTGTACAACCATCTTAGAACTACAGCAGAGTTTCTCGATAGTATGGGAACGTATGTTGGCAGACAAATTCAGTTTGATACTTTCCTTTAGTTTCAAGTCTAAAAATTCGACACATGAATATCGATACCCACAAATGGACATTACGTTTGGTACAATATAAATACAAAATATGGATATTTTATTTCAATACCTGTACCAGGTAAAAGTTAACAATGGTAAATGATGTGACAATGACAATATACAGATGAGCTGTCAATTTATTTTAAACATGTGCAAATACAAAAAAAAAAAATGGTTCAAATGACTCCGAGCACTATGGGACTTAACTTCTGAGGTCATCAGTCCCCTAGAACTTAGAACTACTTAAACCTAACTAACCTAAGGACATCACACACATCCATGCCCGAGGCAGGATTCGAACCTGCGACCGTAACGGTCGCGCGGTTTCAGACTGTAGCGCCTAGAACCGCTCGACCACCCCGGCCGGCTGTGCAAATAAATTCTTGAGCAAAATCGTTGCTCATTCATGACGACATTCAAAAACTGAATTGTTGAGTCCTAAATGCAATTTAAACACAAAAATGTAAAAAAATATAGTCAAATTTTAAAATCATCATCCTTGGAAATTGAAATATCTATATGACAAAATATCCTAAATTAAATTTACATTCTTACAGACAAAATATTCAGGACTTACGTACTTGTGAACAATACATTGCTCATAACGAAAGAAAAAGTATGTCATAAAACTCTGAGTATTGCTAATGAACTTTAATAAAATGAAATGAAGTTGCCGATAGCCTGAGTGACAAAATGAATACATGTGTACGTTGTCCCATTGAGGACACCCTTAATGAGAATTTCGCCTCACAGGTGTTGCCAAGTCATCTTCCCAACTCCTATGTCGCTAGATGCGCATTTCTTCATGACTCTGAAATGGCTATTAGTGTCACAAAACAGCTGCATGTCAAAATCACTCTATACAAGCTTACTCCTTCAAAATTCAGATAATAGTTAACAACTGTCAGGTTCTAATTCAAAGCAGCATACTGCATTATATTTCTTTTCATTTGTTGAAGGGATGGTCATTCGAACTGTGTGGTCACTGATCAGTACTTGGTAGCAGTATAAAGTCGTCATTATTGGAACTGCTGGCAACCTCTGTGCTCCAACAGTGGATAGTGCTCATTGAGTAAGTGTAGTCAACAGCTTTCAGGTGCTCATAGAGTAACTGTAGTCAACAGCTTTCATTTAATCAATTTCATAATCACTACCGTAAATAAGCACCACATCTGAGCATGAACACCTCTATAATGCGGCGCGACTAAACTCAACTGATAGATACGGCGCGAAATTGTTGTCGGCACTGAATAAAGATCTCTCTCAATTTTTCCAGTCAACAATGAGTTGCAAGTAAGCAGTTGTGCACGAATGTGGCTTTCATAAAATTTTGAGCATTGTGAGGTGTAAAAGCATAGTGAAGAGAATTGCTAATGGCACAAAGATGAAAAGGCAAGTAATATTGTTAACGTTGTGTCAGAGAAAACTAAGAGTGTATATAGGAACTCGGCAAACGGCATCTTGCAAAATTAGTGTATAACATTGCGGAAACAGCTGGGAAGTGCCCCTAAAAATTCCACCTATAATTCGTAGAAACGAAATTATTTAGGTTATGAAAAAAGGGTACAGGTTTATGTTATGCAATATCCTACA
The DNA here is from genome assembly GCF_021461385.2 of Schistocerca piceifrons. Lineage (NCBI taxonomy): Eukaryota > Metazoa > Arthropoda > Insecta > Orthoptera > Acrididae > Schistocerca > Schistocerca piceifrons. Next base: position 157,672,423 of record NC_060138.1, on the reverse strand, counting down.
GATTGCATGCGAGTGGGAACACGAAGAAATCGAATTGAAAGCCGACGTTGCAGCTTATGGTAATGATTCACGAGCGCAAAACGTCGGAAATGTTTGATGGTAGGAACACAATTACGAGGATAGTTGGGAAAGTAACTTCTGTTTGGTAATAAAAAAGGAATTGAATACAGATAAAGAAAGCAATTCATTTCACAAAAATCTATAACATTTACACTACTTTTCAACATAACCCCCGTAATTTTCCAGGCATTTCTCAGAGCGTGGTATACGTTTATGTATTCCTTCGTCATAGAATGTATCCGCTTATGTTGTCAACCATGTGCTAACATGTTCTTTTATCTCATCATCGTCGTTGACGCACTTATCATCAAGGAACGACTGAAGGTGTCGGCCGAAAGAAATGAAAATCGCTAGAAGCGAGGTCTGAACTGAAAGGAGGATCTCCATAAACGTCCCAGCCAAAGTTCTGAAGGAATTGCTTTGTCACATTCGCAGTGTGTGGTCGGGCGTTGTCGTCAATGAAAACCACACCTTTTGAGACAATTCCTCTGCGCTTGTTCCGTATTGCCTGGCACAATTTCTTAAGCATCTCCCAGTAAATATCCTTATTGATTGGTTCACATCGTGGTAAAAAGTCGGTCAGTCAAATGCCTTGTCTGTCTTGAAACACTGTGCACATTCATTTTCGTGGTGTCAAGAGTTGCTTAGGTTTAACCTTTCATGGGAACGAAGTGCGCCTCCATTCTATCGATTGCTGTTTCGTTTCACGGGTGTCCAAAGTAATACAAGTTTCATCCCCCATAAGCCTTGCAGATTTGTCGACGAATGTCACTTGGTTTAACGTTCTTAGCATTCAAAAAACGAATCACAGAACTCAGTTCACACGTGGCGGGATTTTCGACCAACGACGCCATTATAATCACTAAGAACGACACACAACACAGAGCGAGCTCAAAATAGCGTAATTTCGTTCTGGTTGAATTGAAGATACTACTGCTCTTGAGCGGAACTGCAATCGTAGCAATGCCCCGGAGAAAATCGAAATGGAACTTACTTTCCGAACTACCCTCATATTTGAGAGAATAAGGCTTACGACGAGGCCAACAGAAAAATTGGAAATCTAGAAATAGTACTGTACTCTAACCTTTCTTTCTTCTATATTACTGACTGTTTTCAAAAGGAGAAAATGATGAACAAATAACAATATTCTCACCATTCCTGAATAATTTGTATGGAGAACACGTTTCGCCCATACTGACGTGAAAACATGTGAGCACCTTGTCAACTTTGTGAGGTCACAAAAACATTTCCAATACACACTTTCACACTGAATTGCGAGGTTCACCCATAAAGTGTACATGAAAAATTTTATCATTTAATACTCGTATTTCGAAAAAGCTAGAATACAGATTTTCGCGCCATGTTTTCCAATGTTCGAAGTTCACTTCCAAGCCCCTAAAAGCGCTACAGTCGTTCTCTGTTTCCTTGAACTAGCAAGGTGGCAACCGATGTGTACCCTTCCCAATGAGTGCAAAACCCGTATCACTCGCCCTCCATATATTTTTACTACACAACCATGCAGTTTTCATATGGTTTTGCAGAATCAGTCTGAATATTTCTAGTTATCTTTACACCGGAGAAATCAAGTGGTCGCGCGGGATTAGCCAAGCGGTCTGAGGCACTGTAGTCATGGACTGTGTGGCTGGTCCCGGTGGAGGTTCGAGTCCTCCCTCGGGCATGGGTGTGTGAGCTTCGGTATTTGTGACCAAGAGAGTCGGGAAGGCTTATAGCGGCCTCCACGGGTGGCCCGAGAGAAAAGCCTGTGACAGGCCGCCCCCGGCGGGCGGCAGCCTTTGTAGACGACAGGGTGGGGTGGTGCCCTCGTCCCGCACCATAAAACTCAAAGCTGTGATTTCTTCACTACGTGGAAAGCTGGCGCAAACTCAATTTTTGCGGCTACGGCGCCGCATTAACACAAAAGACGGGTGTGGCGTCGCCACGAGCCGTGCTGGCGAGTGCACTTCTTGTAAGACTCGCAGAAAAATTCCGATGGTTCTGTTAGCGACGCAGAAACCTCGAGAACGTTTCAACTTAAAACACCTCGCAGAAACTACCCACTGGCTGAAACTGTGTGACATCGGGCGGTGATTCCCGCGCACACACTATTTGGAGGGAAGACAGGGGATTGGCGGAAACTTTGTTGCAAGAAGATGATTGGGCATCTGCTGGTGCTGATTGTGAGTAGGAGAAGCTGAGGCTACGCTCGAGCTGAGACAAGGGGAGTCGTGTTCTGACTACTTTAGTGGGCAGTCGTAGTAATCTGCTACGGGATACAGATGTAGTAGATTTATCTAGGAACACGTTGTTTACTTCGATCGCACATCGTCACAGTTGCTGCTCCGTCGGCCATCTACGTAACAATCTGTCGAGCAATGCAGGCGCCGGCCGTGTGGAAGAGCGGTTCTAGGCGCTTCAGCCTGGAACCGCGCGACCGCTACGGTCGCAGCTTTGAATCCTGCCTCGCGCATGGATGTGTGTGATGTCCTTAGGCTAGTTAGGTTTAAGTAGTTCTAAGTTCTAGGGGACTGATGACCTCAGATGTTAAGTCCCATAGTGTTCAGAGCCATTTGAACGATTTTGAGCAATTCAGGAAGTCAACAGCAGTACCGGGTACAGTTGCAGTTATTACTGGTAAATTTATGCAGCACCGTCGTACTTTGATCAGCCTTGTTCCATCTTGCTAGAGCGACAGAACATTTGATTACCAGTTCGCACGATTCGTGATCGCCACTTACGTCTTTTTTTTAACTATAGACTTGTGACAGGAGACACATAGAATTTTGGGCAGTACATCTGGATAGGGAGAATGCTAGCTGTCACAGAAGCTATTCCAAAGTTTACTGTGTAGATTTTAACAGTTATCTTCTTACCACCTAGTGAAAACTCTAATAATAGTCTAATTGTTTTGTCTCTGCTGAACTGAATAAATACAATGATTATTCTGATCCTCACAGTACTTATCTGATCAGAATATACGTTCCTTGGTTCCTAGCATTTACATAATCTTACATGAGGAAACTGGTCACAAGTATGTTGCATAGCGGGGTGAAATTAGCAATGTCAGATAGGGCGTTGTGCAACTAAATATGCTCCTCTCCTGGGGGCATAGTAAATTGTTACCTTCTTGTGACGACACTGTGGCCAATTTCCACACTTCTGATAATTAATTTATGTTCCGTGGTAACATCACAGTCTCGTCAGACGAAGCCAACGATCTCTCTTGCGTAGATGGGCGTAGCTCTTTCATCTCACAAAGCCGATTGAGTTAATCACAGAAATATGCAACAAACGTGTGATTGAAATGGGAACAATACAAGGTACAACAATAAGTTCAACAAGAGCTGGGAAACAGTATTGCATCGCATCCAGTGATGTGTTTTCAGATTGGGCGGGAAGAAAATAATTAAGTCTAGTTCAATAAACAATTGACGCTTCGCTGTTTGCTCACAGAGCAACGCCAATAAGATACGCTGTGTTGGAGTATAGGATGCAGTGCTACACCACAATCTGACATGTATTAGACTGTGGCTTCGTGCCCATCAGTGTAGCAGTAAGGTAGGCTTATTAGTTTCATCTTTTATAGGACGCATATTTATGGAAGCTGGAGTAATAATAATATGCCGATAAAAAGCAACGATTTCCCCATTGGGGAGGAAACTTGAAAACAAAAACTCTATTGAAGACAGAAAAGGAAACAACGCACTCGTCCAGAAATGACGCAGAGAAGATGTTATTGGTTAGGAGTTCCCGAAAAAACAATCTATGGCGTTACGTTGTCAAATCATATGATGCTGCTTATTTCTTATATAGGGGTATAACGCTTAGAGTTACCAAATTTGTGACGGAAATATAACTTCTAAATCCCTCTTCAAAAAAGTGTGACAAGTGATTACTCTATGTATCCTGTAACAAAGGATCGACAAATAGAGGCAAAAGTGAAATTCGATTTTTGCCGAATTAACTTTAGTCCAAAACTAAATCGCCAAATAGAATATTAAAGGACGTCAATTCCTATCAACTGGATTAAATGAATGTGTTTTTAAAATTATAGCCAGCATTATACTACGAGCACCTAAGATCCAAAGAACTCAAATTATTCCAAGAAATAGCGAATGTTGAGACATTATTGCGTCACGAAACGAATCCATAGCATATTTACAACGCTTTGGTATACACCCAACGTAATCAGAATTAATAGACGGTTGAGAATTCTAATTGTGAAGAGTTCGCAATAAATGGGGCGCATGCGGAACTGATATTTTAGAGGTAAGTAGATAGTCACAATGAAGAACTGTAAGTAAATGGGACGCTTGCAGAAAGTGGCGTTATTGAGTAGATATCGCTGCATCTAGCACTCCGCGTTTTATTTTGAGGCGTATGTCGAGTCAACATATACAGTACAGTGGAGGAAGCACTATCGTACAACAAAAATTGTGATCTAATGATCATATGAAATGTGTAAAAGTAATAAATTCGAAAGTACAAAATACTACGATTACAAATTGGCCGCATCAACTTTGAGCATTACACAACTAATAATGAACGGTTTATTTAATTACAGGTGGATATTTTGTCTTCTTGAAATGGACGCATACACCTATGCACTAAAGAACATTTTTCGTTTTCTGAGAAATAGTGTGCGAGTCGTTTTATTTCAGAAAGATAGTCCAACATAACATAAATATGAATAAAAAACTACTGTTCTTGCGGTCTTCAAGACAGTGCCAGTTCAAATTTTTTGTACAGCTCTCTGATGGTCACGTATGCATCAAACCTGTGACCACTGATTAAGGCGCACCTGCTCACCCCCAGCCCCTTTCTCGCACCTGTAATGCTGAATAGAGTTTTTACTCATATTTATATAGAGCAGATAGCCATAGTTTCTTTGAGATGTAGTAAATTTTCTGTACCATCTTTAAAATTGAGTTAGTTACGGCAGCAAATTTCTGCTGACCAACTCATTTACATAAAAAATGGCAGTTTTAATCTCACCCCCTCTGGAAAAATTTCTGTGGACTCCCTTTGATGCCAGCCTTCTTTGTGTAGGTTCAGTACTGGTATAGGCCCCATACACTTGAGCAATATTCTAAGATGTATTTTGGCAGTATCCTGCCAATGAAATCAAGAGTGTTGCTTTGTCATTTGCCTTACCTGTGATTGGGCCTGTGTGATCATTCCATTCCATACCTGTAAAATTTGTTACACCCACATGTTTGCATGAGTTCACCTGTTCTAATTGTGGACCATTTTGTTTCATGAAGTGCACAACTTTTTTTATACGTCACATAGAAATCTTATCAGGATCTGACTGTATATTTCTGCAGCTTTCTGCAGGCAGTGCTTCATTATAGGTAAATGCATTATCAGAGAAAAGCATGAGTTGCTATTAATATTGTCTGGTAGATCATTTATACGCACTGTGAACAAAAAGGGCTCTGACAGACTTCTCCAAGTCATGCCTGAAGTTATTGCTTCTCCTGTAACCGACTTTCATCCAAGATATGGTCTTGCATCTTGCCTACCATGTGGTCCATAACCAGGTGACAAATTTTGATTGATACCCCTTATTGCCACATTTTCTATCAATAAACATTGGTATGATTCCAGGTAAAAATGTCGTTTGGGAATAAATAGATACAGCATTGGCCTGATTGCCTTGGTCCGTGACTTTCAAAATGTAATGTGAGAAAAGTGCAAATTGAATTTCACATGTTTTCATAATCCGCACTTATTGACATGGAGGAAATCAACCTGTTTGAGATATCTCATTATACCTGGACTCGGAATATGTTCTAGGATTCTCCAACAGGTGAATGCCAACAAAACTTGACAGTAGTTTTGTGGATTGCCAGTACTTCTGTTAACCTTCTGGTACAGAAATACGACCTATAGTTTGTTTTTCAGTTACCTTGCATGGGATTTTGTTCAAGCTATCTGCTCTACATTATAGGAGCAGTTGCAATTTGTGCATGAAATCTGATGAGAATCTCATCAACCCTAGGGGCCTTCTTTAATGACAGTGATTTCTAGCTATTTCTTAACGACACTGTCACTAATATCTATATCACTCATCTTTGCAGTGGTGTCAAAAGTAAACTGTGACAGTACATATATCTCTTGCATAAAGGGATATTTGAAAAAAGAATTCCAGTATATCTGTTTCTGCTTTGCTGCCCTCTGTTTCTGTTCATATGCCATTTATGAGTGAGTGGACACTAACTGCGATGCAACTAACACACTTTACACAATATCAGAATTCTTGTGAGAGATCATTGATAAGTTTCTGCCGTGATAGGCATTGAAAGCTTTGCACCTTGCTCTCATGACTGGTAAATATATCCCATTCAGTTTCCCCTTAGCCTATTCTCACGATATGCGCACAGATTTACCTAAAAAACCTCACTGCTATCAATTTCGGGTTTTAGCTAACTTTCTGTACCTAGTGTTAGATGAGCTCCATTGCTCAGAACTGCTTCAAACTCTGGGACTCAGTTGTGAATGATTTGGCGTTAGATCACTAAGACTTTAGTCAGTTCATCTCTGGGGACCATTTCTTTGAATCTTATCCTAACAATACAAATCTCCTTCAGCTATCATTATCTGGAATGGATCTGGAGTTTCCTAAGCTAAAAACCAGTCTGTACACTCCCTACAGTTCCCAACCCTAAATCACAACTCCAGGATATCGTAGCCCAGCTTGTAACAGAACTTCAGAGCCTTTTACCCAATACATTCTACTTGGCTCAAAACCATAGTGGCTGATCAGCATTATATAAAATGAATCGCCAAAGAAACTGGTATAGGCATGCGTATTCAAATACAGCTCTGTATACGTAACTCTAGATATGTAAATAGGCAGAATACGGCACTATGGTTGGCAATGTCTATATTAGACAACAAGTGTCTGGCACAGTTGTTAGATCAGTTACTGCTACTACAATGGTAGGTTATCAAGATTTAAGTGAGTCTGAATATGGTGTTATAGTCAGCACACGAGCAATGGGACACAGCATCTTCGAGGTGGCGATGAAGTGTTGATTTTCCTGTACGACCATTTCACGAATGTACCGTAAATATCAGGAACCTGGTCAAACATCAAATCTATGACATTGCTGTGGCTGGAAAGATATCCTTCAAGAATGGGACCATGACAACTGAAGAGAATCATTCAGTGTGACAGAAGTACAACTCGTCAGCAAATTGCTGCAGATTTCAATGCTGGGCCATCCAAAAGTGTCAGCATGCAAACCATACAATGAAACATCATTGATATGGGCTTTCGGAGCTGAAGGTCCACCTGGGTACCCTTGATGACTGCACAACTCAAAGCTTTAGGCCTCACCTGGGCCCGTCAACACCAACATTGGGCTGTAGGTGACTGGAAACATGCTGGCCTGTCAGACAGTTCTTGTTTGAAATAGTATTGAGCAGATGGATGTTGTGGGTATGGAGACAACCTCTCGAATCCATGAACCTTGCATGCCTGCAGGGGACTGTGCAAGCTGAGGGAGGCACTGGGATGGTATGAGGTGTGTGCAGTTGAAGTGATATGGAACCCCTGATATGTCTAGATACGACTCTGACAGGTGATACATATGTAAGCATCCTGTCTGATCACCTGCATCCATTCATGTCCATTGTGCATTCTGACAGACTTGGGCGATTCCAGCAGGACGAAGCGACACCCCACACATCCAGAATTGCTATAGAGTGGCTCCAGGAACACTCTTCTGAGTTTAAACACTTCTGCTGGCCACCAAACTCCCCGGAAATTAACATTATTGAGCGAGCATATCTGGAATGTCTTGCAATGTGCTGTTTGGAAGAGATCTCCACCCATCGCACTGTTATGGTTTTATGGACAGCCCTGCAAGATTCGTAATGGCAGTTCCCTCCAGTGCTATTTCAGACATTAGTACAGTCCATGCCACGTTATGTTGCAGCACTTCTGTGTGCTCATGGAATCCCTACATAATATTAGGCAGGTGCACCAGTGTGCACAGGTTTCTTTGGCTTTTCAGTGTATAAGAAATAGCAAGTTGTTAGGACTTTTTATGCCCTTGGCACCCAACTCTTGGATCCTCAGATGCTATGGATTATAGTATACTAAAATGGAAACAACAAATGATAGTAATGAAACAGCCTACAATAGGCTGGTAAACAACAAATAAAATCAGAAGTCAATCTGATCACAATTAAAATACAATATATTTGCATTCAGGCTGTTATTGTTATAGCTAGTTTAGGTAATTACTATCCAACCGTCAATCTGTGGCACAAATTTTCTTTAATTTTTTGAAGTATACTTCATTGTTCCATTACAACACAGAAATGACATTTGAGTTGGCTATCTATCAGGTCTTGCTAAACATTAGTATTACAATTTCTGTAAGTTGTTGGTTTTTGTCATAGGCTTCACAGTGATGAAGTGCCTCTGAATAATGCTGTCTTCACCTGAAGAATGAGCCACTTCTGAAGATGAAGTGTAATAGGTAGCAGAGATTGAGGCTTATTGAGTTCTTTAATGCTGACTGACTTTCTTGTTTTATTCGTATGACATCTAGATACTGTGTAGATTAGATTTTTTCTTTTTCTTGCCTCCTGTAAATCGAGCCACTTCTTCATGACTATTTCTGATGGTTCTATGTCAAAATCACTGATTTAGTTTTCTCTGTATCTTTTTTTTTTTTTTTTTTTTTTTTTTTTAAGTAGGGCTTTGGAATGAGAGGAAATATTTTTGAAGCATTTCTTGCCACTGATCACAGATACTAATTCCTTCACTAGGCTGAGGAGAGATCAGACCTGCAGTTATGGTCTTCTCAGATGTATCAACTGTGGAAGTAGATGCCAATTCGATTCTTCGGTTGGGTTCAGTTGCAAAAATTGATCAGTCAGTTAAGGTAAGCAAATGGTCTCCAGGTCCAAAATGTCTATGTTCAGTGTCCAGTAGTGCATACCCTAAAGTCATTATAAGTTATAGTTTTCAAATAGTGAAAGGTAAGATGAATACTTTGCCAATGTGTCCAGTAATATCATAGAGTGTTACTGATATCTGTGTGCTAGCCATGAGAATTTTTTGAAATGTTTGAGGTGGCAGAGTAAGTAAAGTAATACAGTTGTCTTTTTGAATACACAAGGATTGTAACTTTAATAGTGGCAACAGTTTATTAACAACTTATACAATTTATATACATGTTTCAAAGTTTTGCTGTCTTTTAAAATAGTCACCAGCTTTGTGTATAACCCACTGCCAGCAATGGGCAAGATGTAGAATACCCTTAGCACTGCCACTCATATTGTTACTTGGAGTGGAGCAATCTGTTTCTTGACATATCTCTGTAACAGCTCTGAAGCAAACGCCACAAAGTGCTTCCTTCAGCTTAGGAATAAAGTTGAAGTCATAAGGGCTTAAGTCTGAGGAGTGTGGTGGATGGTGCACCACTTTCCAGCCCCACTGATTGAACAAATCAGGAACAACTTAAGCCATATGTGCCAGAGTTTTGTTCTGTAAAATGACGGTCAGTTCCTGCAGAAAGTGTTGCTGTTCATTTTTGGAACACAACCTGTGACCAACTTTGAGAAATAGGTGGCTAAACTTTCAGCAGGACACTTTCTGCAGGAGCCGCCCATCTTTTTGCAGACCAATGCTCGTGTTCATGTGGCACAAATTGTGACTGATTTGTTCGACCAGTGTGGCTGCAAAGTACTCTTCCACTCACCATACTCCCCAGTCTTAAGTCTCTGTGACTTCAACTTTATTCCTAAGATGAAGGAAGCACTTCATAGAATTGTCTTCAGAACTGCTGCTAAGATTCATTGGGCAATATACCACTCCACTCAAACCATCAATTCATCTGGCATTTCTAAGGGTATCCTATGACTTCTACATCACTGGCAGTGGGTTATACACAATGCTGGTGAATACTTCGAAGGACAGTGAAACTTTGAAACATGTACCCATTTTATGTAAGTTGTAAATAAATAGTTGCCACTATTTAAGTTGCAACCCTTATAATGTTGCTGATAAGGTAGTGTGCCTTTCTTGATTGTCCAGTATCATGAGTTTAATATCCATACTTCTTTCTAATTTACACAAATAAATTGTACTTGTGGATGTGCTACATTTGTCAGCAATTCTGATGGATACTCGATGATTGATGGTTTACTCCATTATTCTTAATATTATCAATCCAATAATTCACTCTGTACCTAATAATAATGCTTTTGTTTGTGTATGATAGTAAATAGGTATGACATATTTTTTGTAGGTTAAGAATCAATGACCAGTTTTCTATGAAAGTGTGAAGTTCAGTTAACTCCACAGGAAGTAGTGAAATATATTTTGCAGTAGCACGAAGTAAACTATCAGAATATTTGAAAGCTATATGTGAAATGAGATGTTTAAAAACATAATTTTTAGTGACGTTATCGATAGTAACTAAAGGTAGAAAAAAGAAAAAAAAAAAAAGAAAACAATTGCTTTGAATCTCGTTAATTCAATGACAATGAATAACACAACAGTGACATGTTCCAACAGGCAAAATGTTACGTAATTAGATGATTATCTTTTCAGGACATAAAAAATTTTTAATGACTTGTCATTTTTCTATGTAGTTCTTTAATTAACCTGCAGTGCTAGTCAAACTTTTACCTAGTAGCTTTTGGTATTGATTTTATACATTGGTGTCTGCCTTTTTGGCACTGTACCACAACCAGTCAAAAACAAAGATGTATTATGGATAGATTTTTAATGGTCTGTATCACTGAAACTACATATTTTTGGATTACCTGAGGATAAATTGAAATCCACCAAATACGCCATGATAGCTTCGGAAACTGTGCAATTGAGATTGCACTGTGCAGTGTGCTTTTGTTAGACTATCAGAGCAAAGGACATGTGATGTCATCAGTCAATCAAAGCACAGAATCAGAGCATGTGACAAATAATATAATCAGCCAATCACATCATCACATTTTTTACACACAAACACACAAATGACAAAAAAATATTAAGCATGAGGCAGGAGTAAAGCAAATGTCTCAAGGTTATATACAATGTGTACTGTACCACATCATCACATTTTTTACACACAAACACACAAATGACAAAAAAATATTAAGCATGAAGCAGGAGTAAAGCAAATGTCTCAAGGTTATATACAATGTGTACTGTACCAGTGCTTTATTTCTAAACATTTATCTTTCAGGACGCACCTCTTCAACTGTACAACACCTCTGCCTCAATAAAGCAAGTTGGTCACCCATTGTAACATCACTGGTGCTGGTGCAATGGTAGATTAAGTTATGTTGTGATTTGATCCACATGCACTATTTTAAATCCCCAGTGCTGTTTTGTTCCAGTGTGTCCTGGTTGAAATTTAGCTCTGTACAGTACAAAGCAAAGTGATGCTATATCATAATTGGGAGAAAAGTGAAGGCGCAGGTTTCCCTGAAAGGCCCAGAATTGTAGTCTCTAGTTGTGCTTGCAGCATCCTTCAAAAGAATTATTGTATCACAGTTCTGCAAGGTGGGTAAAGTTTACTCGCTTCAATGAAAAAGGTAGCGTAATATTTCTTTTGAGCAATATGCTTGATGGAACATATGCTCAGCAACATAACTGACACAATATCTATTCTTCCTGACATATTATGGGATGTCACCTCTAGCATCCCACCACACCTCTGTGTGAATCGAATGATCTTTCTGATCTATGAAGTTCAGACTATAGCTCACTCTTAAGGTGGTGAGAACCTTCAGTATGGTACCCGGAGTGTTGCATGAAATTAAGCAGTCATTCCAAGGACCATCTTTTTGTTGATTATTTTTGTCAATACTTCCTTCCTCTGAAATTCAATGGGCTCAAGAAAGTATTTTTTTAACCCTCATTGAATTCTTCCAAACACCCAGATTCCACAGATTTTACAGCCTGTGCCAAGTTTCCTTTTCCCAGATTTCACTGTGTCTATTTCAATGACAATTCCTGCTCCTCCTAACTATTGTGAATTCTTTGTTGCCCACTTGATACATACTTCATGACAGAAGAAAAACCAGTCACCGTATGTGGAAACATGCCGAAATCTGTGACAAGTCTCAGTGTCATTGGATAACACATGAAGACCTGCATGGGACAAAAGTCGGAGGTTCATTGGACTGTCATATGCAGATCACCAAACCAAGTACTGATCTGGAAACTGTGCTTGAATGTGCACTGCACTTTAACCACGCAACTATCCTTCCTTGTGATAGTTCATTGTGCTCAATAAACAATGACCATAAGTCAGCTTTGCTCAATCTATAAAATGTAGAGTCACATAGAAGATACCCATGGCACACCATGTTCAAGACTGAACTGCAATCAGGCAAATGATACTCTCCTTCAGATCGGCTCAAATTTTGTAACATCTCACAGCACTCGATATGGTATTGACAGTGGCTGAATGGTAATGTTACATTTGAGTCGTGCAGAGTGACTGCTAAAGGTATGCTGTGAAATAGCAACAATAAGCTGTAGCTCACGAAACAGGAAACATAAAATATGGCTCCACCTATTCAAGCTGTGCTTCTAATTTCATGCCTATCCATGCTGTTTGGAATTGTGACATACTCAGAAAAATAACTTCTTATTAATGACAAGCAACATATATTTTACTGCTACACCTCAGGTTACAGATAAGTCTGTCACTATAATCAGGTTTTCTGCTTTCATTTTTGTAGGCTTTTTCAGCTCACAGACTGTTATCTTCCAACCTAACTTATACCTTATGCTATGGTGCAAATCAACTGTGATCACAATCAAGTTTTTTGTGGTAATTCAAGTTGTGCTCATGTGTCCCAGCTTGACTGCACCTACTGTAAACCACTGCGAAGTGCGTGGCAGAAAATACGAGGGTGTGTCAAATGAAAACCTTAAATTTTTTTAAAAATATTATTTATTGTGCAGAAGTGGTACAAAGCTGTATCACTTTTCAACATAATCTCCCCCATTCTCAATGCAAGTCCTCCAGCACTTACAAAGTGCATAAATTCCGAAAAAAATTCTTTTGGCAGTCCACGCAACCACTCATGCACTCTGTGGCGTACCTCTTCATCAGAAAGGAACTTCTTTCCTCCCATTGCATCTTTGAGTGCTCCAAACATATGGAAATCACTTGGGGCAAGGTCTGGTGAGTATGGTGGATGAGGAAGACACTCAAAATGCAGGTATGTGATTGTTGCAACTGTTGTACAGGCAGTGTGGGGCCTTGCATTGTCATGTTGCAAAAGGACACCTGCTGACAGCAATCCACGTCACTTTGATTTAATTGCAGGCCGCAGATGATTTTTTAGGAGATCTGTGTACGATACACTGGTGACAGTGGTCCCTCTAGGCATGTAATGCTCCAAAATCATGCCTTATTCGTTCCAAAAGAGAGTCAGCATAACCTTGCCTACTCATGGTTCTGCTCGAAACTTATTTGGTTTTGGTGAGGAGGAATGGCACCATTCCTTGCTCACTCTCTTCATTTCTGGTTGGTGGAAGTGAACCGAGGTTTCGTCACCAGTAATGATTCTTGCAAGGAAGCCATCACCTTCTCGTTCAAAGCACCGAAGATGTTCTTCACAAGCATCAACAAATCGTTCTCTCATTTCAGGAGTCAGCTGCCGTGGCACCCATCTTGCAGACACTTCATGAAACTTGAGCACATCATGCACAGTGTGGTGTGCTGACGCATGACTAATCTGTAAACATGCTGCAATGTCATTCAGTGTCACTTGGTGGTTTTCCTTCACTATGGCTTCAACTGCTGCAATGTTCTGTGGAGTCACAACTCGTTGTGCCTGACCTGGGCAAGGAGCATCTTCCACTGAAGTCACACTATTTGCGAACTTCCTATTCCCTTCGTAGACTTGTTGCTGTGACAAACATGCATCACCATACTGAACCTTCATTTGTCGATGAATTTCAATAGGTTTCACACCTTCACTATGCAAAAACCGAATAACAGAACGCTGTTCTTCCCTGGTGCAAGTCACAAGTGGGGCAGCCATCTTTATACTGATACCATGACGGTATGTGTGCATGTGCACTATGCTGCCACCTACAGGCCATTCTGCATGCTGTTTGTAGCACGCTTACCAACTTACAGGATAACAGGGCGAAATTTCGATTTGTTATTACAAATTTAAGGTTTTCATTTGACCCACCCTCATACTTCCCATTCCAACAATTATCAGGATTCATAAACATTTTGTTGCATCAGTTATTACTTTTCTGTTGTAATTTCATGTACTGACATGTTCCATGACCATGGAGCTTTGCTTCTCAGTTTCGTCATATGGAACTAGACATGCAAAACAAAAAAATAAATAAAATAAAAAATAAAAGAAATTGTGAAATATTTGGGGGGGGGGGGGGGGGGGGGAAGGAAACAGCTGAAAACAGCCTAACCACACTCTTGGATATTACACTGTGCTTCACTGCCCATGCAGTTACGTCGAAGCCTAACCATACCTGCAGAAATCATGATGTGGAAATTGCAACATACTTGGAATAAAACAGTCAGATATTTCTTGCAAATGAAAATAGGAATGTTATTGCTACACTTGCAGCAATTTAAGCTGTGCTCTTACATCCCACCCTAACCCCATCCCTGAACTAAAAATAAATAAATAAATAAAATAAAAAGGCAGCCAATATTTGTGACAATGAAAATTGCATGTGAAGACACAGCTCTGCTTATTTCTGTACTATATGTATATTAAATTGTGTGTGCACACAGTGAAGTAGTAGTGTAATTGGCTGATCAGATTACGTCTGCTGTGCTCTTTGTAATTGCCTAACCAGATCAGGTGTACTGTGCTTGCTGCTGTTGTCTGTCAGCAGCAAATCAATTAACCACAACCTTAACTTCAGTCTACTGGAAGCTAATGGGTTGTATTTGGGAAATAACATATTTACACTTGCATATTCAAACAATGTACAATTTTAATGATATATTGTATTAAAGATTTTGCCAAGATGCATCTTTCGCAGTACAGTTTGTTGTGCTAAAGTGGCAGGAAGATAGATACCAGTACAAAAAAATGTTACCCAGCTTTTTCTGAAGTTAATGTTCTACATCTACATTCATACTCTGTAAACCACTGTGAAGTGTGTGGCAGAAAGTACTTCCCATTCTAACAGTTATTAGGTCTTTTTTCCATTCCATTCACATATAGTCAAGAGAAGGAATGATCGAGTGACAAAAATTAGTATAGAATAAAATAGGCATTCCACTGGGCTCTGGAGCTTTGTTCAGTTTTAACTATTTCAGCTGTTTCTACACCAGACATGAATATCTATTTCACTCATGTTTATAGTAGTGCGAAATTTAAATTGAGACAATACTACTGGAATGTGCTTTATAAAGGAACATTTGAAAATTGCATTCAGAATTTCTGCAATTGCATTGTTATCTTCAGTTTCAGTTCCTGTCTCATCCATGAGTGTCTGGACACTAATTTTGGTGTCACCCTTTGCATATGACCAGTATGTCTTTGGATTTTATGAGAGAATTTTGATAATATTATGCAACAACAGTTATTGAAGGCTTCATGCATTGCCATGTTGACAGCCAAACACATTTCATTCAGCATCTCTCTATCTGTAGGCCCAGTGCTTTTACACCTATTATGCAATAGTCACTATTTCTTTAGAAGCTGCTTTAGAGTGATAGTGTACCTTGGTCAGCCTATCCATCATGAATTGTTATACTAGGTAGGCTATTTAGGTAGCTTGTGCACTGCCAAATATTCTTTTAAACTTCACCCATAGATCTTCTACAAGCTCCTTTCTAGATCTAAGTTTTCCTTGGGAAACAACGCTATTACCTCTGTCTAATTTGCTGAACATATATATCTTTCTGCTTTGTTTTAGTTGCTTTTTCTACTTAGCATTCATTTTTTCTGCAACTGTGTCATTGTCACTCATATCAGTTTCAGTTTAAACTTAGGTTTATTCAGTCTAGATGAAAAGCCGCACAATTACATAACCATTGGTATCGTCAGTGTAGGCATCTGGATATATACATATGTTCCATCAGTTTCAAACTTTAAATTCTGTTTTTTTATTATTTTTTATTTTGTTACAATTTTCCCAAACTGCAATTTATTTTGTGTTCTGTGTGAATGATTCACAAATTTTTTACTGTAGGAAAATAACTGCTTTACTTATTGTGAAAAACAGATAGTGGAGATGCTGAGCTGCAGATTGGTACAACAAAAAGATTGTCACAAATAAGCTTTCAGCCTGCAAGACCTCTGTCAAAAATAGATGACACACACACACACACACACACACACACACACACACACACACACACACACACACACACGCAGTGGGGCTTCAGTTGCTAGAGACTGCAGTCACGTGTGTGTGTGTATCTGTTGTCTAGTTTTGACGAGGGTCCTGCTGGCTGAAAGCTTATTTGTGACAGTCTTTTTGTTGTGCCTATCTGTGACTTAGCATTATTAGCATATCTGCTGTATGGTGAGTAGCAACTTTCCTTTTCATAATACTGTTACATTCCATCCTGGATTTTCTATTGTTTGATTTGCTTTACTCATTTATTGATTTAGCCAGTGTAGTCACTAGATGATATTGAACTTGATGCAAATGTGGTGTTTATATAAGAAAAATAATCATATTTATATGCACATAAACTAAAATTCATCTATTCACTCGTGGAATAAATGCATTAGTACTGCAGATAATCTGTGGTAGCTGTAGTGAAGGTAGTTATGTTTAATTTGTATGTATCAAAGGAGAATTCAATCTAGCAAACTAATACACTTGAGACAGCCTTAGTGACCTGCCAGGATGAGAGGGCTCGTTTGTACTGAGGACATTCTGGGCTCTGAGTGACCTGTCAGGATGAGACTCATGTTGTGCTCCATGTGTACACTTTTAGGAACCTCTCCCTTAATCACAAATCAACATTTTATACCACCTGAGATCTTTTATTAAAGAAAGTTTTGACTGCACCGTGCTGCTTTTGATATCATCCTTGCAATGACCATCTTCTGCAGTCTTGCTTCCAAGACTAGAGAAGTTTTCACTCTTCCACTACTGTGTTGTTCCCAGTTATGATGTAAAAAAATCAATGTTCTCCTTTCACTACTCTTTACTGCCTTCATTTCAGTTTTTATTATCCTTAAACCTGAGAGTGTTTGACTTTACAATTCTCATCAGTAGGGGGCAAAATAAAGGTCAGTCCAAATAGATCCTCATCTTTTATGCAAAAGCCTAATACAAATGGGATACATTCCAAAAAACAGTAGCAACAGAGGAACCTACTACTGAACCAACATTAGCAGCAGCAGCTGCAGCAGAACTAACATCAGAAGCAATAGTTACAGCAACAAAAACCAACCAACCAGAATCATTAGGAGTCACAGCAACATGAGAAGCAGTAGTTCCAACATCAATAACCAAGAACCAGAATCACTGGCATTCGCTGCAACAGCACACAGCAGCAGCAGTGGCAATGGGAGCAGTCATTACACCAGAAGAAGGCAGCCACCCTTGAGAAGCCAGGATTTTTGCTGGGGCAATACAGTGAACAACGGCACATAACAGGGAAACAGGTAAATGTTTGCAAGCAGAGGCATCTACAACAAGGTATGAAATCTTGTAACGGTGTAAGAGAAAATGCATCAACAGAGTGTAAAGTTACAGGTCAGTCAGATTGTTCAAATCAGCTAAGAATTATGAGTCTGAACATTCAGTGTCTTAAAAATAAGTACCTTGAACTTGAGGTAGCAGCAAATAGTGACCATATTGATTGTTTATGTGTTATGGAACATTGGTGCAGGGACAGTGAACTAAACAGCATAAACTTAAGCCAATATAAACTTGCCAGTCAGTACTGTAGGCAAAATACCAAAGGTGGTGGTGTATGCATTTGTCTAAATCCCAAGCTTAAATTTAAGTTAAGATACAAGGCTAAACCATTAATCATAGAAAAGGATTTTGAAGCAGTAGCCATTCAGTTATATAGTTTAAAGAAGAAAATAATTGTCACAGCAATTTACAGATCGCCATCTGGAGATTCTGAAGTCTTTCTTAAGAATTTGGGAGAAATGCTCAACATTTTCTCAAATGAGAACTCTACCATAATTCTTTGTGGTGACTTTAATATTAATCTATTGGTCCAGAGTTCAGTAAAAAACAAGTTTTTGACATACTAAAAAGCTTCAACATGTTCCCCCACATATCAGCTCTCACCAGAACAATAGATTCCAGTGAAAGCCTAATAGATAACATCCCCTCAAATGTGGTCACACATGAAGTCGCAGTTACAAATGTGAATAGAGGATTATCAGATCATAATGCACTAACCTTTAATCTCACTGTAACTCCCAAGGAGGAGGAAAAGAAAAAGGAGTACAAACAATTTTTCTCTACTGAAAATTGTAATCAGTTCAAAAATAATTTTAAAAATGCAGTTTGGTCAGAGGTCTTGGCACAAACAAACACAAATGATGCTTACAATACATTTGCTTCCACTTTTATGACATACTTTGAAATGTGTTTCCCAAAAAAGCTTTTGAGTTATAGATCATCTGGATGCAAAGGGACCTGGATTACACCCAGAATTAAAAAGTCAAGTGAAACCATGAAATTACTAAGTTGAAAGTTAGAAACATGTCATGATCAGCAGTTTGTTGAGTGTGTGAGGACATACAAAAAGACTTACCACAAAGTAATAACAAAAGCAAAATTATTAAGTAATGATAGATTAATAAGGCAGGCTAGTAACAAGTCCAGAATCATGTGGAAAATGGTAAAAAAAGAAATTGGGGGTGAAACTAAAGAACAGGAAATCAATCTTAAAAATAATGAAAATATACCCATAGAGAAAGATGCCACGGCAAACTATGTAAACAATTATTTTGTAAATATTCCCCTTACATTAAGTAGTAAATTTAAGCAACAACCAACAGTGGTGACTCCAGTGGTAAATACCAGAATGATGGCAATCCCAACAGATGAGCATGAAGTTCTAAAAGTCATTAAATGCTTGAAATCCAAAATGTCCTCTGGGTTATATGATGTACCTGTATCAATAATTAAGAAAATTGCTCCATGTGTTGTCAAACCTATAGTGCACATAGTAAACTTGTGCCTCAGTGAAGGGATATTTCCGGATAAACTTAAAATCTCCAAAGCGATACCTCTGTACAAAAATGGTGACAGACATAAAATAGCCTTCTCCAAAATACTTGAGGAATTAATGAAAATCAGGGTTACAAAATATCTAGAAAAACATAAACTAATAAATAATAGTCAACATGGTTTTCGAGCAGGGCACAGTACAGAAACAGCCATATTGGACTATACAACAGAAATAGTAAGAAATTTGGAGTCAAATAAACAGGTTGTTGGAATTACTCTAGATTTATCCAAAGCCTTCGATACTGTGAACCATGTAATATTACTAGGGAAATTTGAAGCAATTGGCATCAGGGGTACTGTTAAAAATGGTTTGAATCTTATCTGCAAAGCAGGCCACAAGTTGTTGAGCTGAGCTCATCCAACAATCTTCACAATTTTAAACTCATATCTGAACCAAAACAAATTGAAATAGGTGTTCCACAGGGCAGCATTCTGGGCCCATTGTTATTTCTAATTTATATCAATGATATACAGGCTCCAGACAGCTCAGCCAAAATTCTACTATTTGCAGAGGACACGATTATCACAATTAGTGATATAAAAGAATCATTGTGTACTACAGCAGAAAAAATGCTCTCATACATACAGCCATGGTTTTATTCAAATAAGCTGATGTTAAATACAAAGAAAACAAACTTTATACACTATGGAAGCAAGTGTCAAAGGGAAAATATGTGTCTTATGCTGGATAGCAAACAAATAGAAAAAGTGTGCACCACAAAGTTTCTGGGAATGCGATTTGACCAAGATTTAAACTGGAATGAACACAGTGTATATCTTACTCAGAAACTTAGCTCAGCATGTTTTGCCTTAAGAATAATATCCAAGGTATGTAGCAAGGAATGTATTAGAGCAGTGTACTTTAGTTATTTCCATTCAGTTGCAAGCTATGGCATAAGTTTTTGGGGAAAAACCAGGTCAAGACTAAATGACATTTTTATTATGCAAAAAAGAGCTATTCATATCATGACACACAGCCCACCACAAACTCACTGTAGACCCATATTCAGACAACTAAAGATACTAAAATACCATCATATATATTTTTAAATGCCCGGAAATGATCAATAAAAATAACTGCAATCTCCAAACCAACTCAAGCTACCATGATCACAATACAAGGCATTGTAAAGACTTCCACATTCCCTATGTAGCAAAAACTAGAAGTCAAAAACATGTTAGCCACTTAGGAATAAAGCTTTTAAATGCACTTCCATCTCAAATTAAAGAAATGAAAGGCAAAAATAATTTCAAGCGTGAAGTAAAAAAATACTTGATGGAAAAATGTTACTACAGTGTAAATGAATACCTGTCTCAGACTGTGGACTGAAACCTGTACTTATCGTTTAAAAAATGTAAACTAATTTAATTATGTTTTCAACTTCGTAATTATGGTACTTATGAAAAATCTGTTAAATATCCATAATACATTTTGTGTATAAGGCGTAGTTCATGATCTATAATTGTTTATCATGAGCACTTACTTTTGTTTTTGTGTAATAAGTTCTTGTAGACTACTTATGTACTATGTGTATGTAATTTGTTTCGCTGTTTGTATATGTTTGTCCATTTATTATGTGTATGTGTTGTTATGTGTTACGTGTAATCCAATGACAAATCCTATATCACATGTGTGATCTATTGGATGCTAAATAAATAAATTAATAAACATGGTAATCCCTAGATGTTTCCTCATAATTACTATGTCATTACAATAGCTGTCTGTCCTATTGGTGGATACCTGACTTTGGGGAATTTTTTTATGTTTTATATACTATTAGTGATCTGAAATGTCAAGCCAAGATCCCCACTGCCAGGGGCATGACATTATAACACTCTACACCTAACTCCGACTACTGAGGCATGTCCACAGTTTAGGTAGTAGAGGATCGGTAACGCTGACCAGCCAATGTCTAGAGAACTGCAGGTTTGCCAAATCCACAACCAGCCAGGACTGGCTGAGTTCCCTGAAGTGTTAATCACAGGGAACTACAATACCTGGAAAGAATGTGTGAGAAAGATAGTGTTCTATGGCAGCAAGGGCATGATCACGGGGAATGTTTATCTAAGGGATGTAGCATCCTTAGTGACTAGCAAGGAATCCAGTGGTAATAGTAATGGAACAAAAACTGTGAAGCTCATTCTGTGGAAGTCTTCTAACTTTTCTATCATTCTCCTGGTACTTTATAAGGTTGTGTGTGGGCACAGAGCCTTTTTAAAGCAATAAGGTTTTTGACTGACAGGTGACACTTATGTTGTTCATGCAACTGCCAGTTTGTGTTAGCAATTCCCTGTGCCCCTTCAAGAGTTTAGTTTCTGATGAGAAGATCCTGAAGAAAGGAGAATCATCACTTCTGCTGCTTTTGGTATTAAAGTAGCTGTGTCCTGTATTAAATCATTGATGTTCCTTTCCAGTGTGGCAAAAGATTACCATGCAGTGCTGAAAGTATGCCAACTGACTTTCCTAGGGAGCAGTATCAACAGCGCTTGGTTCGATAATGGTGTGGTAGGTTCATCACAATCAGGAAATGGTCATGCTCACAGAGGTCATTATGTACCCTTCAGTGGATTGGGAAGTCACTGTATACATTCCATGTGCCACATTCAAATGAGGTGGTGTGTCGCTTTTTGGTAAATAAAGTTAACATCTGTGATAACATGTTCCATTAGATTGCCTTTGTTGGAGGAGAAAAGGTAGAGGAAGCTCATGAATCAAGTTATCTCTCTTTTAATATGGAGCTCCATATCTGGAAAGGAATATAAAACTGTAGTGTACATCCAGGAGAGTTGGATCACTTTTATTCTTCAGCATAAAATGTTTGTGTGTGTGGTTTTTTTTTCTCAACTTTTCCTTATGTTAGCATGTCATGCAGTGTGTCATATAAATGTAGAATACATTATTTGTCCACTGCCACTTAAAATACAAAAGATATGATCAAATGAAAATATGCATGAGTACTGTATGACTGTATGAAAATGGCTATGCATGGAGAAAAGAATCAATTAAAGTTTCATATTTTTATTTGGAATATGTTGTAATGAATACAGATTTATGGTACTAAATAATTTAGTCCAAAACAATTTTATCAGTTTATGATAAGTATTGATTGAATATTGGTTTTTCAAATAAGTTGTTGGTTTTTTTCAAGCATTAGCCTACTGTTCACTTATCATAGCAGTTACGTTCATTACCAAATGCTGAACAACATTCGTATCACCATTATAAACAGGAAGCACACTGAATCCAATCATCATTTTTATTAGTTTCATAATAGATCTCACCACCTCCAAAATGTTCATTCTCATCCCACTCGTCAAAGATATCTTTATGTCCTTCTACAATGCTTGCATCTGATGAACACAGTGAGCTTTTGGCAATATTTTTCTTTTTTAGCTTCTTCATTCTGTTTTTCTCTTTGCTAGTACTTCCCTTGGTAATCTGTTTGTGTTTTTTTTGTGTGTTTCCTATCTTTTTGCATCCCTCTTTTTCTTCACGGTTTTAATATATTCAACAGAAGTCAGCCCTTTGGATACAGTTTCTGCCTTCCTCCTAAAAATCACGGATGTATCAATAGAAATAACAAGTAATATTTCTTCCAAAGTGTTGGCTTAGGAGTAGCTATTTCTGAGGTGATAATCTTGAAAGTTTTAGTTTTAGTAGGAGTGGAGTCTGAAGTTGTGTCAGTGAAGGAATTTGACTTTTGCATATAATTCTGCTCATGTGCTTAGGATCACTAGGTATTTCGATGAGCTTTGAAGTGACTGGCTGCTTTGTGTGTAACATTCTTATCTCCCATTTACTGACACAGACATATCTTATAACAAACAAGCATAGCCTGAGACTGAGGCCATCTTCAGTGGGATTATTTCACATGCTGTGATGCTAATTTAATAGTGCTCCATCTTTCCCACATTGAAACAAGTGGTCCATCTCTCCAAAATAACACTGATTCATCTCTCCCAATTGTCAGGAGAGATGGACCACCCCAACTTCTATCTGTAGGCAGCAAACTCTGTTTCAGTTTTAGGTCAGTTTCATGCCTACACATTTGTCAAACTCACAGTAAAAAAACTGCATCAGTATTATGTAAACTTAGCCTTAATGCTAGAATCATGTAACTACACGATAAAACTTGTTGGCTTATCAGAACAGAGAATATGATTTTTCTGCAGAACTAAGAAAAAATGTGACAGCAACACTTTTGCACTATGTTTATTCACAAAAGAGCTTCGTTGCAAGTAGCAGGAGCTCCTGTCAAGCAGCGCATCTGTGAAATACAGCACTGGTCCGTCTCACCCAATGGTTCAACTCCTTCAGAGTTATTCTGTTGGATGGTACTTGATCATTAAAAATGGCCCAAAGTATTATTGTACAGACACCACCAGATACTTGTGTCTGTTCAACTCTGTTTTTAAATTAAGTTTGATGATAACATAGTGTCAGGGAATATGTTTCAGGGAACCTAGTTTCCTGGAGGGAAATTCAGATTTCTGGATAAAATGATAATAGCTGTCTGAGTTCCACTGTAAGGTGATCATAATCATGAATCATCTATAGATGTAGAAGTAGATTACAGCCACCATGGATGATGGTTCTAGGTGTTCTCAGGCAGTGTGGGAAGGTGAGAAGATGGTACACACTTCAGCTTGTGTTTGTACCACATGTGTAAGAGTGATAGCCCCCTGAGTAAACCCCACTCAGACCTGAAAATCTATTATCACAATGTCCAATCCTTGAGCAACAATACTGATGACTTAAGCATTTTGCTGACCAGTGAACTCAGTG
This sequence comes from Schistocerca piceifrons, assembly GCF_021461385.2. Taxonomy (NCBI): domain Eukaryota; kingdom Metazoa; phylum Arthropoda; class Insecta; order Orthoptera; family Acrididae; genus Schistocerca; species Schistocerca piceifrons. The sequence goes on along the minus strand of NC_060138.1, from coordinate 157,648,382 downwards.
ATATCTCAGTAGTATGCCTAGCAGAGCACTGGCTCTGCTCTAATGTGGTTAAGCTAATCTCACTACCCAACTTCAAATTGTGTGAACACTACTCCAGAACAAATGATGGACATGGTGGGGTTGCCATCTTCATCAAACAACACATTGAATATAGCCCACTTCCTATCCTAAAGGAAATAGGAAGAGATAAGATCTTTGAATGTGCAGCCATAAAGCTTACAGATCTAAATCTAATTGTAGCTACAATTTACCATCCACCCTCCAGTAGTATTAATGATTTTCTGTTACAAATGGACTTGTTTCTATCCAAAATAAGTCAGTGGAAAAAGGATGTGATTATATGTGGTGACTTTAATATAGACTTTCTCACCCACAACAGAAACAGGGAAACATTGGTTAACAATGCAAAAACTTATAATCTGCATGGCCTTGGAAACGAGCCCACTAGAATAACACTCACATCCAAGACAGCTCTAGATCAAATTTTTGCAAATAGAAATAAACTTAACCCAACTCTAGAAGTATACAATGCAGGATTCAGCGACCACCAAGCTGTCATTCGAAAGGTCGATGTTAGCAAAGATACCTCAAAACCAGTCCCACCTAAAACTTTACGAAGGCTTTTCACCCAAGAGAACTTGAACAAGCTAAATGCCCTCCTTAGTAAAGAAAAGTGGACAGAGATGTACACAGCCAATGATGTCAATATGAAATTCAACATTTTCTTGACAAAATGATCCACCATTTTGAAGAGGCCTTTCCGCAAAAACCAGTAAGAATAAATAATAATAATAATAGAAACAAGAATTGGATTACACCAGCTATAAAAATCTCTTGCAAACATAAAAGAATACTCCACATGTTATGTAAACAAAGTAGTGACTCCCCCAACTAACAGAATACTATAAAAACTACACATGTATCCTAAGAAGAGTGATAAGACAAGCAAAAAGGATGCAGAATGATGAGTACATTGACAAATCCAGCAATAAAGTAAAAGTAATGTGGAATATCATAAAAAGGGAAAGAGGGGAAATGAAAGCTTCACACACGAACATAGAAATCAAACTCAACAATGAATCTATATCTAATCCCGAAGTTGTGGTGAACTCTTTCAACAATTTCTTTACGAGCATAGCTGAAAAACTGGTCCAAAATAATCCTAACACAAATTACCAACCAGCAAACCAAAAATATCACACATGTGCAGAGTCAATTTTCATTACCAGAGTCACTGAAAATGATGTTGCAAAAGCCCTTGGAGAGTTAAAAAATTCATATTCGGCTGGAATTGATGGTATCCCAGCAGCTGTAACCAAAAATTGTGAATACACAGTTGCTGAACCATTAACTCACCTCTGTGACCGTTCTTTCCAGGCAGGTATCTTCCCTGAAGCTCTGAAACTTTCTAAAGTAATTCCTGTCTTCAAAAAAGGTGATAATAAAGATATGAATAACTACAGGCCTATCTCAATCTCATCCTGCTTTTCTAAAGTTTTTGAAAAATTAATGTACAAATAAATGATGGACTTCATTGAAAAAAAAAGATTTACTAAGTTTAGCTCAACATGGGTTCAGAAGCAACAAATCTACTGAAACTGCAGTATATGATTGCATAAATACGCTTTTAGAACTGTTAGATAGAAATCAACCCATAAGAGGCATATTTCTGGATCTGTCAAAGGCTGTTGACACTGTTGACCACAAAATATTACTGGAAAAATTAGAACACTACGGTATCAGAAGACTTGCAAACATCTGGATTGCTACATTCCTAACCAATCGGATGCAGAGAGTCAGCATGAAATATAGTAATAGGCAAAGCAACTCAATAACCGAAATACTATCAAGTAATAAAACTGTAAAGCAAGGTGTTCCACAGGGCTCAGTATTGGGACCCCTACTTTTCCTCCTGTATATTAATGACTTGAGCCTGAATGTTGATGCACACAAAACAATAATATTTGCTGATGACACAACTGTACTCCTCAAAGGTGAGAATACAGAGGCTGTGCAAAAAGCTGTGAACTTGGCTACTGAACAACTCAGCAACTGGGCAAAAATCAACAGATTAACTATCAACACCAAAAAGACAGCTTCCATGAACTTTCACACAACACAAAATGCAAATTCCTCTCAGCCATTTGTCACTATAAATAACCAGTCAATAGATACCGACACTGTTTTAAAATTCCTAGGTCTGTGGGTTCAAGATAACCTGAAATGGAATACACATACAGGAAAGGTAAATGCCAGGATTTGTACTGGCTGTTATGCATTGAGTGTACTGAAAACATGTGCTAGCCTGAAAGCATTAACCAATGGGTACTACACTTACGTACAAGCCCACCTAAAATATGGTGTAATATTCTGGGGAAATTCTCCAACTGCTCTGAGCACGTTCAGAATCCAGAAGAGAGCAATGAGGATTATTACTGGGAGCAAACCCAGGGACCCCTGCAAACCCATCTTCAGAAAGTTGGAAATCCTTACACTGCCTTGCCTCTACATTCTCAAGACTCTAAAATTTTTCAGAAACCACATAGTGCCAACTGACCCCAGAGTCGTAAAAAATAATGAAATACATGAACACAACACCAGGAAAAACACAAACCTGTATGTTATACGTACAAACACTCAACTGTGTGGAAAGGGAGTTTCCCACATGGGCCTCCAACTGTTCAACAGTCTTCCCACTAGTATTAAGTCCATCGAAGACAACGTAAAATTTAGCAAAGCCGTGAAGTCATATTTGTTGTGTCACTGTTTTTACTCTTTAAATGAATACTTAGAACAGTAATCTTGCTGTTTGTGTTAAAGTGGAAACATTGAGCAATATAATACATTAGGATACTATAGGCCTACATTGACATATGTTAACAATGTTAAATGATATTTTCCGACATGGAATAAATAAAATAAAATAAAATATGAGTGACTGGACATGACCTTTGGTGCCACTAACAGCCTTTACATACAACCAGAATTTCTTTGTATTTTGTGAAAGATCATTTGACACACTTCTGCTATGGTAGCCATTGAATACGTCATGCATTGCTCTCTTGACAGCCAAATGTATTTCATTCAGCATCTTTTTGTCAGTAGTGATATGTTTCATTCTTCGTAAATTTCTTTAGAGTGACTATATATCATGGAGGATCCACCCCGTTATTAACTGTTCTACTGGGTATATATTTGTCTAGGGCATTGTTAACTATTCTTTTACACTTGAGCCATAGTTCATCTACACTCCTGGAAATGGAAAAAAGAACACATTGACACCGGTGTGTCAGACCCACCATACTTGCTCCGGACACTGCGAGAGGGCTGTACAAGCAATGATCACACGCACGGCACAGCGGACACACCAGGAACCGCGGTGTTGGCCGTCGAATGGCGCTAGCTGCGCAGCATTTGTGCACCGCCGCCGTCAGTGTCAGCCAGTTTGCCGTGGCATACGGAGCTCCATCGCAGTCTTTAACACTGGTAGCATGCCACGACAGCGTGGACGTGAACCGTATGTGCAGCTGACGGACTTTGAGCGAGGGCGTATAGAGGGCATGCGGGAGGCCGGGTGGACGTACCGCCGAATTGCTCAACACGTGGGGCGTGAGGTCTCCACATTACATCGATGTTGTCGCCAGTGGTCGGCGGAAGGTGCACGTGCCCGTCGACCTGGGACCGGACCGCAGTGACGCACGGATGCACGCCAAGACTGTAGGATCCTACGCAGTGCCGTAAGGGACCGCACCGCCACTTCCCAGCAAATTAGGGACACTGTTGCTCCTGGGGTATCGGCGAGGACCATACGCAACCGTCTCCATGAAGCTGGGCTACGGTCCCGCACACCATTAGGCCGTCTTCCGCTCACGCCCCAACATCGTGCAGCCCGCCTCCAGTGGTGTCGCAACAGGCGTGAATGGAGGGACGAATGGAGACGTGTCGTCTTCAGCGATGAGAGTCGCTTCTGCCTTGGTGCCAATGATGGTCGTATGCGTGTTTGGCGCCGTGCAGGTGAGCGCCACAATCAGGACTGCATACGACCGAGGCACACAGGGCCAACACCCGGCATCATGGTGTGGGGAGCGATCTCCTACACTGGCCGTACACCACTGGTGATCATCGAGGGGACACTGAATAGTGCACGGTACAACCAAACCGTCATCGAACCCATCGTTCTACCATTCCTAGACCGGCAAGGGAACTTGCTGTTCCAACAGGACAATCCCTCAAGCAATTTTAGTGGCCCTCTGTACTTTGTGAATCACTCTTGCTACAGCCACATCATGGCCACCTATACCAGTTTCGATGTGGACGTTCTGAAGGAGGTCACATCTCTTTGTTGTCATCAGGTCTAATATAGTTCCATCATGACTGGTGTTCTGAACCATCTGTCCCAGACTGTTATCAGAGAAGACATTTAGCACTGTTTCACAGGATGTCTTGTCACATTCACAATCAACAAAACTTTAATTTTCCTAGTTGATTGTTGCATGGTCAAAGCCTCCACCTATGATTACAATGTGACTTGGGAACTTGTGACAAGAGAACTGAGGTTTTAACTAAAGTTTTTGGTTTCAGCAAGAGTTGAATAGAAGGATCCAATTACAATTTGTATGCCACCTCCAATACGTAATCTTCCCCAAACAGTTACACATGCAGCTTCAATTTCTATCTTGGTGGATCTGAGTGTCTTATCTACTGCAACAAATACACCATTTCCATTTTCCATTAGCCTATCCTTTCAATACACTTAAATTTTCCCCAAAAATCTCACTACTGTCAACTTCAGGTTTTAAACAGCTTTCTGTACTTGGTATTATGTGAGCTTCACTGCTCTTCTGGAATGCTTCAAACTCCAGCATTGTGTTGTGAATGCACCAACAGTTAACTACTAGGATTTTAAACTCTCACCTTTGGGCAGGGAGGGACATTCCTTTGGATCTTACACTAGTACTCTTAGTTCTCACACAGTTGTTATTACCTGGACTGTATGGAGGCTCGCCTAATCTAAAAAACCCATGAGTGCACCCCAACACAATCAGTTACTTGGGTAGCAGCCTCTGGTGTGTAGTGCACATCGGACCCATTTAGGCAGACTCTATAGTCCTCAACCCTGTGGCACAAGTCCAAGAAGTTGCAGCCTATCTTGTCACAAAACCTTGGAAGTCTCTGGTTCATTCCTTTCACTAGACTCAGAACCAAAGGGCCACAATCAGTCCTGTAAACAAGGCTGCAAATCGAGAGGCTCGCTGAAACTGTGTGTGCAAGGCTGGTCTTCTCAACCTTCTCTGACAGCCCGGACAACATGCATCTTTTGTTCCAGCGTATGCCACAATCAGCAGTTGTCTCCCTCAGGAAAACATTTATTCAGATAACCACCAGTGTTTAACACAAGCAGAGGTGTAAATGTGTTTACTCTTGTGATAGGTGGGTCTTAGCTGTTGTCTTTGCAAAGTTGGTTGTAAGTTGAACTGGGTGTAGCTAAATATGTTTTCCTTGTTTCTCAGTATGAAAGGCAGCCAAAGGTTTTGTACTCTTGCATCTTTCTTTCCTTTTTTAAAAAGGAGCGAGTTGAAGAATGTGAAATGTTGCTCTCTGAAGTTGATACATATTAGTGGTGAGCTGCACAAATTATTATCATACTGTAGTCATCCAGTCTCCATAGGTCAGTCACTTGTACACCATAAGACATGCTCAAAATGCAAAAAAATTAAAACTCTGATATGAAACTTTCTGGCAGATTAAAACTGTGGGCTGTATGCGGGCTAGATCCCAGAACCTTAGCCTTTTAAAGGCGAATGCTCTTTGAACTTAACTATCCAGGCATAACTCATTATCCAGTCTCACAGCCTTCCTCCTACTTTCAAATTTCATGTAAGACACAAGAAAGGATATTGCAGTGAAACAGTAAGCAGGAGACAGGTACTCCCAGAAGTAATGCTGTGAGGGTAGGTTGCGAGTTGTGTCTTATTATATCTGTCAGTAGAACATTTGCTTGCAAAAGGCAAAAGTTCTGGTTTGGAATCCCAGCCCAGGACACAGTTTTTATCTATCTGGAAGTTTCATATCAGTGCACACCTTTCTACAGAGAGAACATTCATTCTGAAAATTTGAAACATTGCATAGGAAGCTGTACATAAAGTTTTGCATCACAACAGTAAAGCATTACTTGTAACTTCTGGGGTCAAAATCACCAATGTCTGCTCTGTTATTTTTTGGCCTCTGTTGCATACAGCAGACAAAATGATCACCCTGCTGCTCCAAGTTTGCATACAGGTCTTCATCTGTGTGCAGTGTGAGATCATGATGCATAAGCACACCCTAGACCAAGTTGAAGCTCTTGTGAGGACTGATGGTGATGGGAATGTCACTGAACTTCTCAAAGTAGAACAATGTCTGTGATGAGTATACGGGTCACAGTTTTAACCAGAATGAGCCATTAACATTTTGCTAATTGAGGTTATTTCCCCAAATTTACACTCAAAATGTAAAATAAAAACAATGGTTTTGTGATAAAGAGAGGCTCCTCAAAAGTTAGTGTAAAACCTAAGACAGAAATAAATATTTCTCACCTTTTATTTGAATGTGTTTTAGTTCCATAATATGGCCAGGGAAGGAAAATTGTTGGGGCCACAAGTTTCTGCAGTTTTCAGCTCTAGCAGAAACAGTGGGTTCTTGCTCTGTCAGGGGGCTGTGACTGTGCAGATGCCTGATGATACACATGGAATCTCCTCCCTATTTATTTCTCTACATAAAATACATATCGTAATTTTTTGCCTTCATTTTTGACAATCCTACAACTGTATATCACACTCCACTAACTAACCTTTGGATCCTAAAGCTTTGCAGTTACATCTAGTTGTTGGTGGAAGCAGTTACGTTACTATGATCAATATGATTATGTAGCCATACTTAGTGTAACACAACGTTGGCCAAAAGTAACTGGGTGTACAATATGGTTTAAAGCCATTGTCGGGGTTCCCTCAGTCCAATATTTTCTAAGTTCTTTCACTCAGGCCCAAACCCCTGCAACCCAGATACTCACATGCAGCATTAAGACCTCTAACAGTCTACCTAAGGTACATAAATTTACAGGGCTTGAAGAGTTTGTCAAGTCAAGTGAGCAGAGCTAAAAATTGACAGAGCTATAGTCACTATAGTCTCAGCCCATAGTTAAGTGTTTCTAAATTTGCACCTGGAACCAACACAACCAGTTTCCATGCTACTTACGTGTAAGCAGATCCTTCAAGACTACAATTTTATTTAGCAGGTAGTCCACTTTTGTGTGATTCATAATCTGTTTACTCTAGAGGTTGCAGACACTGACTCACCATGCTGTCTGGCATTGTTGGTAAGCAGCCCATCCATATTTGTTCACTACAAAGTTACATACCTGGGTGTTCAACGGGATGAGTCTCAGACAATTGTCATCGGGCCTTGTGAACTGGAGTTCTGTCTCAGGAGGAATATCACAACATACAGCAGTGAAGCATAAAATATCAAAGCACTCTTAAAGGACTATTTTTGTTTCTTGCAGGTATATAACCACTAGGGACTGTGGATGTCATAGCAGCTGCAATTCTAGTGCTATGTGTAATCTACTGAAGGATAGCCATATTTAAGGATGAGACAATCTAATGCAATGGTAACAATTTCTTTGGCAGCTTTGGAATGGGTTGAGAGGCAGGAGGATTCTGCTCCATTATTTCTTCAGACATAGTTTTTTTCGCCTTGGGCCAATCAACTGTCTCAGCAATAGAGAATCAATTGACAATTCCTGCTGGTGAAGTGCAGATTACCCAGGAGATGTTTTTATGTAGTGTTACCACTGAGTAGAATCTGTGAATTGAAGAAGGGGTGAATGTTTATCTTTATCTGTCTTCTTATTTCTGTTGAATTTGTTGGAAAAGGATGTGGACTTCTGATGGCCAGAGGTAAGCATAAATTGTCTCAGGAGTAATCTCTGTTAAATTTCTATACTTTTGTATGAATCACAAGAGATTTCCTATGTTTGAGTGAAGGTCGTATAGTACGTTCTGCAAGTACAGTAGTCATAAACGAGAATGTTGCTTTCATGCTTGAGGTTTTTACAGTTGTCGCACTAAACCAGAGCTCACAGGTCTGTGTGATTATATACTTATTTGGTCATGGCATAGTAATGATGGTGTTCTTTCTGCTGATAGTGTTGTATCTGCTGGATGGCAGTATGGAAGGCTTTCAGGTGGCAAATATTTTCTGAGAAACAACAAAGGCAACCTTTACCCTCGTCCAGATCTCTTGTATAGCCCACTCATCAAAGTACACAAGGAATTCAAGGGACAAAGTAGCACGGTCTCCTGTACAGTTAATGCATTTGGTGAAAGAGGTGTGCAAACTATGTTGTGGTCACATCTGCCACAAATTACACATCTGGCAGCTGCTTTAGATAACATACAAATAGTATTTTATCTATCTTCAGCAACTGAAGTTGTGTATATAAAAGTAATCAGTTGACTAGCTCCACTTCTGGCATGATGTCTACACTTGTTGTTTGGCTTCTTTTTGCCATTTTTATACAGGCACCTTGAATCTCATGACTACACCAAGATGCTGCATGCATCTTGTTGCTGACACTCTCAAATAATGTGGAAGTAATAACCTTCTGAAGAAGGGCACTAAGTGTCTCAAACTGGATAAGAAATTAAATTTCTTTTATGCAACTGGTTTCTGATTATTTCAAAGTATACAAATAGCATTGAAATGCTGACACTAATAGCAATGCTTTGGGTTTGGTGTACAGGTCTTATGTTGATAACCTCACACCTCACAGTGCCATTCCAGAAGTTCCACCCAGCCCAATGTAAGGAATATGTGTAGGCACAAATTCATTATCTTCTTCATAACCTGACAGATTACTTTTATGCCCTGATCGGATAGTGCCTATCTTGCACCCATCTCACCATGTGAATACACCAGTCAGGGGTGTTCCTCACGGCCGGTATAAAATCGGGTGCCCAGTGAATAGTCAGCCAGTTCTGTACTCATGTCTGAAATTGTTGGATACTATCATCTCTATACTACAGACTGTTCAAAAACAACCCCGCTTGGCATTTGGTCCTTCTCTCTGTTTGTCTGTCATTGTTCTTGGCCTGTTAACGATGATGTGGAGAAGGTTTACTGTGTACCTCATTCTTGCATAGGCTGCTTTGTGCTTATCCTATTCTGTCTTGTTGCCATCAGTCAGCCATGTTTTGCTTGACTACCACTAGGTAATGTGTTCTCTTCTGCAGGTGGCCCTTCCACCTTGTAGCTTTACCTGTTTCTCTACTGGAGTCTGCTGTGTGTGCTGGTATCAGGCTACTCATGTATGTAGCAGAAGTCTTTTATTCCCACACAGTCACACCATCAAGCATCCTGGTGGTAACAACTCCATATGAGTAATGCTGTGTGTGATATGTACCTACACAGATGGGTATCTTAGCTTTCAACAGTTTTCAGCCCTTTATTATTTAACAAGGTTACATTATATACATTATATATATTATATACATTATATATCACCCCCCATGAACCATGGACCTTGCCGTTGGTGGAGAGGCTTGCGTGCCTCAGCGATACAGATAGCCGTACCGTAGGTGCAACCACAACGGAGTGGTATCTGTTGAGAGGCCAGACAAATGCGTGGTTCCTGAAGAGGGGCAGCAGCCTTATCAGTAGTTGCAGGGGCAACAGTCTGGATGATTGACTGATCTGGCCTTGTAACGCTAACCAAAACGACCTTGCTGTGCTGGTACTGCGAACGTTTGAAAGCAAGGGGAAACTACAGCCGTAATTTTTCCCGAGGGCATGCAGCTTTACTGTATGGTTAATGATGATGGCGTCCTCTTGGGTAAAACATTCCGGAGGTAAAATAGTCCCCCATTCGGATCTCCGGGCAGGGAATACTCAGGAGGACGTCATTATCAGGAGAAAGAAGACTGGCGTTCTACGGATCGGAGCGTAGAATGTCAGATCCCTTAATCGGGCAGGTAGGTTAGAAAATTTAAAAAGGGAAATGGATAGGTTGAAGTTAGATATAGTGGGAATTAGTGAAGTTCGGTGGCAGGAGGAACAAAACCTTTGGTCAGGCGAATACAGGGTTATAAATACAAAGTCAAATAGGGATAATGCAGGAGTAGGTTTAATAATGAATAAAAAAATAGGAATGCAGGTAGGCTACTACAAACAGCATAGTGAACGCATTATAGTGGCCAAGATAGACACGAAGCCCACGCCTACTACAGTAGTACAAGTTTATATGCCAACTAACTCTGCAGATGACGAAGAAATTGAAGAAATGTATGATGAAATAAAAGAAATTATTCAGATAGTGAAGGAAGATGAAAATTTAATAGTCATGGGTGACTGGAATTCGGTAGTAGGAAAAGGGAGAGAAGGAAACATAGTAGGTGAATATGGATTGGGGATAAGAAATGAAACAGGAAGCCGCCTGGTAGAATTTTGTGCATAGCATAACTTAATCATAGCTAACACTTGGTTCAAGAATCGTGAAAGAAGGTTGTATACAAGGAAGAACCCTGGAGATACTAAAAGGTATCAGATAGATTATATAATGGTAAGACAGAGATTTAGGAACCAGGTTTTAAATTGTAAGACATTTCCAGGGGCAGATGTGGACTCTGACCACAATCTATTGGTTATGAACTGTAGATTAAAACTGAAGAAACTGCAAAAAGTTGGGAATTTAAGGAGATGGGACCTGGATAAACTGACTAAACCAGAGGTTGTACAGAGTTTCAGGGAGAGTGTAAGGGAACAAATGGCAGGAATGGGGGAAAGAAATACAGTAGAAGAAGAATGGGTAGCTTTGAGGGATGAAGTACTGAAGGCAGCAGAGAATCAAGTAGATAAAAAGATGAGGGCTAGTAGAAATCCTTGGGTAACAGAAGAAATATTGAATTTAATTGATGAAAGCAGAAAATATAAAAATGCAGTAAATGAAGCAGGCAAAAAGGAATAGAAACGTCTCAAAAATGAGATCAACAGGAAGTGCAAAATGGCTAAGCAGGGATGGCTAGAGGATAAATGTAAGGATGTAGAGGCTTATCTCACTAGGGGTAAGATAGATACTGCCTACAGGAAAATTAAAGAGACCTTTGGAGAAAAGAGAACCACTTGTATGAATGTCAAGAGCTCAGATGGAAACCCAGTTCTAAGCAAAGAAGGGAAAGCAGAAAGCTGGAAGGAGTATATAGAGGGTCTATACAAGGGCGATGTACTTGAGGGCAATATTATGGAAATGGAGGAGGATATAGATGAAGATGAAATGGGAGATAAGGTACTTGCGTGAAGAGTTTGACAGAGCACTGAAAGACCTGAGTCGAAACAAGGCCCCAGGAGTAGACAACATTCCATTAGAACTACTGATGGCCTTGGGAGAGCCAGTTCTGACCAAACTCTACCATCTGGTGAGCAACATTTATGAGACAGGCGAAATACCCTCTGACTTCAAGAAGAATATAATAATTCCAATCCCAAAGAAAGCAGGTGTTGACAGATGTGAAAATTACCGAACTATCAGTTTAATAAGTAACGGCTGCAAAATACTAACGCGAATTCTTCACAGACGAATGGAAAAACTAGTAGAAGCCGACCTTGAGGAAGATCAGTTTGGATTCCGTAGAAATATTGGAACACGTGTGACAATACTGACCCTACGGCTTATCTTAGAAGCTAGATTAAGGAAAGGCAAACCTACGTTTCTAGCATTTGTAGACTTAGAGAAAGCTTTTGACAGTGTTGACTGGAATACTCTCTTTCAAATTCTGAAGGTGGCAGGGGTAAAATACAGGGAGCGAAAGGCTATTTACAATTTGTATAGAAACCAAATGGCAGTTATAAGAGTTGAGGGGCATGAAATGGAAGCAGTGGTTGGGAAGGGAGTGAGACAGGGTTATAGCCTCTCCCCGATGTTATTCAATCTCTATATTGAGCAAGCAGTGAAGGAAACAAAAGAAAAATTCGGAGTGGGTATTAAAATCCATGGAAAAGAAATAAAAACTCTGAGGTTCGCCAGTAACATTGTAATTCTGTCAGAGACAGCAAAGGACTTGGAAGAGCAGTTGAACGGAATGGATGGTGTCTTGAAAGGAGGATATAAGATGGACATCAACAAAAACAAAATGAGGATAATGGAATGTAGTCGAATTAAGTCAGGTGATGTTGAGGGTATTAATTAGAAAATGAGACGCTTAAAGTACTAAAGGAGTTTTGCTATTTGGGGAGCAAAATAACTGATGATGGTCGAAGTAGAGAGGATATGAAATGTAGAATGGCAATGGCAAGGAAAGCGTTTCTGAAGAAGAGAAATTTGTTAACATCAAGTATTGATTTTAAGTGAAGTCGTTTCTGAAAGTATGTGTATGGAGTGTAGCCATGTATGGAAGTGAAAAATGGATGATAAATAGTTTAGACAAGACCAGAATAGAAGCTTTCGAAATGTGGTGCTACAGAAGAATGCTGAAGATTAGATGGGTAGATCACATAACTAATGAGGAGGTGTTGAATAGGATTGGGGAGAAGAGAAGTTTGTGGCACAACTTGACTAGAAGGAGGGTTCGGTTGGTAGGACATGTTCTGAGGCATCAAGGGATCACCAATTTAGTATTGGAGGGCAGCGTGGAGGGTAAAAATCATAGAGGGAGACCAAGAGACGAATACACCAAGCAGATTCAGAAGGATGTAGGTTGCAGTAGGTACTGGGAGATGAAGAAGCTTGCACAGGATAGAATAGCATGGAGAGCTGCATCAAGCCAGTCTCAGGACTGAAGACCACAACAACAACACATACATTATATAGGCAAGAGCAAGACTTCACTGGGCGTGCAAGTGCATCCAATCTTTGCCAGCTGACTGATAGATTTACTTAAACAGGCTCTAATTGCTTTATGTGATTGACACTACTAACTAGCAACATGCAGCTGGCAGATTCATTATTTATTTATAATCATTCCATTTCAGTTTGTTAAACAGAGGTTGAATAGATGATTTTGTGTACTCACTGAAGTCTGATCCTCCACTTGATAGTCAGAGCAACTCAAACAACACATACCTTTGAAGGTTCCCCACACCTGACATCACATTACCCAAACTCCATATAGAGGGACCAATAGGTGACTGCCAAAGTACCAGCACAGGCAATCAGGAGCACTTCCTCTGGCCTGGTTTTTAGCAGATGGTAAATGCAAGCCCCACCTATCAACGTAAGTGCAGACATTATGTGTTGCTACCACTACTTATGTGACAAATGCATAACCTGGTGTTCAGGATTACACAGGGTGGAAGAGAAATAAAAAGGAAGGCCTCAAACATCAAAGAATTTGGTGTACAAGTAAAAACAGAAAGGCAGCCCATGCATAGAAAGAGTACATTGCATTGTCAGAAGTGAGCAACAAGAGCCTAGAAGCAAAGATATAGTGTCCGAGTACTGGTGGGAGCCCAGTGAGCATCAACCATTTGCTCAGAGGTTGCAAGACCCAATATGGGAAGGGTCAGGGAGGATTACTCAAACTGGAGATTGTTTGAACACTTGGTGGTTTACTAGGCATGGCCCATGGTCCTGTTGTAGCTGACACACCCTTGAATTGAATTATGCTTTTAGTTGTAAGGGGAAACTAAAGTTTAATATGCACTTTGAGCTTCTGGAATAACCTGGCATTTTTTAACAAATCATTGCGAGAGATTAAAAAAGTGATAGGATCAAATATGTATTAAGCCCAGACCTTTCGATTTGTAGTCTGACACTTTCCGACATGGTCTCCAAGCCACACTACCTTTCTAAATAAAATCTTTAATACCAGCTTTGCCATTCTAGCTAAATATTCACAAATTCAGTCAAGGGGATTAGTTTTAAGTACTAGCTATATAAATGTTTTTGATAAAGTTATTACTTTCCTCCATGATACCACACACACTCTACAGTTACTTTGATTATTGAGCTTGTGGATAAATTTGCATATTATCTGCAAATGAAATATACAATACAAGCAGAACAATGCTCCTGCTGGAGCACAAAAAGTAGAATGCGCTTCTCTTTAAAAGCCAGCAGAAAGGTGGGCCCAAATCACCACTCTGTCTCATTTCTTGTTTACCAAAAATTTGGACATGCTACCATATTTGCATTCTTTTGACATGGAACATTCTTAATCCTTTTTCCCTTGTCTGCTATGTACTCATCACCTCTGTCTCACTGCCACTGTCTATATGCGTCTCTCTCCCAGTGTCTCCTTTTTCTTCCACTGGCACGTTTCCTGGCTGTCTCTCCCATTGTGTTCTTCCCTTACTCTTACTCTTCCTTACCACCGTCTCCAGAGCCAGTTTAGGGCCCAAGTAACACAAGCCACCACTTGGGATGCCAGGCTGGGAGGGGCGCCAGAGGCACCATAGCTGTAAGATTTCTGTACAGGACAGAAAATTGGTAGTGGCCACTTGTGGCGTCAAGCTGAAGGGGATCTCAACGTGCAAGATTTGTATACAGTGTGTATCACAATTTGTAGCGAAAACTGATGCAGGATAAATTATATGAGGGAAAAGGGGGTAGGGAGGGGTTGTCTAATGATCAGTAGCTTGTGTTGAAAAATGTTATCAAACCAGCCCTGACTGTCTTCCCCTCTGCGCCTTTCACTGTCTCTCTGTCCAACTGCCATTGTCATTGCCCTATTCTTTTTCTCTCCCATTGCCACTGTCTCTTTTTTCTTGCCTACAGTCTGCAATCTTTCTCTTCAGCCATCACTGTTTACTCTCCACACATGTCCTTGTGGACGGTTTTCTCAGGGTTTTGGCCCCTAGACCAGAAACCATAAACACATGGGTGTACACAATGGGCAAAAGTGGCCCATTTTTTCATATTAAAATTTGCAGGTCTGGGTGGTCCAGATTCCCCAAGCCTATGTCTGGTCTCCACTCATCTCTCTTTTCCATTTCCGCTGTCTCCTCTCTCTTCTGCTTCCACTGCTACTATCTCCATACATTTCTCTTTCTCTTTTGCTGCCACTGTCACTATCACTTTGGCTCCCATTGCTGTTGTCCATGTCTTTCTCTTTTAGTACGACTTTCACTCTTCCTCCAGCACTGTCTCCTCTCTCTTTCTCTTCCACTGGCAGTTGTCTCCTTTCTATTTTGCCATCACTGTCTCTCTTTCAGCACAAAAAAGTGTGAATATATGCACATGCCAAAATTTTTGGTGAAGGAGGTGGAATGGGGATTGAGGCAGCTGGTTCCCCACTTTTCAGTCACAGTCTTTTAAAGAGGAGTATATTTGTCTTTCTTGTCCTCCAACAGGAATGCTTTTCTGTTTGTTCCCTTTCTTATGCTCCGACAGGAATATTTTTCTGTTTGTTCCCTTCTTTCCCCTGTTACACCAAGGTGTGCTGTTTATATAAAACAAATTCTATATGTCAGTAATGTTTTGGCATTTCATTTATATGCTTTAACACATTTACATACTTTGGCACATTTACACAATAAATAAAAACATGTGTAATGTAAGGCTAACACAAAATTGTCTCCCATTCAACACAATCTCATACTTTGGCACATTTACACAATAAATAAAAACATGTGTAATATAAGGCTAACACAAAATTGTCTCCCATTCAACACAATTTCAATTCACACTAAGCACTTTCCATAAAAATGCACAAAATTTTTAAGCTACACCCACAGAGTACCACATCATTTGGTGTTTGATTTGCAAGTACAAATAATTTCATATGACAAAATAATTTTTTGTTGGTTGCTTGCATTACCAGGTGTCAACATATATAAGAATGATTTTCAAGTCAAGCCAGCTTGTATGGGTGTGAAGTGCCCATTATACAGACACAGCTCATCATAAAAGTTTTATTGGTGCAAAAATGGCAACTAAAAACATAGTTTTGCAACATAGTATGGCGACCTCAGAACCCTTGCACCAACCCCAGAACATTTCTCATGTGGTCACTACATCAGGTTGAACTATATTTGTGCCTGAGACCAGATATTAGATGCATATTTTATGTGCGTAAGTATGATAACTTTGAACCTCTGAAGTTTGGAAACAGATAATGATATCCAAAAACGTTTCACATTAGCCTGTCAGCACCATCTTAAGAACACTTGGTAAAAATTTGGACGATTTGCCATGAATAGAAACGATAGAAATAGACATCTCCAAAATTCATACTTTCGGTACCAAAAAATAATGGTTTATTCTCAGGAACCACCCATGAACAAATAGTGCTCTTAAGTGCCACCAAAGGCCCATCCTAGACCACACCTAATGCAAAATAACCAACCTATTTGCTCGATTTGCCTTGGCTGGAGGAAGTGCCTATTGTTTAAATTTTAGCCTGTACTGTAGGATCGCTACAGTATGCCCATTGTTCAGATAGACATACAAATGTTCAATAGGCCAAGGGCTACCAAAAAAACTTTGCCCCATGAACCAGTGAAAAATGGCATTTTCACACACAACATTTTGGAATATATTGGTAATGAGCACTGTTGTGCATGGACCAATTATCTGTATGTAAAGTGTAAAATACAGTCGGTGGTCTACTTTTTAAACAAGGATCAAATGAATTGTTCTGTGTTAACAAACAGTGAACCAAAAAACCGTTGCTGCCTTCTTTAAAGACCCAGTGCTATCACATCTAAAGGTTTGTAGTGATCTGAATGTTGAATACATACTGTGTATACCATATGATGAACATGGATTGGACAAAAATGTGGGAACATTATGAGAAGTGCATGCTTGCCCATGAATACGATGCTAGCCAAGCCTGCTGCTTGCAATGTTGTGTTTGACCATGAATAGCACCTGTGCAACATCTTCAGTGTGTTGCAAGTGTCAGTCATGGTCAGAACAGTGTGCTATGTAGCTATCAGGGCACTATTATTTGGATGCGGGAAAATTGTTGGTGCTCATATGGTGAGGGCATCTGTAACCAAGATGGCCAAAAAGTGTTTTGTGTTCCTAGAGGCACCATATCAAAGATTTACACCACATACAGAGAAAGTGGAAAAACATCATCTGCTAAGTCACAATGTGGACAAATATGAGTGTTGAATCATCGTGACTGGAGGTAATTGAGGTAGATTGTGACAAAAGTAAGAGGATCACAGCTTCAAAATTCACTGCAAAACTGAATGTCACACTTGCGACCCCTGTCAATACCACAATGCCACTGGAGCTCCGTAAGTGAGAAACAAAGGAGTGAGCTGGAATTCCAAAACCGTTCAACAGTGGTGAAAATTCATGTAACAGGAAAACATGATGCCAAAACATAAAATGTGGACTATGGAGCAATGGAATATAGTTATTTGGTGTGATGTGTCTTGTTTCACACTATTTCCAATTTCTGGCCAAGTCATATCCCAAGAGTCAAATATGGTGTGGGTTCTGTGACGATTTGCAAAGCCGTATTGTACTCTGCAAAGTTGTGACTATTTTGGGTGATCAGGTCCATTCCATGGTACAATGTTTGTTCCCTAATAGTGATGCTGAGTTCCAAGATAACAGGGTCCCCGTTCACACAGCTCATATCAACCAGAACTGGTTTTGAGAGGATAAGGATGAATTGTAACACATCTTCTGGTGACTATAGTCTGCTGATCTCAATTTAAATGAGACTTTGAAGTCTACTTTAGGAGAAGGGTATGTGACTGCTATCCATCTCCTTCATTGTTAACTGAACTTGCCACTATGGCACTTGTCTGTGAAAGGCAAAGATCATGAGTTTGAGTCGGGTCTGGCACACAGTTTTAATCTGCCAGGAGGTTTCATATCAGTGCCCACTCCACTGTAGAGTGAAAATCTCATTCTGTAAACATTCCCCAGGCTGTGGCAGTATCCTTTCTTCCAGGAATGCTAGTTCTGCAAGTTTTGCAGGCTAGTTTCAGTGAAGTTTGGAAGGTATCCAATGAGGTACTAGCACAAGTAAAGCTGTGAGGATGCATCGTGAGTTGTGCTTGGGTAGCTCAGTTGGTACAGCACTTGCCTGTGAAAGGCAAAGATCCCGAATTCAAGTTTCAGTCCAGCACACAGTTTTAATCTGCCAGGAGGTTTCATTCCAGCCCACACTCCACTGCAGAGTGAAAATCTCGTTCTGGATAATTGTTGTTTTGTGTTCCAGCTTCAGTTCTTCACCAGTGTTCAAACTGTGTCCTATTGAATGTGATCTCCACAAAAATTACAATGTTTAAATGGAAGTAAATAATGGTTTAAGCATTAATTTGTACTGATAATGGCAAGAAACCATTCATTTGGTGGCAAGAATGCTGTAATGGCTCAAACTGCTGGTGACAAAAAGGGAAACAGAAACAATTAATGACAAAGTTGCAGGAAAAACCATGTACACTTTCAGTGATAAGAAAATGTTTGAAGTAACTGAGCTTCTAAAGAACAAATGAAACTGCTCATTCCTGGTTCCAACAAAACTGCTAAACTGGGAAGATAAGTAGATAAGATGCTGAAATCACAGTGAACTAGATCATAGGTCAGATCCATGTCTGCCATTCCCTATTTAGGTTTTCTGTGGTTTTCCTACTTGAAGACTACTGCTGTAAACTGTGGTAAGAGACAGTCATTAAGAAACAGAATGATTGCTTGCAAAACACGATAAGTGAATATGCTTTATTCATATTCGTTGATAGTTTCATGATAAAGTGAGAAGTGGCAGCTCTATTTCTAATTTGAGACTCTTGCTGGTGGCAACTTTGAAAGACTGTGTGCACGCCAACAGTGAGTGTATCAGAAACATAGCATCCACTAGTAGTAATGCATGTGGTGTTTGCATCAGGAAAATGATTTTCAGGGACAATTGTTATGAATCTGAAAATGAGGCGTATAACTGCAGCTCGGGTAAAGATTCTGAATATGTTCCCACACGTAAAAATGCTTCAAAAGTTGTTGCTAATCATATAAATATTTATTTATACAAGTAAACAACTTTTTGTACCTTACAATAGTTTGCATGGATTTACATGACAGTATGATGGTTGAAATGTAAAGGACCATCCTTACCACTGTTTACAGGCCGAACTCGTCTGTTGACTGACAGAGACTGCCGACAGTTGAAGAGGGTCGTAATGTATAATAGGCAGACATCTATCCAGACCATCACACAGTAATTCCACACTGCATCACGAACCACTGCAAGTACTCTTACAGTTAGGTGGGAGGTGAGAAAACTTGGATTTCGTGGTCGAGCACCTGCTCATAAGACACACATCATGCCGGTAAATGCCAAACGACGCCTCGCTTGGTGTAAGGAGCATAAACATTGGACGATTGAACAGTGGAAGAACATTGCATGGAATGACGAATCACGGTACACAATGTGGCGATCAGATGGCGGGGTGTGGTTATGGCGAATGCCTGTTGAACATCTGCCAGCGTGTGTAGCGCCAGCAGTAAAATTTGGAGGCAGTGGTGTTATGGTGTGGTCGTGTTTTTCATGGAGGGGGCTTGCGCCCCTTGTTTTTTGCATAGCACTACCACAGCACAGGCCTGCACTGATGTTTCAAGCACCTTCTTGCTTTCCACTGTTGAAGAGCAATTCGGGAATGGCGATTGCATCTTTCAACACGATCGAGTCCTGACCTGAATCCTATAGAACACCTTTGGGATATTTTGGAATGCTGCCTTCGTGCCAGGCCTCACTGACTAACACTGATACCTCTCCTCAGTGCAGCGCTCCGTGAAGAATAGGTTGCTATTCTCCCAGAAACCTTCCAGCACCTGACTGAAGGTATGCCTGCGAGAGTAGAAGCTGTCATCAAGGCCAACACCATACTGAATTCCGTCATCACCAATGGAGAGCGCTACGAACTTGTAAGTCATTTTCAGTCAGGCGTCCAGATACTTTTGATCACATACTGCGGTTATGGACCTTGCTGTTGGTGGGGAGGATTGCGTGTCTCAGCGATACATGTAGCCGTACCATAGGTGCAACCACAACGGAGGGGTATCTGTTGAGAGGCCAGACAAACGTGTGGTTCCTGAAGAGGGGCAGCAGCCTTTTTAGTAGTTGCAGGGGCAACAGTCTGGATGATTGACTGATCTGGT
This sequence comes from Schistocerca piceifrons, assembly GCF_021461385.2. Classification (NCBI taxonomy): domain Eukaryota; kingdom Metazoa; phylum Arthropoda; class Insecta; order Orthoptera; family Acrididae; genus Schistocerca; species Schistocerca piceifrons. The sequence continues at coordinate 157,628,293 of NC_060138.1, read as the reverse complement.
CTTGTAACACTAACCGAAACGGCCTTACTGTGCTGGTACTACGAACGGCTGAAAGCAAGGGGAAACTACAGCCATAATTTTTCCCGAGGGCATGCAGCTTTACTGTATGGTTAAATGATGATGGCGTCCTCTTGGGTAAAATATTCTGGAGAAATAGTCCCCCATTCAGATCTCCGGGCGGCGACTACTCAGGAGGACGTTGTTATTGGGAGAAAGAAGACTGGCGTTCTACAGGTCGGAGCGTGGAATGTCAGATGCCTTAATCGGGCAGATAGGTTAGAAAATTTAAAAAGGGAAACGGATAGGTTGAAGTTAGATATAGTGGGAATTAGTGAAGTTCGGTGGCAGGAGGAATAAGACCTTTGGTCAGGCGAATACAGGGTTATAAATACAAAGTCAAATAGGGGTAATGCAGGAGTAGGTTTAATAATGAATAAAAAAATAGGAGTGCGGATAAGCTACTACAAACAGCATAGTGAACTCATTATTGTGGCCAAGATAGACACGAAGCCCATGCCTACTACAGTAGTACAAGTTTATATGCCAACTAGTACTGCAGATGATGAAGAAATTGAAGAAATGTATGATGAAATAAAAGAGATTATTCACATAGTGAAGAGAGACGAAAATTTAATAGTCATGGGTGGCTGGAATTCGGTAGTAGGCAAAGGGAGAGAAGGAAGCGTAGTAGGTGAATATGGATTAGGGGGAAGAAATGAAAGAGGAAGCCGCCTGGTAGAATTTTGCACAGAGCATAATTTAATCATAGCTAACACTTGGTTCAAGAATCATAAAAGAAGGTTGTATACATGGAAGAACCCTGGAGATATTGACAGGTTTCAGATAGATTATATAATGATAAGACAGATTTAGGATCCAGGTTTTAAATTGTAAGACATTTCCAGGGGCAGATGTGGACTCTGATCACAATCAATTGGTTATGAACTGTAGATTAAAACTGAAGAAACTGCAAAAAGTTGGGAATTTAAGAAGATGAGACCTGGCTAAACTGACAGAAGTTGTACAGAGTTTCAGGGAGAGCATAAGGGAACAACTGACACGAATGGGGGAAAGAAATACAGTAGAAGAAGAATGGGTAGCTTTGAGGGATGAAATAGTGAAGGCAGCAGAGGATCAAATAGGTAAAAAGAGGAGGGCTGCTAGAAATCCTTGGGTAATAGAAGAAATATTGAATTTAATTGATGAAAGGAGAAAATATAAAAACGCAGTAAATGAAGCAGGCAAAAGGAATAGAAATGTCTCAAAAAAGAGATCAACAGGAAGTGCAAAATGGCTAAGCAGGGATGGCTAGAGGACAAATGTAAGGATGTAGAGGCTTATCTCACGAGGGGTAAGATAGATACTGCCTACAGGAAAATTAAAGAGACCTTTGGAGAAAAGAGTACAACTTGTATGAATATCAAGAGGTCAGATGGAAACCCAGTTCTAAGCAAAGGAGGGAAATCAGAATGGTGGAAGGAGTATATAGAGGGTCTATACAAGGGCGATGTACTTGAGGACAATATTATGGAAATGGAAAAGGATGTCGATGAAGATGAAAGGGGAGATATTATACTGCGTGAAGAGTTTGACAGAGCACTGAAAGACCTGAGTCGAAACAAGGCCCCAGGAGTAGACAACATTCCATTAGAACTACTGACAGCCTTGGGGGAACCAGTCCTGACAAAACTCTACCATCTGGTCAGCAAGATATATGACAGGCGAAATACCCTCAGACTTCAAGAAGAATATAATAATTCTAATCCCAAAGAAAGCAGGTGTTGACAGATGCAAAAATTACCGAACTATCAGTTTAATAAGTTACAACTGCAAAATACTAATGCGAATTCTTCACAGACGAATTGAAAAACTAGTAGAAGCCGACCTTGAGGAAGATCAGTTTGGATTCCTTAGAAATATTGGAACACGTGAGGCAATACTGACCCTACGGCTTATCTTAGAAGCTAGATTAAGGAAAGGCGGACCTACGTTTCTAGCATTTGTAGACTTAGATAAAGATTTTGACAATGTTGTCTGGAATACTCTCTTTCAAATTCTGAAGGTGGCAGGGGTAAAATACAGGGAGCGAAAGGCTATTTACAATTTGTACAGAAAGCAGATGGCAGTTATAAGAGTCGAGGGACATGAAAGGGAAGCAGTGGTTGGGAAGGGTGTGAGACAGGGTTGTAGCCTCTCCCTAATTTTATTCAATCTGTATATTGAGCAAGCAGTGAAGGAAACAAAAGAAAAGTTCTGGGTAGGTATTAAAATCCATGGAGAAGAAATAAAAACTTTGAAGTTCGCCAATGACATTGTAATTCTGTCAGAGACAGCAAAGGACTTGGAAGAGCAGCTGAACAGAATGGATAGTGTCTTGAAAGGAGGAATTAAGATGAACATCAACAGAAGCAAAATGAGGATAATGGAATGTAGTCGAATTAAGTCGGGTGATGCTGAGGGAATTAGATTAGGAAATGAGACACTTAAAGTAGTAAAGGAGTTTTGCTATTTGGGGAGCAAAATAATTGATGATGGTCGAAGTAGGGAGGATATAAAATGTAGACTGGCAATGGCAAGGAAAGCGTTTCTGAAGAAGAGAAATTTGTTAACAACGAATATAGATTTAAGTGTCAGGAAGTCGTTTCTGAAAGTATTTGTATGGAGTGTAGCCATGTATGGAAGTGAAACCTGGGCGATAAATAGTTGGGCAAGAAGAGAATAGAATCTTTTGAAATGTGGTGCTACAGAAGAATGCTGAAGATTAGATGGGTAGATCACATAACTAATGATCAGGTATTGAATAGGATTGGGGAGAAGAGAAGTTATATTTTATGATTGCAAACCAAAAGCTGTTAACGCAAATCATAAATCAGAAACTGAAACAATTTGACCTCCTAATTTGTATATTTGAAAGGTCTCACAGTAATGTGTCATTAATTTTCCCAGCTAGTAAACAGTGGTAAGTTAGTGCTAACACATTTTGAGTCCACTCCGCTTGCGAATTAACAATGTTAAGTACATATCGATGAATTTTTGAAAATAAAATTTTGATAGTATTAATCATCATAAAAAAATCATATTCTATGTACTTGAAATATCTTATTTATGAGATTTTATTGAAACTTTACAGTGTAATTTCCCAAAACATAATTTTGGTTGAAATGAAAAATCATGTTGACCCACCTTCGATTGGCAAAGAATTGCTGGCAGTACATTCACTGATTTTCTTACTGATTACAAACTGTATGACACAGACATAGTCATCATACATTTCATTTTTTGCAAACTGAACACATGGCACAGTTCTGATAACTGGAGTAGTAATTCTTTCACTGTAATCCCATAAAGGTATTTGATTTAAGGCAGTCCAACTGTAGGATTCTATGTTCTGGGAACTTTCTCCAGTCCACTTTTTTAAACAGGATAGAGCACTTTTCATAGAAACAAAAATTTTTTACCTTCCTTAGGTTCAAGTTTTTCCAAGGAGGATGGAATAAATTGGTCTTTAATTACGGATTTTATGGTGGTTTTAAACTAACTAATACAATCACTCATTTGAAATGGAGTGACTGTTTGTTCTTCAACTGTTTTTATTGTTTGATGAGAAAGTATAAGAATACGTAAGGAAAGGTGACTCTGAAAGAAGTTTTGAAGGAACATTGGACAGTCTTTCAGATTGGAAGTATGGTTTTAGTGGTTTAAAAATTCTTAGGACCCATTCAACAACAGTCAATAGTGCTAACCACCTTGTTTGAACATAACCCAAATTATCTGCAACATCTGTTTCCATAAAGCAGCAAAAGTCCTTCTAAGTTTCAACTCTCACAGTGCATCATTTGATGTACAGAAATGTTTTGGAAACTAGTGTTTCTACATGTACAGGCAAAACGTCAGTAGCTGCTCACAGGGGCAGCACACCAAACCCCTATCAGCCCATGGCTGAGTTGCACTTGTAGTTTGGTAAAACCACTGTTCCAACCATTTCTTTCAACACTGCCAAAGTTAGTATTAACAGCACACAGTACAACAACTTTTTCTTCTTCAGCATTTTCTCTGAGGCCTGTTAAATAGTTACTCACAGTAGTAGATGTTTATTCAGGAAATTATTTTAATTGTAATATACCAGGTTTAAACATCTAACAAGGTGAGGAAAAATAACTTTTTTTTGGATGGATGCATAAGTCAGAAGTGAAATGAATGTCACTTTTTTTAATCATATTGCAACATGTCTAAACCACCTGGAGCTAACATTCACAATTGTGGTCTCTGTTTTTGTGTGTGCACATCCAGATCTAGGCTCTGACATTTCGCGAAGAAACTTGAATGTGCAGTCTATAGATCTGAAGCTACAACTGTGCTGGACTGCATGATATGTGAAGACTCCCTCAGTTACAATTAACATCTCCTCCCCACTACAGTTTCTCTGATTTAAAGAAGGACTTTAATGTTGCACAAGATACTACTGTGGAGACTGCTCTTTTATGTTTGTCACATTTTAAGTGGAGTTGTAAATCTTGACATCCACCGACACTTATTGACAGACTAGAAGCACTCATGGTGGACCTTACTTTAAGTAGATCCCAAAGAACTAATGTCACTGATGAAAGGAAATTTGTTTTGATGAGGAAAAGCAACTAAACTTAACTAATTACCATAGCTATGTCATTCGCCAGTCAACATTAGATAGACTGCATCAGTGTTACAAGATTAGGGTTACACAAGCATTATAATACAAAATTAGTGTAAGTATGATTAATAATAGAGAACAAATTTCCATAAGTATAGCACAATGTTTTGTGACATACAGAGTTAGAACTTTTGAACAAGTACATGTTCACTTGATTTCATATGGCAGTGCATTGGTGTTTTACTGTCAAATAACTCATTTAAACTATACAGTGGTTTTTGCTGTAGATTTCATGGCATCTTTCCTTGAAATTTCACGAAGTCCATGGACTGAATTTTAATATTTAGATGGTTGAACATTTTAATAGTACTGTAGGATAACTGTCTCATGTCATGGAGAGTCAACAGCATGGGATGTGTATGTCTTCCTTATACACATGTTATAACTGTGACATCACTCCTGTTGGTGAACGTTTTATGATTTTCTTTCACATGCATGAGACAGATAAAGACATATGGACCGAAAATTGTCAACGCTGCTAGATGTGTGAAAATGGGATTGCAGTGGTCCAGTTTCCTGCTTGATGTTTTGATCCTTATTACTTTTTTTGAAGTAGTAGGATTTTATTGCGGCCTATAGAGTGACCCCATAGTAACAAACCATAACTGATATGGCTGTGGAACAGTGAGTAAAATACCATCAACAGATACTGATCAGTTATCACATGCTTCAGTTTCCTCTGGAGGTACATGACTCATGACAGTTTGTCACACACATGTGCAGGGTATTCTTGCCAAGTGAGTTTACTATCCATCGTGAACCCCAGAAACTTCACAGTTCCTGCATTTTTTGGTTCCTTTGTCACTGAGCCTATATAACAATTTTTGCGTTTTTTTCTTAATGTATTTTCATTTTGTTTACAACAAACCATTCCCTTGTAGCATCAAACAAAGCATCTACTACTTTCTGAGTCTTGCTGACATCAATGGCTTTTGAGTACAGAGTTGTGTCATCCACAAATTGCAAGCACTGTCTGTGAGAGGTTAAATCATTTAAAAATACTAGGAACAAGAGGGGTCCCATTATTAATCTCTGTGGCAGGCCATATTCCAACTTCCATTCACACGATAGTGCTCCTTGGACTGATACAATCTGCTTAGAACAATGTCTCCAACTCCACACTTACTGAGTTGCTTTAGGAGAACCTCATGAAGAATGCAGTCAAATGCCTTATGAAGGTCGCAAAATGTCAGTGCTACAGATTTTTTGTTATATGTCAATTGAAAGAGGAGATGGGGACAAAGGAAAAGAAAGGGAGGGGCTAGATGATGTCAACTGGATTTAAACATTATGCAGAATCTGCAATAATGAGTGAAAGTGTACCAGACCCGGATTCAAACCTGGGATCTCCTGCTTACTAGGCAGGTGCATTAACCACTGTGCCATCTGGGACACAGTGTTATTGCAACTGTGCAGACTTTGCATGGATGCATTCAAATAAAGATACTTTGATCCCAAAACTCTGCTTTATAGCAGTAACTAGGTCTTGTACTACTGCTGTTGTAGATTTGCCTTTCTGGGGACCATGCTGTGCATTTGTGAAGAGTTCATTAATTTAGAAGTAATTTGATATTTGGTCTTTCATTGAGATCTTAATAAATGTAGTGATTGAAATCTTAATAATTGTGGTGAAAATTGGAGTGGTTGAGATTGGTTTGAATCTTAATAATGTTCCCAGGTCACCCATTTTATAAACTGACATTGTCCATGCAAGTTTTAGATACCCTGGAAATGCATCAGCAGCAAAACATTTATTGATTACCATAGTCAGTGGTTCAGGAATTGCAAAGATAATTTCCATGAGGGCATTAGTAGACATGTCATATAAACCCTGACTATTAGTAGGTTTATAAGATTTTACCATCTTTATTATATCATTTTTTTGTAATTCATCCAGTTCATCATGGTGTATCTTTTGTCATTTATTACAACAGTTGTAGGTTCTATATTGAGGTCTGGGAATGTACTTATAGTGTTTTCCACAATGTCAATAAATACCAATTACAATCATCTGGGCTACACAAGCTTAAGGGAGAGCTAGTTTTCTGCCTGTGTTCGTTGATCAGGCCTCATGCTGCCTTCCATGGGTTATGATCACCTTCAATGAGCCTATCATTGTTTTTCTTTTTGGCTTTTCTACATCCTTTCTATAATGTCTTCTTGCTTGTAAATATCTGCTATAGAATACTTCCTTTGCACTGGGATCTCTTGCTGTTTTGTAGAAATCATGTAACAGTGATAATAGGCATTTTAATTTTTTCAGTTCATCAGTTTACCATGTTTTTCTTTCACTATGTGGCTTTGCTGTGACATGCTTGCAGGACTGTTTTTGGTCTTCTATGGATAGATATAATCAAATTTGGTTTTGATTATCTGGAAAAACTCTTTAAATACCTCAGTCATTAACATTTCTAGCAATCCAGGCTGCCACTGCAGACACTGCTCTCTGAAAAGCATTTAATGTGTCATTATTAGCCTTTTTGTGAGTACGTAATTAGAATGGCAGGTAATAGTTGGATGATTTTTATCTCTTTTTGTATATAGTTCCATAACTAATGCACTATGCTCAGAGATCATTGGGTCAACTACAGTCATCTCATAGTCCCAAATATTTAGATTTCTGATTACAGTGTCAAGTCAAGGCATCACCTCAGGTTGGTAGATAGATTGCTACAAACAGTGCATAACTGGTCACTAGGCTCATAAATTCTCTCTCTTTAGTGCTCTCTTCACCAAAATGTACAATAAAATCACCATATAATACAATTTTTGATTTCAAATGCATTAAGTGGCACAAGCAAGATTCCATTTGGTTGAAAAAATTTTCCATTTGGAGAATAATATACTGAGACAAAAATTATATTAAGACCTAATAACTCCAAAGCAGCCAACTCTAGATCTAAGTCCACAGAGTCACTTCTTAAATTAATTTCCTTAAGAGTGAATTTTTTGTTGATACATACAAATACACCATCAAAGGAAGCAGTAGTTCTGCACCATGCACTTATCATATTTAGGTATTCAATACACTTGTACTCATATTTGTATGCTGACAACTGATGTTCACACAGACGCAGCACAGCTGGCTTCGCAACTTCTGTAAAAAATGACAGCACATCAAGTTTAGTCCTAAGACATTGTACACTGGCACTACTTATAACTATATGAGTGACACTCTGGGTAGTATGTTTTCCATTTTCACTTAGTTGCTCTTGGTACTTTATTGTCATAAAGGAGCCTATTTCACAGGGATACTGGTCATTCTTCAGCAAAAAGACACTTTTCATAATATTTTTGGACCATATTTATCTCTTACCTCAAAGTCAACTCTAAGCTTGGAACTGTCATTAAGCCTCTCAGTTTCAATGTTCTCAGTTGTAAATGTAATATAGCACAACACTTATTAGCATGCAATTGAATCTCATATAATTTTGCGTGTACAGATGGCATATGCTGGCAGAAACAAGCTTTGTGCCCAACATACACTGTACTGGTGATACCAAAACCAGCGAGGCTGTATATTACAAAGTAAGTAGATATCAATATAATGGAAGGAAACATTCCACGTGGGAAAAATTATATATAAATACAAAGATGAGGTGACTTACCGAACAAAAACGCTGGCAGGTCGATAGACACACAAACAAACACAAACATACACACAAAATTCAAGCTTTCGCAACAAATTGTTGCCTCATCAGGAAAGAGGAAAGAGGGATGAGGCAACAATTTGTTGCGAAAGCTTGAATTTTGTGTGTATGTTTGTGTTTGTTTGTGTGTCTATCGACCTGCCAGCGTTTTTGTTCGGTAAGTCACCTCATCTTTGTATTTATATATAAAGTAAGTAGATACTGTTTCATAAGAGTACAATCTCTTTGTCAATTAGTTTTTTCAAGTTAACTATACCAATACAGGTGAAAGAAATACACTAAACTCTTGTAAATCTGGTCCACAGTAGTTTGGTCTCTCAGTAATCCAGCCCAAATGCAAAATGCCACATGACAATGAGTTATCATGTGCAACAATGCTGTTAGTGAATTACAATGTTAAACATTTGGTATCATGCCTTCGAAAATGAAACACATTGTGCTAGACTTCAAGCAGAATCTTGAAATTTTACGTTTGTTGAACTGAGGTTCTTTGCAGAAAGGCATTGCTGCTGAGTACAATGTTGGATGAATATTTCATCCTCTCTAATGTAATAACAGCTTATATTGAAGGAGTCAACACAAAAAGAATCAGCCTTTGAAAAAGAATGTATCTTTGGATTTAATAAATTATATCCTCTATTTTTTAAATAAATATTGGACACTTACAATAATCTGGCACTTCTGCTAATCTGGCATTCATATGTGGAAGAAATGGCCAGACTAGTGAGAGTCTACTATATCTGATTTGGACTGAATTGTTTCATAATTGCTAAATCCAGGACAAATGTGTGTCCAGAATTACCACTGAGAATTCTCAGGACACAGCTACAAAAATCACAGCTGTTACAGGAAAATGCTGATATGGTTCCTGCTGTAGGGCCATAGCAGACCACCTGTCCCATCCTTGCCAAACTAGACCTATTAAGTGGGTAAATTCCTGTATATATGAATTACATTATTTTTGTTGTTTTTAAGTTGTAACACCTTAACATCTCCAATATCCTTGTAAAAGTTATCCATGAATGAATAAAACTACCACCACCACCACCACCACCACCACCACCATCACGAGTACCACGACTACTACAGGGTGGGGCAAATGAAACTGGTCCATACGGGTAGACACTATTGGATATGAATGTATGCATATAATCACACCCCGTGATCTGAAATACATGTATGCACACCATGTGATCCACACCTTTTCTGAGCATAGTGCGGGCCATGTCAGTAGGAGTGGAGCAGTGCAAAGGGGATGATGGTAGTCACATTGGAACAGCAGGTTTTCTTTGTGGACAGTTACACAACAACGAAACCATGGAAACAATATGGTCAGTTGTTTGGTGAGAAGTTTAATGGTGTCAAAGTGCCAGGAAATAGTGTCATGCAATGCTTAGTCCAAAAATGTCAAACAAGCTCTGTTTGGACAAGTCAAAAAACATTCCAAAATGAGTACGCGCACCAGGAAATGTGGCTTCAGTTCACCAGAAATTGCTTCAGAGTCCTACCAAACCAGCCCAACACAAGTCGCAAGAGACGAGCGTATCATATTGATCATGAAGACGAATACTCCACCTGCACCTTCACCATGCATCCCTACCATGTGTCTGTCGTTCATACATTAAAACCAGCAGAATCTCCTCAGCATCTTCAGTTTTGTGAGTGGATGCTCACTGAGATAATGATGAATGTTTTGGACATGTATCTGTTCTATTTGTATAATGAAGCCTGGTTTCACCTGAGTGGTTATGTCAGCCCATGTCACAGTTTCTTGGTGGTAGAAAATCCGCGTAACTTCAATGAAACACTCTTGCATGATCAGACGGTTGGGGTTTAGTGCACAGTCTCTGCACCCTGCATAATTGGTCCCATCTTTATTTGTCAGATGCTGACTTTTGGCTCATTACATTGCCAACTTTTTGAAACCATTTGTGGCAGCATTAATGTAGGAGGAATAGACATTTAGTCACCTCCAGCAGGATGGAACAACAGCCCATACTGCCAGCCAAACCATGGAGCACATTTACGCAGTCTTCATGCCTGACGGAGTTGTTGCAGAGGTCACTCTGATCATGGGCATAACTGGCCACCCTGGTCACCTGATCTTCCATTGTGTGATAACTTTGTGTGGGGAGTCCTCAAATCAAAGGCATATTGCAACAACCCTCATAGCCTTTTCAAGAATGCTAGGAGAAAATTTTGGATGAGACTGCAGAAATTCCAGCTGTCCAACTTCAATCTGCCTTCAACAAGTTGCTGACCAGGGTTGAGAAGTGCCAAAAGATGAATAGTGCTCACTTTCAGCATTTGCTATAGTCAGAGTAGTACTGTATTAATTTTTATGTATTTCAATGGAATAAATTTTGTCTTGGTGGGCCATGAACTGGACAGTAACCACATATAACTGTCCATTATCTCCATTCTTGCTTCCCTCATAGACATTAATATCAGCATAACAACTCAGCTTTCTGTATTCAACAGTTATGGCATTTAGATGACATTGTTACACATGCTTCCAAAAAAACACATTATATCAATTTTTAAAGGTAAAAGACAGAGAAAATGTCCATCATATATACATTAAATCTACAACATGTCAAACATTGATTTTGCACCCCAAGTGCACCCGAAAAACTAGCAACCAATAGCCTTCTGGATATGTCAATATCCTAGTGACACCTTCCTGATGAGTATCACATGCAGAAAGTTTCTCTACATTTCACCTACAGTTTGATCAATACTTTCACACTGGAGTCCCCAGTCACTGCTTGAATACAAATCATGTAAATACTCATAAATGACATAGCCACTATGACATGGAATACAATCAGTAACAGTTTGATGGTTATTGATGGTTGTAAAACAATTTGCATGATAGAGTGCAGGCAAGTTTCAAATTTCACTAAATTGTAGATTAACAAATGACGGGACGGTTATATCCATTTATTTGTTTAAAACACATATTTGGATTTAATAAGCTTGTGCAGAAGAAAGGTGTGTTTGCTACATGAACTGTTAGGATCACATCATGGACAGAAGTGGGGAAACGTTAAATATTGTGTGCCACAAGGTTCCATGCTTGACTTCCTCATGTGCTTGGTCTACATAAATGATTTACCTGGGACATCAAAGGACTCTTCAAAAACTAGTGTTTGCTGATAACACAAGTAAACTCATGAAAGGATCAAACATATCCATACTAGCCACACACAGGAGAATAATGTCACAGTGTTACAACTGGCTCACAACCAACAGCTTAGCTGTTAATCTTACAAAAAGTCATAGAATAAATTCCAAACAAATACCTGTGACTTACAGGTACCACAAGTAGAGATCAGCTGGCATACAGTGGATAATGATCCATGTGTGAAGCTCCTAGGCACCCAAATGGTTAATAAACTAATGTGGCAAGAGCAGGAGAATCTGTTAACAAAAATCTCAGTTCTGCTTGCTTTACACTCAGAAATTTATCATACGATGTTAACCTGTGGAAAGGATTAGTAGTATAATTTCACTCAATTCTGTCCTTTGGCATAATCCTCTGGTGCATTGGTACTAACAAGGAAATGGTCCAATCCGACATATGGAAACCTATCCCGAATACACCAGATGAAATGTGCTGCCAAAATTCTAGCTGCTAATGTGCACAGCAAGTTTTTTTTTTTTAAATATTTAAGTTAATCATATTTGTCACATGAAGAACCACTTGTAACAGTGGTTTGTACAGCCCTTCCTTCCTAGTGCATAAATCAGCAAATAATCAGAGACAGCATGACAAGAGAATGTAGTGCCGCATAGCACGAAGTCCACAGTGTACACACAAATTTTAAACACTTAAACCATAGCAAAAATGCCTCAGCTCATTAATTTTTTTTAATAACTTGTAACTCATATCTACAGCTAAACTGTTGCAGATGTAATTGTTACACAACTGATTAGTAGTGGGAAGAAAGCCAAGGCAATGTGCGATGCAACATTACATATGACTTACATCAGTCAAAACTTCATTTTGTTGATATTAAATATTTCAGTTCCTATAGCACAATTCTTATGATAATTTTTAAATAACATTTATTTTATTAACAATGAAACCCAGGGTTACCACAGGTTTTGGAAATCAGGAAAATCAGGGAATGTCAGGAAATTTAAACACATCAGGGAGATATCAGGGAGTTGTGAGGAAAAAAAAAAAAAAACACTGGAAAAATCTCATTTATGTCTCAATAGATGAAATGGTTTGTTTACTGAGGTGTCATACATCATCGTGCAGCTGAGTACGTGCGTCGCTTCCCTACTACTCACTCATTACTACTGCTTCTCTCATTCCTACCACTCCCTTTAGCTTGCAGTCAATGCTGTCACCACTTCCTGCCACTAGCCTAGAGAGGCAGTGAGGCATGAGGAGCGGTTTGTTCATATCTGATTCTCAGAGACTGTAGACACAGCAGCTGGAGACTGTGGTCATGTGTTCATGAGTTTCTGAGTGATTGTGTGAATGTGTGAGTGCTGTCATTTTCTAACAATGGCTGAAAATTTAGTTGTGAGAGTCTAATTGTCTTTTCTATATGCCTGGCTGTGGCGCAGCAATCATCTTTAGGATAAGTTGCTGCCTATCCGCATCATTATTGATTCTCAGAGTATTTGAACAAGTTATCTGTTTCATGGATTGATCACTGTGGTTTCATTTCATCAGCTCGTTGTCTGTTGCTCATGAATAGCTGGACACATGAGTGGTTTTCCATGATGGGCGAAAACCACAGGCTGTTCTACGAGTATCTGTAATGGATTGTGCCTGCTGATCTGAAGCCATTCGATCTGCAGACCCTTCCCATCAGATCTAGTCTTGCCAATTTCCCTTAAGCCTGGGTCTGTTTGTGCAAGGCATAAAGCAGCAGATTTTTATGGTTTATCCATAGACCAAGGACTGCAAAGCTCATCAGGTGGCCAGAGGCCATGTTGTGGATTTCAGGAATTGCGACTGTCTCACCACAAGTACATTGTACAGTGTGCCATTTTATGGGCATTTTATTTGTTCTTGTACATTTTGGCACTTTGAAAGTAGTTTATATGTTGGAAAGTGTGGATGACAAGAAGAAGACAATTGTTTCACTCACTGATGGTTTGTATGCTATGTACTCATAGATTCCTCAAAAGAAAAATCACAGAATACCTGTAAAATAATAGATATAACACAATCGATCATAACTGACAATAATGAACATAATAGAACCAACATTTTATTGGTGGTCACCTACAGTGTTGATTTACATAATTCTTCCCACCCTTCCGTCAAGAGACCTACTTTTTTCTGAGTTTATTTCTGAAATCAGCGAAGATATTTTAAATCTGTCTTGCGACTCCAAGGAAATTCATATTTTTGTCACCAAATCTATTTCATTTTATTGAAGGGTCATTCCACACAAAGTAGTCCAGCACCGGTTGCTTAACCATCTCAGAAATTTTTTTTATTTGCTGGGTGAATTCCCCAATGTTTAGTAGACACAAAAATATTTTTTAAAAAAATTTATTGTTTATTATTTTGAAATGGCAGCCAATATTTGTTCCAGGCTGCATGTGTTTTTTCGAATTTGCAAGCACCTACATTTTTTACAATTATTCAGTAGTGGATTGTCCTAAGCCTTTCAGATAGAATGCATTTAGTTCAACGCGCTCTGGACTACAAATTAACATCATTTCACTTAGCTCAATGTATTCTTTAATACATTTTTAACAGTTCAAAATTATCAGCCACAAATTAAAAAAACCCAAATTTTTGAACAGTAGTTTTCTAAAGAAAGATTAATGTCAAAGCTTTAATATTTTTTCTGCTATTACACTGTATAGTGTAGTTACTTTTTATATAATATCAATGGTGAGCAGCTTACACTAAAAAAAAAAATACACTATTTTTAAAAACGGACTTTTTTAATTTTTCCATTTTGTGGCCTGCAATATCTTTGTTGGGAGACTAGATAAAAATCTGAAAATTTAACAGTTAATAGACCTTTACGATATCAAACTTCTGTACAAATTTCAACTTTGAGATTCAATTGGAAGTTATGGAAAAAAAATTATGAACACGAGTCAAAAATACGTTTTTTAACATATGCAATATCTGGTAGGCTAATCAAAGTATACCAGTTGCATAATGTAACAAACCACATTACACTAGCTAACGATTATTTGTTGAAACAATGCTGTGGTAATTGTTTCAGCAGGCTAACATTTGCATCTACAAGCCTATACAAGTCTGATTGTTGTCTTCCCCCTTACATCAACAATTGTCTACTCACACTTACTTAACTAGAAATTCTTGAAGTGTGCAGTTGAAAAGTAGTGTCTCAGTGTTCTGTTGGTGTTATTATTAATGAAGCATGCCATGAAAGTGTGTATGGAGCGTACCCTGAAGACATTACTTTAATCGAAGATTATAGTGAAGAAGAAAAAGTGTTGTTTACTTATGAAGTGACCCAGAGGTCATATCAACATGCAAGTACCATGAAATGAAATAGTAAAAAAAATTTCATCACCTTTTTGGTCAGTCTTGCATGGACCATTTTGAGAAACGTAAGAGACCTATAATGAAATGTCTGCAAGAAATAACATTTGATCATTATTCTCAAAATAAAAGCCCTTTTGTCAATCTCATACCAGGAAAATCATTGTGTCCAACATGTTATTCTAAGATATTTATAATTCACAAGAGAAAGGATAGTGAAACCTCAGATACAGAATTTTGTGACTTACTAGCAACCATTAAAAAAGTACATACAGCTTGTGAAATCCCGGGTATATCACCTGCTAGTAAAATTAGAAAACTAAGTCAAGATAAAAGACCAAGTGCTTTGAATTAAAAAACTGAGAAAGTGGCAGCTACAGTCAAAAAGAATTTGGAAGTTCATTTCAAAATACAATTTGTACTAAAACAGATGAAAGTTATAAAACTTCACCAACTGGATATGATGATTTGATAGAAGAACTAAAAACTAAATGCAGTGCTTCAAACAAATAGGATAAAATTAAAATTACCAGTTTACTGCCAAATTCTTGGAGTTGAGCAAAAGTTAGTGCTGAATTTAATGGGTCAGAATGTCTTGTTAAGTTACCAAGGCAATTAGTAGAAGAACAAGGAATTTTACCATCATTGCAAAAGAAAAGTGAATCTAATTTGATAGACGAAAACACAATCAATGAAGTTATTAAGTATTATGATGATGACAATAACAGACATTTGATGTCTGCAAAAAAGACTGTGTTTCTGTGAAAGAAAGTGGTTCTAAAATTCAAAGACAGAGAAGGTTAATATTGCACAATTCAAATGAACTACTCACTGAATTTAAAAAAGAAAATCCTGATGTTAAAATTGGCAGATCAAAGTTTTGTGAGTTGAGACCAAGATGGTGTATTGTTGCAGGGGGATCTGGCACCCATAATGTTTGTGTTTGTTTGTGTCATCAGAACGTAAAGTTGATGATAGACGAGTCCAATCTTAGAGTTGACTATAAAGACATTTTGGAAGTTATGGTATACAATATTGACAGTTACAACTGTATGATCAAGGGAAAATGTGAAGATTGTCCAAGCAAAAAAACCTTACTTGACATGTTGCAAGAATCCGAAGAAGATGATTTGATGCCTGACAATATAAAATACAAACAATGGATGACACAAGACAGAACTGAAAGGGTGACAGTCATAAAATCACGAGATGAGTTTTTTGAAGTGTTGGTGGCTAACCTTGAAAATCTGAAAATGCATCGTTTTATTGCAAAAGCTGAAAGTAAATTTTTGAACGACAAAAAGCAAACCCTGGCAGCTGATGAATGCTTAGTTCTTGCTGACTTTTCAGAACATTATTCCTTCGTTATTTAAGATGAAGTACAAGGGCACCACTGGGTAAACAAACAGGCCACAGTTCATCCATTTGTATTCTACTATAAAGATGGAGATAAACTAATGAGCCACAGCTTTTGTGTCATAAGTGACTAACTTGAACACAATACTACAGCAGTGCACATTTTTCAACTGAAATTAACAAACTACATTAAACATCACCACCCTTCCAAAAAAAAACTGATTTACTTTTCGGATGGGGCAGAAAGTCAATATAAAAACAACAAAAATTTATTAACATCTCCTTTCATAAAGAAGATTTTGGGTTTGGTGTAGAATGGCACTTTTTCACTTCATGCCGTGGGAACAATGCTTGTGATGGTGTCAGGGAATTTCACTCGGGGAAATTTGTGGCGACCCTGAAACCATTCCTTTTTTGTTCCCTATAGCTGCTAGAAAAACTCGAAGTGCCTGTTGGATGACAGAAACAAACATTTTCCTTACACTCACCACACCTGACAAAAGAAATTAATCTGTTCAGGAAATTCATAGTAATTGCTAGTTTATTTAGACGAAGTTGGGATGGAGAAAGAAATGGTTGTGGTTGTTGTTCTGCATATAATGCTGCATAACAGGCATACTTGATCAAATTCGTAGAACGTGGTGAGGAAAATCAGTGATGCACAAATGCCTGAAGTTTAACAATACTATTCCACTGATAAACCTGAAATAAGAAAGAGCAATTGGAGAGTGTGCTGACCAACAGTTTTTTGCAAAATACTTTACATTGAGGAAAAATTGCTTTATCGAGAGGCTGAATTACACTATTAGTTCCAGGTGGAATCCAAATTATATTAAAAGTCTTTTCATCATCCTCATAAAGACGGAGGTATTGTTATGTCCAGGCCACAGAGTCCTACAAAAGCAATGAATTATTTTCTCATAATTTGCCTTGAGATATATGAAGACAGATATACTGGTAACTCTGCAGAAAAAATAATCCACTGACTCATCATCAGCATTGTTGTATACAAAAGTGTCGTAGCATTCTTGCATGAGTCCTAACTCACTGGCTTTATATTCAGAATTTAGGGAATAACAAGAAGTTTCATCTTAAGTTAATTACAAATTTCTTCATAGCGATTTCTCCTCTACACATTTACTTTAAGCAAACTTCAAAATTTTGTGACTTCCTTTTCCGTATAATTTGCAAAATCTGTTTAACTAGGTTGAAGAAGCCTGGAAATCAGTAATGTTCACATCACTTGCAATTCAGTTGACTCAGTCTCATAGATCTTCCTCGGTGCCAGTGCACTGATAATCACGACCAGTTCTAAATCCTTAGAATAACTTTTCTTTCACGTTTGTGAGCTTTATTTTGACATATATTTCGTAGTTCATGTATAAATCTTTCTTCCATTTATTCAATTTACATTCGAATTTAACAAACTGAAACATGCTTTGCCCACTGCATAATTCAGTGGAACTTCAATTTTGCGTTATGTGATGTTACATTATTAGCAATTCTACACCATAAATTCGTATCCCCTGTGAAAAATCCGCAAGATCTATTCTCATTTCTTAACCCAACATCTCACTTACCTTCATTGCATACCCTTCCTATTGACATTTGATGTGATTGAACGAGTTATAAGTGGCGCAAAAGATAGACAATTCACACCACAGGTAGTGGTAGTAGAGTTAAGGAAATATTTTAGGCCATTGCAGAGAGGGTAGATGTCAAAGATGAAATGCTTACATAATCCACGAAAGGCGTTGCCAACACAAATTGAAATCTTTAGCTTCGCTGCACAATTATGATACAATTGCTGCTAGGATGGAGCAACAATGGAAAAACAAGACAGTCGACATGAAGCATTCCAAAATAACCCAATATGTGACAAAGGGGCCCAGCTACCACTTTTTCTTGTGCCATTTACAACTCAGACTCATCTTTTTGCATGTATTTCTGATGTACCGTATTTAGCAACAATATCAATCATCAACCTTTTAAATTCAAACACTGGGCCTCAAAGAATGTGCTCAATGATAAGGAAATGTCAGCCATTTCTGGCTAGTGAGCTCTTATTGGCTGGCGACTTGTTAAGCCACCCAACCGCCAGCACAGCCACCACACCATATCAACACATGTAAAATGAGCTCACATGCTGGATGTGTGGAGAAGGGGAGTGACCTTTCAGTGACGGGAGTGCAAGTAGGGATAAAAGCATTTTGTGAAGTGCTGAAAATATACACCTACCACATTGTGCATGTGCATCATTTACTATGGCAGGGTTATCACACAGAAATAGAACAAGGGTTTTTCAAAAGCACACTTTAAACACTTTTGTGTTCAGGTCTGACACAATACAGTTGGAACAACTACATACACTTTCAAATTTACATTTTACTCAGCAGACAGAAACTCACTGAATGACTTCTGATGCACTTGTAATGTCAACTGGGGAAGTAAGCACATTTTTTTCACGTTTCTGTTTCTTTCGCCAAGCCTAAAATAGCACTTTAACAGTGGTTAGCATCTGAAGTGTTGTTGGTAAGAAAAGCATTAAACTCAGTGTGACAAATCTCTTATTTTTTAAAAGTGATGAAATTCATTACCACAGAGTCTTGTATAAACATTGTATTGTTCATTTAATTTCCTTCGCTTATACAGATTTTATACAATGTATTGGAGAGAATTGTAATTATTAATCCTGTATGCCAATTACATGTGTTTTTACTCATATTTGTGGAGGGGTGGGGTTCAAAGTTTTTCTTGATTCTGCATTTTCCTGTTTTGTGTTTTTTAAGTGTGGACCGCACGTAAATGTGAAATATGTATTTCACTTTATAAGCATTCTTACCGTCTTCATTTGAACAAGAAATTTACAACCTTTTTGTTATCCTCACAGAAACGTTTTGTTTGGGCTAGAGAGGCACTGGTTTTTGTTCAGGACTTTAACTAGCACAACAATCACTGTTCAAAACAAAACTCGTGGGATTGTTACAGTTATTTCTTGTTTTTTTAGTGATTCCTACAATTTCTAATGAAATGTCAACACCATTTCATGTGCGACATAATTTACTACTAAATTAAACATAGATACGTCTTTAGGAAAAGTAGTTGATTTTTTGATGGTAGACCTTTACCACATTCTTCATACTTCATCTTTGCAAGGTTGAAAACATTTATTGTGTTACTGTGAAATTCTGGAAGTATGCAGACAGATGCTATTAGCATGCAAATATAAAAGGAAACATGAAGAAAGTCAGTTTGATTTTATCCCCATTGTTAACACACAAGCGATACTGCAAAGCCAACTGCTAATTATTACGGTTATTAAATGAGTTGCACATTCTGGTGAAGAGCAACTTTAAGCAAATGTGGTGGAGAAACTATCAAGAGAAACTAAATTTCGATTTGCAAAAAACAATCATGTTGTACCGTGTTATGACATCACTGCCATAGTACATCATGCACCATCAACCAAGGCTAAACAACTGCCACATTGTTCATGGGCTCTTTGCTACTACTATGGTAGGGATGTCCATTTATCCAGTCACCTGGAAAGCTATGACTTTGTCAATTCTGAACATTTTTCAAAAAATACCTACAGGCTGTTTTAACAGCAAAAATTATGACTTGCTTCTTTCAGTGTATTCTTTGTGTACAAAAAATTTCAAGGCAAACTTTGACATGTCGGATTGGAACTATTCCCTTGTAAGCTGAAAAAAGAATTTATTCTATAGCAGCTAGTATGAGAATATTGTATGACGTTGATAACCACAAATCTTACAGAGGCCTTTTCAGGGACCTGGGAATTCTTACACTTACATGCCAATACCTGTCTCCCCTACTGGTATTTGAATGAATGTAAGATAAACTGCATGTCATCTCTTTCTCATATTAATATCTTTTTGCATCTCTCTCTCACTATCAGTCTATCTCCTTCATTTTACTGGTCTAATTGTCATGCTGTAGCTATGCATGGTGTTCATTTTGACTGAAGACAATGAAGTATCTTGACAGCTACGCATTGGATCAAAAAAATTACAGTTGTTTGTCTTGTAGGGAGACATCCAATGCTACCACACTTGAGCCACCACCCCATCCCGTGTTTGAGTGGCAGGAGGCAACTCTGAAATCTTCAGTGGGAACCCCCATTTTATTTATTGCGGATTATGAATTAAGGCATGGGACTCCAGCTCCATGATGCCATGAGAGGACAGGACTGTATTTCATATATTCTAATTGGAAGCCTCATTTGCAACATTTTATTCCTCCAACGTATTAAACTGGGGACTACTTAATGCACCACCATGGACATGTAGTGAACTGCAGCATATCATAACGGGCAGAACACTGTGATTGGAGCTTATGTATCGTGCAGATGTAGAACAGATATGTGGCTCTAAACAGTACAATACTTGCACAGTGTTTATTCCACACAAACCTATCTATCATTTGGAGAACAGACATGCAAGTGAACAAAGAATGTTACAACCATAAAAGAAAAAATTGAAATGATCATTATTTAAGGAGAATGTGGGAGGAATTCTGAGACTGCTGTTGCCCTGTGTGCCAAGAGTTTTCCAGAGAGAGCTTGCTCTTGTTTGTTCTGTTACAAGGTTGTGAACACCTTCATGTCTGATGACAGTGTACAGAGCAGCAAAAGGAAATGAAGCAAACGTGTTACAGAAGAAGCAAATGAAATAGCTGTACAACCAGCTGTACACCACAACCCATGGATAAGCACTCGACAATTACACTGTCATTTGGGTATGTGTAGGTAGTATCATAACAATACTGCATTGTCATAGGTATTATGCATACCATGAGTCACTCCATCAAGAACTTCATTCTGCTGATTTCAGTAACTAGGTAGTGCTTTGTGACTGGGCACATCAAAAAATGCAAATGCCTCCCCCCCCCCCCCCCCCCATTCTTTGCTGAGGTACTATTTTCCAATCGAGTCTACATTCACAAATTGTGATAGTGTTAACCTGCATAACATGCATTACTGGAAAGTAGACAATCCCCATCAGTTGCAGCAAGGTGACCATCAACATCCTTGGTCATTTAACGTATGGTATGGCATAATGGGGAAGAAACTGATTGGTCGACATTTTATCAGTAGCATGTTGAATGGATGCAATTATAATGTTTCTGGAACACGAGCTACCAGCACTACTGCAGGATATTGCCCTGGATGTTTGACAGCTTATGTGGTTTCAGCATGATGATTGCCCATAACATTATGCAATGGAAGCATCAGAAGTATTAGAGCGTGTTTACATTTTTTGGTGGATCTGCTCAGGTGGCCCTATTAATTGGCCCGCAAGGTCACAGGGTTTGATGTGGCCAGATTTCTTTCTATGGGGATATTTAAAAGATAAGGAGCTCCAGCAAGTGCCAGCAGGCCATGAAGATCTGGTCAACCACATCAGAAATGCCTGTGCTGACATTCCCAAGATATGCTTCTGTCCTGTGTACTGTCATTTGAAAAATGCATCACTAAGTGTATTGGTGGCACTCTGTTTGAACACTGACTCTAATTAGAAAAGTAGAGTACTGTTTACCTCAAGCCACAGCCACAGTGGGGCATCAAGTAGTCACCTACTCGATATATCGGAGGAATACAGTGTTGTGACTGGGGTTTGCCGTTAGAAGCTATGAAATACTGGCCTATTCTACCCGTTCAGCATGGAATAGGGGTTCCAAGTGTGATTAATACTCAAGAGCCTTTGAGTAACTTGTAAATTATGATTGTGTTCCCATTTCTATTCCTCCAATTACAGTGCCATCTGTGGCAAAACAGACAAAATACTTCAGACAAAAAGTATGTTGATTTTGCCATAGAATTGTAACCTGCAATTAAAAAATCCAGTGTTCCCATTGCAGGTTTCAAAGTTGCCCCTCCACCACTCAGTCAGGAGTGAATTATTGATCTTTACAGATAATCCTTTCATGTACTCCAGACATACTGTTTCAACAATAAGTCTTGAGTGAAATGGAAGCCTCTTACAGGGTATTCTAATTTTTTCCTCCAGCAGTCTACAAAGCATGTGAAATCTAATATTGATCTGTTAAGATACTTTTATGTAAATTCTCTATGTAAATTGATTATTTTTGTTGTGTGTTGACCTATATCAAGAGTTCCCAAACTTTTCCTGTGTCGGTGCACTTTGAGATGACTTGTACTTTGATATAACATCTCATTTATTTTGAAACTTAATGAAAATAACCAAATTTGTTTTTTTTATGATTACTTCAATTTTAAATCATAACTAATAACACAGAAATCACAATAAAATTTAGAAAAGATAAGAAATAGTGTTAAAAAATTGTTATTAGTAGTTTTTCACGGGGCATGTATTCACTTCCCATCAGTTTGGGAAACACTGACCTATATTGACCTTACTATGCTTTTCAGATGTCTGTCAATTTGTTACCATTTAATAAATTTCAAGAGTGGAGTTTCAAACAAAATTTTTGGTAACTATGTTACTTATGCTACTGTAGGGGCACAACTACAGTCATTTGTTTTGTCAAATTTGGTGGGCAGTTGCTGCTGGATGCTACTCAGTCTCTTTTTGAGGCCCTTCCCTTTCTTCTCTTACCCTCTTGCCTTGTTACTGTTGCTACTCTGCTTTTCTTCTTCTACTGGTGAGCAGAAGTTTTGGCTGAATGTCTCCAGTGATATCAGTTTTCTGCCATTCTTTCCATTCATTAAATTTGAAGCATCACGCTTCGCATGGTGCAGTGTTTGAACAATATCTTACTCTAGAAATTTATGATAGCTGGATAGTGGGAGTGTGAAATCTTATGGAACTTAACTGCTGAGGTCATCTGTCCCTAAGCTTAACACACAACTTGACTTAAATTACCCTAAGGACAAACATACACACCCATGCCTGAGGGAGGCCTCGAACCTCCGCCGGGACCAGCCGCACAGTCCATGATTGCAGCACCTTAGAGCACTCGGCAATAGTGGGTGGAATGGTCAATTAATTTCTGCTTTTGAAATCTCAGGTATTTTGGTGTTAAACTACCTTCCTTAGTCATGAAATACTCCTTTTTCTATTTAGTATGCAAATATTTTTTGAAATTGTTTGTGCTATTTTCATATTTATACCCCTACATAGGCAAACATTTGCCAGTTCTCCATCCTAACATAAGAATATGGAATGTTTTCATGTAAAATGAACAAAGCAAGGGTTATGTGAGAAACTGCGAGGTCTACCAAAAGAAGAAAAAGGAAAAAATTTGTGATGAGTACTCAACTAAGTTATGTTTCTCTCATTTGTTCATAACTTCAAGCATGGGCTGTTAAGCAGTGCAGACAACCATCAAACGTTGACAGAAACAAAATATTTTAACTAAAAATTATTCTGTGACAAAATAGGGACAATTACTTCTAGTTTTTATGGGTGTATGACAAATGGTCATCAAATTGCAATCAGAATCTAGTTGAATTGAAAACAATTCTTTCAAAATCAGAAACCTCTCCACTTTATGTAACTTATAATTTTTTCATATTTAAAATTCGGTTTTCATGTTACAGTAGCTTTTCAAGTGAAAAATATAAATGTCATGTAAGTTTGAAAAATTAGCACTGTGCGTTGGTATTGAGAATTTTAATCAAAAAATTGTTACTGACATTACAGATTGTCCGTAAACTTCCTTATGGTTCTGTGCAAAAGCTTTTCATAACTTCATTTTGCACATTCTCAAATATTATAGTATTGTTGTTACAAGAAAGACTTGCCACAATTAAAGGCTTCCAGAACATTCAACTACAGTTAAAAATCTATTGTAGGAGAAATAATTTTCAAATGTATTATCTAAAGTCATACATTCTTGTACAAATTTTGTGTCTGACATTGAGTGAGGATGATATTGAAATAAATTGGAATCTGATGAAATTTCACTCAGATAATAAAATATGCAATACCACCTAAATTCTGACCAGGTTTGGATTCATTTACATTTGTAAATTATATTATCGATAACTGTGTGTGTTCACAGAGTTTTCCAGTCTTCGAGCCAAGGACAAGCACACTGTGACTATTGGAAAAACAAGGGATACAGTATAGAAATACATCATATATTTGTTGATTTTAAAGGAACATATGACACTATAAAAAGAAACAAGCTTATTGAAGCCACAAATGAATGAGGCATACCACAACAGTTAATACGTCTCATAAGTTTGACTATGGGAAAAGTAGTACATGAAAGACAGATATAAGGAAATTTCGCACTAAGTTTTGAAACTAACTGTGGACTAAGGCAAGGGGTTATCAGGCACAAACAGAATCTGTTAGTGAATTTATCTATCTAGAAACTGACCAGGCACAAATAGAATCTGTTAGTGAATTTGTCTATCTGGGAAGACTGGTAACAACGTAGAATGATAGTGTGGAAATAAAGTGGCACACCCACCAAGCTAATGTTAATGCTAGGCTGGTCTCACAACTTAAGACCAAAAATCTGTCCACAAGAACAAAGTGTCAACTGTATAAAATTTTAATATGTCCAGTATTAACATTTGGCTCAGAAACCTGGACACTGATGCAACAATTTTAAGACCTAATAGGATGTTTTGAACAAAAGGTGTTTTGCAAAACTTATGGGGCAACGAATGGAGATATAGCATGGCGCAGACAATATAATTTTGGATTAAAATATTATATAAAAGATCTTGAAATGATAAAGTTTATTATAATAAACTGCCTGAAATGGGTCAGCCATGTTTTTTGCATGCAACATAACACAATAAAAATAGTGCTGCTGCAAAACCGAATGGGACAAAGAAGGAGGGGACATTCCAATGTGTCACATGATAAAAAAGTTTTGGTGCAGAGCTTATAGGAGTCTAACACAAACATGAGTTTACAAAAAGTTTTGGAACAATACACAGAGATAGTATTTGGATGAAGAGACCTATCAAAGAATTGTGCGGACATAGGGAAAGACTCACAAACATGGTCAGGGAAGATTGTCTAACATTCTACAGACAAATTCATAGAATGCACAACAGACTCACAAAGAGGATTTTCATGTAGTAAACAGCTCAATAAAAAAACAAAACAAAAAAGGTTTCAAGAAACAGCTGAAGGCCTGAAACAGACAGGAATCAATAGGGATATGATAAGTGAAAGAAACAAATTCAGAAACAAATTTATGAACATGAAATTTTAAGTAAAAGAAAGGAAGAAAATGGAAAATATGGAGAGAACAAAGGGAACAGGAACACAGTCAAACAATGAAGAGACTTTGCAAAGTGAAAAAGAAGAATAAAACAAGAAGTAAGTAAATAATCATGATAACATTCAACTTCAAAAATGGCATAAGTTCAAATATGTGTAACTATAATAATAATAATAACAATTAAATATAAATAGCTGATGGTGGTCCATGTAAAGTTATGTAAATGCTTTGTTTTAAGTATTAGATGAAAACAGCAGCTGAGTAGTATAAGACGAAAAACAATGGCTTTTTTGAAAGTTGCTGTTTCTCTCCTAACATATTTTTGAAACTAATCTGGAAATATTACTCAGTAAGATGAAGTGATTAACTGATCCAGCAGAAACTAATATGGTCACATGACTAGGTATAATTACTTTCCAGTTCAAAGTGGCATATGTTGTTACTTTGCAGTGTGGGAATGGAAAGTGACCACAAAAAGTTATTGCTGAAAATGTCCGTCTCCACAGCAGAATGTCATGCGAGAGACCCTTGTTCAGTTTTTGGCTAAGTTGGAGATATTCTCCGTCCAAAGACTGGGTGTTGTCTTGTCTTCAACATCACACCATCCTCACTGACATCCTCATTGAAAGAGTTGCAACAACTAAAAAGACTTGTAGCAGGTGACTGGTGTACCCAATGGGAAGACCTAGCCACAAGACATTTCATTTTTCATTGCTGTAAATACCTTCAGAGGAGCTGGAACAAGCTGTTGTTAACATCATTAATTTTGTTAACAATGAGAATGAGGAATGTGTGATAGTGTCACCGGCAATCGCCGTGGAAAGTAAAGCAGATATTGACAAGCAAAAGTTAAGTAAATAAATGGTGCACAAATTACAGAAGGATGGATGTGATACCAAGTGAAGCAGGATTCAGGTACCTGCCCAAAAGCAACATAAGTGAATTGCATATAATAAGCATTTCACTGATGATGCACATCACCTTCTACTTGCTCCTCAAAATCCACAAACCCAACAATCCTGGACACCCTGTTGAAACTAGTTATTGTGCTCCTATTGAAAGAATCACCTCTCTTCTTGACAGACACCTCCAATCGATTGCCCAAAACCTACCCTATCAAAACAAAGGTACTAACCACTTCCTTCACCAATTCTCCACCATCCTCACCTCTTTATCTCCTGGATCTCTTATCATCACTGTTAATGCCATCTCTCTATAAACCAACACCCTTCGTGCTCATGACCTTGCCACTATCAAACACTCTCTCCCCACATCCTTCAGACTCCAAACCCAGTACCTCATTCCTCGTATGCCTTACCAACTATATCCTGGCATACAAGTACTTCAAAGTGATTGAACTCCTTTGGATGGAAGGCACATAAATCTGTAGCACAGTCATGAGCATCCACATAGCGCCCTCCTATGCCAACTTTCGTATGGACCCTCTAGAGAAAACTTTCCTAGCCTCCCAAAAACACAGACCGTTTATCTGGCTCAGTTTCACTGATGATCTCTACATAATCTGAACTCAGGGCCAAGACACCCTATCTTCATTTCTCCACAAGCTCAACACCTTCTCTTCTAAGCACTTCACAAGTTCTTCCTCAAGCCTTCATGGATGTTGACCTCCACCTCTCTGGTGGTTCCCTTCACACCTCTGCCATATTAAGCCCGCTAACTACCAACAGTGCCTGCTCAACACATCAAAAATTGCTTGCTTTCAGCCTAGTCACCTGTGTACAGCATATCTACAGTACAATAATTGTATTGCCTAATACACTGAAGGTCTCAGAAGGGTCTTCACAATCACTGCCCCCCACACACATTCTGCAAACAGAGCTCCCATGCCATATCCTCACACCCCTAACCCCTCACAACTCCATGAATCAGCTATAAAGGAGCACCCCCATCATCACGCATCCTGGAATTCTGGACTGGAATGACTGAACTATGTCCTTTGCCAAGACTTTGATTATCTCTCATCGTGTCCAGAAATGAGGACATCCTATCTAAAATCCCCCCCACGCTCACTCCCAGAATGATATGCCATCACCCACATAACCTACACAATATCCTGGTCCAATATCATGTCACTCCCACTTCCAACCCCTTGCCACAGGTATCATATCCCTTTGGAGGACACAAGTGCAGGACCTAACCAACCCACCTACCCAGCACTTCCTATTCTAGTCCTGATACAAACGTATATTTCTCCATGAGAGATGGGAACACCTGTGAAAGCAAGCATGTCATATACCAACTCTGCTGCAATTAGTGCACAACTTTTTAAGTTGGTATGACAAACAATCAGCTGTCGTCCAGAATGAATATCCACTGCCAAACTGTGACCAATAACAAAGTTGATCACCCAATTACACAACATGCAACTGAGCACAACTTGCTCAGTTTCATTGGCTGCCTTACAACCTAAGCCATCTGGACCCTTCCCTCCACCACCAGCTTTTCTCAACTACACAGATGACAGTTATCCTTGCAATACATCCTTTGCTCATGTAACTGTCCTGGCCTCAGCTTCCACTAACCCACTGTCCCCACACCAGCCACGTAAGAGTTTCCCCTTCCTTTGTCCTGTCATCCCCTCCCATTGCACATCACCATTGTGCGTCACATCCTACTGGCTTCAGTACACGTGCATCACATGCTTAGCCTGTGCACTTCCCACATTCCTAGCCAGCAAACCTGCTGTCTCCCTCTGAGCCACTAGCTGTGCATCCACCCCCCTCTTCCTGCATCGCACCTCTCTCTATCTCCAAACACTGCAACCTCCACCTCACCTGTGTGTGTGTGTGTGTGTGTGTGTGTGTGTGTGTGTGGGTGAGTGGGTGGGTGTCCATGACAAAGGATTGATTTTTGAAAGCTGACTACAACTGAATACCTCTGCTATTCAGTGAGTGCTCTCCTTTGCTCCTAAATTATTTACATTCTATCAGAACTGTCCTACTGCATGAATATCAGGTTGCCAGGTAACATTAAACATAAGTAAAGAAAAGCCCCTGGGCATGTGTGTCTTATGGAAGAGTTTAAAACTGTGATCTGATGCACACACAAGTTGCTTGTAACATGCATTTGCAAAATGTCAGTAACTGTTATACAGTGATTAATCTTAGGACTATCCAACAGCATCTTAGATATAGTTTCATTCGTAACCATGATAGCAAGATTATATCACTTTTAGCACTTAACTTCATAAAAACAGGATAAACACCTATAAATTATCCACATTTTTGAGTAATGTTAGCAAGAAGGAAACTATCAAGATTGTCAAAGAACTGAAAACCAGCAATTGACAATGTATTCTATAGGACCTAACAACTCTCCCTTGGAAATATGATTGAACACTTCACTCACCTATGTAACTGTTCACTACCATCAGGCATCTTTCCAATGTGTTAGAAAAATGAAAGTGATCACTATTTACAAAGCTGGTGAGAAAGATGAACTATTACCCCATTCCAATAACCTCCTTTTTTATTAAGTATTGAGAAAAATAAATATACAAAAAGTTTATAAACTTCATACACAAAAATGGAATATTGCATAATTTCACCCAATTTACGAAGTCTGAAATTAACAGAATGGCAATCTTTGTGCACATAACCATTGTTCCGAAAGTAGTTGATGAAAAACAACATGCACATTTTTAAACTTAATCAAAGCTTTTGAGATGATGAACCACTGAACTCTATTAAACAAGTTTGAATACTATATGACATTAGGGGTTTGTCAAATGAAGGCTTCATTCATTTCTTATCAATCCATGGCAAGAAGTAAGCATAACATATGCAGAAGTAAAATCACAAATAGTCTCAGCAGATTTGTGAGAACAGTGGTCAATCACCTATGGCCTACAGAGCTTCTCAAGGGTCAGTAATGGGACTTCTCCTTGTTATGATCTGAAAATATATGCTGAGTCACATGAAACAGTTCTGTTGCTGATGACATATCACTAAAAAAGGGGGCAGGAAAAAAGTATCCAACATGTAGTAAAAACTGTAACAAGTTGGCTCAGTAAATGGTGAACAATAAAAAAACACACAATAAACCACAAGAAAAAATATTAATAAATTCCCATAGCCATCAAAGTAATATTTTTCACTACTTTGGTGTCAGCATCAACAATCAAACAATTGCAAATAAAGAGGCACAACAGTTTCTTGGTATTCCAATAGAAGGTGACCTACCATGGGACAAACATGTGCTACACTTAATTTCAGCTGAGTGCAGCCTGTTATACTTAAAGGGTCTAAAATGATGCATAAATGAGCATTCATTATTTGAAAGTACATCTTAAATATGGTCTCACAATTAGGGGAAATCCTTCAGCAAGATTGGAGACCTTCAGAATCCTAAAGGGAGTTAAAAAATGAAATTTTGAAAATGTCGTCTGATGCAGTTCCCAAAAATCAGTCTTTCCTTCTCATCCCATATGGCAAGTCTCCCCTGACACATAGTTCTGGGTGTCTTTTGTGAAATCTACCCATTTTCCTAGACCCCTCCAGTTCTTTTCCATCACCCCCTCTTCCTTTCCCTTCAACCCTTCTACCTGAAGAAGGAGCAACTGGCTCCAAAAGCTTGCCAATTACAACTATCTGTTAAGTGTGTGTTCTGCCGCCACTTGGTGAGTAGATTTTTTATCTATCCAGTTAAATAATTTTTTATCCATCCAGTTAAATAATTTTGTCAATAATTGAGTGCTTTCATTGTTAAAAAATACATTTTGCATCATAACTGATCTTTTATGTAAATTTTTGTACCTTAGGTTAGCATTGGTCTGAAAAACACCATTCTCCATTATGCCTTTCTCTCACAACAAAGTCACAACAGTAATGGGACTGACACAGTTTGCAAAAGTCTTACCTCTTTTTTTATTTTTTTATGTACCATGACACTAGCTAACTATAATCACAATCAAGAGCAAAAATTTTGCTGTCTGGCTTCCCCCTCTGTAAAAATCCAAAATTCTTTCCTAAATGCACATTAATTTACCAAGATATTCTTGTTTCATTACGTTTTACCTTCAACACATTCCAAGCGGTAGTAACATAACATACCATAATAATTGTAAAACTGTAAAGCATGTTCCTTTATCTTTGAAGGGTTTTCTAGCATAAACAGTAATAAATCTTCTATTTCCTTTCATTTCTGCAGACACATTTTCAGTTCAGTATTTTTATTGGTTCTGTGAGATTGTTTGACCATTATACAAGGTTTTCATTTCAACTGAAGACACTGAAATACCTCGAAAACTACACATCAGGTCAAAAAAAGTTATAATTTCAATTTGTTTGTCTCGTATGCGGCAGCCAATGATATCACTCTTGACTGAGGGGCGGGGGGGGGGGGGGGGGGGGGCAACTCTGAAATCTTCAATGGGAACACTTGTTTCTTTAATTGCAGATTATGATTCTATGGTAAAATCTACATACTTTTTGTCTGAAGTCTTTTGTCTGTTTTGCCACAGACAACACTGTAATTGGAGGAATAGAAATCAGAACACAATCTTAATTTACAGCTTTTGACTTTCCAATCAGACCTGGAACCCCTATTCCATGCTGAAAGGGTAGGACAGACCAGTATTTCATAACTTATAACTGCAAATGCCAGTCGCAACACTGTATTCCTCCGATATATCGAGTAGGTGACTACTTGATGCCCCACTGTGGCTGTGGCTTGAGGAAAACAGTACTCTACTTTTCTAATTAGAGTCAGTGTTCAAACATAGTACTGCCAACTTGAATACACTTAGTGATGCACTTTTCAAACGACAGTGCACAGGACAGAAGCATATCTGCAGGAATCTCAGCACAGGCATTTCTGATGCGGTTGACCATGTCTTCATGGCCTGCTGGCACTTGCTAGTGTTTCTTATCTTTTAAATATCCCCACAGAAAGAAATCTGGCAACGTCAAACCCTGTGACCTTGCGGACCAATTAATAGGGCCACCTCAGCAGATCCACTGAAAAGTGTAATCATGCTCTAATACTTCCTGTGCTTCAATTGCATAATGCGCCGGCCAACCATCATACTGAAACCACATACGTTGTTGAACATCCAGGGGAATATCCTGCAGTGGTGCTGGTAGTTCATGTTCCAGAAACATTTTATATTTGCATCCATTTAACATGTTGCTGATAAAATGTCGAGCAGTCAGTTTCCTCCTAATGATGCCACACCAAACATTAAGTGGCCAAGGATGATGATGGTCACCTTGCTGCAACTGGTGGGGATTGTCTTCACTCCAGTAATGCATGTTATGGTGGCTAATGATACCACGGTTTGTGAATGTAGACACATTGGAAAATATTAAAATGGCGGGGATGGGGCATTTGCATTTGTTGATGTGCCAGTCACAAAGCACTACCCGGTTATGGAAATCAGCAGGATGAAGTTCTAGATGGAGTGACACATGGTATGCACGATACTTATGATGATGCAGTATTGTGACGATACTAGCTACAGACATACCCAAATTTCAGAGTAATTGCCGGGTGTTTATCCATGGTTTGTGGTGTATTGCTGGTGGTACAACTATTTCATTAGCTTCTCCTGAAACATGTTTGCTTCATTTCCTTTTGCTGATCTGTACACTGTAATCAGACACAAAGGAGTTCACAACCTTGTAAGAGAACAAACAAGAGCAAGCTCTCTATGGAAAACTCGTGGCGTACAAGGCAACAGCAGACTCATAAATCCACCTACATTCTCCATAAATAACGATCATTTCAATTTCATCTTTTGTGGTTGCAACATTCTTTGTCCACTTTCATGTCTGTTCGCCAAATGATAGGTATGTGAGCAATAAACACTGTGCAGATATTGTACTGTTTAGAGCCACATATCTGTTCTACATCTGCACAAAACATAAGCTCCATTTGTAATGCACTGTCTGTTATGATATGTTGTAGTTCACTACATGTCCATGGTGGTGCTTTAAGTAGTTACCTGTTTGAGACATTGGAGGAATATAATGTTGCAAATGGGGTTTCCAATTAGAATGTGTGAAATACTGTCCTGTCCTACCATGGAATAATGGAGGTGGAGTCCCATGCCTTAGAATCATAATCCGCAATAAATAAAATGGGGTCCCATTGAAGATTTCAGAGTTGCCTCTTGCCACTCAAACATGGGGTGGTGCGGTAGCTCAAGTGCGGTAACATCAGATGTCCCCCTCCAAGATAAACAAATTGCAACTGTAACTTTTTTTGATCCAATGTGTAGTTGTCAAGATTTTCAATGTATTTAGTCAAAATGACCACCATGCATAACTATAATATGACTATTAGACCAGTAAAATGAAGGAGAGATGACACACAGTTTATTCATTCAGATACCAGTAAGGGGTACACATATTGGCATGAAAGCATAAGAATTTACAGGTCCCTGAAAAGGCCTTACAAGATTTTCAGTTATCAGCTTTACACAATATTCTTATACCAGCTGCTATAGAATAAATTATTTTTTCACCTTACAAGGGAGTAGTTCAAATCCGACATGTTGAAGTTTGCATTGAAATTTTTTGTACAAAAAGAATACACTGAAAGATACAGTAAGTCATAATTTTTGCTGTTAAGACATCCTGCACTTAGTTTTTGAAAAATGTTCAGAATTGCGAAAGTCATAGCCTTCCAGGCGACTGGAGAAATGGATATCCTTACCATAGTTGTAGCAGAGAGCACATGCACAATGTGACAGGTGTTTAGCCTTGGTTGATAGTGTGTCAGTAAATGAATCAAATGATACAACACAATCGTTTTTTGTAAATCTAAATTTAGATTCTGTTGATAGTTTCTCCACCACATTTGCTTAAAGTTGCTCTTCACTAGAATTTGCAACTCATTTAACACCCATAATAATTAGCAGTTGGCTTTGCAGTATCACTCATGTGTTAACAATGG
Source organism: Schistocerca piceifrons (assembly GCF_021461385.2). Taxonomy (NCBI): domain Eukaryota; kingdom Metazoa; phylum Arthropoda; class Insecta; order Orthoptera; family Acrididae; genus Schistocerca; species Schistocerca piceifrons. The sequence continues at coordinate 157,594,992 of NC_060138.1, read as the reverse complement.
AGATAAAATGAAACTGACTTTCTTCATGTTTTCTTTGTATTTGCTTGCTAATAGCTTCTGCCTGCGTACTTTCAGAATTTCACAGTAATTCAGAATACAATAAATGTTTTCAACCTTGCAAAGATGAAATATGAAGAATGTGGTACAGGCCTATTATCAAAATCAACTACTTTTCCTAAATAACTATCTATGCATTATTTAATAGTAAATTGCCCAGAATGAATTATGTAGTAGTAAATTATGTAGAACATTCATTGAAATGACATTGACATTATCTTAGAAATTGTAGGAATCACTAGAAGAAACCAGAAATAACTGTAACGATTTCATTGCTTCCAACAATGATTGTTGTGTTAGTTGAAGTCGAGAACAAAAATACAGTGCCTTTCTAGCCCAAAGGAACCATGTCAGTGACAAAAGAAAAAGTTGTGAATTTTTTGGTTAATTGAAGAAGGGAGAAATGCTTATAAACTGATCACCTGTTCTATCGTTTTTGTGCTTCCCAGACTTAAAAAATGCAAAATTGAGGAAAATGCAGAATCTAGGAAAATTTAAACCCCCACCCTCCCCAAATACAGTAAAAACACATGTAATTGGTGTACATGATTAAGAATTGCAATTCTCTCCAATACATTGTATAAAATCTGTATAAGTGAGGGAACTTAAATGTACAATGCAATGTTTTTACAACAATTTGTGGTATTGAATTTCATCAGTTTTAAAAAATAACAGATGTGTCACAGCAAGTAAAAACCATCAATAAAACAAAACTGGTGTCTGGGTACAAAGTAATAGAGCTTTTTTGCAGCATGTTACTACCACAAACTATACATTGAAACATGGGATTTTTGTGAGGTCTTTCCTTCCTACTCATCCAGGAAAAAAGCAAAAATTGATGAACAGGGTGAATTAAACCAAAAATATCACATCAACAAGGTGGTTAAACCATAAGCATAAGTAATGATGGATTTTGTCATCACTGCTGTTATTGTTTAATGCTTTTCTTACCAACCGCACTTCTTATGCTAACTGGTGTTAAAGTGCTATTTTAGACTCAGTAAGAGAAACAGAGATGTGAAAAAATGTGTTTACTTCCCCAATTGATGTTATAAGCATATTAGAAGTCATTCAGTCAACTTCTGTCTACTGTGGAGAGTGTAAATTTGAAAAAAATCTCAGGCACTACAGTTTCTCTTTATGCCTTCTTCGCGGCTACCAATTTTTACAATCTACAGTGGATGTAGTTGTTTCCACTGTATTGTGTCAGATCTAAACACAAAAGGCTTTAAAGTGTGCTTTTTCAAAACCCTTGTTCCATTTCTGTGTAACATCTGTCATACACATGCACAATGTGGCAGGTTTATATTTTCAGCACTTCACTAAATGCTTTTATCCCTACTTGCACTCCTGCTATTGAAGGGCCACACCCCTTTTGCACACATCCAGCATGTGAGCTCAGTTTTCATGTGTTGGTATGGTGTGGTGGCTTTGCTGGCTGTTGGTTGCCTTAACAAGTCGCCAGCCAATAAGAGCTCACTAGCTGGAAATGGCTGACATTTCCTTGATTATCATCAAGCACATTCTTTGAAACTTGGTGTTTGAATATAAAAGGTTGATGATTGATATTGCTGCTGAGTATGGTACATCGGAAATACATCCAAAAAGATGAGTCAGTGTTGTAAGTGACATAAGAAAGGTGGTGGCTGGGCCCCTTTGTCACATATTGGCTTGTCCTAGAGTGCTTCGTGTTAACTGTCTTTTTTTTTCCATTGCTGCAGTTTGTAGCAGTAGTTGTGTCATAATTATGCAGTGAAGCTAAAGATTTCACATTGTGTTGGCAACATCAATTGTGGATTACGTAAGCATTTCCTCTTTCACATCTGCCCTTTCCGCAATGGCCTAAAATGTTTCCTTAACTCCACTACCACTACCTGGTGGTGTGAATTGTCTATCATTTGTGCGATGTATAACTTGTTCAGTGACATCAAATGTCAGTAGGAAGAAAATGGGATGAAGTTACGTGAGATGTCAAGTTAGAACTAAGAATCGAGGTAAACCATACTAGAAAGGAACATAAACTCAGGGAATTTTTAGCACTGACTTAATGGATTTTTCACAGGAGCTACAAATTTATGGTGTAGAATTGCTAAAACCATAAAACTGGATAATGCAAATTTGGAGTTCCATTGTAGTTATGCAGTGTGCAAAGCATGTTTCACTTTGTTAAATTTGAAAATGAATTGTATAAATGAGAGAAAGATTTGCAAGAACTACAAAATATATGTCAAAAAGAAGCTCACAAAAGATGTAGAACTGGTCATGCTAATAAAACTAGCAATTACTATGAATTTCCTGATTGCATTAATTTTCTTTTATCTGGTGTGTGAGTTTAAGGAAAATGTTTGTTTTTCATCATCCAATAGGCACTTCGCATCTGTCTAGAGGGTATAGGGACCAAAAAAGGAATGGTTTCACTGTTAATAAAATAAACATTATTTAAAAATTATCATAAGACTTGTGCTATGGAAACTGAAATATTTTGTATCAACAAAGTCCTGACTGAGGTATGTCATATGTAATGTTACATCATACATTGCCTTCATTTTCGTCCCACTTCTAGTCACTTATGTAATAATTACATCTGCAGCAGTTTAGCTGTAGATATGAACTACAAGCCATTAAAAAAGTTATGTATTGAGGTATTTTTTTAAGGTTTAAGTGCCTAAAATTCATGTGTGCGCATTGCGGACTTTGTGCTATGCAGTGTCATACCGTTGATTCCAATGTGAAGATGTTGATCACACTGTAGGTGAAATGTAGAAGAGCTTTTTGCATGTGATACTCATCAGGAAGGTGTCTCTAGAATACTGTCATGTGCAGAAACCTATTGATTGCAAATTGTTTGGGTGTACTTGCAGTGCAAAATCACTGTTCGACATGTTTTAGATTTAATGTATAAATGATGGACATTTTCTCTGTCTTTGAACTTCAAAAAATTGATAAAATGTGTTTTTTTTTTTTTTTTTTTTTTTTTGGAAGCAAATGTAACGATGTTATCTAAATGATATAACTGCTGAATATAAAAAGCTGAGTTGTTATACTGATGTTAATGTCTATGAGGGAAGCAAGAATGGAGGTAATGGGCAGTTGTAGGTGGTCATTGTCCAGTTCGTGGCCCACCAAGACAAAATATATGGCATTGAAATACATAAAAATTAATGACCAAAGGCAGTGGAAGTATAAGAAATGATGAGCTGGTAAAAGATAGCTTGTCACATGTAGTAGTAGTAGTAGTAGTAGAGGTTGGGAAAAATGAAAGTGCCATGGAGAACAGTGTTCCAGGATACAAAGTAGCACATCAGAACAAGGAAATACAGTACTAACCTGACTATAGCAGATGTTGAATCCAGTGATCCTGGTCAGTTACTGAAAGCAAATTGAAGTTGGACTGCTGGAATTGCTGCAGTCTTATGCGAAATGTTCTGCTGCCATTTTTGAAAAGACTATGAGGGTTGTTGTGATATGCCTTAGAGTTGAGGGCTACCGGCACAAAGTAATCAAACACTGGCAGATCAGGCGACAAGGGTGTCCAGTTAAGCCCACAACCAGAGTGACCTCTGCTAGCAACTCTGTCAGGTATGAAGACTATGTAAATGAGCTCCATGGTTTGGCCGGTGGTATGGGCTGTTGTTCCATCATGTTGGAAGTGACTATAGGTCTTTTCCTCCTCCATTAATGCTGCCACAAATGGTTTCAAAATCTTGGCAATGTAATGAGCCAAAGTCAGCATCTGATGAATGAAGATGGAACCAATTACACAGTGTGCAGAGACTTTGCACCAAACTCCAACCTTCTGATCATGAATAGCATTTTGTGGAAGTTATGCAGATTCTCTACTGCCCAGAACCTGTGATTTTGTGAGTTGACTGTAACCACTAAGGCGAAAACAGGCTTCATCAGACATAAAAAACAGATCCATGTCTAATACATTCACTGTTATCTCAGTGGACATCCACTCACGAAACTGAAGGTGCTGAGGAGATTCTACTGGTTTTAATACATGATGCATGGTTGAGGTGCAGGTGGAGTATTCATCTCCATGATCAATGTGATATGCTGGTCTCTTGTGACTATTGCTGGGTTGGTTTGGTAGGCCTCCAAAGCATTTTCTGACGATCTGAAGACACATTTCCTGGTGTGCATAAACATTTTGGAATGTTTTTTGACTTGTTCAAACAGAGCTTGTCTGACACCAATTTTGAACGAAGCATTGCATCGCACACTCTGCTAGCACTTTGACACCATTAAACTTCTCAGCAAACAACTGACCATACTGTTTCCACGACTATGTTGTCACATATCTTTCCACAACAAAACTCTGCTGCTCCACTCTGAGTGCCATCATCCCCTTTGCACTGCTCCACTCACACTGGCATGGCCCACACTACACTCAGAACTGCTGTCTATCACATGGCAGGCGTACATGTGTTTCACATCACAGGGTGTGATTATATACATAAATTCATATCCAATCATGTGTTCTCGTAGGGGCCAGTTTTATTTGCCCCACCCTGCAGTAGTAGCGGTACTCGTGTTAGTGGTGGTGGTGACAGTTTTATACATTCATGGATAGCTTTTACAAGGATACTGGAGATGTTAAGGTGTTACAACTTAAAAACAACCAAATAACATAATTCATATATACAAGAATTTACACACTTAGCGGGTCTAGTGTGGTAAGGATGGGACAGGTGGTCTGCTGTGGACTTACAGCAGGAACCATTCCAGCATTTTCCTGAAGTAATTAAGGGAAATTATTGGATAAAGACTGGAGCCTCTGTCTTTGTTAATAAGAGCCCTGTATGTTTAAAACAGCATTACCTCTTTGGTTTACCCTAGTGTGTACCATTTTGCAAAGAAATTAGTTCATAATGTAAAAGACTGACACTACTGTGTTCATTCATTTGTCACTACCAGTTATTGCAGTCCACCTGCTTAGCTGGGTGATAACATGTTTGCCTCCCATGCAAGCTGGGGAGTTAGATTTCCGGCCAGGTTGGGGATTTTTTCCGCTCGTGGACTGGGTGTTGTGTTGTCCTCATCATCATTTCATCCTTGTCACTGGTGTGCAAGTCATCAAATGTGTCGCCTGACTCCCCTGAGTGGGAGCTCCCGGCCAACGATACCAAAATACGCTCATTTCATTTTTTACTGGTTACTGCACACACTTCACACATTATTTTGTAATGTAACATACCACACACTGTTAGCTGGCATCAGAGCTGTACTGATGATGTTTTATTTCCATTTTTTGTAGCCCAATTTGCCATTTGGTAGCCTAATTTATAGTGTCAACATTTCTCTATAACGATTGAGATGGTGAGCTGTGTTAGTATTTATACAGCGCAAAGCTTTGAAAGAAGGATTTCCTAGAAAAAAGAAATGAAACATAGTGTGAAAGTGTTATGTGAATTGATAGATGTTTTATTATCATTGTTGTTATATACTTGTATTACAATTTTGACTAAACCCCTACTCTATGAGTTATCTAAGTGATTCTTCACTTACTGCCTGTTTTAATAAGTTTGTTTTGGCAATTACTTCAATATCCTTATGCAATGTATTGTACAGCTTTATTCCTTGATAAAAATGCTGTGTCGAGTTTTACATTAACTTTTCTTCATTCTAGATCTTTTTCCATGGCTTGACAAGACATGTTTGTTTAATAATTCCCAGTGTTATTTCCAACATGTACAACTTATTATTAAATGTACTCAAATGGTGTAGTTAAAATCTGCATTTTGAACACATCTTTACAATAAGCCCAGTTATATTTGTTGTTGGTATTATCAAGTCTCTTTTCTGTAGTTTGATAACTGTGTGCATATTTTGTGTATTTGTTCCCCAGAAAAAAAATCCATAGCTAAGAATTAAATGTACATATGAATATTATGGAACTAAAATATGCTGTCTGTTACACGCTAATGACAAAGCTCTTAGCATGGCATAACATGCTGAAGACATTCTGTTTGTGTGTATATTTGTGTGGTGATCTCACTTCAATTGAGAATCAAACTGGCAGGTGTTATTTATAAAACTAGTTGACAATATGGTGACCATCAGTCCTGGTTTTTCCCCCTGTGACAGCTCTGATTGTTGTAGGAGTGTCCTGAGTTTTTCAGTGGTAATTCTGGACATGTATTTGTCCTAGACTTAGCAATTATGAAACAATTCAGTCCAAATTAGATATAGTAGACTCTCACTAATCTGGCCATTTCTTGTACAGATGGATGCCAGATAAGCAGAAGTACCAGATTATTGTGAGTGTGTAATATTTATTTTAACAAACATAGAGGACACAATTTATTAAATCCATTTATACATTCATTTCCAAAGACTGATTCTATTTGTGTAAACTCCTTCGATACAGGGCTGTTATTACATTTGAGACAATGAAATAGACATCCAGCATTGTACTCAGCAGAAATGTGTTTTGTTTTAGAAGGCATGATATTAAAGGTTTAAAATTGTAATTCACTAACAGCATTGTTGCACATGATAATTCATTGTCATGTGGCTTTTTGCATTTGGGCTGGGTAACGGAGAGGCCAAACTACTGAGGGCCAAATCTGCAAGAGTTTAGTGTATTTATTTCAGCTCTATTGGTATAATTAACTTGCCAGAACTGTTTGACAAAGAGATTGTACTCTTACCAAACAGTACCCACTTGCTTTGTAATATACAGTCTTGCTGGTTTTGGTATCACCAGTACAGTGAATGTTGGGCACAAAGCTCTTTTCTACCAGCATATGCCATGTGTACACACAGTATTGTATTAGACTGTATTGTGTGCTAAATGGTGTTATGCTATATTACATTTACAACTGAGAAGCTTGAAATTGAGGGGCTTAATGACAGTTCCAACCTTAGAGTTGACTTTGAGCTAAGACATAAATATGGTCCAAAAATATTATGAGGGAGTGTCTTTTTGCTGAAGAATGACCAGTATCACTGTGAAATAGGCTCCTTTACGACAAAAGAGCACCAAGAGCAACTAAGTGGAAATGGATAACATACTACCCAGACTGTCACTCATATTGTTATAAGGAGTGCCTGTCTACAATGTCTTAAGACTAAACTTGATGTGCTGTCATTTTTTACAGAAGAAGATGTGCTGTGTTTATGTGAACAATGAGTAGAACTGTATAGAATACCTAAATACTATAAGCGCATGGTGCAGAACAACTGCTTCTCTTGATGGTGTATCTGTATGTACCAACAACAAGTTCAGTGATAAGGAAATTGTTTTAAGAAGCGACTTTGTGGACTTAGATCTAGAATTGGCTGCTTTGGAGTTATTAGGTCTTAATATGATTCTTGTATCAGTATATTATTCTCCAAATGGAAAATTTTCTCAACCAAATGGAATCTTGCTTGCACTACTTAATGCACTTGAAATCTAAAATTGTATTATATGGTGATTTCATTGTACACTTTGGTGAAGAGAGCACTAAGGAGAGAGAATTTATGAGCATAGTGGCCAGTTATGCGCTGTTTGTAGCAAACCATCTACCAACCTGAGGTGATGCCTGCCTTGACACTATGATCACAAATCTAAATACTTGGGACTATGAGATGACTGTAGTTGACCCAATTATCTCTGACCATAGTGCATTAGTTATGGAACTATACAAGGTGGTCCATTGATCATGACTGGACCAAATGTCTCACGAAATAAGTGTCAAACAAAAAAACTACAAAGAACGAAACATGTCTAGCTTGAAGAGGGACACCAGATGGCACTATGGTTGGCCCACTAGATGGCGCTGCCATAGGTCAATTGGATATCAACTGCATTTTTTTAATAGGAATCCCCATTTTTTATTACATATTTGTGTAGTACAGAAAGAAATATGAATGTTATATATATACAGGGTGTTACAAAAAGGTACGGCCAAACTTTCAGGAAACATTCCTCACACACAAATAAAGAAAAGATGTTATGTGGACATGTGTCCGGAAACGCTTAATTTCCATGTTAGAGCTCATTTTAGTTTCGTCAGTATGTACTGTAATTCCTCGATTCATCACCAGTTGGCCCAATTGAAGGAAGGTAACGTTGACTTCGATGCTTATGTTGACATGCGACTAATTGCTCTACAATACTAGCATCAAGCCCATCAGTACATAGCATGAACAGGTTAGTGTTCAACACGAACGTGGTTTTGCAGTCAGTGCAATGTTTACAAATGTGTAGTTGGCAGATGCTCATTTGATGTATGGATTAGCACGGGGCAATAGCTGTGGCATGGTACGTTTGTATCGAGACAGATTTCCAGAACGAAGGTGTCCCGACAGGAAGCAATTGATCGGCATCTTAGGGAGCACGGAACATTCCAGCCTATGACTCGTGACTGGGGAAGACCTAGAACGACGAGGACACCAGCAATGGACGAGGCAATTCTTCATGCAGTTGACGATAACCCTAATGTCAGCGTCAGAGAAGTTGCTGCTGTACAAGGTAACGTTGACCACGTCACGGTATGGAGAGTGCTACGGGAGAACCAGTTGTTTCCGTACCATGTACAGCGTGTGCAGGCACTATCAGCAGCTGATTGGCCTCTACGGGTACACTTCTGCGAATGATTCATCCAGCAATGTGTCAATCCTCATTTCAGTGCAAATGTTCTCTTTACAGATGAGGCTTCATTCCAACGTGATCAAATTGTAAATTTTCACAATCAACATGTGTGGGCTGGTGAGAATCCGCACGCAATTGTGCAATCACATCATGAACACAGATTTTCTGTGAACGTTTGGGCAGGCATTGTTGGTGATGTCTTGATTGGGCCCCATGTTCTTCCACCTACGCTCAATGGAGCACGTTATCATGATTCATGATTTCATGTGGGATACTCTACCTGTGCTGCTAGAACATGTGCCTTTACAAGTATGACACAACATGTGGTTCATTCACGATGGAGCTCCTGCACATTTCAGTTGAAGTGTTCGTACACTTCTCAACAACGGATTCGGTGGCCGATGGATTGGTAGAGGTGGACCAATTACATGGCCTCCACGCTCTCCTGACCTCAACCCTCTTGACTTTCATTTATGGGGGCATTTGAAAGCTCTTGTCTACGCAACCCCGGTACCAAATGTAGAGACTCTTCGTGCTCGTATTGTGGACGGCAGTGATACAGTACGCCATTCTCCAGGGCTGCATCAACGCATCAGGGATTCCATACGACGGAGGGTGGATGCATGTATCCTCGCTAACGGAGGACATTTTGAACATTTCCTGTAACAAAGTGTTTGAAGTCACGCTGGTATGTTCTGTTGCTGTGTGTTTCCATTCCATGATTAATGTGATTTGAAGAGAAGTAATAAAATGAACTCTAACATGGAAAATAAGCGTTTCCAGACTCATGTCCACATAACATATTTTCTTTCTTTGTGTGTGAGGAAAGTGTGGCCATACCTTTTTGTAACACCCTGTATATACAGTATATTGACCAGTCCAGTTATTACCACAGTTATTAAGATTGCAATCACTATGGTTATTAAGATTGCAATGAAAGACCAAATATCAAATTACTTCTACATTAATGAACTCTTCACAAATGAACAGCATGGTTTCCAGAAAGGCATATCTACAACAGCTGTAGTACTAGATCTGGTTACTACTATAAAGCAGAGTTTTGAGATCAAAGTATCTTTACATGAAAGCATCCATGCACAGTCTACACAGTTGCAATAACACTGTGTCCCAGATGATGCAGTGGTTAATGCACCTGCCTAGTAAGCAGGAGATTCCAGGTTCGAATCTGGGTCCGGTACACATTTTCACTCATTGCTGCTGATTCTGAATAATGTTTCAATCCTGCTGACATCATCTAGCCCTTCCCTTTCTTTTCCTTTGTCCCCATCTCATCTTTCAATTGACACATAACAAAAAATCTGTAGCACTGACACTTTGCGACCTTCGTAAGGCATTTGACTGCATTCCTCATGAGTTTCTTCTAAAGCAAGTTGGAGACATTGTTGTGGCAACCCTCAGATCATGTCTGGAAAACAGAAGGCAGATTTTATCAGCCCAAGGAGCACTATCATGTGAATAGAAGTTGAAATATGGCATACCACTGGGATTGGTAATAGGACCCCTCTTGTTACTAGTATTTGTAAATGATTTAACCTCTCATGGACAGTATTTGCAAATTGTGGACCCACAACTCTGTACTCGAAAGCTGTTAATGTCAGCAAGGCTCAAGAAGTAGTAGATGCCTTGTTTGATGCTACAAGGAATGGTTCATTGTAAACAAAATAAAAATACATGAAGAAAAACCTCAAAAATTGTTATGCAGCCTCACTGACAAAGGACACCTAAAAAGTGCAGGAACTGTGAAGTTTCTGAAGTTCATGATGGATAGTAATCCCACTTTTCAAGAACACACTGCTCATGTGTGTGACAAACTGTCATGAGTCATATACCTCCTGAGGAAACGAAGCATGTGATAACTGATCAGTATCTGTTTATGGTTGGTGGATTCAGAGTGAGGGGTCCAAAAAGTGAGGTCATTGATCCATCTGCGTGCTGATGGTATATAAGTCGCTGTTCCACAAAATGGAAATGATCATATGGCGTAGTGGGCCATTGGGATGATCGGCTGCCAAGTGCAAGTCTTATTGAGTGCAATGCCTTATTGGTGACTTGCATGTTGACAGTTGGGATGAACCAACACACAGTCCCTGAGTGGAGAAAATCTCCCTCCCCAGTCAGGAATCAAACGGGGCCCCCGTGCATGGCATTCCAACACACTGACCATTCAGCTAATGGGGCAGACACTGTTCCACAGCCATCTCAGTTATGGCTTGTTACTATGGAGTCACTAAAATGGCTGCAAGTAAATTCTAGGATCAAAATATCAAGCAGGAAACTGGATCCAGCAAACCCATTTTCACATGTCTAGTAGTGCTGAAAATTTTCAGTCAGTATGTCTTTATCTGTCTCAAGCATGAGCAAGAAATTCATGAATCATTCACCAACAGAAGTAATGTCCACAATTATAACATGTGTAGTGAGGAAGATATTTGTCGACTCTCCATGACATGGGACAGCTATACTACAGTACTTAGTAAAATGTTCAACCATCTAAATACTAAAATTCAGTCCCTGAACTTGGTGAAATTTTGAGGACAGATGCTGTGAAATCTACAGCAAAAACCAGTGTATAGTTTAAATGAGTTCTTTGACAGTAAAACAGCAGATTGAAGTCCCAAACAATGCACTGCCATATGAAATGAAGAGAACATCTTGTTAAAAAATTCTCACTCTGTATGTCATAAAGCGTAATACTATACTTACACAAATTTGGTCTCTATTATTATGCATACTTAATCTAATTTTATTTTACAATGCTTATGTAATCTTAACTTTATAACACTGATGAAATCTTTCAAATGTTGACTGGTGAATGACATAGCTATGGTATTTAGTTAAGTTTAGTTACTTTTCTTCATCAAAACAAATTTACTTTCATCAGTGACATTAATTCTTTGGGCTCTAATTAAAGTGAGGTCCATCGTGTGTGCTTCTAGTTTGTCAGTATGACAGTGAACATCAAGATATACAACTCCACTTACAAAGTGACAAACATAAAGGAGCAGTCTCCACAATAGCATCTTGAGCAGCATTAAAGTCATTCTTTGAATTGGTGAAATTGTGCAGTCATGAGGAGAGGTTGATTGTAACTGAGGGAGTCTTTGCATATCATACAGTCCAGCACAGTTATTAGTCATGTTGTTCCAATGATCCAACACATATTTTGATTGTCTATTGCTCATTATTGTTAAACAATTTCTCTCAGCCTGGTTTGCATGAATGGCAATTCAACTCAAAAGGTTCTCAGGGCTGGGCTAAAGAACAGAATAGCTATATCAGCCAAAGGCTACAAGTGAATTGAACAGAAGAATGAGACCAGAGTGACACTGAATAGAGTGAGCCAGGGTGCAGCCTGGAGAAAGAATGAAAAGTAAAGGCAGAATGACTGAAAATGGCACAGGCACTGGCCTTATGAAGACTCACTCCATTATATTACTGAACTTTGTCAGCTTATAATAATTTACAAATTCTGTAGGCCAGATAGTTTATCTTTGATTGGCTGTTGATATTGTCATTCTATTTTGTTTGTGTGTTATTCATCATGGGCAGCATCTATTAAAATGTGCAGTACTAATTTATGCTTGCATAGTTGTGAATCACATGCTTATGACCCTCAAATCAACTTACGGTCAATAAAATTTAGTTATTGAAAATTTAGTAATTTTTAATTATAGACCTTCGCTCACTAATATATGTCTCAACAGATTCAAAAAATCAGGTGATCGAAAGTACATCAGCAGATCCTGGAAATCTACAGTAATTTGGCTATAAACGTCACAGAAAGCTTGGACGAGGTAAAATCTTTAATTAACAGTACCTTTTATAATAATTGCAGTTTGGGTTAATATGAATAGTTTCCTGAAAAAAAGAAAAATAGCTCTTTGATTTGGAAATGGCCTTTCCATACTAATTTAGTTATTAGCTCATAAAATTTTTCCTATGTTTATATGTACAAAATTTTATAATTGCAAAAGCTTTTGATTGCCATAATGTCAGCCGAAACTAGTTAGCTCTATAGCAGTCCAGTCCCAAAATGCTACAGTGTTCAGAAGAGGGCTGAGTGGGATACAGTGGTCAGGACCTGGTTATGCTGAAGAGTGCCAAATAACACATTTATTAAGCAATAGTACAGGATTGTCCTTCAAGGCACCATTCCACAGCCAGGCAGCAGAACAGTGCCTCATCAGCAGTGGAAAGCTGGTGTGTGCTCGACTTGTAGTACCACCAGTGCAGCAAAGTATCAGGCGACAGCTGTTACATCATGGAGTGGCCATTGACCCATGGACTCCAACTGCCAGTAGCTCTGCACATTGACCTCAAAAGTGCACTTGTTGAAACTAAAGATTTGCACTCAGGAATCAGGCCCCAGGTCCACCTGAAGTACTCACTGGCATGCAGGGATCGGCTGTCAGCCCCTGTTTAGGTGACAGGAGCCAGCAGTATTGGTGTCAGCCACAAAACAGGATGAGCAGCAGCAGTGGCACTCCCTCCGAAAAGCGGATGATGCACAGTGTCCAGGTCACGCAGGTCAAGCCACCAGCAGGCCTGTAGGGTGATGGCAGCCTCCATGCCCCATCAATGTTGCCCTGGAAGCTGACAGTGCAGCTGGTAGTAGCAGCATGCTTCCAGCTGGTCTGACAGTTCCATAGATGAAAAAAGACAGCTAGGCATGCCAGGGGTCAACCTCCATAGCCTCCCCTCTCACTGGATAGCTGCAACTGACACAGGGGCCGAGACTATGCACTGGGCGGTTGACAATCAGCACTCAGCAATCAGGAATTTGTTAAGAAGGGTGGGGTATTTATGTTGGCAGTTCCTGTGCTTTCTGTGGTCGTTGGTATGGTTGTTACATCATGTGTCCTGACTTTCCCCCTTCACTGTCATCTCTCCTAGTGACCTCAGACTGCTGAAGCTTCATCTTTAGGAGGTTCTTTTCTGCTAGTTTGGCCCTTGAATACTTACTGTTGTATTGTACCTATCTTTCCTTACAACACTTTGCTTTGTCATTAGTATGACATTTTCTCTTGGCTTCCATGATGTCATTATGCTTCACTTGCAGACTCATGCACTCAGTTGTTCCCCCACACTGTGATAGCTTCCATATTTGCTGCAACTTCCTCAGCATTCCCCCTATCTCACATTCTACTGGTCATTGATACAGATGGTTTGGGTTATAGGAGCTGTCAAGGTATAATTTGGACGAATTTTTAGTGTCTGCTGGGGATACTATCCTGGCACGTAACATCTTCCCCTTCTTTCAGAAAATTTGTCTCAAATGTATCAATTCAGAGCACCTGTAATAACATCACATGAGGTACAGGATGGGGCATGAGTCGCACTTGGTTAGCTGAGGTGGTAGAGCACTTTCCCATGAAAGACAACAGTCCCGAGTTCGAGTCTCGGTCCGGCACACAGTTTTAATCTGCCAGAAAGTTTCATCATCCTACATATTTTGCACTAGTATTTGAACTCTATAGAAAGTTAGTTGTTCTCCAATTCCCACGCAGCTAATTAACATTATCGTCAATATATATGGAAGTGATGATGAAGGTCTTTGCATAAGTCGTTTCTTACACACTAATACACTTATGCACATAATTATACATGGTTGCCACAAGTTCTGGAAATCAGGGAATATCAGGGAATTTCAAACATGTCAGGTAAATCAGGGAAATATAAGGAAAATTTGAAAAAAACCACTGGAAAATATCGTTTTTTTATCAGTAGATGAAATTGTTTGTTTAATGAGATGTCATGCATCTTTGCTGGATGGGCGCAGCTGAATACATGCCGTTTCCCTACTCCCTCATTCTTACTGCTTCTTCTCTTTCTATACTCCCCTCAGCTTGCAGTCAGTGATGCTACCACTTCTTGCCACTAGCGTAGCAGCTGCTGACGAGAGGCAGGGAGGCAGGAGAAGTGGTCTGTTGGGATCTGATTCTCAGAGACTGTTGACGCAGTAGTTGGAGATGGTGGTTGTGAGTGCAGGCGTTGTGTCTGAGTGATTGTGTGAATGTGTGTGTGTGTGTGTGTGTGTGTGTGTGTGTGTGTGTGTGTGTGTGTGCTCTCATTTTCTGACAAAGACTATGGCCAAAAATTTGGTTGTGAGTGTGTGATTGTCTTTTCCATGTGTCTGTCTGTGGCTCAGCAATCATATATACGGTGAGTTCCAACCTATCCTGATCAATATTGGTTACTCCTCAGAGTATTTTGCACAAATTGTCTGTTGCATGGATTGGTCACTGCAGTCTCATTTCATCAATGTGGTGTCTGTGGCACGTGAATACCTGGCCGCACATGTGAACTTCCATGAAGGGCCAAAACTGCAGGCCATTTCTGTGGGTATCTCTAACAGATTGGGCCTGCCAATCTGAAGCCCTTAAATTTCCACTAATGTGCAGGCCCTGCCCATCAGATCTAGTCTCACCAATTTGCCTTCAGGTCAGCTTTGCCCCTCAGGGGGCTCACGGTTCTTTCGTGAGTTCGTGTGTGGTGCACACAGGGCCCCGAGCTAATGCAACTAATTCTTTCTTCCCCAGTTTGGTTCCATAGGAACTTACCACAAATTAATAAAAAATTCTATTTTCCATGGCTGCATTTCTTTCACCCTGCCCTCCCTTCCTATCCTTGCTCCTTTCCTGTTGCCCCATCTTTTCTGTCTCTTAGTGTTCTGATTTATATCGATCTGGCTATCCACCTGGTTTCCTGTATTGGTTGCAATTTTGTTCCTTTTGCAAGTTCTTTCATCCTTTTGGCATTTAGGTCGCTTCTTGAGGTTTGACCTCCACTTCAAAATTTCCAGTTTTGTGTGAGCCTTTTTGGGACTTCTTTTCCAGACTTCTTTGTCTGTGAGCCCATGACTGCCCCCTTTTTTCCAGTTTTTTGATTTGGTCTCATCTTTTATGCCTATTACTGTGTGTGTTCAATGTTCATTAGTTTATAATTTGACTCCTTTGACTGAATCCATCACTTTTAGCGAACCCTCTTTCTCCTGTGACCAACTTCAGAATTGCGGGACTGATGACCTTGCTGTTTGGTCCCATAACCTGTCTCAATTAATCAATCAGCTCTGTTAGTGTGTAGTGTAATGCTGTGGACTTCTGTTATTTATCCATGGACCGAGGACTGCAGTGCTCCTCGGCAGGCTGTGGGTGATGGATTTCCAGAATTGCAATTGTCTCACCGCAAGTACCTTGTACAATGTGGCACTTTATAGGCCTTTTATTGATTCTAGTACATATTGGCACTCTGAAAGTAGTTTATACATTAGAAAGTACGGACAATAAGAAGAAGAAAACTATGGCAGTTGCTGGCAGTTAGTACACTATATACTCATGTATTTCTTGAAACAAAAACCACACAATACCTGTAAAATAATAGACTTAACACAATAGATAATAATGGACACTAACATAGTAGAACCAATATTTTATTTGCAGTCACCTATAGTGTTGGTGTACACAACTCTTCCCTGCCTTATACACTTCTAACAAATGGCCTACTTTTTTCTGAGGCTGTTTCTGAAATCAGTGAAGGTAGTTTAAATTTGTCTTGTGACTCTAATGAAATGCACACCAAATGTATTTCAATTTATTGAAATAAAATAACATCCATGGTCATAAGGAGACACGTGTGCCATATGGCTTGCTTTTTCAATCTAAAAACAGTTCATTACAAAAGATGTTGATGTTAGTACTTAAGATTTTTGCATACACGTTTAGAAATACAGAAGTTCTTACATTTTTTGTAACTTACGTCAACGATTTTCACATGGGGAAACATGTGGCAACCCTGTTGTAGGTTAAAACAGAAGTACATTACACAAATCTTAATCAGAATCACTACAGCCCTGGTAGGTGTCACACTTATAGTCATGATACTATGATGTTGTCCATCACGGTCTTCCAATATGAGCTGGAACATTTGTTCAACTGAAATTCTCCCTTTTAGCATTGCTACTAGTTTGTTTAGTGACTTTAGAATGTTTGGATTCAGTGTTTTGCATAGGAAGGTTAAGTTTTTGATAGGCAGTGCCTCTAATGGTTTCTTGGGCCACAACATAGGTTGTTCCTACTTAAGTGTGGCTGTACCAGTGATTATAGCTGGTAGACAAAATGTCGCACTTGGTAAGTTACAAGTTTTCCCAGTCGTACCTTTTATTATTATTCCATTATCCCATATTTCCACTCTATTCATACCTGTTGGTTTCCTCCATTCACAACAGTGTGCTATGACTATTTCTGGTGAAAAAACTGAATAGACCTGGTGGGTGCCTATTCTCTGGAAATGTGGGTATGCCATTAACACTTCCCCTTGACATTCACTTTCTTCGGTTTTTCCCAGGAATGACTGGACCTCACATACCTGTAAGCCAGTTATGTCATCCTAATTTGGCACACCGTAAAACTTTGCCTGTGGCATCTCTGTAGGTTTTCTAGTGACATTGGAAGAACACCATCTCTTTGCTCAGAAATTATTAATAGATCTTTGGTCTGTATGTATACTCATTTTGGTATGCAGTCTGAGAGAAACGAATCTTTATCATTATCTCCCCTTCCATTCAGAAGGTGGGTTACCTGGACAAAACTATACTATTCCCATATACAAAAACAAAAAACAAGACTGTACTGAACCTTCAAAATTAAAAGAAAAAAAGGAACATTAAACATAATATAAATGGAACAAAATGAAACTAGATGACTTCTCAATAATCCACACAAGAGCAAACAAAGTGCAATATAAGTAAATAACAATTTCATATCTTATCTATCAATTTCAAATGTACCCCGGTCATCTTTCATTTGTTTCTTCTTCGTTCCACGAGGCTTAGCATTCCATACTGCAGATACCGCTGCTATCTATGGCAGTACATTGACAGCTCCATTAAAAGGTTTAATAAGCCCCATGTTAATAATTGAAATATTCATTGGCATCTGTATTTTAACGTTGACAGGTGATATCATTACCACTACTTGGTATGGTCCATGGTATCAAGTCAGGATCATCTTTGTTTTGCCTTTTGATGTATATGGGTTTGTCGCTAATACCAGTTGGTCAACTCTGTATTGCAGTAACCTTCCCATGTCTTGTCCTATCTGCTCTTGTCATTCTACGGCTTTTGTATTTGCGTGTTTTACTTGTTGCCAAATGTCTCATAATTTCTCAACAACGTTTTTAATGATTCAACTTCAGATCCTAGCTTCAGCTTAACCACTTTGAAAACTGAAGACATTTTTCTCCAATATATTACCTCATATGACGAAAGACAGGCAACTTCACAGTTGTTTGCAGCGGTTACAAAATTTAAATGTATGTCCCGGTTTTCTTGTTTATTGCCAACATAAGAAGTCAACATTTTCAAAATCGTCTCTGTGTTCTCGCACTGGCTTGAGGGTGGAAAGGGCTTGTTGTCATCTTGCAAATTCGGAGCAATGGACACAATCACTTCATAAGGTTGGACATGACATTCGTGCCCTGTTCTGTAATTAACAGGTACAGAATGGCAAATGCGAGCAACCAATTATTTAATACCGTAATGCTTGGCAACTGTGTTTGCATTTTGATCACGAATTGTAACCATTACTATATAACATGAGAAATGGTCCAGCCTGGACGGCCACGTGGCGCAACTCAGAGGGGAGACCATCGTGTTCAGCGTGTGGCTCTGGTGCATCGTAACTGCATCTGCGGCAGAAATTTTAGCAGCTGTTGGCACCACAGTGACACAACGAACTGTGACAAGTCACGCACTTCAAGGACAGCTTCGAACTAGACGCCCTGTAGCGTGCATTCCACCGACTCCAAACCATCACTATTTGCGACTTGAGTGGGGTCAAGCGAGAGCTCATTAGAGGGTGGAGGTCTGTTGTGTTTTGTGATGAAAGCTGCTTCTGTCTCGGTGCCAGTGATGGAAGTGTGTTGGTTAGACAGGGCCCAGTTGAGGACCTGTAAGCGACCTGTCTGCGTGCTACACACACAGGACCTAGACCTGGAGTTTTGATCTGGGGTGCGACTTCATATGATAGCAAGAGCACTCGTGCGGTCATCGCACGAACAGTGACTGCAAAATTGTACTGCTGTTTAGTGATCTGACATGTTGTGCTGACATTCATGAACAGTGTTGTTGGGGTGGGGGGAGGGTATTCCAACAGGATAACGCCCCCCGACATACTGCTGTTGTGACCCAATATGCCCTACAGAGTGTCGAGATGTTGCCTTGGCCTGCTCGATCACCAGACCCGTCTGCAATACAGTGCGTATGGGACGCCATCGGACGACAACTCCAGCCTCATCCACAAACAGCTTCAACCCTCCCTGTATTGACTGACCAAGTGCAAGGGGCGTGGAACTCCATCCCACAAACTAACATACGGCACTTGGACGTCACAAGGCACGCACGCTTACATTCAACAATCTGGCGGTTACACTGGTTGTTAATGTACCAGCATTTCACACATATTCCATGGCTTACCTCGCGCTGAGGTTAATCTACATCTACGTGATTACTCTGCTATTCTCAATAAAGTGCCTGGCAGAGGGTTCAGTGAACCACCTTCAAGCTGTCTCTCTACCGTTCCACTCGAACGGCGCGCGGGAAAAACGAGCACTTTAATTTTTCTGTGCGAGCCCTGAGTTCTCTTATTTTATCGTCATGATCATTTCTCCTTATGTAGGTGGGTACCAGCAGAATATTTTCGCAATCGGAGGAGAAAAGTGGTGAATGAAATTTCATGAGGAGATCCTGTCGCAACGAAAAACGCTTTTGTTTTAATGATTGCCACTCCAATTCACGTATCATGTGTGTGGCACTATCTCCTGTAATACAAAACGAGCTTCCCTTCTTTGTACTTTTCCGATGTCGTCCGTCAGTCCCATCTGATGCGGATCCCACACCAAGCAGTACTGCAGAGAAGAGGGCGGACAACAGTAGTGTAAGCAATCTCTCTAGTAGACCTGTTGCACCTTCTAAGTGTCCTGCGAATCAATCGCAGATCTGTGATCTTGCAATCTTAATCACTTACATATGTTACCTAGCCAAATGTATTCTCGAAAGTTCATTAGTGTACATTGTTTATTATTTGTTGTTGCGATTTTTTCCCATCATTGTATAAAGCCGCTCTTTCCAAACATAGAGATGAAATCGTCAATCATTTACAAATGAAGCATCAAACATGAAAATGTCAGTAAATTTTCAGAATACGTTGATCATCTGGTAAAACAAAGTACATACTGTACCATAGAAATTCTTCCAATCCATACGTGGCATACTGCAAACCAGTGCTTAACAGTATTGGTTAAAAACAGTCTTGGTTGCGGTTTTGGTTTTTTATTTTTCAACGACGCGTTTCGCCTTATTTGGGGCATCTTCAGGTTATCTTTTCGCATCCATCTAGAAAAGATAACCTCAAGATGCCTAAGTGGAGCGAATCTCGTCATTGAAGGCTAAAAAACAAGGATTGCGACCAAGACTGTTTTTAACCAATACGTATTGTACCATTCAGAACAAAAACCGTAGCAAGTACTGGTACATTTGAAAAAGAATTCAAAATTAACTTAATCTCGGCCGATTATGGAGTACAAACGAAAATTTACAAGCTAGTTATTTTAGGAGATTACGAAACAAGAATTTCATATACGTATGCAGGCGTACCCATGGACCTTGCCGTTGGTGGGGAGGCTTGCGTGCCTCAGCGATACAGATAGCCGTACCGTAGGTGCAATAACAGCGGAGGGGTGTCTGTTGAGAGGCCAGACAAATGCGTGGTTCCTGAAGAGGGGCAGCAGCCTTTTCAGTAGTTGCAGGGGCAACAGTCTGGATGATTGACTGATCTGGCCTTGTAACATTAACCAAAACAGCCTTGCTGTGCTGGTACTGCGAACGGTTGAAAGCAAGGGGAAACTACCGCCGTAATTTTTCCCGAGGGCATGCACTCTGCTGTATGGTTAATGATGATGGCGTCCTCTTGAGTAAAATATTCCGGAGGTAAAATAGTCCCCCATTCGGATCTCTGGGCGGGGACTACTCAAGAGGACGTCGTTATCAGGAGAAAGAAAACTGGCGTTCTACGGATCGGAGCGTGGAATGTCAGATCCCTTAATCGGGTAGATAGGTTAGAAAATTTAAAAAGGGAAAAGGATAGGTTAAAGTTAGATATAGTGGGAATTAGTGAAGTTCGGTGGCAGGAGGAACAAGACTTTCGGTCAGGCGAATGCAGGGTTATAAATACAAAGTCAAATAGGGGTAATGCAGGAGTAGGCTTAATAATGAATAAAAAAATAGGTATGCAGGTAAGCTACTACAAACAGCATAGGGAACGCATTATTGTGGTTCAAATGGTTCAAATGGCTCTGAGCACTATGGGACTTAACATCTATGGTCATCAGTCCCCTAGAACTTAGAACTACTTAAACCTAACTAACCTAAGGACAGCACACAACACCCAGCCATCACGAGGCAGAGAAAATCCCTGACCCCGCCGGGAATCGAACCCGGGAACATTATTGTGGTCAAGATAGACACAAAGCCCATGCCTACTACAGTAGTACAAGTTTATATGCCAACTAGCTTTGCAGATGACGAAGAAATTGAAGAAATGTATGACGAAATAAAAGAAATTATTCAGATAGTGAAGGGAGACGAAAATTTAATAGTCATGGGTGACTGGAATTCGGTAGTAGGAAAAGGTAGAGAAGGAAACGTAGTAGGTGAATATGGATTGGGGCTAAGAAATGAAAGAGAAAGCCACCTGGTAGAATTTTGCACAGAGCACAACTTAATCATAGCTAACACTTGGTTCAAGAATCGTAAAAAAAGGGTTGTATACATGGAAGAAGCCTGGAGATACTGAAAGATTTCAGATAGATTATATAATGGTAAGACAGAGATTTAGGAACCAGGTTTTAAATTATAAGACATTTCTAGGGGCAGATGTGGACTCTGACCACAATCTATTGGTTATGAACTGTAGATTAAAACTGAAGAAATTACAAAAAGGTGCTAATTTAAGGAGATGGGACCTGGATAAACTGACTAAACCAGAGGTTGTACAGAGTTTCAGGGAGAGCATAAGGGAACAATTGACAGGAATGGGGGAAAGAAATACAGAGAAGAAGAATGGGTAGCTTTGAGGGATGAAGTAGTGAAGGCAGCAGACAATCAAGTAGGTAAAAAGACGAGGGCTAATAGAAATCCTTGGGTAACAGAAGAAATATTGAATTTAATTGATGAATGGAGAAAATATAAAAATGCAGTAAATGAAGCAGGCAAAAAGGAATACAAACGTCTCAAAAACGATATCGACAGGAAATGCAAAATGGCTAAGCAAAGATGGCTAGAGGATAAACGTAAGGATGTAGAGGCTTATCTCACTAGGTGTAAGATAGATACTGCCTACAGGAAAATTAAAGAGACCTTTGGAGAAAAGAGAACCACTTGTAGGAATATTAAGAGCTCAGATGGAAACCCAGTTCTAAGCAAAGGAGGGAAAGTAGAAAGGTGGGAGGAGTATATAGAGGGTCTATACAAGGGCGATGTACTTGAGGACAATATTATGGAAATGGAAGAGGATGTAGATGAAGATGAAATGGGAGATACGATACTGCGTGAAGAGTTTGACAGAGCACTGAAAGACCTGAGTCGAAACAAGGCCCCGGGAGTAGACAACATTCCATTAGAACTACTGACGGCCTTGGGAGAGCCAGTCCTGACAAAACTCTACCATCTGGTGAGCAAGATGTATGAGACAGGCGAAATACCCTCAGACTTCAAGAAGAATATAATAATTCCAATCCCAAAGAAAGCAGGTGTTGACAGATGTGAAAATTACCGAACTATCAGTTTAATAAGCCACGGCTGGAAAATACTAACGCAAATTCTTTACAGACGAATGGAAAAACAAGTAGAAGCCGACCTAGGGGAAGATCAGTTTGGATTCCGTATAAATGTTGGAACACGTGAGGCAATACTGACCCTACGACTTATCTTAGAAGCTAGATTAAGGAAAGGCAAACCTACGTTTCTAGCATTTGTAGACTTAGAGAAAGCTTTTGACAATGTTGACTGGAATACTCTCTTTCAAATTCTGAAGGTGGCAGGGCTAAAATATAGGGAGTGAAAGACTATTTACAATTTGTATAGAAACCAAATGGCAGTTATAAGAGTTCAGGGGCATGAAAGGGAAGCAGTGGTTGGGAAGGGAGTGAGACAGGGTTGTAGCCTCTCCCCAATGTTATTCAATTTGTATATTGAGCAAGGAGTAAAGGAAACAAATGAAAAATTTGGAGTAGGTATTAAAATCCGTGGAGAAGTAGAGAGGATATAAAATGTAGACTGGCGATGGGAAGGATAGCGTTTCTGAAGAAGAGAAATTTGTTAACATCGAGTATAGATTTAAGTGTCAGGAAGTCGTTTCTGAAAGTATTTGTATGGAGTGTAGCCATGTATGGAAGTGAAACATGGACGATAAATAGTTTAGACAAGAAGAGAATAGAAGCTTTCGAAATGTGGTGCTACAGAAGAATGCTGAAGATTAGATGGGTAGATCACGTAACTAATGAGGAGGTATTGAATAGGATTGGGGAGAAGAGAAGTTAGTGGCACAACTTGACTAGAAGAAGGGATTGGTTGGTAGGACATGTTCTGAGGCATCAAGGGATCACCAATTTAGTGTTGGAGGGCAGTGTGGAGGGTAAAAATTGTAGAGGGAGACCAAGAGATGAATACACCAAGCAGATTCAGAAGGATGTAGGTTGCAGTAGGCACTGGGAGATGAAAAAGCTTGCACAGGATAGAGTAGCATGGAGAGCTGCATCAAACCAGTCTCAGGAATGAAGACCACAACAACAACAACAATCAGTATCTATTTATTTCCTAAATGTCCATCCCAAGCATTTCAAATGGTTGAGATGCTTCTTATAGACATTGTAATGGAATTGTTGACTGACTAAGATCAGCTTGTTGCACCCAAGGAATGCAGTTCCTGATGTATTGTTTGAAATCTCAGCTTCCCTGTATCTTGTGGTATGGTATCACATGATTGATCTCAAGTGCCTGTGTTTGGAGTTTATTGGGTACCACCTTCATAATCGGTGAAACTTGTGACATTGTAACATCTGTAACTGTTGCTCTTTGTGAGTACAATGTACCACCAAGTTGAATTGTATGCTGTAAAAGTTCAGTTTTTGAATGATGTTTAGTATAAAAGTCGAGTCCCATATAGCGCAATTCCCTCACCAACATGCAGCAATACTTTTACAAGCCCTCAAAAACACTTTATTTCCCACATTAAAAGTGAACAGAGTTACCTTAGCGACCATAGTCTCCTTCTGTCCAAGAGATCCAGACTGATTACTGACACATCAGTCCCCAAGCCCACCAGAAATGTGTGTTCGCTACTATTTATTTTGCTTAGAAAGCAGCGCTCTTGTTTCTGAATTCATTTCTGCAGTGTTTCACGGACTCTGCATTCTACATTAGTTGATATGTTTGCAAGTTTAGATTTCTGATGCTGTCAGAGAAGCATTCCATTGATTCACAGTATTGCTGAAATAGTCCATTAAGTTTTACTGTAAAGAACCTCATGCTATACCAGTTCAGACAATGCTGTATTAGACTGTTAGCCAGTTGAGGTACATAATGTACATCACCCACTAACCTTAATGTAGTAATATTCAAGGTCATTTCTTCTGGCCATTTTCCCAATTGGGTGGCAGCCTTTACAGCAGTAATACAAAATAGGTACATCCTTGGTTGCTTTCCCCAAA
Source organism: Schistocerca piceifrons (assembly GCF_021461385.2). Lineage (NCBI taxonomy): Eukaryota > Metazoa > Arthropoda > Insecta > Orthoptera > Acrididae > Schistocerca > Schistocerca piceifrons. The sequence goes on along the minus strand of NC_060138.1, from coordinate 157,570,568 downwards.
AATGGTACCCTGAGGTTAGCTGCTGTGGGATTGATGGAATAGGCAGGTACACTCAACATGCTTTTATTTTTTCTTATATTGAGTCCTTGGTCCCCCAACAGCTTCCAATTTCTCTATTCTCCTATGCAGTGCTTCACTGTCAGGCCCTGTTGCGTTTTAGTTTGTAACAATGCATCTATTTGCCCCTTCAAAGCTATATGATGTATTACACTGAATGAGATTTTAGTGCACTGGTGTGCTTCATGACCATTCCTTCTACACATAGTACCAGTAGGTGACACAGCTTGAAACACTTGGCAAGTCATGCCTAGATACATTACAGTACAGACACCTCACTGGTTGCAATTAAAACTTCCTTAGTGTTCCCGCAGAACAGAGACAAGTCTGTAGGTTCCTGCAGTCTAACAAATGACACTTTTAATGTACTGTGAAAATCACAATGGTTCAACAAGGCCATAAGAAAATACAGAACAAGAAAGCAAACAAACATCAGTGGCTCATCACAACACATTTTTGCAAATTCAAACTGTAGCATTTGATCTCATGTTGGAACTGCGTAAATGGTTGGCTCCTGTTGTCCTAGATGAGTGGGTATGGCACCAGGTGTAGCTGCCTCTACCACTGGTAACCACTTGCTGACACAGGCGTAAGAGTCCAACCTCAGACTCCTACAGTTGTCAGGAGAGAGATAGGCGGAATGTTGTAATGAGAACCTAGTTACACTCGAGAGTCACAAGAAAACATCATCGACAATAACACATTTACTAGGAACTAATACACGATTGTCTTCCAAAGTGATGCACCACAGCTGTGCTAGTAGAGCAATGCCTCGTAAGCAGTGGACAGTCAGTGTGCACTGGCTTGACTTGTAGTGCTGCATGTACAATGAAGTGTTGGGTGGCAGCTGTTACATCATGAAGCAGCCGCTGACCTGCGGACTCCAGTAGCCTCTAGCTCTATGTATCAGTCTTCAAAGTGCACTCATTGATGTTGAAGATTTTACTCAGGAATCAGACCCAAGGTCCACCTGAAGTACTCACTGGCTCACAGGGGTCGGCTCTCAGGCTCTGTTAAGGAGATAGGAGACAGCAGCATCGGTATCTGCCACAGGAATGGGATGAGCAGGAGTGGCCCACCTTCTCAAAGGCGGGTGATGGATAGTGTCCAGTTCGTCCAGCAGGCCTGTAGGATGTTGGTGGTCTCCATAGCCCATCAGTGTTGCCTTGTAAGTTGGCAGTGCAGCTGGCAGTGACAGCGTACTTCCAGCTGGACTCACAGTTCCATAGATTGTAAAAGATAGACATGCTGAGGACCAATCTCCATAGCCTCCCCTCTCACTGAATAGCTGCAACTAACATGAGGGGTGAGACTACACACTAGGTAGTCGGTAATCAGCACTCAGCAATGAGGAATTTGTGAATAAGGGTGGAGTATTTATGTTGGCACTTCCCATGTGCTCTGCGGTGGTGGGTATGGTTTTCCTCACCTTCAGCTCTCCTGGTGATCTCAGTCTCCTACAGCTTCACCTTTCAGAGCTCTTTTCTGCTGGTTCAGCACCTGAATACTTACTGTTGTGTTGTAGCTAGCCTTCTTTATGACACTCCACTTTGTCACTCGTGTAACAGTATCTCTTGGCTTCCATGATGTCATTATGCTCTACTTGCTGGCTTGTGCACTCAGTTGTTCCCCCATGATGTGACAACTTCAGTGTTTGCTGCAACTTGCTCAGCATTTCCCTCTAGCTGCAGTGTCCTGATCATTGATACAGATGGTTTGGCTTCTGGGAGCTGCCAAAGTAGAACTTGTATGGATTTTTAGTGTTTGCTGAGGATACTATCGTGGAGTGTGAAAGCTCATTGCAACCAGGACAACGAATAAATCATCTGAATAAGTTTTGTGTGTGTGTGTGTGTGTGGGGGGGGGGGGGGGGATTGTTTCAAGAATTTTAATAATTTGCATTATATATGCTTAATATAGGAAGTTTAACATAGGAACTTTGAAAAGAAAATTAGCAAAAATTTTATATGGACCTTAGTACATGAAACAGGAGTAGGGTGGTGGGGCTCAGCCTCTCGGTCACAAATGGTAAGACACATGTTAATTGTTTTGGGAAATTACACTGTAGAGTTCCAATAAAATTACTTAAATAAGATATTTACAGTACATCAATGTTATTTTTTCAGATAAGTCATTATTTTCAAATGTATTTACACCAAAGACATGTTTTTAAGATGATTAATTCTACCAAAATTTATTTTTAAAAATTCATTAGTATGTACTTAACATTGTTCACTTGCATAATGGGTGCCCATGGGTCAGCACTGAGTTACCACTGTTCACTAGCTGGGTAAATTAATGAAACATTCCTTCGAGTCCTCTCAGATATGCATATTAAGAGGTTTAAATGTTTCAGTTTCTGATTTTATGATTTGTATTATCAGCTTTCACAATAATAAAATACATGGTGAGTCACTAACTATTGCCACCTAGAATAACTCCGAAAGTATGATAGCAGCTGAAAAGTTTGTGGGGACAAATGTTGCATGTGACAATGAGGTCCATAATATGACATTGGTTTTTTGTTGCTAGGTGGGGTCGCGTCAGAGAAATCAAGGTAAATTTTTTTTAATGGGATGCTATAGTTTGGTACTTATTGCCTGATAGCAGCTATCAAGACGAATCCACTGATGTGTAAAAGTGAGGCCTTTGGAGGTCAACGAAGGTCAAAAAGCTGGCATGAACAACTATTTACAGTAGGTGTTTGAAGTGCTCACCATTGGTATTAATGCAGTGCTGCAATCTTCTTATCATGGATTGAGTGGTATTTCTTATTACTTTGGCACTTATCGAAGCACATGCTCTGACAATTCTATCTCGTATATGGTGCAAATAGTAAATATTTCCCGAATACGGCGTATCCATATAACGTGCCATTGACATGTAAAAACCATTTGACGGTTTTGCAGTACAACACTAATAAGAATGGTAAGACTAGTATCGTCGAATCAAGTGAATGTGAATGATGTATTCCATTGAAGAACAAGTCGATATGTGTCTCATTTATGGAGAACGCCAACGAAATTCAGTGAGAGCTAGAGACTTACACGCTGGAAGATATCCTCAACGTACTCACCCTACGTGTCGTACATTTAAATATGTGTATGATAAACTGAGAACAACTCGATCTTTAATGCAACAGAAATATATCCGGCAAAGGAATGTTACCAACGAGGAAACGGAAATTGGTACTCTTGCCACTGTGGTTCAAGATCCTTGTGTTAGTTTGTGTCAAATCTCAAGGGAATCTGGCATGAGCTAGATTAGTGTTGTTCGTCTTCTGCATCGCCATGAATATCATCCTTATCATATCAGTTTCCACCAAGCATTAACTGGTACGGATTGTATGCATCACATTGAATTCTGCCAATGGAATCAACTTCAGATTCAGAGGGATGACACATATATTAATTTGATTTTATTTACTGATGAGGCGACATTCATGAACCATGGAGATGTTCATTTGCATAACATTATTGGGCAACTGAAAATCCATGTAGGCTGCGGCAAGTTGCACACCAAATGGTCGGTGAATGTATGGAGTGGGATTCTTGAGGCTCCTATTTCATTGAATAAAATCTTAATGGTAGGAAGTACACTACATTCCTGCAAGAAACATTAGGTCTGTTATTGGAAGAAATACCTTTAGGAACAAGGAAAAGTATGTGGTATCAACATGATGGGTGTCTGGCACTTTTTTCGCTGGTGGCTAGAAATGAGATGAAGAGACAATTCCCAAATCATTGTTTTGGACACGGAGGAGATGTGTCGTGGCCGGCATGACACCTCTGGATATTTTCTTGTGGCGATTTATAAAATACATTGTTTATAAAGATGTTCCAACTACACCTGAAGGTATGCGAGGTAGAATTGTCAGAGCGTGTGCTGTGGGGGCCGTTGTGGCTGAGCGGTTCTAGGCGCTTCAGTTCGGAACCACGCTGTTGCTATGGTCGCAGGTTGGAATCCTGCCTCGGGAATGGATGTGTGTAATGTCCTTAGGTTAGTTAGGTTTAAGTAGTTCTAAGTCTAGGGGACTGATGACCTCAGGTGTTAAGTCCCATAGTGCTTAGAGCCATTTGAACCATTTTTTTGCTTCGATAAGTGCCGAATTAATAAGGTATACGACTCAATCCATGATAAGAAGATTGCAGCACTGCATTGATACCAATGGTCATCACTTCGAACATCTTCTGTGAATGGACGTGCATGCCACCTTTGAGACCTTCATTGACCTTCAAAGACCTTGCTGTTACACATCATTGGACGCATCTCGATAGCCGCTATCAGAAAATAAATACCTAACTATAGCATCCCATCTAAAAAAACGAAGTTAACTTTTATATCTAACAACAATAAACCAACCTCATATTATGGCCCCCGATGACCCATGCAACTTTTGTCCCACAAACTTTTCAGCTCCTGTTATACTTTTGGAGTTATCCTTGGTGACAATAGTTAGTGACTCACCCTGTATAAAAACTTAAAAAATTAATCTATGGTTCAGCACAATATAAAATTAATTTAAACATGGATGTTAATAGAGCACTTAAACAGTGTTAAGGATGGTCCTTTACATTTCAACCATCATACTGTCATGTAAATCCGCGCAAACTATTGTAAGGTACACAAAGTTCTTTACTTGCTTAAATAAATTTGCACACTTATCTGATTAGCAACAACTTCTGAAGCATATTTACGTTTGAGAACATATTCAGGATCTTTACCCGAACCACAGTTATAAGCATCATCCTCAGATTCGTAACAATTGTCCCTGAAAATCATTTTCCTGGTGCAAACACCACATGCATTACTACTAGTGGATGCTGTGTTTCTGGTACACCCACTGTTGACGTGCTCACATCCTTTCGAAGTTGCCACTGGCGAGAGTCTGAAATTAAAGATAGAGCTGCCACTTCTCAGTTTATTGTGAAACTATCAACTAATATGAATAAAGCACATTACTTATAGTGTTTTGCAAGCAATCACTCTGTTTCTTACTGACTGTCCCTTACTACAGTTTACAGAAGAGGTCTTCAAGCAGGAAAACCACAGAAAACCTAAATCGGGAATGACGGTCGTGGATTTGACATGTGACTTAGTTGACTGTGATTTCAGCATCTTATCCACTTATCTTCCCAGTTTAGCAGTTTTACTGGAACCAAGAATGAACAAACAGTTTCATTTGTTCTTTATAAGTTCAGTTACTTCAAACATTTTCTTATCGCTGAGATGACATCATTCAGCCTTCGCAGAGCCCATGGTCGTCACCAGTGGTTCTCGTCAGGAAGAAGGATGGCAGCTGGTGCTTTTGTGTTGATTACAGGAAGCTTAATAAGATAACTAAAAAGGACGTTTACCCCGTTCCACAGATTGACGATGCACTAGATTGTATGAAGGGGGATAAGTTTTTCTCAACCATGGACATGTACCGGTACTTGGGATACTGGCAAATCGAAGTAGATGAGGCTGATAGCGAGAAAACAGGTAAAGCTCTTTGGTTTGCGTAATGCACCAGCAACTTTTGAACGGCTGATGGATTAATCTTGTAAGTCACCTGAAGTGAACGATGTGTTTTTGTTATTTAGATGACATTATAGTGTTCTCAGAAACATCTGATGAACACGTAAAAAGACTGAGGGCCGTTCTTAAGTTTCCCTAACAAGGCGGACTGAAAGAAAGTGTCTCTTTGGAGCAAAAGAAATCAAAATACTTGGACACCTTGCGTCAAAGAAGGTGTGCGGCCAGACCCAGAAAAGGTGAGATCTATAATGGAATTTCCTATTCCTAAAAGTATTGGGGATGTGAGAAGCTTCGTCGGATTATGTTCTTATTACCGTCGTTTTATCAAGGACTTCTGTATCAAAGCCAGGCCACTCCAAGAGTTGTAAAAGCCGATGCTAAATTTATCTGGTGTGGTGCTCAACAAGATTGTTTCGATGTGTTGCGAAAAGCTCTGATGACTGACCCTACACTTGGTCTGTATGATGAGAGAACACCTACAGAACTACACACAGACGCCAGTGGGTACGGGATCGGTGCTGTTCTGGTGCAAATTTCGGATGGAAAAGAGAAGGTTATAGGCTGTGATTCTATGACACATACAAAAGCCAGGAGAAACTATTGAACTACAGAAAGAAAATGTCTTGCTGTGATCTGGGCCATGTGCAAATTTCGACAGTATCTCTATGGGAGGCCAGTTACAGTTGTTACAGACCATCATTCACTTTGTTGGTTGACAGGTCTTAAGGATCCAACAGGACGACTCGCCAGGTGGACACTACGTCTTCAAGAGTATGACATTACCATAGTGTACAAAAGTGGAAGGAAACACCAAGATGCCGACTCTCTCTCAAGAAACCCTGTGCAAAGGTCATCAAGAGTTTGATGAAGATGGTGACTGTCTCGCTGCACTCCAAGATCTCTATGCTGAGCAGAAGGACGCCAAGATATCCCAAATTATGCTTGCCTTAAATCGGTCAGAGGATGTGAAAGGACAATTTAAGGTAGTTATTGTCACACTGTCGAGAGTGCCAGAGGAGAAAGGCAGTTCCTCAGAAACCACCTGGCCGACTCATACCAATTCCACCAGCCGAAACGCCTTTACAGCGTGTTGGGATTGATCTCCACGGCCGATTTCCAACGTCTACTAGTGTCAATAGATGGATTATTGTTTGCACTGATTATCTGACACGCTATGCCATTACAAAAGCCGTGAAAACAGCTGGAGCATTCGTGGAAGCCAAATTCATCTCGGAAGGCATTATATTAGAACACGGTGCCCCAAGGTCGTTAATTACAGATCAAGGGAAAGTTTTTCAATTGAATCTTGTGACAGAGATAAACCGTCGGTGCAACATTACTCCTCACATGACGACTGCCTACCATCTGCAAACTAACGGGCTTACTGAACGCCTTAATAAGACCGTTGCCGACATGGTATCAGTGTTCGTCAATGCTGAGCAGAGCAACTGGGATGAGGTATTACCTTTCGTGACGTTTGCCTACAACATCGCCAGACAAGACACCACAAGATTTACGCCATTTTCCCTGGTGCATGGCCGTGAGGCGACTACGACGATGGATACTGTATTTCCGTTACATCCTGATGATGTGGACGACGACTACATCTTACCCAGAGCTGAGGAAGCTTGGCAGTCTGCTCGACTCTGCACGGTGCTGGCTCAAGAAAACGATCGACGAACGTATGACGCGAACCACCGCCCTATTGTCTACCAGCCTGGTGACCTTGTCCTGGATCTTGACTCCTGTTGGGAAGGCTGGTCTCTCTGAGAAGTTCCTCAGGCACTACTTTGGACCTTATAAACAGTTGTCTGATGTTACTTAAGAAGTTGAAGATTTCGAACCCGGGACAAGACGATGAAAGATCATAGATACGGTCCACGTCCTTCGAATGAAGCCTTGTAAGGATCCTGCAACCCAGGGTAAATTCGAATCTCCAGCGACAGGCAACAAGTGGGAAGGTGACGAAGAGCGTAGGGGCAAGGGAAGTTCTAAGAAGATCACCACCAGGGCGAACATCAGTCATCAGGAGTTGGAGTATGCAGGACCGATGACTCGTTCCCGGACTAGGACGACATAACACCGAGATGCTGTTCTCTTAAGGAGGGAGCAGTGTCGCAGAAGAAGTTGAGTAGCACAGTCACCATACTAGAGTGTTGCATTAACACCTGAACTGTAAAATTTTAATTTCTATATTCAGTTCGAGTACATTCTAGAAATATCCACAAATGTCAAGAATCACTGTACTGGAATGTTCTTTAACTGTATACGTACTGGCCGGAGGCAGTTCGCTCCGCGCTCTTGTATGTGCAAGTGCTGAATAAACCTTCGTTAAGTGAAGTTAGTGTTGGTCATTCACCAAAATACACCTTCTTCTACGTGACAATATTAATTTGCCAAGTAACTGGTTGCTCGCCAGTGAAGTAATTTTTATAATTCATTTCGGATTTTCTCTGCTATTGCTTTCGCTCTATTAATGTGGACGCTTTAATTCACCAGTTTCTGACCTCCACTGCTCCAAATTGATTTTAAAGTTCATGATGCCATTGTAATCTGTCGTTCCTGGTAGTGATGCAGTGATACATAACCATTCCTGTAAAGTACACGCACATAAAAATGGTTCAAATGGCTCTGAGCACTAAGGGACTTAACATCTGAGGTCATCAGTCACTTAGAACTACAGGGCTATTACAAATGATTGAAGCGATTTCATAAATTCACTGTAGCTCCATTCATTGACATATGGTCACGACACACTACAGATACGTAGAAAAACTCATAAAGTTTTGTTCGGCTGAAGTCGCACATCAGGTTTCTGCCGCCAGAGCGCTCGAGAGCGCAGTGAGACAAAATGGCGACAGGAGCCGAGAAAGCGTATGTCGTGCTTGAAATGCACTCACATCAGTCAGTCGTAACAGTGCAACGACACTTCAGGACGAAGTTCAACAAAGATCCACCAATGCTAACTCCATTCGGCGATGGTATGCGCAGTTTAAAGCTTCTGGATGCCTCTGTAAGGGGAAATCAACGGGTCGGCCTGCAGTGAGCGAAGAAACGGTTGAACGCGTGCGGGCAAGTTTCACGCGTAGCCTGCGGAAGTCGACGAATAAAGTAAGCAGGGAGCTAAACGTAACACAGCCGACGGTTTGGAAAATCTTACGGAAAAGGCTAAAGCATCAGCCTTACCGTTTACAATTGCTACAAGCCCTGACACCCGATGATAAACGCTTTGAATTTTCGGCGCGGTTGCAACAGCTCATGGAAGAGGATGCGTTCAGTGCGAAACTTGTTTTCAGTGATGAAGCAACATTTTTTCTTAATGGTGAAGTGAACAGATACAATGTGCGAATCTGGGCGGTATAGAATCCTCACGCATTCGTGCAGCAAATTTGCAATTCACCAAAAGTTAACGTGTTTTGTGCAATCTCACGGTTTAAAGTTAACGGCCCCTTTTTCTTCTGCAAAAAAAAAAAAACGTTACAGGACACGTGCATCTGGACATGCTGGAAAATTGGCTCATGCCACAACTTGAGACCGACAGCGCCGGCTTCATCTTTCAACAGGATGGTGCTCCACCGCACTTCCATCATGATGTTCGGCATTTCTTAAACAGGAGATTGGAAAACCGATGGATCGGTCGTGGTGGAGATCATGATCAGCAATTCGTGTCATGGCCTCCACGCTCTCCCGACTTAACCCCATGCGATTTCTTTCTGTGGGGTTATGTGAAAGATTCAGTGTTTAAACCTCCTCTACCAAGGAACGTGCCAGAACTGCAAGCTCGCATCAACGATGCTTTCGAACTCATTGATGGGGACATGCTGCGCCGAGTGTGGGAGGAACTTGATTATCGGCTTGATGTCTGCCGAATCACTAAAGGGGCACATATCGAATATTTGTGAATGCCTAAAAAAACTTTTTGAGTTTCTGTATGTGTGTGCAAAGCATTGTGAAAATATCTCAAATAATAAAGTTATTGTAGAGCTGTGAAATCGCTTCAATCGTTTGTAATAACCCTGTACTTAAACCTAACTAACCTAAGAACATCGTGCCCGAGGCAGGATTCGAACCTGTGACCATAGCGCTCGCGCGGTCCCAGGCTGAAGCGCCTAGAACCGCTCGGCCACAGCGGCCGGCTATATGCACATAAGACGATCTTTATTGCAGTGTCTTGTTTAGCTTGAACTGGTTTTTCCAAAACACGGAAACGTTCCAAAATAACGGAAACGAGACGCTAAAATGACAAACCGGTTCTCAACAATTATATGTGCTCTGATCAGTCTATAATTATTAATTTTTTCTCTTATAGTTGCCAAATGTTTGTAGGACTTTATTAAGTACGTATTTAAAGGGAAGGCGTCGTCTCCAGTTAGGTTGAATTTTTATGCGTTTCCCATCAGTAGCGTCTCAGACACACACACACACACACATACACACACACACACACACACACACACACACACACACACACACACACACACGCGCGCGCGCGCACACACACACATAGTGTCATTCCCCCATATTCGGTATAAATAAAACAGTGTGGTTTAGTGTGATCTGCCTTAAAACAGTATTGTTAAAGTCCAAAATAAAATAGTATTGTTGTTTTCAGGAACCACGCCATGTATCAAGGTCATGGACCGATTTGTTTGAAGAATCTTCAGAAACTTACGTGGTCCTTGATAGTAGAGGCCATAGCAACAACACCGTGGAAAACAACCAAAGAAGCCTCCAAAAAGACCAAGGCCAAAGATGAAATTATCGCCAGAACGGACTGAAATTCAAACAGCCATGAATGACATTAAGGAAATAAATCGCAGCTTAACAGTTCCTGCCCAGAGAATCAGAAGATGAATGTGATTAATTGGAAGACATTTATCACTGCAGCTCAGACAGTCACAATCAATTGATAGAATTGATGCCATGGCTGAAATCCATGCAGGAAAGGTTTCTGTGATATACTTGCGTATATACCTTCTAATCAATGTTTCTAATCTGTCACATCACCACAGTCGACTGTAGGGTTCCCACCAAAATCGCCACCACTCGATACACCAGTAACACCTGCTTATTATCAGCCCAATGAACCTTCAGTGTCTGCACACTACGCAGTTGGAACAATCCTCGCAGTTAATACTCTCAAGTGATGTACTTCATGCAGCAATGACGTTCTGTGATATAATAAACTAACCTATTTAGTTTTATATTAGTGTATAAGGCTTATTTTTAATACATGCAAAAAACGTAAACGAGTCAGTTATGAATTAGATTGTGGGTAATAAAAATTACTTACGTTGATAAAAACTCTTAGATATTCATTTATAGCATCACACACTTGTCGTATTATTTTAATTACGGATGCTTTTGAAATTCTGAAGAAAATCTACAACAAACTATACAATATTCCAGAAGAAAGGCGTAGAAGGTTATTGCCAACTTCACTCTTGCAGGTATAGCATGCCTCCTGTGTGTATCTTCACAATGAATGTTTAGAGCAATTACATTTAGGAGTATTTCCACTGTCATTACTGCCTTATGTTCTCAGGGAACTTCGTTATACAATTCCTTAAATATTGTACGTGTTGGCCCTTTTCTTTGTTTCCAATTCCTGACCCAAATCGTTCTGTTTTTCGCCTTTTTTGTGCAATACGTTTAGTTTGAAGTATTCCAGTGCTAGTATTTTTGTAATCGCTTTTACGACGTTAACAACTGTGATCAGTCACGTATTTGGCGACAACTTGCACGAGATAGTGCTATTGAAAAGATGAGAGTACACACGTGCAGTTACTGTCCACTGTTAGGTCAGCAACTAGAATTGCGTAAACAGATTCTTAACAGCAAAACCAAGCAGATTCGTGCTTATCTAACCCGGTCAGTCATCAGTTGTTGTCCTACCCACACAATTCATTAAGTGTTCATTAAGTGGATTTGATTTACTGGCACGTTAGTAAATCCTGCAGACCATTGATTCTTATGCTTTTAGTATGTGTAGCTAGGTAAAGTAGGATGTATCTATTCAACGGTGTCATTTTTTGCCAAGTAAGTCTAAAAATTTGAAAACACTTTCCAAAAAATATTAAAGGGGCCTCAACAACCGCCCTCCCAGCGGCGACGCCCATAGATGTAACTCACTGGATTCGATACCTCTTAACTGTACAAGCCAACACCAAACCCGAACATTAACAAGTCTTTCGTCTGGATTAGAGCAAAGGTTTTGGTGCAGTATTCCTCTTTTATCATCGATTGCAGATTGTATAAACAGTGCACTGAACGTTTAGCAGTATATTTTTCAAATAATAATTTATGTGTTTTATGCATCCGTTACATGATGAATCCCAGTTGTATGAAAGCCTGAAAGTGGCCCGGCACGGGGTTATGTATGTACATTCATGTGTTCTGTTGTCTGAGGCGTTTCCCGACGACTTATACATCATAAGGTCAAGAACAATCAAGGGCTGTTGTGACAGTGGAGAAGGAGAATTATTTGTACCAATGCACCTGATGAGACGTACCGTTCATTCTTGCGCGGTGAATGGAAAAAAATTAAGAATCAATGTTATCTGCGCGGGTGAAAATGGCTCTGAGCACTATGGGACTTATCATCTGTGGTCATCAGTACCCTATAACTTAGAACTACTTAAACCTAACTAACCTAAGGACATCACACACATCCATGCCCGAGGCAGGATTCGAACCTGCGACCGTAGCGGTCACGCGGTTCCAGACTGAAGCGCCTAGAACCGCACGGCCACACCGGCCGGCTGCGCGGGTGAATCACATTATCCAGCAACAAGGCCAATTGTGCACGTTTGGAGGACGGCACGTGCCTATCGGACATCAGAAGCGTCACCAGGTGGGCAGATACAACTCGACTGAAAGTGCAACCTTGTAGACGTTGAAGGCGAGCAAAGTGTTCGGTGTGCCTTACTTTGCTATTACGCCATTCCTGCTCATCTCATGGTCAGTGGCTCGTGGCCTTGCTGTTAGCATTGCTGATTGCCGCTCAGGGGGACCCGGGTTCGACAGGGCGGAGATGTTCTCTGCTCGGGACTCTCTCTCTCTCTCTCTGTGTATGTGTGTGTGTGTGTGTGTGTGTTGGGTTGGTTCAAATGGCTCTGAGCACTATGGGACTTAACATCTGAGGTCATCAGTCCCCTAGAACTCATAATTACTTAAACCTAACTAACCTAAGGACACCACACACATCCATGCCCAAGGCAGGATTCGAATCTGCGACCGTAGGAGTCGCGCGGTTCCGGGCTGAAGCGCCTAGAACCGCTCGGCCACCGCCGTGTGTGTGTGTGTGTGTGTGTGTGTGTGTGTGTGTGTGTGTGTGTGTATGTGTGTTTATGTGTGTGTGTTGTTCCCATAATAATCAAGTCGTTGAAGTGGCGTGAAATGAGAAAGGTTTCCACCAGGGGGCCGAACTCCCTGGAAGGGGGCTCCCCGCCAAATAGGCCATATTTGTATTTAATTTTTGCTCATATTACAAGAAGTAGGGTTATATTTATATTAATTCATTGTAGCAACTACTCAAGTCGGAGACAGCAAGAAAACAGAACTTGCCGATTGTATCTTCAGCACGAAAACCGAACTTGCCTATTGCGTCTTCACATCATATGCTGGCCCATGATCATATCCATATAGGGCGTCTAGGCTAGAGGCATACAAAAAAGTTTGTTTGTATTTCAGTACCTATTAAGGTGTTCTGCGTGCAACATTGTACACAGGAGCCTTAACATTTTTATGCATATTGGTACAGTTCAGTGTGGCCACACCACAAATCAATTTTTGGTGTACCCCTTTCGCATCGTCTGCGGTGATCCTCAGGCTTAACGCGATCCAGAAGTTGCAATTTGTTGGTACGCAACCGGAGGCGTTTGTGCACAGTGTGTTGTGCACCGTCGAACGGAGGACGGCAGGTTCCCTGCTAGCCTGTCGAATGGATTTACTAAGACTTCTATCGAATGCTTCGCGCAAATGTTTTACGTTCTCTTCACTCACATGCGTTTTGAAATGTTTTCCAGTGTTTGAAATCAAACATCGCGTTTCTCGAAGCGTTCTGTCCCACTGATAAACCGATTTACATGCTGGAGGATGCAAGTTCCATTCTCTACTTGCACGTCACTGAACATGTGTTGCAGATTTTAACTCTGCTAACCTATCACCTTTCGTTGCGCCGTCCATACGTTGACCGTCAGGAATTCGTCTGCGTGCTGCGCAGTAAACATTTGTGTGCACGCGCTATACGACTCAGTGCTGTTAGTGAAATGGGAAGGGTTACATCCTGGAGAGTGTCTCTATCGATTGCGTAGTTAGCATAGATAGTGGACATGATGCCACCCAGTATACTTACACTAACGAACTCAACTATTCTTCACAACTGCTGATTATGTATGGTAATTTGATATACCTTCTAATCTGGAGCATTCCTGCAAATTGTGTCAGGTCGCAAATTTTGGCTGCCTGCTGCGACTTCACCCATTTTGAAAGTATGAAACTCGAAATTATAATAAATTATACGGACTCTGAATGAAAAAGACTCATCTGTTTTCGTTTTTGGATTTTTTGTTTACAAGGTTCTTAATTTTTAAATTTTTCGTACACAGCAGCTATAAAACTTCATAATATACAACCTTTTTTCGTTGTTCGAATACTATGTGCTAAGAGCATGAAATGGTTTTCTGAACAACCGCTCCTTGAAAGATTAACCTAAAAGACACCCTATGTAAAAAAGGAAGGAAAAGAAAACACTGATCGTAGCTAAGTTCCAACGTTTTTGCCTGTCTGATATTTAGCCTTATTTATCGTTATTGCAAACGAAACCTTGATTGGGAATTGAAGTCGCTTAAGTTGAGTGGGTACATTGGTTGGGATCAGTGATATAGGGTTATAGGAAGACCTCTCCAGTTGCTGAATCTTTGAGGTAGTAGCTTTATTGAGGTTATTTGGCGTGGTTTTAATCTGCAAAGGGGTAGCATTACAAAGGTTTCGGACGATTCAGATTGGGCGGTAGTATTTTGATCACAAGCCAATAAGCTATAAATGCAGTTTTTATAATGTAGAGAGTTTCTGTACAAAACCGATTATGAGAAGTAACAAAAGCAGAACATTGTTTTGTATACAATTTCTCTTACAATTTGTCTAATGGTTTAAATGCCCACCATCATGGCTAAACCTGTCTGTGAGAAAGAAAACGAAACTACTAATTATCATTGCACATTATTTTCTACCTCGAAGTCGGTTCTAACTTTTAGTAGAAAAGTTAAACATTGTTGTTTTAAAATGTATATAGCCTACGTACATCCACATATTTTTTAGAGTATCGTGTAAAAATTTGAAATAATTCGGTCCTAGATTTTTGCTAACAACTTCTCCCTTTTACATAGTAGTATCGATCAGGGACGACAAAGAATTCGGCACTCGAGAAGGCCTCTGACTTGCGTGCCATAGCTCTTTGCCTGGCTGCACACTTCCCACACCGCCACGCCATGAATATGAGACAGAAGCTGCGAAAACGCTGCATTTAAACGTCAGTACAGTCGCACTGCATGTGCTTTAGTTCCATATTTCATTTTTTTTCAACAACACAAAACAAATTTTCAATATTATTATTAACTTTGGATAGCTGAAGACATAATTTTTGTCTTGTAAAATCTCTCAGCATACTGACAAATGCAGTCATTTTCGCAGAATTTCGTACTCAGGTTGCCTCGTAATAATGATTTATTTAGTTTCATAATCCCACCTATATTAATCGAAATATTTTATCACATTTGCAACCAATTTATGGAGACGTTGAAACTCTTCTCGAGGAACACAACGTTGACCTTCGGACAGTTTTACTGTAAACGAATTTGTCTTAAACGGTTAAACGGTACTACACTGCAGATTGATCAGTTGCATCTGTACATGCACAGAAGCACTTTTAACTGAAACAGCCAACTGCCTCGAAAGCAGATTGGCAGTGTCCTTAAGACGTTCAGAAAACTATCCCTGTAATTCTTTTAAAGCCAAAATGATTTTTTCAAATCTCGCGTTTTATTTAACGCCAGTGAGCTTAGGGAACTCGAAATTGTTTGTAAGACTCTGTCCCTTCCACAATGTGATGTCCTTTTAAAATACAGGGTGATTATAATTAAATTTAAACTTTCAAAATGCTGAAGAAATAACACCACATGTCAGAATGACGTCAAATTGCAACGAAATATTATCGGAGTAGGGGGAAAACGTATGGCAGAAGAAAAAAGTAGTGTGAAATTTGATCAATAGATGGGGCTGTCTGTGCCAGAATATGTAAATGAAAACAGCTGTCATGCGTACGACCCATTGAAGATGGTATAAACACGCCGGGTACACGACTGCGACGTTCGCCATGACTGCCTCAGTGCAGGATCGCGCTCTGCTTGTAAAGGTGTATTCCAAGAATGAGGACTGCACACGTTGCTCTGCAGAAATTCCGGACACTGAAGGTTTTGAAAAAAAGGCGTTGTTCCAATGACTGCCGTGGGTCTGAAGAAAATGATTCGGAAATTCGAATAGACGGGTTCTTTTGCTATGCAACCTGGTAGAGGAAGGAAGCGAATTGATTCGACGTCAGTAGAGGAAGGAAGCGAATTGATTCGACGTCAGTGGATGCAATGGACACAGTAATTCAGGGGGGAGATGAGTGGTGGTGTGCAAAAGTGTAGTGCATGGAGAATTGCCCGAATATTAGACGTACCCGTGAGCATGGTGCGTAAAATCCTACGAAACATCCTTCTTTGCCATCCATTCAAAATTACCCGTGTTCACGAGTTGCTTCCTGTTGACCTGCCAGCAAGAGAAACCTTTGCTTTAGAATTTCTTGCTCGCATTGAAGTGGACAATGATTGGCCGTGGAAGATTTTGTGGACATACAAAGTCCACTTCCATCTGACAAGATATATCAGTACAGAGAATTGTCAAATATGCGCAACGGAAAATCCACACGCAAATCAACCAGTGCAGCCTGGCCATCCCCATCAGATGATCTTAATCCGTGTGACTTGAAACACGTATGTAACGCAGCAGCGATGGCGAGGCATTGTAGCATCTGTGACCAGAGAGTATGCGCTTGACCGCGCGAGTGTTGCGAGCGGTTCTCAGTCAGTAGCAGTCAGTCAGTCGTTGCGAGTCTGTCAGTAGCAGTCGTTGCGAGTCTGTAGCTCTGTCTAGTTGAGAGCAGTACTCAGTCTGTAGTCGTCATGCAGAGCGGTCGGTCAGTAGTAGCAGCCCAGTGCGGTTGTGTGATGTAGGCGGTCGGCAACACTGGTCAAGATGAGGAATAAGGTATACTGTTAATTAATATAATCATTAGATAATGAAAAATTTTATTTATTGTAATTATTCTCCAACAAGTCTCCCAATAATAATTTTTTATTTCAAAAGCATTTTCTCAAAAATTTAATTTTTTATTGAACTCAAGATTTCGTTGCACTTCCCATTTCATTCCACTTCTTTTGAAGAAAAATTCCAGTAAAATCACAAAAAAAGAGAATATTATTATTTGCAATGCAGTTCCTCCAAGCGGTGCGCAACAACAACAGCAGATATGTGACATTGATTTATTCTGAGGTAAGACTTTAATTCTGATTGTTTTACACAGGGCCAAAGACCGATATTTCGGTTTAATTGAATTTTCTTGTCACTGAATGGACTTTAATTTTTTTGAAGGATTTATAATTGAGTCAGATTGCGAATTTCACATTTGTTGCCATTGTCAGTACATTTGATTGTGGGCAGGTTACGCATAGAGCCATGTCCATCAGCATTTGTAATAAGTATTGTCATTTTTCTTTAGAAATTTTGTGGGGAGGTTACACTTGGCTCCCCATTTCTATTAAGTATTGTCAATTTTATTTCTTATAAAATTACGGTGGGGAGGTTACACTTGGCGACACCCAGTCCAGGATCGTATTTCGTTGAGAGTCTTTTGAACAACAGTCAGATATCTGCTCTTGTTTGCTTAGATATAATTAGGATTTAGCGCAACGCTTTTATTAATCTTGTGACTTTCTCTCTACAGGTCAACGGCAATTTGTTGCTTTGTTGTATTTGTGTGTTGCTTTTGCATTGTGTTGATTTGTTTTGTGAAAAATTTTGACTATTGTAAAAATGCCGCGAAAGACTGTGAATAGTGTATCGCGAAGTATTGTGAATGAAATTACCGACTTAAACAACGTGACCGATAGTAATTGTGATACGCAACGTAATGATGACAATCCTGCGTTCACTAACAATCAGTGCATTCCAACCACTAATGATGACTTTCACCTTAATGATGAACAAACGAACTCAATTGTCTCGTCTGTTAACTTGACGACAATTGATGACGCAGAACGCTCTATTGTAATGAGCGCTGCCCAGCTTAACACACCCGATTCGGAAAACTCAAGTAATGTACAGACAAATCTGTCTAATGAAAATGAACAGATCACACAAAGTAGGACAGATGTATTTAATTCCGAAACAATAACTGATAGTATACATTTGACTGACAAACCTTTTTGTAAATTTCAAAATGACCAAATGGTTACAGAAAGTGAAACAATTCCAGATCCACTATTGAACAGTACAGATAATAGAAATGGTAATTTTGGCTCGGATCCAATTATGGCAATACTGCTACAACTTAGGGAAGATAATAAACGACAGAGTGAAAATTTCAAACAACTTAGGGAAGATAAGAAACGCTTGAGTGAAAAATTGGACAACCATTGCAAACGACTTAGCGAAATAATTGATAAAAGTTTCAAACTCACAAACGAAAAACAAGACGATCATAAAGAACAGAACAAGCAAGTTAGTGAGCAAATTACAGCTGTTACCGTACAATGTCAGGACAGTAAAGAACAATTACGTGAGGATACTAAGACTTGTGCTAATAACAGTAATGAAAAAGTTGGCACTGTTGCACAAGAATCAAGTAGCACACGTGTAGGCACAACAGAGTCACATAAAGACAAGATTGATGCAATCACTGAACAATGTTTGGCGAACGAAACACAGATACACGAAATTAATGCAGTCACCGAACAATGCCCTAAAAACGCAGTACAGATTCGCGATGATTTGGAGTCAGTGGAAGTTTCACACACTCCGAATACGGAGGCTGACGAGAAAAGTGAACGACACAACAACCAGATTGACGAAAGTATTAAAGTAACAGAATTAACAATTATTTCAGTCACCAATACGTCACAGAACCCGCCACGTTGCGAATATTTGTCAGACTTACGCAGCGTGTATAATGTGAGCAATTTACAGCAACTACGCGACTTAAAATCCGAAAAGCCACGCGACTTAAAATCTGAAAAGCTATGCAACTTGAAATCCGAAATGACACAGACGAACAGATTCACACACAAACCTGAACGTATTTTCAAATTCAATGACGAGAACGTAGATTACGAGCAATTTTTATCCGGCAGAAAATGTAAGGAATTTAATAATGGCAGAACACAGATACACGATTTGAGCTGTATACGACAATTTGTTTTTATGCTTTCACCGCTATTGCGTGTAATGCAGAAACTAGCTTTGAACCTGAAGCGACAAATTGCTATTGTATTTTCATCAGCATTGCATGTAATGAGGAAACTAGAATTAACCTGGATACAACTATTTACTTTTGGAATTTTACCGCTATTGCTTGCAGCGCAAAAGTTAAAATTTATTTGCAGTGCGTAATAGACCTCAGGGGATTCATTACGCTTTAATGAATATGTGCCGTAGCGAGCATAGGGCCCCGAGCTGTAGTAGTGCTGTTTCATCTTTAGTTTTCTGCACTGCTGCCTTCTCTTCTACTATCCTTTATATCTATCCAAACTGCTCTTTAACTATTGCTCTATCTAGTATTAAGAATATGTAATGAAAACCGGATATGACAAATATTTTACCGAATGTGACAATTTTCAGTAGGCACTCCCGTAATGACAACTACCGCCGTAATTTTAGTAACAGATAAAATCGTAATCATCAGTATGTGTAAAGTTATTAGTAACAGCAAACGCATTTTTTGGTAACAATAGACCTTTTCACCACAACAGCATGAAAGTAAGCCGCTTAGCATACGTAACCAACAATGCAGTCTACAAGGTCAACCAAA
Organism: Schistocerca piceifrons; assembly: GCF_021461385.2. NCBI lineage: Eukaryota > Metazoa > Arthropoda > Insecta > Orthoptera > Acrididae > Schistocerca > Schistocerca piceifrons. The sequence continues at coordinate 157,550,863 of NC_060138.1, read as the reverse complement.
CTTTAATGTTTCGCCGCGTGCACGTATAGTCCCTGGTATAACAAATAGTAACGCATGGCAGCAAAGAAATAACAACGTACAGACAACACACTATTTCAACTCGTATCGCAATGCGCCGTATAGAAATTACTATCTTGACAGACGTAAAAATAACGAGCACAATTTTCAGCGTACATTTAATAACAGTCGATCTTTTCAGCAGCAAGAACATCAGCAACAACGAATAATCATGAATGATCCAAACAATAGATGTCATCTATAGCGTAATACGTCAGTAAGAAATAACAGAGCAGTTCATATAATGGATATGCCACAGCATCCTCCCGTAAATAATAACACGTACGATAGATGTTAACCAGATACAGCACAGATTGCATATTACAGTAACGTAGGCAATAATTTTGACACGCAGAATCTTCTTCACGAAAATGTTATTAATTTTGACGACATCCGACACACGTTTGCATTAAGGACAGACTTACGACGTATGTAGACGACATTCTTATCGCAGAAGCTAACTGGTCTGAACACAATCTGATTCTTGAACAACTGTTGCAAACTTTTCATGCACAAGGACTCACAGTTAATCTTAGTAAATCGCACTTTGGCAAAACTTCCATAAAATTTCTTGGACACGTAATTTCAGCAGAAGGCATTGCACCTGATCCGGAAAAACTTCAAGCTCTACGTGACATTAGTGTTCCAACGACGAAGAAGCAATTACGCAGTTTTTTGGGCTTAATTAACTTTTTTCGTAAATTTATTCATCACTCTGCTTTAGACACACCGAGATTATGTCAATTAACAGGTAAAAACAGTATTTGGTCTTGGGATAAGCAAGCACACTCTGAATTCATGAACCTGAAACATGCTCTGTTGAATGCTCCACTGTTATCGCACCCCGATCTTACTAGAAATTTTTCCATTGCTACCGACAGTTCCAACACCGCTTTAGGCGTACATATTTTCCAGGAAATAGAAGAAGATGGTTCAACAGTTATTAAAAACATCGCATTTGCAAGCCGCATTTTGTCACCTGCTGAGCGAAATTATTCTGTTACAGAACTTGAAACATTATGTGTTGTATGGGCTTTTATGAGATTTAGGCACTTTCTTTATGGCAGACATACCACAGTTTACACAGATCACAGAGCGATACAATTTTTACTTTCGGCCAAATTCACGCACGACAGATTAAGCAGATGGAAAATTTATTTACAGGAATTTAATTTTACAATAGTTCACATTCCCGGTACACAAAATGTTATAGCAGACGCACTATCGCGTTCTCTCGGCAACAATCAGCAAGACGTAGCAACCAACTTCTGTAAAACAAATTTCAGTGTCATGTACATTCAGCAAGTTGCATTTGAAAATTTTATTTCATCGTCATTACAGGACATAGCACAAGAACAAAATAAAGACAATGTGTGGAAAGAAATTAAACACCTTTGGCAAGATAAGAATAATGTTACGATTAGGAACCACTACACTGTACGCAATGACATTTTGTTTCGCCGCTCTCATCCTGACAGCAACAATTGGTTATTATGCATTCCTGACGAACTGGTTAACAAACTAATTTGGTACACTCATTTAAGTTACGCACATTACGGAGCACGAAAATGTTTTCTTATATTGAGACAGAACTGTTATTTTACTAACATGGAGAAACGTATACGACGAGTTTTAGCGTCTTGTAAAATTTGCCAGAAAGCTAAATCAGACACCACTTCACATATTCCTCCTTTATATCCCATTATACCTGTTAAATTAAGACACATGGCCGCTGTAGATATTTTTGGTCCGATTCCGAGAACTAACAGAGGTTTTTGCTACATCTTTGTCGCTGTTGAGCTCACTTCAAAATTTGTTACTTTCACTCCGTTACGCAAAGCTACTGCTAAAACTGTTTCAAATGCATTTGTAAAACATTTTCTATCTCATGTAGGGCATGTAATGAAAGTAATTTCTGACAATGGATCTCAATTTCGTAGTAGCGTATGGACACGCATGTTACGAGCCAGAAACATTTCTCCGATCTATATATCCAAGTATCACGCTTCTTCGAACCCCTGTGAAAGATTAATGAAAGAAATTGGTAAACTGTGCCGAATATACTGCCACAAAAGACATATTGATTGGGACACACACATATTCTCATTCCAAGATGTAATTAATTCCATTCCAAATGAATCCACTATGCTATCTCCGACTGCTATACTGAAAAACGTTGAACCACCGAACAAAATTAAAAAATTAATAGAATTTCCCAAAAGTCGTCGCCTACGACACCACGAAATAATTGACATTGCGCTGAACAACATCAAACGTGCCGCAGAGCGCCGGAGAAGACAGCAAAAACAGGTTTGTACACGCCGCGACTTTCACGTTGGACAGAAGATACTAGTACATACACACTATTTATCCAGCAAATTAAAAGGTAAGTGCAGTAAATTTGAACTTCTATACGCAGGTCCATATCGGATTCGCAGCATCCCTCACCCCAATGTTGTACATGTCGAAACTTTGAGAACTAGAAAATCGAAAGGCAATCACCATATATCAAACATTAAACCGTTTATTGAGTGAAACCACTGTATGATTCAACACACTATGATGCCATTTACTCATGCAATTAATTCACCTGACTAATTACTGATGATTATCGTATTTTTTCTTGGCAAGTGCCCGGCAAGGTAAGGTTAGCAGGTCACTCTTCTTGTCGTTACACATCAGACCGTGCATATTTTTCCAGATGAATTTACACATTGATGACTATTTCTGCAATTATATTTATGTGACTACTTATTGGTGATTATCGTATTTTTTCTTGGCAAGTGCCCGGCAAGGTAAGGTTAGCAGGTCGCTTTTCTTGTCGTTACACATCAGACCGTGCACATTTTCCATTTTTTTTTGTGTGTATGATTGTACTCCAGTTTTGTTTGTATGGACTATGAAATAGTTAAGATATAACACACACCAGTCGACTTTGACATTTTTTTTGCCTTATGACATCTCAACATCGTGACTGTTTCACATTTTTTTTTTGCTACTGCATTGTATTATTCTGTGTACATTTTTGCATCTGAACACTGTCAACGTCTTTAACATATTACGTTTTCTGTCATGTTATGCTGTATGGTTAATTATGTTACCATAAACCCGTCATTATCTAGTGGGTATATGATTTAAATGCAGGACATTAATCTTTGTTCATCAATTTCAGAAAGGAATGATGATTCTAAGAAATAAATTTAACATAAATGGGAATTTCACCTACGGAATAAACGAAAGGAGATGCAATAACTTTATGAGGAAGAGTAAATGGATCAGGATTAACAAACATTAACAAGAATATACTATACTCATCACAGAATAGCAGTCTTAACTAATTTTTTCTTTCAGAATACAAGGTGATTGATGCAGGCTGTCAGACTGAACTACACATCTTAGTTTTAGTGATGAAATATGCTAGAGATAAGAAATAGTTATGTAATGAGTAACGAAGTGATTTTTTGCAGATGATAATGAGTACTGATGAATAATGATGAAGGATATGGTATTATGAATAATGAAGTTTTTCTTTCCAGGTGATGATAATGGTGAAGTTATGATGATATGGATAATGAAGTTTTTTTCTTTACAGATGAGGATAATGTTGAAGTTATGTATTTATGCTACATAGTTATTTAAGTATTTGTTGCAGTTTGTTTTGACAGCAGGTGTTATATTGCATAGTAGGATGACGGAAAGTTTTGGAAAGGACAGCTATGGAACACATTTTATACACATTTCACTACTTGTTAATTCGAAGTTCACTACTTTTCAGCATAGTGTGCGTTTCTTCTTTCAGGTCAATAATCCGTTTTTGTATTTTTTTCAGGAGAAGCTTTTCATGATACTTACTAAACCTGTTAGTTATTATACCTGTTCTAGTACTTGCATTTTTATTTTTTTTACCCATTTGTGTCTATCGCTTATAAATGTGATCACATGTACTGCCTTGTTACATAATCTTGCTACAGCTGACTCATGACGAATGACATTACCTATCCTCATTTGCAGCAATAGGTCAAAAGCAAAAAGTATTATGCCTCAGCAATTAATTATCGATCCCAACGCAATGCATTGCTACCAAAAAAAATGTATTACCAGTCCCACATAATGTCACTAGTTTATGATAATTCTGAATAATACTGATCAACTCTGAATAGCATGTCACTTGAGTAATGACCTCTTAATGAGACTATATTCAAAATAATGCTTTGTCACTAGCTAATAACTGCCACTGTTTGTTGTAATGATACTACTTATAATGCTTGTGATTACTAATGATTTGACTGTAATTAACTGATTTTAATAATGACTTTGTAATGGTCTGAATACTACTGAAGGAGGAACACTGTTTATTGTAATGTTACCACTTATAATGCTTGTGATTACTAATGATTTGACTGTAATTAACTGATTTTAATAATGCCTTTGTAATGATCTGAATACTACTGAATGAGGAACACTGTTTATTGTAATGAGTACTTGTAATGCCCATGATTATTAATGCTATGACTGTAATTAACTGATTTTTAATAATGACTTCGTAATAATCTGAATAATACTGAATGATGATTTTATTCAATACTTGCTGGCCACTGAGTGCCAATAATTAATGTCACTCCACGAATTGTTATTAATTATGCCATTGATTAGCTCTTGTTTCCAATGTTGATACTTTGTAATTTGAAATGAATGTGACTGTTTAATAATGCTCTGTAATTAGGAGAAGGCTAATAATTCTTAATATATTGGAATTTCAAATGATTAATTAACGATGCCATACTTTGTTGTTGGAAATGAATGTGACTGTTTCATAATGCTTTGTAATTAGGAAAAGACTAATGATTCTTAATAGATTGGAATGACACATAATTAATTAACTATGGTACTGTTTAATAATGCTTTGTAATTAATTAAGGCTACAAATGATTAATTAATTAACTGTAATTAGACAAATGATTAATTAACGACAAATGATTAATTAACTGTAATTAGACAAATGATTAATTAATGACAAATGATTAATTAACTGTAATTAGGAAAAGGCTAATGATTCTTAATTATACTCTATAACTGGAAAAGAATGCGATTATTTAATAATGCTTTGTAACTAGGAAAAGAAGATTACTGATTCTATGTAAAACAATTAATGAACATTTTTCTGTAATACTACATACATGATACAGAAATGTTCAATAACTGGGCTATGAATGCCGCACACTACTACTGTAATTGACAATATTATGTGACTTAATGTCCTTCACCTTATGAGTTAACTACCCTGAATTACTGCAATGTCCATTTGTCCTGTTTATCCTAGTGATCATGGAGCACTATATTTGGTTTTGCACTAATTCTACGTTGGTGTGCCTTGTAAGAGTGTGGTGTTGACACGACATGCTGTCCACCACCGTGAGCAATGAAGACGTTATTATGGTCCCACTGTTTGGTGTACCTAATGTACTGCCAAAATGAAAACATGGAACATTACTACGACAGTTCAGTGTCTTGGCTACACTGATAAATTCTGATGGGAAAAGAACTTCAAGTTGTGTCACTTGGTGTTGTACTTCTGTGGAAAGATATGGACTTTCAAAGCAGCTGTGTGCAATCTAAAGTGCTACAACCATGATGCAATCCTTCCCTTTCCTATCCTGATTCTTGCCACATAGTTCATAGGTTATACATTTTTCGATTCGCTGAACTCCAATGCGAATACACTTATGTCACTTGTCAATATAATATTTTTGCCAGTCTGTTCATTTGTTCTGAATATGCTAAAGAATTTTTTTCAGTGCCTGTGCACTTTATTATCTGTCAAATAATTTGTATATACATTTTTCTGATTTGCTACTATGTTTTGTACTCACATTTTGTCTTTGTCTGATATATTTTGTACTTAGTGCGTGTGCACAACATTTAAATACTCTGTAAGTTGTAGAATTTTGTTAATTAAAGAAAAATTTTGCCGCGCTTGGCAAGTCCAAATGACTCACCATCGCTGCCAAATTTTTGCCCCCCCAGTGGAGGGTTATGAAACACGTATGTAACGCAGCAGCGATGGCGAGGCATTGTAGCATCTGTGACCAGAGAGTATGCGCTTGACCGCGCGAGTGTTGCGAGCGGTTCTCAGTCAGTAGCAGTCAGTCAGTCGTTGCGAGTCTGTCAGTAGCAGTCGTTGCGAGTCTGTAGCTCTGTCTAGTTGAGAGCAGTACTCAGTCTGTAGTCGTCATGCAGAGCGGTCGGTCAGTAGTAGCAGCCCAGTGCGGTTGTGTGATGTAGGCGGTCGGCAACACTGGTCAAGATGAGGAATAAGGTATACTGTTAATTAATATAATCATTAGATAATGAAAAATTTTATTTATTGTAATTATTCTCCAACAAGTCTCCCAATAATAATTTTTTATTTCAAAAGCATTTTCTCAAAAATTTAATTTTTTATTGAACTCAAGATTTCGTTGCACTTCCCATTTCATTCCACTTCTTTTGAAGAAAAATTCCAGTAAAATCACAAAAAAAGAGAATATTATTATTTGCAATGCAGTTCCTCCAAGCGGTGCGCAACAACAACAGCAGATATGTGACATTGATTTATTCTGAGGTAAGACTTTAATTCTGATTGTTTTACACAGGGCCAAAGACCGATATTTCGGTTTAATTGAATTTTCTTGTCACTGAATGGACTTTAATTTTTTTGAAGGATTTATAATTGAGTCAGATTGCGAATTTCACATTTGTTGCCATTGTCAGTACATTTGATTGTGGGCAGGTTACGCATAGAGCCATGTCCATCAGCATTTCTAATAAGTATTGTCATTTTTCTTTAAAAATTTTGTGGGGAGGTTACACTTGGCTCCCCATTTCTATTAAGTATTGTCAATTTTATTTCTTATAAAATTACGGTGGGGAGGTTACAGACTTCTGGCTGTGCGGCTATAGGAAAGATGTGTTCAGAGTTCCGACTGCAGACTTAGCTGCATTGAAGGCACGCATTGTCCAACACATTCTGAACGTGAACCCGGAAACACTTTGATCAGTTTTGGAATATGCTGTTGATCGATTTCAACTTGTTGCAGAAAATGGTGGACAGCATATTGAACATGTTTTGCGACAGTCATACTGAAATTAATAATCCAATTTGATTTTTATTGATGCTTTTTATGTTGGTTTTGGCCTCAGGACCATTAAAAACGATGTGAGTGATGCTTTTTATGTGGTTTTTGGCCTCAGGACAATTAAAAACCGATTTTACCATCCGATGTGATATGACCTTGCCGTGGGGGATGGGCTTACGTAACTAACGGTATCACACCTGTACACCCATGCACACTCAGTAGTACAGTTTGTTTAACGTCAAACGTACAAATTAGGCATTGTTGTATGACTCATATCATTTTCAGTAGACCACTATTAAATTATGATGCTTACAGCGCCATGTATTGCTATATTTTGTAACTATTTACTTTTCTTCTGCGATACGTTTCTCCGATAATATTCCATTGCAATCTGACGCCATTCTGACCAGTGGTGTTATTTCTACAGCGGTTTTTAGGTTTAGCTTTAATTATAATCACACTGTACATCCCCATCATATCTGACATAAGTTGTTTCTCAACCTTACAGTGTCTTAATGTGGGCAGTGTGCAGTCAAGTCCACTTACAATGCGTAGTCTACTATCCATTCCGGATGTTCTTTTCAGGTCTTTCCATGCGCATCCCTTGACTTAACCAACATACTTTGTAGGAATATATAACCTCTCCATACACTCTGTATAATTCCACCGAAAACTGTTGCAACTAACAGAGGGAAAATTCATACGACCTAAGAATATTTACTATTCGGTTCACAAATTTCATTACCTGATTCATGCCTGCAAATTTAGCACCAGGTTCTTCGTGGTTCTAGATGAATGTCGTCTATCAATCGTTGTAATTTCTTGCTCTTTCATAGTCAGCTAAAACTATAAATTTTTTCTGCCTGGTGGTGTAATGTCGTTTCATAGTAAATTTACGCCATCCGTCGATTATATGACTGTATATTATTCAATATTGAGGATCCCTATCATTCTCTTCTGTTAATTCCCATTCATTTTTAAAGACTTGTGACGATAGCTCGTTTGACTGTCTCTTTATTTGCTAGTAGCCACTTGACCTGTGAACTTCATTTATACCGTTAAAATGTAGCGCTTTGACAAAACAATAGCGCCGAACTGAAAAAGTCGTGCCGAGCGAAAAATGCCGCACCACAAAGCTAAATGAAATGAGGCACTGTACGGAGTAATTCCGAGAAGTACCGAGCAAAGCCGTGACAGGCCGTGCATTGGTCTGCACACGACTTCCACATAGTGCTTCATGCATTTTTGCATGCTGTGGTTGACTCTGATATAGATTATGGGTAATGATGTGATCCAATCAGTGTGACAACTATATCCTGAGGGACTAATCTGTTCACAACAGGAATATTCTCCAATATACATATGAGTTTGGTGGGAGAATTTGCGGAAAAGAGTGAGAATCCAGTTCCGGACTGACTTCCTCCGGCATTGGATCTCGGTCCCATTGGAAAAATGTGGATGTAGACAAAACGGACCATGCGGGAAAACAGACTTGACCCTGTGCCAGGAAACTGGGGTGACCTTCGGAGCACTTCACTATCTGACTGGGAACCTGGGAGAAGGTAGAAAAAAAAGAAATGAGGTTTCTTTCTTAATCAAAGTCTCTTCCTGTCAAGATGAGATTGTCGTTGGATTGGAAGGCCTTTTGATGGTATAGTAAGTGGTATAGAAACCGTATGCTGTGCATATGGGCCAAAAAACAACCTTGTTAAGAACTGTCAACTGTTCTGTTATTTTAGCGTTTTCTAGGGATTAAAAAATTAACTCCATAAAACAAAAAGTAATTGCTAGAAGTGGGACTCGATCCTAATCCTGTAGTGGCGTACTAGCTTATCAGTCAACTTACTACACGGCACTGCAAAGGCACTATATTATGTTGTGATGAGTGGCGACTGTTTTTGAGTAAGATCACAAGAAAACCCTAACTTTTGACACCTTGCAGACACAGTTATCTGCAATAGGCGTACATGGCATTAAATCTACTGCACTGTGCAACATTGTTCCCCTACGCTCAGTGAAACTTGGCGTCAGGGTCGTGAGCACACTTTCACTTGTGTACGTTTTAACGAGTTTTTGCGCATCAGAATGTGTTATAATTATACTGATAGCGAAAACTATTTTGTGTGATTCTGAATGAGATATAGTACCTTAAGGTTTGACTTTATCATACATAATCCATTTGAGGCGATGAGAACCATGAAGCACATCATCGTAGACTGCGAGACTGTAGCATTTATTCGTGCTGAAACGTCACCTTAAACCAATTATACAGGACTATGCTTAACCAGACACACAATATTTTTAGCGCAACGCAATCTGACTTTCAAAAATCGCTACAAAAGAATGGCTCTGACTAACATTAACCTATACCTTTCACAAATCACTTACCTCACAAAAATCTTCGTTACTGGAACTGCTGCAATACAGCGAGCGCCACTACTGCCAGCTAAATAAAAGATTCAAACTACGGAAGGCACTAACTACTGATAGGCATAGTTAGCAAATGAAAGATTTTAATAGATAACAAACAATGTATTTACCTTAATAGTGTTGAAAAATCATAATATACATAATACATCATGACATCCAGTCTTAGAAATTTCCAAACTCCGCCATCTCTCTCCCCACATCCACCACTGCTGGCGGCTCACCTCCAACTGCGCAACGCTACGCGCTGTTCACATCCAGCTGCCGCTGCCCAACACTACAATGGCAGACAACAATGCAAACTAGCCACAGACTGCACACAGCACAGCCAGTGATTTTCATACAGAGCTCTACGTAACGTTGCCAATAAGAAAACATAAACAGACTACTTACAGTGCTTCTGACATCCGTTGATTTTATGGTGGGTCAGATTTATCTGTACTGTAGATCCACATTGTACGTATATCTTAACAGCCATCAAAGGATGTCTCACTGGTTTATCTGTTGTGGCTTTTGATCCTTATGGTTCCCAGAGCCTCATTTGCATTCTTGTCAAATAACCTTGTTGATAGATGGTACTACTTGAATTTAATAATTTCCGCAAACGGCAGTTTGTGTTTGGAGTTAATTGTTTACTGTGTAGGAATCGGCATTTCTGTGCAGTGTCAACATGAACCCTGTTGAACCTGTATTAAGCGGTAACAGAAAAGAAGATTACCAGGGAAAATTAGCCGCAAAGAAAGTACGGTCTCCCAGGCCAGATCCGTTGTCTGAGAAAGTGACGCAATCAAATAAGCGTGACTACAAGCGAACATTTAACAAAGAAGTGTATAACAAGCGTAAGTTGCGGTGTGGGTGCAACTTAAGAATGTCTGATTTTCAACCCAGAAGCTAATTCGTTAACTAAATGTGAATTAGGGATCTTGTACATTTCTCGGAAAAATAAAAAAGCACGAAAACTCCCACTTACTCAAAAATGCGAAACGGAGATTAGGGAAAGCTTAAACATTATTTCGTTGTTGCCATATACTGTACTCAATTATGTACAAAACAACAAAATTCCACAAAAACAGATCTTCCTCATTTCAGACCAGTTATGCATATTTTTATTATTATTATTATGATTATTGACAGCAGCTGAAGTTGTATAAATATGTTAATGAACACAACTGTTATACAGCAGATTCTATTAATTTTGCACTCTAATATTTATCTGTATTTAAAAATTTGAGAACACCCAAAATGTACTGCATATCTACGAGCCGCCATTGCTTGTGATAGTTCGATTTAATTTGAGCAGGAAGATAAAAACAACAGTGGTCCTAGCCCACTGTACTCCGATTAAAATTATTTTGTGATTGACAGATTGCTGTTATGGGTCCAGTTTTGCCAGCGTGTACGCAGCTGCGCTGTACAAAGACGTTCCACGTACCTACAAAACAAGCGACACAGCAAGATCATGGCGCTCGAGAAAGAGCTATGATTGACTGGTGGCTGGTCCCCTACTACTTGAGTCGCTGAAACGTCACCCATAAGGTAATCTTAATTTACCACACTGAAACAGGATTTAATTTGCGGTTTCACTCATTACAATTCTGTTACAGCCAGCCAGTACCCTTAACAGGAGAAGGAAGGCAATTTTTATCCCTATTCTGCCAATGCTATTTTACCATTTGAATAGGTACACTTTTCAAAAGAACTATAAGTGATAAAACAATGAAATTTTTACTGAATATATGTAACATATGTGCCTCAACTAGTGTGATGAACATAATACCTCTTATGGTTTTGAATAAAAAAATTATTCTTTCACTAATAAATTTTTTTGTACATTAATTATTATAAAACCGTTTCTGATTGTTTGGTTGTTCTCAATTTACTTGTAATAACTTATTACCATCTGCAGTACAAATTGACCAAATTTCATGTTTCTAACCCGATTAGCTTATCAAATAATGGTGCCTGAAAGTAAAAAAACTGTAGTTTTGAGAAAAATCCATTTAAAGTTTAATACTGTAATTCTCATATGGTTATTGATGAGAATTACGTACCACTAATATTTTCCTGCACCATAATGAGCATCATCTAAATCATACTGATCTTCTTTTCTTCTCTTGGTCACTCTTCTTTTTTGTCTGGCTTCTTTTGTGCATTTTAAATTAGCAATATCTGCTTTGCAGATTCTCTCCTTATCTATTTACACCAAGGATTTTGCAGTATTTCCAATAGATTTTTTTCCCAATAATTTCAGAACATCCAGTTTTCTAATTACACTATCACTAAAGCACAAAATAGCATCATAAACACCAAATTTGAGGGTTGTAAGCTGAACAAATACAGTTTTCGGTAACCGGTTCCAAATGACAGAATTCACACATTCATTTAAATTTTGGATTTTCCCATGAAGAGATTTCATCAACAAGGTATCTTTACGAAGGTCTCTAACTATGGGTTTAATTTCATTCATTACAGATGCAGGTAAAGAATGTTTGTGGTCATATCCGGCACTTCTCCTGTGCTTGCACCATGTGTTAGGATCATTTGGGCAAAGAATGTGCACTGGATTTTCATTTGTGGAAAGCTTATGGAAAAAGATAGCCCACTCAGATTTTTTCATGTTTTCGAAATTCCCTACATTTCTTCTTATGGTCAAGCCATAATAATTCTGTAATCTATCTATTCCAACACTTGTCAGGCGACCTTTACCACCTATCTTCTTACGATCTTCCAATATTATTTTTGACTTTTCTTTCTATAATCTTCCTAACCTGGACCCCATTCTCTTCTGGACATGCTCAATGCACTCTAATTTAGAAACTGTGACATTAGGACCATAAGGTTTTTCTACACATACCCGGTCACAAGCCTTTCTGTCACTGTCCCCTAAATACTGTGTGTAAGTGATATCTCTCTTTGCCACTGAACGATTAAAAATCCTGAGAACTCCTGCTACTTCTATCCCACCCCTTGGACCAGTATAATTCATTTGACAGTGATGTTCATGCTCTTTCTCAGTTCCACTGTCACAATTTTTACAGAACTTAGAATCTCCACATTGATTATCTTGCTGGTATCAAATGATGTAGCTGTCACGACACCATTTAGTGAAGTGTGTCCACGTTTCTGCCAACTGCCATCAAAACATGCAAAATTACCACCACTTTCACTGTCATCACTTTCTTTGAGTGCTTCTTCAGCTGCTTCCTTCATCGAGATGTTTCAAACTTCAGCAACAGCAGTACCTATAACTTTATTGTAAATCATAAATTTTGCAGGAGGATTTGGAATGTCAAGTAATGCACATAAGAGTTTTCCTGCCTCCATCCCTTTACCAATAGATATGAGACTATAAACTAGTCTTATGTTGTTCTCATATAAATTATTATTTGCCGTTTTTGATGTCATTGTTGTAGCAACTGCACCACATTTTGTACAACTCAATGTCAGGTTTGACACAATCCCTTTACGAAGACTCTGATTCTCACCCAAAGATACGTCACCACCACATATTGTGCACACAGTATTTTTGGAAATGAAGTCACAGACCATGCTAAGGTTCACCATAATATTTCCGAGCGAATGTTCATCTCTACAAGCTGACTGGGAGGAAATGCCTTGAAGAATACACTACAATTTCTTTCTTGATGTGCTCATTTTCTTTATGTCTAACATTCTTGGGTCCTTTGATTCACTAACTTCATTTAACTTTACGTATTTATTTCCTCTGAATTTTAATTTAGGCGAGAATTTCTTTATTCGCGGCATTTTTGTGAAAACACGCGGAACCAAAGAAAATACAAATCAACATGTACTTCACTCACAACAAACTTCACGAAGTACAACCATTAACGCTCGAAAACAATAACAAACACGAGTATCGATACAGGGCAGGAAACATTGAAGCAATAAAACAATAGTAGCATGAAATAATATACAAGGAGTAAAATAATGCTGTGCATTATCTCTGCATGGCGCAAAAAGGAAGGCGTGGAATTTAAATGCCAGATTGCTCAGAGCGTCAGGAAAACCATCATATCTCACGAAAAAACTGTCGTATTTATATAAAACAAAAACTGTTTCACACAGGAAAGACCAAGCATTCCAAATATGCTAAAATCTAAAAATCGAAGTTTTGAAGCCCACTTGCCTTCCGTCTCCCCTTAAAGAGAAGTAGGAGACTCTTCTCAGATCTTTATTAGACACGATCTAGGACTTGATGATACCAATATGCTGTGTCTTTTGACCTACAGCACTTCACACTGGAAGATTAGATGTGATGCGGTTTCACCACGCTCAACACATAGTCTATACCTAGGCGCTTCTTTCTCTATATATATCGTGTGTAGGTGCTTCTGAAAGCTCCCATAGCCTGTCATTAGTGCTACCGTGAGTTTGCTGCTTTCTACTTCCAACTGGTATGGGATTCAGGATATCCTAAAGGTATCCAATTATTTTCAGTTTTTAGCCTGTACACTGTTGCCTCCATTTTAACTCACAGTTGTAACGGGGACATCTCCAGCTTAACTTCCATCCCAGCAGTGGGTGTGCTGCTAATTCCTCCTGGAATGTCTAAGCAGGCCAGTCTCTGCTCCTTGCCAAGCTCATTAGCAGCCACCATCTGATGTATGAGTACTTCGAAATAAGGATTCCAGTTCATGCGTTGGATATGCTTCCTTGTAAATGGTACTACAGCAGTTTCCTTTGGGATGACCCACAGATGGTCTCCTGATCCAGTTTTGCACAATGTTCAATGCACATTGTGCCATTGTTCTAGCGGTAACAGCAAATATGCCAAGTATTACTATGGCTACGTGGTATGTGTATCCTTGGCAAAAGTAGTCTCTGTATAGTATTTAGCCCTTCAAGAAGTTGGTAAAATTATTCTCTCTCTAGTATTTAGCTTTTCAATAAGTTCGTTCACCACTAGGTTTCACAGTAGTGGGGACAAAGCTCCTCCTTGCAGGCGCTCTTTGATGGTGTTGATCACCATTTTTTTCCTTCATCGTGATGGCTTCTTTCTTCTACTCAATATGGTCTTAATCCATCTGTATATAGTGGTATCAACGCCATGCTCTCCTGCAGCTCTAACCATTGATTTTAAGGTCGTATTGCTAAAAGCACTGTCAATATCCAGGAAGATCCAGAGAACAATTTCTTTTCTCCACCTTCCCAACAAGTGCTGGTTCACATATGTGTGCTGGTTTACATGTAGAGGAATCTCAATTAGCCTTGTTTCCCTAACGTGCATATTAGCCAGTTTTTCTAATGTCTCAAAAAGAAAGGAGGTTAGACTGATCGGTCTCATATCATTATGATCAGATCTTCCTGGCTTCAGAATGAAAAAAAAAAAAAAACCGTCACTGTCCTCCAAGCATTAGGAATGATTCCTGCTGCTAACTATAAACAGCCTATAAAAGAGTGTACTTAAACTATTTCCTCCTTTTTTGCAGCACAACTGGAAAGATTCCATCTGGACCTGGTGACTTGCACTGTTGAAACGTTCCTATTGCCCATTGGATTTATTTCAAAATAACACATTCTCTTCCAGATTCCCAGTTCTCCCTTTGATTGCCTGCAAACCAGTGCTTCTTAACGACTGAATCTTGATTTATGTTGTTTGCCAGAATGCAGTGAGAGAAGTTAGTCTTGAGGAGCACATCCAGTGTCCCATTCACTGTCCGTGTATATTCACCAGTCTCCTTCCGTAGAGCATTTCCTGGATTGGTAGTCTGTTGTGGGTTGTATGAAGTCTGGCACAAGCTACTGAACCTCTCATTTCCTCACAGAATACCTTACAGGATGATTGTTCCGCTTACTTTATCACAAGGTTGTATTTGGTGAGCACTTCCAAATATTTTGGTTGAACATTCTTACCTGCTTCCACTGCAATTCCAGGTTATTGTTCCACCAAGATTTTTGATCAGATAATGATGGGTACGACGCCACATGCCATTGTTTGACATAGCTGCCCAAAAATTATGTCAATTGCTTTTTCCTTCCTTAGGTTCCAGAATATATGTTCGTCGCCCCTATTCAGGATCTCCAGGTTGCTTTAGAATAAAAATTCAAGAAGGCACTTACCTCTATTGTTGGTGTCGCTGCTTCTCCACACCAGGTTGTGGGCATTGGCATAGCAACCAACCAGCAGTTGTTCATTCTGCTGAGAGCAGCTGACTGTCAGTCTCCTCACTTCCTAGGAATGAGAAGTACTACCCTGTAAGAAAAGTAACCTGAGGACAATACAATTTCCTTCGTGCTTCCTTCTTCACACTGTTTCGTCCTGATGGTCACTAAGATCCTGACACTTAAGTCCACCATCGGCATGAGTGGGATTCCATTTTTGACATAACTGCGTATTCTGGATTTCGTTATATTTCTAACATAAATCAACTTACTTCCAGTTCTTCCGAGGTCTGAAACTCCCTGTATACATAGATAGGTTCCTGGACCAGGGCCACGTACACATCCTGTCTTCCAGAAGACGACTCAGGATGGCAGTTACTGCCTTACTGTGCTGCAGGTTTATCGGAAAAACTTGCAGTCTCCGACTTGCCGCCATGGTCGCTTCCGGTATCTTTGATTACCCTGACGGTGACCTATGAGAACTCTAATTAGTACAGACTTAGGTCCTGTTCCCACATAATCGTCAGGCATGTTTCACCGACTTCCACCACAAGCGTGTGACCATCTAGTATAACCTTCTTGTTGATT
Organism: Schistocerca piceifrons; assembly: GCF_021461385.2. Taxonomy (NCBI): domain Eukaryota; kingdom Metazoa; phylum Arthropoda; class Insecta; order Orthoptera; family Acrididae; genus Schistocerca; species Schistocerca piceifrons. The sequence goes on along the minus strand of NC_060138.1, from coordinate 157,534,553 downwards.
ACCCTCCAATCCCCAGTCAAGACTTTCTGGTTCTGCGGCCTTAGTATTTCGAACAGAGTGTCTGGAGGAGTATCCTTAAGAAGTTTTGGTATCCAAAGTGATATGTTTTCGGTCTTGAAGAGCTCAGCTGCTGTCTTGACCAGCAGTTTGGCCTCATCCCAAGGAGATATCTTGGGTACCATCCCCTTAAGCCAATCCATTGTCCCTGTCCCCTCACAGACAAAGATAAAAGCACCTTCTCCAGGTAGACCCATCTGAATTTGGGTCCTGGACTTGTGTACCCTCACAATCTGCTCCAAGAGAGGCACCTGAACAAGTTCCATCTGCTGCGAGATGATGTTGACCAGTGGATATCCCTGTTGGATAACCGTCGTCCTGAAAACCGAGATTGCAGTATGATGGGGCTCTTTCTCTTTTTCCTGTGGCTGCTTTTTCTGGATACGATTATCTAGAAAAGTGGAAGTATTAGGCTCTTGCCTTGTTGTCTTGTTTCCTGCTTAGAGGTGGAAGAGGCCCATTTACCCCCTTCACTCTGAGTCAGTCTTTTCTTGACATCTTAGGTTCAGTACCTTTTAGTTCCCTCCATTTTTGTTTAGGTAGCAATTTTTACCTTTTTGTTTCTGTGCTTCGAAAAGTATTCTCCTCTGAGCTCCAGACAAGTATTTAATATTAACCTGGTCGTACTTTTCTGAGATAATTTCGACTTCTTGGACAGTTCTATAACCCAAAACAGTTACGGAAACAGCTTTCATAGCTTTCACAGCTTTCAGTAAAGAGTCAGGGTGTGCATCGGACCTTCAAATCAGCTACAATCCCCCTTAAAGTTGTCCTCCGCGGAGAGGGACGAAACGTTTGATTTCAGTAAGGGATTCAACCGATATCGGGATAACAGCCCTTGAAAATTTATATTTTGGAATTCAAATTTCAGGCACCATCATTTTTTGTGGTGTCTAGTATACATAAAGGCCCGTATAATGTAGGTAAAAGTTAAACTACATTTTCAGTACCGTTCTGCAGAGAACACTGTGCCTCGAAATCGTGAACAGGACACTGCAGGTGGTGTAGACTATTTAGTATGTCAGCATGCCTCGAAGAAGTATTACAAAGCTTAGACTGTGTGCACATTGTCACGAAAGTGATGGCCCATACACGATCACTTTGGCGTCTAGGTGTCCATCACAAACTGTAATACAAAGGCGTGCTGAAAAGTAACACTTCCGAAATTCTAACATGAAAGTCTTAAAGCTTATCAAATAAAAAAATCGTTGTTACCATTCTACACTACTGCCCATTAAAATTGCTACAACACGAAGATGACGTGCTACAGACACGAAATTTAGCCGACAGGAAGAAGATGCCGTGATATGCAAATGATTAGCTTTTCAGAGCATTCACACAAGGTTGGCGCCGGTGGCGACACCTACAACGTGCTGACATGAGGAAAGTTTCCAACCGATTTCTCATACACATAAAAGCAGTTGACCGGCGTTGCCTGGTGAAACGTTGTTGAGATGCCTCGTGTAAGGAGGAGAAATGTGTATCATCACGTTTCCGCCTATGATAAAGGTCGGATTGTAGCCTCTCGCGATTGCGGTTTATCGTATCGCGACATTGCTGCTCACGTTGGTCGAGACCCAATGACTGTTAGCAGAATATGGAATCGGTAGGTTCAGGAGGGTAATAGGGAACGCCGTGCTGGATCCCAACGCCCAAGCAGTCGAGTTGACAGGCATTTTATCCGCATGGCTGTAACGGATCGTGCAGCCACGTCTCGATCCCTGAGTCAACAGATGGGGACGCTTGCAAGACAACAACCATCTGGACGAACAATTCCCGACGTTTACAGCAACACAGACTATCAGCTCGGAGGCCATGGCTGCGGTTAGCCTTGACGCTGCATCACAGACAGGAGCGCCTGCGATGGTATACTTAACGACAACCTGGGTGCACGAATGGCAAAACGTCATTTTTTCGGATGAATCCAGGTTCTGATTACAGTATCATGATGGTCGCATCCGTGTTTGGCGACGTCGCGGTGAACGCACATTGGAAGCGTGTATTCGTCATCGCCATACTGGCGTATCACCTGGCCTGATCGTATGGGGTGCCATTGGTTGCACTTCTCCGTCACCTCTTGTTCGCATTGACGGCACACATTTCAGATGTGTTACGACCCGTGGTTCTACCCTTCATTCGATCCCTGCGAAACCCTACATTTCAGCAGGATAATGCCCCATGAACCATGGACCTTGCCGTTGGTGGGGAGGCTTGCGTGCCTCAGCGATACAGATGGCCGTACCGTAGGTGCAACCACAACGGAGGGGTATCTGTTGAGAGGCCAGACAAACATGTGGTTCCTGAAGAGGGGCAGCAGCCTTTTCAGTAGTTGCAGGGGCAACAGTCTGGATGATTGACTGATCTGGCCTTGTAACATTAACCAAAACGGCCTTGCTGTGCTGGTACTGCGAAAGGCTGAAAGCAAGGGGAAACTACAGCCGTAATTTTTCCCGAGGACATGCAGCTTTACTGTATGATTAAATGATGATGGCGTCCTCTTGGGTAAAATATTCCGGAGGTAAAATAGTCCCCCATTCGGATCTCCGGGCGGGGACTACTCAAGAGGACATCGTTATCAGGAGAAAGAAAACTGGCATTCTACGGATCGGAGCGTGGAATGTCAGATCCCTTAATCGGGCAGGTAGGTTAGAACATTTAAAAAGGGAAATGGACAGGTTAAAGTTAGATATAGTGGGAATTAGTGAAGTTCGGTGGCAGGAGGAACAAGACTTTTGGTCAGGTGAATACAGGGTTATAAATACAAAATCAAATAGGGGTAATGCAGGAGTAGGTTTAATAATGAATAAAAAAATAGGAGTGCGGGTTAGCTACTACAAACAGCATAGTGAACGCATTATTGTGGCCAAGATAGACACAAAGCCCATGCCTACTACAGTAGTACAAGTTTATATGCCAACTAGCTCTGCAGATGATGAAGAAATTGATGAAATTTATGACGAGATAAAAGAAATTATTCAGGTAGTGAAGGGAGACGAAAATTTAATAGTTATGGGTGACTGGAATTCGTCAGTAGGAAAAGGGAGAGAAGGAAACATAGTAGGTGAATATGGATTGGGGGGAAGAAATGAAAGAGGAAGCCGCCTTGATGAATTTTGCACAGAGCATAACTTAATCATAGCTAACACTTGGTTCAAGAATCATGAAAGAAGGTTGTATACCTGGAAGAATCCTGGAGATACTAAAAGGTATCAGATTATATAATGGTAAGACAGAGATTTAGGAACCAGGTTTTAAATTGTAAGACATTTCCAGGGGCAGATGTGGATTCTGACCACAATCTATTGGTTAGGAACTGCAGATTGAAACTGAAGAAACTGCAAAAAGGTGGGAATTTAAGGAGATGGGACCTGGATAAACTGAAAGAACCAGAGGTTGTAGAGAGTTTCAGGGAGAGCATAAGGGAACAAATGACAGGAATAGGGGAAAGAAATACAGTAGAAGAAGAATGGGTAGCTCTGAAGGATGAAGTAGTGAAGGCAGCAGACGATCAAGTAGGTAAAAAGGCGAGGGCTAATAGAAATCCTTGGGTAACAGAAGAAATATTGAATTTAATTGATGAAAGGAGAAAATTTAAAAATGCAGTAAATGAAGCGGGCGAAAAGGAATACGAACGTCACAAAAATGAGATCGACAGGAAGTGCAAAAGGGCTAAGCAGGGATGGCTAGAGGACAAATGTAAGGATGTAGAGGCTTGTCTCACTAGGGGTAAGATAGATACTGCCTACAGGAAAATTAAAGAGGCCTTTGGAGAGAAGAGAACCACTTGTATGAATATCAAGAGCTCAGATGGAAACCCAGTTCTAAGCAAAGAAGGGAAGGCAGAAAGGTGGAAGGAGTATATAGAGGGTTTATACAAGGGCGATGTACTTGAGGACAATATTATGGAAATGGAAGAGGATGTAGATGAAGATGAAATGGGAGATAAGATACTGCGTGAAGAGTATGACAGAGCACTGAAAGACCTGAGTCGGAACAAGGCGCCGGGAGTAGACAACATTCCATTAGAACTACTGATGGCCTTGGGAGAGCCAGTCATGACAAAACTCTACCATCTGGTGAGCAAGATGTATGAGACAGGCGAAATACCCACAGACTTCAAGAAGAATATAATAATTCCAATCCCAAAGAAAGCAGGTGTTGACAGATGTGAAAATTACCGAACTATCAGTTTAATAAGTCACAGCTGCGAAATACTAACCCGAATTCTTTACAGACGAATGGAAAAACTGGTAGAAGCGGATCTCGGGGAAGATCAGTTTGGATTCCGTATAAATGTTGGAACACGTGAGGCAATACTAACCTTACGACTTATCTTAGAAGAAAGATTAAGAAAAGGCAAACCTACGTTTCTAGCATTTGTAGACTTAGAGAAAGCTTTTGACAACGTTAACTGGAATACTCTCTTTCAAATTCTGAAGGTGGCAGGGGTAAAATACAGGGAGCGAAAGGCTATTTACAATTTGTACAGAAACCAGATGGCAGTTATAAGAGTCGAGGGGCATGAAAGGGAAGCAGTGGTTGGGAAAGGAGTGAGACAGGGTTGTAGCCTCTCCCCGATGTTATTCAATCTGTATATTGAGCAAGCAGTAAAGGAAACAAAAGAAAAATTCGGAGTAGGTTTTAAAATTCATGGAGAAGAAGTAAAAACTTTGAGGTTCGCCGATGACATTGTAATTCTGTCAGAGACAGCAAAGGACTTGGAAGAGCAGTTGAACGGAATGGACAGTGTCTTGAAAGGAGGATATAAGATGAACATCAACAAAAGCAAAACGAGGATAATGGAATGTAGTCAAATTAAATCGGGTGATGCTGAGGGGATTAGATTAGGAAATGAGACACTTAAAGTAGTAAAAGAGTTTTGCTATTTAGGGAGTAAAATAACTGATGATGGTCGAAGTAGAGAGGATATAAAATGTAGACTGGCAATGGCAAGGAAATCGTTTCTGAAGAAGAGAAATTTGTTAACATCGAGTATAGATTTAAGTGTCAGGAAGTCGTTTCTGAAAGTATTTGTATGGAGTGTAGCCATGTATGGAAGTGAAACATGGACGATAACCAGTTTGGACAAGAAGAGAATAGAAGCTTTCGAAATGTGGTGCTACAGAAGAATGCTGATGATAAGGTGGGTAGATCACGTAACTAATGAGGAGGTATTGAATAGGATTGGGGAGAAGAGAAGTTTGTGGCACAACTTGACTAGAAGAAGGGATCGGTTGGTAGGACATGTTCTGAGGCATCAAGGGATCACAAATTTAGCATTGGAGGGCAGCGTGGCGTGGAGGGTAAAAATCGTAGAGGGAGACCAAGACATGAATACACTAAGCAGATTCAGAAGGATGTAGGTTGCAGTAGGTACTGGGAGATGAAGAAGCTTGCACAGGATAGAGTAGCATGGAGAGCTGCATCAAACCAGTCTCAGGACTGAAGACCACAACAACAACAATGCACGACAGCATGTTGCAGGTCCTGTACGGGCCCTTCTGGATACAGAAAATGTTCGACTGCTGCCCTGGCCAGCACATTCTCCGGATCTCTCACCAATTGAAAACGTCTGGTCAATGGTGGCCGAGCAACTGGCTCGTCACAATACTCCAGTCACTACTCTTGATGAACTGTGGTATCGTGTTGAAGCTGCATGCGCAGAGGTGGTTGTTCTGGGTCTGATTTCTCAGGATCTATGCACCAAAATTGCGTGAAAATGTAATCACATGTCAGTTCTAGTATAATATATTTGTCCCATGAATACCCGTTTATCATCTGCGCTTCTTCTTGGTGTAGCAATTTTAATGGCCAGTAGCGTACATATTTATTCTTCGTGTACACATATTTATTTCTCAAAATAGTCACCTTGACGATAGCAGAATGACTTTGTCGACGGAGCACTAGCCTCACTCCTGGTTGTGACGCCTCATCACTATGAAAGTGAAATCTTTGAAGGTGTTCTTTAAGTTTCAGAAATCAGATGTGGCCAAGTCGGGACTGTATGGAGGATTGTGGGTGACATTGAGCCCATGACGTCGGATTGTTGCAGCTGTCACATTGCTCTTCTGTGTTCTGGTATTGTCATGCTAAAGGAGAGGGAGCTCTATGTATGAACAAACTCTTCGAATGAGAAACTCGATTACAGCATGCTGTTTCTCACGCACCGAGATATTTACGTTACACACAGCAATGTCACGGGCTACAGTTCGCTGCCCCCTATCCACAGAGGGTTGCAATTTGCGTCAGCGAAGTGAGTAAGTGGGCACGTTAGGTGTTTTCTTTGATTTAACGAAGGCTTTTGACTGTGTTGACCACAAAATATTACTGCAGAAGTTGGAACATTATGGAGTAAGGGGAGTAGCTTACAATTGGTTCGCCTCCTACTTTAAGAACAGAAAGCAGAAGGTAATCCTCCGTAATATTGAGAGTGGTAATGATGTTCAGTCCCAATGGGGCACTGTTAAATGGGGCGTTCCCCAAGGGTCGGTTCTGGGGCCACTGCTGTTTCTTATTTATATAAATGATATGCCTTCTAGTATTACAAGTGATTCAAAAATATTTCTGTTTGCTGATGACACCACCTTGGTAGTGAAGGATCTTGTGTGTAATATTGAAACATTATCAAATAATGTAGTTCATGATATAAGTTCATGGCTTGTGGAAAATAATTTGATGCTAAATCACAGTAAGACTCAGTTGTTACAGTTTCTAACTCACAATTCAACAAGAACTGACATTTTAATCAGACAGAATGGGCATGTTATAAGCGAGACAGAACAGTTCAAGTTCCTAGGCGTACGGATAGATAGTAAGCTGTTGTGGAAAGCCCATGTTCAGGATCTTGTTCAGAAACTAAATGCCGCTTTATTTACCATTAGAACAGTATCTGAAATAAGTGACATTTCAACACGAAAAGTAGTATACTTCGCATATTTTCATACGCTTATGTCATATGGTATTATTTTTTGGGGTAATTCTTCTGATTCAAAAAGGGTATTTTTGGCTCAAAAACGGGCTGTTCGAGCTATGTATGGTGTAAGTTCGAAAACCTCTTGTCGACCCCTATTCAATAGTCTGGGAATTTTGACATTGCCCTCACAGTATGTATTTTCTTTAATGTCGTTTGTTGTTAGCAATATTAGCTTATTCCCAAGAGTTAGCAGCTTTCACTCAGTTGATACTAGGCAGAAATCAAATCTGCATGTGGAATGCACTTCCTTGACTCTTGTGCAGAAAGGAGTACAGAATTCTGCTGCATTCATTTTCAATAAGCTACCACTAGAACTCAAAAATCTCAGCAGTAGCCCAAACTCTTTTAAGTCTAAACTGAAGAGTTTCCTCATGGCTCACTCCTTCTATTCTGTCGAGGAGCTCCTGGAAGAGCTAAAAACTTAAGCAAATTCCAGTGTTACATCCTTGATCTTCTTTATTTAAACTAACGACTTGTCGCCTGAATATGTTTCTTATATTTCATTTTATCTGTTTCTACAATCGTGTTATAATTTCATGTATTGACTCGTTCCATGACCATGGAGACTTCTCCTAAATGTGGTCCCACGGAACAATAAATAAATAAATAAAATAAATAAATATGCATGACATGTAATACGTCAACCGATATTGAGAGCAGAATAAAAAATTCGGAGGTATTACTTTTCAGCATCCCCTCGTATGTACCACCCAGCACCTTAGCGCGTGAAGAAGTGGGCTAGTGAATACCTAGATTGGAACCTGGCTTAATGGTATCGCGTTATCTTCACCGATGAGTACAGTATTTGTCTGACACTTGACGACCGTAGTAGAAGAATTTGGAGGCGGCTAGGCAGCAGTGCGTGACTGAGGCATGAAGTTTCACGGCTTTAGTAGGCATGTCTAATTATAGCCGGTATCATGTACGGATGTCGGACACTTCTCATCGCGACTGAGAGTAATTTGAAAGTTGTGCAGCATCGTCGTTTCAGGTTAGGATGTTCCAACCTACTGTGCAGGAATCAGCCGAATGGAATTACTTGCTGTAACTGCTAACATGAACCCAACTGAATGTGGTAGGTGCCACATGAAACTTGCAGTGCGTCATCACCAGAATAATCTCAGGAATGAGAGCAACACAGTACAGAATGTTACCTAACAGCATATTTGGTTTTACAGATGTGCAAAGATATATCCTCTCGAACAGGTTATCTTCAGTCTCGTTATTATTTTGTTTTCATTTCAGAATACATTTTTGTTCCTTCGTAAGTCTTATCCTTTGACTGCCTGCACCCCATTTATCAAAATCTGCACTTGTTCAGATAAGACTCTAGTGTAAAACGTTTTTTCGGCTGTTTACTGTCACTGGGTGGAGTAATTTAATGCGCTGTGAGCTTGAGATACGTACCGTCTCTGGTTGCATTTGCTCGTGGGCGACCTTACCCTGTTCGCATTATTTAATTACACGTTCGAAGCCGTGAAATATATTTTTGGAACACCGTAGCAACATTTACTACTTCACGCTACAAACGTATACCTTCCATCCTATCAGTATTTCACGTTACTGAGAGACACTATATCTTCTTTACTCCTATCGGACGCTGTCATGTGGGTCTCCAGTAATTGCACTTAGGGATCTATTTTCAGTACAATATAGTAATACCAAATAAGTGTTCATTAGGCTGTTCGAAACACAACATTCAACCTTCAGAATACCTTAGCTGACCAGTCAAATGTTAGCAACAGTGTAGAAAGGATAGTGTATTCAACAATTAAAGGAAATAAATAACAAGGGCCTTAGTAATTGAGTAAATGACAATCTGGCAATGTTCTAGAACAGGAAATGTGTCAATAAGTAACACATTAAATTTCTTTTGGTATTACAGAACAATTAATCAAAGTCGACAGCTGGGGAAAAACGACGCAGATAGAGAAACGGCTCTTAAGGCTTATCGGAAGAATAATATCTTAAGTGCTTTCTTAAAACACTGATTCGGAGATAAATACTTGTGTTCAAGGTTTCTGATAAGGCAAGCTTTGAGGTCATACTCTAGAAATTACTTCTGAATGAAATCACGACAGTGACTCTGTTCTCTAATGATGATCAATGGTAACGCTATACCAATATTTACTAGATTTAACATGCAAGTCAGTGGACTCTGAACAGGGCCTGCCATTCACACAGTGGAAAATCCTTGCCAGCTACGCACAACGAAATGTTTCAACATGGGGTACACTGGCAACGTTATTACAAATGTAGCCATTTCAGTAGAGGCTCCTTTTCATGGAAGTGTTCCCACTGGAAAATCGGAAACGTTAAGAAGAATATTTTATGTCTTGCCCAATAAATTAATCACGGCGTTACAATTCATCGAGCACTTTTGTGCACTCCCGATACCACGGGGCAGTTGTTAGGACAGAAACAGTTGAACAAGAAATGTTAATTTGGGAAAGTAAATTGTTATCAGTGGAATCCTTCCCTTTTCTTGTTTCTGCACTTCAGCTGCGCCTCTAAAGACCTCTCTGTAGACGGAACATTATTCCTTGATCTTCCTTTGCACAACAACGTAGGTACAGTGAAACCGGATACACTGTAGTTCCATAACAACAATTTTAAAAGATTTTCTTCGAATGCAGAGTTCAGCTAAGGACTTATACAATCGATAATTACACAAACTAGTCTATATATCATAGTAATTTCATTTTCGTAATTGAGTGTACAATGTGAAACGGCCCCTTAGAAAAATTATTGAATTACTGTGCTGATAAATCTCTTACATTATTTGATTTTCAAACATCTGAGCGGAACTGAACGTACTCAGACTTTTCGCTCTTTGCCTATTCTGATCAACACTAAACTGAAACACAATATTTTTAGCGCAACGCGATCTGACTTTCAATAATCTCTACAAAAGAATGGCCCTGACTAACATTAAACTATATCTTTCACAAATCACTTACCTCACAAAAATCTTCATTACTCGAAATACTGCCATACAGCGAGCGCCAATACTGCCAGCTAAATAAAAGATTCTAACTACTGAAGTCACTGACTACTGATAGGCATAGTTAGCAAATGAAAGATTTTGATAGAGAACAAACAATGTATTTACCTTAATAGTGTTAAAAAGTCATAATATATATAGCAGTTCTTGACATCCAGTCTTACAAATTTACTGTCTCTGATGGACACAAGTCCAGATCATCCGCTCTCAAAACTCCGCCATTTCTCTCCCCACATCCACCACTGCTGGCGGCTCACCTCCAACTGCGCAACGCTACACGCTGTTAACGGCCAACTGCCCAACACTGCAATAGCAAATTCCAACAATGTAAACCAGCCACAGACTGCACACAGCACAGTCAGTGATTTTGATATAGAGCGCTACATGGCGTTACCAACATAAAACCTAAACAGCCTACTTACAAATGTGACAAGTACTTTCTCCTGCTATTACCTAGCCGGGTCAGACAGGTGTAAAATATGGATATATTCTGAATTTTTCACGATTGTAGCTTCCGAAACTTGGAAAGCTGGGTAATGAATTTGTCTGGGATCACAATCATGGACGCTAGTGCTACACATAGTCTCACAGCTACTTGCTACCTACTGAGAAAGGAGAAATGAAATTCAGATTCTTACTCTTCTGAAAATGTTTCTAATACTAAAAAAATAATTATCTGGAAAGAATTCCTCAGTTTATCGTTAGAATACCTTGTATGTGAATGTTGTGGTGTTTAAAATCATTACTCAGTGCACAGTGTGATTTTAAATGACGAATATGTCATATTGTGGTTTTGCACCATGTCGGAGCTTTTTAATACAAATATTCAACATCTCCATCGTCTGTGAAATATTGTCTAATCCACTACTTTCTTTTTTGTTTAGTCACAGCATGATTAGAATTACCAATTTCAAATGGTAACAAATTTCTTTCATCCGTACTCAGTAACTGAGAAGCAGAGTACCTGTCGAAGAGAAAGTGTGTTATAGGAGCCGGGACGCAATCAAATTTTTTGTGCAGGGGATACAGCACAGCTCGTATTCCCACGTCTACAAGAAACACAGCATATTGCACAACGCTGTGAAACACTGCATCAAGCAAACACCAGACAAAAGCAGCAGTACAAAATAATGTCTTATGTAAGCCTATAACGTAAGAAAAGATCGTTGATATCTGAACATAACCTGTAAGGAAAATCTTAATTTTACTGCGTGACCGCTACGGTCGCAGGTTCGAATCCTGCCTCGGGCATGGATGTATGTGATGTCCTTAGGTTAGTTAGGTTTAAGTAGTTCTACGTTCTAGGGGACTGATGACCACAGCAGTTAAGTCCCATAGTGCTCAGAGTCATTTGAACCATTTTTTTTTTTTGAAAATCTTAATTTTATGGAAAATATGCCCTTTATCTTTGGCCACTGTAGGTGCGGAATGTAATGCGACTACAATTTTGTGTGTGTACTTGTGTAATGTCAGTCGTTATATATCTACTTGTATATTCGTTTAGTCTCTTACTACACACTAGGTTCGGCTTCCTTTGAAGCATGGCGCATGAAGAAAGAATTACATAAAAAACAGACTAGCAGAAATCTAATACTCATAGCGTAAAACTAGCCCTTCATTTGAGAAAGAAATTTCTGAGTAAAGAATCCAGAAGCACAACATGATACCGAAGTAAATCATGGATTGTGGGAAAAAAACAAGGGAAACGAAGTGTTTGAGTTGTGATGTTACAGAAGGTTGTTGAAAGTAAAATATAATGATAATATTAGAAATGAAGAGGTTCTCCACAGAACTGGCGAGGGAAGAAATAAGTCTAAAACTAACTAGAAGAAGGAACAGAGTGGTGTTAAACGAGCTAAGTTTGGAGGTACTCTGTATCCATGGCACTAGAGGTAATCTAAGTGGGTAAAAATTTTAAGAGCAGAAAGAGATTAGAATATATACAGTAATTTATTCAGGATTTGGGTGTGACAGCTACTCTGAGTTGAAAAGGCATGCACAGGAAAGGAAATGTTGGCAGACCACATCAGACCAGTCAGTTACGTCATAATTTGTGAGAAAGATATTTCGCTTACTTGATGAGAAAATTGCTGATGAGTATATTTACTGGCACCGGGCAGTTGGCAGCACTGCTCACTTTAAGATACCTTATTTAGAATGTAATAACAGTTGTTTTAGTACAGATTACCCATTAAATAAATGAGTGTTTTAGTTTACTATTAAATATCATCTTTCCTCACATGTTGTTACCGGAAACGTGAAGAGATTGTAAATTCACCTTGTAATCGCATTTTCGTTTACGTTTCCTCACCAGAAACTTATACAATCTCGTGTAATTGTCGTTTTCTTTACAGCAACTTAAGTAGAGCATATCCCTTCATTATTTAGTTCATATTTCGGGAAGGTAGTGTACATTTTAAGTTGCCAGAAGCATAAACTTTGCACACATAGTTTGTTTGCTTACGGTTGTGTATAGGCCAAAATTTATGAACGCATTTTCTTATTTACTGCTAATTTAATTGATGTATTCTTACTAGATTGTTACTTTACCATGAGTGAAAACTGTCTGACTTTCCGCAGAATTGTTAGTTCTGGCGTGATGAGTGCTGCAGTTTTTTTTTTTTTTTTTTTTCATTTTTTTCATTGGGATGACTGTAGTCGCATGCGAATTGGGGAAAAAATAACTTTAGTGGTTTGTGCGGCATGCAGTGGCCTATTTACATCTACATTTATACACTGCAAAACCACTGTGAATCGCACTCTACCAGTAATTAAGACTTTTCCTCCTTCCATTCAAGTATGGAGTGCGGGAAGAAAGACTGCTTAAATGTCTCCATACGTGCTGTAATTAATCTTATTTTGCCCTCACTATCCCTATGTGAACAACACGTAGGGTCTTGCGATATATTCTTAGATGTCATCATATAAAGCTGGTTATTGAAACTTTGTAACCTTAGACTTTTTCGAGATAGCTTAGTGAGTGCAAGGCGCTGAGCACTATGGGACTTAACTTCTGAGGTCATCAGTCCCCTAGAACTTAGAACTACTTAAACCTAACTAACCTAAGGACATCACACACATCCATGCCCGAGGCAGGATTCGAACCTGCGATCGTAGCGGTCATGCGGTACCAGACTGTAGCGCCTAGAACCGCTCGGCCATCTCGGCCGGCCGAGATAGCTTACTTTATCTTCAAGAGGCTGACTGTTCATCTTCTTAAGCTTCTCTATGGCACACACACATGGATCAAACCAAACAAAAACAAAGCTTTGACCTTTGACGATTCGTGCGACCCTTCCCTTCTTTTTTTTTTTTTTTTTTTTTTTTTTTGTGCGGTTCACCAGTCATCTGACTGGTTTGATGCACCCCGCCACGAATTCTTTACCTGTACCAATCTCTTCATCCTTGCAAACTACGTCTTCAATTATTTGTTGGGTGTTTTACAATCTTTGTATTCCTCTACAGTTTTTGCCCTCTACAGCATCATCTAGTACCATGGAAGTCATTCCCTCGTGTCGTAACAGATGTCCTATCATACTGTCCCTCTTCCTTGTCAGTGTTTTCCAAATATTCCTATCCTCTCCGATTCTGTGCAGAACATCCTCGTTCCTTACCTTATCAGTCAATTTTCAAGATTCGTCTGTAGCACCACATCTCAAATGCTTGGATTCTCTTCTGTCCTGGTTTTCCCACAGTCTACGTTTCGCTACCATAGAATACTCCACTCCAGACGTACATCCTCAGAAATTTGTTCCTCAAATTAAGGCCTATGTTTGATACTAGTAGACTTCTCTTGACCAGTAATGCCATTTTTGCCAATGGTAGCAGAATTTCTTAACTTCATCTACTTCGCAACCATCAATCCTGATGTTACGTTTCTCGCTGTTCTCATTTCTGCTACTTCTCATTACTTTCGTCTATTTTCGATTTTCTCTCAATCCATTTTCAGTACTCATTAGACTGTTCATTCCATTCAGCAAATCATGTAATACTTCTACATTTTCACTCAGGATAGCAATGCCATCAGCGAATCCTATCATTGATATCCTTTCACGTTGAATTTTAATTCCAGTCCTGAACCTTTCTTATATTTCCATCATTGCTTCTTCGATGTACAGATTGAACAGTAGGGGCGAAAGACTACAGCCCTGCCTTACACCCTTTTTAAGCCGAGCACTTCATTCTTGGTCGTCCACTCTTATCATTCCCTCTTGGTTCTTGTACATATCGTGTATTACCGGCGGCCGCGGTGGTCTAGCGGTTCTACGCTCAGTCCGGAACCGCGCGACTGCTACGGTCGCAGGTTCGAATCCTGCCTCGGGCATGGATGTGTGTGATGTCCTTGGGTTAGTTAGGTTTAAGTAGTTCTAAGTTCTAGGGGACTGATGACCACAGATGTTAAGTCCCATAGTGCTCAGAGCCATTTGAACCATTTGTATATTACCCGTCCCTCCCTATAACTTACCCCTATTTTTTTCAGAAGTTCCGAACATCTTGCATCATTTTACATTGTCGAAATCTTTTGCCGGGTCGACAAACCCTATGAATGTGACTTAATTTTTCTTTAGTCTTGCTTCCATTATCAATCGCAATGTGAGAATTGCTTCTCTCGTGCCTTTACCTTCCATAAAGTCAAACTTCGTCATCTAGCGCATCCTCAATTTCCGTTTCCATTCTTCTGTATATTATTCTTGTCAGCAACTTGGATGCATGAGCTGTTAAGCTGATTGTGCGATAATTCTCGCACTTTTCAGCTCCTGCAGCCTTTGGAATCGAGTGCATGATATTTTTCCGAAAGTTAGATGGTATGCCGCCAGACTCATATATTCTACTAACCAACGTGAATAGTCGTTTTCTTGTCACTTCCCCCAATGATTTTAGAAATTCTGATGTAATGTTATCTATCCTTTGTGCCTTATTTGATCTTAAGTCCTTCAAAGCTCTTTTAAATTCTGATGCTAATACTGGATCCCATATCTCTTCTAAATCGACACCTGTTGCATCTTCTATCACATCAGATAAATCTTTCCCCTCATAGAGGCTTTCAGTGTATTCTTTCCACCTATCCGCTCTCTCTTCTGCATTTAACAGTGGAATTCCTGTTGCCCTCTTAATGTTATCACCCTTGCTTTTAATGCCACCGGAGGTTGTTTTGACTTTCCTGTATGCTGAGTCAGTCCAACCGGTGATCATTTCTTTTTCGATTTTTCACTTTTTCATGCTGCCATTTCGTCTTAGCTTCCCTGCACTTCCTATTTATTTCACTCATCAACGACCTGTATTTCTGTATTCCTGTGTTTCCTGGAACATTTTTGTACTTCCTCTTTCATAAATCAACTGAAGTATTTCTTCTGTTACCCATGGTTTCTTCGCAGTTATCTTCTTTGTATCTATGTATCTTTACTGCATACTGAGCTATTCCTTACAGCTGTATCTATAGCCTTAGAGAACTTCAAGCGTATTCGCCATTTTTCGGTGCTTCCGTATCCCACTTCTTTGCGTATTTATTCTTCCTGACTAATGTCTTAAAACTTCAGCCTACTCTTCATCACTAATATATTGTGATCTGAGTCTGTATCTGCTACTAGATACGCCTTACAATCCAGTACCTGATTTCGGAATCTCTGTCTAACCATGATGTAATCTAACTGAAATCTTCTTGTACCGACCGGCCTTTTACATGTGATTCTTGAACAGAGTATTCGCCATTACAAGCTGAAATTTATTACAGAACTCAATTAGTCTTTCTCCTCTCTCATTGCTTGTTCCAAGCCCATGTTCTCCTGTAACCTTTTCTTCTACTCCTTCCCCTACAACTGCATTCGATTCCTCCATGACTATTCGATTTTCATCTTCCCTCACGTATTGTATTACCCTTTCAATATCCTCATATACTTTCTCTATCTCTTCATCTTCAGCTTGCGACGTCGGCATGTATACCTGAACTTCCGTTGTCGGTGTTGGTCTGCTGTCGATTCTGATAAGAACAACTCTTTTCACGGAACTGTTCACAGTAACACTCTCTGTCCAACCTTCCTATTCATAATGAATACTACTCCCGTTATACCATTTTCTGCTGCTGTTGATATTACCGTATACTGACCAGAAATCCTTGTCTTTTTTTGCCGGCCTCTGTGGCCGAGCGGTTCTAGGCGCTTCAGTCCGGAACTACGCGGCTGCTACGGTCGCAGGTTCGAATCCTGCCTCGGGCGTGGATGTGTGATGTCCTTAGGTTATTTAGGTTTAAGTAGTTCTAAGTTCTAGGGGACTGATGACCTCAGATATTAAGTCCCACAGTACTTAGAGCCATTTGGGCTTTGTCTTTTTTTCCTTTTCACTTCACTGACCCCACTATGTCTAGATTGAGCCTTTGCGTTTCGTTTCTCAGATTTTCGAATTTCCTTATCACGTTCAAGCTTCTGACAATCCACGCCACGAATCGTATACGTTCAATACCCCCTGTTAGTCGTACTTGGCACGAATACCACACATGTGAGCAATACTCTCGGATGGGTTGCACGAGTGATTTGTAAACAGTCTTCTTTGTAGAATGACTGCATTTCCCCAGTATTATACCAATAAACGGAAGTGTACCACATGATTTACCCACGCCTAGGCTATGTGTCCATTGCGTTTCATATTCATACACAGTGTTAATTCCAGCTATTTGCATGAATTGCCATATTCCAGCTTTTCCTGTGTCATGTCATAGTCGTAGGATGCTACGTTTTTTTGTTTTCTGAAGTGCACAGTTTTACATTTCTGAACATTAAAAGAAACTTAGCAATCTTTGCACCACTTTCAAATCTTATCAAAATCTGAATGAATTTTTACGCGGCTTCCTTCTGACAGTACTTCGTTATAAATAAGTAAAGCAAATACAAAAAGTCTGAGGTTGCTAATAATGTTGTCCACAAGGTCACTAATATACTCAGTTTTACCGTATCCTACTTCCTTGCATATTTGTATAATATATAATATAATAATATATAATATACACGGCTGTTACAAATGATTGAAGCGATTTCACAGCTCTACAATAACTTTATTATTTGAGATATTTTCACAATGCTTTGCACACACATACAAAAACTCAAAAAGTTTTTTAGGCATTCACAAATGTTCGATATGTGCCCCTTTAGTGATTCGGCAGACATCAAGCCGATAATCAAGTTCCTCCCACACTTGGCGCAGCATGTCCCCATCAATGAGTTCGAAAGCATCATTGATGCGAGCTCGCAGTTCTGGCACGTTTCTTGGTAGAGGAAGTTTAAACACTGAATCTTTCACATAACCCCACAGAAAGAAATCGCATGGGGTTAAGTCGGGAGAGCGTGGAGGCCATGACATGAATTGCTGGTCATGATCTCCACCACGACCGATCCATCGGTTTTCCAATCTCCTGTTTAAGAAATGCCGAACATCATGATGGAAGTGCGGTGGAGCACCATCCTATTGAAAGATGAAATCGGCGCTGTCGGTCTCCAGTTGTGGCATGAGCCAATTTTCCAGCATGTCCAGGTACACATGTCCTGTGACGTTTTTTTCGCAGAAGAAAAGGGGCCGTAAACTTTAAACCGTGAGATTGCACAAAACACGTTAACTTTTGGTGAATTGCGAATTTGCTGCACGAATGCGTGAGGATTCTCTACCGCCCAGATTCGCACATTGTATCTGTTCACTTCACCATTAAGAAAAAATGTTGCTTCATCATTGAAAACAAGTTTCGCACTGAACGCATCCTCTTCCGTGAGCTGTTGCAACCGCGCCGAAAATTCAAAGCGTTTGACTTTGTCATCGGGTGTCAGGGCTTGTAGCAATTGTAAACGGTAAGGCTTCTGCTTTATCCTTTTCCGTAAGATTTTCCAAACCGTCGGCTGTGGTACGTTTAGCTCCCGGCTTGCTTTATTCGTCGACTTCTGCGGGCTACGCGTGAAACTTGCCCGCACGCGTTCAACCGTTTCTTCGCTCACTGCAGGCCGACCCGTTGATTTCCCCTTACAGAGGCATCCAGAAGCTTTAAACTGCGCAAACCATCGCCGAATGGAGTTAGCAGTTGGTGGATCTTTGTTGAACTTCGTCCTGAAGTGTCGTTGCACTGTTATGACTGACTGATGTGAGTGCATTTCAAGCACGACATACGCTTTCTCCGCTCCTGTCGCCATTTTGTCTCACTGCGCTCTCGAACGCTCTGGCGGCAGAAACCTGAAGTGCGGCTTCAGCCGAACAAAACTTTATGAGTTTTTCTACGTATCTGTAGTGTGTCGTGACCATATGTCAATGAATGGAGCTACAGTGAATTTATGAAATCGCTTCAATCATTTGTAATAGCCCTGTATAATAATATATAATATATAACAGTAAGGATCCCAACACAGCAAGCTATTTCTGTGATGGATGTTCAAAAGAAAAGGTACGAATCAACCCTGTGGATATAACTGAAGTCCTCATTCAAAAGTAATCGCGAAAGGCCTGAGCACAACTACCACAGTGTTTCATGAGCTGAAGGATTCCATGCTCTCAGAATTCCTGTAGCTGTGACAGGAGCCAGTCTTCCACTGTGATCTTCAGTTCATTATGCGAGATTTTTTATTTATTTTATTTTTCTAAAATTTTGTTTTAGCAGACCAGACACACGGAAGTCGCAGGGCGACAAGTCCGTGCTGTAGGGCGGATGGTCGAGTTGCTCCCACTTGAACTTGGCCATTACACTTTGTGTGACCTTGGACACGTGTGGGCGCGCGTTATCGGGTATCGTGGAGCAGAATCACTATCTCCGTGAGCAGCCGAGGCCGTTTGATCTTGATGAACTTGCGAAGGCTGTGGGGTGTCTCACAGTACACGTCAGTGCTCGAGGTATTCGATGAGTGACAGACCCCGGGCGTCGAAAAAGACGGTGAACATCACTTTGCCTACTACGGGCACAGCTTCGAATGTTTTTGGGATAGGTGACGGCGGTACATGCGTGTCCTTTAATGCCTGACTTCGTTATCCCAAAGCGGCATATGCACATTCCAACCAGTTTGGTTGTTGCGATGTTTCATACCTTTACATCTGAAGACTACTTATACATCTGTCGATGACTCTCCATCCAAGATAACAGCTGCGTCCTACCTACCAAAAAGGTCCTCAATACATTCACAAATTTCGATTGCTACACCATACGATCGTGCTTTTGATAATAAACGTAGATGTACTAAGTAAAATGCATTTGGGAAATCAAGAAATACTGCATCAACCTGACTATTTTGATCCAAAATTTTCAGTATGTCATGTGAGAAAGATGCGAGTTGAGTTTCACATGATCGATGTTTTCGAAATCCGTGCTGTTCGGCACTGAGGGGGTCATTCTGTTCAAGATCCCTGATTGTGTTTGAGCTCAGAATATATCATAAGATTCTACAACAAATCAATGTCAAGGATATTGGACGGAAGTTTTGTTGGATCACTTCTACTAACCTATTTGTAAACAGGTGTGACCTGTGCTTTCTTTCAACTACGAAGCACGATTTTTTGTTCGAGGGATATACGATAGGTTATAGTAGAGGGGATAATTCAGCCTCAATTTTAGTATAGAAACTGATAAGAATTCAATCTGGCCCTGGAGCCTTGTTCAGTTTTAACGATTCCAGCTGTTTCTCAAATGTTCAGATGTGTGTGAAATCTTATGGGACTTAACTGCTAAGGTCATCAGTTCCTAAGCTTACACATTTCTTAGCCTAAATTATCCTAAAGAGAAACACACACACCCATGCCCGAGGGAGGACTCGAACCTCCGCCGGGATCAGCTGCACAGTCCAGGACTGCAGCGCCCTAGGGCGCTCGGCTAATCCCGCGCGGCCTATTTCTCAACACCACTGACAGTAACACTTGTTTCACTCATGTTTTCAGTGGTATAAGGATTAAATTGGGGCAATTCCCTTTCGTTTTCCTTTGTAAAGGAATGTTCGAAAACTGACTTAAGAATTTCTGCCTTTGCTTTGCTATCCACAGTTTCACTTCGTGTTTTACATGTGAACGACTGGAAACTAAATTTAAGTCTCACTATCAGCCTTTACATACAACCAGAATTTCTTGGGGTTTTGTGAAAGATGATTTGGCAAGATTCTGCTGCTGTACTCACTGAAGACTTCGCACATTGCCCTCTTGACAGCCAAACGTGTTTCATTTAGCATCTCTTTAGCTACAATGCTTTGTTTTGTTTTACACCTAATGCAAAGCAATCTCATTTTCTTTACCAGTTTCTTTACAGTGTCTGTATACCAGGTAGGGTCGCTATCGTGATGAACTGTTCTACTAGTTACGTATCTATCTAGTGAACAATCAACTATTCTTTTAAACACCTGACAGTTCCTTTACATATTCCTGTCCTGTGCTAAATGTTTGAAGTTTCTCATTGAGATATGACACAACAGCTTTTTATCTAATTTACTGAACATATATATGCTTCTCTGTGCTTTAATTACTCTTTATACTTTGGTAATCTGTATCACCAAAAGTGCGTCATGATCACTGATAATAGTTTCGATGTGGACATCCTCAAAGAGGTCAGGTCTGTTTGTTGCCATTAAACCTAATATATTTCTGTCATGATTGGCGCTTAGAACCATCTGTGCGAGGTAGCTTTCAGAGGTGGCATTTCGTAACGTTTTACAGGAAGTCTTGTCACGACCACCACTAACAAAACTGTAATTTTCACAACTGATAATTGATGATTAAAGACTCCACTGATGATTACAATGAGACCTACGTACAAGGGAACTGAGGATTTTCCTAAAGTTTTCGGTTACATCAGAAGGTGAGTCTGGTAGTCAATAAAAAGGGTTCAATTACAATTTTACATCCACCGAAATCATATGCAGCATCAATTTCTGTCCTGGTGGATCTGAGTGTCTTGTCTACTGCGATAAATACACCACCTCCATTTCCCAGTAACCCGTCCTTTCTACATACACTTAAATCTTCCCCAAAAATCTCACTGCTATCAATTTTAAGTTTTAACAAGCCTAGAATTTACGGAGCTTTAGTGCTTCTCAGGAGTGCTTCAAACTCAGGCATTTCTTTGCGAATGCTTCAGCAGTTAACTACTAGCACTTTAATATTCTCGGCTTTACGGAGCATTCCTTTGGATCTTACACTGATTCTTCTGGGTCTCCTACACATGTCGTTATTGGGAACGTATGGAGAGTCGCCTAATCAAAAAACGTTGTTGTGTACGCTACACACAGTCAGCTACTTGGGTAGGAGCCTCTGATGTGTAGTGCACACCTGACCAATTTAGGGGAACCATAAAGTTCTGAACCCTACAGCACTAGTCCACGAAGTCGCAGTCTGGCTTGTCACATAACCTTCCAAGTCTCTGGTTCAATCCTTACACTTGACGCAGAACCAGGGGATCACGATCAGTTCTGGGGAGAGTGCTGCACATTGTAAGCTTCAGTGAAACTCCACGAGCAAGGCTGATCTTCTCAATCTCCTCTGCCAGTCGCTGGAATGATCCAAGTATGGCTTCGGAGCCCAGTCGACAGGCATCTTTTGTTCCCAGTGAGTGCACCTGCTGTTCCTTCTTGGCCCTTGTTGCCATTTCCCTAGGGGATACCATTATTCGCCATACGTTTGAACTGCCGACTCCTACTCTTTTGCGTTTGTTTCCTCTTGACGAAGAACAAAGCAGTTTTTCCAATAGGTGAAGTGAGTAACACTAGCTCAGTTTCTGTTTTAGTGAAAGAGAGCACCTCAAACCTGTTGGTTAGGCGGATCGGCATATCACTCTGAGTCCCACTCAGCCTCTAATTACGCTGTTCTTCAGGAGTATGATCTGAGACGACAATGTCAACTAAATAATTGGAGTAAACAGGAACTTTGCAGTCAGTTGCTCCAGAAAGCGCTGAAATATGGCGGGTATGGAAGCACTGCCAAACGGTAATCTCCAAAATTTGAAGAGACACAGATGAGTATTAATAACAATGAGCTGTTGCGACTGCTCATACACAGGGATTTGCAAGTAAGCGTCACGCAAATCAATTTTGAAAAAGAAGCGACTAGCATCGTTTGTCCATCAGTTCTTCCAGGCGCAGCAAGGTATAACTGTCAATGACTGTCTAGCTATGCATTACAGGACGCCTAGACCTACCACTGACGCGCCACTCGCAGTCAGGTGGTCGAATAATGACAGGATCCGTACTTCACACAGTGAAGACAGGTTCCACACAAGAGGACGGTATTGAGGTACCTTTAGTACATATGGTACACGACTCGGGCGAGCGCTCCCAACACGCAGATTCACAACAGCAGGTAATCGTTTTGCACTAGTCGGGGCGATTTCCAGCTGCTTACGACCGTCAGCTAACCCACCCCGTGTTCGTGCGCAGTATCCACAGTGAGGCCGCATTGAGACTGGTGCAATGTTTTCAGGACGATGAGAAATAACTTTAAACTAAGCATGCTGGTTATCTTCTAATCTAAGTAGCTAAGAATTTACCAATTCCCTTCGAGAAGTGAACCAGTTAGTGCAAAAAACGAGATTTCTGACAAGACAACAGGAAAACCTGTGTTTCGAAAATTTTTTTGAGATTATAGTCGCCAACAAACTCGAAAATAGCGTAAATTTTGGATAATGTAGATGGCGTACACTTCTATTGAGAGGGAAAAGTAGAGGTAACACGATGTGTTGCTTATAATATGTACTATCGTAACTATATCGCAGACACCGATTTTCTAGGAAATAGGTTATGGAAACTTCCGCAAATTCTAAAAAATGTACGTTCATTCACATTAATGTACACTGAAGATGGGTGTGAGCTATTCTTTTCCAGTAACTATAAGTCACAAACGGTGGTCTGTTATGAAACAAGTTTTCCACAACACTCATAACTTGCGACAATTTTCAAAAATATGCTTTTATAAGCGTCCTAAAATTCTCAAAAATAAACATGTATCTCAGATAATTATACAGTGAAAAGAGGTAACGATTGTTTTGAACCAGGATAGGCTTATTGTTGGTAAAAACAAGAATAGAATAAGCTGCTCTGCAAATAAATTACTTGCTGCAGCTGTGTAACACTAAGACACCTTCATGACGCAATAAGCCAAAGAAACAGGTCAAAGCGGATGACTAGGCAGAAGAAACGCCAGAGCTACCTGTTGGTGTAACGAGCACGGCTGCCGAAGTGTCAGAATTGTTACCTCATGTTTTGGTCAAGTCGAGGAACCAGGACCTTAAATAATATCAATGCAGTGGAAAGGCAAATACACGTCCTGCTTACTTCACACTAGAACCCTGGGCTTTTGGCCTACGTGGCCAAATCCGATGCAGTGGCGAAACAAGTATACATTGAGCTAATAAAAAATGGTTCAAATGGCTCTGAGCACTATGCGACTTAACTTCAGAGGTCATCTGTCGCCTAGAACTTATAACTAATTAAACCTAACTAACTTAAGGACATCACACACATCCATGCCCGAGGCAGGATTCGAACCTGCGACCGTAGCGGTTCCAGACTGTAGCACTTAGAACTTCACGGCCACTCCGGCCGGCTATTGAGCTAATATAAATAACCTTCGTTTCTAGTCAAAGGGATCGCAGGTTTGCATCCACCATCTACAGGGGGTCTACGTGAGTCTTCAAGTCGACATGGTTCTACAAGCCGCCACTATGAGACCTACCGCTGGCTGTAAGGCCACTGCTATGGAGTTAGCGTCTTCCAAGCAGTGGGCCACTTGTGGGCCTACTTCCAACCCCTACCAGCCATATTCTCTGGAGGGCGGTTATCCAGACTGTGGTGGTGCAGCTCCCCATTCACCTCGACCTGAGCGAGCATACAATCGTAGTATGACTCGAATTACATGGGTGGACACTCCAACTGAGGGTTGTCTTCCTCTACAAGGATCACGGTGGGTCTACACACCTCCCTGTTCTGAACTGGAAAGCTATGCCCTAATAGAACATGCACCGAATTTGCGATTTCTCGAGTACAATGTTGTGGATCATTGTGGATTAGCGCGTTAAACGATTTTCATGATACCTGCTGAACGAAGAGTGTCACAAATGTCAAATGATCCTCCTAAACACGCTGCATATTGGCATTCTTGCTGAGCCGCTGGCTTCACCTCAGACAATGGGCCGCTGCTGCTTCAGTGGCTGTGTGTTCATTTAATAGTAATTGTTTCGTCAAACGCAGTTCGATATCCTGTTTTCAGAGCATACTCTGCTACAATAATTTATCAGGATACCATTGTCCAAAACACCTCTTGTGTTCTATGTGGCACTGTTCAATGCTGCACAAAAACTACCCAACATGTAACTTTCCGCATCTACATGGTATTCTGTATATTCTTTGAATAAAGGGGTCTACATGATCTTTCACTAGGAGTAGTCGAATTTTGCTAGAGAACTGAAGACTGAATCACTTTCAGGCCTCTTTCCTCTTGCTGAGCCACAGAAACGGTAAACAGTCAAGATTCTTCTGTTTATGAGTCATGGGTAAAATAATTTGCGAAATCTGTAGCTATTTTGGCAATTTTCTTTCAAAACTTCCCGTTAGTGGCTTAGTTCTTTTAGCAAGATTTCTGCGTCTTAAGCGGCTTTGGCTCGATGCACCAACGGTCCTCAGAAGGGAATGAATCTGTGCTAGGTGATGGTAGCTGGTGGCGTGCAGTGAGGCATGCCCGTAGTTTTCGGCAGACAAGGATATTAAGGACTGACAAACCACCATCTGTCTCTAGTCCATTGTGAACTTAATGTGATCATGGATATCGGTGATGTGGTCCAAGAAGTCTTCCAGATTTTCGGGCCATGAGACTGGGCAACAAATGTGTTGTCGAGATAATGATAAAGTGAATAGGCATTCTGGTCGTTGTTTTGGATTGCGTCAGCTGTTAATAGTAAATATCAGCAGTTTTGGTTACATCGTCGCTGTTCCACTGGATGCTTAATATTGTCTATTGTGAATGCGAACAGGTCTTTTTACAGGCAGTTACTGTTTTATTTGGGCTCAAGCATTCCTTTCCTTTCCTTAATTTAACACAAAAACATCACCTCTCGTCACCAGTAACAATACAGGATGGGAATCGTCGGTTTTTTTTCACATGGCAGCTAATGATGAGAAAGCAGACGTGCGCATATGGCCAACCTCTGTCTTTTGCGGTTCTGGCTTAGAACATGCGGTATCTGTAACAGGTTTTGAACCTCTCGCGTTGCATGCAGATGTTCTACGACGGTGGACTGATCACACAACACCGCATTTGCGATTTCTTGAGTACAATGATGTGGATCATTGTGGACTGGCGCGTTGAACGATATTCACAAATGTCAAATGATCCTCCTTAAAACGATAATACCATTATCTTGCCGTGCTCTATCCAGTAGTATTATCCTCATACACAATGCCAATGTTTATGGCTGCCTTTGCTGCTGTCATCCCTCTATTCAATTCAACACAAGAATATGTCTGAAATGTTGCGATTTCTCTACTTGGCACGCCACTCACTATCTCCTAACGACAAAATGACAATTGTAAACTCAAACAGCAACAGTGAAGTCAAAATAAAAAAAGGGCAGACGATAAATGAACCCAAAGTAACCGGAACACCGGCATGTAAAATAAAAACGCACCAACCATATAATTACAGATTTATTACTACATCACAGATTTAGTTATTTTCTAACAGACCAAATACTAACTCAGTACCCACAAACACCCCCTGTAAAAAGTGACTCTCTCTCTCTCTCTCTCTCTCTCTCTCTCTCTCTCTCTCTCACACACACACACACACACACACACACACACACACACACAAAACAAACACACACGCACACACACACACACACACACACACACACACACACACACACACACACACACACACACACGCACATACACGCAAAAGAATATTAAACTACATGCAGACACCAAAACACAAAGAAGAGGCGAAAGAAAAACATAGAGCGACAATTGTCAACAAGGCATACTCTAAACAGTACAAACCAAAATACAGTTAATAGTGGAAACTAATAACAGTAACGTTTTCAATTGATTTGACATTTGATCTGAAGATAGCTTACTGCACGTGTTAGCCACTGTAAATGGTTTAAAAAACTCGCTAAGTATACAGGGTGTCCCAGCTATCTTGTCCACCCAAAATATCTCTGGAACAATAACAGCTATTGGAAAACGACTTTCACCGGTATCAATGTAGGGCTGGGGCCCATGAATGTACATATTTGGAAACATTCTAAAACGAAAGCATGTGTGTTTTTTAACACAAACTTATGTTTTTTTTAAATGGACCTCCCATATTTTTTCTTCAGCAATCCATAGCATGACAAAGCACATACACAATGGCGTTGATTGCATCGCAATATTCCCATTACATCCCGAGATATTAAGACGCGAAGTTGACGCTTGAAACACCCGACATGCGCTGCTAGCGCACGTCCTGAGACTCAGGCGTGAACCCCATGCTGCCCGTAATCGCGATGTGACTGACATGCGTAATCACACTTCCATACTTATCAAGAGGTCCGAAACGAATAATACGGTCTGCTGCCATCCTGCATTAACGTCGTACATTCCAGCAGATATTTATCCCATAGGCTAGGGGTGATGCGGTTCTGTAACATATCTGTACACCGCAACGTTAGTCACAAAGTGAACTTCGCTTATCGTTAATCCGTTACTAAAAAGATAATGCCTTTCAACGTTAAAACTTTACTTTACTGTAGATCTAGCGCAAGTGACAGTTAATTATTCACTCGTAATACCAAAATTCATGTTGATGGTTTTAGTGAAACGAGCAAGTGGACTAAAAGTTTAACCGTTGTTTAGGTAAAAATGTTTTGATTTGGGAAGTTCAGGTAGGACATAGAAGAAGAATGTAAACATGTTTAACCAATTAGTTTTATTATCACATAATTATCAATGTTATGTTTATCTAATGCGTTAAATGACAAATTGTTGCAAACAAATGATTCTTAACATCACTGGGTAAAATGGCCCTTTGTAGAAACTTCCACTGTGATACCAGCACTACATACTAAACATAGCGTTCACATCTCATGCTCAAAGTGATGCCCATTGGCTTGCATACATAGAGTCACTCTGCGGATGAAGGATGCCCTACTTCGTGCTACTGTTTCCTCTTTGATGGTTGTACAAGCATCAATAATGCGTTGCTTCATGTCCTCTGGTGTTGTTGGTTCATGTTGGTAAACAGCATCATTCACTGCTCCCCAAAGAAAATAATCCAGCGGTGTAAGGTCCGGAGATCGGGCAGGCCACCTAACTGGGCCACCTCGTCCAATCCACCTACCAGGGAACTTACGGTTCAGAAGTCGTCGTGCTCGTAAGGCGTTATGTGCAGGGCATCCGTCATGCTAATACCACATGACCATTCTCCGGTTGAGAGGTACGGTGTCTAAGAGAACAGGAAGATTGTGTCGTATAACTCTGCAGTATTGTCTGCCATTTTTGATGCCATTTATAAAGAAAGGTCCGATAATGGTATCTCCAATAATCCCACACCAAACATTAACTTTCCACGGACGTTGATGCTCTACCTGACGGAGCCATTTTGGATTGTGTGTGGACCAATAATGCGTATTCCTCATATTGGCAATTCCTTTGTCGGAGAATGATGCCTCGTCGGTAAAGAGAACATCTGCAAAAAAATTTGGATTAGTCAGAAGTGTTTGCTGAGCCCACCGACAAAATGTTACCCTATTGCGGAAGTCATTTCCATGAAGATCCTGGTGTAAATGAACATGGTAGGGATGAAATTTATGACGTTTAAGAATACGCTGTGCACTTGATTTCGACACACCAACTTCACGTTCAATTTGACGTGTGCTGATTTGAGGATTCACAGCTATGGTAGTGAGCACAGCACCTTCAGCACGTTCATCTGTGCGTGTTCTAGGACGATGTCGAGGTCTTGGATTTAAGCTTCCCGTTTCGCGTAGACGAGATGTGAGACGACCAAACATCCGGCGTGAAGGCGATGGCTTATCAGGGAATCGTCTTCTGTACAGTCGTTTATGCCTGAACAGCGTTTCGTCCACCTACAACAGGGTACAGTACAGGTACGTAGAGTAGGGTAGAAAACAGACATATTAACTTAATAATCATAATGTTCGCTTACAGTACTATCAACAAACAAGCAATCTCATAACGTATTTCCCGTCAACGTACAATCTTCATAGATCAGCAGTATTTCTACCATATCTTCATGTGTGTACATTATACTGTACAGTATAAGTTCCACAACACAACGTTTATTCACAATGTGTACTACCTCCGTGCCGTCACTAGATTACTCTGATGCACGACTACACTGGCAAGCGGTGTACTGCACGCCAAAGCAACAACAAATGGGATGCTCGGAGGGTGGTGGTGGACAGGAGTTTGCATGGGTCGCAAATCATAAACAAGGCGAAGTAGTAACTGTGGCAGTAGTGGGAACTACGTTGGACACTTGACTAGGTAGAGCCAGGCCCTGCGCGACAGGCACAATGGGTCATATAACGCTTTAGATAAACCTTATTTTGGGTGTGCAGGATAAATAAGACAACCTGACGGGTGTACACCGATCGGTACTGGTTCATATTGTGTACGTAGATACGTAAAAGGTTAAGAAGGAAACCATTACGTGCTTATGAGAGTTGATGGCAGCAGACCGTATTATTCGTTTCGGACCTCTTGATAAGTATGGAGGTGTGATTACACATGACAATCACATCGCGATTACGGGCAGCATGGGGTTCACGCCTGAGCCTCAGGACGTGTGCTAGCAGCGCATGTCGGGTGTTTCAAGCGTCAGCTTCGCTTCTCAATATCTCGGGATGTAATGGGAATATTGCGATGCAATCAACGCCATTGTGTATGTGCTTTGTCATGCTATGGATTGCTGAAGAAAAAATATGGGAGGTCCATTTAAAAAAACATAAGTTTGTGTTAAAAAACACATATGCTTTCGTTTTAGAATGTTTCCAAATATGTACATTCATGGGCCCCAGCTCTACATTGATACCGGTGAAAGTCGTTTCCCAATAGCTGTTATTGTTCCAGAGATATTTTGGGTGGACAAGATAGCTGGGACACCCTGTATATTCACACGTGGAAAAGAAATGCGCAATCAGCTGAAAGTGCTTGCACACGGACCGACCAGCACGTGTCGGTCAGTTGTGTGTTGCTTAAGTGAGCACCTTTTGAAATATTGGAGGATAGCTCCACCTTATGCGAGACGCCGGTGCCGTACATTAGGCGAAATTTCTCTCGAACCAACTTTGACCTCTTAGGTG
Source organism: Schistocerca piceifrons (assembly GCF_021461385.2). Taxonomy (NCBI): domain Eukaryota; kingdom Metazoa; phylum Arthropoda; class Insecta; order Orthoptera; family Acrididae; genus Schistocerca; species Schistocerca piceifrons. The sequence continues at coordinate 157,505,222 of NC_060138.1, read as the reverse complement.
GCTACTTTGCTGTTTTTTTTTGTGGCGATTATTGTATGTCAGATTAGATTAGAACTGGAACGATCGCTTTTCAAGTTAAATCTGAATGGTCTACTTCCTGGGTGTGACCTTGGCGATATACTGTGTTTTTTTTGCTGCGTTTTCAAATCAAATATTTTCTTCGTTGACGCGGATCAATGTTTTGCGATAGCAGTGTCGTTAGAGACAGAGTAAAAGCTCCCATTTCATACAGTGTCAAAATATCTTTCTTTTCGAAGAATTAGGGTGCTATAGTTGAACGGAATGGACAGTGTCTTGAAAGGAGGATATAAGATGAACATCAACAAAAGCAAAACGAGGATCATGGAATGTAATCGAATTAAGTCGGGTGATGCTGAGGGAATTAGATTAGGAAATGAGACACTTAAAGTAGTAAAGGAGATTTGCTATTTGGGGAGCAAAATAACTGATGGTGATCGAAGAATGCTGAAGATTAGATGGGTAGATCACATAACTAATGAGGAGGTATTGAATAGAATTGGGGAGAAGAGGAGTTTGTGGCACAACTTGACAAGAAGAAGGGACCGGTTGGTAGGACATGTTCTGAGGCATCAAGGGATCACAAATTTAGGACTGGAGGGCAGCGTGGAAGGTAAAAATCGTAGAGGGAGACCACGAGATGAATACACTAAGCAGATTCAGAAGGATGTAGGTTGCAATAAGCACTGGGAGATGAAGGAGCTTGCACAGGATAGAGTAGCATGGAGAGCTGCATCAAACCAGTCTCAGGACTGAAGACAACAACAACAACAGATATAAAAGTTAAAAAGTAGCCTATATGCGAAACTGATTGTTACCGACAAGTGAAATGGATTTTGTCTTTTGAAACTCACCGGCGTCATTCACTGAAGTACCTAAAACCACAGAATTTATGGTTCTGTGTTTTCTGGAGTACTTTTTAATCTTTTATCAGATTCTGGAAATATACGCGCTGCTAAATATCAGGGGTAGACAGCGCGCCTGTGTAAATCATAGTAGGGTCATGCTACTCTTCCGATATAGTGACGGCGGTGACTGGACGTGATATGCTCTGCACAAAGCGATAGCGATGGTGGGCTATACTCATGCATGGCTGTTCAACAGCCGCTTACAGTTCATCGACATGTCGCGCTGAAATTACTTTTCTCGCACGGAAAACAAAATATTGAGCATTAACTGCCTAGTAGTGTTCCTTTAGCTTTCGCCTCCGAGGATAAGCACGGATATACAAAGGGTCTTATTTATCCCGCTTAAACTTTTCCCACATGAGAATACCATTATTGTCCTCAGATGGTAAGAAGAATCCGTTGCCTCATGTGACTTCCGACGTACTCGTTAACGGCCAAATATACATCGACTCATCAGCTGCACATACCTACTTGTAACCTTGGAAGGCAAGTGCACAAGTTACTGTTCATGTGTTAATCTCTGTGGCTTGTGATGTGTAGTCAAGATAGGTACTGTGTCACAGTGGTTCTCAATCACTGCTTTCACACACGCTCATATTGCGTTGTTGCCTACGAGTAGTAAAGAGTATGATCAATAATTATGTTTCACTGAGCAGTCATAGGTCATCATCCTGAAAATAACCCACTGCCTCAACTTAACCCTATCACAGACTCCGGGTCGCTACCGAAAATAGTGGAACAGGAGGGGAAAATTGCTGTCCTTTAGGCTAGATTAGATAAGGCTAGGAAAGATAATGTTATGTTATTAAGAAGGGAGAAGAGTAAAGAGAGGTGGGTGACGGCAACAGGTAATAAAAGGAACAGGCATTCACCATAATGTGACAGCTTTGTGATGAATATGAAAATAAGTCTGACATGTTACTTTAGTAATAAACAGATGAGTCAGGCAGATGTAGGTGTAGACGGGGCACAACAAACTTTCAACGATAAATTTAAAAGTAAGAATACGGGAAAGTCAGTAAAGTGATTTGTTGATAAAATTCTCTAAGGCTTCCAGCCATCTAAAGTAAATGAAACCTCACGATCTTCTGACCGAGTACTACTCGGCCATTGTTAAGGAGTGATTGTTGTGTGGTTTCCACCTCCATAAAATGTATGGTTGGGTTGCAAGCCCGCTGCACCTGCTTCAGTCTTCCAACGGCCAGGTCCCAAGCTGTGCTTAACTGCTCACTGCCGTCCTTCCTGATGTGTTTTCAGAAATCTTTCCTGTTGCGGAACCACAGAAATGGCAAATATGCAAGATTTTATGTTGACTATGCTACAAATATAGCACCATTCTAATCCATCATCTATCAGAGATCAATGGAACAGCGGAAAGTTCCACGGGACTGGAAGAAGGCCCAGGTCATAGCAATCTATAAAAAGGGTAGAAAATCGGATGCACATAATGATCGGCCAATTTCACTGACATCGATTTGTTGTAGAATCATGGAACATATTTTGTGTTCAGACATAATGACCTTTCTAGACTCTGTTTTAGGAATCAGCGGTCCTGAGTGACACAGATGCATGTGCATGATATACAACAGGCTCTAGATACCGGCTCCCAGGTTGATGCCGTATTTGTCGACTTTCGAAAGGCGTTTGACTCAGTTCCGCACTGTCGCTTGCTCCAATAAGTGCGCGCTTACGGCCTATCCGATGACATATGCGGTTGGATAGATAGTTTTCTAGCAGACAGGGAGCAAGTTGTCGCCTTGAATGGGGTGACTTCAACAAAAACAAGCGTAACTTCAGGTGTGCGCCAGGGAAATGTAATAGGTCCGCTGCTTTTAACGATTTACATAAACTATCTGGTTGATGGTATTGACAGCGACAGCAAACTGTTTACAGATGATGCTGTAGTCTACAGGAAAGTAGTGTCATACGAAAGTTGTGAACAAATCGATGAGGATTTGCAGAAAATAAATGCGTGGTATAATGACTGGCAGTTATCTCTCAATATTAGTAAGTGTAACCTACTGCGTAATGTACGAGTACAAAATAAATGCCCAGTCTTTGGATGCGGTAACATCCGTCAAGTATCTGGGTGTGACTATTCGAAATGATCTCAAATGGAATGATCAGATTACACAAGTAACGGGCAAGGCGAACTCTAGATTGCGGTTTATTGGTAGAATCCTGAAGCGATGCAGTCCTTCAACAAAGGAAATAGCTTACAATACGTCAGTTCGTCCAGTCTTAGGGTAGTGTTCGTCTGTATGGGACTCTTACCAGTTGGGTCTGATTCAAGAGACTGAGAAGGTCCAAAGAAGAGCGGCTAGATTCGTGTGTCGTACACTTAGCCATTGCAAGAGCGTTACAATTCTCATAGAAAGTTTAAAGTGGGACACACTTGCAGATAGACGGCGCGCTAAGCGGGAGAGGCTGCTCACTGAATTCCGAAATCCGATCTTCGCCGAAGATGTACAGCATATATTATTACCACCAACTTTCAAATGCTCAATGATCACCATTCAAAGATACTGGAAATTAGAACGCGTACTGAGGCGTTCAGGCAGTCGTTTTTCCCTCGCGCGATCCGCGAGTGGAACAGACGTGGTGCGAATTGTGCCCTCTGTCACACACCGCTTGGTGGCTAGCGGAGTATATATGTAGATGTAGATGTTGTTCAGCTTATGAGTCACGGTTGAAGTAGCTTGTAAAATCTGTTGGTTGTTTTAGCAGTTTTCCTTGAAACTATCTTTAAATGGCTCAGTTCTTTCAGTAAGATTTTGGAACCTTAAACGGCTTTGGCTCCATGCATCAGAGATTCTCAGAATGGAAAGAATGTGTGGTGAGTGGTGGTAGTTGGTAGCGTGCAAATACTGGGCCGTGTGGGTGGGTTTCCGTTAAACTCTGTGAGCAGGCACTCATTTTATTCTCAGTACACAAGTCTATTAAGCAATGACAAATCACCATCTGTCTCTACGTCAATAGTGAACTTAATGTGGTCTGGACATCGTTGATGTGGTACAAGAACTCTTTGATCTTTTCGTGTCCATGAGGCTGGAAAACAAATGTCTCGTCGACACGCTGATAAAGTGATCAGGCTTTCCATTAAACCCTGTCCAGGGCAATGTCCTCCAAGTATTCGATAAGTATGTTGGATATAACTAGAGGTAATGGGCTTCCCATTGTGACGTTGTCCATCTCGGTAAAATATTCTCCACCAAACCAAAAATACGATGACATGACTGTGTGCTTAAATAAAACCACAGCAGTATGATCAGATAACAGGAATAGCAGATCTGTAGAGTCTTTGATAGGAACGCTCAAGAGTAATGAGACCGCATCAGAACTGACCATCAGCTCCTTCTACAAGACACAGACATTTAATTTGGCTGACAAAATCTGTCACATTCTTGATATGGTACACGTAATGTCCAACATCTACAGTAAGGAAGCTGGAGAGAAGTTTCTGGATTCTGTAAGTTGGTGATGCAATGGTGATCAGTATTAGCCATATAGGTTTGTACTTCTAATGAACTTCTGGTATGCCACAAAATTTAGGTGGTGGAGGTGCCTGATAACGGAAATTTTTAATGACATTCTCTTCCAGAGAAGAGCACTGGAAAGGCTTCGCCGTCTACCTCATTAGTATGGATGTTGGTTCCTGTCATAACTATTGGTACATATCCTCTTCCAGGATTAACTGAATCTCCATACAATGAAGTGCCAAAGATACTGGTATAGGTATGTGTATTCAAATTCAGATTTGTAAACAGGCAGAATACGGCGCTGCGGTCGGTAACTCCTAAGTTGTTGTTGTTGTGGTCTTCAGTCCTGAGACTGGTTTGATGCAGCTCTCCATGCTACTATATCCTGTGCAAGCTTCTTCATCTCCCAGTACGTACTGCAGCCTACATCCTTCTGAATCTGCTTAGTGTATTCATCTCTTGGTCTCCCTCTACGATTTTTACCCTCCACTCTGCCCTCCAATACTAAATTGGTGAACCCTTGGTGCCTCAGAACATATCCTACCAACCGATCCCTTCTTCTAGTCAAGTTGTGCCACAAACTCCTCTTCTCCCCAATTCTATTCAATACATCCTCATTAGTTATGTGATCTACCCATCTGATCTTCAGCATTCTTCTGCAGCACCACAATTCGAAAGCTTCTATTCTCTTCTTGTCCAAACTGGTTATCGTCCATGTTTCACTTCCATACATGGCTACACTCAATACAAATACTTTCAGAAACGACTTCCTGACACTTAAATCTATACTCGAAGTTAACAAATTTCTCTTCTTCAGAAACGCTTTCCTTGCCATTGCCAGTCAATACTTTATATCCTCTCTACTTCGACCATCATGAGTTATTTTGCTCCCCAAATAGCAAAACTCCTTTACTACTTTAAGTGTCTCATTTCCTAATCTAATTCTCTCAGCATCACCCGACTTAATTCGACTACATTCCATGATCCTCGTTTTGCTTTTGTTGATGTTCATCTTATATCCTCCTTTCAAGACACTGTCCATTCCGTTCAACTGCTCTTCCAAGTCCTTTGCTGCCTCTGACAGAATTACAATGTCATCGGCGAACCTTAAAGTTTTTATTTCTTCTCCGTGGATTTTCATACCTACTCCGAATTTCTCTTTTGTTTCTTTTACTGCTTGCTCAATATACAGATTGAACAACATCGGGGAGAGGCTACAACCTTGTCTCACTCCCTTCCCAACCACTGCTTCCCTTTCATGCCCCTCGACTCTTATAACTGCCATCTGGTTTCTGTACAAATTGTAAATAGCCTTTCGCTCCCTGTATTTTACACCTGCCACTTTCAGAATTTGAAAGAGAGTATTCCAGTCAACATTGTCAAAAGCTTTCTCTAAGTCTACAAATGCTAGAAACGTAGGTTTGCCTTTTCTTAATCTAGCTTCTAAAATAAGTCGTAGGGTCAGTATTGCCTCACGTGTTCCCACATTTCTACGGAATCCAAACTGATCTTTCCCGAGGTCGGCTTCTACCAGTTTTTCCATTCGTCTGTAAAGAATTCGCGTTAGTATTTTGCAGCCGTGACTTATTAAACTGATAGTTCGGTAATTTTCACATCTGTCAACGCCTGCTTTCTTTGGGATTGGAATTATTATATTCTTCTTGAAGTCTGAGGGTATTTCTCCTGTCTCATACATTTTGCTCACCAGATGGTGGAGTTTTGTCATGACTGGCTCTCGTAAGGCTGTCAGTAGTTCTAATGGAATGTTGTCTACTCCCGGGGCCTTGTTTCGACTTAGGTCTTTCAGTGCTCTATCAAACTCTTCACGCAGTATGATATCTCCCATTTCATCTTCATCTACATCCTCTTCCATTTCTGTAACATTGCTCTCAAGTACATCACCCTTGTATAGACCCTTTATATACTCCTTCCACCTCTCTGCTTTCCCTTATTTCTGGTCTAGGTATGTGTATTCAAATTCAGTGATTTGTAAACAGGCAGAATACGGCGGTGCGGTCTGTAACTCCTATATAAGATAACAAGTGTCTGGCGCAGTTGTTAGATCGGTTAGCGCTGCTACAACGGCAGGTTATCAAGATTTAAGTAAGTTTGAACGTGGGGCTATACTCAGCACACGAGCGATGGGACACAGCACCTCCTAGGTAGTAATGAACTGGGGATTTACCCGTACGACCATTTCACGAGTGTACCGTGAAAATCAGGAATCTAGTAAAACATCGGATCTCCGACATCGCTGTAACCGGAAAAAGATCCTGCAAGAATGGGACCAACGACGACTGAAGAGAATCGATCAATGTGACAGAAGTGCAGTCCTTTAGAAAATTGCTGCAGATTTCAATGCTGGACCATCAACAAGTATCAGCGTGCGAACCATTCAACGAAACATCATCGATACGGGCTTTCGGAGCCGAAGGCCCACTCGTGTACTCTTGATGACTGAATGGCACCAAGTTTTACGCTTCGCCTGGGCCTGTCAGCACCGACATTGGACTGTTGATGACTGGAAACATGTTGATGGTTGTACGAGTCTCGTTTCAAATTGTATCGAGTGGATGGACGTTTACGGGTATGGGGACAACCTCATGAATCCACGGACCCTGCTTGTCAGCAGGGGACTGTTCAAGCTGGCGGAGGCTCTGTAATTGTTTTGGGCATGTGCAGTTGGAATGGTATTGGACCGCTGATACATCTAGATACGACTCTGACAGGTGACACGTACGTAAGCATCTTGTCTAATCACTTATTCATGTCCATTGTGCATGCCGACGGGCTTGGGCATTTTCAGCAGAACAATGCGACACCCCGCACATCCAGAATTGCTACAGAGTGGCTCCAGGAACATTCTTCTGAGTTTAAACACTTCCGCAGGACACCAAAGTCCCCAGACATTAATATTATTGAGAATATCTGGGATGCCTTGTACCGTGCTGTTCAGATGAGATCTCCACGTCCTCGTACGGATTTATGGGCAGCCCTGCAGGATTCATGGTGTAAATTCCCTCCAGCACTACTACAGACATTAGTCGAGTCCATGCCACTTCGTGTTGTGGCACTTCTGCGTGCTCGCTGGCCCCTACACTATATTAGGAAGGTGTTTCTTTGTCTCTTCAGTTTATTATGGTTGGCTTCTTCCACTACGACGTCTCCATAGTCGTTGTCTGCTGTCAGTACTGTGATGAGGGGAACTTTATGAAGGTTGCAACGATGACTGTACTCAGCTCTTGTCAATTTTGGTACTGACAGACTGGATTTTCAAAGAGTATGGCTCGTTTCTCACCGAATTTCTTCTGCACTTTCATTGGGAATCTTGAGAAACGCTTGTTCCACTGCGCTTATTACGTAAGCGAAAGAGATACTCTGTGGCGATGGTGCAATATTAAGTCAGTATTATACTCAGCTGGACAGTATCACTATGGGAAGCCCATTAGCTCCAGTTATAGCCCACCTGTTACTGGGGTACTTTGAGGCACCGCCCCAGATACGTCTTCTTCAAGGTCTAGTCACTTTACCATTATGTCGACGACACATTTATCGTGCAGTCTTATGGAAACGAAAAGCAGGAAGAATTCTTGGACCATATAAACAATATCCATGGCTGCAATAAGTTCACAACATGGGCGGGGACAGATGGTAACTTAACTGTTCGTTGATATCCTTGTCTGCCGAAAAGCAGATGAGTGTCTCAGGCCAACTACTAACTGAAAATCCAGCCACACGAACAAGTATCTACACACTTCCACCTCCCACTATTCCACACAGAAACATTCTGTTCTGAGGACCTTGGCGCATCGAGTGTAAGCTGTTTCAGGTGCTCGAAACCTGTCAAAAAACTTAGCCACCACGGCAAGTTTTATGAGAATACTGCTGAAATAACCAACAGATTGCTCAAACTGTCACAAAAGCCATATAGACAGCAGAACTTTACATTTAGCCGTTTCCGTACCAGGAAAGATTAGTCACCTCCTAAATGGGCAGAAAATCGATTCAGTCTTCAGATCTCCAGCAAAAATTCATGAGACTGGTGAAAGATCATGTAAGCTTCAGATCACCAATAATACACAGAATACTGTGTGCGTGTGGAACGTTGGACACACTGTACACACTCTAGACAGCGCCATGTAGAACAGACTGTGCATCGTGTAGAACATGAGAGGTGTTTACGCCGATAGTATTCTGATAAATCAGTGGTAATAGGTCATGCTCTGGAAAATGGACACCGAATTGATTTCGACAACACACATCTACTGTGAAACGGACAAATAGTTTCCGGAATAGTAACATAAAAAGCGACCGAGATAAAAATTTCTGAAAATACCGGAGAAAAGAACGCGAACTGCAGTCAGTACGTTGGAGTGGGCGCGGCGGTCTTGCAGCCAAAACATTACATTATGTTCCACTGGATTGGGCACACATTATAGACGATGGCGTCGCTAAGGACGAGAACAGCAAAAACACGGCAGTCATAACGTGACAAAGGCCGAGGGGCACTTAGTTGACGTAGTTGACGTAGTTGGAAGCGCGAGAGATTTTTGTCAGTATAAATCGCCATGAATTAATGTATCAGAAGGTTTGGTTTTATGTAGTTCTCATTTTAGAAGTTTAGGCCAATTTTTGGAGGATGAGCTACGATCAGAATACGAGGTCTCCAATTTTTATAAACCTAGTGCTGGTCTGGGTCAGCCAACAGTATTTATGATCACATTGCAAAGACTGCACGGAGGAAGACACGGTTGTTATAATGGGTTGGGGACCAATATTGTTGACAGAGATTCGGAGCACAATATAGAATGTGACCCGGCAAAGAGTGCATCAGTACAGACACATTCTGATGTTGATGAGTCTTGAGATACCATGATTGGCCTCATTTTGTCTCTTCTGTCAGGGGATTTAATTTGAAGTAGGAACGGCTGCTTAACTCATGTTGGGGTTCACATATTGGTGTGGTTCCTGTTGAGTCTGTCAGTAACGCAAGTGGATTACGAGAAAAATTTAGTGACATCAGGTAACCAGATAGAGGAAATATATGTTGTAGAGAGGGAGAAACTGCTGGAACAAGAAATGAAGAAGAGCAGATAAAGTTTAAAGCAAATGAAACGTTGGTAACAGATTTGTGCAGTGTTAGAAAGCTTTTTAACAAGCATTTCATAACTGTTCTTGAAATGATGGGGCTGTCAGATTCAGTAGATGCTGCCATGGAGTATCTCAGACTAGCAATTACAAATAACTTGAGTGATAATAACTGCACCCTAACTACACCACTAGAAGTAACATCTGCCGTAAATCATTTAAAAACAAAAATTCTGGTGGTTATGATATAATATCAACGAAATTAATTAAAGATTGTTCTTCTGAGTTTAATAAAATATTAAGTTATTTGTGTAATAAGTCAAATGTCAGAGGACTATTTCTTGAATGGATGAAATAGCTGAAATTAAGCCTTTGTATAAGAAAGGAGATGAAGAAATACATCACAGTTCCGTCCAGTTTCACTTTTTCAGCATTCTCTGAAACTTCAGTAAAGGTAACATATAGTCGGTTTCTTAACCATATAACTACAAATGATTCACTGGTGTGCAAACCATAAGGACTTCCGCATGACCGAGCAAGGTGGTGCAATGGTTAGCACACTGGACTCGCATTCGAGAGGACGACGGTTCAATCCCGCGTCCGGCCATCCTGATTTAGGTGTTCCGTGATTTCCCTAAATGGCTTCACGCAAATGCTGGGATGGTTCCTTTGACAGGGCACGGACTACTTCCTTCCCCATCCTTCCCTCATCCAATGAGACCCATGACCTCGCTGTTTGGTCTCTTTCCCCAAATCAACCCAACCCCTGCGCATGATGTGTTACTGCCAGGTAACGTAGCTCCGTCAAAGTGGGACTATACATGGAAAGAACTGCTGCAGTATTGTACCGAAAGTAAATGAAACGAATTCGCAATGAGACGAACAGAAATGACACTTTAATGCAAAGTGAATTCACCGCGATTTATGATAGTTCAAATGGTTCAAATGGCTCTGAGCACTATGGGACTCAACCTCTGAGGTCATTAGTCCCCTAGACCTTAGAACTAGTTAAACCTAACTAACCTAAGGACATCACACACATCCATGCCCGAGGCAGAATTCGAACCTCGCGGTTCCAGACTGCAGCGCCTAGAACTGCACGGCCACTTCGGTCGGCATTTATGATAGTCCCTTGGACATTATAATAGGCAGGACACAGTACTTATTAGGCTGTGTGATCACCACATGCTACTATGCTGGCCACAGTGTGGGTAAGGAGTTGTGGTAAGGCATTTCATTCATCCCCTAGCTCGGCTAAGAACTCCTGGTTGGCCTTTGGTGCATGCAAACGTGCTGTAATAGGACTCCTCAACGCATCCCAAACGTTCTCGATGGAATTTAAGTTGAGGAACTGGCAGGCTGTCCATTCGCCGAAAATTCGCTCATTCCAAGGGTTGATCCACCTGCGCTGTTCAATGAGTTGCGCATTGTCATCCATAAAAATAAAGTCAGAGCCGAATGCATCCCTGAAAAGACGCACGTGGGGAAGGAGGACAGTGTCACAATGACGTTGACTGATGAGTGTACTGTGATCAAAGATTTGGATGTCAGTACGCGCATATAACATTATGCTTCCCTCACATTATACCACCTGGACCAGGAAAACGATTAAGTTCGACAATGCTGGACGCACCCTCATTTGGCGAGAGGTGGGAACACGTAATGCCTCCAGGAAGATTTTCGAAATGATCGTTTTGGGAAAGGTTCTAACCCAGCTGGGCGTCGAGTCGAAATGAGATTGGATGGCTGAGAGAGGTTCGGCATTCCTTTGGTGCCTCATCTTTGCACGAGACTGTATGCTGGTGATTAGTTGCGTTGCAGCCTCTCGGCAACACATGGACAGATTTTTTCAGTGGACGAGAGAGCTGGGGAACGATCTGGCTGGGGCAGCAGCCAAACATCCTCAATGTCGATAAAGTTCAGGACAGTGTGGGCAACATGCTGTCTTGTGTTACCTTGTTGTAAGGTAACGTCACAGAGACCTCGAAAATGGGGCACAGCCACCGGCCTAAATACATCATAAATGTAATGCCTGTTGTCCAAACTACTGCCTATGCGAACCAAAAGTAATCGTGTTATGTATCCAAAGCGACCCCATGACACGATGAATGTAATCTAACAACCTTCGCGGTCTCGAGAAGGGGGGCAGCAGATATACGCAATGCTGGAAACACAGATGAACGTGATCGACTGGTGAGACCCGGGAGGTGCTGATAAAGAAGTCGACAAGCCAACTAAGATAAGATTGAGCGCTCGGTTGGCCAGCTTGTGGGTGACCACTTACCGAATATCAAGTGGCAATATTAACCTTGCATCAGAAAACTGCGTCTTCCCACAAAGACCCTAAGTCTTATAATATCGCTGAATACATGACGCAAGGCCAGTAACACTTACATAATATCGAAGGGACTCTGAAATTATCGAAGATATCACCAGCATTTGGGTCAAATTTGGCCTGCGAAACTTCTGATTGTGCTTTATTTCATGTGAATCGGGTGCGGCTTACGTTTGGAAACCACTGAAACTAAGGACTACAGTAACGAAAATTGATAACGCATACAACTTCGTACAATTTTTGGTTCGTCCAGGTCTTTAAACTGTTTTAACGACTTTAATGGTCAAGAAAAAGTGTAATCAAACTCGGTGTTAATCAGTTTCGCGCTAGAAGCGAAACGACAGCTTGTCAATCGTTAAGCACAATGTATTTAATTGTACTGAAAATCATTCATGTAAATATGTTCTTTTGTGTGTGCATATATGTTGAATGATTTGGTTAATATTCCCAGAATAAGTTTTCCGAGGTGACTCCCGAAAAACTACTACATCCTGTGTGTTGCCGACAGCCTTGTGGAGGCAGACGAAATCAATGGCGACTTTCGAAACTAGACGAGACTTCTTATAATTTGATTTTAATTAGTTCCTATTATGCCATGTTTCGTGCCAGAGACTGCAAACTATACTTGAATGAGAGAGAAAATAAAGCTTGCACTGACTGCGGAAAATTTTCTTTGAATTCTAAGTAGTAGGAAAAATTCTTACGTCGCCATCGTTTAGACTTTTAATATAAAACAATAAAGCTGCTCTTCTTCAAGAAGCCGACGTAAATCTGAAGTATCCAAGGACTAACTGAAGACAGTTTCTAACAAATGAAAAAGAAAAGACGGTTCCCAATATACGCAACGTTGGCTTTACTGAGTCCATGTTGTAATTTCTCCACCTGTCAACTGAATGTCAAAAGGCGGAAGTTACGTCAATTATAGTATTAGAAGCAGTTCAGAAGGCATCTAGCGGGTATAGTTGTCTCTAGGTATTAATGAAAGTAGCACAGTGTTTAGCTCATTGCGAAGTTCGTTAAATTTGAATCTATTTCCAAATGGAACCAAAAAATTTACGAATAATTTTTTAAATTTTGTATAAATACCCAAATAACTTTGTATTTCCGTGTAGTTCTGCAGAAAGGAGTCTAACGAAAACATTGTGAATATTATGGAAATGCACAAGACCGACAGCTACAGAAACGTTTTTATAGTTATCGGAAAAGGATAAATAAGCTGCAAGAAGACAATGCGTGTTACCTTAAACTGCTCTGAAATTAAATAAAAGTCTTAAGGTTTACAATATTCTCGTTACAAAAACCTTTTACGGATGAAAACAAATAAAATATTAGGCCTATTACAAAAGGAAATTATGTCAAATGCAAGACAGTCAGCAGCAAAACAACGGTGGGCAACGTTCTTCTAATAATCACAGTCAAAGTGATAGGACATGGAATTAGTTACTTACGCTGAAGCTGAGCATTTGATGTATAAGTTCGTAGTGGTTTTGCTTTGAATGTTGATTATTCATCGATTGTCATTCCTTACTTGCAGTTCACTTTTGCTATTTGAGTTAACATTTTGTCATTTTGTGAACAAGACCGACTACCACACCAACCATGAAAATGTTGCGCATGTCCATCAGACCTTTAGATCCTTCAGCTACCTCCATTTGTAAAACTGCTGGAAACGTCAGATATCGTAGCAATTACAATTTGTGTGAGGAATCGCTTAATTATAACTTATAAATGCAAAGGTAGGTAAACTGAACAGCAGATTGCTTTCTGTTTATAGGAAAGATGATTGGAGTTTGACAAATCATTTGCATTGCTATCATTAGAGACCAACTGTTAGCGCTCATTGGCAAGGGTATAAATGTACGGTGTCCTTCTTAGAGGAGACACACATGATCTGTACACATCTGGGACGATATTGGACGTCTTCAGTTTCTTACATTCATCAGTATTATTTAGAAATCCTGTTGAAATGTGTAAACTCGCTAAAAACACATTTTGCTAGTAGTACACTATCTGAATAGGACAATAGCATTTGTGTGTCTCACTCACGCCATAAGACTTTTTCAGGATATGTAAGGATTAGCCCCCCCCCCTCCCCTCCCCCCAATATTCCATTCTACTGACCTTATTATTATAACGGTAGCAGATGGCGGCAGTTAGCCGCTTTGCCGCTAACGAGTGGCCATGTCCTTCCAGAGAGAGATGATGTCTCCATCATACTTTTTGCCCATATGGAATGCAACTTTGCCTTTCAACATCACACACATCATTGGTCGTTCTGGAGTTCCGAAGTCCCCACGAATATGAGTAATCCTAAGTTCGATGACTGTCTCAAATATTTCGAAATCTAACTACAGTCAAATATATTTCAATGTCTCACAGTCTAGCAGGCTTATAGAAATCCTTCAAGTAGATACGTGTGGTCGTTTCAAAACTCATCTTCCAACGCTCGCAACCTTGGCCAGTGAAATATGAGGGACGTTCAATAAGAAGTACAACATATTTTTTTTCTGTAAGCTGGTTAGTTTTATTCAAGGTTACAATGCACCATATATTCCCCACACCTTTTCCTACAGAACTGTATTTTTCACCATGTTCTCCGTTGAATGCTTCCTGGTAGGGCTTGTATGTCCGCAAGGTGTCACTCTAATGGTCGACGTCGGAGCTAACGTCTTGCTGAATTAATAACCTCTCTGTCATCCACGTACTGCTTTTCATGGGGTGCATGCTTAATTGTGCCAAACAAATGGAAATCGAGAGGTGCGAGGTCCCGGCTGTATGTTGGATGAGGAACAACAGTCCACTGCAGTTTTGTGAGCTCCTCTCGGGTGCGTAGATTTGTCTGAAGCCTTGGGTTTTAATGGAGAAAAGTTCGTTTGCATTTTTGTGGCGGCGAACACACTGAAGTCGTTTCTTCAGTTTCCTGAAGGTATCACAATATGCTTCAGAGATGATGGTTGCAGCATGAGGGAGGATATGAACAGAATGAACTCTTCAAAGTCCCAGGAGATAGCCGCCATGATTTTACCAGCTGAGACCGCGACTTTGAACTTTTATTCGGAGGAGAAGTGGCACGGTTTGCTTCCGGTTCGAAGAGATGAATACATGTTCCATCGTCGGTGTCGATGTTCGACAAAAATTGTCTCGATCAGCCCTATAATTCGCAAGCAATTCCGGACAGATGTGTTCTGTATGGTCTTCCGTTAGGCCGTGAGGAACCAAGGAGGCACACACCTTTGAGTACCCCAACTGGTGGACGAGTGTGTCGGCACCACCAACAGAGACGTCCATCTGTGTAGCGAGGTATTTGACTGCGAATCGTTGATCACCTCGATTGACAGTGTGTGCATGTTCCAGCATCGTGCGGCCGGCCGGCCCACGAGAGATAGAACAGGTATGCGCGACCTTGTTCGGATGATGACAGACGCTTCGTCCAACGATTCACTCTGCATTTGTTCACCGCAACGTCCGCGTGGAATTCCGCAAGCGCCTACGAATATCTATGATGCTCTGGTTTTCCATCAAAAGAAACACAATGACAGCATTCTACTTGGAGCACGCCGCCGTTACAGACTCCATTTTGAAGGCTACGTTGAGCGCCGCCACTTATACTATACTGTACTATAGGGACTGAAGCGGGAATATTCCACGATGTCTCACAACTAATTCGGCATTTTTTCAACCGAAATTTGCCGAGAAAAAAATTATTGCTTCACATAAGACACATACTGAAGCAGGAATCCCTAGAAGAAAATGTTCTGTGACGTGGTTGCTGTCATATGTTACTTGCTGAGTTTAAAATTGAAATTATAGCTATGAGTACATTAGATTCTTCGCTGTACATGTCCAACGGTAGGGCAACAGGTTTGGTGCAAAAATACGCTAATTTAAGTGAAGAATTCGTTGATTTCAGCAAAATATTTGCTGATTTCGACAAAAAATTGTCTGATTGCGATGCAAAATTGAATGGTTTTTCTATACATGTGCATCATACTGTATATATCGCACATTGCTAGCAAACAAAAGTGCCACTCCGACCGTTCTATTAGGCCCACAAAAACATTTCACATTTCCAGGAATAGAATTTGATTGCTCCTTATTCACCGTGAAAGTGCACTCTGTCAATAAATGCTTAATCCCTCTCTATGACTGACGACACATTTACATTGCAGGTATAGAAAAATGAGTGTTACTCACATTAACTACTGTCATATATAAAAAGCCATGTATGGAAGTGAAACGTGGACGATAAATAGTCTGGACAAGAAGAGAATAGAAGCTTTCGAAATGTGGTGCTACAGAAGAATGCTGAAGATTAGATGGGTAGATCACATAACTAATGAGGAGGTATTGAATAGAATTAGGGAGAAGAGGAGTTTGTGGCACAACTTAACTAGAAGAAGGGACCGGTTGGTAGGACATGTTCTGAGGCATCACGGGATCACAAATTTAGCATTGGAGGGCAGCGTGGAGGGTAAAAATCGTAGAGGGAGACCAAGAGATGAATACACTAAGCAGATTCAGAAGGATGTAGGTTGCAGTAAGTACTGGGAGATGAAGAAGCTTGCACAGGATAGAGTAGCATGGAGAGCTGCATCAAACCAGTCTCAGGACTGAAGACCACAATAAAAACAACAACATATATAAAAAAGCGAGCGTTCGTTGCTGTATAGTTAGCTTTTTCTGTTGTTATTTAATTCCACTCGCCACATGCGAGTGGGGGGGGATTGGCTGTCAACAGTAGATTCAGCCCGCTTCTCAGCCAAGCGACAAGTAAAGCTAACGAAGAACAAAACAACACTAATATAATGGTGAGTTATTAACATGAGAACTAAACATAACGGTGAAATTTCTGGAGGGTTTAAATATATGTGAAATGTGGCTTTCTTCGTTTTTAATTAAAGCAGTACTAATAAAAAAGTAAACCAAAAACATTTAAAACACGACGTAAAACATTGACCCTAAAAATACAGCACTTTACTGTTACTAAAACTTGAAGGACCTGCTTGGGAAAGGTTGTCTGTTGTTGAAGGAGAGAAGGCTGAACATTCAAGAGGGTAGGAAGAAGGGAGGGGCTATAAGAATGGAGGACTGATGTGTAGTATCAATTGAGTGGGAGTGGGAGACAAGAGTGGGGGAGTAGTTTGTGGTATTGGTAAGGCCACAATTTGAAGAGGAAAAGTGGGTATGGAAGGAAGGGGGAATGGCAAGAGCGGTAGCGAGATATGAGGCGGGAAGAAGGAAGGCCCGATGTGCTGGAATGGATCGGTTAGTTAACTGTATAGTACAGATGTCATTGAAGCAGAAGGTGTGAGTGTTTAGTCCTATAATTATTGCCTGGGTTCTGAAAGGGTTGTTCTTGAGCAGCCATTGGTCAGAGCAGGAGGTATACTGATCGATTTATTGTTGATAGGATGGGTAACTGTCGGGACGGAGATCATGGTCTGGGAGAGGGACATGGTAGAAATTTCGTTGGGAGAGGATGTGAAGGCTGTGCTGTGTAGGGTTTGTGGAATGTGTAAGTCGAGGTACAGGAGGACAGTAGGATTGAAGAGTAGGGGGTAAACAACAGGATTATTGTAGTTAAGTTTGTAGATGCTGTAGATTATTCGTAGCTGTCCAGTGTGAATGAAGAGGGTGGAATTTTGATGAGTTGGTAAAGTATCCGGTTGGGGGAAAGTAAACAGATGCAGAGAGCGAGGCAGAGTTCATGGCGTTCAAGGATCTGGAGGGACTTGCAGACCTGAGACAGGGCAGATGTCCACGCCACATTAGCATAAGAGTGAATGGGTCGTATCAAGATTTTGTAGGCATGGGAAAGAGTGGAAGGGTCCAGTCTCCTAATTGATGTGTTAGTAGTTTTAGTTGCTGAAGTCTATTGTGAGCTTCCTGTTGTACGTTCAATAGGTGAAGTTTCCATTTTACTTGCTGGTCGATCGTTTGTCCAAGATATTTTAAGCAGAATGTGTGAGTGATTAGTCCTATAATTATTGTCTGGGTTTTGGAAGGGTTGCTCTTGAGAAGCCATTGGTTAGAGCAGGAGGTACAGTGATTGAGGTGGATTTGGAGCAATCTTTGGGATATCTGAAGTGTAGGATAGAGGGCGAGGAATGCGGTGTCATCAGTATACTGAAGGAGGTCGAAGAGCGTAGGCAGTGTAGAGCTGATAAGGAGTGAAGAGAAGACAAAGCACTGGGCCACACCTGCAGTGGGATGAAGCTATTGATATTGTTGTGGTTAGTAGTGATGAAGGATGGACGATTACTGAGGAAAGATGCAATCAGGTGGACATAATTAACTGAAAGTGGATAAGCCTCGAGTTTGAAGAGAAGAACAAAATGCCATACTTGTAATAGGCTTCCTCCAGTTTGAAAAGGAGCCCGAAATACCAAAGCAGGTCATTGGCTTTCTCCTGTTTGAGGGACCCAAAATAGTGGATTTGTGATGTTGAGCTGATGGGCTAGGAAACAGGTGAGATGCAGAAACTGGTCATCAGAGGAGAAGATGGGACAGAAGCCACACTGTCAGTGGGAAGTAAGTGGTGTTGTTTCGAGTGTTGATGGCCATATCAGGAGAGAATGGATTAGAAGACCTTGCTAAACGCTGAGGTGAGGCAAGTGGGCTGGTAATAGGAAGTATCAGTAGGGGATTTGAGTAGCTTATGGAAAAGTAGGTTTTATTGGGTTTTCCACAGATCAGTATAGGAACTGTGGCATAAGGAAATATTATAAAAGGTTCCAAGGATGACTAGAAAGTGCAGGGAATATTCTCTAAGATGTAGACAGGTAATGCTGTCGTTACAAGGGGATGTGTTATATTTTTTGTGAAGTACTTGATTTATGTCATGAGGTATGATGGGTGGTAATTCTGTTTTTAGTATGTTGGAAGAGAACTGGAAGCTTTGAGCAAGGCGTGGGACAGTGGTATTTGCACATTCATGGAAGATAAGGATGAGGGATTAGTCAAAGTCCAGACTGTCAGGGACCAAGTAGATGTAAGACAGACAGTAACCAGAGCGGTCAGCTTAACTCAGTTAGTTAGGTAAGGGATAGGTGGTATGGAGGAGTGTTAGTGGGGAATGAAATAACTTCCAGTGAGTCTGTGGAATGCTATCCAGTACATGGAAGAATTACTGAGGAGTATAGCATTCAGTCTGGTGCATGTCTAGTGCCAGTACTGGCGATGTTTAGCATTTAGTAAATTCCTGACGTGTATCTTTATTTGCCCATAGTGTGTGAGTGTTTCCCATTCATGAGTCCACAGGATGGAGCTCTCTAAGTGACGGGATTGTCAGATAACAAGTTGCGCTTGCGGGGGGAGAGTGGGTTGATGAAGGTATAAGGTGTGGGCAGGGATGTGCTCGTAGATTGTGTCTGTACAGGTGCATTTTTAAAATTCTCTGTAATGATGGGCGTGTGGCCATCGAGGGTTTTGTCATACTGGGGAAGGTGGTCTAAGAGGAAGCCTTTGCCATTTATTCACGCTTACGTCAATATAGCATCCTGCGTGATAGTGCTACAGGAGGACGCTAAACAGAAGAGCAGAAAAGCACAAGCATCCTGTCAGATCATGTTCAGATTTCGTCGAATGGTTTTGAACTGTGCCTAGTGGTTCAAACCTGTACACGAGAGCATAATTTTCGGTCATGCTGCACTTCAAATGAGTGAAATGACGTTCAGTGGGGTACAGCCCCACAAAAATTTCAGGGAAAGGTGTCAAAAGTGTCAAAGGTTGTCAAAAAGGTCATTATGTTGCTCAACGCACAGTGTATTGTTTTCGACCGCGAAATGCGTGGAAATCAATGCCCCAAGAAAAGGGGCGGGTTCGTTGACGCCCTTTATGACACCTCCTAAGGCCTTTTCGTGTCGATTCTGAACGTTGGTGTGTACGAAATGTTTTCCTTGGCCAGTCATAAGACAACTGCGTGATTTCAACGCAGGGCGTCGCCATTCAGATCTCCATTGCACAGGCGTTAGAAGAAGGGGTGAAATGTTGGTAAGAGGGGCTGTGACGACTTTCACATCGTGTGGTACTTCCATGGTGGTTTTGGGCAGAATTATGGTGAAATTTGGTGCCAATGGTGCCAATATGGCACCTTACTGCTTTTATGAATTTCTGAGCTAATGTGTCGACATCTTTCCGTTTGAAGCGTGGTTCAGTTCGAGTGTGTATACCACAGAGCGCATAGATGCATGCATCAGCAAGCATAGTGTACAGCTAACTGTAAATAACGCTGCTAGCGTCGTGCGGTCGGCAGGTAGTGTGTTAAGTTGGACCATGTGACTCAAGTCTTCACAGTGTGTTTACAAAGGGATTGCTCGCTCTGCTGGACTGCAGATAACGCCCTCCGCTGGTGTGTTTATTTTCTGTACACTGGAGGGTGTTAGAGTACTATGTATATCACTGCCGATATTTTTTTGTTCAAAATGCTGCACATGTCTATATCACAGACCACTACTCTCGTAAAATGTCGTTTTTCTTTGTCATCTGTGTTTCATATGCTTGTGGTGGAAATGATTCTACTAGTAAATAACCTGAACTTTTTTCCCTGAGCTGTGTGTAAAAGTTTACCCACAGTACGAGTGTGCTTCGATGCGTCAGTTTTTGGTTTCCCCTGCAGGGTGTCTACGTGGGCCGTTGTACAGCTGATATCGTTTTAAACCTAAGACAGTCTTGAATTTCCTGCCATTTTTCATTATATGCTAAAGCATGAGTGGGTTTCATGCATTTTCATATTTCCTCACTGTTTCAACTAGGGTCACGTGGGCTGTGAATACCAGAAGGGCCGTGGGAGTGACTGGAAAGGACGGGAAAGGAAGTGTGCAGAGGAAATCTAGCAACA
This sequence comes from Schistocerca piceifrons, assembly GCF_021461385.2. Lineage (NCBI taxonomy): Eukaryota > Metazoa > Arthropoda > Insecta > Orthoptera > Acrididae > Schistocerca > Schistocerca piceifrons. The sequence goes on along the minus strand of NC_060138.1, from coordinate 157,484,555 downwards.
ATGCAGTCTAGTCTCACAGTGGTACAGCTATGTTATTAGTTTAGGCACCCGCCATATTCTTTTCGATACAGTTATTGCTTTTTCATGCGTTCAGCGTAATTTTAATAACAGTAACCACAATTCAGCAGTCGTTTTGAATCACAGAGATAATTTGATAATCATTCATCTAAAGAGGATAAAACAGGTAGAGGATAGAACAAATTCTAACCGTCATACCGCCAAAAACTGATGAAGGAGATGTGATGCACTGTGACCAAGCTGTTACCTGATATTATCGAGAACCTCTGACGACGTTATCTGGCGACCATTTTCGGTGTCAAAGAGAGCCCAGTCTATGGATGCACCCAGAAAGAAAGCATAGCGTGGGCACTTGTGAGGTAGTTTAAACCAGTGTAAAGTGTATCCCGGTGCCATCTAGTGAGACAGCACAGAGTGACAACCGATTACCAGCACCGACCACAGTAGACATGCGCCATCCAGCTAACCAATCAGTAAACACTGCTTGCCCGCATTGCTGTGGTGGGTGGCAGTATGGGATCGCAGCATGGGAATGCCGACTGTTCTGAATCTTTCTAACACAAGTTTTAAGAAACTATTCGGTAAAAAATTTGATTCTTTTATATCTAGTTACTCCATTTATCAGCATCATGATGTGTAACATATCATTTGGCTAGTGGCCATAAATGTTGCTATATTTCACAATTGAATATCGGATTGCATGAAATTCAAATAGATTGCAATGAAAAGAGAGTCATTTTTAGTTCCCGTTTGGTGCATTTTAGGTCATACATTACGAGCTCCTCGCCAGGCCATGAAGGTTAGTAGGGGTGTTTACAGGCCACTATGTTATCCTCTGCCCTGAAGAGCCATCCAGATGCGGTATGGAGGGGCATGTAGTCAACACACCACTCACCCGGCCGTTCTGCTGACTTTTCAGAGCATGCAGTTGCTACTACTCCGTCAAGTAGCTTCTCAGTAAGATCAGGAGGACGAGTGAATCCCATACAAGTCCTTCCACGAAGGAAAAATCGTTGGCAGTATTAGGAATTGAATCTAGGTCCTCTGTATGGTAGCTATCTATCAGATTAAGTAATACATTGCCATGTACGAAATATAGCTAACATATGTAACAGATCTATAGTTCCGAGAAAATCGATTATATGTAGCGAGATAATTTCTGCTTGCATGTGCTAACGGTACAGCGAGAATCAGGTATTCGTAACATGCGTTGTATCTACTGAACGGATAGAGATAATGTCTTAATCTGGCAAATGATGGCATGCGAAGAGGAGAGTGTATTGTCATATTGTCAACATGTGCGACTTTATTATCTGCTAAGATACATGAGTAAGTAGAGACTTTTTCAATAAAATAATGAAATTTTTTAAAAGTCTACGATAGCTTGTGAAATGATAGTGTCGCTTCGGAACAACGAAAGTGGCGGTATTAACATCTTTATTTCTGTGATGATAATGTGCTTCTTCATAAGCTAATAACCTCAATTGACGTCAGTTCCTCATTTAATAAACCACTGTTTTAGGATTCTGTCACAACTGCATCTACATTATCATGTTAGTGAGGTGATATTTTGTAAACGGCACTGTGTTTTGGTAAACAAGAGAAAGCTCGCCACTGACGACACTTCTCTGAAAGTGAAATGAGTCGGGCAATACTTAATTGCCCCTTCTATTTCAACTTCAGAGGAATCTTGTAAGCCAGTGTCTCATTAATTAAAAACAGCTTGTATCACACCTTATCAAGATTTTCTTTCTATACCTCAATGATCCGAGAAATATGAAAAAATTCACACTAAATATCGCATCATGTTTTTGATACTATGAGTGAAAGACTTATCTTATTCGCCTCAAGTATCTTTTAGTTCGTCATAGATATTCCGCCGAAAGGATGCTGCAAGTTGTCAGTGTGATCACACATTTAGAGCTACGAAATATGTTTCAACAAGAACTACTATCAGGGTCAAAAATGAGCCCATTTCTCTTTGTTAAAACACACTGAGCCAGTTTTGACAACTCATCAAGATGAAAATAGATTATATCTGCAACTTTTCGAGTGATGTCTGAGATCAACGCATTTAGGAAATCGATTTAAGTATGGACAGGCACAGACGTTTTAATATTTCCCAGATCATTGAGCTATACAAGTAAAGTCGCCCACAAGTTTCACCCCCCCCCCCCCCACCCGCCCCCCGACCGTTCAGTATCAAAAGTGCGTTGTGTTACAGCATAATGTCGAAATTACATCAGAGGAACATCATCAGTGGCAAGTATTGAGTAGTGCCTACATTTCTCTTGTGGCCGTGGTAAAATGTATTTCTTTTGCCAAAACACAGCAAAGTTTACACAATGTCATCTCACTAACACGCTAATGCATTTGCATTTGTGACATAATCCTGCAATAGTGTTTTATTAAATGAGGAATGAGGACAACTTGTTTTCATTACTTGCGGTATATCGGTGGGAGTTACTATTTTATTAACTGTCCTCTGACTCTTGTTTTCTTATGTGAAATGGCGCAGTACTGTCCTCAAGTTGAAAGTGTGAGAAACTCGTGCAAGGATATAGTGTAAATCGTGTGTAAGGGAATGAATTTGACCCTGTGACATTTAATTTAAGGTATGGTATTTAGCACAAATTAGTTCTCCTCCAAGCTATTTGTAATAAAGCATCTGACTTACATGACTTGAAGCTGGTACTTCTTAATAACGCATCTGACTTACACATATTTAAATTTAGTAGTTCTTTCAATCTGCATTCACAAAATACAAATTTCAAGGATGAATGGCGCTACTGCTTGGAACGAAGATGCTACATTCAATTCATACCATTTATTTCACCCCCATAAAAATGGACACTGAACATGGCTTAAGCAATTGCTGATCACACTAAGTTTGAACCGTAGACCCCATCGGAAAACAAGAATGAATTTAATTGAGCTAGTTGACGTGTGTTTGGATGCGGAAAAAGGGGAAGTAGAAACCAAGAGATTCCTACTTCTAGTTCACGAGACAAACTGTCCTTCCAGAATTACAGTAAATGTGCATTGTAGGTGGTCATGAAAAATTGTGCATACATTAAAGACGAAGAAAAACTATTGAACAGAAAATAAATTAGCCAGAATCCTTCCACCTGAGTTCGTTACCATGCCGAGGCTGAGCGGTACTTTACTACCGTAGCGAGTGACTGTACTGCGGCGTTGTGGCCGCGACGACTGTACTTGGTCGACGTGCGTTCTGCATAGCTGGGTCTGTGCTTATAGATATGACTGGCGGTGGTTGATTCACGACTGAAGCTGCCATATGCTGAAGCAATTTTCCGAAAAATCCTACCCAAATCTGAGTTAAACAGGACGACGGCATAAGTCCGACACAAGAGGAAAGCCTATCATTAGATTTGTGCAAAGTTCAAAACAAAGTGAAGCATAATAAATTCTAACGGAAGCATTAACGTATGATCCTGAGTGAAGCTACTGAATAAACGACATTTAGAGCCAAAGCTGCCCTAACATGGCTCAGAAAACGAAAATTTATCAAAGTCCTTTCCACTTTCAGTGATCATAACCAGAAGTCTGTCAAATCTTAAAGTTATGAACAGAATTTAATCTGTCGCAACTGAAGGTTAATCAGGAAACTGTCTATTCGGATGTGTGCTAAGGTAGATGATCAGTCTGTATTTCCTTATTACCAAGCAGAATATCTCCTGTCCGTTGCCAGGCCAGCCAAATACATAGAGTCTCGTTAATCTTGCAAAGCAGTCAGCCTGGCTCAGAAAATCAGAAAACAGAAGTGACACCAGCCTAAAAAGTGTTGTACGAGACTAGCTATTAGGTTGGTGCATAGTTCTTAGCGTTTTTTCCACAAGTTTAATAAACGCAACAGATACAAATAACAGAAACATTAGTCATCAATAACATACTATCCTTCACTATCTACAACAGCCTGCCAACGCTGGAGTAAGCTTTCGATTCCGCGACTGCAGAAATAACGTGGTTTTGAGGCAAGGAACTCGTCGAGCTATGATCAGAGCGCACCGGAAAGGAAGTTCCTTGAGGGCTGATTGATAGAGAGCGGAAGAGGAGAAAATAGAGGGTGTAAGATCAGGTGAATAAGGTTGGTGTTGGATGACATCCCAGCCCAACACCTGTATAGCGGCTTTTGTCGGTCTAACAGAATGTGGGTGGGTATTATCGTAGATTAGCATCACTTCTGGTAGTTCAAATGGTTCAAATGGCTCTGAGCACTGTGGGACTTAACTTCTGAGGTCATCAGTCCCATAGAACTTAGAACTACTTAAACCTAACTAACCTAGGGACATCACACACATCCATGCCCGAGGCAGGGTTCGAACCTGCGACCGTAGCGGTCCCGCGGTTCACTTCTGGTAGTCTCCTAGTCTCCTTGGTCGTTGCACTTGGACTGCGTCTTTAAGACATCTCAGTTGTTGACAGTAAATATCAGCAATGATGATTACACCTCGGGGAAGCAATTCGTAGTAGCCCACAGCGTCACTGTTACACAAGATGCGTAACATTATCTTTTGTGGGGGTGCGCATGTCTTTGTACGGAAGTTACTGCCTGGCTTTGGTTCAACCATTCCTTTCTTTTCTTTAGGCTAGCATAAAGACACCATTTTCTGTCACCAGTAACGATGTTCTTCACCAGTCGACTGATGACGAGCAAGCAGAGATGCACATATGGTCACTCGCTGATTTTTGTGATTTCGGCTAAGAGCATGCGGTACCCATACGCCCGATTTTTGAACCTTTCCAATTTGCAGGCAAATGTCGCACGGTGGTGAAATGATGACAGCTCAACACGTTTGCCAGTTCACGAGGACACTGACGTGGAGCATTGTGGATTAATGCGGTGAAACGATCTTCATCAAACCGCGAAGGTGTTTCTGAAAATTTGGAAATTTGTGGTAAGGTCTTATGGGACCAAACTGCTGAGGTCATCGCTCCATAAGCTTACACACTACTTAGTCTAACTTAAACTAACTTACGCTAAGGACGACACTTACACCCATGCCCGAGGGAGGATTCGAACCTCCGACGGGGGGAGGCGAGGGTGTTTCTAAACGCGGTGACTCGGTAATGTCGAAACGATCGTCCTTAAAATGAAAAACCATTTTCTTGCCGTGCTTTGTCAAATTATCCCCATACATGGCGGATGTGTTATTGGCTGCCTCTGCTACTGCCACCCCTCCAATGAAGTCAAATAAAAGAAGATACTTGGAATTCTCCGATTTCTCCACTTCGCAGTTCATTTTCTATCGTCCACAGCTCCAGTCACTGTCTTCACATGAAAATGTAAACTCAAACAGCAACAGTGAACTACAAATAGAAAATGATAAGTAAACCTATAGCAACCGGAATACCAACACCAAAAACAAAAACTCTACAACTTATTCGCCAACTTAATACTTATTTCCGCGGGATTCAATCTTACTTTTAGAGCCAGCATCTCGTGGTCGTGCGGTAGCGTTCTCGCTTCCCACGCCCGGGTTCCCGGGTTCGATTCCCGGCGGGATCAGGGATTTTCTCTACCTCGTGATGGCTGGGTGTTGTGTGCTGTCCTTAGGTTAGTTAGGTTTAAGTAGTTCTAAGTTCTAGGGGACTTATGACCACAGCAGTTGAGTCCCATAGTGCTCAGAGCCATCTTACTTTTAGAATGAGATACTCACTCCGCAGCGGAGTGTGCGCTGATATGAAACTTCAAGAGAGCTTCTGTAAAGTTTGGAAGGTAGGAGACGAGATACCGGCAGAAGTAAAGCTGTGAGGACCAGCCGTGAGTCGTGCTTCGGTAGGTCAGATGGTAGAGCACTTGCCCGCGAACGGCAAAGGTCCCGAGTTCGAGTCTCGGTCGGTCACACAGTTTTAATCTGCCAGGAAGTTTCAATCTTACTTTTTTTGACGAAGGTGCCAACACAACACTGAAGAGAAATAAGAAAGATCCAAAAACTAATCCTCAGAACTCAGGCAAACCTAGGAGCTACAGGTGCTTTCATGTTGGGTGGGAGTTTCTGGAATTTGGTTGTAGCGCGTTTGATTGTGAAACAGTCAAGCAAACGCATAAATATTCAGAGGAGAAGGAGAAAAGTTCTTGATAGCTACTTGCTTATCTGAAATTGGCCTTGAGGGAATTCAATGGACAGAGGCATTAGTTCGGCTTTATCTTCTGGTTTTTCCCAATGATACTACCCACTTTCAACTGGAATGACGTGATGGCAGATTCTATCGTCATTAACGAAAATTTTTTCCTGATGTTTATTTTCGTGTATACTTCACAACAACTGATTCCTATTATTGATAAATACGATGCAAGTTTTGTGAGCCAGCAAGATGAGAAAAATGTGTAACAAACGTGAAAAATATTAGGATAATGTACTAGCCTAAAGAGGTACTTTGCATACAGGAACATGAGTATTAATTGTTGTAAAATTCATTCTATTCACCAGAATTCATACCTCCGAATTCTATTAATTTCTACGTCCAAAGAAGTTTCTGACTGGGACGTGTGCTCCAAGAGATTATGACAGCTGTAAATGGATGTTTTGCAGTTCTTCCAGAATCATACACCAGGGATAAACACTTAGCAAAATACAGCGCGACTGTGTCTGAAAGTAAGTGCATTTCTGCCTTGGAAACGTAGTCCTTCACTGTCAGACCTAGACTTTTTTACTCAGTTTTCAAAGAATTAGCAAGTTTAAACAATATTGGCAATATTGTAGCCCTACATAGCGTATTTCTAAATGACAAAGCCTCAAACTACGCTGGTTGCTACTTCTGTTGTGGCGCCGTCAGACGAATTTTTACGTGAAGTTACGTTTGCGTATCAGCCAACTTGGACGTCATTAAGTCTTTGCTCCTGTTATTCTAATTTGTCCTGCATTGCTTTACGAATCTGGACTCACACAGTCCTCAAAGTCATATTCTGCATCGCACGATCTCCGATGACTTATAATGTTGTGATAATTACCTGTATCTTCTCGGTAACACTGTCATCTTATAAAGTGATTCTTTGCCCGTTCGTGCGGACAGGTTTCTTAAACCCACATTGTCGATACAATAAGTTAAAAAGACCGAATGAATAAAATCTGAGCTCATTCACGATTTCGAACTGCAATCTACTTGCTTATCTGAAATTGGCCTTGAGGGAATTCAATGGACAGAGGCATTAGTTCGGCTTTATCTTCTGGTTTTTCCCAATGATACTACCCACTTTCAACTGGAATGACGTGATGGCAGATTCTATCGTGTTATTATTTCTTTGTTGGTTTCGAGTGTTTCAAAGCAACCGAAATTGCATTTGAATCCATGTTGAGCATTCCTCCTAAAAGCTTCCGCTGTATCACATGGAGGTAATTATTCGCCTGAAACCATCTTGTAAAAACAACCATATATGTTTCTCATTGTATACCGAACACTGTCTGATGTAGTAACTGCAGACCTTTGGCACTGAGAACCAAGCACGAAAGTAGTGAAGAAGGGTAACGTCAGACTTCCTTTATGGATAGCAGATAGATGGGTTTGCGATCTTTCTCTCTTTCCATATTATTGAGCTCACTGTTCCATCACTGTACAAAGGAAGGCTAAAACTGTGGATAGAAATTTTGAAAGAACCATCTAAAGATACGAGGAATGTCCAGAAATTAAGAGTATGCAGTAGCTCTAGGATCAAAACGGCAATATATTTAGAAAAATTCACAAATTTGCAGATGTAAGTAAACAATGACTCTAGACTCTCAGTGCATTTTATGAACCACGCGTGTGCTTTCTGATAGTTTTGGCAAGCAAATCTCCCAGCCACCTTTTTGACCCTTTGTTTGCCGGAACTCTGGACGTCATCGATGGGAGAAAACCTTTTCCCAACCATAAACAATTTTACAGAGGTGCAAGAATAAAAGTATGAAGGTGCCAGATCAATGCTCAAGGTTGTCAGCGTGGTGGTTTGTTACATCCAAGCTGAATGAATCCAAATGTTACTTTGTTGCGTTGGCTGACGGGGACGTACGGCGTGCAACAAGCACATTCCTTTCGCCATCGTTTCTCTTCCTGTTTTCTTTATCGCGCTCCGTAGCTGTTTAAGGGTTTTACAGAACCGTGCAGCTTTCATTGTTACTCCCAGGAGAATTCCTTTAAGGTCCCAGAAGACAGAAAGACAGATTTTTGTGTTCGAAACAACGGATTTGAATTTTTTCACTGATGGTGAGGAGAGATGTCGCCGATGCATTAATTATGTTTTCGTCTCAGAGATATAATAGGCCGCCCATGTACCGCGCCAATTTCGCACAGAAATTCCGAAAACCAAGCGTTTTATTAATGATTTTATACAGAAGAGCTCTACAGATTTCAGAAAACACTGCGTTTATCTCGTCCAAGACAATCCACTGTCGCTACGAATGATTTCTTCAACCTTGTTCACCAAATCGCCGGTCACGAATGAGAGACGCAACGATGCTACACATACGCATTAGTGCAATTTATCGCACCATCCACATGAACAAATTTCATTTGTCTAAAAGTCTGAAACAGCGGAATTCGCTTTGGTAGAAGAAACGAGATTAAGCTAGTCACCTCGCAGCTGGCGGTATTTTGAATATACTCATTTGAACACGGCACTATAACGAGTGTTTTCAGCCGACTTACGCAAACTAGCGTGCATTCTACAGCCGACATTATCGACAGAAGTCCAGTTGAGCGTCAGAGACTCATTACTCTTACTTGACTCTATGTTTCAAACTTCCAAAGACCCTAAATAAAGTTAATTCATAAGACAAGACGGAACACACGACACGACGTGTACACTGAACGGGATTGCTTATTTTCGCTCACAATTTCTGACTTTACATACTCAAGGAAAAAGTAAGATAAGTAACAGCAGGTTAGTAGATAGTAGAGAACACGTAACGACAATGCAGAACGTGATTACTTCAACAAACGATATATCGATTATTTGAGCTGTCAATGATGGTGTATGTATGTTCCATAACAGTTGAATGCAGTAAGTGTTTTGCAGCTGCACATGGGAAGGAGAACTGTGATCTGCAACAAGATCCAGGAAGCATACCACAAATGGTTTATAACAGGAAACTGTTAAAATGAACTGGCCACAGGAATCAATGAACTGCTTTCTGATGTAGCTATCTGCATGCGAGATGGACCTGGTGTGACGATAGTCCCCTTTTGCCGTGTGGTAATATAAACATCAGTCACTGGGCTACGTGTAAAATCTCAAACATTCTACAATGGATGTAAAGGAATCTGAGTGATCGTTATAATTCATGTAACGACATACTTTAATATATCTGTGTTTTCTTGATCTTCATTAAGTTTCTAGCATTAAGCCATAGCTACATTGTATGTTTGCTGCTTCAGTAATCAAAAAAATGGCTCTGAGCACTATGCGACTTAACGTCTGAGGTCATCAGTCGCCAAGAACTTAGAACTAATTAAACCTAACTAACCTAAGGACATCACACACATCCATGCCCGAGGCAGAATTCGAACCTGCGACCGTAGCGGTCGCTCGGCTCCAGACTGTAGCGCCTAGAACCGCATGGCCACTCCGGCCGGCGCTTCAGTAATCCTTAAAGTGGCTGGCTATACAGGGTGTTACAAAAAGGTACGGCCAAACTTTTAGGAAACATTCCTCACACACAAAGAAAGAAAATATGTTATGTGGACATGTGTCCGGAAAAGCTTACCTTTCATGTTAGAGCTCATTCTATTACTTCTCTTCAAATCTCATTAATCATGGAATGGAAATACACAGCAACAGAACGTACCAGCGTGACTTCACTTTGTTACAGGAAATGCTCAAAATGTCCTCCGTTAGCGAGGATACATGCATCCACCCTCCGTCGCGTGGAATCCCTGATGCGCTGATGCAGCCCTGGAGAATGGCGTATTGTATCACAGCCGTCCACAATACGAGCACGAAGAGTCTCTACATTTGGTACCGGGGTTGCTTAGACAAGAGCTTTCAAATGCCCCCATAAATGAAAGTCTAGAGGGTTGAGGTCAGGAGAGCGTGGAGGCCATGGAATTGGTCCGCCTCTACCAATCCATCTGTCACCGAATCTGTTGTTGAGAAGCGTACGAACACTTCGACTGAAATGTGCAGGAGCTCCATCGTGCATGAACCACATGTTGTGTCGTACTTGCAAAGGCACATGTTCTAGCAGCACAGGTAGAGTATCCCGTATGAAATCATGATAACGTGCTCCATTGAGCGTAGATGGACGAAACTAAAATGAGCTCTAACATGGAAATTAAGCGTTTCCGGACACATGTCCACATAACATCTTTTCTTTATTTGTGTGTGAGGAATGTTTCCTGAAAGTTTGGCCGTACCTTTTTGTAACACCCTGTATAGTTTACTCGACTAAGGTCAATAAAAGCATAAACAGGCATTAGTCGTCTTTGGCTGAATATTCTTTGTGCTGCATTATTTTCCACAGATTTACGAATATCAGTGAGACATTTAGCCATATAACAACCTTTGAATAATCTATTCGTGATATTCACGCACTGATACTGTTCATATCAAACGTCTATTTAAAATGTGTTTTCTCACTGTTACTGCAAAATGTTTCAGATGACAAAAGTTGTCTGCAATAGTATTTTTATGTATAATAATTTAGTACATCATCACTCTGGTTACTGACTAGTCCACTCTGGTGGCAATTCCCTAAGTTTTCGATGTTTCAGTCAGTTTACCGGCAGTATGGTTATCAATATAAAAAACATAATAATATATTAAAACTAGAAAGAAGTTCCTAGGTTCTGATGCCAGACAGAGTGTTTGTTCATTTTTTAGAGAGTGAATGAAGCTTCACACCATTTCGTGAATCATTTCTGGTGATTTAACATTACTTCAAAATAAAAGTAGCTGCTTCGTGTGCAAATGCGAAACCTGCACTATATCTGCCATGAAGGCACAGGGCACTCATTAAGTCAATATATATTTAAATATATTTTCGCCAAACAATACAGCTTTTCATGAGCACGTTTAGTTGTACGGTACACATCCAGAGGCTGCTCAGTACTACTCCATGGTCGCTGTAGCAGACTCATCTGTAAAGGCACTGGCGTCAGTAATCCAATACTAGAGATCAGTCATGTCCCATATTTTTGTTCGATTCACGATGTTTCATTTATGAACTCACAACTTTGCAGTCTTCAGCTTGGTGGTGCATAATGATGGTTGGTTGATGATTATACCCCGCCACATGATCGAGGGTAGCATTTGCAGTTTTTCATGTCTCGTCCAAAAAGTGTGGAGTAGTGATACTATTAGTCATTATCCTACTCCACGCTGTCACCTCTTTACTATCTCACTGAAGTTTCGCAGTCACGTGGAAATTTCCTGGTCGCCAGATTCTCCGACTGTGTGTATTCAGTTTCTCTGAAAGATTGCCTCATCACTGAATCAAAGTCGGGATTGGATTGCTTCATCCTAAGTCATTTGTTCCATAATGTTGACTGCGCTCTCTTTGCGTCTTGGTTTGTTATAGGATCTAGGGCCTGTAACAGTTGTTCTCTGTAAGTGAAGAGTCACAAGCTGGTGCTGTGGAGATTAATGTTTAACGTCCGATCGACGTCGAGATCATTAGAAAGAAGCTCGGATTATTGAAGCATGGAGAAGGAAAGCAGCCGTCCACTTTCGAAGGAACCGTCCCGCGATTTGCCTTAAGTGGTTTAGAGAAATCACGGAAAACCTAAATCAGGACGGCTGGACGCGGCACTGAGCAGTTGTCTTCCCCAGTCGCAAGTTGTGGTGTAGAACTTTGTGCACTGTTGAATGTGGTAGTTGTATTTGTTTGCAGTACGGACAGACTTCCTGAGAGAACAACCGAATACCTGTCTTGGATATCGACGTTTTCCTTAGCCCTTCTTTGCCATTCACTTCTCCTCTTATCGAACGCTATCCCTGTCGCGAAAAATTCTTTATGCACGAATTGATGGACGTGACAGGGGTCTCTTCCACATATAGTGCTGCAATTGCGCTGAGTCTGCATGTTTCGATTGTGTTTGAAAAACGAGTGATGAGCAGTGCACATTCGCTTGAATAGTTGCCATTGTGTATGGAGCTCGTTTCACAGTGTTTTATCCGTCAACAATGTGTCTGAAGCACACAAACGGAACGATATTAAACACTTTGGTAACCACTGAGTGTATACTACAACTCTAATGAAGGTGTCTCATTACTGGAAAGGTTATTTTTCTTGAAACTGCAAACAGACTTTACTGGGACTCAGGCAATACTTGCGTACACTCCACTGACTGTGAGGTATTTTGTGCCGAAAGTGGCCCCTAAAATCTTGCAAAGACATTTCTTTCTCCAAGATCTACTACTGCTGAATGATTAGAACATAAATAGCTGTTAAGTTTGGGATGAGAATCGCAGATGCAGTACCACCTGGTATGTTTCGTTCAGTTTCAAATGTACAAACAGGCGTAGCTTTCCTTGTGGTCAGAAAATTCTAGATAGATTCACACGCATACAATGATGGAGACTTTTCTATCTTTTTCATTAAGCAATAATTCAGAGTGCGGCCCACAGAATGATTGGCATCTGAATCAACTGCGCACATTTTATTTCCATTTGTCTCCTTCTCCTCTTATTGTTGTGTTGAAAAAGTACTAAACGTCGGAGTCTCTGACTTTTAAGCAAACATAGCAGACGAGAACCACAACATGCAGAATGCATTAAGAAGCTCCCCTACTGTTCATTCTTAAGGAAAACCAACCCACCTAGTGCCAACTTCAAGCTCTCGAATCTCCTCTTGTATCGCGAACGGTCAAAATGTCTACTTGGTTAATGTACTTCGTTGTCTAGAAATTTTATTTAATTGTATTTTATGTTTTATAATGAAGTCTTATCAATGACCTGTGCTATCACTACGTGAAATTGGCTTGATACGTGTCAGTCCACTGGTGGAGTGGCACGTCTCATGTGTTATTTGTACTTGACTTCCAGTCACTACTGTCTCAATTCTATTGCCACGAAGTAGTAAAATATTTAACGCTTGTAGTAAGTAACGTCAGTGTTTGTCAGGATTAAGCCACTTACTTTTATATGAATTTATAGCTGTTTTTGATCTGATATTCTCTGTATTTTAGCTGGGTCCATGATGGAACCCGGTTGGCACAGAGGTCCAGTCCAGTGGACTGGTGTCTTGACTGGCCCCCGGCGGTTGTGAGAGGATGAGGTGAAATGGTTGCCCGTCACATGTATCGCACGAAGGTCCAGGTAGAGTCTGCGCAGAATACCGTGGCCGATAGATGCACAGACGGCAGGGCATACGTGGAGAAAGCGGTAGTGGTAGAGGCTATGGGCAGGTGCTGTAGGGGAATTGTCGAGCGCTGGAAGGGAAGTTTCGTTCTAAACTGAAATTTACACTGACATTTTTTGTAAATATTAAGTTGTGCCCCTCCACGCCCACACTTTCATGGCGACACTTCAAAAAGATCTGTTACATCAGCTTTGGTTAGTATCTAAAAAGAATTTCGCCAAAAATGTAGCGATTTATTTTCGCCTCTGTAGTTAACCATTTCTAAATTTTAGAGGAGCGTCACGAGTGGCAGAGCTGCATTGTAGACAGGAATTCTTTTGTCTTTGTAACGCAATGGGCAGACTCTCTGGCAGTGCTTTACGCGAGGAGAACAAACAACCTGTTCTCTGAAAAGTTGTAAGAGGCCTCCTCATTGGTTAATCATAAAAAATAGCACAGATGTGTAAGTTAGGGCGCCAGTTCTCGAGACACGCGGATGTGGAAACAATCGTTTTGACTGAAGTCAGAAATTAAGCTGAAGTCTGGGAGAGTGACTCAGAATTGCTTAAGAGCTTTGTACGTGGAGCAAAATGATTGTTTATCGCTGTAAACTTCTGATAATAGAGGATATTGTTATTTTGTTAACAAAATATCATTGACTAGCATTTTACAGACCTTTTTCATTGGTGCATGGGATTTGTACCGACTCGTAAAGAGGAGAAGGAACTCTGTTCTGGGAGAGAAGACTTTGTCTGCAGCCTCGGAAGATAACACTTTGTCTGGAGACATGGAACGAGACGCTTGGTCAGGCGGCACTGAGAAAGGAGATGCACAGAAGGGCTGTTCTATCTAGCAGGATCTGACGTGTTGCAGTGTGCAGCAGACTGTGACACTCGCAACTCTCCGCGCTACGGAGTTCTGAATATGGTGACAAATTGCGATTTGGGTGAACAGGGTATGAGAATTGCCGAGCGTTTATAGCCATGTTGTTTCTATCAAGTATATTTTGCGAGTCTCAGGGTTTCTCGAGTGACTGAAGGCTCATTCTTCATTCTTTTGTTGGCAATGAGTAACTAATTTGTAAATTGCGGTTTTATTCCTTTCACCTAACCCATCAGTTCTACGCTCGGACACTCAAGTATTAGAGTAGCACTGTCAGATGTAAATATTGTAAATTTTCATATTCTCTGCATTTCTCAAGATTGCACCGAACCTATAATGATTTCTGATTGTTTATATGCCAATAGCGAAGTTTGTAATAAACAGGGATTAATGTAGACAGTTGATTCATTTAATAGTTCAATGATCAGCCTGTTTGTTACCTTTTGTGAGGTGCAATACTTATATCTCGTGTTTGCTAGGTACCATCCCTGTCCTATTAGTTACCCATTATTCGACACATCTCATGAAATGGATAGGAGCGTGTCTGGAGTGATGCGATTCCTGACTAGTTCATGTGGATCATCACATGGCATCTACAGGGGTACTTCGAAAGCTCAACTGTATCCTTACAGCCTCCGCCTGAAAGCAAATAAAATACAGTTATGTCTACTGTGCCATACGTAAATAAAAACTGATTGCCGACCAAAATGAGGCTCAAATAATTGTTCCTGCGAGCATTTGCATATACTGTCTAGGATAAGATACGTTACGGCTGCATTTTTTTTAGTTTGAAGCTTTTGTGGAATACCTCAGTGGTAACGTGTAACACTTCCTCACTTATTTCTTTTTCTCGTTTATTGGGATGATTCAGTGGCACCGTGCGCTTCATTGCTTCAAACAAGTTATTCTGTCCTAAACTTGACAATTTTCCTCTCTCTGCCGTGATGCAGCAAAGGACAATGATTAAACTTCCACCAGTGTGAATACATGTTTCACAGCAATTCATTTAGTGAGATGACTGGTAAGAAATTACGTAACACAGGAACGCATGTGTTTTAAGAAATCCTCTGAATGACTGTTTCAAGTAGCTCAAGTTTTATATTCACATGTAGCAAATACTGAAAAAGAAAACCAAAATATTGGTGTTAAGAACTATAAACAATTTCTCCACGGAAACTTTTCTATATGAGGCAGTTTAGATATTCAACCTGTGACATCAAGTAGCGGCTCAGAAAAGTTTAATGAACTATGTTCGTGCAATTTAGAGGAAACCAACCAGTAATTTGCAAATGCACACCACGTGTCCGAAAGTTTTCGGACACTTCTTTATAGGCGGTGTATGTGATGTCATGCTCTGCAGTAAAGGACATAGAACATTGTAGACTGCATCAACGGGGAGAGGTAACTTGATTCCATCAGTGGTTGATTATATCATTCCAGTAATTTGGGCATTCTGTCATACAAAACTGAGACACACTCAAGTCGTATTTTATTGAAATTTCAAAGAGGCATAAAACTCAGTATTAGAACAGGTAGACTTAGAATATTAATTAACAGAAAGCGCCAAATTCTGTAGATTATTATACGAACCAAGTGTCAGACATCCTTATAAAGGACTACGTTGCCGCTCAGGCACAGAGGTAAGTGACAGAACGAAACTTCGAGGTAGCTGAATTTTCAAGATCGTGCTGGTGCCCATAAGCCACCGCTTACAGGAGACTGTTGCCCTGCAGAGTACTGGAACAAGATTTCTTGGGTTCTTAGTCACGATTCATGAAGGAAAGAAGGATGGTTTAAGTTTAACGTTTTGTCACAGAGATCAGTACATATGGAACACAAGCGTTGAGTTTGAAAACATACGGAAAGAAATCCTTCTCGTCATTTTCAGAGGAACCATCATGCCATTCGCCTCAAGTTTCTTAGGGAAAGCCCTGGACAACCTAACTAGATAGGAAGATTGTTGATCCCTTGGATGTCAGTCCTGTGTTTAAGCTATTGCCTCATATATCTCAGTAAGATTCGAGAGTGGATCTGGAAGTAGCTTTGCAGGCTTTTTTTTGTCATTAATATATTACACCGCAGGGGAATTTCTGTGATAGTGGAGTGAGCTGTGAGGTTCATTTCATACCTTTGAGTTTAGGCTATTAGTTTTGTTCGATGGCAGAAAGAACGTAAATTTTAAAATCAGTTTAGATTATAGCACTTACCCACACTTCGACAACCATCTGACATCTAGTATCTTTTCTGTTAACGTCGAAATGACAGTGTCTAAAAGTTAAGGACTACTGCATTGTGTCTTGAAGGCCGTCAAGTGGTTTTATGTGCTCAAGATCCAGACCTGAGCTCCTACGAACATCTTTGGGATTCACTAGAATATCGGTTATGTGTCAATTCAATTTACGCATAAACTGATCAATAATTGCTCCACCTGAGTCAAAAAGACTACGTTAACGAGTATGTCTCAAGGAGGACTAAAGCCTTCATGAGTAATAACTTACAGGAAGCACTTCGCTGAAGATTAATTCTAGTGCCTGGGTCAATTAATAGACCTTAAAAATAAGATAGTTTCTCATCGGTCTTCAGACCACCAGTAGTTGTTTTAAACACACTGCAGTGTGGACGGCTGGATAAAAAAATGTGGAGTGTTCTGTTGTAACTAATTGGTATGGAACGAAACGAAGAGAGACAGAAAAAGCCTGAGTCGACATTTAGCCTGCTCCTCTCGTAAAGTTCCAACGATATATGAAAATTAATATCCATGGCCAGCAAACAGATCACTGTGAACTTCTTAGACAATCTCTCCGTAAGAGATCACAGAGACGTGTAGAATGTAGTCAAATATTTTGACAAACACTCTATTGAGCCCACCACAGTCTAGTGATACCTACGATATCAGATTACTGCCTATGGATTGAGATGCACCATGGTATCTCAGTTGATAGAGTATAGCCTTTAGACGGGTTACATTGGACCTATAGAAATTAAAAAGTAAGTTTTAATAAAGACACCTACAATATTATACTCTGAAGCTATCTCTAGTCCGCTTAAGTGCTGCAGTTTTTACCTGTGATGTCAGCGCATGAAACTGGAGTTGTCTCTACTCATTTATGGTTATCAAATTATTTTGTCCTCACCTCTGCTACGTAATTTTTTTCGTACTTATGCATGTTATGTACTTTTTTGTAATCTCTAAAGCGATTAATTTCGCAAGGTAGCGTTAATTTAATTGTTTTCTTCCTACAAGAGTCTTTTCTTAGAAAATGTTTCTCGGTATCTAGAGCCATAGAAGTACATTACATTTCAAGAAGTGTGAGACTGTTCTATGTTGTAAATATGAGCTAAGTAAATAGAAAGAAACAAAAATAATCAAGCGAATAGAATATGGTATCAAATGTTGACTATAGTAAATTTTCCGGACGTATTATTTAAATTTTGTCTGAGGGGTTCACAGAACTATCTTTCTGATAGTTGCTCTTGTTAATAACCATAGCGTTTTATCTTTGCAGCACTTTAACAGATAAAATGCTACCGCTTTCCAATCTCATTAAAAACACACAATTTTTTTAATGTCGTTCCACCATTGTTCACAGTGGTCATTAAGACCGTATAACTCTAGGTGCTGATGAGACCTTGGCAAACGCTTCTGAAAGCCATTTTTCATTAAATGTATGACTACAAGACAACTGAATGGGCGTCATGGGGAAATTTTATCGTCGTTGTTTGCCTGTTTTTTTTTTTTTAATACGTTTACTTGAACGACAAGGACAGTTAACAAGTGTGACTTACGTTTTACATCTCCAAGCATTTCTTTCATATGTTTCTCGTGGATATTTCGGACTTAGCAAAGGAATCATAGCAATACATTCCATAAGGATATATTCAATTGGAATGCCACAGAAACTCAATAAAAAAATTTGAAATTGTTACTTGTTTACTAATTCGATCAGAAATCAGGTTATTAACGTCGTTATGTGGACAGGAACGCTGTCAGCGCGATGGGCGTGTGGCATGAAGGAGAGCCACACTCTAAGAAAAGACGTGTGCCCCGTTATCATGAACATTTACCATAATAGTAATAATAATAATAGTCCTTTAAAAGAGACATTATTCGGTATCACTTCCTTAACAATACAGCAAGGTGATTTGATAAAGTTGCTGATGCATTACTTTTATTCTCCGTTGGGTAATCCTGATTTATATTTTCTGCTGTTTTGGAAACCACTTCAGGTGGATACCAGTGTAAGTACTAGTATCCAGAATGAAATTTTCACTCTCTAGGGGAGTATGTGCTGATATGAAACTTCATAGCACAGTGAAACTGAGTGCCACACCGAAACTCAACTCGGTACCTTTGCCTTTCGCGAATAAGTGCTGTTCCATCTGAGCTACACAAGCACGACTGACGACCCGTCCTAATAGTTTTAATTCCACTAGTACTCCGTCTCCTTCCTTCCAAACTTCACAGAAACTCTCCGGCAGACCTCGCAGAACTAGCGTTCCTGGAAGAAAGGATATTGCGGAGACACGGCTTAGCCACAGCCTGGGGAAGTTTCCTTGAATGAAATTTTCACTCTACAGTGGAGTGTGCGGTGTTACGAAACTTCTTAACAGATTAAAACTTTGTGCCAGACCGAGACTCTAATTCAGAACTTTTGTCTTTACCGCACAAGTGCTCTACCATCTGAGTTACGCCACCATGCCTCACAACCCCTTCTCGCTCACACCCCCAGGCTGTGGCTAAGCCATATCTCCACAATGTCCTTTCTTCCAGGAGTGCTAGTTCTCTGCAAGGTCTGCAGGAGAGCTTCTATGTAGTTTCTAAGGTAGGAGACGAGGTACTGGCTGAATTAAAGCTTTGAGAAGGGGTTGTGAGTCGTCTTTGGGTAGCTCAGTCAGCCTTCAGCGACGCAGCGGTTCGGACGGTGTTTACGACCCTGCCGCACGTTTGCGTGAGAGGTGTTTACATTTAAGTGTGTAGCGGTGTGCCGCGGTGATATATAGGACGAATCATGGCTTTGAGGTTCCGCAATTAAGTATGTTTACGAATGTGCTCGACCGAAGGCGTACGAGATAGAACGTTATTTACGGGACGAGGTAAAAATCGAACCGGACGTTCTAGTCGGACTTATCTCTAATCAGCAGCGTGGTCAAAGTCAAGCTCATCAGTGAAGCGGCATGAGACGAACTACTACTCCGACACCGACAAGGACTTCATTTCTGTCATTCGGACGGGAATGTTGGAGCGGTTACAGTGGAACACGCCGGCATGGGACTACGAACGATCCGCGTTTTTGAACTTCCATTCGAAGTGACAGAAGAATTGGTGACAGACGCTCTTTGTCCTTACGGAACGGTCCTATCCCATGTGGCTGAAAAATGGGCGAGTTTCAAAACATATCCTGTCCTCAACGTCGTCAGACGAAAACGGATCGAACTCCGAAAACATGTTCCGTCATACTTGTACAACGCTGGTTGTAGGGCGATTGTCATCTACGTCGGACAACCAAGGATGTTTTGTGGGTGTGGGAATGAGGGACACGTACGTTCTGAGAGTACTCAACGAAAGTTGTTTCAGCTGTCACGGGATGATCCACAACTCACACCACATCCGACTGTACTCCCCATGACCTACGTCGCCGCATTACGCGCTGACGTAGGCAGCGCGACAGAAACGTACCGGAACGTTCAGCCACGGAAGGATGACTTTGTGCTGGACCGCCCGCAGCAGTCACAGGACGTTCTTTCTTCGGTTCGTTTGCGGCCCCTATAGCTAAGGCATTTACAGACGTCGATAATTTGACGGCGCACGATTCCGACACCCCCACGAAATCCAGAGGTCATGCTGACCTCTGATTCCGAGGCTCGACATCGAAAATAGCGGTCACCAAAACGACAGAAGAAGCGCCGCCTCACGGTGGAGAACGACCAACCAGATCCAGCAGGCAATGCTGAGGCGTTTTCAGGTGCAGAGTAGACGGCCATGGATACAGAAGAACTGCCTAGCGTGGATGCAGAGGTGGCCAGCGGGACGGCGACACGGCCTTCCGATGACGATGCTCCAGAAACAGCAGAGGAGTTCGATCTACGGCAACAGGCTACTGACGAGGCTACGGCTCTCACAACGCACGACAACGGTGGGTCGCTATGGGACTGGTCAGAAGACCCATTCCCGTGGGGAACAGATGATGCAGGAAGAACTGGTACCACACACTCTCCCGGATTAAGACCGGAAAAGTGCACGGAATAACGGCAGACCATGTGAGGGGACGGCGGGGGACGTTATAAAGAAAGCAGCCTGCGTACGGAAGAATTACCGATCATAAGGTGTCCTAACTACGTTGACAGCCACGCAACAAGCTTATCGGATAGTGTCTGTTAACATCAGTATCCTTGGGACGCCGGTAAAAATCTAGATGCTCAGTGACATGATAAAGGCTGCAGATTTAGACATAGCGCTGTTTCAGGATGTTCGGGTGCTTCTCCCCTTGGACTTTTACGGTTACAATGTTTACTGTTCCCAGTGTGACGAGAGAGGCGTTGTCAGTGCGATACTATTGAAGGAAGGGATACGTGCAGTTGAAGTAGAGCATTTGCCTTCTGCCCGTGGTAAGGCCGTGACCATAGTTGGAATACGTTTGATCAATATATACGCACCGTCAGGCTCGGATAAGAGAAGGGACAGAGCAGAGTTTTACGCCAATGAGTTTACACCTTTGTTCCGGGGATGATACGATGCTTGCATACTCGGCGTAGATTTTAATTGTGTGCTCTACAGAAAGGACCAACATCCTAACAATACTCCTAGCGAAGAGTTTCGCGAGCTGGTCAACAGCACGGAATTAGTCGATACATGGGACCTGAAGTATCGCGACCAACCAGGATACACATTTTTACTAATCACTTTGAGAGCCGTTTGGATCGGATCTACGTTACACAGGCGTTAGCGATGTCGACGATGGACGCAGAAATCTGGCCGACCGCGTTTACAGACCACGAGGTACGTATTTGTTCGGTTACTCTTGCTAGACGGCAGGTATGGAGACGGAGAGGTAATTGGAAATGAACGTCTCCCACCCGCGCGATGCAGAATGCCGACGTATGGTGGAGGGGCTCATGATCCCGATACCCAAATCACGTGGTGGGAAACGATCTTGTGATTATCGCACCTTGACCCTCGTTAATAGTGACTACAATATCTTTATGCGCATACTGGGCAGCCGTATCAAAACGTCGCTGGCGGATCCAATACATGCCGATCAGCCTTGCCTTTGCGGCATCAGATATATCCATACTGTCTTGGGAGACTATCGTGACGTCGTTGCCCTCGCGACTGCATGCCGCCTCCGGGAGGCCCTGATTGCTGTAGATTTCGATCATCTTTTGATCAAGTGGGTCATGTGTACCTCGCGGCGTTGATGAATAGGATGGGTGTCTCGTCGTTATTGCCTAATGCAGTGATACGGCTCTTGCACGGCGCCAGAGCAGCGATGGTAATCAACGGAGGGAGAACAGAGTATTTTAAGATCTTAAGATCAGTCAGAAAGGGTTGCTCCTTGTCGATTCTCCTATACGCGATGGCCTTAGAACCGTGCCTCGCAGGCCTTCGCCGCCGTCTTACCAGGGTCTTCCTGCGTCGTCTATAATTGAAATGTAGAACATAAGCAGATGACATTGTGTTACTCGTCCGGAATGAGGAGGAGACTCGATCAGCACTGGATTGGCTACAGACGTATGGGATGGCAGGTGACAGCGAGGTAAACTTCCTAAAATCCCAATTCATGCTTGTGGGACGTGGACTAGAACTAGGAACGGAAGGGCTCTTACCTGTGGTGCAAAACCTCCGATGATTGGGTATCACCTTTCATAATGAGACGACAGGAACGGCTGCGGACAACTACCGACGGCTGTCGCTCAGAGTCCCCACGTCAGTACGACTAAACGCCTTACGGTCGATGGATGCTGCAGCGAGCGTCACCCGTCAATCTTTATCTCGCTTCCATGATGTGCCATCTGAAACACATTCTGCCCTTAAGGCGCACGATGGCTATGAGGATTCAGGCGGATTTTGGGTACTATGTAAGCCTGGGACAGCTCTTTGAGGTACAGTACAGCACGCTTACCCTCCCAGCGCGAGAAGGGGACGTTGGTTTGGTGAACGTACACGAGAAGGCGCGTGCCATGTATATTAATACTCTGCTAAAACGGTGGCGCAACAGGAATTACTCGCTTACGGGGACGATCATCGAAGGCGCCATAGGTGGCCCCACTGCGACTTTGTTGTTATTTCATGCTGCATGTTAGGATGGCAGCGAGGTTCCTTTCAAGACAGTTATAATGTACGAAGACGTACTATGGTTTTGGGAATAATAAAGGTTTCTGTGTCTCGTACATTCCTTAAAAAAATTTCAAAAGAGATGCTAACGCGCTTGCTCCCGAAAGGCAAAGGCCTCGCGTTCGGGTCTCGGTGTGGCACACAGATTTAATTTGCTAGGAAGTTTCATAGTTACTTATAAATGATAATAATGGAAGAAGATTGCAATAGATTTCAGCCCATCCACTTTCTACTTGAGTCTGTGTTACCTATTTATTGACATCAATGTCGTTAGGACATCTGGAGTAACAAAAACATGAGAATTTCTCCAAACATAAGTAGTGTGGTATGGAGAGTTCTGGTCAGCAATTCTTCGACAGCAGGACCAGCTCTTTCTTATCTTCATGCCCATTTCATGAATCCTACTATGGTCATGGAACTGTTCTCTTAATATTTCGCTGACAGTATCATTAGCACTACTGGCACCAATAGATGGCGCACTGTAGAAAACTTGATTTGTTAGTTTGTTATACAATGAGTAGTTTTGTTACCAACAAATGGCTCCAAAGTTAAAGAAAATATAACAGAGTCATAAACATTGGTGGCTGGTGGGCTTTAGATTAAGAGGGGCAGCCCGACTGGCCAAAAAATCCCATGTTGCATTTTGTCTCTTCAGAACGTTTCTTGAATGGGGAATATGTAGCATTTAGTGAATTAACAAGCGACGTGATTTAAACCTTCATATAACACAACTGTTTACTCCGATACCAAAATGTAAAAAATTATGCACAAATATACAGTTTGTAATATTTTCTTCAGGCAAGACAGTAATTTATGGAGTAAAATGAAAAGGACATTCTTATCTTAACTAATATGTTTGTAGATGAAGCCAATTCTCCTCTCCTTCCCTTCAGCAAAGTGGTCAATTACAAGTTCATTAAAACTGCCACCAAGATTAGCCGTGCGGTCTTAGGCGCTGCAGTCATGGGCTGTGCGGCTGGTCCCGGCGGAGGTTCGAGTCCTCCCTCGGGCATGTGTGTGTGTGTTTGTCCTTAGGATAATTTAGGTTAAGTAATGTGTAAGCTTAAGGACTGATGACCTTAGAAATTAAGTCCCATAAGATTTCACACACATTTGAACATTTTGAACATTAAAATTATGCTCATTCAAAAGTGTTTATTCTGTAGAGCACGTAGCTAAGACACTCAGACTCTCTTCTTTATTATAATTCTAGTGAAAGACTTTATTCTTTTCATTTTGGAGAAACATAGCTCACATTCCACTGCTGTCATTGGTATTTATAATAATTTCAATATTTTCACTGACTGATGTGAAAAGGCTCCTAAATTATTCTCGTACATGCAATTCTAAAGTGTTAAAGCTGCATTTGCAGTTTGGAAATCATTTCTACTGCATATGAATGTTAATTCCTGTCATAGTTCTTTTTCATTCAGGTCAAATAATTTAACTGTTATCTGAAATTCTTTGTCAGAGAACAACAGCCTGTGTTTTGGAAACAAAGTGGGCTGGAATAATATAGCTGCTGACATTTGATTACTTAATGCGAAACGCTCCTCGATGTTAGCCAAACAAGGTTACAGATTTCCTTTGTAACAATTTGATTGGAGTCTACAAAACAGAGACGTTGTGGGCTGTCGATCTCTTTGTTTCAATTCCCGTTACGCTAATGATGAGATGAAGTCAATTTCTCGTCAGTTGTATCGCTCACTGTAATTATTAAGAGCTTTATAACATGAAAATCTCTACGCTGCAGATGATTGAACAAAATGTTGTAGTGAAGGAGGACCTTATTGAAAAACGCAAGCCACAAGATCAAGTCTTGGTCTTTGTTGAGAAGTTTCCAAAGCCCAGCTCCTTTCCTGGTTGCTGAGTTATCATAGTTATCATCATCCTCATTATCCTCAATAATACCACATATATTAAAGAATATGTAACCTAAGTTTCTCTGACCGTTTATTAGGGTATCATGAAAAGATTTGGAGTAAATCAGTTAAGAAATTTCAAGAATTTTCTCCACAATGTTTCTGTTTTACGTAGGTTTTGTATATTTATGTACCATACATATATTAAAAATTTAGCACGTGGCTGTCTGAATATGTAAAAACTTAAATTAAATCGGTGAAGAAGTTTTCGAGATTTTTTCTAACATTTCCTCTTTATGTAGTACAGAAATGTATACTTGTCAAAAGAATTAGGAGAACATAGCTTTACGATTGTACCATATTCCACTAAACAGTAAGTGAGAACTGAGTATGTTAGCAAGTTATATTTTTATGTTTCAAAAATAAAGTACGCTACAAAATATCTAACTTACCTGATCGTTTATGTAAAAAGGATTGAACAGTCCTACGGGAGTCGAAAACAAACAGGAAACAACCGCTCATCCCATCAGTCTCGGTGCTTTTCATTGGCCTTTGAGAATCTCAGTAGGGTGTATGTCCCCCAGGAGCGTTTATAAGTAGCTGACACATATATGGTATGATGTGTGTAAGCCAACAGTGGTCACCCTGTGCTATCTTATTCTTCAATGAGAGCCCAAGAGAGTAATTGGAGAGTCTTTGGTGGAACAGGACAACCACGAACACGTTTGTCAAGCATGTCCAATATATGCATGATGGTGTTTAGGCTGGGACACACTGCCAGCTATTCCATTACTTCAGTTTCCAGGCTTTGAAAGACACCCCTGCTGACGCCCGCCACATAGGCCCTGGCCCTAGAAGCAATTTGGGGCAGCCATCATAAACAACAGCCACCACATGGTACAACAGGATCTTTCCAATGTACTGCCTTGCAGTAAGGCGATCATGGACAATGACAAGACCCATGT
This sequence comes from Schistocerca piceifrons, assembly GCF_021461385.2. Classification (NCBI taxonomy): domain Eukaryota; kingdom Metazoa; phylum Arthropoda; class Insecta; order Orthoptera; family Acrididae; genus Schistocerca; species Schistocerca piceifrons. Next base: position 157,459,219 of record NC_060138.1, on the reverse strand, counting down.
GGCTGTTAACATTGAAGCATCCCCACAACATTACACAACGTTGGAAACCTGTCGATTTCCTGGACAACATTTGGCAGGTGCCACTCACCACGGCTCTCCAATCATGAACAAGGCGATCACCTTGCATCAGAGGATATTTGGACTCATCTGCAAATAACTCGTTTTGCCTGTGACGAAGCTGCCAGTTGACATGGGAATGGGAGAAATGGAGGTGAACAGCAAGATGTTATCATGTCAATGGGAGTGCTTTACCAGGATGTATCGGTTGTAACTGTTCGTTACTGTCTGAAGAGGTGCAGCGGCTCAAGTGGCGTTTCTGAGATCGTTTACAGTGCCCTGGCAGTATCTGTACGACGCTACAACTCACAGATGGTCAGATATCGGTCTTCTCGTGGAGTTGTAATGAGTCTACGACCTTGTCCAAGTCGCCTCGTGTACCGACATGTCTCCCTGTAGCGTGTCCACAAACTATGGGTGACACATGGAGAGGCATTGGCATCTACAGCAACACAAGCGAAAATCCACCCTTTTTAGATTAAAAAGATTGATTTTGCAATTTGCACTCGATTAGGACGTCGTAAAAACATGTGTATGGTTGAATACAACGTCCACCAATGATAACTGTCATCTCTATACCTCGCTAGAAAACACTGGGACATTGGTACTCACCTGACACTGTAATGCATAACACAGCCAGCAGATGGCAAAGCAAAGTTTCAAGTCATGCAATAAGACTGAAGGTGCTGTCTATACCAAAACCGATTTAACGTACCAGACGCTAGTACGTGTGTTTCCCTAATTCTTTTGAACAGTGCGTATTTACACCATATACATTAACAAAAATGTGTAACCTAGGTCGGTCTAATTGGTTATTAGATTACTGTGTAAAAACTTGAAGTAAATTGATAAACAACTTTCAGAGATTGTTGCTAAAAATCTTATCCCTTTTATATAATATATACAGTGTATCTGTACACAATGCATATTAAAAATTTACAGCCCACATCTTTCCGGAAGTGTATTAGAGTATCGTGTAAAAATTTGAAGAAAATCGACCAACAACTTTTCGAGATTTTTGGTAACAACTTTAAAGTCCGATTTGTCTTCATATGAGACTCTAATAAACGTTTGGACAAAATATGCTGCTTATGTCTGTCCAGACATATCATACAAAAATCTGAAAATGTGAAGACAATCGGTCGACAGTTTTCGGAGATTTTTGGTAATAACATTAAAATATGCAACTTGTCTTTATATGGTAGTATAGATAACAGAGCAGTTGAAAAGGAAGGAGGGTGTCATCATGTACGTTGAATAATAACTGATAGCTACTTGTTTTGAGCTGTTTTCAGGCAAAATGTCCTCCTTTCCAGCTGAGTATTCAGGTGTTTGAAATACCAAATTAATTTCGCTCTGGAATTTAACAATATGCAGGGCACCCCACCTACTACTGTAATACAGCATAATTTAAGATGATATCCACGATACAACAAACACATTATTACATCTATTCAACCTCACAGATATGAAGGCAAGTATTACGAGTATGTAGGTTCGAACTTGCAGCAAAGCAAGAACCCGTTGGTGCAGATGTGGAAATGATTGGTAAAGCAACAGAGGAAGGTATTTATTTGTAAAGATCGTTATTCATCATTTAGTGTAAGAGAAATTATAATAAATAAAAAAGTTTGTACGGTGTCATTGGATTTCATTATTTCCTGTAGTTTTTTCACATATTTTGCAAAAAAACTGAACATATCAGTACTGGAACACAGGAGTACAGGAGTTTTGGCATAATGAAATTTGGCACTTCAAGTGAACTTCCATCGAAAAATCTGGATCATCCATTATACTTACTCTTTTATTTACACATTTGTGCAGTCCAAAAGTGGTGAATTTATTAATCTACTGCCTTTTATTTACACATTTGTGCAGTCCAAAAGTGGTGAATTTATTAATCTACTGCCATTATCATTATTCTACATCTACATCTATATCTACATCCATACTCCGCAAGCCACCTGACGGTGTGTGGTTTCACTTCTTTCATAAATGCATACATTCCAGGTACAGTAAAGTACTTTTATTTTATCTGAACATGTATGAGTACATTTCTGAAAAAGAGGGAGAAAAATCAGATAATGTGGGTATTGAAATATCACTAACCAAGCTTTGGTTTGATGAATATAACCTAATGGGACTCACACACTTTCTTGTATTAATTGTATGATACTCTGAAAAATTAAACAAACCTCTTGGGTGGCAACCAATCTTTGTCTTTGTCTTTGTCTTGTGTGATTACCATATACAGTGGTGTCTTGTGTAATTATAGCGTTTGTGAAACAGTAAGTTAATCGAAAGACAAACCACTGTTTTGGACACCTACCACATAGTAATATCTGTTACATATGGCGAATTCTGTGAAACATATTTTCTTTATTATGGCATTTAATTTCACCATGCAGGTTTTCGAATTCCTGTTGCACTCGTGCCTCTTCATTACAATCTACCTTTTAGTCTAAGTGATTGTCACTAAACATACATAATGAAATATTTTCAGTGCATGAAAGAAGGTAATTGAAGTAGAAATCGTGACATAATGTCTGAATGTCATTGGTATAATGAACTTTGCTAATTTGACATCTGCAATACATGGACCACCAATTTGTCCCCAACAAGGATTCACTAAAGTATCTGTTTACTTGAAATTGCATCGTTTGTCTACGTAGCACCCTGGAATGTTCTCTAATTTCAGATTTGTGACATAAAATATAAACATCAACCTGTCATAGTGTCTACACTCTGATAAATGAAATTGGTAGTGTTCATTAAATGTTTCGTAAGTAGTACATTTGTAAAAACGTAGGTGATATTTTTGCCTTTGGTCTGATTTGCAACCTGGTCAGCTTAATCGGTGCATTGCGTCGGTCTCTAACCACTGATGACTGTCTTTCGTAGTTACATGACGTCGTGAAGTGTTTCTTCCCTACTGAACAAAATTTTTATGTTCACTGTCATATGATATAAGTGTCCAGGCTGGCACATAGCATCCATTTCATTTATGTTCTCAGCAATATGTGCATTAACGCAGTACGGTCTGTCGCTGTTAAGTAACATTTCAGTAACTTCATCTTGTGGCATCTTTGGTTTAAGGATTATAGTGATGGCCGTTAAAATACGAAGCGATGTGAAAATCTCATGGAAGATGCAGAAAATGATGCCCGGCAGCTCGACATGCACTCTAAGCAGTCAGAAAGAGCAGAATGATTATATACAGGTGGCACCTCGGATGCGTGGTCATCTGTTTGCGGGTGTATTAGTACCGACACATGCAGAGACAGCAGGGTGAGTTTGCAGGCCTCTTCCATTACCATCAGTACAACCTGAGGCACAGGCTAGGTCGGCAAGGCTCTTCTCGGTATCATCCAAGGCCGAGAACCTGAGAACTGTCGACTTGGAACTGTGCGTTTCAAGACCTACTGGTGACGCTGGAGAACAGATGGGACTGCTGGTTAACAGCCATAACTGTGCCACTTTTGCCAGGAAGTGAATTTAATTTCCGGACCCAATGTGCTCATCAGTTTATGTATTGGACGACTTGGATTTTGACATACACAGAGAGCCTCACAAGGGACGCTGGATGCAAGCAGCAATCGCCTGCTGCACTTTGATCGCCATATTGACGATGTGTCCCGAATAGTTTCTCCTAGTCTTCAAGAGAAACACTGACGAAGTATATCAAGTACTTACGTGCAGCATGTAAGTGAGGAGGTGGGAAAATTAAGTGAATAAATAAATACAAAATTTTGTGTTATTAACAACAATTTATATGTTGGTGTGTAACGGTACCATCGACCAACTTAAACGGCAATCGATGCTGCCGCTATACCTCTGTGAGGAATTTTTAAAAGGTTAACTGTGAGATAACCTAATGGAAATAGAACAGTCAAACTGGGATTCGTTTCCGAAACACTCCAGCAGATTATGACCAACAGTAAACAGGTGGGTCAGGAACAAACTTTCACCCAGCACAAAAGCAAGTTGTAACATTAATATTAAAACTGGTCGCCAGCTTAATTAGGGATTCTTATGTCAAGCAAAATAATAAAGCAGAAGGCAGTGTTAAGACTAACCTAACCTTTCTTGACACACACACTAAAATCTTTCCTCAAATGTGTTAATACTATAACACAGTGGCCGAACTTTGTAGATAAATGTGCTATTAAGAAACAAATGGCCAATGAGATAATAAACAGTGACATATGACTCCCACGGACACATACCTTAAATGAACTAGGTGTAATAGTTAATAAAACCAATTACCGACACGCATGAAACTAGTAGCATTACTGAACAGGGAAAAGCTTGAAATGATTCTGACTTTAAATCAGGGGGTCTGCTGATGATTATAATGTATAATTTCATTGCTTAGTACAGAGTATCTGTGCCTGTGTATTAACCAACTTGCATTAGAATAGATAACATAGTAAATAGTTCTTTATTAACCCCGGTTTGAAGCAGATAAACAGAATGCAGATCTAACTATTTAACTACACTCGCTCTGAAGGAGCCTTTGTATTGCTTCATTAACTAAGTAGCCTAGGGCATGAGGACCCATAAACTTTCATGGTTTAAAGAACCACGCTCATTAACAAAACTACACCAGTTTGTATGAGAAATCGTAAGTATTCTTATCATTAATTATTAATTAAGTAAATCACAACAAACTATAACTCTTTAAATAACAAATGTGTTTTAATGAGCAGGCTTTTGACCTATTCAAAAGTGCAAATGACAACACAACATTAAATTCAAGTTCAACCACTTTCTCATAATAAATTAAGACACTCGGAATTAAATTCACTAGGATAGGATTCCTGTCCAGGTTTGTGATTTGGGGTAATCACGGGTGTAAGCTAGAGTTTTCAGCAACACTACAATCAACGAAATTTAAGAAATACCTGATCCACTTACAGAGTGCCAGACATAAATAATTTAGTGGAAGGCTGGTGGTACTGATGACATAATTGGCGTGGCTGTTCACCTAGCAGCGATGCAGTCATGGCAGAACTGTAGGCCTCGTCCTATTACTGATCTTCTTGGTGTCGAAATAATATTTTTATAGGACCAAAAAACTATGCCATGATAATGGCATCACCAAATGCAGCAACCGAGGCCCTTAAGCTGTTCTGGCCTCAAAATTCCAAAAGTATGAGCCACAATGATCCGCTACTACTATCGAGATGTTAACCACAGCACTGCTCAGCCCAGACTCCTTACCCATCACAAAGGACGAAGTGCCACTTGCGCGCTAACCACACCTTTTCCACTCCACCAGGCTACTTCCGTAGCTGCGGGGCTTCCCTATATCTCTTACATTCAACCCCACGTTCCCTAGCTGTGGGCCAAGTCATTTACAGTACATTATACAACAATAATTCCTCTAGTTATTTAAATTCAGGAGTACAGTTTAAAGAACGTCCTTCAGAAGTTTCATATAACTGAAACCTGTATAAGTAACCAAAAAGTTTTCATGATAGATACATCACCCTACATAAACAACACTATAAACTGAAATAGAATTATCAACACAGATACAAAATAGGTCAAAAATAGGTGTTACAGGTGGACTACATGATGGTATTTTGCGGAAGCAACCAGCCTAGTGCAAATGATCGTAGCAAAGTGGACAATGTGTATTTTCGTGCGATACTGCCCTAGACAGTCCTCAGCACTCATGCTAAGAACATTACATGTTAACCGCCAACACCTAATGGCTAACGCCTAACTGCTAACACCTAACACCTAATGCATAAAGCATAACGCCTAATACATGACGCAAAACACCTGACACAAGACATTCTATGTCAGCGCAACATTGTGTGATCACCCTCCATTGCTATACAATATAACCGAATGATACAACACGTATTAAAGTATTATTATTCTCTATAACGCGCAGATATGTAGATGTAGATCCGGACGTAGTTGTGTTCTAATGCTAAGGGAGTTACAAGCAGAAACGACCTCAGAGATTCTACTCGCCCTTGATGACGCTACGGCTGAAATAGACGCCTAATATCCTCAGCAACACCGCGTCTCGCAATTAATGGTGAGTAAAATTACTTATTTCCGATACAGCGAATCGGACAACGTCTCTGGAAATGTCAGATCTCTCACTACTACAGCCTTCGGTCGTGTACGCATCAACTGTTCTTTTCGTTCACAGTTTAAGTGATATATTGTATATCACGGCCTATATGATGAAAGCACGTTATTTCTTCCTTCCAGAATAAGGCAATTATTTTGTGGGTGTAAGTGTGATGTACTGATTTATTATTTTCGCTAGACGTAGTTTCCCCGAATGCAGCTGCAAACATTGAATACACACTTTAAGTATTCAGGTATTGCTCTTGCATAAACACTTAATTTTTTGACGGATTTTTAGAATACTGTGACATCACGTATGTACTTTGCAAACGTTTTAGAAAATTGTGGCATCAAAGTTGCGGGAAATAAAGCTTTATAGAGCCCTGACATCATTGTTCTGGTTGACATCTTTGTCGAATATATGCCTTTGTCATTTGTAATAATAGCAATAATTACTAATCAGTATCATCGATTATATTTCTTTTAGTGAATAACACGATGCTTTATCTTTATCCATCCTAAAGTGGTGCTTGAGTACAATTTTAACGGGGAAATATGTAATATGCTGATGGACTGTGACTTACAAGAGGAGGGGTGATCAGCTACATTCAGACTACCAGTCTGCTTGCGTGCTTGCCCACTCAGTGTAGTACACTGAAACGCCACAGAAACTGGTATAGGCATTCGTACTCAAGAACAGAATTTTCTTTAACTTCAGGCATATGCTCTATTGCGTGAGACCAACGATACTATTATAACAACTAGGCTTCTTCTCCATCAGTTGGAGATAGTTGAACAGAAATAATAACATTTCTTGCACATTATAAATAGCTCCATACATTAGATTTCCATTGACTTATCACATAGATTGTCCTCAACAGTGGATTTACTTTTGTACTTAGTAACTCCGACCTACTCAGTTTTTTAATTGAATCACTAAAGTTTCTTGACTACTACTTACACCAATAACTTGATCTGCAGCTATCCTCTTTTTAAAGTTTACTTAAAATATCTCTGTCATCTCTTGCCTGGCCTCCTGAACAGCTTTTTCTATTTGGATAGTTTCATTTTTACCTTTTCTTATTTCACTAGTTTAAATTTGTATTTATGATTTTAATTCTTTGAAAATAGATGCGAGATTATCTGCAAAATCAGATTTCAGTTCCTTATAATTTGCTCACATTTCTACGCTTCATTATTAGTTAACAAATTTCAGTTTTTCGTAATTAGCATATAACTATGCCAGTTACTATTAGATTCTAAATTGCTATCTAATTACCTAACCCGCAGAGTCGTTACCTTTTCTACTAGTTTCCTTCTCTTTAGACCCCACGATATCTTGTCACATATGTCTTTATCACTGTCACTTGATAGAGGCTCTGACTGTGTTACACAAGTATTTGTTTCACCACACAGAAACCCAAGTCCATCTCATACTCATCTTTCACCTCTATGGTTCCTTCGATCAATTATTAAAAAACTGCTTTTTACAGCTTAAGTATGCCAAAAAGATGTTGGAATACAGCCACCATTATATCAGCCACTGACAGGTCATTGATTCTGCTAATGGACACTCGTGGTATGTAGACTGCAACTGTGGCTCATTCCGTCGTGCAGCAGCAAGGGGCATTGCTCGATGACCACTCACAGGCATAACTGAAAGCAAAGCAACCATTCGTTGATGTCACCTGCGATGTTCATTTGCGATTCACCGAATGAAATTTAGAGGCAGTACTGTGTCCCCTCCTGGTAAGCTCTGGAGCCACCAGACACAACACAAAATCTGGTTTACTGCCACAACACAGCTAGTGAAGTAAGCCGCCAAACTCCGTTGGTGATGCACCAGTGGAGCAGGAAGTCACATATTTAACTTTTTCTGTTTGTTTTAACAGCTTATCTCAAATTCTTTGCGCTGTTTTGTGTGACTGCATGGTTTAGTTATTAAATTCGTTGCGTGTCTCTGTACTTGGGAGGGTAGTCTCACGTGTTAGTATCTGTATGCTGAATGTTTCCACAGTCTGTAGAACCGTTGTTATTTGTTTTCAAAGGCAAATGACTGTTAATCACAGCAGTCGGCCGTCAACCACTGTTGGTGACGCACGAGCAAAGTTATATTCCACAAGATTTCGGGATTGCAGCCGGATCTCATCGACTTCTTTCCACGATATTTCGGCTGACAACGTTACAGCCATCTTCAGGCGAGTGTTTGACACTGGAGATTGCTAGTGCAAGTCGCTCTATTTATACGTAAAAGTGCCGCAGGCGCGCATACGCAAGTTACCGTAGCATGCGCGCCACCTGTCGATCCCAAGGCCCTCTACAATATTACTGCATCTACGGAGCGCAAACGAATGCGTGAAAAAAGCAAAACATGCACGTAGACGTGTCCATAACAATAAAATGCAAAATTTCAATATTAGAATTAAAATTACTTATCGCTCGACATGTGAGAAGCCATAAAAAGTTTTCTTTTGGTTGATATTAAAGAAATCAACGGGTCCCAGGCCTTATTCAATAGAAAGCCGCCATCACGATTAATGAGATTATCCGCCAAACATCAGGTCAGTACTGCTTTAAGGATGAAAAAACGTGACCACCCACAAGATCAAGAGGATAAGGAGGTGTTTAAGTCCAGAGCATTTCTCCCATATGTCGGGAACATTTCATCGAAAGTAGGCAGAATTTTAAAGAAACATTGTGTGCAAGCAATCTTCCGGCCACCTACAAAGACTCGTGCTCTTCTGGGCTCAGCTAAGGATGATCTGGGATTACGGAAGGCTGGAATTTATAAAATACCTTGCGAGTGTGGGAAAGCCTACATTGGTCAGACCACACTCACAGTACACGACCGCTGCGTTGAATATGAGCGCCACACTCGCCTTTTACAGCCCAGTAAGTCGGCCATAGCCGAACATTGTTTTTCCACAGGACATACTATGGATTATTCGGCCACGAAAATCTTGGTCCCATCGAGATCCTTCTGGGATTCAGTTGTGAAGGAATCCGTGGAAATACGTTTGGCGGATAATCTCATTAATCGTGATGGCGGCTTTCTATTGAATAAGGCCTGGGACCCGTTGATTTCTTTAATATCAACCAAAAGAAAACTTTTTATGGCTTCTGGCATGTCGAGCGACAAGTAATTTTAATTCTAATATTGAAATTTTGCATTTTATTGTTTTGGACACCTCTGCGTGCATGTTTTACTTTTTTTACGCATTCTTTTGCGCTCCATAGATGCAGTAATATTGTAGAGGGCCTTGGAATCGACAGGTGGCGCGCATGCTACGGTAACTTGCGCATGCGCGCCTGCTGCACTTTTACGTATAAATAGAGCGACTTGCACTAGCAATCTCCAGTGTCAAACACTCGCCTGAAGATGGCTGTAAGGTTGTCAGCCGAAATATCGTGGAAAGAAGTCGATGAGATCCAGCTGCAATCCCGAAATCTTGTGGAATATTCGATACGCCGGGAAAACTTCTAGGAAGTTATAGATTATGCTTTTTCTATGAGCTTTCATAAATTAATTAGTACTGTTAGGATGGACAGGATGTGTGCTTCCTGTGTGTTGGCGTAGGAAGAGCAGTTCGCAGTTCGAGAGCATCAGAAGATCGTTACTGCCAGGGCCAGTCGTTTGCAGACGGCCGCCTCAGGGTGCAGCAGAGGCGGAGCATCTGGTTCATAGCACAGGGCACCTCAGATGGCGCTTGTTTCGCCCACAGACTCTGCTGCCGAGGGCACCTTGCAGAGTACCCATTGTCAGGGATTTTCATGCACAGCAAGATGAGTGGCAGATCTAACGCATTTGTGTTACTCGAGTCAGACAGTCAGCATGGAGGCTGGCCTCGCTCAATCACTCTGTGAGTGGACAGGTGGCTGCTCATTCAGAAGGGTTCAAGCACGCACAACGGGGGGTTACAAGTTATTGGGGCCACCAAAATTAGGCACATTATGGAGGGTATTAGGGAGAAATCATCCAGGGTCAGAAAGAAAACGAATGTGTAATAAGTGTCCATGCTAGAAGAACTCCTCTGAGATATCGAGTAGTCCCTACCTGCAGCAGTTGAGCATGGAAGATGTAGCCATCTGCAGGTTGTGGTTCATGTCATCACCAACTACGTCTCTCACTTGGGTTCTGAGGCTAATATCAATTCATATGGATTGATGGCAGGAGTGGTGAAGACTGCTGCCCTCATATGTGGGGTGCAAGTAGGTCACGCAGTTTGCAGCGTTGTCTCCAGATTTGATCAGGATCCTTTAGATCGGAGGTGAGTGGAGGTCCTCAGTAAGAGGCTTAATTGACTCTGCGACGGTCTTTGCTGCAGATATCCGCACCTGCATTCGGGAGCGCAGAATTGTTTGACTCTCCTTGATAGGTCAGGGGTACACTATACATAGGAAGTTGCTATTCGGGTAGCAGAATACTAGTGGAGTGCACATGAGGCTTTGTCTAGGCTAGGAAGTACGTTCACGTCTTCTGATGAACTCTCACCAGTCCATATGCGGACAGCTAAATCAGAACGTGCACAATGTAGAGACTTTTGTCCAAATTTCAGTAAATTCTTGGACAGTTCAAAACGAAGTTCCTGAATTTACTGCCATCCAGGAAAGTTGTTGCGAATAGAGGGTTAGTGTATGTTCTAGCCCAAGAGCTGCTGACATCAGCATCAGCATTCTTGGAATTCTGATGCAGTCGCATCCAGACATTTGCACTAGGGTCGTGACACAGCCACTCCCAGAATTCTAACATCATCGAAGTTGGACAAATGCGAAAAGTTCAGGTCACTGCAGTGTCGAGTTTAACAAGTCTAATTGTTTTAAACATAGATCAGATAAATGTGTTTTACAAGAACTACGACTGTGTTGCAGAGACGATGTGAGCTAGGCAAGCCTGTGATTGCGATGTAAGGACACTTGGGTGTATTTTACGTTAATATATTTAATATTTGTAAACGCACATACATGGAATGCAATTTCAGCACCCCAACCCGAAGCAATTACAGTTTTTATAATTCGACTGCATGAGCTCTATCAATTCTTCACTGTTTGTATGTACATCTAGGTCTCATGTATTCAGTTGAGATGACACTTGCGTCGAGTAAAGAAGAATTTAACAAGTCTATTTGTCATTAACATCTATTAGAGAAATGTACTCACATCTTTCTGTATCACGAACAGAAAGGCATGATAACAGAGAAGTGTATTACTCTAGCAGGGGGAATATTACTCAACAAATAATGACTTCGCATGATTGGCAAGAAGATGCATTACCTGACTGGATGCACCAACACATTATGTTGCATTTGCTGTAATTATTTACCCTTTTTAAAATGTCCAGTCTCTCATCACGCAGGAAGCGGTAAGGGTTGTGCAGTGAAAAAATAATAGGAATGCTTTGCCTGGATGGAGCCTGCTGCAGTTGCTGAAAAGAACTATTAGCCCTATCAGTAAGTATTCGTTTTCCTGTAGTTAAATTATGTGGATATGCAGTCTTACCAGGTTGTTATTACAGTTATAGCAGAGCTGCTACTAGATCAGGATATAGAAGAGTTTCACATGTCACAACATTTTCAACCCAATAAATAATGGCACACACGCTTTGAGCTTATAAAGTGTCAGTAAGAGAATGTGTGCTGTCGCTAAGTATGGAACAGTCTATACGATGATGCTAATGTAAAACGTTAATACAGGATTTGTTAGTATAGGTATGAAATGAGGGTTACAACTTTTGAAAGTCACGCAGCTACCCACCTCCTCTACTCAAAATACGTGCACATATAAGATTGTGAATAGGAAGCTTCCTGCAATTTTTGGTGGGTCTGTGCTAACAAATAAACAACACTGGTTAAAGCAACAGTCGTGATCGCAATAAAATTTGGTTATTGTGACTGGTTTCTGGCTATGTTAAAGCCATCCTCTGAAATTTTGAGCCCCTTATGGCTGGTGCTAGCAGCTTTTCATTTTTTCACGTGGTACCACGATAGTAAAGTGTAGAGTGATATCACGTGAAAAACCAAGGAGCCGCCAGCACCAACCATAGGGGACTCAAAAAATCAGGGGATGGCTTTAACGTAAGCCAAAACCGATCACAAGAAACAAATGTTATTGCAATCACGAATATGTTTTAACCAAAGTATAGCACCAGATCGCTGCACTCCATGGACAATGCTGTCTAAATTTTTAAACAAAAAACACTCCGTGAAATAACCACAGAAATCAGTGTGGGATGTACAATGAACAGTGCAGCGAAATTTGGCGTTAATGGGTTGTAGCAGCAGATGAATGCCTTTGTTAACGGCTTTGCCTGTGGCGCCTCTCTTGGGTTTGTGACCATTTTGATTGGAATAAGCTGACTGGAAAACCTTGGCCAGGTCAGATGAGTCCCGATTTAAGTTGGTAAGAGCTAATGGTAGGGTTCGAGTGTGGTGCAGACCTCACCAAACCCATGGACCCAAGTTATCCACAAGGCACAGTGAAAGCTAGCAGTGGCTCCGTAATCGTGTGGGTTGTGTTTGCATGGAATGGACTGGGTCCTCTGGTTACGTTCGGCTATTTGGAAACCATTTTCAACCATACATGGACTTCATATTCCCAACCAACGATGCAACTTTTATGGATGGTGGTGATGTGCCACGTCACTGGATCACAGTTGCTCGCGGGTGGTTTGAAGAACATTCTAGACAATTCGAGCGAATGATTTGGCCATCCATATCGCCTGTCATGGATCCCATCGAACATTTATGGGACGTGATCGAGAGGTCAGTTCAGAGTCCGTGCCACATAGAGTTGCTGCACTATGCAGAACAAAAGGAGCAGGCCCAGCATGATATTACGAGGTATTCCACGACTGTGGTCACCTCAGTGTAGATACCAACAAACAGTACTTACAATTTGCCCCACTGTACTATCTGATAATCATTTCCTTGTAATGTCAGTAAACAAATAACTTCCGGAACAGCTGCTGTGCGGTGGTGACTTGCCAAAGCCCCACCAGTTTAGTATCCTAGAGTATAAAAGAACGCTTAATAGCCATAAGCCAAATCTGTGTTTGGTTGTGGCTGTTAAGACTCCTTTGATACTCTATAGAGAACCACGATGGTGGCATTCTGGCAAGTTACCACTGCGCAGCAACTGTTCCGTAAGTATTTGTTGATTGCTACACTACTGGCCATCAAAATTGCTGCACCAATAAGAAATGCAGATGATAAACGGGTATTCATTGGACAAATATATTATACTAGAACTGACATGTGATTACATTTACACGCAATTTGGGTGCATAGAACCTGAGAAATCAGTACCCAGAACAACCACCTCTGGTCGTAATAAAGGCCTTGATGCGCCTGGGCATTGAGTCAAACAGAGCTTGGATGGCGTGTACAGGTACAGCTGCCCATGCATCTTCAACACGATACCACAGTTCATCAAGAGTAGTGACTGGCGTATTGTGACGAGCCAGTTGCTCGGCCTCCATTGACCAGACGTTTTCAATTGGTGAGAGATCTGGAGGATGTGCTGGCCGGGGCAGCAGTCGAACATTTTCTGTATCGAGAAAGGCCCGTACAGGACCTGCAACATGCGGTCGTGCATTATCCTACTGAAATGTAAGGTTTCGCAGGGATAGAATGAAGGGTAGAGCCACGGGCCGTAACACATCTGAAATGTAACGTCCATTGGGTGTCCTTTCAAAGTTGCCTAAACTTGGCAGATGAAGGCAAGGCAATCCTCTTTTCATAGCTATATAAACACACTCTGTGTTAACCGTTTTATCTAGGCTCTGCCATACAAAGAAACATCACACATTCAACATTTGGCACTTTATAAACTCCGTGTGCTTTTATTGATTGGGTTCAAAATAAAATATAAGCGTGGCATTATATATACATAGCGACAATTTTATAACTGCTTCTCCTATAGAGAACAATGTACCCCCTGATTGCTATACACACTTGCAGAATGCAACCGCTGAGTTGTGTAGGACACTTCCATGGCCCATTACACTACAGACTGGTCGCTATAGTGACTTGTGGAACACTTGTGTCAGGTGCAGTTGTGGTTCTGCAAACACTATAATAATAACACTGCCCTCAGTATAACATCATACACGCTATAATGTAATTACCTATGAATGAATACTTACAATTCGATTCAGCATTTACAGAGAGGGTCGACACGTGTAATGCATTGCTGTTATTTTCTCGATACATAACTCGCTATTGCTTCTTGTGTTTAGGGAGACTGGATAGACATTTAGAAAAGGTGAGCAACTACACCAAATTCAACACGTTGTGTTAACGGATTCCGTCAGGTAGTGAATCTTCTTGCCATTCTGTTGCGTTGTTGTTATTCGTTGAACAATAGCGCTCCTGTCTACAGTCACACGTTCTCCCATATCATACGTTTCCGTTCGTGATCTAGATAGATGTGAGTACATTTCTCTGACCGATGTTTACAACAGACAGACTTGTTAAAGTCGGCAGTACAGTGACATGGCCCACCTGCGATGACTTCAGAATTGTGGGAGCGGTTGCGTCACAGCCTTGGTGCAGCTGTCCAGATGCGATGATGCCAGAATTCGAGGAATGGTGATGCTAATGGGCATGAACATACATTGATTCTCTGTATCTTGCTCAAATTATTATTGAAATCGACAGCTGGCGGATATCCGAAGTAGAAAGCTTCGAAATATTTAGCACCATAGGAGGACGCGTGTTCACTGACGTCGACGAAAAAATTGTGTCTAGAGAGGTTGAAATTGAGTTTGACTGTGAAGTTTCTGGACACGAGTAGCAGGTTTTTTTAAATTTATTTATCTTTATTTATTTATTTATTTAGACATCGGTCTTCTCACTGGTTTCATGCGGCCCTACACGAATTACTCTCCTGTGCCAACCTTTCCATATGAGAATAGCACTTGCAACCAACGTCCTCAATTATTTGCTGTATGTATTCCAATCTCTATCGTCCTCTACTGTTTTTGCCATTTTACAGCTCCCTCTACTACCATGGAAGTCGTTCCCTGATGTCTTAACAGATATCAGTCATCTTGTTCCTTCTTACTGGCAGTATTTTCCACAAATTCCTTTCCTCTCCGATTCTACGCAACACGTTCTCGTTCGTTACCATATCAGCCAACTAATTTTCAACATTTGTTTGTAGCACCACATCTTAAATGTTTCGATTCTCTTCTGTGCCGGTTTTCCAACAGTCCATGTTTCACTACCATACAATGCTGTGCTTCAGACGTATGTTCTCAGAAATTTGTTCCTCAAATTAAGGCCTACGTTTGATGCTATTGACTTTTGTTGGCCAGCAATACCCTTATTACCTGTGCTCGTCTGCTTTCGATGTGTCCCTTGCTCCGTCCGTCACTGGTTATTTTGCTGCCTAGGTAGCAGAATCCCTTAACTTCATCTACTTCGTGACTGTCAATTCTGAGGTTAAGTTTCTCGCTGTTCTCATTTCTGCTACTTCTCATCACTTTCGTCTTTCTTTGATTTACTCTCAGTCCATATTCTGTATGTCATCAGCCTATCGTATCATTGAAATGCTCCTACCTCGAATTTTAACGCCCCCCTCCCCCACCCCGCTCCCATGAATCTTTCATTTATTTCCACTATTGCTTCTTCGATGTACAGATTGAACAGTAGAGGTGAAAGACTACATCCCTGCCTTACACTCTTTTTAATCCAAGCGCTTCGTTCTTGGTCGTCGACTCTTATTATTCTCCCTTGGCTCGTGTACATATTTTATATTATCCATCTCCCTCTATAACTACCCCTCTTTGTCTAAGAATTTCAAGCATCTTGCACCATTTTACACTATTGAACGCTTTTTCCAGGTCGACAGATCCTATGAACGTGTATTTATTTTTCATTACTCTTATTTACATTATCAATCGCATTGTCAGAATTGCTTCTCTGTTGCCTTTCCCTTTCCTAAAGCCAAACTGATCGTCATCTAATACATCTTCAATTTTCTTTTACATTCTTCTGTATATTATTCTTGTCAGCAACTTGGATGCTTGAGCTGTTAAGCTGATTGTGTGATAGTTCTCGCACTTTTCAGCTCTTGCAGTCTTCGTAATTGTGTGGATGATAGTTTTTTGAAAGTCAGATGGTATGTCGATAGACTCATGCATTCTAACCACCAAACTGAATAGTCGTTTTGTACCACTTCCCCCAGTGATTTTAGAAATTCTGATGGAATTTTATCGATCCCTTCTGCTTTATTTGATCTTGAGTCCTCCAAAGTTCTTTTAAATTCTAACTCTAATATTGGATCTCCCACCTCTTCTAAATCGACTCCTGTTTCTTCTTCTATCACATTAGACAAATTTTCCCCTTCATAGAGGCCTTCAGTGTACTCTTCCTACCGATCCCCCCTCTCCTCTGCATTTAACAGCAGAATTCTCGTTGCACTCTTAATGTTACCACCCTTGCTTTCAATTTCACCGAATGTTTTTCTGATTTTCCTATATGCTGAGTTAGTCCTTTCGACAATCATTTCTATTTCGATTTCTTCGCATTTTTCATGCATCCGTTTCGTCTTAGCTTCCATGCGCTTCCTATTTATTTCATTCCTCGGTGACTTGTATTTTTGTATTCCTGAATTTACCGAAACATTTTTGTACTTCCTTCTTTCGTCGGTCACCTGGAGTATTTCTTCTGTTACCCATGGATTCTATGCAGTTACCTTCTTTGCACCTATGTTTTTCTTTCCAACTTCTGTGATTGTCCGTTTTAGAGATGTCCATTCCTCCTCAACTATAATGCCTACTCAGCTATTCTTTAATGATATATCTGTATCCTTCGATAACATCAAGCGTATCTCGTCATTCCTCAGCACTTCTGTATCCCATTTCTTTGCGTATTGATTCTCCCTGACTAATGTCTTAAACTTTAGCCTACGCTTCATCATTACTACATTGTGAATGAGTCTTTATCTGCTTCTGGGTACGCCTTAAAATCCAGTATCTGATTTCGGAATTTCTGTCTGACTGTGATGCAATCCAGCTGAAATCTTCCTCTATCAACCGGCCTTTCAGGAATACGTCCTCCTCTTGTGGTCCTTTAACAGAGTATTCGCTTTTACTTGACGAAATTTATTGCAGAACTCAATTAGTCTTTCTTCTCTCTCATTCCATTTCTTCTGCTCCTTCCCCCACAAATGCATTCCAGTCCCCTATTAGAAATTCGTCTCCCTTTAGGTACTGTATTACCCTTTCAGTATCTTCATATACTTTCTCTATCCCTTCATCTTCAGCCTGCGACGTTGACATGTATACCTAAAGAATCGTTGTCGGTGTTGGTTTGCTGTCGATTCTAATAAGAGCAACCCTGTTACTGAACTGTTCGCAGTAACACACTATATGCCCTACCTTCGTATACATAACGAATCCTACTCCAATTATCATCCCCCCATGAACCATGGACCTTGCCGTTGGTGGGGAGACTTGCGTGCCTCAGCGATACAGATAGCCGTACCGTAGGTGCAACCACAACGGAGGGGTATCTGTTGAGAGGCCAGACAAACGTGTGGTTCCTGAAGAGGGGCAGCAGCCTTTTCAGTAGTTGCAGGGGAAACAGTCTGGATGATTGACTGATCTGGCCTTGTAACACTAACCAGAACGGCCATGCTGTGCTGGTACTGCGTACGGTTGAAAGCAAGGGGATACTACAGCCCTAATTTTTCCCGAGGGCATGCAGCTTTACTGTGTGGCGTCCTCTTGGGTAAAATATTCCGGAGGTAAAATAGTCCCCCATTCGGATATCCGGGCGGGGACTACTCAAGAGGACGTCGTTATCAGGAGAAAGAAAACTGGCGTTCTACGGATCGGAATGTCAGATCCCTCAATCGGGCAGGTAGGTTAGAAAATTTAAAAAGGGAAATGGATAGATTAAAGTTAGATATAGTGGGAATTAGTGAGGTTCAGTGGCAGGAGGAACAAGACTTTCGGTCAGGTGAATACAGGGTTATAAATACAAAGTCAAATAGGGGTAATGCAGGAGTAGTTTTAATAATGAATAAAAAAATAGGAATGCCGGTAAGCTACTACAAACAGCATAGTGAACGCATTATTGTGGCCAAGATAAACACGAAGCCCACGTCTACTACAATAGTACAAATTTATATGCCAACTAGCTCTGCAGATGACGAAGAAATTGAAGAAATGTATGATGAAATAAAGGAAATTATTCAGATAGTGAAGGGAGATGAAAATTTAATAGTCATGGGTGACTGGAATTCGGTAGTAGGAAAAGGGGGAGAAGGAGACGTAGTAGATGAATATGGATTGGGGGTAAGAAATGAAAGAGGAAGCCGCCTGGTAGAATTTTGCACAGAGCACAACTTAATCATAGCTAACACTTGGTTCAAGAATCATAAAAGAAGGTTGTATACGTGGAAGAGGCCTGGAGATACTGACAGATTTCATATAGATTATATGATGGTAAGACGGAGATTCAGGAACCAGGTTTTAAATTGTAAGACATTTCCAGGGGCAGATGTGGACTCTGACCACAATCTATTGGTTATGAACTGTAGATTAAAACTGAAGAAACTGCAAAAAGGTGGAAATTTAAGGAGATGGGACCTGGATAAACTGACTAAACCAGAGGTTGTACAGAGTTTCAGGGAGAGCGTAAGGGAACAAATGGCAGGAATGGGGGAAAGAAATACAGTAGAAGAAGAATGGGTAGCTTCGAGGGATGAAGTAGTGAAGGCAGCCGAGGATCAAAAAGCTAAAAAGACGAGGGCTAGTAGAAATTCTTGGGTAACAGATGAAATATTGAATTTAATTGATGAAAGGAGAAAATATAAAAATGCAGTAAATGAAGCAGACAAAAAGGAATACAAACGTCTCAAAAATGATATCGACAGGAAGTGCAAAATGGCTAAGCAGGGATGGCTAGAGGATAAATGTAAGGATCTAGAAGCTTATCTCACTAGGGGTAAGATAGATACTGCCTACAGGAATATTAAAGAGACTTTCGGAGAAAAGAGAGCCGCTTGTATGGATATCAAGAGCTCAGATGGAAACGCAGTTCTAAGCAAAGAAGGGAAAGCAGAAAGGTGGAAGGAGTATATAGAGGGTCTATACAATGGCGATGTACTTGAGGACAATATAATGGAAATGGAAGAGAATGTAGATGAAGATGAAATGGGAGATACGATACTGCGTGAAGAGTTTGACACAGCACTGAAAGACCTAAGTCGAAACAAGGCCCCGGGAGTAGACAACACTCCATTAGAACTACTGACGGCCTTGGGAGAGGCAGTCCTGACAAAACTCTACCATCTGGTGAGCAAGATGTATGAGACAGGCGAAATACCCTCCGACTTCAAGAAGAATATAATAATTCCAATCCCAAAGAAAGCAGGTGTTGACTGTGAAAATTGCCGAATTAGCAGTTTAATAAGTCACAGCTGCAAAACACTAACGCGAATTCTTTACAAACGAATGGGAAAACTAGTAGAAGCCGACCTTGTGGAAGATCAGTATGGATTCCGTAGAAATATTGGAACACGTGAGGCAATACTGACCCTACGACTTATCTTAGAAGCTAGATTAAGGAAAGGCAAACCTACGTTTCTAGCATTTGTAGACTTAGAGAAAGCTTTTGACAATGTGGAGTGGAATACTCTCTTACAAATTCTGAAGGTGGCAGGGGTAAAATACAGGGAGCGAAAGGCTATTTACAATTTGTTTGGAAACCAGATGGCAGTTAAAAGAGTCGAGGGGCATGAAAGGGAAGCAGTGGTTGGGAAGGGAGTGAGACAGGGTTATAGCCTCTCCCCGATGTTATTCAATCTGTATATTGAGCAAGCAGTAAAGGAAACAAAAGAAAATTCGGAGTAGGTATTAAAATCCATGGAGAAGAAATAAAAACTTTGAGGTTCGCCGATGACATTGTAATTCTGTCAGAGACAGCAAAGGACTTGAAAGAGCAGTTGAACGGAATGGAAAGTGTCTTGAAGGGAGGATATAAGATGAACATCAACAAGAGCAAAACTAGGATAATGGAATGTACTCGAATTAAGTCGGGTGATGTTGAGGGAATTAGATTAGGAAATGAGACACTTAAAGTAGTAAAGGAGTTTTGCTATTTGGGGAGCAAAATAAGCGATGATGGTCGAAGTAGAGAGGATATAAAATGTAGACTGGCAATGGGAAGGAAAGCGTTTCTGAAGAAGAGAAATTTGTTAACATCGAGGATAGATTTAAGTGTCAGGAAGTCGTTTCTGAAAGTATTTGTATGGAGTGTAGCCATGTATGGAAGTGAAACATGGACGATAAATAGTTTAGACAAGAAGAGAATAGAAGCTTTTGAAATGTGGTGCAACAGAAGAATGCTGAAGATTAGATGGGTAGATCACATAACTAAAGAGGAGTTGTTGAATAGGATTGGGGAGTACAGAAGCTTGTGGCACAACTTGACTAGAAGAAGGGATCGGTTGGTAGGACATGTTCTGAGGCATCAAGGGATCACCAATTTAGTATTGGAGGCAGCGTGGAGAGTAAAAATCGTAGAGGGAGACCAAGAGATGAATACACCAAGCAGATTCAGAAGGATGTAGGTTGCAGTAGGTACTGGGAGATGAAGAAGCTTGCACAGGATAGAGTAGCATGGAGAGCTGCATCAAACCAGTCTCAGGACTGAAGACCACAACAACAACAACACTCCAATTATATCATTTTCTGCTGCTGTTGATATTACCTATACCCATCTGACCAGAAATCCTTGTCTTCTTTCCATTTCACTTCTGTGACCCCTACTATATCTAGATTGAGCCTTTGCATTTCTCTTTTCAGATTTTGTAGTTTCTCTATCACGTTTGTTATTTAATCTTTTTCTCAT
This sequence comes from Schistocerca piceifrons, assembly GCF_021461385.2. Taxonomy (NCBI): domain Eukaryota; kingdom Metazoa; phylum Arthropoda; class Insecta; order Orthoptera; family Acrididae; genus Schistocerca; species Schistocerca piceifrons. The sequence continues at coordinate 157,438,208 of NC_060138.1, read as the reverse complement.
GGTCACCTCCCCCTTGGTAGTCCCTTCGCGGGGATCCGAATGGGGGACTATTCTGGAATCTTTTGCTAATGGAGAGATCAACATGACACTTCTTCAGTTACAGGCTGTGTATCCCATGGATACACGGTATGTGTCTTTAATGCAACGGTGTACACTGCTCTCTGCATCCTCATGCCTTTGATCATTGCTGATTCATCCGCCTTTAGCTGTAGTTTCCCACCCCTAGGACAAGAGAGTGCACGGAACCTCTGTCCGCTCCTCCGCCCTGTTTGACAAGGCCGTTGGTAGAATGAGGCTGATTTCTTATGACGAATGTCTTCTGTCACCAACGCTGTTTATTAATCAAAATGTAAGCTGCAGCGGGACTCGAACCCAGGAGCGAAAAAGGTATAGTTTATGATTCAAAGACGCTACCCCAACACCTAAGGTCTATCTAGCTGGACTGTACATTGCATGGATACTATATGTGCAGCGATGGGGCTGAAGGCCGGTATCTGAAATGCATGCTTTCATTGGACAAATGTGTTGCAAGGGATTTACCTTGATGTTGTGTAATCAATAGTTTGTTAACACAGGGAAACTGAGTTCTGTAGTATGGCTTTAAATACTATTACTCGCTTGAAATGCATAGGAGAACTGACAAGACAGCTTGCACTCTACCTCCTAAATACTCTCTCTCTTTCTCAAATTGAAGTCCCCGCTCTTGGCCATCGAGCCAGTTGCTGCATTGAAGTCCGTAATAAGTTTCTGAGGCGTATGTTACTAACGATGATGCTTTTGTATTTATGCTGTTTCCAACATGACACGAAAACATCAGATCGAACAGAATGCAATATTCATGTGTGTGTGTGTGTGTGTGTGTGTGTGTGTGTGTGTGTGTGTGTGTGTTTGTGTGTGTGGTGGCACCTGTTTTCACAATTCAGGTGACAGTGTTTCGGAAATTATCTCGTGCTGACAATACTGTCCACAGGTTACACAGTTAAAGTGAAGTGACCTATTTTTATTAACATGGCGTCATTTTTCGATGAGGAGATACCTTATATCTTTGACATTCATGCCATTTTATGCAATTCAAGTGAAGCTTCAGTAGTCTGATAGCTACATTATGATTGGCTGTCTCATTTTAATGTGATTGCCTGAAAAGAAGAGAGGTTAGGAGGTTAGACAGTACGAAGCACAACTGGGCTAGTTCTGCCACCTTATATTTTTGAATTTCCCATCACAACCACTTTGAATCCTTTAAATTTACCACCAGCGCCATCGGGGATTTTTCAGTTTCGCGCCACTGCCATACTCCATTTTTTAAAAATTTCTCACCATCGTTACCGACCACTTTAAAATTTCTCACCGCCGCCATCTTAGATATTTAGCCACTGTAGCTGTTTCAACTGCCTGCCAATATGGTTTTGAAGACAAGTGTATCTTCTCTTCAATGCTCAGTGTGAAATGCCTTAGAAATTCCATTGCGTCATATTGTCCTTATTCAGTGCATAAGAAAACATATTTCCGACAAGTCTGCGGTTCCGCAGTCTGCTAAATGGTGTGATGTCGTTTTATCTTAACTGTTGACAAAGTTGATTCCCGTGGAGTCGATGTCTGCATAAACAATTTATTATCATTATTTCACTGAAATGTAGAAGTATAGAAATTGCAAATATACATTTTGTAAGAAGTAAAGTAACACCAAGACTTCGTAAAATACTGTTTTATTAATGGACTAACATCCCTGTGGGACAAAGTTAGCTGCTTACTCAATCCATTCCACATCATAAGGCTAATTTTAGTAAGACAACCATTATCATGTCGACGTAATATCCAAAACTGAAAAGAATTTCTTTGCTTATTATCTTCGTTAAACCGTGGAATACGTTAGTTAAGCACCTCATGGTGTTCCAGGACGATAAATCTGCACACGACTGCTCATGTAATCTGTTTCATTAATTTCGATGTTGAGCAGATAAGTAATTATTCCTTCCAACAGACTGCAGAGTGGTACAGATTTTTCCGGCTAATTCCTAACACTCGAAACTACGTCAAATTATGTTGAAACGGTAGTCTTCACATCGATAGATTGTTTACAGTTTGGGACACGACTGATAAGTTAATTATTGTTCTTGGATAACGTAGATGAACTTCATTTTAAATGCCTTTTACTTGTGCGTGTCTGGGCGACAATTTACCCCAGTGGCTGCTATGTAACTGTGGTGTCACCGCCAGACACCACACTTGCTAGGTGGTAGCATTTAAATCAGCCGCGGTCCGTTAGTATACGTCGGACCCGCGTGTCGCCACTGTCAGTAATTGCAGACCGAGCGCCACCACACTGCAGGTCTAGAGAGACGTACTGGCACTCGCCCCAGTTGTACAGACGACTTTGCAAGGAACGGTTCACTGACAAATACGCTCTCATTTGCCGAGACGATAGTTAGCATAGCCTTCAGCTACATTTGCTACGACCTAGCAAGGCGCCGTATTCAATTGATGTTGAGATTCTATTAATGTATCATCAAGAGCGATGTTCTACAAATGTGGATTAAAGTTAAGTATTCCAGAAGCTACGTACTTTTCTTTATAGCATTCATTACGTATCCTGTTTCAGACCTCACGCCAGCCTGCGTGAGTTTAAGCGCGTGCCTTTCGGCTTCCTCACATTGTGTCTAGGCTGTCTTGGCTAGACACAACAGTAACTGCTGTTCATTTTTTCGCATTAACTGTACTTTTATTTAGCAGACAGCTCAGAAAATGTGGGTAAACAAGTAAAACAGATCATTTTAGTCCAGAAAGAAAAGCTATAATAGGGAGCTAAACGAAATCAGTCTTTATCTCGAAAGTTCCCGAATAACACTACTGTTTCTTCCCTTCTTGTCAGGAAGTCTGAGAGTTGCATATATAGGTTCAAAGAGAAACATAGCAAAGCAACATGAGAGAAAGTGCTGTTCTAACAAAGCAATAAAATGTAAACACACCCCAGAAACCACAAATGAAGTGCAGTCATCCGATACATGCCACTTTTACCCACACAAATTACTTTTATCCAAGACTAGTACGGTCGCAGGTTCGAATCCTGCCTCGGGCATGGGTGTGTGTGATGTCCTTAGGTTAGTTAGGTTTAAGTAGTTCTAAGTTCTAGGGGACTTCTGACCTAAGATGTTGAGTCCCATAGTGCTCAGAGCCATTTGAACCAAGACTAGTAAAACTGCGCCGACTCGGTGTTGCATGAAAAAATATAAAAATTGCTTGTAAAAGGACTGAACTACAAGTTAAAGAAACAAACAGGTGGGTAATACACTGATAACTTTATAGTTAGCTTATACTATTATACATCAATGTGAAAATGAAACGCAAGGTGGATACTATGCGAACATTAATAAAACCGACAAACTACAGGGAAGAATTCCTGACTAGAAGTGGAGGAAAAAAGGTCCTATGAAGATATGTCTGGAAATGGAAGATGCGTGTGCAACGACAGCAAATCGCTCGGGAACACAGTACAGAGCTGAATCGCATCCTCGTGACAACAGATGTTCGAAATAGCCTCCATAGGATGCAATGGACGCTTTCGTACGTTCAGGCCTTGTGGTTGGTGTCTGTGAGGGTATTTGTTTTGGTATAACCATGCTGCCTCTCGACCGTTTCCACCTGCTTGGCCGTCCACAACGACCATACCGGCTTGTTCCTGACGTGATTACCGGACCGTTGTGCTGCTTACAGTACACTGCGTCTACCACACGGCCTGTATCACACAAGGAACACACGGTACGTGGTCAGAGGAACTGTCATTCGTCAGCGCCATCTACTGTCTTAAGAGATGCAATTCTGGAGACATGTTCATAGGACCTTTTTTCCTATGATTTGAGTCAGGAATTCGCCCCTGCAGTTTATCGGTTTTGTTAATGTTCTCCCTGTATAGGCCTGTCGTGAGAGTGGGTAATGAAGGGAATGAAGAAAATAATATCGTAGATGAAAGAAAATGGTGGAAATTAATATAAACTCCATAACACTGAAAAGAAAACTGAGAATGATGTGATCAAGTGGAGTCATCTGTAGCGCTGAGATGGCTGAGACTCACCTGTACGGCCGAAATGGATGAGACGTGTTCCTGGTCAACGCAGCTGGCCAGTACATTTCGGCCGCCTGTCACGATATTCAAGAAGCAAGTGCGGTCTATAGGATGTAGGCTGCTAGAATTCCACACGAAAACGCGAAGTGCTGTTCTGGAGCAGGTACGCAGTATCGCGACGTTAAGACATGGAAACCAAAGCAAACTGAGAGCAAGTACGCAGTATAGCGAGTTTAAGACTAAGGACGCAATGCATACCTTTTCTGACATGTGAATCGTCTAAACGCTCAGATTTACTGTTCCAGCGTGGTCACACTGTGAATTATGTTCTAAATTCTTGAGTCTGAGGATAAATGGAAGCCTTCTTGGAAGTATGAAATAGAAGATATTGCGTAGAAACTGAATTCTACTATCTTCACTATAAAATTAATCTTCACTGTCTGTGTCAAAGGCGAAACCACATTTACTTCCATTACCTTAACTCCGTTATTTGGTATCATATTGTATTTCGGGGACACTCTGTGCAATCACCAAGAACGTTACCAGATCAAGAGAGAGCGATCAGACTGATCTGCTGCGACAGTTGGTGAACTTTTTGTTCCTAAACTGTCGACATATTCCATCGTAACATTTGTTGTTGCAAATATTGTCTCATTCAAAAGCTACTGAAACATTCATACAGAGATCATTAGACGGAAAAACGAACTACACTTGGATAATACTTCCTTCAGGTTTATACAGAAAGGTTTGCCTATTAAGCATGAATCATTTTCAACAGACTTCCAGTAGCATTCAAAGCTGTAATGCTAAACGTTAAGTCTTTAAATCCAAGTTGAAAAGTTTCCTTGTGGCGCACTCATTTTGTTCTACACATGAGTTGCTCATAGTAGTTGAGAAGTTTTCTATGTAGTGTTTCATTTACTCGTATAATCTGTCACACCGGTAAGTGAAATTAATACTGGCTGTGAAAGCCTACACTGTATTATTCACTTTTTTGTGTTTTTTAATTCTTTAATTCTTTCGATTACAGATTTTTCTAATCAGGTTTCTGTAATGTTACGACGCATTCTGTAACCAAGTAACTGTGGCTCCCCTGATCCTGACAGATAAATAAATAAACACATTTGCTGCGTAATACCTGGACGGAAGGTCATGTTACGATGCTTCGGCCGATATGCATCGATCGATCTTATCACGTGCCGTAAGGTTCCTGATACTTCATTACCGTTTACGAAAGATACATTAACTACACCACTGACAGTGGGAATGACTGCCCTAAGAAATATTTTCGCGATCACTACCCTGGGAGCTGTCCAGTGTCCTGATTGGACAACATAGTCATTTTAGTGGGAGTTTGACTCTCATTAGCTTGTTTCGAAGTAAACATTGTTTTAGCGAAATAGAGTGAAAAACAATTTACAGGTGAAGCGCTTGTTTACTTACAAGGCTGACCTCTATAGCATGAACAGAGACGACTGATCAGAAACTTTTGCTCCCAAGGTGCAATTTTTCTCGTTTTAATGGTTCGTGACCAGTGTTGCACTCAGCAGAACCCTGTAAGGAGTTCGTTAGATCCAAGCATCCACGACCCAAACATTTCACTCATTTCCTACTCCAGCATATCTAAAATATGTGTTTTGCTGCCAATCTGTTGGAAGGCATATCACACCGATATCAAAGAATAACCTATGACATGTGGAAACCGACAGAAATGAGGTCAGTGTTATTGGACAGTTGAGACCTTGTTGCAGTACGAGTAACACCAAGCTTTCTCGACACATGTATTACAGTGAAATGCACCTATATTCAGGACAGCATGGTAATCCTATGAGACGATACAATGACCATCGTAAGCCTCGGATACAGATAATCAGTATTAATGCTACATGAAACGAGGTTGCAAAAGATCGCGAACACGGATGCCAAATAGTCGAAACGCTTTTGGTGTCATTGAAAGAAATATCACGCACATAAAGACTACGGGTAACGAAGAAGGAAAATTCGGCAACCTCTAAGATAGTTACCCCACATCGCAGAAATATTATCGCTTGATTAATATGTGCATCTTGTGAAAATTAATTATGTATTTTTTCCCTTTGAGAGTTTTCATTGTCCCTTTCGCCCTATTCTGTGTCAACAGTTGTGACCGTAAATCTGAATGTGAGGAATACAAACTTTTAACGTAACTTTCCAACTTCCCTGCGAGTATTTTCTTCGAACGTTGGAAAATGAAAGCCTTTGTTCTCTCTACTTCTTTCCTGACCTCCTGTTTTACTGTGGACTAACCTATTCCAATTTCTCCAACTTCTCTTCGGTTTCCATTTTCATTCTTGTCATTCCATTCCACAGCTGATGGTTGTCCATATTCGCAATTACAAATGCGTTTAATGTATTTCATAACTGTTGCAGCCACTTCACGGCCTGTTTCTTTGGACATGTATGAATGTCCAAAGGAACATCGCATCGTAGTTCAGAATAACACGGGCACTGCAGTATCGTATAAATAAATTTGTTTCCTTTTTGGTATCTATGATATAGATCGAGGTCAATTGTATCCAACGGTTACTATTACTCGCTTCAATTAGTGCAAACATTTCATGAAAAATTTAATCGTTAGCTGCACTAATTCCCTGTGTTTTGTACGTTTTTTTTATCGCAGTTGATTGTAACATTTCGAGGCACAACTCCATTCCTCACGCTAATTGTAGATAATTTTTTTCGTTCATTGTTATGCCTTTCACTTCTGTGCGTTCACAGCTCTTCGTTCCTTTTCACTTGCAGGGTTAATAAATATACATCTTCATGTCATTCAATTCTTTACATCAGCAGTAGAAACCTCGTGATCATCCACGGCTACTGCGTTACAGGGGCACCGATACTGATATGAATGTGTGTTGCAATACATATCGACAAGACTGGGTTGTCGAGGTCGCCAAAGTTGCCACCTGTAATCTAAGCCCTGCGTCACGCTATCAAGTATTTCAATTTCCTGAATTTCGCCATCCCTGGATCAAAAGTGCAAAACTGGGCCCCTGGCACTTAGCGGACCGGTATATAAGGCCGTGTGGTCGCGCTACGGGGCATCTCCTCTCCAGACACCAACAGTCGAACATGATGAGGCAGGCCGTTCTGGTGCTGGCGCTCGCTGCCTGCGTGTTGGGTGAGTGGTTGTCGCAGCAGGAGATATTTTTGTCTCTGTTGTACTATGTCAGGGCACGCAGCCATTCATACAGCTTCTGCTGCTCTGTCTGTGTCTCTAGCTAACGTAGGGAAACCATGAAATAACCGAAACAGTGTTTTTGCAGTATAGGACCTAAGGTTTCTTCTACTTCCACAGTTTCTATTTTCCGCTTGAAGAACGTTTATACTTATTTGTGTTTATTCATGAGAGACGGGCATGCCCACAGGTCACTGAGAGTGGATTTAATTCTGTTTCAGCTGCTGAGCTGCCAGTCCGCCGTATTCCACACAGCGGACCCCACAGGAAGTTTGGCCTGAAGCACGGTCGCATCACCGGTGGCTCAGATGCCTCCCTAGGTAAGTCGCTCCTTCATGTCGTGTTGCCTACTACATAAATACCAGCGAGCGATGTGGCGCATTTTGTGGCAGCCTGGACTCACCTCTACGTCCAGTTATACAGATTTACGCTTTCCGCGACTTCTCTGAATCCCTTCAGGAAAATGCTTCTTTCAAAAGGAACATCCGATTTACTTCCCCATCCTTGATACATTCCGAGCTTGTGCTCCGTCTCCAATGATCTTAATCTGGATGAGACCTTAAACTGCAATCTTCTTTCCTGTCCGTTTTCTTATGTACTAAGTCATCAGCCATTTATTCCAAAACATGTTATATAGTTCTGCCCTGGGATAGACACTCGTAATATGCCTTTCTGTCTTCTGAGTCGTGTGGTCTGCTTCCTTAGGACATCCTCTGCCGCGCCAGCCCTTTCATATATATAGTTCAGTCTTTGCTAACGAAGTTCTTATCACCATGATATGCATAATAAGGAAAATTTTGAGGAGGAATTAAAGTTCAGGGAGAAGAAATAAAAAGTTTGAGGTTTTCATCTGACACGGTCATTCTGTCGGAGACAGGAGAGAGAAACGACGTCGTACAGGAGGACAGAATCACAAGCATTCGGCCTGTATGCTGGTGATGGGATCAAGTCTTTTACTGCCGGTATTGTTGACGTTGCTTCCTGGTACTGGTAGACGCGCTGAGCCGGCGTTCTGTGTGTGCAGGCCAGTTCCCGTACCAGGTGTCCCTGCAGTGGGTGCAGCTGGGGCTGGCGTCCCACACGTGTGGCGGCTCCATCGTGAGCGCCAGCGCCGTCGTCACCGCAGGCCACTGCGCCGACCCCGCCTTCATCGGGCACTACGAGGTGAGCACGAGGCTGCCTGACGTTTATCAAAACGGAAGGCAGTAAGTAATGACGAAAATATCATTAATGTAGTTAAGTAAATACACCCCATCTCTATAACGTACTGTCGCGATGAAGGATGTTAGTACATACAGTGAGGTGAAAAAAATCAGCCGGCCGGAGTGGCTGAGCGGTTCTAGGTGCTTCAGTCTGGAGCCGCGCGACCACTACGGTTGCAGGTTCGAATCCTGCCTCGGGCATGGATGTGTGTGATGTCCTTAGGTTAGTTAGGCTTAAGTAGTTCTAAGTTCTAGGGGACTGATGCCCTCTGATGTTAAGTCCCATAGTGCTCAGAGCCATTTGAACCATTTGATAAAAATCATGGGATAGTTTCTAATTCCGTGTCGATCCTCCTTTTGACAGGCGTAGTGTCGCACCTCAACGTGGCATGGACTCAGCAAGTCACTGGGAGTCGCTGCAGAAACACTCTCTCATGCTGAATCAACAGGACTCCATAACGGCGAAAGCGTTGTCGATGTCGGACTTTGTGCACGAACTGACTTCTCGATTATGTTCCATAAATGTTCGATGAGGTTCATATCAGGCAATATGGTTCGCCAAATCATTCACTCCAGTTGTCCAAAATGTTCTACAAAGCAATCACGAACAACTACGGCCGAGTGACAGGGCATATCGTTGTTTGGAAAGATGAAATCCATGAATTTTGCAACCGATCTCCAAGTAGCCGAACGTTACAATTTTCTATCAATGATTAGCTTAATTGGTTAGAGAACCCAGTCCATTCGGTGTAAACACAGGCAACACCATTATGGAGCCACCACCAGTTTTTCCAGTGTCTTATTAACAACTTGGGTCCATGGCTCGGTGGTTCTTCGCCACACGCGAGACCTACCATCCCTCTTACTAACAGATCTGCCCAGGCCATAGTTTTCCGGTCGTCTAGGGCCCATGCCCCCAGGAGAGGCGTTGTGAGCGATTGCGTGCTGTTAGCAAAGAAGCTTGAGTGAGGCATTTCTTGCCATTCCCTGTTAACGGATACGCCCCACATTGATTTCTGCGATTATTTCACACCGTGTTACTTGTCTGCTAGCACTGCAACTCTACGAAGACACCGGAGTTCTCGGTCGTTAGTGAGATGTATTGTTAGAAATTTGGTATTCTGAGCACATTCTTGACCTTGTGTATCTGGAAATATTGAATTCCCTAACGATTTCCGAAGTGGAACGTCCCATGTGTCTAACTCCATCTACGATTCCACGTTCAAAGTCTTTTGATACCCATCGTGTGGCCCTAATTACGTCGGAAATCTTTTCACATGGATCACATGAGTAAAAATCAGACTGTGATGACTTCTGTCATCTCAGTGTGCTTCGCCCTTCTCTGACAACTGTTGGAATCATTTTTGTATTGCCTATTGGGAATGGAGAAACTTGCTTTAGGTGTTTGGCTACAGAACAAATTTTACGGTCCCATATTAAGCAACACATAATGTCCACATTGTCTTCTCAATTGTGCTGAGTCATACTCCACTTGAATGAGACCACTGTATACGTCGGTAAGTCCACTATCCAATTGTTGCATCGGACAATTGCATATAGTTCCTGAGAGGGTAGACATGTATTAGATAGTATAACATAACTCTAGTCACCTAGTACGTTCGAATGCCCTGACAGCTAATACTGTTCTAAGAAACGGAAATAACTCTCTCTGACTGCGTTGTCTTCTGACGTGTGTTTCAGGCCGTGGCTGGTATCAACTCCCTGAACTCCAACGGCCAGAGGGTGCGCGTATCCCAGCAGGTAGTGCACCCAGACTACGCGGACGTTGAGTAAGTGTCACACACAAATTCTATATTAAGTGTGGTCTAAACTTGTGTGGAATGGATACATTATAGCCTGTTATTCTTGGCGGTACTGTTCTTGGGAATGTGACTAAGACTTACAATAATGAGTTGGTTCTGATTACTCAGAGGTATCCTCGTGTGGAGTTTGCAAACGGTTTTAATTCACCGTGAAGTGTTATTCTCCAGTGCCGACGGCGAGTTCCCAATCATTTAGTCTTATAACAATCGTTAATAACGAATGTGCAGATTGTCGCTCTGTCTTTCAGGATACAGGACTCTGTTTCTGGTACATTGTATGACCACAAGTTACGTACCAATATGACATACGTACTCATGTCTGCAATAATGGTTTTTCAACTGACGATGGATGTTAAATTTAATTTGTCGTTTGTTCTACAGTAATGTCGCCATCAACGACATCGCCGTCTTCCTGCTGCAGTCCAGCTTTTCTCTAAGCGGCAACGTACAGGCCATCTCGCTGCCCACCGCTGGATCCGTCCCCAGTGGTAAGTCAATCACCTCTTCCGGCATGATGGCTATTTATAAAAAAATGTGTGGACGCTGGAAATTCGCGATTATTTTACTCGTTTTCTCGTTACTTCTTCTGATGAATTTGTAACCATCAACAGGAATCAGAATTTTTCGTCCTCTTCTGCTAAAGCTGATTAAACCAAACGGAAACCCGTAATGCGATTACGTAGCGCACTGCAGAAGGGTTTACGGCTAGACCTTGTTTTTTACAGCTGGTTCGACGGCGACTCTGTCCGGCTGGGGCAGCGTCAGCACGGGTATCATACCCAACTACCCCGACATCTTGCAGTGGGTCGACGTCAGCATCATCAGCAACACCCAGTGCGCGCAGCTGCTGGGCAACAGCCCGCTCAACGATGAGAACATCTGCACCGGCCCCGTCAACGACGGTATCTCCGCCTGCTCGGTACGTAGCACAACACTGCAAGTCACATGAACGGTGGTGAGCTAAGCGTATTAACCCTTTCGCGGATGCTAGGGCAGTCCAGCCTGCGAGACCGGATGGAGGGTCCAAGATACTTTGCGGCTGCCAGACCGCTGCAAGTTGTATCCACTGGAGGCTAACCACATGTTTCAGCGCTCTAAAACCATAAAATCAATATCACATGGTAGTCACAGTGGTTCCTATGTTTGGGAAACACGAAAGAGAATATCATATGAGGAGCACCGGAACAAAACCACTTTTGCTGTATTCGCGTCTTTGAGCTGTAGTGGGGAGATACGGGACTAATAATACATGCTGCCACAAAATAATTTTCAGTACAACGCGACATTAAGTGCTTTATGGTGTGTTTCTTCTTTTTATATCTTGTGGAGCCATTTAGAGATCACTGTTTGTTACTCTCTGTATTAAAAGCAAACGCGGATTTATCGGTTTTTGTTCCGGCGCTCCTCGTATCTAATGCAAGCATTCTGTTATGAGTTTATCCCGGGCTGAGAAAAGTGATAGGAACTTTTATATTTATGGTTGTAAATTTTTGTAACTGGAGATTTACATTAGCAGTATACGTGCCTGTAATATATTATTGCAACATTATTTGAAACATCAGATACGTGAGTTGCGTAGGATAATTTATGCCGTGTCACGTTATATCTGTTTGTATTATGTGTGATTTGTAGATTTGGCGATCAAATTACCAAATTACAGTTATTTGGCCGAGCATGCCGTTTTCTGTTCCACGCACCCGAGAGTGTACGTATTTTGGTGCACTATTGGCCGTTAGTAACATCTGATACGTCAGTTCATTAGGATAACTCATGCTCTTCAGATTATATATGTTTGTGTCACTTTTCTTTAGTACGTTAGGAAATCAAATTGTACGTGTTCGATGGAATCGTATGCAGAAAGGAAACATGAGCAGGTGAAAGCTGTAGCGCTTTCCGACATAACAAAGAAATGCTGTTAAAGACCGTGTTGGCATGAATGCTGGAATGGGGTCAAGAGGAGTCGCCAATCTGTTGAGTATGTTTACCTCCTCCTGCACCGAACCGTCAGGCCTTTCTGACTGCTGGGCGTAAGTGAATGGCTTTAGCGATCAGTCCGCTCTAATTGCCAGGCCTACATACACTGCCCATATCTACCTCAGCAGGTGCCATATTAATAAGATGGTTTTATTCACTATTTCGTCAGCATACGCTAGAGTTTCAACAAGGGACTTCTTTGTGATATACGGTCTGTTAATTCTTAGTGAAACGAGTGATCAGTCTGAGAGCTGCCTTACAGACCAACTGAAATACTGAAGTTTCATTGTCTCCGCTATGTGTGAATGTTCGGAGATCAATAAATGTGGAGCAATTAATAATTAAAATGTCGCATATGTTGTACGGCAGAGTGTGTGTCGTAGAACGAGAGTGGGTGTGCTGACCACGTGGCTTTGTTTTCTGCAGGGAGACTCCGGCGGACCGCTGGCCCAGGACGGAGCCCTCATCGGAGTCGTGTCTTGGGGCATCGTGCCCTGCGGCTCTGCTGGAGCGCCTTCCGTCTTCACCAGGGTGTCTGCTTTCTTGGACTTTGTCAACCAGTACGCCTGAATACGTCGTGCTGCAATTGTAATCTGATCTGAGACTCGAGTAATAAAAATACTCTAAAAATTTATCTGCGTTCTTCGTTATTGTGTGCCGTTTAATCCACAATTCTCCTAAGTTGTTGGTTGAAACCGGGATACACAACCGGTTTCATAATAAGCTTGCATAATTTAGTTTTACAGAAACTGCAAAATAGCATTACAATATTCTCTGTTGGCGTTTTCTTCCCGTCTCCATTTCTTTCCATTCACACTGCAAAACAAGTTTGGCATGACTCATCTGAAACACATTTATTATATGCAGTAATGGCGTGGAACGCAGCCAGCAACAAAAACCTTTATAAAAGCTTTATTGTATTGCCACGAGGGGTTTCTGGGAGGTATACTCATTTTCAGACGGCTACAAATGTTTTTTGCTGTGGTAGCACAACAAACGTTCTTATGCAGCCGAGGAGCGGATGACGGGCTGCTGACGAACGTAATAGTGTAGTAACATAAGGTTAGGCAGCCACAAACGGTTACGGTAATAAAATAAAGCTTTCTTAAAAGCTGCCTGTTCTTCATTAACAACACTTAACTGAGTAGCAGCCACGGAATTCAACAAGGTGTAGCGTGGATAAAATAAGACTAATACTTATTATGTATGTTGTACTTGGCACTGAAACAGAAGCAACGAAATTGAATTTACGAATCGGAAGCGAAAGTTTAATCTGTTTTACAAGGGCGTGCTGAAAAGTAATAAATTCGAATATTTTATGTGAAAATCTTATAACTCTTTTAAAGAAAAAAAACGTTATTAACATCCTGCATCATCATTCTTAATGTCTACATATTTATTTTTCACAGCAGTCAAACTGCTCCCAACTAGAAATCGGTTTCTTGATGTCGCCACTGTCGAATGTTTGTCTTTGTTGGCACAGCTACAACTGCGCCTTCCCTTGAATCGCTTCATCGCTATTAAACTGATTTCATCGGAGGTGAGCTTTCAGTTTTGAAAAGAGGAGAAAAACGGATGGGATCAAGTCGGGAGCGTATGTGGGATTGGGGGATGATGTCAGTGATCCCAAGGCGACGGGTTGTTGTACATGTAGCGCTGGTGTGTGGTATGGCATTGTCATGCTAAAGGAGGGGGGGGGGGGGGACTCGTGTGTAGATGAACTCTTCAAATTCCATAATCGATTCCGAAACTCGTTTACAGCACTCGGTTTCTTACGCACCGACATAGTTAAGTTAAAAATGACTATGCCCATAGGACCCGCTACAATTCGAAGACCTCTAGTGGCAGAAGACTGAAAATATGTATGTAGACATGAAGAATATATATGTAGAATATTAATGATACTTGTTCTATTGAAAAAGCTTTAGGAGGTTTCACATAAATTTGGTGAGACTTCTGTGCAGCATGCCCTCGCAAATTATTGTCATGATAATGAACTGACACATAAATAATCAGTGCGCGATTTTAAACAATAAGAACCTCATGAATGCAAACAGTATACAGAATTCACCTTATCTTATAAGTACACACTGCAAGGAAACATTTTTTCGTTAATGTATGTCACGAAACTACCGTTCGAAAGCAGAGAAAGCAAAGAAATGCACATAACTTCGTTTCCGCACCGCAATGAAAAGTAATTTAAGTAAAATGTTTTCAAACTAGTTAGGGAAAGAAGGAGTAGCAAACGGCTACGTGGACTTTCCGACCGTGGCGTTTCTGACACTATTGTAGGAGCCGCAGGAATCGTGAGACTTCCGACCGAGCTGGCGTTTCCCTACCACTGTGTCCCCCACTGCTGACGTACGCCAGTCGTTCACCAGCAGTGGATGTGTTCCGTGTACTGAAGGGTGTCGGTGATGTCTGTACCTAAGCTACCTGACTTCTGTATACTGTGAGTAATGAAAATGATAACAACAAGTGGGTGCTCAGAAAACGTGATGAGTATACGAACTGGAGTGCATGAATTCCAAACGAAGCAAGTGCCGAGGCCGTTTAAAAATGGCGAAATGCAGAACCGTGGCTTAACAGAAACACTCTTGTGCCTCTGAAGAAGCAGATGTGCAGATTAACAACTGAATGCGTAACTGCAGGGAAGTAGTCGACGAGGAAAGATCAGGGCCTGTTTCCAAGTTTTAAACGGGAAATTCAAGATTCGAAAAATAAAAGTTTAGATTTGGTCGCAAGTATGCTAGGTTATGAGACCTCTAAGACTGCGAAAACCCAGAGCCCAGCCACTAGTTCACAGATTCAACAGAAAGAAGATAGCCGCGCCGGGTAGCCTCGCGGCCTGAGGGTCCTTGCTATTGTTCGCTTGGTTACCCTCGTCGGAGGTTCGAGTCCTCACTCGGGCATGGGTGTATGTTGCCCTTAGCGTAAGTTAGTTTAAGTTAGGTTAAGTAGTGTGTGAGCCAAGGGACCGATGACCTCAGTAGCTTGGTCCCATAGGAACGTACCACAAATTTCCAATTTGAGCGAAGACATTTGAGGGAAATTAACTGAAGGTAGTAGTTTTATTGAAAAGCGATAATGTTTCTGTTGTCGACAAAAGAATACTAGCGTTCGGTTGCGTAAATCCTATGTCCAGGAAATCCAATGGTTAAATGGAAGTGCACTTATGGACGGGACAGGTTTCACTTCGGCCAAAATCTGCAGAAGCAAATACAAGAACTGCGAGTAACGGAGGAATACAAGCATACGGGAGAAGTCCGGCTGTGTCTCCGCATGTGTACTGGAGTGGCACAACTGCCACTTAATGGTGTTGATGAAGCGTGCATGTGAATAATGGAGGAAATGTCCAGTGGAGGAAATACGCAGACTTAATGGTCAATTAAGTGATGGAAAATTCTAGTTTACCAATTAAACTTGGAACACGCACGCGGTCGAAGGATGGCATGGGAAACTAAACTCTTCAACAAATCTAAAGCAACTTAATGCATACTTTTGGCTAAGTAAGCTGAAGGAGGAATGTTATATTTGAAATTAAAAAAAGATTCCACAGGCTTGCCTCTTCAAAAGAGAAGAAAAAGATACATAGATCTTCATAATAGGCTAAAAGATGTAACACGAATATATAATGACTCGGGGGATTCACAGGATCTTAAAAATGTCTGGCTTTGTAGTAGTAAATTAAAAGAGAAATTAGAATTAAGAAAATAAGTAAAAATGTTTATTCATTTGCTGAAGCAATGTAGGAAATAGAGGTAAAAATAAAAATAAAAAAATAAAACAAAAAAATAAGAAAGTAAAAATGAAAAATAAAGAAAACATTTGAACCTTCCTATGTAGTATTTCCATAGACAGTCCTGACCCTGAATACAATGTGAAG
Organism: Schistocerca piceifrons; assembly: GCF_021461385.2. NCBI lineage: Eukaryota > Metazoa > Arthropoda > Insecta > Orthoptera > Acrididae > Schistocerca > Schistocerca piceifrons. The sequence goes on along the minus strand of NC_060138.1, from coordinate 157,422,046 downwards.
GGATGTTCTTATCACAAAACGGTCGGCAGAGTTTCCCCCACTGGTGCGGTTTCCTTTGGCTGTCGGAAACCATAGGACTAAAGCATTTATGGTCGTGTAACACGACGTTGGCGTCACGGGTCTCAAAGCACATGCTCAGCAAGCCCATGACAGCTGCAAATTTTTGAAGAATATTGTTGGCATCTCCCGCGTAATGCAGTGGGAAGGCACAATAATTCATGGTAAATCACTGATGCCACAATGCAAGTCAAACCGTGTGACGATACGCTTATGGCGACCGCTCTAATTTAATTCGTTAGTCAAACAATGTGAATCAGTTAGGGGTGACGCTACATAAAACAGACGGCTGAGAGTACAACTAGAGTCCAGTCTGAGGAATTTTCTGGATATTAATCAATGTGATAATGCTACAGAAAGAATACCTTAATGCAGGGCTTCTCAACCTTTTCATCTGGCGGACCCCTTCTTCAGTCGAAAATCCATGACGGACCCCTAGTCAGTCAAGAGCACAGTAACTTCAAATTTCAGAGTGAAACCCATGGGAACTGAAAGCTTCTTAATGCAGGTGCCATGTTCCCAATGACTTCCCTCTCCCCCCTCCCCCCATGAAGTATCAATAGTTTTTGGTTTAGAGATGAATGAAAACAATTTGCAATTAACGATCCAATTTGAATTCCCACTGTATCCTGACACTTACTAGTTGATTTACTCCCTTTGTTCAACACATTAAAGCCTGATTAAAATTACTTGAAATTTCACACGATGGAGCTTTCGTCCTCCAAGAGCAATCAACGTCACGTCCAAACTGTTCGCTGTTGACAAGCTGTCGCTTGTGGTGTGTTCACTTCCACTAATTGGCTACTGTTGTGTAAGGAGCATCCATATTTCGTAACAGTCGTGTGTGTTTGTGTGTGTGTGTGTGTGTGTGTTCAAAAATGGCTCTGAGCACTATGGGACTTAACAGCTGTGGTCATCAGTCCCCTAGAGCTTGGAACTACTTAAACCTAACTAACCTAATTACATCACACACATCCATGCCCGAGGCAGGATTCGAATCTGCGACCGTAGCAGTCGCGCGGTTCCGGACTGCGCGCCTAGAACCGCGAGACCACCGCGGCCGGCGTGTGTGTGTGTGGTTTTTCGTGAAATCCGAAGATAAATGTTCAAATGTATGTAAAGTCTTCCTTTGGTCGTCATCCCTCCTCATTCATTTCAAATGGAAACTTCCCTTGTTGTGAAGGCGATGGAGAAACTGCAGCCTTCTTCAATGATCCTGACTTCAGCCACCGATCCATGTTAGAAGTAATTGGTCAAAAATCGATTTATGAAACAGGTAGTGCACTGACAAGGCAAGTTTAACATTTAATGATGCCTGGGGCCGCATACGTTCCAGCGAGCGCTGTGATTGGTCGACAAAGCTCGCTCCGCGCATCTAGCGCCGTGAGCCGGCGCACAAACGACCCCCGTATTGTCGCTAAACAGTCGATCACAGAAGCCGCATTCTCCGGCACCAAACTGTGTATACGTTCTTACTTAGGAACCGAAAAGGCTGCTTGGGGATACGACCTGAAGTAAAAGTACACATGCTTTAACACGAAAAAAACAATAGTGATGAATTTAATTTTCACGTTTTTATTCGATAATTTTAGTCATTATTTTACAAGATTTGGTGAAAGGTGGCCGCGGACCCCCTACAAAGAGCTGGTGGACCCCTAAGGGTCCCGCGGACCACAGGTTAGCAAGCCCTACCTTAATGGAACGAGACATATCGCTTCTGCCATCTATCAGCGCCAAGCCTGATCATTTCACTCGCACATGAATGTGCTTACTGGATCGATGTTTAGTCAGGTATTTGAATGGCCACTTTGTAGTATGCATTAGCAGACAATATGTATTGATGGTGGGTTCCACATTTGCTGAAAGCAATTAGTAGATTGAACTTCGGTGATGTTCTCATTGACTGATGTGGTAATTGGTGTATTGGTTTAAAGTCAGGATTGATTGGAATCTCTTTTGATAGCTGAATATTTTACAAAACTGCCAAATTTTCTGCTCCATGTAAGTGAGAGGATTTTAATTTCGTGACTTTGTGTATTACAGAACATCAAAAGTTCAGGAATTAATTCAGGCCCCTCTGCTGCAGTATCTCCCTGAGTCGATAATTCTGACCAAATGCACTCAGATTCTGCTGGGCCAACTGGTGGATCTTCCATCATAAACCCAACATAGGAAGTCCGACACACTGGCAACCATTTAAGCCAGGATCCGATAGCTGATATTAGTCGAGAGAGTGTAGGAGAAGTGATAGGTTCTCTTCGGTGGTGCGGCGAGTATGGTCGACATTTTGCAACATGTGGCATGCTCGACACACTGTGGGCGCTGTCAATGCATTCCAGTAGGAGTCTGGAACTGGCATCGCTGTTCCGAGGGCAGCCGGCAGCATGAGCAGCTACCGCAGAAGTTGGAGACTGCAGCAGGATAGGCGAACCGGTGCGTCTGTGGTATCCACGAGACGGGCGACAGCAGACGAGCTCACTTGGTAGCCCTTGGCGGACTGCTCAACTCTGTTTAGCCCTCCTATATAGCCAACGGGTATGCGGGCTGCAATACATTTTCAAAGGTGCCGTGGTGTGTGAACGGCAGCTGTGACAGCGGGAAATCGCGCTAAACGGCCGCCAGCAACAGCTGTTGTGGCAGTGTAGCAGTCCACAGGTGCACGCAGTACTTCGCACCGTTCAACGTTGACCAGCAGAAACCGAGACTCGCTGGTTCCAGGTCACAGTTCAAGTGTTTGTGGGTTCTGCAGTAGAACTTGGCACATCATGCTGGCAGACTTTACTCCATCGACCATACGTCACTACAGGTGTAAAATAAGTAAATAAACATGGAGGGGAAGGACAGAGATTACCCAGGCATAGTTGATATACCTGGTGAGACTAGTGGTGGTAACATGGGCAATCAAACTTTGTTAGTGTCACAGACATGGACATATTTGACCCCATATGCAGGAAGGATGAAAGAGTAATGAGAGTGATTTCGGCGTCATGTGTATTGAGTAAACGGCTTCAGGCTAGGTCAGAAACTATAGGTGGTGGGAGTGACATACGTTCTGCTGACAAGTGATCTCTGGACTCCTGCAACGAGGAGGTGTGTGGTAAAAGGGGGTCTTCGAGACGGTTTATTAATCATAGAAGTTATATTTAAGAGCTTGCGTGCTGATTATCAAAAATTAGAGCCTAAAATAGAAAAGAGTATTAACGAGTTACTAAAGCTGAGTTATTTGTCATGAGTCGCTAGTCTCGATTAAAACATGGTCCAGTCACATTAATGTGACCACAGACTAAGTTATGTATCAATGTGAAATTACCACTCACAGATGACAGACAGTAGCTCCAGTAATGGAGCATATGAAGCTTCTCGGGTGGATGTGGAAAATGGTACAACCTTTGTCGTAATACGGCAATGAAGAGATTTATCTGACGTCCGAATGGGTATGATCATTAGTTTTGGGGCCAAGAGAGGAAGCATTTCCGAAACGGCTAAATTTGTAAACTCTTCAATCTCCGCTGTGTTTGTAGTATGCCTTGCATGGCAAAATAGTTCTATCCATACCAGCACCGCGGCAACTGAGATGCCTTGTCAGTTATATATGATGGCTGTGGAGTTGTGTAACGCCAATAAACCAGCAGCTGTTCAGCAACTCACCACCCAGGTGATCAAGAGATTAACAACAGTGTCTCCTCAACGACGATTCTGCGAATGTTGTTGTACATGGGCGTACAGCAGAGCCCTGGCTCATGCACCCATTCTGACTACCGTTCATCAGTTATGAAGGCTGGAATTTCCACGTCAATGCCGCAAATGGACATTCACTGAGCAGCCTTTTCACATGAATCACGTCCTATGCTCCATCAGACAGAGGCTGTTGGCACGTACAGCGTGAAACGTCTGAAAGTCAAGTGTAGACTGGAGGGGGGAGTATTATGGTCTGGGGAAACTTTTTGTAGCATTCTCTGGGTAATCTCGTCATTCTGTAAGGCACAACGGATCAACACAGTATGTATCTATCCTTAGGAAACATGTCCACTCCAATATTCAGTTTGTTTTTCCTTGCCACGAAGGCATCTACCAGCACAGCAATGAAGTGTGTCAGACAGCTTGCAGTGTACACGTGTGGTTTGAAGAACATAAGGATGAGTTTACAGTTTTCCACCGGCTACCAAACTCCCCGGATTTAAATACAATGGAAAATCTGTGGGACGATCTGGAACAGACTGTTCGCGCATAAAAGGGAAAATTTGATTCTTTGCAATATATAGTTGATGCGGACTGACAATAAATATAAAATAATGCCAAGGACGTTTTATTAAATTTAAGGAAGAGATATCTAATTTCATGTGTAGTTTAAGTAATGAAAACACGAACGAAATCGAAACTGAAGAAAGGAGAAAAATGAGTCTTTGAAAGTTATCAACACTAAAGTATCAGAACTTACGGGCTCTGGTGAGATGGTGTGAAATAAGCAAGCAAAATCCAGTCTCTTGACAGAAAATAGTGATGCAGCAAGGCAAGAAGTAATAAGAGCATTTAAGGTTATCCATGCAGAAGAACTACGAAATTAGCAGTACAGAATTAGCTACATATGATCCAAAGGATACCGTACACCCCACGGTATTTTTAGAATCGTTTGATGGATTATTACCGCATGATTGTCATTGCATTAATTTCACTGCACTTTAAACATCTTATGACTTCGAAATGTCATCTATGATGTTAAATATTGAAGAGCAGACGCGTAGGAATGGGGTACGAGATACAAGAGGGAACAGAAGACACTGTTTCAGCTTAAAGTATCCTTTCAACACAGGATATTCATATCCAGGTGAGCTTACCAGGATCTATGATGACCGATGCCCTAACTTCATAAAGTATTTAAATTATAAAGAATACTATGAGGACGATTTGAGCTTTATAAGCTGTGTATCGAGAGGAAAAGTGATCAGCAGTTGCAGCATTAACGTGTTGTAGGGTCTTAATTGTAATGATATTTAAAGTGGTAATTGAAGTGAATACTGGAGCACAGTGCTATGGTCTAATTACGTAGTATAAAAAGTAGTGTCTGCACTTCTGTCCGTCAAAGAAAGAAAGATTGGTCATAGTGTGTTGTGCAAGGTATTACGGATGCTGTGTGTGGTAGGTGTGTTGTGTTCTGTAACGAGGGGAGCATTGCTTGTCAAAGGAACAGGAGAAAGAGATTCAAAAGGGGCTTATGCTCACGCCCCGTGAGAAGGTTACAGTATTTAGTCTTGGGGAAAATATTGATAATGACGGATGCAATGTCAAACGTGCATACTTCTACTTCTTTTAGCAGTGTTATACAAATACTCTTTTTATATTTACAGTACTGGCCATTAAAATTGCTACACCAAGAAGAAATGCACATGATAAACGGGTATTCATTGGACAAATATATTACACTACAAGTGACATGTGATTACATTTTCACGCAATTTAGGTGCATAGATCCTGAGAAATCGGTACCCAGAACAACCACCTCTGGCCGTAATAACGGTCTTGATACGCCTGGGTATTGAGTGAAACAGAGCTTGGCTGGCGTGTACAGGTACAGCTGCCCATGTAGCTTCAACACGATACTACAGCTCATCAAGAGTAGTGACTGGCGTATTGTGACGGACCAGTTGCTCGGCCACCATTGACCAGACGTTTCCAGTTGGTGAGAGATTTGGAGAATGTGCTGACCAGGGCAGCAGTCGACCATTTTCTGTATCCAGAAAGGCCCGTATAGGACCTGCAACATGTGGTCGTGCATTATCCTGCTGAAATGTAGGGTTTCGCAGGGATCGAATGAAGGGTAGAGCCACGGGTCGTAACACATCTGAAATGTAACGTACACTGTTCAAAGTGCCTTCAGTGCGAACAAGAGGTGACCGAGACGTGTAACCAATGGCACCCCACGCCATCACGCCGGGTGATACGCCAGTATGGCGATGACGAATACACGCTTCCAATGTGCGTTCACTGCGATGTCGCCAAACACAGATGCGACCATCATGATGCTGTAAACAGAACCTGGATTCATCCGAAAAAATGACGTTTCGCCATTCGTGCACCCAGGTTCGCCGTTGAGTACATCATCGAAGGCGCTCCTGTCTGTGATGCAGCGTCAAGGGTAACCGCAGCCATGGTCTCCGAGCTGATAGTCCATGCTGATGCAAACGTCATCGAACTGTTCGTCCACATGGTTGTTGTCTTGAAACGTCCCCATCTGTTGACTCAGGAATCGAGACGTGGCTGCATGATCCGTTACAGCCATGCGGATAAGATGCCTGTCATCTCGATGCTAGTGATACGAGGCCGTTGGGATCCAGCACGGCGTTCCGTATTACCCTCCTGAGCCCACCGATTCCATATTGTGCTAACAGTCATTGGATCTCGACCAACGCGATCAGCAATGTCGCGATACGATAAACCGCAATCGCGATAGGTTGCAATCCGACCTTTCTCAAAGTCGGAAACGTGATGGTACGCATTTCTCCTCCTGACACGAGGCATCACAACAACGTTTCACCAGGCAACGCCGGTCAACTGCTGTTTGTGTATGAGAAATCGGTTTGGAAACTTTCCTCATGTCAGCACGTTGTAGGTGTCGCCACCGGCGCCAACATTGTGTGAATGCTCTGAAAAGCTAATCATTTGCATATCACAGCATCTTCTTCCTGTCGGTTAAATTTCGCGTCTGTAGCACGTCATGTTCATGTCGTAGCAATTTTAATGGCCAGTAGTGTATTAAGCTTTATTTACTTACCTGAAGTGACATTGCCGTTTAATTCATTATTTACTAAATGTGAAAAAGAAGGCTGGCTGTTTCATTGGTAGGGAATATACTCTTACTGATCGATGAACTTACACATTCTATTGTCTAAAATGAGCTGATATAATAAGATGAAGGTAAAAAAATTAGCCTACTAATAAAAGGCAAGTTAAAAAATGTCGGTGGTGCAGTGACAGTAGCGTATGAGTGTTACCTAAACTCTGACAGAAAGGAAATAGCAAAGACAGCCGTGCCCATGGAGTTAAAAAAAGAATTATGATGGCACCATAGACTTTCGGTGTTCGTTGTTTTGAAGCTGAAGTGAGCGTGGCCTGCTGCCATCTTAAATAACACAAAACATTAGCAGGCTACTGTTTACGATTGCGTCTTGTTCATTATTTCTGTCGTGTGCTCGCAACAGTTGCTTTAAATACTAAAATTACAATGTCAACATGAATAACATAATGTAACGGAGGCAGTTTCGAATGTTTCTCTGTACTGAAAAGAGTCTGTGCTCTAGTATTACGACTCATTTATCCTCGTTAACATAACTTGTCTTTGTTTTGTATTGTTGATATGTTTCGCATAACCAATGATAGCTTAACCTCTGCAACATGTACGCCTATCTTTCCGACAGTAGCCTATTTGCTTCTCTTCCTGGAATATTTCTCACCAGCAAGTCTGTCAGTTTTTGAGGAATGATCAAACATATAGCAGCTCTAATGTACGTCTACCTTGATCATCTGATTGGTTTCACATTCGAATTCCATTTTGAGGTTTTCAGGATATATAATTCTATACCATGCTTTGTGATATAACAATAGTTAGCTACTAGTTAGTTAGTTTGATGTTTCATGTACCACTGGCACAATAAATCGTAATGATATAGAGTGAGTCACTTTATTCTAACATCATTTTTTTTTGGAAATGTGCCTCAATGCTTCTCATTTATTAGATCTTTGTTTTTAGTTAAAAAGTAATAGATTTTTGTAATTCATATCCATCACCATAATGCATAACAGTAACAGATAGGCTTCTTCAGAATACGAGGAGTTGTCAGAGAGGAACATTTTCTGTTTAGTTTCAAATTTTATTTCGCTTTCTGTCGGGCATTTTAAATCAATGAGTAAGTGATCACGACTTTTGAGATACCATTTTGAAACCCTGCTAATGCTACAGACAATGAATGTAGTTTTTTCTTCTGGTGTTGCAAATACGTACATCATTGTTCCTGTTAATGTGAATGAGCTAATTGTATTGAACTTCATCAGAGATTAACAATATTGTGAAGACTGATACTGATGCGCCTAGCAGCAGACAGGCACGACGAAAAGACGTAACTTTTCTGCCAAATCCTTCTTCGGAAGGGAACCAAAGCAAGCGCACACAAACACACACACACACACACACACACACACACACACACACACACACATTCATATAATCATACACACACATAACCGCTTTCTCCGGCTGTTCCAGCCATAATTTCTTTAAAATAGGAAGGAAATGTGAACAATAAATAATTGTCGACGGGAGGAATTTAGGTCATGATATGCTGCAGCAACAACCAGAGCGATTACGTAGCCCTGTGTAGAGACAACACCTTTGATGTAGTGTGACTCTAATGTCTGAGCGTTTGCGGTTTGGAAGGCTATGAAAAATACAGGAAAGAAGGGAAAGAACGGACACTAAGTAAAGTAGAGGAAATTTAGTCAAATGACAGAAACAAAATCACTACAAAATGTGTGTGAAATCTTATGGGACTTAACTGCTAAGGTCATCAGTCCCTAAGCTTACACACTACTTAACCTAAATTACCCTAAGGACAAACACACACACCCATGCCCGAGGGAGGACTCGAACCTCCGTCGGGACCAGCCACGCAGTCCATGACTGCAGCGCCTAAGACCGCTCGGCTAATCCCACACGGCAAAAACACAACAATAAAAGTAAACAGCACAACCACAATTCATGTCTATTCCTTGTATTGCTCCACTTACGAACGAAATGTGGTCCTTTAAACTTTAGATTACGATCGGGTCGATTGGCACACCTCTAAACGAAGCAAGCTGGTATGTTTGAAGAAACAACTACGTCTCCGCACAATCAAAGTACACAGCAAAGTCGAAAGTGGGCACTGGCACATCAGAGTGAGTGCAGTTGGTGTTTCTTCCTGTTCCTCGCTACCATTTCCCTAAGGGATACCACGTACCTCTGATATGTAGTGCACACCTGACCAATTTGGGGAGACCCATGTCCATGTCCATGAAGTCGCAGCCTGCCTTGTCACAGAACATTCGAAGTGTCTGGTTCAATGCTTCCACTTGACTGAGCACCAGGGGTCACCATTAGTCCTGGGGACAATGCTGCAAGTTGTACGCTTCAGTGAAACACCATGGGCAAGGCTGGTCTTCGCAACCTCCTCTGCAAGTCGCTAGAATGATTCAAGTATGATTTCGGAGCCAAGTCGGCAGGCATCTTTTTTTCCAATGTACTTCATCAAGTGCAGTTTCTTGCACCTTGTTACTCAGCGGCTGCTGGAACAGCTTCTTCCGCATCTTGAATGGAGCCCCCAGGCATACACAGTGAGTGCAACTTGCATTCCTTCCTGGCCTTTGCTGCCATTTCCCTAGGGGATTCCTTTATTCGCCGTACGTTTGAACTGCCGACTGCTGTCAGACTCCTACTCTTTTGAGTTTGCCTCTTCTTGACAAAGGACGAAGGAGGTTTTCCAATGGGTGAAGTGAATAGCACGGGCTATGATTCAGTTTGAATGGAAGACAGCACCTCAAACCTGTTCGTTAGGGGAATCGATATAAGACCCTAAGTCTCCCTCGGTCTCTGGCTAAGATGTACAGTGCGCCTAGACTTACCATTGATGCGCCACTCGCAGTCACCTGGTCGCGTAATGACAGATCCCGTACTTCCCACAGTGAAAACAGGTTCCACAGTAAAGGACTGTATTTGAGGTACCTTTGGTACATCTGATACACGAATCTGGTGAGCTCTCCCAACACACCGAATCACAACAGCAGCTAATCGTTTGGCACTAGTCAGTGCGATTTCCAGTGATTTACGAACGTCAACTAACTCATCCCATGTTCGAGCGCACAATTCACAGTGAGGCCGCATTGTGACTGCTGCAGTGTTTTCAGGGCGGTGAGTAATAACTAAGCCTGCTGATTATCTTTTAATCTGATGAGCTAAAAAATTATTAATTCGTTTTAAGATCCGAAGCAGTTAGTACACGAAACGAGATTTCTGTCAATACAACACGAAAATCTGAGGTAAAAATTACTAGTTACCCAAAGTTTTTTGAGGTTATGGCCGCTAACAAACTATAAAATTGCATAAATTAACGAAAAATGTAGATGCTGTATATTCTTTTGAGAGGGTAAACTCGATGTAACACCATGTGTTAGTTATAGCATGTGCTACTGTAACTATGAAATATTTTATACAAACTTCCAAAAATCCAAAAAAATAAACTATCATACATGTTAATATACACTGAAACAGTGTGTGAACTATTCTTTTCCAATAACTGTAAGCAACAAACGGTTATCTGCTATTAAACAAATTTTCCACAACACTCATAACTTACGACATTTTCAAAAATATGCATTTGTAAGAGTCCTACAGTTCTAAAAATATATCAATTTCTCACATATTTGTGCAATGAAAATAGGGAATGTTTGTTTATGAACCAGGGTGGCCTACTGTTGGTAAAAAGTGAAATAGAATATGTTGCACTGCAAATAAATTACTTAGTGCAGCTCTGTAAAATTAGGACACTTTCATTGGCTAACGCAGTAAGCAAAGAAACAGGTCATGGCTAACGACTGGGCAGAAGATACGCCAGGGCTACCTGCTGATGCAACGAGCACGACTGCTGAAGGATCAGGATGATTATCTGTTGTTTTAACCAAGTGGAGGCACCAGGTTCTTAAATAACATCAATGCAGCAGGAAGGCTAGGGGCGTCCTGTTTACATCACACCATAGGCCTGGACTTGTGGCTTGCGTGGCCAGGTCCAATGCAAGTCGGAACAAGAACGTATTGGGCTAATATAAATAACGCTCATTTTTAGTCAAAGGGATCGCAGTTTGACAGCCACCGTCTATGAGGGTCTACGTCTTCAAGACGACATGATTCCACAAGCTGCCACCGAGAGACTTGTTATTGATTATCTGCAAGTCTTTTGCTCGCTGTGATGCCACTGCCGTCCAAGCAGTGGGCCACTTTCGGCCTATTTCCAGCCCCTCCAGCCTTTTTACCTGGAGGGCAAGTATCCAATACCAGACGGGTGCAGCTCCCCGTTCACCTCCAACTATGAAGGACATACAGTCGTTGTATGCTTTGACTCACATGGGTGGGCACTCTTGCTGATAGGTGCCTTTCTCTACAAGGATCAAGGTGCGTTTACATGCCTCCCTGTTCTGAATTCTGACAAAAAGTGCACTGCTAAACACACTGCATATTGGCGCTCTTGCCAAACCATTGGCATCACCTCAGACAATCGGCCCCCTGCTGCATCAGCGCCTTCTCAATCACTGCTTCCACTCACGCTCGTGTGGCGTTGTCGCTGCAGTATATTGCTAAGAGTGTTATAGTTTGTTCTTCAATAAAATGTATGATTAATAATTATGTTTCTCTGAGCAGTCATAGATACAGTTGTGTTGAGGGGGAAGAAGGGGAAAGGGGGGGATGGGTAATGGCAACAGGTAATAGAAGGAAGAGTCATGCATCATAATCTGACAGCTTTGTGATGTAGGCGAAAATAAGTTTGACATGTTATCTTAGTAAGAAACAGATGAGTCAGGCAGATGTAGGTGTAGACAGGACACAACAATCTTTCAGCTATAAATTGAAAAGTAAGAATATGGGAAAGTAAGGAAAGAGATTTGTCGATAAAATTGTCTAAGGCTTCCAGACATCTAAAGTACATTAAAACCCATGTGCTACTGACCAAGTATTGCTCGGCCATTGCCAAGTGGTGATCGTTGAGTGGTTTCCTACGTTATATAAGGTGTGTTTAGGATGCAAGGCCGCTGCACCTGGTTCAAACTTCCAGTTGCCAGGTCCGAAGATTTGCTTATCTGCACATCACTGTCCTTACTGAGGTGTTTTCAGAAATTTTTATGTTGACTGTTTTTTTCATGAGGCGGTAAAACAAAGCCCATGTTCATTTAATAGTAACTGTTTCGTCGAATGCTATTCGATATCCTTTTTCCAGAGCATACTCTCCTATAATAATTTTTCAGGATACCATTGCCAAAACACCTCTCGTGTTTTATGTGGCACTGTTCAATACTGCACAAAATCTACCCAAAATGTAACTTTCCGCATCCACGCGGTATTCTATATATTCTTTGCATACAGAGGTCTACATGATCTTTCACTAGGAGTTCTCGAATTTTTGTTAGAGGTGTGAGGACTGAATCGGTTTCAAGCCTCTTTAGGTGGTAGCTGATCTTTCCCGCTTGCTGAGCCACAGAAACGGCAAACAGTCAAGGTTCTTGTGCATACGAGTCATGGGTGAAATAGTACTCGAAATTAGTTAGCTGTTTTGCCAGTTTTCCTTCAAAACTTTCTTTAAGTGACTTAGTTATTTCAGCAAGATTTTTGTGTCTTAAAAGGCTTTCGCTCGATGCAGCAACGGTCCTCAGAGCAGAATGAATCTGTGCTGGGTGATGGTAGCTGGTAGCGTGCAGTTTCCGGTAAACTCTTTCACTGAGGCATCCCAGTTTATTTTCAGCAGACAAGGAGATTAAGGACTGATATACCATCATCTGTCTCCAATCCATTGTGAACTTAATGTGGTCATGGATATCGGTGATGTGGTCCAAGAAGTATTCCAGTTTTTCGGGCGTTGAGACTGGACAACAAATGTGTTGTCGAGGTAATGATAAAGTGACTAGGCTTTCTGGTCGTTGTTTTGGATTGCGTCGGCAAGATGTCTCAGTTGTTAATAGTAAATATCATCAGTGATGGTAACACCTCGGGGAAGCAATTGGTAGTACATCACACCATCGCTGTTCCACTGGATGCTTAATATCGTTTATTGGGAATGAAAACAGGTCTTTACACAGGCAGTTGGTGTTTTGTTTGGGCTCAAGCATTCGTTTCTTTTCCTTACATTAGCGCAAGGACATCACGTCTCGTCACCAGTAACAATACAGAAAGGGAAGGGTCGGTTTTCTTCACAAGGCAGCTAATGATGAGAAAGCAGAGATGCGCATCTGGCCACCCTCTGTCTTTTGCGATTCTGGCTTAGAGCATGCGGTACCTGTTCACGAGGTTCTGAACCTATCGCGATTCATACAGATGTGTACGACGGTGGAATGATCAGATAACACCGCATTTGCGATTTCTCGAGTACAATGATGCTGATTATTATGGATTAGCGCGTTAAACGATGTTCATTAAACCTCCTAAACGAAGAGTGTCACAAATGTCAAATGATCCTCCTTGAAACGAGAAAACCGTTTTCTTGCCGTGCTTTGTCGAGTAGTATTATCCTCATAAACAATGCAAGTCATTTGGGCTGCCTCTGTTGCTGTCATCCCTCTATTGAATGCAACCACAAGAATATGTCTGAAATGTTGCGATTTCTCTAGTTGGCACTCCACTCATTATATGTAAAGGACAAAATGACAATCGTAAATTCAAACAGCAACAGTGAATTTAAAATAAAAAATGGCAGACGATAAATAAACCCAAAGTAACCGGAACACCATCATGCAAAACAAAAACGCACCAATCAGATAATTACGGATTTATTATTACATTACAGATTTAGTTTTTTTCTAACAGACTAAATAGTAACTCAGTACCCACGAACAACCCCCTGTAAAATGTCTCTCTCTCTCTCTCTCTCTCTCTCTCTCTTTGACACACACACACACACACACACACACACACACACACGTGCACAAACACACAAATAATATTAAAGTGCATACAGTCACCACAACACAAAAGAAAGGCGAACGAAAGACATAAAACGACAATTATCAACACCGCGTATTGTAAACAGTTCAAACTGAAATACAGTGAATAGTGCAAATGAGGTGTTAAGTTTAAATGTGTTCATAAATACTAAAAATCAGAAAATCTTCCGTACATAGATGGTCCACCCTTCTAATATGCAATGACCTAAAAACATGGTACGAGGGTCGTCCACAAAGTAAGTTCCGCTTCTATTTCTATCCGCGGCAGCGCTACGATCGCAGTTCCGATCATGCGCGGCAGTTGCTCTGACTCAAGGAGAAGACATGTACGCCATTTTCAAATCGCTGCTGCCGACGTGTGCTTTGTAGTGCTTCTTTATAATGTCAGCCGTAATTGAAAATGACGCCATGTGTGAAATCAGATCTGTGATTCGTTTTCTAAACGCAAAGAAAGTTAAACCAAAGGAAATTCATCGATAAATCTGCGAGGTTTAATGACAGAACAAGAGCCGAGGATTACTGTCAAAAGGTGTTTTTTTTTTCACAATAAAGCCCGACCGCACACGGTGAATGTGACCAAACAACTCTTACGGGAGTTTCACTGGGACGCGTTTGATCATCCTCCGGACAGCCCGGACCTCGCACCTAGCGACTTTCATCTCTTCTTACACTAAAATCTGTCCTTGGTGGTCAACACATAAATGATGATGACGAGCTGAAAGCACATGTTACCACATGGTTGAATAAACAGGCGGCAACCTTCTATGAAGAAAGCGTACAAAAACTTGTGCCACACTATGACAAGTGCCTACAAAGTTTCGGAAGCTATGTAGGAAAGTAATTTAACAGTTGTAGATTTTTGTACAATAAATATTTTCTCTGTATCTGTACATGTTTGTTTTATATAACCAAACGGAACTTACTTTGTGGACACACCTCGTATTTGAATCAATTGTCGTCGCAGCGAAACATACAGCTAATATTTCATGTTGCGTTACAAATAATCTGGACGAGGCATTGATGTGTGGAAACGTAATAACAGCAACGTTTTAAATCTTCAGTGAGACACTTGATCTGAAGATAGTTTACTGCACGCGTTAACCACTGTAAGTGGTTTAAAAAACTCGCTAAGTATATCTTCAGACGTAGAAATAAAATTGCGCAATCATCTGAACGTGCTTGCACACGGACCGATCAGCAGGTGTCGGTCAGTAGCGCGTCCCCGCGTGTCGCTTAAGTGAGCACCGTTTGGTGTGGTAGCTCTCCTCATTTTCTATGCTTGATGGAAAATATTGGAGGATAGCTCCGCCTTATTAGAGACACCGGTGTCGTACATTAAGCGATATTTCTCTTCAACCAACTTTGGCCTCTTAGGCGGCTACTTCGCTGGGTTTTTTGTGGCGATTATCATATGTCAGATTAGATTAGAACTGCAAGGATAGCTTTTCAAGTTCAATCTGAATGGTCTATTTCCTGGGCGTGACCTTGGCGATATATTGTGATTTTTTGTGCCAGTTTTCAAATCAAATATTTTCTTCATTCTGCGATATCAGTGTCATTAGTGGCGGAGTAAAAGCTGCCATTTCATACAGTGTCAAAATATCTTTATTTTCGAAGAATTTGGGTGACGTAGTTAAAAAAGTTAAAAAGTAGCCTATACGCCAAACTGATTGTTACCGATGAGTGAAATGTATTTCGTCTTTTGAAACCCATCGGAGTCATTCACTGAAGTACCTAAAACCACAGAATTCATGTTCCTGTGTTTTATGGAGTACTTTTTAATTTTTTATTAGATTCTAGAAATACAAGCGCTGCTAAATATCAGGTCTAGACAACGCTCCTATCTACTTTACAGTAGGGTGATGCTACTCTTTCGTTGTAAAGACGGCGGTGACTGGACGTGGTATGCACTGCACAAAATACCATTAGCGATGGTGGGCTATACTCGTGCATGACTGTTCAACAGCCGCTTACAATTCACCGACATAAGGTGGGATTGGGCCTAGGAGGTTGTATGTCGTGCTGAAATTACTTTTCTTGCACGGAAAACAAAATATTGAGCATTACCTGCCTAGTAGTGTTTCTTTAGCTTTCGTCTTTGAGGAGAGTCACTGGTATACCATGGCCCTTATTTCTCTCACATAAACATTTCCCACATGAGAATATCATTATTGTCCTGGGATGGTAAGAAGAATCCATTGCCTCATCTGACTTCCGACGTACTCGTTACTGGCCAAATATACGTCGAGTCATCAGCTGCACATACCTACTTGTAACCTTAGAAGGCAAGTGCATAGTTTCCTGCTCATGTGGTAATCTCTGTGTTGTGATGTGTTATCAAGAGAGGTACTTACTCTATGAGACAGTACTTTTTGCACACGCGCCGAGGAGACTGTGAGGCTGGTCCCGGCGGAGCTTCGCGTCCTCCCTCGGGCGTGGGTGTGTGTGTTTGTCCTTAGGATAATTTAGGTTAAGTAGTGTGTAAGCTTACGGACTGATGACCTTAGCAGTTAAGTCCCATAAGCGTTCACACACATTTGAACATTTGACAATTTGTAGGGAGGACTCAAAGGATTTTTATAGTAGAAGTAGTTGTCTAACAGAATCACTACTAGTACTCGTACTTGGAAAAAAATTCAAATTTCTGAAATATCACAATGTGGTTGTAACGTTAGATCTGGCTCTTAATGAGAGCATTAGGTCGTTACTTGCTGCGCGCGCGGCACTAAGGGGATTCGCCGTAACTGTAAGCAAAAACGAAGAAGAGAGATTAGCTCTTTTTCCTGTCGATGTTGAGTTCATAAAAGACTAAGTAGAAAATCAGATAAATCAAGGATGCTGTAGGAAATCTGTCTTGACATTTCTTAAATGTTATTAGCCTTCAAGTGATGGTACAAATGGCTCTAAGCACTATGGGACTTAATGTCCGAGGTCATCAGTCCCCTAGACTTAGAACTACCTAAACCTAACTTAACCTAAGGACATCACGCACATCCATGCCCGAGGCAAGTCTCGTACCTGCGATCGTAGCAGCAGCGCGGTTCCGCACTGAAGTGCCTAGAACCGCTCGGCCACAGCAGCCGCCTCCTTAAGTGATTTAGGGCACTGAAGTAATTAAGGTAAAATCTCAAATCAGAATACATCATACGAAGAGCTGTGGCCGGTCGCAATGTTTCGTTCTGTATACATCTAGTGTTCACCATCTGTCCTTCAGCATAACCCGTAAAAGTAAACTATAGTCCAGCTACATGCGTGCTGTAATGATTAGTCTGCCCTCTGTTCAATAGATATGTGCTTGGCAACATTAAGAGATTCTCTGTGAGTCTGCCGCTGGAGCATGTAGTTGCTGAGCGCCTTAGCATATAGTCCGCGTTAAATACTCCACCTAATAGAAATGGTTGCGGGAGCGTCGTGATCTAGAACTTGGTGTGGAGATGTGTAGAGGAAACGTGCAGTTGACATACGAAGCAGTGATATAGTACCTATACAACCGCATTGCGCTCTTTAACTACATTAATTGACAAAAAAAGGAAAATGCCTTGCAGCAATTCGCGCAGTTTCCCCCGTCGAAGGTTCGACTCCTCCCTCGGGCATGGATGTGAGTGTGTGTGTGTGTGCGTGTGTGTGTTGTCCTTAGCTTAACTTAGTTTATGTTAGATTAAGTGGTGCGTAAGCCTAGGGACCGATGACCTGAGCAGTTAGGTCCCACACGAAACTTATCGCTACCACCACCGAAGCATTCAGAAGGGGAGGACAAAAGGAAATGAGGCTAGTTGATCGGGCATGTGACTTATTTCATTGGTTATGAACTAGAGACAACTTGACGGACAACTTGGCTTGATGAGCGCGCTTATCAGTAGGACGTTGCACCACCTCTGACCTGGATGCCAGCCTAATGCAGTCGGGAAGGCAGTTATAAAGCAGTTATGTTCTCTTCTGAGGCAAGGTACCCCACAGCTGTTGCAGTTGGTCCTTCACATTCTGGTTACTGGCGCTGAGACAGAGCTGACATCCGAGTTGTGTGATACTAAGTCCTACCAGGAACAGATCTGGGGATCTGGCTGGCCATGGAAGTATCTCAACATCACGAAGGCAGTTCAGAAACAGATCATATGTGGACGAGAACTGTCTGTTGGACAATAACACTACGACGCTGTTGCATGAGACATGAAGACACAGCACTTGCCGGATCTTGAGATGTTAACTTCAGTGTACCACTTCCAAACATGTTGTCGATAGATGCCGTGCTGATATTGAAGATATCGATGTCTTGAGGGAAGGGGTTTTAGATGGTTGTCACGCAATCTTCGATGCATTTCAGGTCGTTGTACAGCTGACTCCAATCTATATCAGTGTACTGTAGCATGTCTACACAGCTGGTCAGTCTCTACTTCTACTATTACTTCAAAGTATATGTCGGGTGCTCCACCAACATTAAAAAGTTTTGATCTTTTGGTGGTTAGATGGTAAATAGTGGTGAACATAAGAATTCAGAAATGACTGAACAGTGGTACCACAAGTAGCGCAGACGTCGGAGTAGTGGAAACTTCAAGTCTGGAAACAGTTCAGTGTACAGACATATTTACTTCTAAGGATTCCTGCTTCAGTATGTGTCTATGTTCTACGGATAACATCGGGATTTCTAAATAATTTCTTACGAATGGAGGTGTGGTTACCTTAACATGGGTGCTTGAGCAGGAAGTACGAGGGACACTTCTTTCTCTACCAGTTTCGTTTGAAAAAATGCCGAACGTGTTGGGAGCTGTATCAGCAAGCGCAGCTATGTGCTGACTTGATTTCTGCTGCAGCACAAATGTATTAGGCACTGCATCATCTATGTTAGGGAGATACTGTGCTGAGGCTGAAATAAATGAAAACCATGAAAATACACAGACATATACACAATGAACAATAATGAAAATTTTGAGAGAGGAATAGGTTGATACCTACAATCGATTGCGCGAGTCAGTTTTCTCTGCAGATCTCTGATGACACCTCATGACGTTCAGTCTGTCACTTGGTGTACATAACATGAGCGCTGAGTCCATTTGACATCGAGTAGGTCTGGATGCTATGGATGATTGGTTTGAGTATGTGTCTGCAGTGCCACAGAAATTGGAATAATCTATTTGGATGGCACTTCATGATGTTCAATCTGTCACTTGGTGTGCATACCATGAGTGCTCAGTCCATTTGATATCGAGTTGGCCTGGATGCTGTGGATGATTTGTTTGAGTATGTGTCTGCAGCGCCACAGAAATTGGAGTAATCAATTTGGATGGCAACATTGCAGGCTGCATATGAAACTTCAGGTCTGCTGTGTTGGTTCGCAACTTTGGAGTCTCACATTGTCATCGAGAATTTGACAACCATATCATCATCTTGGATTACCATTTTGGATTCTAAACTTAGCACAAGTGACGTAAGCTGTCAGAAGACTTAGTAAGGCCCATTACCTTGGACTGTTACTTGAGTGGACTCGGCAAAGATCTTGGATCATTGTCTTGGATTTTATAATTAGTCTTCACCTTGAATTTTTACAAGTCTTCATCTTGGATTCTACACTTAGCTCAACTGACCTATTTCCATGAAACTTCATATATATTGCCCTGTTTATGTGAATAAACATAAGAGTTGTATAGCTTCATGTATACATGCTACAGCCCCCTATGTACTGCTCCCATAGATATTGTGAGGACCAAATTAGATTAATTATAGCATGCATGGAAGCATTTAATCAATTAAGCTTCCCAATCTCTATATACGAACGTACACTGGTACAATGAATGCCTCCTACGCCATACATTTCTCATTGGTCTACAGAGTAAAGATATAGATGTAGAGAACCCCCAAAACTATTACCCATATATATATATATATATATATATATATATATATATATATTTCCCTGGCTATTTCCACTTCATGTAATATATTCAGACTGAACTTTGTGTGAAATACCTCAGTGTAGCATTCA
This sequence comes from Schistocerca piceifrons, assembly GCF_021461385.2. NCBI lineage: Eukaryota > Metazoa > Arthropoda > Insecta > Orthoptera > Acrididae > Schistocerca > Schistocerca piceifrons. The sequence continues at coordinate 157,402,281 of NC_060138.1, read as the reverse complement.
TAAAATCAAAGTCCCCGTGATCTTGCATAACTCTAAGTTGGACAATAGTCAGGAATATTTGAAAGTACAACTGCAGTGGAAGATTTTTGTAAGTGGTCATGTGTGTGTCTTCTCACACCTGCAGCCTTGACTGGCAACGGACTTCCCGAACCAGAATCCTCGTTGAACGTACCACACCAGTATCTGTCAAAAATCCTATGGGAACATTCAGGCTCCATATAAAACCACATTGCTAAAAAAAGGACCCATTACACCACCAGTCGATTACAAGAACGAAAAAGTTTCGCCAAGTTGATCAAACCTTTAGATTCCTCGTCTGCCTCCATTTATAAAACTGTTGGAAATGTCTGATATATTAGGTACAATGTAAAACAATTACAATTTGTGTTAGTAAACTCTTGACTATCACTTACAAATTCAGTGCTCGCTAAACTGAACAGTAGATTTATTTCTGTTTATAGGAAAAATGAGTGGAGTTTAACATATGATCATTTGGATCTACAATGATATCATTAGAGACAAACTGCTAGCACTCACTGACAAGGGTGTAAATGTACAGTGACCTTCCTGGAGGCGACACACCTTGTCTGTACACATCTGGGTCATCATGTTGGATGTCTTCAGTTTCTGACATTCATTACAGTGATTTAGAAAGCTTGTAGAAATGTTTTAACTCGCAAAAAGCACGCTCTGCTAGTAGGACTCAATACAACAGAGGACAACAGCATTAGGGTGTTTCGCACATGCCATAAGACTTTTTCAGATATATGTCAGGTTTAACCCTCCAGCTCTCAACGCCCCAAATCCAATTCTACAGCCTATGACAAGCGCTCTCACTTCTATAACGGTCTTTCCAGAAAGAGATGATGTCTCCATCAACCGTCTTGCCCATATGGAACGAGACTATACCTTTTGACATGACACACATCATTGGTCGTTCGCCGGCCAGTGTGGCCGAGCGGTTCTGGGCGCTTCAGTCTGGAACCGTGCGACCGCTACGGTCACAGGTTCGAATCCTACCTCGGGCATGAATGTGTGTGATGTCCTTAGGTTAGTTATGTTTAAGTAGTTCTAAGTCTAGGGGGCTGATGACCTCAGATACTAAGACCCATAGTGCTTAGAGCCATCTGAATCATTTATCTGAATTCCTTCAAGTAGATAGCGTGACGCCCAACAGTCGCAACCTTGGCCAATGAAACACGAGGGACCTTGAATAAGTAATGCAATATATTTGTTTCTGTAAGCAGGTAAGTTTTTTTCAGGATTCCAATGCACCCCTTTTCCTACAGAACTGTATTTTTCAACATAATCCCCGCTGGATGCGGCGGCCTTACGCCATCTTCCTGGGAGGGCTTGTATGTCCACATGATGCCACTCCATTGGTCGTGGTCAGAACTAACGTCTTGCCTCAGTAATAACCTTCCCGTGGTCCATATACTGCTTCCCATGGAGTGCCTTCTTAACTGGGCCAAGCAAATGGAATTCGGGAGGTGCGAGGTATGGGCTGTAGGTTGGATGAGGAAGAACAGTCCACTCAAGTTTTGTGAGCTGGTCTCGGATCCGCAGATTTGTGTGAACCCTTGCGTTGTCATGGAGAAAAGTTTAGTTTGCATTTTGGTGGCGACGAACACGCTGAAGTCGTTTCTTCAGTTTCCTGAAGGTAACACAACATACTTCAGAGATGACGGTGGCACCATGAGGGAGGATAGAATGAACTCTTCAGATCCTTAGAAGAAAGCCGCCATGACTTTGCCGGCTTAGCATGCTGCTTTGAGCTTTTCTCCTGAGGAGAAGTGGTACGTCTTGTTTCCGGTTCCAAGAGATGAATGAATGTTCCATCGTCGGTGGCGATGTTGGACAAAAATTGTCACGATCAGCCCTATAACTCTCAAGCAATTCCGGACAGATGTGCTCTTTATGGTCTTCCATTAGGCGCTGAGGAACCAAGAGATACACAATTTTTAGTGCCCCAACTCGTGGACAATTGTGTCAGCGCAACGAACAAAGACATACAGTTGGCTGCGAGGTATTTGACAGTGACTTGTCGATCACCTCGAAAAGCAGCATGTGTGTGCCAGCACTGCAGGAGTCACAGTTGTGGGCGGAAGGCTGGCACGGGAGATGAACAGGTATGCGCGACCTTGTTGCGATGATGACAGACACGTCGTCCACCGACTCACTGGGCATTTGAACACATACAGGTCTCCGTAGACATCCTGCAAGTGCCTATGAATATCTGCTCTACGTGCAGCGCATCTCCATTACAGACCCTGTTTTGAAGGCTGCCTAAAGCGCCGATATATATACCTTACTATACTATACTAGTGGGACTGAAGCGGGAATATTCCACGACATTCCACTACAAATTCGGCATTTTTTCAAACGAAACTGGTAGAGAAAGAAGTGTCCCTCGTACTTCCTGCTCAAGCACCCATGTTAAGGTAACCACAACTCCATTCGTAAGAAATTATTTAGAAATCCCGATGTTATCCGTAGAACATAGACACATACTGAAGCAGGAATCCTTAGAAGTAAATATTCAGTGTCGAGGTTGCTGACATATGAAGGGCTTATTTCAATAGTGGTAAAAGTCCATTACCTCCACTTTTCTGCCAATAATGGTTCTGAAATTAATGATCGAAACAAACAGAAAGAAAGATTCATCTCTAGAAAGAAGCCGTTTGCTTGGATATTTCTGGTATCTCAAATGCAGATTTTTCAGCACTCATTTAACTTTACGACTCTGTATCTCACAATGAACAAAAATGGACTTACTCCACTGTTGAAATAAGCCCTTCATATGTCAACTGGTGAGTCTAAAACTGAGTAACTAACTACATTTTATTCTTCGCTGCTCAGGAGGCAGCAGATTCGGTGCTAAAATTCGCTAATTTAAGTAGAATGCCACAAAACATATCCAGAAAAACGTATCACATTTCCAGGAACAGAATTTCCATGCTCATTATTCAACATGAGAGTGCACATTGTCAGTAAATGCTACATTCTTTCTATGTATGATGAGACTTTTTTTTGGACTTATAGAAGAAAATGAGTGTTACTTGCAGCAAAATGCTGTTATATATATGAAACTGTGTGTGGTCGTTGCTGTACACATAGCTTTTTGTATTGTTATTTCATCCCCCTCGCCATATACAGGTGGGGGTACTGGCTGTCAGCAGTAGATTCAGTCCCATTCTCAGCCAAGCAATAAGTAAATCTAATAAAGACAAAAAAAACTTACATAAAGGTGAGTTGTTAACACCTGAATTAAAAAAAGAAAGGTGAAATTTCTGGAGGCTTTAATGAGATGTGAAACGTGGCTTTCTTCGTTTTTAATTTTGACAGTAATAATAAAAAAGCAAAACTAAAACATTAAGAATACAATTAAAACACGACGTAAAACATTTATCTTAAAAATACAGTACTTCACTGTCACTAAAACTTGAAGAACCTGCTTGGGCAAGGTTGTCTGTTGTTCAAGGAGAGGGCTGAACATTGAAGAGGGTAGGAGGTTGGGTATAAGAATGGAGGACTGATGTGTAGCATCAGTTGAGTAGGAGAGGGTGTTGGGAAACAAGAGGGGAGGAGTGTGGTATTGTTAAGGCCACAGTTTGAAGAGGAAATGTGGATATGCATGGATGGGGGAGGGAAAAAAGGGATAGCGAGATGTGGTGAGGAAAGGAAGCACTGACGTGCAATGGGTGGGATGGATTTATAGCTGGTAGCATGGTTAAGGGTTGGGACAGAATTCACGGTCTGGCAGAAAGAAAGATGGCTGAAATTTCGTTGGGAGTGGATGTGAAGAGTTGACAGGGTGTGTAGGTCGAGGCACAAGAGCGCAGTAGGTTTGAAAAGTAGGTGCGAAACACTAGGATTATTGTAGTAGCCCGCATCTCGTGGTCGTGCGGTAGTGTTCTCGCTTCCCACGCCCGGGTTCCCGGGTTCGATTCCCGGCGGGGTCAGGGATTTTCTCTGCCTCGTGATGGCTGGGTGTTGTGTGATGTCCTTAGGTTAGTTAGGTTTAAGTAGTTCTAAGTTCTAGGGGACTGATGACCTTAGATGTTAAGTCCCATAGTGCTCAGAGCCATTTGAACCATTTTTATTGTAGTCCAATTTGCAGATGGTACAGATTGTTCATAGGTGTCCAGTGTGAGTGAAGAAGGCGGAAATTTGACGAGTTGGTAAAGTATGTCTTTGGGGGAAGGTAAGCAGATGCAGAAAGTGAGGCAGAGTTCATTTTGTAGGTGTGAAGGAGAGTGGAAGGATACAGTCCTCTAATGTGATGTGTTAGTAGTTTTAGTAGTTGAAATCTGTGGTGTGCTTTTGTTGGTTGGTTAGTAGGTCAAATGTTCATGTTACTTGACAATCGATTGTTTGTCCAAGATATGTTAATGCATTAGTTAACTGCATATCACGGTCATAAATGGTAAGGTAGATGTCGTTGCAACAGAAGGTATGAGTAGTTTGTCCTACAATTATTGCCTGGCTTTTGGAAGGGTTGCTCTTGAGGAGCAATTGGTTAAACCAGGAGGTACAGTAATTGAGGTGGATTTGGAGGGTTCACTGGGATTTCTGTGGTGTAGGACAGAGGGTGAGGAATGCAGTGTCATCACCATTCAGGAAGAGATGGAGTCTTGGAGGCACTTTGAGCATATCAGCAGTGTAGAAGCGATAAGGAGAGAAGTAAGGACGAAGTATTTGTCACATCTGCAGTAGGGGAATTGTTGTTAATGGTGATGAAGGGTGGACGATTAGGGAGGGAGGATAAAGTCAGGTGTATGTAATTAACCTTGAAGTTCGTAAGTCTCGAGTTTTGAAAGGAGACCAAAATGCTGTAAATTTTATTGCCTTTCCCCGGTTTGAAAAGGAGACTGAAATGCCATACATGGCCATTGGCTTTCTACTGATTGAGGGAGTTAAAATAGCGGATTTGTGGATGTTGAGCTGATGGACTAGGAGATGCGTGAGATGCAGGAACTAGTCATTGGAGAAGAAGTCTGTGGAACGCGTTCCAGTATATGGAAGAGTTATTGGGGTGTGTAGCATTCCGTCTGGTTCCTGTCTGACACCAGTCCCGGTGATGTTCAGCATTTAGTAAATTCCTGACATGTTTCTATATTTTCCCATAGTGTGCGAACGTTTCCCAGCCATTAGTCAATAGGAAGGAGCTTTATAAGCAAGAAGGTTATAATCGAAGAGGCGATGAAGATATAAGAACTTGGTGAAGATGTGGGCTGATGTAGCTTCTGACAGGGTTTGCTGGAGTAAGGCTATGGGATGCAGAATATCGTAAGGGTACTGGAGCATTAGGATATTGCTACCAAATTTGTTTATCTACGGATTCTGTGTAGGCATTCCAGTTGGCATGGGAGTAGTCTCCGATAACTTTTGCATAGAAATTGGGATCAGGGGTGCACTTGGACAAATGGTGTGTAGGAGATGGTGAGAAACATAGGTAGATGATGACTTCCAACTGGATGGAGGTCTTTTGTAGTGAGACATCCATTGTTGTTGGGATGTACTAGAACGTCTGGCGTGTTGCTGCTTTCATGAAAGGTATACTGTGGTGTGGGGACAAAGTCACGTTGAAGCAGTAAACTATAAACTGTAAACTGACGCCACTGCTGGAGCTCTGCAGGGTATGCTATGGATTTTGAAGTGAACAGCAATAGTATAGGTGAAAAAGATATGTTCGACATGAAAGAGGAAGTAATAGAGGATGGGATTATTAGATTGGATGCGACTGAATCGGAGGGTTCTCAAGAGGTTGCCAGGTTGCAGGCGCCTAGTTCTAATTCACAGGGTGTCTCTGAACAGGCGCATTTTAAAATTCTCAGTAAAGGTAGGCGTGTGCCATCGAGGGTTTTTCCAGACTGGCGGGAGGTGGTCTTAGAGGGAACCTTGTCCACGTATTCACTCTTATGTCAATGTCACATTCTCTGTGATTGCGCTACAGGAGGACGCGAAACAGGAGAGTAGAAAAGCACAAGCACAATGTCATATCATGTTCAAATTTCGTCGAATGGTTTCGAACTGTCCCTAGTCGTTCAGACCTCTACACAAAAGCAAAATTTACGGTTACGCTGAAATTCAGATGGGTGAGTTCACGTTCAGTGGGGATTCAGCCCCACAACAAACTTAGAGAAGTGTGTCAGCAGTGTCAAAAGTTGTCAAGGACGTCATTCTGTTGCTCATCGCTCATTGAACTGTTGTTTTCGACCGCAAAATGTGTGAACATCCGTGCCACAAGGAAAGGTGTGGTTTCGTTGACGCCCCTTATTATACCCCCTAAAGGCTTTTCGTGTAGTTTCTGAGCGTTGGTGAGTATGAAATATTTTCCTCTCATATGGCCACTGCGTCGTTGGGCAGAATTCTGGTGAAATTTGGTGCCAGTGGTGCCAATATGTCATCATTAACTCGCCTTACTGCTCTCATGAACTTCTCATGTAATGTGTCGACACCTCGCTGTTCGAAGCATCGTCCAGGCCGAAGGTGACGTTCAGGGCGCCAGGCTATTGTACCATTTCAAAGAAAGGTTGTGGGCACATTTCAATCGAGCTTCAAACTTATGCACAACAATGGGAGACAAATACGGGGTTTCGGAAAAATGATCTTTCAATTCTGTTGCACAGTGTGTGAAGAGCTGCAGCACGTTCAGGTGTCCTACGGGGACTGGAGGCGAATGCGTTCATCACGGAGCACTTAGATGCTGGCATCTTCGAGCATAGTGTACCTCTAACTGTGAATAATGCCTGTAGCGTCCCATAGTGCTCAGAACCATTTGAACCATTTGAATGCCTGTAGCGACCTGCGGCAGGCAGGCAGTATGTTCAGTTGGACCATGTGACTCAAGTCTAAGCAGTGTGTTTACAGAGGGATGGCTCGCTCTCCTGGACTGCAGCTAACGCTCTCGGCCTGTATGTTTATTTTCTGTACACTGAGGGGTCGGGGGTGTTACAGTCTTAAGTTTACGACTACTGATAGCTTTCTGTTCAAAATTCTGCACATGTCTATGTTACAGCCCACTATTCTCGTAAATTGTCATTCACTTTTTTGTTATCTATAGTGATACATCTATAGTGCTAGTTTAAACAGTCGCCCCATTCTTTTCGAAACAAATACTGCTTTTTCATGCATTCAGCGTAATTTTAATAATAACAGCCACAATTCAGCACTCGCTTGGGTTCACGGAGATATTTTTACTACCATTCCATCCAAAGAGTATAGAACAGTTAGCGGGTGAAATAGATTCTAACCGTTATACCGCCAAAAACTGACGAAGGAGATGTAATGCACTGTGACGAAGCTGTTGACTGATATTATCGGGAACCTCTGAAGACGTTATCTGGCGACCATTTTCAGTGCCACTTTGAGCCCAGCAAGAAAGCAGGTTAACTGCATAGCGGCGGCACGTGTGAGGCATCTTAAACTAGCGAGAAGTACATCCCGGTGCCATCTAATGAGACAGCATACAGCGACAACCGATTGCCAGCACCGACCACAGCAAACATGCGCCGGCCGGCTTTCCATAATCAGTGACACACTGCCTGCCCACTTTGACGTGGCAGGCGGCAGATGCATTACACAGTGAGATCGCAGCGTGGGCACGTAGGCTGTTCTGAATCTTTCTCACACAAGTTTTAAGAAACTGTCCGGTATAAAAAAAATAGTGGGAAGTTCCTATGGGTCCAAACTGCTAAGGTCATCGGTCCCTAGGCTTACACCCTACTTAATCTAACGTAAACCAACTTATTCCAACGATACCACACACACCCATGCCCGAGGGAAGAATCGAACCTCCGACGGGGACAGCTGCGCGAGCCGTGGCAAGGCTACCTCTCGCGGCCTATTCGGTATAAAATTTGATTCTTTCATATCCAGTTACTCCATTCGTTACCATCAAAATAGGTAGCGTATTATTTTGCTAATGGCCATAGCTGTTGCGACATTTCACAATTAAGTATCAGACTGAATGAAATTAAAATAGATTGGAATGAAAAACAAGTCATTATTAGTTCCCTTTCGGTGCATGTTAGGTCGTGCATTACGAGCTCCTCGAAAGGCCGTAAAGGTACTAGGGATATTTACCGATCATTATGTTATCTGCTGCCTTGAGGCGCCATGCAGATGTACGGTGGGGCATGCTGTCAACGCACCACTGTCCTGGCCATTTTGCAGACTTTTCAGAGTATGGAGTTGCTATTACTCCATCAAGTAGTTTATCATTGTGATCAGAAGCCCGAGTGAATCCCATACCAGTTCTTCTACGAAGCAAAAATCGTTGTGAGTACCAGGAATCGAACCGGGATCCTTTGTATGGTAGCCAATTATGTTGATAACTCAGCTGCAGAGACAGACTAGGTTATAAATTGCTGTGTACGAAGTATAGCTACCATACTGTATATTTGTTGAAACTTGAGGAGATCTACATACCCGTTCAATCTCGAGAAAATCGAATGGACGAAGCGAGATAATTTCTGCTCGCATGCACAAACGGTACAGCAAGAATCACCTTTTCGTAACATGGACTGTATCTACTGCAAGGATCAAGATACATAAACGAGTTCTTGGCAAATTATAGTGTGGTATCGATAGCTACGATGCCATGGCGTAGATGAAAGTTCTTAAGTTGGCACTACGACAGACTCCGACGACAGCGCCCTCTAGCCGGCGCCGTGGAGTTCTACGAGCTCTGCTCCAGATTCTGCCCATTTGATCAAGAGCAGACGGCCAGGACACCTCGCTTCAGCTTCTCTTCATATAGAGACTTTGTTCTACTTACGACGCGTCTAAGGCTTTGCACCTACATACAAAGTTATGTTTGCCTCTGTATATATTCTTGCACCAGTAAACCACTTTTACTTACTTGCAGTACCGACGTGTTTTACCTCACCTGCTCCTGCTCGCTTCCTTCATTCGGCCAAACTTTCAGTTTTCAGGAGCAGACCCACGCGGCGCCTTCCAGGCGGGATACAAGAGATAGCATGCAAAAAGGAGAGTATTTTGCCATATGTTCAACATGTGCAACTTTCTTATTTCTCACGATACATGAGAAAGTGCACACGTCTTCAGTAGAATAAAAGAATTTTTTTAAACTCATCGATAATTTGTGAAATGAGAATTAGCGGGGCTTAGCAGTAGCATAATTGGATGTATTAACATCTTATTTTTTATAACGATAATGTGCTTTTTCTTAAACTAATAATCTGAATTGTCCACATTTTCTCATTTAATAAACCACTGTTTCAGGATTCTGCCACAACTGCAACTACATTAGCATGTTAGTGAGGTGATATTACGTAAAATGCACTGATTTTTTATAAAAAGCAAACAAATTTTTACATAGCAACAAGAGAAAGCTCGCCACTGACGACATTTCTCTGAAAGTAAAATGGGTCAGGCAAAAATAAATTGCTCCTTCTATTGCAACTTCAACGGAATCTTGTAAGCCAATGTGTTTTTAAATGAACAGCTTCTACTGAAACTTAGCCATGATTTACTTTCTATACCTCAATGATCCAAGGAACATGAAAATATTCACACTAAATATCGCATCATGTTTTTGATCATATGAGTGAAAGACTTCTTGTTCAACTTAAGTATCTTTTAGTTCGTCAAAGATGCTGATAATCCATTTTCCGATTATGTCCAGCCGAAAGGGTGCTGCAAGTTGTCAGTGTGATCACACCTTCAGAGTTACGAAATATGTTTTATCTAGAACTACTATTCAGGGGACAGAAATAAGCCTTTTTCTTTTCGCTTAAACACACTGTGCCAATCTCATCAATTCATCAAGATGAAAATAGATTATATCTTTAACTTATAAAGTGATGTCTGACGCGAAATCATTCAGGAAATCAATTTAAGTATGGATAGGCACAATTGCTTTGATATTTCGCAGATCAGTGTGGTATATAAATAAAATCGTCCACAAGTTTCAGCCCTCAATGTTCGTTATTAAAAGTGCACTACGTTACAGGCTAATGTCGAAATTATGTCAGTAGGACTTCTCACCTATTTTCTTCATCAGAAAGCATCATCAGTAGCAAGTACTGAGTAGCGCCTACATTTCTCTTATCACCGTGGTAAAATTACTATCTTTTCCCAAAACACAGCAAAGTTCACACAATGTCACCTGGCTAACATGCTAATGAATTTTCAGTTGTGATAGAATCTTGTAAGAGTTTTTATTAAATGAGGAACTGAGGACCACTTGTTTTTATCACTTATAATATACCAGTTGGAGTTATTAATTTTATTAACTGTCCTCTGACTCTTGTATTCATATGTGAAATGCCACAGTACTCTCCTCAAGTTGAAATTGTGATAAACCTGTCCAAGGATCTAGCGTAAATCGCGTTTAAAGGAATGAATTTGGCCCTGTGACATTCAATTTTGCCGCGCGGGGTACCCAGCGGTCTCAGGCGCCTTGTAACAACCCACCTGGTTCACCCCATTGAAGGTTCGAGTCCTCCCTCGGGCATGGGTGTGTGTGTTGTCCTTAGTGTAAGTCAGTTTAAGTTAGATTAAGTAATACGTAAGCTTAGGGACCGATAACCTCAGCAGTATGGTTCCGTAAGACCTTACCACAAATTTCCAAATTTTCATTCAATTTAAGGTATGGTATTTAGAATAAATTAGTTCTCCTCCTACCTATTTGTAATAAAGCATCTGGATTACATGACTTGAAGTTGGTACTTCTTAATAACGCATCTGACTTAAATGAATTTAAATTTAGTACTTCTTTGAATCTGCTTTCGTAAAATACAAATTTCAAGGATGAATGGCACTACTGTTTGAAACAGAGATGTTGCATTCAATGAGTACTGTTGTGACTGACAAATCGAAATTTTTCAGAAACACAACTTTTATAGATGGAAGTTCACAAGTTTGGTGACTGAACATACAAACGAAAGGTAACAATAACGAAAAAAGTCTCCTAATTGAGGCAAACAAAAGTTCACTTCCAATTTTCCACAAAGGTTCGTGGTAACACACTCACACACTAGTAACAGTCCAATTCCGAGACGAAGGCGTATTCTTCAATTGTCGCAGTACACGAGGCTGGCATCTGGCGTGAACTTAACTTCGGGCCTGGTTCTAGCCCCTAAATAGCTGTCTCCAGCCAATCAGATTTTGGGGTAGTGATATTTCCTGTAGGCCCTGGTTCGAGCTACCCCTGTAGGAAGTAGTGCTCGGAATGTGTTTCCATTATCTTGTATGTAAATAGCCGGTGTTTAGCATGGTGCCTTGGATATAGACAACCTCTTCCTCTGTGGTGTTATATGGGTTGCCGGCTGTCAGGCGCTACCTTGGCTTCGGTATAACAAGTACCACTTATTTTCACATCATAAAAATGAACACTGAACATGATTCAAGCAACTGCTGATCACATTAACTTTGAACTGTAAGCTCCATCGGGAAAACAAGAATGAATTTAATTGAGGTAGTTGACGTGTGTTTGGATGCGGAGAAAAGGTAGGAGAAACCAAGAGATTCCTACTTCTCGTTCACGAGACAAATTGCCCTTGCCGAATAACAGTAAATGTCCATTGCAGGTATTCACAAAAATTGATCATACATTAAAGAGGAAAGAAAAACTACCGAACAGAAAATAGGTTAGTCAGAGGGTCAAGCCACCTGACTTCACTACAATGCCGAGGCTGAGCGATACTTTACCGTAGCGAGTGGCTGTACTGCGGCGTTGTGACAGCGACGACTGTACTTGGTCGACGTGAATTCTGCACAGCGGGTCTGTGCTTACAGACTTGACTGGCGGTGGTTGATTCACGACTAATCCTGCCCTAAGCTGAAGTAATTTTCTGAAAAATTCTACCCAAATTTAACTTAAAGAAGACGATGTTTTGCTGTCAAAGCAAGGGCAAAACTTATCTTTACACTTGTAGAAAGATCAAAACAAAGTGAAGCAATAACTTATAATAACGGAATGGTAGAACATATGATACTGAGTAAACGGCATTTAGAGCCAAAACTCCCCTAACATGGATGAGGTAAAGAAAATTTTTTAAGACTTTTTTACTTTCATTGACCATGACCAGAAGTCTGTCAAACTTTCGGTTATGAACAGTTTAGTCTGTCACAACTGAAGGTTAAACAGGAAACTATTTGGCTGTGTACTAAGGCAGGCGATCAGTTTGCACTTCCTAATTACCAACTAGGAGGGACCGATGACCTCGCGCAGTATGGTCCCTTAGGAATTCACATACACACACACACACACACACACACACACACACACACACCAAGCAGAAATATCTCCTGTCGGTTGCCAGTCCAGCCGGGCTCATAGATGCCCGTTAATCTCCTAAAGCAGTCAACCTGACTCAGAAAATCAGAAAATAGAAGCGACGCCAGACTTCCGTGTAGAAATTACGAAGCTGTAAAAAGTTCGGATAGTTGGGTTGCATATAAATGTCGCACAACAACATATTACCAACTAAGAAATGAAAACTAACGTCCTATGAGAAGGAGCGTTATAACCGCCCTCCCCCTCTTATTATTTTAGTGCACACGCTTGTAACGTTTATCCATGAGTTGCACAACAGATACACATAACAGACACTTTAGTCATCAGTAATATATTCTCTTTCACTATCTACAACAGTTTACCAACGCTGGGGTAAGTTTTCTATTCCGCGACGGTAGAAATAATTTGGTTTTGAGGCGAAGAACTCGTCAAGTTTAGAGCGGAATTTCATCCGGAATAAAATCCTTGAAGGATGTTCGATAGAGAGCGGAAGAGGAGAAAATAGAGGGTGTAAGATCAGGTGAATAAGGTGGGTGTTGGATGACATCCCAGCCCAACACCTGTATCAGTCTAACAGAATGTGGGTGGGTAATATCGTAGAGTAGCATCACTTCTGGTAGTCTCCCTGGTCATTGTTCTTGGACTGCGTCTTTAAGACGTCTCAATTGTTGACAGTAAATATCAGCAGTGATGATTACACCTCGAGGAAGGAATGCATAGTAACCCACAGCGTCGCTGTTCCACCAGATGCATAATGTTATCTTTTGAGGATGTGCGCAGGTATTTATAAAGAAGTTGCTGCCTTGCTTGGGCTCAAAAATTCTTTTGTTTTCTTTAGTAACGATGTTATTCACGAACCGACTGATGACGAGCAAGCAGAAATACACATATGGATAATTTTTGTGATTTTGGCTAAGAACATGCGGTACCCATACGCCAGATTTTTGAACCTTTCCCATTTGCAGGCAAATGTGGCACGGTGGTGCTATGATGACAGCTCAACACATTTTCCAGTTTTCTAGGACACTGACATGGATGATTGTGGATTAATGCGGTGAAACGATCTTCATGAAACCGCGAACGTGTTTCTGAACTTGGAGAGTAAGTAATGTCAAAACGGTCTTTCTTAAAATGAAAAACCAATTTTTTGCCGTTCTCTGTCCAATGGCACTATCCCCATACATAGCGCAAATGTTTGTAGTTGCCTCTTCTGCTATCACTCCTACACTGAACTCTAGAAGAAGAAGAAGAAGAAGAAGAAGATGTTTGGGATGTTCCGATTTCTCCGCTTGGCACTCCATCTTCTAGCGTCCACAGCTCCAATCACTATCTCCACATGACAAAATGAGAATATGTAAACTCAAACAGCAACAGTGAGCGCGGGATTAGCCGAGCGGTCTTAGGCGCTGCAGTCATGGACTGTGCGGCTGGTCCCGGCGGAGGTTCGAGTCCTCCCTCGGGCATGGGTGCGTGTGTTTGTCCATAGAATAATTTAGGTTAAGTAGTGTGTAAGCTTAGGGACTGATGACCTTAGCAGTTAAGTTCCATAAGATAAAAAAAAAGCAACAGTGAACTACAAATAAAAAATGACAATCAATAAGTAATTCCATGGAAGCCAGAATACGAACATGAAAAACAAAAACTCTACAACTTATGCACCAACTTCATACATACTTCCTCGGGATTCAATCTTAATTTTTTTTGACTAAGGTCCCGGCACAACGCTGAAGAGAAATGTGAGAAAGAACTAGAATCTAACATGACACACCTGGCCTCAGAACTCGGACAGAATCTAAAAAAGACGTAGTTTTGCAATCACAGTCCTATATATACAGCAGACAGTGAATACGCTTCGAACACCAGAAAATTATAGATCTCGGAGATCTGCACATCCTTTCATGTTGGGTGGGAGTTTATAGAATTTCGAAATTGCGCGTGTGATTGTGAAATAGTCAAGTAAATGCATAAATTTTTATAGGAGAAAACGAAAAATTTTCGATAGCTTTCTGAGATTCCAGATGTTTATTTTCGTGTGTATTTCACAATAACTGACTCCTTTCCAGTTATTGACAAATACGATGCAAGTTTTGTGAGCCAGTAGGATGAGAAAAATGTGTAAGAAATGCGAAAATATTAGGATAATGAGGTACTTTACATACAGGAACATGAATGTAAATTGTTATAAAATTCATTCTATTCACCAGAAATCATACCTATCAATTTCTACGTCTAAAGTAGTTTCTGGCTGTGACCTGTGCTCCAAGAGATTAGGACAGCTATAAATGGGTGTCTTGTAGACCTTTCAGAGCTATACAGCAGTGATAAACACTTTGCAAAATACAGCGCGGACTGTGTCTGAGAGTGAGTACATTTCTGCCTTCGAAACGTAGTCCTTCACTGTCAGACCTAGACATTTTTTCTCAGTTTTCTATGAATTAGCAAGTGTAGGAAATATTGGCAATATTGCTGCCGTACATAGCTTATTTGCAAATGACAAAGCCCCAAACTACGCTGTTAGCTACCTCAACTGTGGCGTGGTCAGACGAATTTTTAGGTGAACTTGCGTTTCGCCTGTCAGCCAACTTGGACGTCACTATGTCTTTGCTCCTGTGAGTCCCATTTGTCCTGCTTTGCTTTAAGAATTCAGCATTTATCTGGACACACACAGTCCGCAATGTCGTATTGTGCATCTCACGATCTTCGATGACTTATAATATTGTGATAATTCCTATATGTCCTCGGAAGCGTTGTCATCTTTTGAAGTGATTCTTGGGACGTTAGTGTGAATTGATATCTTACGCCCACACTGTCGATAAAGGAAGACAAAAAGAACGAATGAATAAAATCTGAGCTCATTCAAGATTTCGTGCAGTATTCTACTTGCTTATCTGAAATTGGCCTTGAAGGAATTCAATGGACATGCATTAGTTCAGCGAAATCTTCTGGTTTTTCCCAATGATACTATCCACTTGCATCTGGAATAACATAATGACCGAGTGTATCGTGTTATTATTTCTTTGCTGGTTTCGAATGTTTTAAAGCACTCGAAGTTGTATTTGAACCCATGTTGAGAGTTCTAGAGAGATGGGGCATGAGGACACTTCTGATATCAAATTGATATGCAAATTAATTAAATTGATCAA
Organism: Schistocerca piceifrons; assembly: GCF_021461385.2. Classification (NCBI taxonomy): domain Eukaryota; kingdom Metazoa; phylum Arthropoda; class Insecta; order Orthoptera; family Acrididae; genus Schistocerca; species Schistocerca piceifrons. The sequence goes on along the minus strand of NC_060138.1, from coordinate 157,386,870 downwards.
TTAATCACCTCCTGCCCCCAACCACGCCCACTGCCGGATGATGTCACATGCTTTTCTCAGCCTGAACGTGTGCCCCAGCCTCCATCGCCCCTCTCTACCCTCCCCTTCCCATCTTCAAGATTTACTCTATTGGTAGGAATTTGGAATTTTGGCATAAATTCCGAATTTTGGTGGAAATTTCGAATTTTGGTGGGAATTTCTTTGTCTCACGACTGTGCCAACGTCTCCCTCCCCCCCCCCCCCTCACTCCCCACCTGGGAATTGACAGAAAATTAAAAATGGCGACACCATTTATGGGACTCAGACCCAGGTCCTCCAGGACAGAAAGCCCAAGTGCATCCCCCTAACACAATTGTACCACCAGAGGCACTAGGAACTGACAGCAAATTAAAAATGGTGGTGCCCTTTCCAGGACTTGAACTCTGGTTCTACTGGATGGAAAGCCATAGTGCAACCTCCAACACATGGAAACTATCCAGATGCAGGAGAGGAAGGTTAGATTAGTGTACTTTATTTGTTTTGAAGGGAATAATGAAGTAATGATAGGTCCTAATTATATAGTTAATCATAAATATTAGGCCCAATTACACAACTATATGTGTAGCACTACACAATGATAGCCTCAAACCGCAATACAGCTCAAATACTGACAACACCATACAACTGGTGTTATAATGCTGGGAAAAAATTTCGCAATACCACTCGAAACTAGTGACAAAAAATATGTTCAAATGTGTGTGAAATCTTATGGGACTTAACTGCTAAGGTCATCAGTCCCTAAGCTTACACACTACTTAAGCTAAATTATCCTAGGGACGAACACACACACCCATGCCCGAAGGAGGACTCGAACTAGTGACAGATACACTCAAACTTTACCCTTCACCTACAAGCTGGCAGGAAGAACGAATGGGTGTAAAGTGCTATCTTTATTCTTTTTGACTGGAAATATGTTCAACTAAAGAGACGTTTGTGTTGGACAGACAGGAGTTTAAAACGTGTATTACCTGTAAGCATACAGCGGAGGACAGTATCTACCATTGCTTGACATCAGAGTTTGCTACAGTCGCCTGCTTAAAAACCACCCTGCAGCCCAGGTAACCAAAGCAAAACCACGCTACCACAATTGATGGAAAAAGTGAATCACAGTTCTTATTAGACTTCAAAACTGTTATGAAAAAACCCAGCAGTTATAATGAACATGTCATAATGCGAGACATGTACTGGGGGTGGTAGATGAACATGCATTCTCCTCGAGAAGCGTCCACAAACTGCTGAAAATCGAGGGCATCTTACCTCCCCTCCCTCCCTCAATCCATCCACCTAAGGGGAGGACACATGTTTTATGTGATCACTAACTGGCTTGAAGGGATGCTCCTTCATCAACACAATAGCATGTATAGTCAGTTAAACAATAGATAATAAAAGGACACCTGCCCCAACTGCAGTTCGTTCATTTAAAATATAAAGACACAGCCCCCCACACGCCACCTCCCTGGTCATGGAGCGACCACCCACAGACTAGGCCCACTCTCAACACCTCCAATAGTCCTGTCATTCTGCGAAGGAGGACAGTTTTATTTTATGTCAATGTAACTCTCTCTTGCAGTTTCTTATATGTTTTTCCCAGAAAGACTGGACCATTCTAGAAAAACAACGAAATGCTGAAGTACGCTCCAGATTGCTTTTTCAAATGGCTAGCAGCTCCGCAAAGCTCTTTGCTGTTTTTGTGTGCCTCACTGTCTCCCCTTTGCGGTCACTGGCCTCACCAGGACTACCGGTATGTTGCCTGCCTTGAGGCGACTGCCTATCGCCAACACAAAAGTGGGATTTCGCAGCACTGCCCTGCCCCTAGTCAGAGCGCGGAAGTGTCCGGCGACCACCCACAGTATTCGCCCCCACTGCGCCCGCCCTTCTGCACTGGAGAACAATTGTATTTGACGTCAATGCATCGCCTATGACCAAGCATGTATTAAAAAAGAAAAAGACAATGTCCTCTTTCCACAAACACAAGCACAGTCCATTTTCTTTCAGTTTTATGAGAAAAATCGTTATAGTTTTTTTAAATTTTACTGCAGGATGCGACTTGCATCTCGTTATTTTGCGACGCCCAGCGAAGTGTACTGAGCTGTGGTAAAATTTGCTGTTTTGAATAGCGCGCCGCAGCGCGTAGTGTGAAGCAGTCGCCCTCCGTTTGTGGCGGTGGCGCCGCTGTGGCAGTCGCAGCTCTGATGTCTCCCTCTGGTGGGAAAGGGGAAAGGTAGCCTGCTCACGTCCATTTAAGGGGCGCGACGAGCTCGCTAGGGGGCGAGTCTGGTCAGTTGGTCAGCCGGGTCAGTGTGGGGCAGTCAGTGTGTGTCTGTCGTCCGGAGTGCTAGTATGTGTTAGGTCGCCAGCCTGCTCGAGTTTGTTCAGGCAATGATTATCGGCGGTTGGATCGATCGGTTGGTCGGTCGCGCACTGGGACACAAGATGACTTGCCCGTCTTGAGCGTCGACGCATGTGAGGTCACCACGTCAGTCCAGTGGGCCGCGCCGTATAGCGAGGAGTAGTGACTTCACGGCCGACACCAGAGCAACAGGAGTCTACCCACGACATCGATCTGGCCGGCGCGATCTGCGATGCCGTGAGACGGGATATCGGCGCGCCTTCCTGCGTCCGTTGAAGCGGCTGGCAGCGGACGGTTCGGGAGAGCGTTTTGGGGCGTGCTGCGCCAGGTCTTCGCCAGACATCGCAGTTTATTAGAAGTTAAGTGATTCTTGATATGTTGTTTAATTTACTTGTTAAATTCTACTTGTTTTCTTGGTCAGTCTCTCGTCCCCAGCTTGCTCGTCTGTCTCTCGTCGCCGGTCGGTGTGGCCGTGCGGTTCTAGGCGCTTGAGTCTGGAACCGCGTGACCACTATGGTCGCAGGTTCGAATCCTGCCTCGGGCATGGATGTGTGTGATGTCCTATAGGTTGGTTAGGTGGAAGTAGTCTACGTTCTAGGGGACTGATGACTTCAGATGTTGAGTCCCATAGTTTTCAGAGCCATTTGAACCATTTGTCTCTCGTCCGCATTTGTTAGGCAATTAGTGTCTGTCTGTCTGTCTGTCTGTCGGTCTGCCGTAGGTTAATAGCTGCCTCTGTCATGTTGTCGGATTCGGTGTTAACGAATTTATTGCTTAAGGTGTAAAGGCCGAATTCCTGAAATATGTTTTTATCGTGTCTATCATCTTGAGAGGCGGTATATGTGTAATATAGAGCATGTTTGTACATTTTATGTAAGACTGCATTTCATGGGTTTTATTTAAATGGTCATTTTAGTATATAAAGTTGCCACCCTTCCACCGTAAGAGTTTTCTTTTAAAAACAAGTTGCACTTTCGGTGGCAAGTAATTTTTTTTTAATGTGAGTGTTTTGTACCATTTCCATCCCTCCTACGGGGTGCATGTGTTTGTGTGAGTTGTTAAAAATTTTTAGTTTGAAGTAATCTGGTGTGTTGCAGATTTGCACCAGTGTAGTCTTTCAGAGGTTGTGGTGCGGTCGTGATTAAGGCCGTGTCAAAAGGGAGTGGCAAGGTTCTCAGCCCGAAAGCTCATACTGTCAAAGTTATTTGTGCCTCTGAATAAATTGTAACTTGATCTTTAGAGGGTTCTTTTTGATTATAATTTTAAATCTGTTTTAAAAAAAAAGAAAGGGTCATTAGGAATAAAATTTCCATTTATTGAAAGAAATTTGTTTTCATCAGTTACCCACTGGCAACTACTTCCACGCTCACATAGTGTGATTAAATGTGTTAATGTTCTTGATGAATCACTAGTAAATAAAGTAAATTCTTTAAGAAAAGATTCTGAAAGTAAATCCACGGTTCATGTGCCATTGCCGCTTCCAGATGATCACCAGAGGCATCGTAAAATAAGGAAAAAATACTTTGTCTATTTTGCTGTACAAACTATTGATCACCACAGAATGTCCTCGTTATTTTGAAACTGTCATCAGAGTAAAGAAAAACAGAGAATTTAAACTCCAAAGGAAAAGACACCTGTATTAAGCAATTTCGTTCAGCTTGATGGACAAATTACGTGATCTGAGAGTTTCTTGAGGCTCAGTCTCTGTAAATAAACTGTCACGCACGTGTGTTTTACAAACATTTCAGGTACATGAAATAACATTAAAAAATACAATCTTTCACACCATTGGCTCACATGTTAGAAAAAAGCAAATTCATCTTATGTTCAACAACAACAAGCTATAATTCAAGAGGACATCGCCGTTTTGTACACTATGGCAGGTCCCCTTTTATGAATGATACGAATGTTATGAATGTTTACGAAACTAATCGTGAGAGCCCGTCTCGCCCTGTGTGGTTATAAGATTGAAATATCGTTAAAGGATATCGCCACAATAAAGAAAAAAAAAGAAATGCCTGTCAAGAATCATTCTGTGCTGACCTAGCCATCTCTTACACCTATCAGACAGCACATCATTGTCACCAAATTGATATGCTAATTGATTAAATTGATCATGAGAGTCTCTTTGCATGGCGAGTAATTTTTTTTCAGCTGTCTGATTACACTCACCAGATAGGTCAAATGGGAATTCATGGAGCAAAGACGGTTCTTTTTGAGGAACACTATTGAGAAACGACGTTTGAAGCTGACCACAGAGAGATTCTACAGTCCACATCATGGATTTCACGTAAGGACAGCACTATTAAAAACAGATCATAATGACTATGTTGCCGTCACCCTGCATAAAAAGTAATCTTGAGTCTACAGGCACACACCGGTCGCTGACAACATAACGATTTTTGGTAGAAGTGTTGTCCACAATTTGGAATCATGTCTATCCATTCAACCACATACTTGCGTTGGACCCTGTACAGAAATGTTTTAAAGATTACAGCATGGGTGACTCATATTTGTGCCACTCTCATATCTCGAAACGAGTCACCTTTTCGAACCCATCTGCTAAGGATCCTATACAGCAAACACTCCAGCACTGTTTTTTAGACAGCCCCTCTGCATCTTGTAACTGCTCCTCAGTCTCTGCTCCACCCTCGCTGCAGCTTCATTCATGTGATCATCGCAGTTTAAGACAGACTTGAACAGAAATCAGGGAGCACTATATATGTAAGTCCTTCTGCATCTCATGGAAGAACAGGACGAGCTGGGTTAATGCAACAGGAGTGCGTTTTGACTACTCGGTGAAAATGGAAACAAGTTGTCGTAGCTCCCCCAGCTGTGTACAATGTAGAAGGCCAGCGCCAAACAAAGCTTTCCCATGCAACACAAGGTAGTAGACAACATAATTTGAGCAGCTTCAGTGGTGTTTCTTGTCGGGAAAATTAGGAAGACCACATCATACAGGGCATGGAAGAAGGATTTTGCTACTGCATTGCAGTACATCTCCATACTACACAAAGGTACTGGTGTCCGAAGGAGATCTGTGTCTCTCAAAGTGCATTCATGTCTGTCAGTTTGCAGCTTCTGATGTAGTGGCTAACGTTGCTACCCCTGTATCGTGTGATCCTGGTGTCGATTCCCGGCTTGATTGGGGATTTTCTCTGCCTGGGGATTGGGTGTTTGTGTTGTTATCATCATTTCATCATCATTCATTAAAATTGGCGAGATTAGAGTGTGTTGAGATTGGGTATGAGTATGGGCGCTGATGACCACACAGTTGAGCACCACACCGGCCAAACATCGTCACCATCATCATCATCATGTCTGTCGCCCAAACATTCTCTCTCACCTCGGTATTCTGTACCATCCAACAGAGAAAAACTATAGGAACTCCGCTAACGTTATCCATTAGAGAACTTAATAAGATATTACCACAAACTGGTCTTCTGATACATTGAAAACAAATACAGTCTGTAAGCCGGCATTGACCATATGTGGCGATTTTATTAAATGTACTGGTATAGGTTCATTGGAGCAGATAATTCATGATCAAAGACGCTTCAGCAGACCAGTATAGTTTCGTCACTTGTTCTGTGGGAGGACCATATTCCACAGACTATCAATGGCAAGAGAGGCGTCCTGTGTTCTTGTTTGATTTAGTGTTTTTTCTCCTCTAACACATCCAATAAGTACATGAATACTGTAACATACTCCACCATCATTTTGTTTTTATCACCACGACTTCGCGGAATGTGTAAGGTGCTAAACCGACATTAACACGTCTTCATCCAGTGGCTCTGACAGAAGAAGGACATCGCATGGCGTAAATAATGCAGCTGCTGCTTCCAAAATACGCACAAGATGCTTGAAACAAACGACACTGGAGGTGGTTCTGACTGAAAAAAAAATGCAGAAGCCAGTGCGACATATGGAAACTGGCAGAGTTCTGCGGTGCTGAAGGGCGTTTCCAAACAGCTGTCCAAGGGTTATTGATGACCTCTAAATTTAAAGCCATCTTTCATAGTGACGTGGTAGCATATATCAAGGTGTCCCGTTTCCATTGATCCTTCATATTACAGTCATGTACACGGTCACTGTCTCGCTGCAAGCCATCCTCGGAGGGTGTTGCTCCCTCTAAGACTCTCTCCACCTCAAACAAGTGATGACAGTCAATCATCATGTGGTAATCAACAGCGTACCCGTGGATGGATGGTATGGAAAAGTCGCTGTCGATTTACTGTAATAAACATCACACTTGATAGTGCGATCAATTTTAGACATTTTACAAATTTTTCTGTAATTTCAGCACCGACCAATGAGGCGGCAGCGTCTTCCCAATGTCTGTATCATCGCTTAACCTCACCTCCACTACCTTGCCAGTACCATATACAAGATTGTGACCGTAGATAGATGACTGAGCAGTACGTCCATTCATTGTTAATTCTCGAATTTATATATACGAAAGGATACCAAACAGTGTCCAATACTGATGTACATATTTCTAGTACTTCGATCACAGTGCGTTATTTACCATTATGATTGCCCATCTTTCCCTACGCGGCTGGGAGTCACAGAGCATTCTCGCGTTCTGAGGATAAAGTTGTAAACTGAGAGATATCCCCACATTATCTTTGACCAACCCTCCCTGAAACTCTGTCACTGGTTTAACTTGCAGTTTGACCATAAGTAAGAGGCTACTATATGCACAATATGCAGCAGAGTGAACCGACTCTGTAGGTGCTGTTCAGCGAAGACTATTCTGACCACCCATGAGTACAAGGTCTCTCCAGATGCACGTATGTCGAAAATTTCAATACCCCTTGCCGGTCTACAGCAGATATGGGAGTGTTGTGATGATATAACATGGTTATGAAGAAGAAACCTGTGGATTAGTCATGGTGGAGTTCCAGACGAACGTAGTTTGAAGCATTTCACGTAAATCAAGGGCGCTATCAATTGAGAAGTATTGTTCTAGTGTCTGTCGTCATACCAAGAAGGTACTGGTAAGAGAAAAATGATCGTGGAATATAAACACATACAGTCCGAAAGCTACATGGGCCTGCACTTAAAACACGCTATATTGCTAGAGCAGGTCGTCTTCCGACCCATTAGTCGCGTGGAATTCAACACTGTTAATATTCCAGTGTAAAAAATATATTCCCAGTGCATGTCATACTTTCTCCCTCGGAGTTCTGCACGATAAACTGTGGTGACAAACTGTAAAGTACAAAGCTACCATCTTGCACAACAAACAAAACATCGATTCTTTGTAACAAACACACCACATTGGTTTCCAGAGGGTTATGATGCCTGTCGTTTACGAAGTTCAAGTCTGATTTCGGTTCGGAAATTGTTATACGCTCACAACCCCTACAAAATGATCGTCGACAGCCGAAAATATATACGACGAAATAAACACTACTATCAGTAGCCAGACGAGATGTAACAGTCGTACTAGAGTTTACCACCGCCCTTGGTAATCTTCCCCTTGCACACAGAAGTTATGGCCCATTGTTACGTTGTATTGCCTTTCGCCTTGATGCCACGTCTCTAGAATGCCTCTTCTCTTCACTATTAACATATGTATATGTAACATCAGTCTGCTCTCCTCCTCCAGAAGACGTAATTTTATTGATTTTGCTCAGTACAGTTTTCATTGTATTTGTCGCTAATGTTGTGTATTCTGTCAGTTTCCACACTTTTACTAGGTTTTCGCGATTTTACATATTTCATGCTATTTTCCTCAATTTTTACGTATCTCACATCAATTTTTCGTTATTATACTAGGTTTTCCTCGAATTTTATCGATTTTATCTCATTTCCCATATTTTTTCCATAGTTTTTCATGTGTATATGGTGATATTGCTGACAAACTCATGTGCTGTTTGACTTTCTACGGGAATATTTGATCATGTTGTACACAAAACTACTAAAAAGTCCTGCCTCCACCAAGATGGCCCACTTGAATGCATTTTGGATCGGACGGATATGAAAAGTATTGTAACAGCCACTTTTTACCTATATGAAACTGAAGACTCGATGTATGTCCAAGATGTGACAGGGAAATGGAGTGCATCGCATACATCTTCGTTGGTCTAGACGAGAGCGTTGAGACAGGTTATCCATTGATGGACGTATTTCATCATCCCACATGTGTTGGAAGCCCTCTGATGACTGTGGTAAGGAGACGTTTGCTGTGAACGATTGCAGGTACACTGTTCTCTAAGTCATGCACACAAAACAAGCAATTGTATATTAGTGGATTGCAGGTTACACAACACACATGATACACCCCGAGAGAACAACGGAAAAAATCGTTAAATGCGTGATAAATGGCATGCATCAACATCTTCCTCTCCTTAGTATGCATCATCAATCTACCATCGAATCATGTCTCGCTACTACCCCTCCATCGACTTTCTATTGAAACGTCCCCTTTGAACAATTATACATGACTGTCCTTAAACTGACACACAATATTTTGTTAGCGCAACGCAATCTGACTTTCAATAATCCCTACAAAAGAATGGGCCCTGACTAACATTAAACTATACCTTTCACAAATCACTTACCTCACAAAAATCTTCGCTACTCAAGTTACTGCAATACAGCGAGCGCCACTACTGCCAGCTACATAAAGGATTCGAACTACTGAAGACACTAACTACTGATAGGGATAGTTAGCAAATGAAAGATATTAATAGAGAACAAACAATGTATTTACCTTGATATCATCATATATAAATATAGCAGTTCATGACAAATTTCAAAACTCCGCCATCTCTCTCCCCACATCCACCACTGCTGGCGGCTCACCTCCAACTGCGCAACGCTACGCGCTGTTCACATCCAGCTGCCGCTGCCCAACACTACAATGGCAGACAACAATGCAAAACTAGCCACAGACTGCACATAGCACAGCCAGTGATTTTCATACAGAGGTGGCGTCACCAATAAAAAAACCCAAACAGCCTACTTACATAGCCCCCATGCTCCCCACAAAAAATTTTACAAGTTGGTTTGGGCAGTGGCCAATACAGATTCGAAAAATTTTTTCATAATTATAATAACAAAGAAATCAAATGCACACACTTATTGATACAATGTTGGTCAAAAGCTCAAATTTTCTCACAGTCCATAAAGACAGTCCTGATCGTTCATCAAGGTAAAATAGTAGTGTTTTCCTCAAAGCCTGAGCAGTAGAAGAAAATGCACACGGAAGTAGTGGATTTCCATGCAATCTTGAAGAAGTAGTGTTGTCCTTCCAACGGAAAGACAGTGCTGACTCTTGACATGCATACAGGTAATGGGCCACAACAGAGCAAACCCACAGCAGAGTCAATCGAAGTTTTGAGGAGTATTGGTAGGTAGGTCATCACAGAGTAGACCCACTGTGGTCCTGGTAGAGATTATGGTATTGGTGGACCACCAGAGGTGCAGACCCACTGCAGTCCTTGGTGAGTCATCAAAGATGCAGACGCACTGTAGTCTTTGTAGAGATGGCCAGCAGCCATCTGTTGTGACAATGCAGGTGCACAATCACCATCGAAGAGTCTTGCGGACAATATAGCAAGTCCATAAACCACCACTTGTGCACTCACAAAGTTTTTGAAATTGTCCTTCGAACCAGCAATGCTGTTATCCAGTCCCTTGCTGAATTATTAACACACGTGTAAACACTATCAGTCCCTACTTCTTACATATTGTCCATATACTATGACCAACAGAAACGTGTGCAGTGAAATGTAACTTACAAGTTAATAATAAGATGAACTGGTGTCAATTACAATTTTATAACATGAGAATACAATTACAAAGGTACAAAATACATCATTAAAGAACATAACAATACAGATAACATTTGTAGTAAAACAGGCGCTACAAAAGAATAGAAATAGACATATACGTCAGTGTTACAGGAATTATGACATGAGTACATACATAAAAGATCAGAATAACTTTCGAAACATCAACTTTACACATGAGCATTAACACAAAACAGAATAAATAATGTCTAAACATCTTTACAAAGTAAATAACACATTATTAATGCCAATTGTATTTGAGGATAACAGTATTCCTCATCATAGTGAATGTAACTTAGTATTAGAAGAGAAAAAAAGTTCTATGAAACAGTACACAGAGACACGAAGAAAACAAATACACAAGGGTACACAAACATATAGTGGGATAACACAAAAGGGAAAGGACAGGGTTCGTTTTCAGTGTAACATGTGGTACTGCAGTCCAACCCAAAACTTCATATATCTTTCCTCTTATTTCATCCTTTGTTTCCATCAAAAAAAATTCTATCTAAGCATGCTTTCTGTATTTATATGTTCACACATTTCTTACCTCAACAATTATTTCCAAGAAAATCCTACCTAAACCTGTTTTCTGTACTTTTTTTCGTATAACTTCTCAATGCATTTCTTCCAATTCATCGCAACTCATTCTCTTAGACGCCACCCCCTCTTAAGCTAACTTAAATCTACTGAGCTCAGATGCTAAACTAAGGGACGAGGCAATGCAGCAGCACATAAAACAATTAATATAAACAGCAATGAAAAAAAAACGCAGATTTGCGAAGCAAGCAGCATTAAGAAATTAGCAAAGCAATTGTAATATTACAACTAATCTAAGGCAATGTGCAGCAAACAATAAAAATAAATCATTAGTAAAACTGGCTTAACAGAATAATGTTAAGTCAAATTCAATAACACTATGCCTGGCAAACAGCAGCAACTTATACCTAAACATGACATAGCTCAAGCAGAAAAAATATTACAGTAAAAACAACAATGCAGATAAGGGAAGTGTATATTCACATCTTAATGTCTATGTAATTAAAGTGTTGCACCACAACAACTTATTGTAAAAAAAATATTACCATGTACTTGAAAAGAAAATTATGTGTCCAGTTACTGTTACTCGTCCCTTCTTATTGTTCTTTCCTTTCCAAGTGCTCCTTTTTTTAAAGAATGTGGATTACAAAATTATCATTTAATAGATCTGTTGACAGAAAGTGTTCACATTAGCAGATGCATTTAAGTTTATTTTATAAAACCAATGCTGCAACACAGCTGGAAACCAGATATTACACAAAATCAGCAATCTCTTAACTACAAAGACAATAGATGTAAAATGTTTCTAATCATTTCATTAGGCATTTTAGTAAATATCATAAATTACGAGCTCCACAGTATGCTTTCAACGAGGAAATGTCAATAGCGAGGACAATGGCCTCCCCTTTCTTTTATTCTACCTGTGCTTCTGATGAGGCACTCACTAATGACTTGTTCTCCAGGTGTCTGACACAGCGGTGTGCTGACGACGCACGTGCAGGTGGTCACTTAACTTTCTTACGGAAATATTTACGACAGCAGTTTCCGCTACAGTGACAGTCTCATATAAAAATTTCACAGGTCGAGAATTTACGTTGCAAATGTGTAGAAACAAAATCCTATGAATATAACAGTGTCCAAAAAAATTTTCGCCGGCATTGTGATACATTCACGCATTTACACACATTTCATAACTCTTAAAGTACGATTCTTGGTTTCCAACATCCTGTTTCACAAGTCAAGAGTGCCTAACTTCTATTCATTATTCATATACATATAAACACGTAATCACATTCCTCATATATGGTAGCATCATCTTATTGACATAAACATACCTCAACAGCATAATACACATCGTCGTCGTAAAAATAACATCATAACACCTCAGTCAAATCTCAAAAATGTCGTAGCTTTCTGCAATAATTTCAAACCATAAAAAATATTCTCTGCTCATTTCAATAGTGTCATCTGCCTCAAACGTACTTTAAAAATCATGATCTCATACCAAATACATCATTCAAAGCTCTCATAATATCAAAATGGTTCCGAAAAAATATGAACAGTTTACAAAGTACAGACAAAATACAGTTTCATAAGTGTGAAGTTATCCAACTGTGTAATTGCGTAAACATCTGTCACTGATGTAGTAAAAAAGTTTATCTCTCAGTTACATGATCAGATAGCTGTGTAATTTGTGTGTTAGAGAAATATGGTACCGATGTGTAAAGTTGTATAAGTAAATACCGTATTAGCTAGGGTTCCTTGTGGTTGCCACACACATGGTACACAAAGTAAGCGTGTACCCCCCTGAGGATTAATGTAATTATACCCTCAGGTGTTACAGATTACAACAATGGAATGAAATGTATCACAGAAAACTTTCTTTGTAATTCAAAAATCTTTAAAAATAAATGTTTTAAGTACAAAATTAATCACTGAAATGCGTGTCCTGTAGCGCTAAATGTGCATCTTGTTGTAAGATAATCTCTGTGGAAGTGTCGTAGTTATTTTCCTCCGAAAGCTAAGTTCTGCAGAAGCCAATGTACTTACCTCATGATAAACAAAAGTGAAATGCTTTGCGTAGAGATACCTTAGTTATTACGCTTATTGTTGTGATGATGAAAGTACTGTGCTGTAACGTATTGTTGTGCTATGGAAAAGGCTGTCTCCTTGTTGCTATACCACAAAAGTTACTAATAAAACATGTTTTGCTTTCCAGAAGAATTCAGAAAAACTGTGCAGATATAAAACAGATACACCGCAAAAGCAACAATGTAAATTATGTCACACATTAGTAGTGTTGTAATATAACCGTGTAGCTGTCAAAGAAACCAAATACTAAGTCATCTTTAATCTCACAGAAAGTACTTTAAATCCCAAATGTATTTTCAAGTAAACCAAAATGTTGCATTAAAATCTCATTAGCAGTACTGGTAAATGTTCTAATCGTGCAACTAACAAGCAAGAATGTACACACACAATTACACTGTGTCGTCTGTTCGCAATAACAATGCATTCGTAATTTCTGTTTAAATAAGTTCTCTTGGTTCTTGACTGGATATTTAACTTCAAACATTGTTGCATGGTAACAGTTTCTGAAGCATACTAGTAATGTGAAGTGAAACGTTTTATGGCAAAGACAAATTTAAAAAGCAGATTATCCTTCAATAAACGGTTTTACATGTGAAATGTGGTGTAAACCTTTACTCTTCCTAGTACGCAGAGTTTCAACTTCAATGCAGTTATCATGTGGTATACGTCGTTAAATAATACTGGAATTTTTCTTAAGGTTAGCGTCTATCTCATTTTTCTCTGAGGCATCCCGGCGCAAGCGGCTGCCTGCGGTGCGAGTCATTGTCTGTCCCTTTGTTGGCGCGCGTCGTTATTGGGATTAGGAGACCTAGCTTCTACAAATTCACTCTGACGAGAAGGCCCTGCCCTGTTTGAATCCCGCCAGCTCTGATGCAATTCAGGTCTGTCGTTACGAATATATCGTCTGTCGTCATGTCGGTAGATTCCGTAGTTTCTTCCTTGTCCGTCACGTGGTGGAGAATTTCTCCCTGAATCGTAACTGTGCGCCGAACTGTTGCGTCTGAAGTTATTCTGCCTCCCTTGATAATAATAGTTTTGGTTCCCATATTGTCTGTTTCTCTGATTGTCTCTGTGATAGTCATTACCACGGAGAGGTGATCTTTCCCTGTAATTATTACTACTCTGCCAACGGTTGTCATACGGGTGGTGTCTGTTTTGGTCACTATTTGTGTTGTGAGAATAGGCTTGTCGTGTCCGGTTATTGCTTCTGTCGTCACGAAATTGTGACGGATGTGACCTGTAGTGATTGTTTTCCTGTTTTCGCCTCCCGTGATGGTCTGTGTCAATTTCCAGTTCTTGTAACAGTCCCTGAAAAGCTTCAATGTCGTCTTTGCAACGTCCTGCTAAAATAATATGTCGTAAATGTTCAGGCAATTTGTGTAAGCAAATGCGGATGAGTTCTGAGGGGCTGTATGGGTTTGAAAGATACTGATTCTTGTGCAACATGTCTTCAAAATATTTCACAAGACTGGAGAATTCAGATTGTTCGAAATGTTTCATCATTATGATGCTATGTTTTACTCGGTCTTGTGTGGCTTGAGACCAATATGCTGAGAGGAAGGCATGGTAAAACTCTCCTTCACTGTGGCAATCGTGAATGACCGATCGCATTCTTACAGCTGGTTCATTCTCTAAATAGCCACACATAAATTCTAATCTGTGTTCTAATGACCAGTTGTGAGGAAAACAATGAGAGAATTGATGGAGCCACGCTTGTGGATGAATGTCGTTGGCAGAATTCTTAAATGTTTTGAATTTACGTGTAGTAATGAACAGCTTATAGTCAAAGTCATCATGTCGGCGAGTAGCATATCGGTCATTGTTACGTCGTGTCGGCGGTTCCATCTCAAAATTCGGTCCGCCTTGCCAATTCCTTTCATAATTACCGAAATGCCCTGTGTTATTATTTTGTGGCTTTTCCGTATTTATAAGTTCCTCTTCCCGTGTTGGAGTGCGAGAGTCCTCTGAAATATGTAATTCTTGTATCACCTGCGTCAACTGATCTTGTACTTCCCGGATTTCTCTTTTGTACTGTGTATTGATTTGATTTTGATTTTGTTTGAATTTTCTAATTTGTTCATACTCTTCTGTGTCAGTGAAGGCTACAGGTCTTGTGTCATTCAGATCATCATCTACCTTTGTAGATAAGTTAGTGACCTGATCCGAAAGTTCGGCTACTTTCTCCGATAGTGAACACATTTCCTCAGTGTGTTTTTCTGAACCAAGTTTCAGAGTGTCCATTTGTGTTGAGATCGAATCTACTGTGTCCTTTAAGTTTTCCTGAGTTTTTGCAAGTTGCGTAACCGAATCGGTAGATGCAACTGAGTCAATTTTAGCCTACAAGGTCTCATGATTTTCATGAACAATGGTTTGCAGTTCTTTTATGGCTGCTTCGTGATTCTGTAATGCATTTTCATGCCGCGAAAAAATAGGTTGAAAATGCTCACAAATTCGTGTTTTTACATCATTACAGACTTTTTGACATTTCGATTCAATGTTATGTAACTCAATAGTTAAATCTTCACGCGTTTGTTCAAGCGTGGTGTGAAGATTTTGTTCCATTGCGTCTAACTGTTGCTGTGTTTGTCTCTAGTGTTGTTCCATTGTGTCTAACTTTTGAAGATTTTGTTCCACTGTGTCCAACTTTTGCTGTGTTTGTCTCTGATTTTGTTCTATTGTGTCTAACTTTTCAAGCTTTTGTCCCATTTGTTGCATTAATTGTAATAACAATGCACTGGTGTCTGAAACATGTTCCTCAGTGCTTTTCGGCAGTGAATTTGCACCGGCAACATTCACATTTTGACAAGCGGACAATGTGTCTTGACTCATTTGAGAAAATGGTGAGGACGCAAAACCTGAATCTACAGTATTTGCAAAATTGTGTCCTGTCATTTCGGATTCCTGAGGCGAGCTGTTGCCGACCGATCGATCGATAATGCTTCCCTGTTCACTAATTGTTTCACTGTCTACACCATTGTTTGCAGCCTGCTCCATTTCCCTATGTACAATTACCAAATTACTACTTTGAACATCAGGTAATTCATTACTCGGTGGCGCTAACACACTGCTTTCATTTTCACTGTCATTTCTCAGTTTACTTTGGAGCCTAGTATTACGTTTTTCACACGCCATTAATTGTCACAGTATTTCACACGACAACACAGAAAAGCACAATTTTAAGAGCAAAAATAAGAGAACACATTAACATAGAACTGAAAATAATATCTAGTTAATTGCAGCTGCGAAATACTTGGTGCAAATCTACATGCATGCCACAACTGTTTTACTGTGCAACAATGAAAAACCACAACTACCAAGGAGATTCTCTCTACAATTACGCAATAGCAATAAACAAAATCTACACTAATTACACAAACTACAAGAAAAAATCAGAAGATACCAGTGAGGTATCCTGGCAGGGTCGCCATATGAAACGTCCCCTTTGAACAATTATACATGACTGTCCTTAAACTGACACACAATATTTTGTTAGTGCAACGCAATCTGACTTTCAATAATCCCTACAAAAGAATGGGCCCTGACTAACATTAAACTATACCTTTCACAAATCACTTACCTCACAAAAATCTTCGCTACTCAAGTTACTGCAATACAGCGAGCGCCACTACTGCCAGCTACATAAAGGATTCGAACTACTGAAGACACTAACTACTGATAGGGATAGTTAGCAAATGAAAGATATTAATAGAGAACAAACAATGTATTTACCTTGATATCATCATATATAAATATAGCAGTTCATGACAAATTTCAAAACTCCGCCATCTCTCTCCCCACATCCACCGCTGCTGGCGGCTCACCTCCAACTGCGCTACGCTACGCGCTGTTCACATCCATCGGCCGCTGCCCAACACTACAATGGCAGACAACAATGCAAAACTAGCCACAGACTGCACATAGCACAGCCAGTGATTTTCATACAGAGGTGGCGTTACCAATAAAAAAACCTAAACAGCCTACTTACACTATAATTTTTCAACACAGATCCATGTTCGTTTAGAGGCAGATGGCTCTTTTTTTTCCAGGAAAACATCAAAGGCAGCAGTCAACTTCCATGCATCACTATTACCCCAATAGACATACAGTAGAATGTTGCTTAAAAAAAGCCACGTAGCAAAAATTTTTAAAGTTCTTGTTAGCTCTGACCGCATGACTATGACTGGTGGAGAACACAGAGCCGCACAATGTAAATACAGTTTGTTAGAGTTTAAAACACGTTAATAGTCATGCACAGGGTCAAACACGCGATTCACTTTGTAGTTGTGTATAGCAGTCACCTCAGCTGGTAATACAACACTCTTTAGCTAAGGACACTTTATATACATTAGTAAGGCTGCTGCCGATAACTTAACACCTGTTCTTGTGCTCCGACATATATAAATTTATTACTCTACGTTTGATGGCCATCTCCCCGCATTTTGGCGTATTTTCCTTCAATTTATACATTTTTTGTCATTTTATCGAATTTATGTCACTGCTGCCCATAGGATCATGACATCACTTCTTGCAACGTATTCTAAAATTGCTTGTAAATGTAGTACAGTTGTCAACAACTAGTCCAAATGCACTTGCAGGGAGAAATTATGTCATACGCTGGAAACATATTTTTTCATTCCAATATTAACAGCGTTGTATTCCACTCGACTAATAGGCCGGAAGCCCAGCCGCTCTAGCAACGCGGAGTGTTTTAAGTGAAGAACCATGTAACTTTAGGACTGTATGTGTTTGTGTTCCATGATAATTTCTCTCTAACCAATACCTTCTTGCTACTGACCCCACGCACTGGAACAATACTTCTCAATTGATAGCGCCGTTGATTTAGGTGAAATGCTTCAAACTACGTTCGCCTGGATCTGCATCATGCCTAAATCACACATTTCTTCTTTATAACCGCCTGTTATATCATCACAACACACCCGTATCAGCTATACACGGATAAGAGGTGTTAACCTTCTCGACATACGTGTACCTGGAGAGATCTTGTACACATGGGAGGGTGCTGTGAGTAAGATCAGTGCAGAACAGTCTTCAGTGAACAGCAGTTACGGAGCCGGTTCGCTGTGTTGCATAGTGTGCATGTAGTAGCCTCCTACTTATGGTCAACGGCAAGTTAAACCGGTGACAGAGTTTCAGGGAGGGTTGGTCAAAGATAATGTGCTCTTTGACTCCCAGCCGCATAGGGAAGGATGGGTAACCATAATCGTAAATAACGCATTATGGTCGAAGTACTAGAAATATGTAGATCAGTATAGGACACTGTCTGGTATCCTTTCATATATATATATATATATATATATATATATATATATATATATGTTCGAGAATTAAAAATGAATGGACGTACTGCTCAGTCATCTGTCTACATCACAATCATGTATATGGTACTCGCCAAGTAGGGGAGGGGTAGTTTAGCGATGATACAGGAACTGGGAAGCTGAAAAAGATTACTCGCCATGCAAAGTCAATCTCATGATAAACTTAATTAATTAGCATATCAATTTGGTAACAATGATGTCCCGCCTGCTGGGTGAAAGGGATGGCTTGGTTAGCACGGAATTATTCTTGACAGGCGTTTCTTTTTTTCCCTTCATTGTGGCGATTGCTTTTATCGATATTTCAATCTCATAACCACACAGAGCGAGACAGCGTCTCACAATTTGTTTCGTAAACACTGGTATTATATAGCATCAAATTCCTAAAATGGGACCTGCCATAGTGTACAAATTAGCTACGTCCTCTTGAATTACAGCTTGTTGAACATGAAATGATTATTTTTTTTCTAACATGTGAGCAAATGGTGTGAAAGACTGTATTCTTTAATTTTACACTACTAGCCATTAAAATTGCTACACTACGAAGATGACGTGCTACGGTCGCGAAATTTGACCGACAGGAAGAAGATGCTGTGATATACAAATGGCGACACCTACAACGTGCTGACATGAGGAAAGTTTCCAACCGATTTCTCATACACAAACAGCAGTTGACCGGCGTTGCCTGGTGAAACGTTGTTGTGATGCCTCGTGTAAGGAGGAGAAATGAGTACCATCTCGTTTCCGGCTTTGATAAAGGTCGGATTGTAGGCTACCGCGATTGCGGTTTATCGTATCGCGAGATTGCTGCTCGCATTGGTCGCGATCCAATGACTGTTAGCAGAATATGAAATCGGTGGATTCAGTAGGGTAATACGGAACGCCGTGCTGGATCCCAACGGCCTCGAATCACCAGCAGTCGAGATGACAGGCATCTTATGCGCATTGCTGTAATGGATCGTGCAGCCACGTCTCGATCCTTGAGTCAACAGATGGGGACGTTTGCAAGACAATAACCATCTGCACGAACAGTTCGATGATGTTTGCAGTAGCATGGACTATCAGCTCGGAGACCATGACTGCGATTACCCTTGACGCCGCATCACAGACAGGAGTGCCTGCGATGGTGTACTCAACGGCGAACCTGTGTGTACGAATGGCAAAACGTCATTTTTTCGGATGAATCCAGGTTCTGTTTACAGCATCATGATGGTCGCATCCGTGTTTGGCGACATCGCGGTGAATGCACACTGGAAGCGTGTATTCGTCATCGCCATCCTGGCGTATCACCCGGCGTGATGGTATGGGGTGCCATTGGTTCAAACGGCTTTGAGCACTATAAGACTTAACATCTATGGTCATAAGTCCCCTAGAACTTAGAACTACATAAACCTAACTAACTTAAGGACATCACACAACACCCAGTCATCACAAGGCAGAAAAATCCCTAACCCCGCCAGGAATCGAACCCGGGAACCCGGGCGCGGGAAGCGAGAACTCTACCGCACGACCACGAGCTGCGGGCGGTGCCATTGGTTGCACGTCTCGGTCACTTCTTGGTCGCATAGACGGCACTTTATACAGTGGACGTTACATTTCAGATGTGTTACAATCCGTGGCTCTACCCTTCATTCGATCCCTGTGAAACCCTACATTTCAGCAGGATAATGCACGACCGCATGTTGCAGGTCCTGTACGGGCCTTTCTGGATACAGAAAATGTTCGACTGCTGCCCTGGCCAGCACATTCTCCAGATCTCTCACCAATTGAAAACGTCTGGTCAATGGTGGCCGAGCAACTGGCTCGTCACAATACGCCAGTCACTACTCCTGATGAACTGTGGTATCATGTCGAAGTTACATGGGCAGCTGTACCTGTACACGCCAACCAAGCTCTGTTTGACTCAATGCCGAGGCGTATCAAGGCCTTTATTACGGCCAGAGGTGGTTGTTCCGGGTACTGATTTCTCAGGATCTATGCATCCAAATTGCGTGAAAATGTAATCACATGTCCTAGTATAATATATTTTTCCAATGAATACCCGTTTATCATCTGCATTGCTTCTTGGTGTAGCAACTTTAATGGCCAGTAGTGTATTTCATGTGTTTGAAATGTTTGCAATACACATTTGTATGACAGTTTATTTACATATACTGAACCTGAAAGACACTCTTAGGTCATGTAATTTGTCCATCAAGCGGAAAGAAATGGCTTAATTTAGATGTTAATTTCTTTGGAGTTTAAATGACGTCATCTGGGTGTGTGGGTGGTCGTGGTCAGGGGTGGGGATGGCCGTGGTCGAGGTGAGGGGAATTAATTGATCAATTTGATTAATTTACATATCAATTTGATACCGAAATTGCATATGTGCCGCTACGTCCCTACTACTGATGAGCATTCCTCCTAATAGCTTCTGCTGTCTTAGCTGGAGGTAATCCTTCGCCTGAAACCATCTAGTTAAAAGCAACTGTACGTGTTGCTCATTGTATACCGAACGCTGTCTGATGATGTAGGAACTACAGATATTTGGTACTGAGAACCAAGGACGAAGGTAGTGAAGAGGGGTAACACCAGGCGCTCCTTTATGGAACGCAGATTGATGGGTTTGTGATATTTCTCTCTTCCATATTATTGATCTCCCTGCTACATCATTATACAAAAGAAAGCTGAAACTGTGGATAGAAATTTTGAAAGAAAGAAGTCAGTGAGTGACATTCTGAAGATACGAGGAATGTCCAGAAATTAAGAGCATGCGGTAGCTTGAGGATGATCATCAGCACTCTGGTTACTGAACAGCCCACTCTACTGTCAATAGCTCCATTTTCCGGTACGTTTTTGACGTTTCAGTCAGCTTACCGACCGTGTGGTAACCAATGTAAAAGAGAAAATAATATGTTAAAATTAGAGACGAAGTTCCTCGGTTCTCATACCAGACAGAGTGTTTATTTTTTACGGAGTCAATGAAGCTTCACGCCATTTCGTGAATCATTTCTGGCGATTTAGCACTACTTCAAAATAAAATTAATATGCTTCGTGTGCAGGTGCGAAACCTGCACTATATCTGCCATGAAGGTACAGGGCGCTCATTGAGTCACTCATAAATAAAAAAATATTACACTGGAAGATGAAAAAGCAGGTACAAAGAATTTATTACAAAAAGACACATACATATTTACATATATTGTCTCCAAATAACACAGCTTCTCATGAGCACAATTAGTTGTACGGTACACATCCAGAGGCTGCTCAGTACTTTTCCATGGTCATTGTTGCATACTCATCAACAGAGACACTGGCGTCAGTAATCCAGTACTAGAGATGAGTTATGCCCCATATTTTTGTTCGATTCACGATGTTTCATTTATGAACTCACAACTTTGCAGTCTTCAGTGTGGTGGTGGATAATCTTTCTGGAAATGATGGTTGGTTGAAGATTATACAGTTGTGGTGCCACGTATTGCGCCAGAAGATCGAGGGTAACATTTCCAGTTTTTTATGTCTCGTACAAAAAATGTGGAGTAGTGGTGCTATTAGTCATTATCCTACTCCACACAGTCACCTCTGGAACCGCGCGACCGCTACGGTCGCAGGTTCGAATCCTACCTCGGGCATGGATGTGTGTGATGTCCATAGGTTAGTTAGGTTTAAGTAGTTCTAAGTTCTAGGGGACTGATGACCTAAGATGTTAAGCCCCATAGTGCTCAGAGCCATTTGAACCATTTGAACAGTCACCTCTTTACTATCTCACTGAAGTTTCGCAGTCACGTGGAAATTTCCTGGTCGCCAGATTCTCCGAATGTGTGTATTCAATTTTTCTGAAAGATTGCCTCATCACTGAATCTAAGTCGGGAGTTGAATGTTTCATCCTGACATTCATTCCATTATTTTAACTGTGCTCTCTTCGCGTCTTGGTTTGTTATAGGATCTAGGGCCTGTAACAGTTGTTTTCTGTAAGTGAAGACTCACAAGCTAATGCTGGTGGAGATTAATGTTTAACGTATGGTCGACATCGAGCTCATGAGAGACGGAGCACAAGCTCGGATTATTGAAGCGTGGAGAAGGAAAGCAGCCGTGCCCTTTCGAAGGAACCATTCCGGAATTTGTCTTAAGCGGTTTAGGGAAATCACGGGTAACTTAAATCAGGACGGCCGGACGCGTCTCTGAACAGTCACCCTCCCCAATCAAAAGTTGTGTTGTAGAACTTTGTGCACTGTTGAGCGTGGTAGTTGTAATTGTTTGCAATATGGACTGACTTCCTGGGAAAATGACGGAGGGCTGGACGTGACAGGGGATCTCTTGCATACCTACTGCTGAAATTTCGCTGAGTCTGCAGGTTGGACTGTGTTTGAGTAACGAGCGATACGCAGTGTACATTCGCTAGAACAGTTGCCATTTTGTATGGAGCTCATTTCACAGTATCTCATCCGTCACCATTGTGCCTGAAGCACACAGATTCGGTAACCGCTGAGCGCGTAGTACTACTCTACTGAAGGTATCTCATTAATTGAAACTGTATATTCTTTTTTGAACTGCAAACAGACTTTATTGATACCCTGCCAGTTCTTGTGTACACTCCACTGTCTGTGAGATTTTTGATACTCAGAGCGGCCCCTAAAATCTTGCAAAGCCATTTCTTTCTGCAAGATGCCGAGTGCTGATTGGTTAGAAGATAAATCGCTGCAAAGTTTGGAAGAGAAACGCTGAGGCGACACCAACTGTTAAGCGTCGTTCAGTTGTAAATCTTAAAACAGATGTAGCTTTTCCCGTGGTCAGAAAAATCTTAAATATATGTCATTTATATACCATCTGATAGAGTGATAATAAGCGGCCCAAGTTATTCCATCAGCGTGAGGACTATCGAAATGTCTCACGTGGCTTCATGTGAGCACTCACAGCCCACACTGAAATATTCCAGATAGATTCACACACGTAAGATGATGCAGCCTTCACTATCTGATTCACTAAGCACTTATTCGGAGTGAGGAAGACTTAATGATTGGAATTTGACTCAACTGAGAACATTCTATTTCCATTTGTCTCCTTCTTCTCTCGTTAATAGTTCCATCGCAAATTCTGCTTCTTGCCGGGACTTCTTTCAATATCATTTCGAAACTAAATCGTGCTGAAAAAATACTTAACGTGAGAGTTTCTCACCCTTAAGCTAGCCTAGCAGACGAGGACCACAATACACAGAATGCGTTATGAACCAACTTCACTGTTCGTTTTTAAAGAAAAACAACCCACCAAAACTCCAGTTGCAAACTCCCGAAACTCCTCCTGTGTAGCAACGTTGTTGTTGTTGTCTTCAGTCCTGAGACTGGTTTGATACAGCTCTCCATGCTACTCTATCCTGTGCAAGCTTCTTCATCTCCCAGTACTTATTGCAACCTACATCCTTCTGAATCTGCTTAGTGTATTCGTCTCTTGGTCTCCCTCTACGATTTTTACCCTCCACGCTGCCCTCCAATGCTAAATTGTGATCCCTTGATGCCTCAGAACATGTCCTACCAACCGACCCCTTCTTCTTGTCAAGTTGTGCCACAAACTCCTCCCCAAGTCTATTCAATACCTCCTCATTAGTTATGTGATCTACCCATATAATCTTCAGCATTCTTCTGTAGCACCACATTTCAAAAGCTTCTATTCTCTTCTTGTCCAAACTATTTATCGTCCATGTTTCACTTCCATACATGGCTACACTCCATACAAGTACTTTCAGAAACGACTTCCTGACACTTAAATCTATACTAGATATTAACAAATTTCTCTTCTTCAGAAACGCTTTCCTTGCCATTGCCAGTCCACATTTTATATCCTCTCTACTTCGACCATCATCAGTTATTTTGCTCCCCAAATAGCACAACTCCTTTACTAAAGTATCTCATTTCCTAATCTAATTCCCTCAGCATCACCCGAGTTAACTCGACTACATTCCATTATCCTCGTTTTGCTTTTGTTGATGTTCATCTTATACCCTCCTTTCATGACACTGTCCATTCCGATCAACTGCTCTTCCAAGTCCTTTGCTGTCTCTGACAGAATTACAATGTCATCGGCGAACCTCAACATTTTTATTTCTTCTCCATGGATTTTAATACCTACTCCGAATTTTTCTTTTGTTTACTTTACTGCTTGCTCAATATACAGATTGAATAACAACGGGGACAGGCTACAAACCTGTCTCACTCCCTTCACAACCGCTGCTTCCCTTTCATGCCCCTCGACTCTTATAACTGCCATCTGGTTTCTGTACAAGTTGTAAATAGCCTTTCGCTCCCTGAATTTTACCCCTACTATCTTTAGAATTTGAAAGAGAGTATTCCAGTCAACATTGTCGAAAGCTTTCTCTAAGTCTACAAATGCTAGAAACGTAGGTTTGCCTTTCCTTAATCTACTTTCTAAGATAACTCGTAGGGTCAGTATTGCCTCACGTGTTCCAACATTTCTGCGGAATCCAAACTGATCTTCCCTGAGGTCGGCTACTACCAGTTTGTCCATTCATCTGTAAAGAATTCGCGTTAGTATTTTGCAGCCGTGACTTATTAAACTGATAGTTCGGTAATTTTCACATCTGTTAACACATGCTTTCTTTGGGATTGGAATTATTATACTCTTCTTGAAGTCGAAGGGTATTTCACCTGTCTCATACATCTTGCTCACTAGATGGTAGAGTTTTGTCAGGACTCGCTCTCCCAAGGCCGTCAGTAGTTCCAATAGAATGTTGTCTACTCCCGGGGCCTTGTTTCGACTCAGGTCTTTCAGTGCTCTGTCAAACTCTTCACGCAGTATTGTGTTTCCCATTTCACCTTCATCCGTATCCTCTTCCATTTCCATAATATTGTCCTCAAGTACATCATCCTTGTATAGACCCTCTATATACTCCTTCCACCTTTCTGCTTTCCCTTCTTTGCTTAGAACTGGGTTTCCATCTGAGGTCTTGATATTCATACAAGTGGCTCTCTTTTCTCCAAAGGTCTCTTTAATATTCCTGTAGGCAGTATCTATCTTACTCCTAGTGAGATAAGCCTCTACATCCTTACATTTGTCCTCTAGCCATCCCTGCTTAGCCATTTTGCACTTCCTGTCAATCTCTTTTTTGAGACGTTTGTATTCCTTTTTGCCTGCTTCATTTACTGCGTTTTTATATTTTCTCCTTTCATCAATTAAATTCAATATTTCTTCTGTTACCCAAGGATTTCTACTAGTCCTTGTCTTTTTACCTACTTGATCCTCTGCCGCCTTCACTACTTCATCCCTCAGAGCTACCCATTCTTCTTCTACTGTATTTCTTTCCCCCATTCGTGTCAGTTGTTCCCTTATCCTCTCTCTGAAACTCTGTACAACCTCTGGTTTAGTCAGTTTATCCAGGTCCCATCTCCTTAAATTCCCACCTTTTTGCAGTTTCTTCAGTTTTAATGCACAGTTCATAACCAATACCTGTAGATTGTGGTCAGAGACCACATCTGCCCCTGGGAATGTCTTAAAATTTAAAACCTGGTTCCTAAATCTCTGTCTTACCGTTATATAATCTATCTGATACCTTCTAGTATCTACAGGATTCTTCCATGTATACAATCTTCTTTTATGATTCTTGAAGCAAGTGTTATGCTCTGAGCAAAATTCTACCAGACGGCTTCCTCTTTCATTTCTCTCCCCCAATCCATATTTACCTACTATGTTTCCTTCTCTCCCTTTTCCTTCTCTCGAATTCCAGTCACCCATGACTATTAAATTTTCGTCTCCCTTCACTACCTGAATAATTTCTTTTATCTCATCATACATTTCATCAATTTCTTCATCATCTGCAGACCCAGTTGGCATATAAACTTGTACTACTCTAGTAGGCATGGGCTTTGTGTCAGTGAAAATATCTGGTGGGCTGATGCACCTTGTTGTCTACTTATTTTGTTAAGTTGTACTTTATAATTTCTGCTGTAGTCCTGCATATGTCCTTTTGCTGTCACTATGTGAAATAACAGTTTCTGCTTAAATAGGCTTGTTACATGTCAGCCCATAGGTGTACTGGCACGTCTCTTCTGTTATTCGGAATTGTGTTAATGTCAGTGCTATCTGAATTCTATTCCCATGAACTAATAAAATTGCCGGGTTAATACGTCTACTTGTCTATGAAGGTCTTCCCTTTCTAGTGGCTGTTTTGCATGTAATATTCTCTGTATATTAGCTGCGTCCGTGATTAGCCAGGTTTGGCCTAGAGATTCAGCCAAGTGGATTGGTACCTCGTCTGGCCCCTGGCACTTATGAAGGCATGTTTTGCACGGGCGCCTCAGAGTCGCTGGTGCAGTCTTTTGCATAGTGTACCCTGCACGGTATGGGGTCCAGGCCTACGCACACAGTATAACGCGGTGTGACGAACACCCGCACCCGTGGACAAATTTAATTTTACAGTCAATGCTGTCTCACAAAACTCATTTCAAAGCAAGTTTGTTTTGTGCTGATAGTCGTTTTCTGAGAATGTTGTGCAGGGAGAAGTCCCAAATAGAGCTCAGCATTCTATGAGCAGCAACGCAGATGCATCGTGGACAGCAGTTCTTTTCTCTTTATAACGCAACTGGTAGAGTCTCTGGCACCGCTCTACACGTCATGATCAGTATCTTCTCTGAAAAGTTGTAACACGGCTTCTCGTTGCCTGGTCGTAAGAAATTACAGAGAAGGGGAAGTTAGGACACCAATTTTGGAGACACGCGGATGTGGAAACAAGCCTTTTCACTGAAGTAAAAAACTTAGCTGAACACTGGTAGAGTGACTCAGAGTTGTTCAAGAACTTTTTACGTGGAGCGAAAAGATTGATTAACGTTGTAAGAATTTTGATAATAGGGGAGACTCTTATTTTGTTAATAAAATACACTACTGGCCATTAAAACTGCTACACCAAGAAGAAATGCAAATGATAAATGATCATTCATTGGAAAAATATATTATACTAGAACTGACATGTGATTACATTTTCACGCAATTTGGGTGCATACATTCTGAGAAATCAGTACCCAGAACAACCACCTCTGGCCGTAATAACGGCCTTGATACCCCTGGGCATTGAGTCAAACAGAGCTTGGATGGCGTGTACAGGTACAGTTGCCCATGCAGCTTCAACACGATACCACAGTTCATCAAGAGTAGTTCAAATGGCTCTGAGCACTATGGGACTTAACATCTGAGGTCATCAGTCCCCTAGATCTTAGAACTACTTAAACCGAACTAACCTAAGGACATCACTCACATCCATGCCCGAGGCAGGATTCGAACCTGCGACCGTAGCAGTCATGCGGTTCCGGACTGAAGCGCCCTAACCGCACGGAGACCGCGGCCGGCCATCAAGAGTAGTGACTGGCGTATTGTGACGAGCCAGTTGCTCGGCCACCACTGACCAGACGTTTTCAATTGGTGAGAGATCTGGAGAATGTGCTGGCCAGGGCAGCAGTCGAACATTTTCTATATCCAGAAAGGCCCGTACAGGACCTGCAACATCCGGTCGTGCATTACCCTGCTGAAATATAGGGTTTCGCAGGGATCGAATGAAGGGTAGAACCACGGGTTATAACCCATCTGAAATGTAGCGTCCACTGTTCAAAGTGCCGTCAGTGCGAACAAGAGGTGACCGAGACGTGTAACCAATGGCAGCCCATACCATCACGCCGGGTGATACGCCAGGATGGCGATGACGAATACACGCTTCCAATGTGCGTTCACCGCGATGTCGCCAAACACGGATGTGACCATCATGATGCTGTAAACAGAACCTGGATTCATCCGAAAAAATGACGTATTGCCATTCGTGCATCCAGGTTCGTCGTTGAGTACACCATCGCAGACGCTCCTGTCTGTGATGCAGCGTCAAGGGTAACCGCAGCCATGGTCTCCGAGCTGATAGTCCATGCTGTTGCAAACGTCGTCGAACTGTTCGTGCAGATGGTTGTTGTCTTGAAAATGTCCCCATCTGTTGACTCAGGAATCGAGACGTGGCAGCACGATCCGTTACAGCCATGCGGATGAGATGCCTGTCATCTCTACTGCTAGTGATACGAGGCCGTTGGGATCCAGCACGGCGTTCCTTATTACCCTCCTGAACCCACGGATTCCACATTCTGCTAACAGTCGTTGGATCTCGACCAACGCGAGCAGCAATCTCGCGATACGATAAACCGCAATCGCGATAGGCTACAATCCAACCTTTATCAAAGTCGGAAACGTGATGGTACGCATTTCTCCTCCTTACACGAGGCATCACAACAACGTTTCACCAGGCAACGCCGGTCAACTGGTGTTTGTGTATGAGAAATCGGTTGGAAACTTTCCTCATGTCAGCACGTTGTAGGTGTCGCCACCAGCGCCAGCCTTGTGTGAATGCTCTGAAAATCTAATCATTTGTGTATCACAGCATCTTCTTTCTGTCGCTCAAATTTCGCGTCTGTAGCACGTCATCTTCGTGGTGTAGCAATTTTAATGGCCAATAGCGTACTATTGTCCACCATTTTACAGACCATTTTTATTGCTGCACGGGAATTGTATTGACTTGGAAAGAGGAGAATGGGTTCTGTCCACCGAGAGAAGACGTTGTCTCGAAGCTCGGAAGAGAACCCTTTGGCTGGAGACACGGAACGAGGCACTTGGTCTCGCTACACGGGAGAAAGGGGCAGCATCTGGAGATTTAGAGAATGGCTGTTCTATCTAGCAGGATCTGATGTGTTGCAGTGCGCAGCCGACTGTGACACTCGCAACTCTCCGCACTTTGGAGTGTTGAATATGGTGAGAAATTGCAGCTTGGGCGAGCAGGGTGTGAGCATTACCGAGCGTTTATAGCCATGTTGTTAGTATCAAGCATATTTTGCGAATCTTAGGGTTCCTCGAGTAATGAAAGCTTATGTGTGATTCAATAAGTGATGCTGTTTGCATGTGGTGGTTTTTAATTCTTCTGGTGGATTCAGGCAATCAATAACTCATTTGTATTTTACGGTTTTATCCATTTTACCTAATCCATTCATCCTTTGTTGGGACACTCAGGTATGTAACTTCTGTCCCATATCAGTAACAATAAATGTATCTCTGTTCTGTTAGATATCCATTTTGCGACACATTGTATTAAATACTTAGCAGCACGTGGGGAATGACGTGTTTCTTGGCCAATCCAACCGACGTGGATAATTCTAACATCTACTGGAGTATGTCGAAATCTCAGTTGTACCCTTACAGGCTCAGCCTGAAAGCAAATGAAATAAAATACCGTAAATATCTACTGTGTCACACTTAAATAGATAAAAAACTACTGGCCGATTAAAATGAGGCTCAAATAATTGCTCGTGCGAAAATTTGCATCTGTTGTGTATGCAAAAATACTCGTACGTTACAGCAGCACATTTCGTCATTGGAAATGTGTCACACTTTCTGACTTATTTTTTTTCCGCGTTTATTGGGAGGGTTCAGTGACAACCGTACGCTTTACTGCTTCAAACATGTTATTCTGTCCTGAACTTGATAACTTTACTCTCTCTCTCTTCATACAACAAAAAGGCAATTATTAGACTTTCACCAGTTATGCTGTGAATAAATGTCCCCCAGCAAATTTATTTAGTGGGGTAACTGATAAGAAACATTATAACCTAATAATGCGCGTGTTTTAAGAAATCATTCGAATGACTGCATGAGCTATCTCCCCTTTTACATTAACTCAAAGTAAATACTGAACAAGAAAACTAAAATATCCGTGTTAAGAACTGTAAACAGTTCCTCCATGGAAATTTTTCTGTATCACGCAGGTTAGATACTTGATTTGTGATATCAAGTAGCGGCTAAGCGAAGTTTAATGAAGTATGTTGGTGTAATTTGGTGGAAACCAAACAGTAATAGGCAGTGCACATCACGAGTTCAAAAGTTTTCGGACTCTTCTTTATAGATGGCGTCTGTGATGTCATGCTCTGCAGCGAAGGACATATAAATGCAGGCACAATACTAGTACATCATAGATTGCATCAAGGGAGAGAGCTGAGTGGT
Source organism: Schistocerca piceifrons (assembly GCF_021461385.2). Taxonomy (NCBI): domain Eukaryota; kingdom Metazoa; phylum Arthropoda; class Insecta; order Orthoptera; family Acrididae; genus Schistocerca; species Schistocerca piceifrons. Next base: position 157,356,709 of record NC_060138.1, on the reverse strand, counting down.
TTCCATCAGTGCTTTATTGTATTGTTCCAATGATTTGGGCATTCTGTCATAGGAAACTGACTGGCTCTCAGGATGTAATTTGGGAAACTTCAGAGAGGCATAAAACTCAGTATTAGACCAGATAGACTTAGGATAATAACTAACAGACTGCGCAAAATTCTATATATTCCCATACAAAACAAGTGTCAGACGTCCTTTGCTTCGTTGCCGCTCAGGCATAGAGTAAGTCATAGAACGGAACTTCGAGAGAGCTGAATTCTCACGATCGTGATGTTGGCCATAGGACACCACTATTGCGTCATGTCTCCAGTAAGATTCGGGATGTGGATGTGCTAGAAGTCCTGCAGGTATTGTTTACCATTGATGTAGTGCAGTGCCAGTGAAATTCTGTGATGGTGGTGTGAGCTGTAAGGTTCATTTCAAACAATTGAGTTCAGGTCATTAGTTTTGTTCGAGGGCACGAAGAACACAGGTTTTAAAACCAGTTTAGTTTGTATCATTTACCCACGACCATTTGAAATCTAATACTATTTTCTATTAACATCGAAATGTCACTGCCTAAAAAGTGAGAACGACTGCATCGAGCCTTGAAGGACATCAAGTGGTTTTATGTGATGAAGATCCAGACCTGAGCGCTTATGAACATATGTGGGATTCCTTAGAATATGGGTTATACGTCAACTGAGTTTACTCATGAACTGATCAACAATTGCTCCCGGTAAGTGAGAAGACTACCTCAAGAAGAAAATCTCAAGAACGATTAAAGCCAGTGCCTTCATGTGGAATAACTTATAGGAAAGACTAGTCTAGTAATACTAGTTCTACGAGATCAAATTATTGCCTATGGACTGAGATGCACCATGGGATCTCAGTTGGTAGAGTGTAACCTTCAGACGGGTCACATAGGACCTATAAAAATTAAGAAAAGTAAGTTTTACTAAATACGTCAGGAATATCGCGCTCTGAAGCTATCTCCATTCGAATTACGCGCTGCACTTCATACCTATAACGTCAGTGCATGAAACAGGAGCTGTCTCTATTAAATTACGGTTATTAATTTCTTTTATTCTTACCTCAGCTACATAATTCTTTAATGATTAGTGCGTCTTGGGAACTGGGCCATAGAAGTTCATTATATTGCAAGAAGTAAGAGACTTTCCTGTGTTGTAAGTATGAGCTAAGCAAATACACTCCTGGAAATGGAAAAAAGAACACATTGACACCGGTGTGTCAGACCCACCATACTTGCTCCGGACACTGCGAGAGGGCTGTACAAGCAATGATCACACGCACGGCACAGCGGACACACCAGGAACCGCGGTGTTGGCCGTCGAATGGCGCTAGCTGCGCAGCATTTGTGCACCGCCGCCGTCAGTGTCAGCCAGTTTGCCGTGGCATACGGAGCTCCATCGCAGTCTTTAACACTGGTAGCATGCCGCGACAGCGTGGACGTGAACCGTATGTGCAGTTGGCGGACTTTGAGCGAGGGCGTATAGTGGGCATGCGGGAGGCCGGGTGGACGTACCGCCGAATTGCTCAACACGTGGGGCGTGAGGTCTCCACAGCACATCGATGTTGTCGCCAGTGGTCGACGGAAGGTGCACGTGCCCGTCGACCTGGGACCGGACAGCAGCGACGCACGGATGCACGCCAAGACCGTAGGATCCTACGCAGTGCCGTAGGGGACCGCACCGCCACTTCCCAGAAAATTAGGGACACTGTTGCTCCTGGGGTATCGTCGAGGACCATTCGCAACCGTCTCCATGAAGCTGGGCTACGGTCCCGCACACCGTTAGGCCGTCTTCCGCTCACGCCCCAACATCGTGCAGCCCGCCTCCAGTGGTGTCGCGACAGACGTGAATGGAGGGACGAATGGAGACGTGTCGTCTTCAGCGATGAGAGTCGCTTCTGCCTTGGTGCCAATGATGGTCGTATGCGTGTTTGGCGCCGTGCAGTTGAGCGCCACAATCAGGACTGCATACGACCGAGGCACACAGGGCCAACATCCGGCATCATGGTGTGGGGAGCGATCTCCTACACTGGCCGTACACCACTGGTGATCGTCGAGGCGACACTGAATAGTGTACGGTACATCCAAACCGTCATCGAACCCATCGTTCTACCATTCCGAGACCGGCAAGGGAACTTTCTGTTCCAACAGGACAATGCACGTCCGCATGTATCCTGTGCCACCCAACGTGCTCTAGAAGGTGTAAGTCAACTACCCTGGCCAGCAAGATCTTCGGATCTGTCCCCCATTGAGCATGTTTGGGACTGGATGAAGCGTCGTCTCACGCGATCTGCACGTCCAGCACGAACGCTGGTCCAACTGAGGCGCCAGGTGGAAATGGCATGCCAAGCCGTTCCACAGGACTACATCCAGCATCTCTACGATCGTCTCCATGGGAGAATAGCAGCCTGCATTGCTGCGAAAGGTGGATATACACTGTACTAGTGCCGACATTGTGCATGATCTGTTGCCTGTGTCTATGTGCCTGTGGTTCTGTCAGTGTGATCATGTGATGTATCTGACCCCAGGAATGTGTCAATAAAGTTTCCCCTTCCTGGGACAATGAATTCACGGTGTTCTTATTTCAATTTCCAGGAGTGTAGAAAGGAACGAAAATGATGAAGTAAATAGCATATACTATCAAATGTTGACTACCGTAATGTTCCCGGGCGTATTATTTAGATTTTGTCTGAAGGGTTCAGAAAACTGTGTCACGATTCGTTTGTAATCTTTTTAATAGTTATTTATGTTAATCATCATACCGTTTTATTTTTGCAGCACTTTAAAAGATAAGACGCTATCGCTTTCCAAGCTAATTAAAAACACATTATTTTTTCTCATGTACTTACGCCATTGTTTGCAATGGTCATTAAGACAGTATCAGTCTAGACGCTGATGAAACCTTGTCAAATGCTTCTGAAAGACATTTTTTTATTAAATGTATGAGTAGAAGATAACTGAATGGACGTTAAGGGGGAATTTATCGTAGTTGTTTGCCTATTTTTTTTAATAAGTGGACTTGAACGACAAGGTCAGGTAACACGTGTGGCTTATGCTTTACATCTCCATGAATTTCTTTCATAAGGTTTTTTTGTGTGTACTTCGGACTTAGCAAAGTAGCAATACATTTCACAAAGAGCTTCGTTAGGCACATTTGATTGGAGTGCCACAGAAAGTCAATAGCAAAATTTAAAATTGTTACTCATACGTTAATTCCTTCGGAAATCACGTTATTAACATCGTTATGTGCTCAGGGGTGCTGTCAGCGCGATCGGGGGCATGGTATGAATCGTCGTGTCACCATACTTTAAGAAAAGCTTCGTGCCCGAAACTGTCGTAGGCTTATGGGAAACAGTCTCCCGTTCTCATGAACATTAACGATAATAATAATAATGGCCTTTTAAAATAGATGTTATTCGATATCATTTCCTCTTTCTCCCTTAACAATACAGCAAGCTCATTGACAGAGTTTCTGTTGCATTACTTTTATTCTCCGTTGGATGATTATGATTTATATTTTCTACTGTTTTCCAAAAGCACTTCAGGTTGATACAAGTATAGTTCCTTGTATCGAGGATGAAATTTTCCTCCTGCAGCATCCTCCTCAAGAAACCCAAGGCATTCAGCTATTTCTTTCTTTTCCATAAATAGGATCTTCACACATTATGTTTTAAAATTTCACCAAGTGTCAGCATTTCTTGGTGTAGGTTTCTTCATGACATTATCTAGTATGGCAGTTGTTTTCACTCACTATGACAAAGAAGTAGAGAATCTCTGTAAATTTCTAAAAGAAATTTTTTTAAGTGTTTTGTGTTGTGCTGCACAACATTCTACGATGAAGTTGAGTTGACGGTCACAACAGGATACAATATTTCCTGTTTCTTACACTGCTTTTACTGTTTCCTGTGGAGTCCGCAGTCCTTAATGTGTTAAGTTCGTTGAACACTTCACTACTAATTCCGGCAACTATGAGCTTTGGGTGTTATGAAATTTATGACTCTTTCATATAATTACCTTTTGAAACAAATCGAAAAATAAATACGAGTTGAGAGAATGTTTCACAATCTGTCGTTTCATCAACTTTGCATATTTAATGGCAATTTTAGTGCTGAATGGGCTGTTCGACCACCTTCAAGCAAAGTTGCTGCGATTCCCGACGAAGCGAGTGCAAGTGCAATTTTATTTTGTGAGCGAATTGTTGCTAATATTAATGAAATCAAAAAAGTTTTTCCTGTACCACCAGGTGCATCTAAGAAGTAAATCCCTCCAGTTTCATCATTTGTTACTTTCATAAGAGTTTCAAATACATACTTCTGTTGTTCAGTTAACAGTGGAAGATTTGTTTGAATTAATTCTTTCAAAGCGTTGAGATCATACAGTTTTTCTCGATGCAACTCTTGGTTAAAAGCGTCATGCATTGGACGATTGGGCGCGGTCAGGCCTAATTGAATTAATAGTTTGTTTGACATTATCAAGCACATGTCCTCAATTGAAATCAATGCTTCATTGTAAATTTCTTCACTGATTTGTATATTTGGATTTCCCATTCTATTCCGTATTTGATACAAAATATCATCACACATATAATCTTTGTACTTGATCCACAAATCAATTGGGTTTGATGGGAAGCATGTAGATATGATTATAGAAAACAATGTTCGTATTTGATGAGCGTGTGATGATATTACAGCATCATTGAGAGTTTACTCCCAATGAGCGTCATTTTCAAGCAATTGCAAACGTTGACAGGCTTCTCTGTAGGATCCACACAATTCACCATGAACAGTTCGTAACTGTTGGAATGATGTTGGGCCACGTACATTGACTAATAGCAGTCGTAAATAAAAACATTCATCATTGCTTGGATGTACTGAATAAATCCGGCCAATCGCATCGGTGGAATATACATCTGTATATCCTGGAACTGGTTTTCCTTGTTTCCGTCGTATAAATCTCCTTGACGATTGATTCCAGGTATAATATTTTGGCATTTCAGAATATAGCAATGTTTGTGTGAAATGATCGTTTTGGCATGTCTCAAAAAAACTGGTTAATGTAGTAGATGGTGGCTGAGCAGCTCTTTGTACTGCGTTCTGTGCTGTAAAATACACTCTTTGTCCATTTTCTAAATGCACAGCTAAGTGAACAACGGAAGGGTGTCTCTCATGAATAGGAAAAGAAAATATTCGCCAAACTGCTTCATTACTACTGACATAGCGGCCCATTTGGTATTGGGTAACTTCATCATTGGAATTCTCTGCACCAATTCCAATCACAGCCATATCACTCCCTTTGGTTACATATTTGCAAATGTATTTAATAGATTTCACTGAATGGCAAGATTCAACGTTGATGTGTGCTTTGAATGTCTTTGATAAAATGGGTGAATATGGAACAATCCAACGATTATCTATTTCAATATCTTGTTGATTTAATTTGACAATTGTTGATTTTCCATTGTCTGCTGTCGATCTGCGACGATACAATGGATAACCGTCATTACCAGTAATTGTTTCCGATATTAATGTCCGTGGATATCGTTTTGAACATTTACCATCCATCATACACGGTGAATTTTGATTAAGAGTTCCACAGGGACCATGTATCATGTTTTTGATAACTACCTCATGCAATCCAGGATCTACTTGTACATTAGGGATTTCAGCTGATATCACTGCATCAACTTCATTTGGCCTTATCTTTTCAACCAACCAAATCAGAATGTGTGCATGTGGCAATCCTCGTTTCTGCCACTCCACAGAATACATCCAGCAGCGTGTCTCACCAAACACATTATGTTTTACGATGAAATCCATTAAAGATTTCAACTTTTGTCTAAAGACTCTGGCTGTAATATCATGACGATCAATGGGTGATTGCCCAGGGAATAACTCCTGCTTGATTTCTATCCATTGTGGATTGCATGTAAATGTGATGAACAAATCTGCTGTACCATAATGACGAACATACGACATGGCATCTTGAGCATATTCGTGCATATGCCGAGGGCTTCCAATGTATGTTGCTGGAAGAATAGTCATCCGACCGACATTCTGTGCATTTCCATCAGTATTAATCGCATCTCGAAGGTGAATATACTCTTCAGATCGGAGTTTGGTTTGATTCAACCTGATGAATGTTAATCTCTCCGTTTCAATTTTTACATACATGTCAACAACATATTTGTGATATAATCGCCGACATTTCAATATGTGATTTTCTTCATTTTCCCGAATCATTAGGCGGTATGAATAATAGTTCATTGAACTGACTTTTTTGTTGGTTTCAGAACCTGTAAATAGATTTTCTTTTAATAACATTCAAATATAAAATTAAAATACATAATATAATGACTGAGATATTATCGCCATAGCTAAATTAATATTTTAGTTACCTGTAATGGGATTTATCATTTTTATTGAGAAATCGTAGCCATCTTCACCTTGCCAAAATATAATGGGATATTGCAGTGCATCATATGAGCGGTGTGTTTCCTTTATACGTTGTAATTGATCATTCCGACGATGTAAAACAATATCACGGGATTCCAAGTTTTCTCCAACTACAACGATAGCAACTTCATCAATAGTTGGTGCATTAAAACGTCTTGTATGTTGACCTGCAGGTGTTTTATCAGCTCTGATTACAATTTTGTGATTATCGGATGGCATCAGATCCAGGGCAGTTTTAAACAATATAATCAATTGATTGTGTTGATGAAATAAAGTTTGTAATTGTTCTACAATAGACCTCTTTACTAAATTGTTATGTGCACAACGCAGATCAATTTCTTGTGGTGAATTGCCCATAAAATAAATTTGCAGGAATTTGTTGTCGCTATCTGACACTGGTAACAGTGAACCTGCTCTGTGATATATTTGCCCTTGTATCTGTAAATAAAATAAAATATTATGGTGTGGAATAAATTAATGGATTGTCAGTGATCAAACTTAAATAATATTTGATCTTAAAAAGTATATATTTAGTTTGAACTAATATCTATCAAATATAAAATATAATAAAAGTGTCACTGAAACTGAATCACCATATAATATGATGACTAAGTGATATATAAGTGATTAAGAAATTGAAGATTAGTGACACATCTTAACTTTTGTGACAGAAAATTTTGTTCGCTAAAATAATTATGAGTAACTGCTATAATACATACCTTGAAAGTTGGCATAAAATTTTCCCGAACTACATTTGTTGCCCCAAATGAAGTCATTTGAAAGCAATTGTTATATTGTTGGATATGTGTCAAAAAGTGTATAGAATCTGTTCCTATTCCTGAAACCAATGAGTACAATGGTTCTGGTAGTGGGTCCAATGGTATCAATTTCACTTTACCATTTGCGCAACACAATCCATTGGCTTCGTTTTTGTATTTTAATGCCTTACAGTGTGAGCAAACCGAGTTCATAGAACCAATAACAACACATTGGTAGTTACTGTAGTCAATTGACACATCGTAACTGAAAGCAGCTCGATTCAAACTTGCGCGATTATTAGTTGAATGTCGCGCTCGCGCTTCACGCGTTTGTGATATCCGAATTCTTTCACGTTCATTTCCGTCGTCACGTTCTTGTGCCGTACGATTAGATCGGTAATTAGCTTGGTTTGTAGCATTTCTGGTTCTTCTATCTAAATTGTTTCGTCTTATAGGAGGCATATCAAATATAAATTAGTTTTTCACTAATCACGAACTAAACAAACACTAACTAAGTAAACACTCTGCACAAAACACGAATTTGTTTCTTGTATCAGTTGACAAAAGCAAACTCAGTAGATTAGGTCACAGACAACTTTTTTTTTTTTAAATTTTATATGACTTGAAGTCAAATCCTTTTAAGCCGTACGAATTGTAACGCGATTTTTGTTTGACTGATGTAATGACGTGGAAACTGATGCATTTTATCTCGCGTGCCGAAACTAATACAAAAGAAACGCGAGTTTCGGAACGCGACATTAAACTTCTCCAACTATGTATTCTGTGCTCCAACGCACACACGCACATTGTTTTGATAGATATGATCTTTGACGTTAGGAACACACCTACATTGCTTAGACAACAGTGAGTGCTTGTAATTTAATATGAACTTTATACCATAGCAATAAAGCTCAAATTGACTACGTTTAAGTTACAAATCATTTGTATAGGAAAAAGAAAAGGGCTATTTTTAGGGTTTTTCCAGCAATAATTCTAATTTTTCTCGCCGTAAAAACCATCCTTGAACTTCAACGAACATTTAAAAAAAAGATTTGGCCAAATTGGTCGAGGCGTTGTTGAGTTATGCGCTTACCAACACATTTTGCGATTCATTTTAATATGAACTTTATACCATAGCAATAAAGCTCAAATTGACTACGTTTTGGTTACAAATCATTTGTATAGGAAAAAGAAAAGGGCTATTTTTAGGGTTTTTCCAGCAATAATTCTAATTTTTCTCGCCGTAAAAACCATCCTTGAACTTCAACGAACATTTTAAAAAAAGGTTTGGCCAAATTGGTCGAGGCGTTGTTGAGTTATGCGCTTACCAACACATTTTGCGATTCATTTTTATATTATAGATGAAGACAAATGGTAGTTGAAAGTTGATACCAAAATTCCCGAAAGGTTCTTGATGGTTTTCTTCAGATTTTTACACAATACTCTAATAACTGATAAAGATGTAGGCTGTATATTTTTAACAAATTTTGTATACAAATATACTATATACACCATATAAAAGGGAAATGTAGTTAACAAAACACTTGAAATGTTCCTGACCCCTGTTCTTCAAACATATATACCTAAAATATGGAATCTACCTCTGTCCAAACTTTTATTAGAGTATCAAATAAGAATTTGAAGAAAATTGGTCGACAAATTTGCAGGGTTTTTGGTAACACATGAAACTACGCAACTTGTCTTTATATAGTAGTATAGTTAACAGCGTAATTGAAAAGAAAGGAGGCTCATCATGTACATTGAATAATAACTGCCCACTAATGGTTTTGAGCAGCTTTCAGGCAATATGTCCTCCATTCTATCTCAGTGTTATGGTGTATCATGTAACACTACACCTGCCATTAAAATGCACTATAGTTTTTGTTGTTTACCAAAGGAGCACCACTATGATACTGCAACATTAAACACAAAAGACTATAAAAATTATGAGGTATGCTACTTGAACATTGCAGTGTGTGATATCATGAAAATGCTGGTTTGCAGAGAGTTCATAAAGAGTAGTTGAAAAGAAGATACAAGTCACCATATACATCTCTTGCATAATAGCCGCTTGCTACTTGTTTTGAGCTGTTTTCAGGCGAAAAGTTCTCCTTTCCAGCTCAGTATTCAGGTGTTTTGTACGACAAATTAATTTTGCTCTAGAATTTAACAATATGCAGGGCATCCCATCTGCTATTGTAATGCAGCATAGCCTAAGCTGATATCCACAATGCAACAAATACATTATGACATATATTCATTCTCACAGGTGTGAAGATAAGTACTACATGGGTTCGGACTTGGGGTAAAGTAAGAACCTGATTGTACAGATGGGAAAACGATTGGTGAAGTAACAGAAGGAGATATTTCTCTGTAAAGAGGGTTACTGGTCATTTTTTGCAAGAGAAGTGTCAATGAATAAATAAGTTTGTACGGTTTCATTGGATTTAATTCTTTTCCATACTTTTTTCACGTCTTTTTAAAAAATTTTGGATCATACATTATAACTACTCTTTTATTTACACATTTGTGTAGTGGAAAAGTGTTAAATTTATTAATTTATTGCAAGTACCATGATAAATCACGGCAAAGGAACACATTAATGGAAAGGTACCTTAGAATGAGTGTGATGAATTAGCGAGATGTATTTCTTTTTACAATTACATTTGTTGAAAGGGTTAAGCAAAGTGCTTGAGAATCATTTAATATGTTCCTGTATCAAGGATACACTAACATCAAGACTAAAATAAAATGATGTCACTAGCGAAAGTGTCGAAATATTGCTTGCTTGACTTCTCTCATAAATGCATACATTGCAGATACAGTGAAGTACTTAAATTTTATTTGAACATGTTTGAATACTTTTCTAAAAAAAAAAAAAATAGAAAAAAATGATACTCAGATAATCTGGCTATAGAAATATCACTAACCAAGTTTTGTGTTGCTGAATGTTATCTAACGGGACACACAGAGTTTCTTGTATTAATATTGAACGATACTCTGAAAAATTAAAGAAACACCTTGGGTATAATCAGTCTTTGTCTTGTGTTACAAGCTGATTACCATTAACAGTGGTGTTCTGGGTAATTATATCGTTTGTGAAATAGTAGGTTAATGGTTTTGGACACCTACCACATTCTAATATTTGTTATGACATTTAATTTTACCGTGCAGTTTTTCAGATTTCTGTTGCCCTGGTGCTTCTCCAGTGTACTCTACTTTTTGACTTAAATGATTGTCACTACACATAGGTAATGAAATAGTATCAGTGCATGAAACAAGATAATTTAAGGAGGGCTTGTGACATAATGCATGAATGACACTGGTATTATGAACTTTGCTAACTTGAAACCGCTATAATTACTTATACTTGGCCACCAATTTATCACATACAACGATTCACAAAAGAAATGGTTTGAAATTGCGTCGTTTTTATACATAAGATCTTCGAATGTCCTTTAATTTCATATTTGTGACACAACGAAAAGACATGAACCTGCCATAGAGACTACATTCTGATAAATCAAAATTAGTGTTCATCAAATGTTTCGTTAGTAGTACATTTGTAACAAGTTACTTGATATTTTTGCATTTGGTCTGATTTGCAACCTGGCCAGCTTAATCTGTGTATTTCGTTGGTCTTTAACCTCAGGTGACTTTCTTTTAATTTTACCGTGCAGTTTTTCAGATTTCTGTTGCCCTGGTGCTTCTCCAGTGTACTGTACTTTTTGACTTAAATGATTGTCACTACACATAGGTTGTGAAGTGTTTATTCTGCACTGAACAAAATTTTTATGTTCACTGTCTGTATAAGTATCCAGCCCATCAAATAGCATTCATTTCATTTATGTGCTCGGAAACATCAGGATGGATGTAGTATGGCCTGTCAAAGTTAAATAACATTTCAGTAACTTCACCTTGTGTTTTGGTGTAAAGATTCTGCTGAGGGCAGTGACATTTCACGAGTTAAAATGCAAAGTGATGCGAAGATCTCGTGGAAAATCGGGAAAATGGCGTCCAGCAGCTCTAAATGGACTCTAAACAGTCAGAAAGAGCAGAGTTGAGTATATACAGCTGGTACCTGGGATGTGTGCACACCTGGTTGTTAGTACACATCGACAGACACATGTCGAGACAGCAGGGCGTGTCTGCAGGCCTCTTCCAGCTATCGAAGCACAACCTGAGGCACAGATCGAATCAGCAAGGCTCTTCTCGGCATCTACCAAGGCCGAGAACCTGACAACTGACGACTCGGAACTGTGCCTATTGTGACTTAATGGTGAAGATGGAGAACAGATGGCACTCCTGGTTAGCAGTCATAACTGTGCTACATCAACTGGAGACATGAATGACACGAAGTCAGTTCATTTTCCAGACGCTATGTGCACATCAGTTTATGTATTGGACGCCTGAGATTTTGCCGTACACAGAGAGGCCCATAAGGGACCCTGGATGCAAGTAGCAATCGACTGCTGGGACTTATTTCTTCTGTTCTTCAAGAGAAGCCCACTTAGCTGCAGCCTGTAGATGAGGAGAAGGAAAATACTAAGAAATAAATAAATACAATTGTTTAATAAAAACAGTTTATGTGTTGGTGGACTATGTGATGGTGTTTTGTGGAAGCAACCAGCCTAGTGCATATGCTCATGGCAAAGCTGACTATGTTCATTTTCGTGCCATACACGCCCCAAACATTCCTCAGGACTCATGCTGAGCACATTACACGTTAACGGCTAAAGCCTAACACCTACTGCATAACGCCCAATACATAACGCAAGACGCCTAACACAAGACATCACAAGACATTCTCTGTCAGCACAACATTGTGTGATCACTCTCCACTGCTACGAATAATAACCAAGTGATACAACACGTACTAAAGTGATGCTATTCCCTATAACACACAGGTATCTAGATGTATATTCGGAAGTAGTTGTGTTCCAACGCTGAGGGGGTTACAAGCAGAACTGTTGTCAGAGATTCTACTAACCCTTGATGGCGTTGCAGTAACATCACGTCTCGCAGTTAACGGTGAGTAGCTTTATTTATTACCGATGTAGCGAATCGGACCAGTCTTTGGAAATGTCACATCTCTCATTGCTACCCCTTCGGTTGTGTATTCATAAACAGTTCCTTTCGTTTACAGTTTAAGTGATGTATCATAGATCACCGTCCATGTGATGTAAGCACGTTATTCCTTCCTTCCAAAATAAGACAATCGTGTTGTGCGTGTATGTGTGGTGTAGTTGATTAAAGGTTTTGTTCTTGTCGCGACACGTAGTCTCCTCGGATGCAGCTGCAAATACTGAATACACAATTTATGTATTCAGATACTGCTCATGCATAAACGCTAGAATTTTTAGAATACTGTGACATCGTGAATGTGGTAACATAATTAATTTGGACATTTCACGTCTTTTCTTGTATTTAAATTCAAATAGGCCGTAGATAATGAATGTAAACATCGCAGTTTTCGCGTTTCCCGATGCATTTTGCAAACAGTATAGAAAAGGTGACACCAAAGTTGTGGAAAATAATAAAGCTCTTATAGAGCGTTCGCACCGTTGTTCTGCTTGAAAACTTTGTCGAAAGTATGCATTTGTCATTTTTAATAATAGCAATAATTACCAATGAATATCATGGATTATATTTCTTTTAGTGAATAACAGGATGTCTTATCTTTTCCATCCGATAGTGGCGCTTGAGAACAATTTTAATGCGGAAGTGTTTAATATGATGGTGTAGGGCTGGAGTAGGGCTGATTATTTACATTCAGATTGTCGATTTGCTTGCGTGATTGCCCGCGAAATGTTTTAGCTGGCGTGTATTATTCTGCAGTTATAAGCTTGGTCAGGTTAGTTTTACAATACCGATTCCTTAGTCCACTTCTCTTCTAAGAGAAGTTGCAGAGTCAGTATTGCCTCTCGTATTCCTCCATTTCTCTGTGACCCTAACTGTTCTCCCCCTATGTCGGCTTCTTCCCGTTTTTTCATTCTTCTGTAAAGATTTAGTGTTAGTGTTTTATCATCACGACTTATTAAAGTGATAGTTGGTAAATCCACAGCTGCCGGCACCTACTTTTTAAGGGACTGCAATTTTTACATTCTTATTGAAGTCAGAGGGTATCTCTCCTGTGTCATACATCTTATCTTGAACACAACGTGGAACTGTTTTGTCAAGACTGGTTCTCCCATGGATATCAGTAGTTCTGAAGGAATTTCGTCTCCTCCTGGGGCCTTGTTTCGACTTTGTGTTTCAATTCTCTGTCAGTTTCCTCACGCAGTATCATGTCTCCTGTTTCGTCTTTATCTACGTCCTCTTCCATTTCTATAACATTACCTGCCTCTTTACTTTTCTATGGACAGTACCCACCCTTACCCTAGTTATATATGCTTTCATATCTTTACACTTGCCATAAAGCCATTCTAGCTTAGTAATTTTGCAGTTTCTGTCAATCTCATTTTCCAGACATGTGTATTCCCTTCCGCCTGTTTCATTGACAGCATTCTTATATTTTCTCCTTTCATAAATTAAATTCAGTATCTCCTGTGATATTCGAGGATTTCTATTTCCTTCTTACTATTTGATTCTCTACTGCCTTCACTATTTTGTCCCTCAAAGAAAGCCTTTCGTCTTCTACTGTGTTCCTTTTCCTCGTTCGAGCCCATCATTACTTAATTATCCCTCAGAAACCCTCTACGACTTCTGGTTCTTTCAACTTACATGTGTCGCATATCATTTATTTCCTACCTTTTTGGGCCGGCCGAAGTGGCCGTGCGGTTAAAGGCGCTGCAGTCTGGAACCGCAAGACCGCTACGGTCGCAGGTTCGAATCCTGCCTCGGGCATGGATGTTTGTGATGTCCTTAGGTTAGTTAGGTTTAACTAGTTCTAAGTTCTAGGGGACTAATGACCTTAGCAGTTGAGTCCCATAGTGCTCAGAGCCATTTTTTTTCCTACCTTTTTGTTATTTCTTCAGTTCTAATCTATGGTTTATAACCAATAAATTGTGTTCAGAGCTCACACCTGCCCCTGGAAATTTTTCACTGTTTAAAAACTAGCTCTCAAATTTTGTCTTGCCATTATGCATCCAGTCTGAAACCTGGTGTCTCAAGGCCTCTTCTATGTGTACTGTTTCTCTCATGATTCTTAAACCAAGTGTTAACGCTGAAGAAATTGAGCTCTGCTCAAAATTCTACCAGGTAACTTCCTCTTTCACTCCTTTCCACCAGTCTATATTCACATACTAATTTTACTTGTCTTCCTTTGCTGTTATGGAATTCCGATCCCCTATCACAATTAGATTTTTGTTTTCCTTAACTATCTGAATAAGTTGTATTATCTCCTCGTACCTTCCTTCAGTCTCCTCATGAAATATAACCTGCACTACTATGATGAGTGTGGGTTCCATGTATATCTTAGCTACGATAATCCGTTCACTATGCTGTTCATAATAACTTACCTGCATTCCTGTTTTGATATTCATTATTAGACCTTCTCCTGCATTACCCCTATTTGATTTTGTATTTATAATCCTGTACTCACCTGACCAAAAGTCCTGTTCCTCCTGCCACTGAATATTGGTAATTCCCACTATAATAAATTATTAACTTCAATTAGTCGATTCCAATTTTAAGTTTTCTAATCTATCTGCTCGATTAAAGGACGTTACATTCCCACTATAGAATGGATGACATCCTCTTGAGAAACTCTCTCCTAGACAGAATGAGATTTTCACTCTGCAGCGGAGTGTGCGCTGATATGAAACTTCCTGGCAGATTAAAACTGTGTGCCCGACCGAGACTCGAACTCTACCATCTGAGCTACCAAAGCACGACTCACGGCCGGTCCTCATAGCTTTACTTCTGCCAGTATCTCGTCTCCTACCTACCGAGTTCGAGTCTCGGTCGGGCACACAGTTTTAATCTGCCAGGAAGTTTCATATCAGCACACACGGCGCTGCAGAGTGAAAATCTCATTCTAGAAACATCCCCCAGGCTGCGGCTAAGCCAAGTCTCCGCAGTATCCTTTCTTTCAAGAGTGCTAGTTCTGCAAGGTTCGCAGAAGAGCTTCTGTAAAGTTTGGAAGGTAGGAGACGAGATACTGGCAGAAGTAAAGCTGTGAGGACCGGCCGTGAGTCGTGCTTGGGTAGCTCAGATGGTAGAGCACTTGCTCGCGAACGGCAAAGGTCCCGAGTTCGTGTCTCGGCCGGGCACACAGTTTTAATCTGCCAGGAAGTTTCTCTCCTAGACACTTCAATGGGGGACTATTCACTTCTAGAATATTTTAGCTAATAGGATGCTATCATCAATTAACCACACAGTAAAGCTGCATGTCCTCAGGAAAAACCAACGGCTGTAGTTTCCCATTGCTGTTAGCCATTCACCGCACTAGCGCAACAAGGCCATCCTAGCTGATATTATAAGGTCAGACCAGCAAATCGTGCAGCCCCTGCAACTACTGAAAATTCAGCTGTACCCCTTCAAAAATTACGTGTTTGTCTCATATCTTAACAAACGCTCCTCGAATGTGGTTGCAACTGCAGTACAGCTATCCATACCACTGTCTTAATATATTCTCCTATTTTTATTGTTTTCAGAGCAGTGAAGCTGACGTACAACCAACTGGAATAGGCAATCCGTTACACGCTACCCTCTAAGACAAAGCAGTGCTGAGTTAGTGAAACATCTAGAAGCTGAGTGAATTGTGAAATGCCCTTCAAACAGAATTCTTTTTTAGCAATAAAACTTTTAAGTATATAGGTACGGTACACAATCCACATTATTAATTATTCATTCCAGCAAATTACCCTTAAACTTGGTAGGTGGGAGTGTCTACATGTATTTCTGTAATACTTTGTATCAACATAATTATTCTTCATAATAAATTATAATGACAATCTTAAATACTTCCTTCTCTATTTAAATTTTCTCATTTTCAATGCGTTCCTTCGACTAATTATTAAAAAAACTGTTATCTACGACTTCAGAACGCCAGCAAGATGTTGGAATGGAGCCAATGCTGTATTAGCCTCTGACAGGTCATGTGTTCTACTAATGGACACTCGTGGCATATAGACTGCACCTCTGGCTCATTCCGCCGTGCAGCAGCACAATTAGCTTTTTATGTTTGTTTTCATGGAATAACTCTTAAATTCCTGGCACGTTTTTGCCTGACTGCATGGTTCAGTTCTCAATTTCGCTGATTGTCGTTGAACTTGAGAGGGCAGTCACGCGTTTCAGTATCTGTATACACACTCTGTAGCACAGTTGTTATTTGTTTTGTTGATCACACCAGTCAGCCGCCAGCCTCTGTTGAAGGCACGCCAGGAAAGTAGCAAGTCACAGATTATGCTTATCTATTTGTTTTCATAGTTTAATTCTTAAGTTAGTACTAGTAGGAGGGGCAGTGTGTGTTCGTGCTGTGTGTTGGCGCAGATGAGATGGCCACCGTTCGCGATCGGCAGAAGATGCTTATGGTCACGGCCAGATACCTGCAGGCTGCCGCCTCAGGGTGTAGCATCTGGTACATAACTTGGGGCACCTCAGGTGCGGCTTGTTGTGACCACTGACTCTGCTACGGAGGCACCTTGCGGAGTGGCCACTGTGAGAGATTCGCGTTCACAGAAAGGTGAGTGGCAGATTCTATCGCATTTTTTTTGGTCGAGTCAGAGACTCAATATGGAGTCTGGTCTCGCTCAACCACTCTGTGAGTGGACAGGCAGCTGCTCATTCAGCAGGGGACTAGCGGGCACAAGGGAGGGGGGGGGGGCGTTACAATTTATTGGGACCTCCAACATTAGGCGCATTATGGAGGGGATTGTAGAGAAAGTTCCCAGGGTCAGAAAGGAAATGAATGTGCAATAGATGTCTATGCTAGAGGATCTGAGATATTGAGAAATCCCTACCTGCAGCTGTTGAGCATGCAGGGTGCAGCCATCTGCAGGTTGTGGCTCATGTCAGCACCAATGACGTTTGTCACTTGGATTCTGAGACCAATATCGATTCGTATGGGTTGATGGCAGGAGTGGTGAAGACTGTTGCCCTCACATGTGCGGTGCAAGCAGAGCTCGCAATTTGCAGCGTTGTCTCCAGATTTGATCAGGGTCCTTTAGTTTGGAGTTGAGTGGAGGTCCTCGGTAAGAGGTTTCATTGACTCTGTGACAGTCTTTGCTGCAGATATCCGCACCTGCATTCGGAAGCGCAGAACTGTTTGACTCTCCTTGATAGGTCAAGGGTACACTACACAAAGCAAGTAGCTATTTGGGTAGCAGAGTACTTGTGGAGTGGACATGAGGCTTTGTTTAGGCTAGGAAGTACTTTTAAGTCTTCTGATGAACTCTCACCAGTCGATATGCAACAGTTAAATCAGAATGTGTACAATGTAGAGACATTCCGTCAAAATTTTAGCAGTATATTCTCGGACTGTTCACGACAAAGTTCCTGAATTTACTACCATCCAGGAAACTTGTTGTGAGTAGAGGGTTGGTGTATATTCTAGCACAAGAGTTGCTAACATCAGCATCAGCATTCTTGGAATTCTGATGTCATCACATCGAGACACTTGCACCAAGGCTGTGACAAAGCCACTTCCAGAATTCTGACATCATCGCAGTAGGACAAATGCGATAGGGTCATGTCACTACAGTGTCGACTTTAACAAGTCTGTTTGTAGTAAATATCGATCAGATAAATGTGTTTTACCAGCACTGCGGCTGAGTTGTAGAGAAGATGTGAGCTGGGCAAGCCTGTGATTGCGCTGTAAGGATACTTGCCTGTATTTTATGCTAATATATTTGATATTTGTAAAAGCATAATTATGGCATGCAGTTTCAGCACCCCAACCAGCATGAAATTTCAATTTTTATAGTGAGACTGTTTGAGCACTATCAATTCATCTCGGATTGTCTGTACATCTAGGTGTCATGTGTTCAGTTGCCATGACATGTGTCGAGCAAAGAAAAATTTAACAAGGCTATTAGTCATAAATATCTATCAGCGAAATGTACTCACACGTTTCTTTATCGATAATGGGAAATGCATGGTAATAGAGAAGTGTATTATTCTAGCAGGAGGAATATTGATAAACAAATAATGACACTGCAAAACATTGGCAAGATGATACTTTACCTGACTGGATGCACCAACACATTGTGTTGCATTTGCTGGAATTATATGCCATTTTTAAAATGTCCATCCAGTCTCTCATCACGCGGAAAGTGATAGCGAGTTGTGTAATGAAAACATAATAGGAATGCTTTGCCTGGACGGAACCTCGCTGCAATTGCTGAAAAGACCTATTAGCCCAATCAGTAAGTATTAATTTTTCTATAATTGAATTATTATGTGGATATGCAGTCTTACCAGGGTAGTGTTGTTATTACAGTTCTAGCAGGGCTACTACTGGATTAGGACATGGAAGTCACAATAGCCACAATAGTCTGTGGCGCCATTGGTCATTGAGGTGCCCACACAACACAGCAGCAGCAGGCCACATGTGTGTATAGCAATCATGAGGAATATTGTTCTCTACACAAGAAGCGATGGAAAATTGTCTCTGTGTAAATAAAGTATTTCCTACAATTATATTTTATTTTAAATCCAATAAATAATGGCACAAACACTTTGTGCTTATAATGTGTCACCAATAGAATGTGTGCTGTCGGCAGAGCCTATATGATGATGCTAGTACAAAACGTTAATACAGGATTTGTTCGTATAATGAAATGAGTGTTGCCTTGCCTTCAACTGCCTATTATGGCAACTTTTCCAAGTCACACACTACCCACCACCTCTATCCAAAATAGGTGGCCATGTAACATTGTTAATAGGAAGCTTCCTAGAATGTTTGATGGGTTAGGCTGCATACCAGTTAATGCTACAGTAGAATGTTATATCTGGGAACAGAATACCGTATGTGTTTGGTCCTCTGCATGACTGTTTACGTATATTACTCTGAGATGACAAAAGTCACTGGATAGCGATAGCCACGAATACAGATTGCAGTAGTATTGCGGACACAAGGTATAAAAGAGCAATGCATTGACAGAGCTATTATTTGTTCTCAGGTGATTCATGAGATTTTGGCCACATGACGGGAAGTAACAGACTTTGAATATGGAAATGGTAGCTTGAGCTAGACACATGGGACATTACATTTCAGAAATCGTGGGGAAGTCAATTCCCAGGACTCTGAGTGTCAAGAGTGTGCTGAGAATACAAAACTTCAGGCATTACATCTCATCACAGACAAAGTAGTGGCTGACGGACTTCACTTAATGACCAAGAGCATTGCTGTCTGCATAGAGTTGTGATTGCTAACAAAAATCAACGCTCAGGTTAAAACAGTCATGATTACAAAAAAAAATTGTTTGTTATGACCAGTTTCTGCTTATGTTAAAGCCATCCTCCGATTTTTTTTTGCCACCTATGGCTGGTGCTGGCAGCTCTACAGATTTTCTCGTAGTACCACTTGATACAGTAATACAGTGTAGAGTAATATCACGTGAAAAACCAAGGAGCCGCCAGCACCAACCATAGGGGACCCAAAAAATGCGAGGACGGCTTTAACGTAAGCCAAAACCGATCACAAGAAACAAATGTTATTGCGATCAAGACTCTTTTTTTAAACAAAGTATAGCACCAGATCGCTGCACTCCACGGAAATGTTCTCTATATTTATAAACAAACAGCACTCCGTGAAATAACTACAGAAATCAATGTGGATGTACGACGAATTTATCCCTCAAGAGTATGTATCCCTTGGAGTAAGTGAGCTATAGCAGCAGATGAATGTCTTTATTAATGGCATTGCCTGTGGAATCTCTCTTGGGTTCGTGACCATATTGGTGGGATCATAGACGACTGGAAAACAGTAAACTGGTCAGATGAGTCCCGATTTAAGTTGGTAAGAATTGACGGTAGGATTCGAGTGTGGTTCACACCCCACAAAGCCAAAGATCCTGTCAACAAGGTACAGCGCATGCTGATGATGGCTCCATAATAGTATGGGCTGTGTTTGTATGGAATGGATTGGGCCCTCTGGTTATGTTCGGCTATTTGGAAACCATTTTCAGTCATTCATGGACTTCATGTTCGCGAACAGCGATGGAATTTCTATGGATGGTGATGTGGCAAGTCACTGGGCCACAGTTGTTCGCGAATGGTTTGAAGTTCAAGTGAATGATTTGGCCATCCATATCGCCTTACATGGATCCCATCGAACATTTATGGGACGTACTCAAGAGGTCAGTTCATGCACAAAATCCTGCACCGGCAAACTTTCGCGTAATAGACGGCTATAAAGGCAGCATCGCTCAATATTTATGCAGCAAACTTCCAATGATTTGTTAAGTCCATGACATATCGAGTTGCAGCAGTATGTTGGGCGAAAGGAGCAGGTCCAGCATGATATTAGGAGGTATCCCAACACTTTCGTCACCTCAGTGTAGACACCAACAAACAGTACTTACCAAGTGCTCGACTGTACTGTCTGTTAATCATTTCCATGCAGTGTCAGTTAACGAATAACTTTACAAAGAGTCATCAATTGAGTTCACTAGAATATAAAACGACGCTAAATAGCCTCAAACAAACAGTCTCCTTTTGCGACAAAAAGTGTCAACATGGGTTCCTCCAAAGTGCTAATCATTCCAAAGCTATTAGCGAGGAGGATGAGAACAACTGATGAATGCTTTGGTTTGTAATAATTACTAGACTAATTACTGGACAGTATTTGTTTCTGACACTGGAAACATAAATTACGTGGTAAATGTTATGCCCCTTAGTAAGAAGAATTTCAGTGTGCTTAAACCCATTACAGAAATGTTTTGCAATAACACTATGCTAATTCAAATCTGTGTTTGGTTGTGGCTATTAAGCCTCCTTTTATAATCTACAGAACCAAGATGGTGGCATTCTGGCAAGTTATAACTGCGCAGCGGCTATTCCGTTCCGTAAGCATTTGTTGATTGATACTACGTGGAAATGGTTAACACACGGTATAGTGGAGTACATTGTAAGTACTGTTTGATTGTGTCTAATACACATAAATAGTCTATCACAGCATCAAAAACATGAAGCATTCAGTTCCCAGATACAACAGTCTATTGTGCCGTAAACTGGTATACATACTAACCCACCAAAAATCCTCAGAATTTTCCTATTTACATTGCTGTATCTGCACGTATCTGAGAGCTGGGTAGTTGGATGTCGTTGTAAAGTTGCCTAAACTGAGAGCTGGCTGAAGCCCGAAGTAGAAAGATATAGGCCTGGGCACCATATCAGGAGACATGTTCATTGACGTCGATGAAAATTTTGTGTCTAGAGAGATTGAAATTGAGTCTGACTGTGAAGTCTCTGGACGCGAGCAGCAGGCCTTTTTCTGGGTCATGAGTCTTCTGACTGGTTTGATGCGGCCTACCACGAATTACTCTTGTGTGCCAACCTATTCATCCAAGGGTATCACTTGCAACCTACGTCCTCAACGATTTGCTCGGTGTCTGCCAATATCTGTCTTCCTCTACAGTTTTTGTCCACTACAGCTCTCTTTAATACCATGGAAGTAATTCCCTGATGTCTTAACAGATGTCCTATCATCCTGTTGCTTCTACCATAGCGGTCGCGCGTTTCCAGACTGAAGCGCCTAGAACCACTCGGGCACAACGGCCGACTCGTAATTCTCGATTTTACTTTGTGAGCTGAGAGGTCGCGACAGAAAGCACTTCAATTTATCTCTTAACATCACAGTCCACGATGTGTAACAAAAACGTTCGACCTTTACAACGTAAACACAGTCTAAAACATCAGTCTCAAACACAACATTCCTTGGTCATGCGCGACAATAATCAGACTCTGCTGATCTGCCCCGACTCCTTTCTTATCGTTTCACATAGCGATCGCTCGATACATATCAAAGTTTATCCCTCGCAAAATATTTAATAGATTACAATATTTTAAGCTTTTAAGTGTATCTACAGTATTTTACGTCAATACACCTTTCTTATGCACGTATAAATATTTAAAGCATATTACGATTCTCTTTCATGTAAAAAGAAAAGATGAACATAGCAGAAGAAGAAAATATTATGTTGTACTACAGTAGTATCTTCATATGATTTAGAAAATCCATTCATATTTTAAAAATGTGTGTATGTATGTATGTATGTATGTATGTTCCACGTTTCCTCCTAAATCACTGCACCGATTTCAACAATACTTGCTACACGTAACACTTACTACCTGGAAAGAATTTCTGTGGGGGTAAGAATCGCCTATCTATCGCAGGGGTGTGGGTATGCGTGAAAAAGTTGCGTAGCTCATTACGCGCAAATAGCCAGATTATATTCATCCAGGATTGGACAATGCGGTCATCTAGTGATCTGCAACAAATTTTGCACGTATTTTCAAGCTTTATGAAACATTTTCTCGCCAACAATCTCTACAAAATGATGAAAGATAAAAAGTTTATCGCTTACTTCATTTTCGCTGTTCACACAGTAAAACTTTATTACTTGTTTACCAATAACCATATTCGCCAACAGCTTGTAAACAGTATCCACGTATACCACTGTACTAGAAATAGTTCAAGAGAGATGACGTCATAAACACTGATATGCATGAAAGACTAGCGCACCATGCATGACGTTTAAATTTTTTGCTTCTTTACTGCTAATTACTCTATTCCCAAGTAGTTTAGCAGACAGTATCCACATATATCGCTGAATGTACCTACGAAAGTATATCATTGCACGACACATAGTTCAGGAGATGCATGGAAAACTACTACATCATGCCTAATGTTTTAATTTATTTCTTCTTTGCTACTAACTCTATTCACAACAAAGTTTGCAGACAGTATCCGTATAGACTACTGGACGTATTTGCAAAATTATATCACTGTATGTCACAAAGTTCAGGCGATATGACGTAATAAACATTGAGCTCCTCAATAACGAAACTGCAGGGTGAATTTCAGTAAAGATATAGGTGAAATATGTGTACAGTTATGTGTGAAATATATTAAACACATGTCAAATATATGCACCATGTGCATACGTGGGCAAGGCTATGCCTAAATATCTCCTTCTATGCCCCTGTATAGATATAAAACAAAATTTAGTACAACCAGCAAGTTTCTATTTAGGTTGGGATGATAAGGTGGACAGAAAAGGGGAATGAGGAGGTGGGCAGACAGAGGTGGGGATGGAGGAGATAGACACAGATATGGGAGGAGGAGAAGGACAGAGAGAAGGGGAGGTAGACATGGACTGAAAGAGGATGGAAGACGAGATGTACTTTGAAGAGGAGAGGGAAGATGGACAGAGTGAGGGACAGGAGAAAATTAACAGGAAGTGGGGGGATGGAAAAGATGGGCAGAGAGAGTTGGTGGAGGAGATGGACAGGACTGAGAGATGGGGAAGAGGAAATGGGCAGAGAAAGGGAAGAGGAATAGACGGAAAGATGAGGAGATGAACAGGGAGGTGATGGAGGAGGAAATGAGCAGTGTGAGGGTGAGGAGGGGGATAGACAGGGAGAGGAGAAAATGTACAGAAAAATGGTGAGGTGTAGATGGACCTAGGGAGGCGTAAGGAGGAGCTGGAGAAAGACAAAGGGGAGCAGAGGATGAGGTTAGAGGGGGAGGGGGAAGGAGCATATGGACACAGAAGAGAGGAGAGATGGACAGAGGGAGTGGGGAGGAGAAGATCGGCAGAGAGAGGGGCAAGAGGAGACAGACAGGGAGCGCGAGGTTGTAGTGTTGATGCATTAAGTTGTTCTGAAAGCGGTGCTGATATTGAAGACAATGAAAGCGGGTTAAAAGCTGTGAGCTATCTGGGAAAGTTAACCTTGCATTACTGAGCAACTGTTTCACCAGGTATCCAGTGTAGCTTACCAGATTCCTAACCAGACTAACATTAATTATAATCTTTTAGTAGTCATCTTACGATAACCGGTGATTTTATATATATATATATATATATATATATATATATATATATATATATATATTGATGTGTTGGTAAATGTGCCAACACCTTGTAGATAGAGGCGGCCTATATGCACGCTATCTAACGCAGACGGGCGTGAATTCTGGAACAGGATGAGGAGTGAATGCTAATAAGAAAAGTACGCAGCTCCTCGAATACTTAGCTTTATATCGTCCTTGTGGTACATCGCTCTTGATAATACAGATAAGACTATCTTCAGATACGGTTAATGGCGCCTTGCTAGGTCGTAGCCATGGACTTAGCTGAAGGCTATTCTGTCTGTCTCTCGGCAAATGAGAGAAGGCTTCGTCAGTGTAGTCGCTAGCAAAGTCGTCGTACAACTGGGGCGAGAGCTATCCCGTATCTCGAGACCTGCCTTGTGGTGGCGCTCGGTCTGCGATCACACATTGGCGACACGCGGGTCTGACATGTACTAAATGGACCGCGGCTGATTTAAGCTACCACCTAGCAAGTGTGGTGTCTGGCGGTGACACCACATATATAATCACCGGTTATCTTATATATATATATATATATATATATATATATATATATATATATATATATATATATATATAAAGACAATTTAAATAAAAAGAAATAAATCAGTTTATATTTGGAAATTTATTTTAACATTGATCTTTGTTCCATTAAAATTTCAGCATATTAAACTTGATTCATAACTGGTGCCTTATTTAGGATTGTGAAAATGTGAGTTTGTAATCTTACGGAACACATCAAATATGGAGCCAAGATTGGGAGACTGCATACAACACTGCATTCATAAAATACCACACGAAGAACGTTGAAACATATACAAGAGGAAATTAACCACAACCAACCGATTCAATTTTCACCCAAAGAAGTTACGTTCGTAGCGCAATCCTGTCCGTCATGAAATTGCCTCACACTGGTATACTAAATTCATACAAACTCTGTGTGAAATCTTCCCGAAAAGAATAGCTGACGGCTTCTGTGATGATTACACTACATGCTTCACATGGTCAACTTGGTTTACACAAAGAGTGTAACTGCACAATAATTTTGATAATTAAAATAAATTACATCGAAACACAAATTACAAAAGAAAAACCTCGAACTGGTTACTATCGTCTTACTGTTAACCTGATGGGTCAAACAATTGTATAAGCACGTGGTACTGGTCTCACAAAGTACACCCCACGTCGATTGAACATAAAGAAAAGTTGCTATATTGATAAATATTGTCAAGACGAGACGTTATAATCTCACGCACATTCGCATTTAAGATTGATGATCTTAGAATTACGGATCATCCACACATGGTTCCACTTTACTCACGAAATAGTGACAAAGCAACTACTGGAAGATATGCTGAACTTAACACTCGAATTACACTGCGTTGCAATTTAAGATAACATTAGATATTTTAGATCTAAACCTGAAATAAAGGTGATTAAATTTTCAGTTAGGCTGAACTTAAGAAATCCATTGTCCTACGGACTTAGCAGAGATGCGCTTAGCCGGAGATCTTACCACTTCAGACGTTCGCCGCAGACCGACTGCCTGGGCCCCTACGGAGGGTGCTTCCACAGATACAAACGGAAGTGACCAGAGAGGCAGCTTCTTATACCAACGTGACAAGGGACGGACAGGACCATACTAAGAGTAGAAACCTCTTTGCTTTTAGAAAGCATAGCTACCTGCTCCAACATTGGTCCTATTGTTCTCTAGCAGACAGGCTTGTCTGCTACCATCAAGCATGCAACTAGAAATACTCATTGATCCTTTCACACAGAAGGGAAGGGGGATGACAGTATCTTATCATATACACTATATAAAAGAGCGCATGTAGGTTCCATGTGAGACTGTGTGACATAAATTACATATAAACTGTGTTTTAAAGGGTAGCAGTGTGACATATCATTCTTGCTTATGTGTAAAAGTAACACGTTCCACTGCTCAGTCTCCTCCCATATGGAGTTAGAAACACCACAGTAAATTTAGAAGTGGAATGTATGCCGTAAATGACAACAGATTTAAGAAATTAACATGAATGGGATCCAACAGAGACCTTTCAAGGTGGAGGAGGTGGGCAGGGAGGGGGGTAGTGCAGATGGACTGAGAAGGGGAGAAAGAGTGATGGACAGAGAAAGGTTGAAGGAGGAGTTAGGCTGATAGAAGATTCTTGGGCTAGGGTGGATAATAAGCAAGTTATTTTTATACCCTAAAGAAGGGTTGGTCGAAACATTTGATTGTGCACACAGAAATTTAAGAGGGACCTTAAGAAGCAGCAAGTACAGTACATGTAAAGTAGGAGACTCAGCACACAGGTGCTGCGATGCTCGGTCTTAGCTCTCACGCGCTTTCAAGGCTTCTCGCAATTGTTGTGGCGTAGAAGCTATTTTCACACTAGCATCCAAAAACTTGTGGCTGCGGTACAGTATGGTGTGCCTTGATAAACAGTGGAACATTCGTCATGTATTACTACTGTACGGTACTATAGTGAGAGGACTGGACAGTTTGTATCACTACTCTAGCGGCAAAGAGAGGGCAAACCCTCCCCCTCCCCCTCACCGCCCCCCCCCTCCCCCACTCCACTGGTTCACTTGAGGGCTTAAATCCTCGGCGCCTGCGTCCATGTCTTTGGAAAATAAAGTCCTAGACAGAAATGCCTCTACGTTGCTTTCACAGAAAATACTTTCCTGGATAAGCGGGGGGCTGCAGAGAAAACCTGTCAACTACAGTAAAAAAGTCAATTAGTGGGATTGAAAACTCAAGATAGTCCCTCAATTACAAAAGGTTGCCTGCATGAAATTTTCGTTAACTGTTGAAGAAGACGTAATTATTTCTGCAGTAAGCTTCTTGTTCAAGACTTCTTTATAAATCCTCTGGGTTTCTGATAGTACGTTTTGTTCTATATGCTCGGCTGAAAATTTCTAGTTAAATCTTAGCTCAACATATACGCTGTTGGTAGGGCTACATGTGTTGCACAATATGTGATAAGTGAGAGGAACTGCGAAGTATCTGTTTCATACCGTTCTGTTGGAGAGTATTTCTGTAAATCTGCGAGTATTCATGACACAAAACGATACAAAATATTTATGCGTATCTGTCAAAATGGCCGGCCGCAGTGGACGAGCGGTTCTAGGCATTACAGTCTGGAACCGCGTGACCGCTACGGTCGCAGGTTCGAATCCTGCCTCGGGCATGGATGTGTGTGATGTCTTTAGGTTAGTTAGGTTTAAGTAGTTCTAAGTTCTAGGGGACTGATGACCTTAGATGTGCCATAGTACTCAGAGCCATTTGAACCTGTCAAAATATTTGTTATAGTGCAACACGGATTTTAGGAATTTACACTATTATATTTTAGCAGATACCGCAGTTGTTCACATTTTTATGCACACACGCACACTACATAACGTTTCACCGCTGTATTTCATCTCTGTCTCCCTCTCTCTCTGTTTTTTTCTCTCTCTCTGTTTCTCTCTCTCGCTCTCTGCGTGCTGTACGTTATGAGACAGCGACAGTTATTCAGTTATGATGCAAAAAGATAGCCAGAGCTGCGAACAAAATAGATGTTTATTCAGTAGATGACAGGTTTTCGTTAATACCAGTTTCCGAACCCATCAAGATTTGCAAAGTTAAATGTGCTTCCAGATTAGCAGAAAATACTCCTGGTGCGTATGTGCCTGGCCCCAAGTGAACATCTCTGAAGTCTGCTAATTTCCCATGTGTTGCCAGACGCGTTTTCTCTGGTGTTTCGCAGATATTTGCAAATTTGTTTTTTGCTGGAGGCATCCCATACAGTTACTATCTTTCGTGTGACGCCCAGGGCCAATAGAAAGCGTCGGTTAGTTTTCCGTTATAAATCGGAATTTAACGTGTCCACTCGATACGTCGCTCCGAAAGTAGTGTAGTCGGCTTTTCGTTTAAGGATATGTATTGAGAAGGGCCGTAAAACTCTAAGCATAAACAGATATCTAGTAGCGACTCAGTAACGCTGCATTTTTGGCGGTAGCAGCCAGCACTGGCCAGGTACTGCTGCCGTTGCTGGAGTACTGGTCATTCTTTGTCATTTACTGTCGCTGTTAGTACATACTCATAAAACGAATACCGGAATTGACTATTCTGGGAACACTCTGTCAAAGTGGCAGGTAAAATTCAACTTTAAAATCAATTTTGTTGGCAACGGGAAACAAACCGACGCTTTCGTCGACACTGGACCTCGCATGGATGACGTGGTGAGCAGTAGTTGCTTGGACTGACGCCGTGAACACAATCCAAAAACGTAATTCCAAATAACTGCCAGGCCGCCAGCGCAAATGCATCTGACGGCACTTAGGTGAGGTACCTTGCATATTAACATGGTGTTTCATAGTCTTTGGATAAGGCCTTTAGGGATTACATATCACGCCGTGTGGTATAATTTTTATTAGACGATGTATTCGCTCATGCTCCTCGGCGATGCTAGGGGTCTTTTAAGATTGGTTATGCCCCTGAGACACGTCAGTGCATAGGCACACTGCAGTCTTCATATGCCATGTGTGTTGCCTGTAATCCGGTCATCTGAAACGATGCAAAAGATAAATTCCTGTTTCGCTTCTAAAATACGTTTCTCTTATTACAGACACTCATTTATAGTGTTTTCTTGTTGAAAATCACTTGTAAGCGGTCTGTTTAGGTTCTATGTAAGTGGACTGTTTAGGTTTTTATGCTGGTAACGCCACGTAGCGCTCTGTATTAAAATCACTGACTGCGCTGTGTGCAGTCGGTGGCTGGTTGGACTCATTGGTGAAATACTCACTAGTGCAGTGTTGGGCAGTTGGATGTCAACAGCGCGTAGCGTTGTGCAGTTGGAGGTGAGCCGCCAGCAGTGGTGGGCGTGGAGAGATGCCAGAGTTTTGAAAGGTTACAAGAAGCGGACTATCTGGACGTCTGCCCGCCAGAAAAGGGAAGTTTGTAAAGATGGATGTCATGAATTGATAGAAATATATATGATGACTTTTGAACATGATTAAGGTAAATACATTGTTTGTTCTCTATCAAAATCTTTCATTTGCTAACTATGCCTATCAGTAGTTAGTACTTTCAGTAATTAGAATCTTTTATTTAGCTCGCAGTATTGGCGCTCGCTGTATAAGTAAAGAGAAACCTGTTTGAGTACGTTGAGATTTGCTCCGCTGTTTGAAAATCAAATAACGTAGAAGTTTATTAGCACAGTCATTCATAATTTTTCTAAGGGGACGTTTCAGACTCTATCAGTTTACTGGAGAAGGTACGATGCAGATGAAGCATGCCTGGTTAGTGGAATTTGGTAATTTGGTGAAATCGCATGGTCATAGGGGCAGAAAATTCAATAAAAAGACCACCTACCATTTTCGGACAGCATCAGCAAATATTTTGTACCCAAGAAAAGTTCTTTCCCTTGATGTGATCTATCACATATACACCTGTCATGCGGAGACTTTGAAACATATGTGTTGAGTGGTAAGCTATTATGATATGAAAGAGGGGTTGATGAATATCTTAAAATACGTTTTTGGCCGAAGGCGATGAGACCCTGTGCAGAGATCGTGCGACACCTGAAAATGCTTGAATTATTGCAGTCCTGACTCAAGCACTGCCTACTATTCATAGGACACAAATGTTCAATAAGAGAGAGTGTCAAATTAGCAACAAATGTTCCTGTTAGGTTGCGAACACGAAGGTGTGTGTAAGGTTATACGCAACTGTTGAGAACAGTATCAATAACAGACCAATTAGTGGACTTCCTGCTGAAATAATCTGGTATGCGTTGTTATAGAAATGCAAATGCGAAAAATTGTAAATTCGTGAGTAGTGTCTGTTGTTGAGTGCTTTTACAGAGTGTGATTGGCGCCATAACCAAAATGATGTTGTAATACGTTGAGTGAAGAATTTAGTTGTTTTAGAGAAAAACAAAAAAAGCGAAGATTTAAACAATAAACAGACGAAAAAGTGTGACTCGCCCGGCTAAACGCGCGCGTTAGCACGCCGCTCCGTAATTTCTGGAGGCGCGGTGGCCACTGTCGAACCGGTCCGGTTGATTAGCGAGGAGTGCCAGTGTGCCGGCCGGCTTGGATGTGGTTTTTAGGCGGATTCCCAGACCATCCTAGCTAGCTGTCGGGCTGGTATCCAGGTCCTGTCTCAGAGGACTCGCTTACATTCGTAAGCCGTTTGTGCAATTACACATGGAATAACATTTGATGCAGGCGGTGATCAAAAATTCAGTCTCGGAGCTGAAAGGCTGGCGGCGATACGGTGTAACGGCCAGGAAAAAGAAGAGAACTGAAAAACTGTCAATCTTGAGGGATCAGTAACGTGAACTGAGAAGAAATGGCTAATATGTGCAAAAAGTGAGGTGCAGTTGGTGATGAACAGTACAGATGAGATGAGAATCCTTTACACTGGATTACATGAAATGGCATTAAAGGATATGAGAAGGTCAACGACGTAATGGAGATGCAACAATGGATGTTGAAATGGAAATTATGGTAGCACAGTTGAACATTGGCCACATAGATAATCAAAAGCCACGCTATTAGGTGAAAAATATTGAGAGGAGGATGAAGATGAGCTGTCAGAGCTTTAATGTGCGAAATGTGAGGTAATAACTCCCGCCCACAATACTTACAAGGAGTGAAGATGGTGATTAGCAAAAGTTGTCAAAATTGCCATATCTACAGCTCGAAAGTGAGTCATGGTTAATGTAATGGTGGTAAATAACATAGGCATTCTTCGCGGAAATGGGAGCTATTGCAACGTTATTACCAAATGCGACCTAAAAGGACCAACGTGTAGTTTTTCTTTTATTGGCCGTCGAAGGCCGAACACCGGCAAACATTCATCGGAGAATGAAGAATTTGTATTAGGCAGCATGTCTGTCGCAAACCACCGTTGTGAATTGGTGCGCCAAGTTCCGTGCTGGTCGCGATTCGACACGAGACCCTGGCGGATCGGGGAGGCCATACTTATCCATTAATCGAGTGGGAAACGCTCGAGCACCGCCCTACAGTTACGTCTCCCCATGCGATTATTACGGCTTCGGTCGCTTAAAAAAGGCCTTGGAGGGTCGAAAATACCTGCCGGACGAGGTTATGCAGCAGGCGGTTATGAAGTTCTTCACGCAGCAGGACATGGTGTTTTACTAAACGGTATCTTCAACCTGATGCCTCAGTGGGATGATAGCCTCAATGATCACGACGACTTTACATTATTAGCATACCAATTTTGTATCGTACGGCCTTCAGACGGAAACCTTTTCATCGTCCATTGTAATAAGAACACATACATTTCTAAACGTTATCCTACTCTTTGAGGACAATCAAATTTTCGACTATTCAGCCTATGTGAATATTCCCTGCCACAATTACAGTGAGATGTTAGCATGTAAGGCCCAGGAATAGTATATGAAAAAGTATTCACTTTTTATTGTAATTAAATGAGTATAATACTTCTTGTTCTTTTTCGTGCACCATACAGGAACAAATGCGTTTTGAGGAATAACCATAGTATGTATTGAATCGGATGCACTAAGTACATTAAATGGAACTGAGATATTGTCACACATAAAGGACTACCATGTGTTTATGAGACTTCTGCAATAAATGTAAACTTAGTTATTAACATACAGAAGGGGTAAAATAAAAAAATTGTAAATCTGAGCAGAACTGAACCTTGTTAATGAACAGGAGATCTGCAGTCGCCCAAAATTCAAGGGACCGTGATTTAGATGTGCAGCCGAGGGGTTTTAGACTAGATGTGTGTTAGCAAACCTCTAGCAAAGTCTGCAGTGCGAAACCTAGAGGCAAAATGATGAGAATTCGGCTCTGTAGCGATAACAAGCATTAACTATACGAAAAGAGATGGACCACCAGAAAACAGTGCTCGAATGAAGAAAAATGTGGAACAAAGTCCGACGAAATCCCTACTCCGTCTGTCTGTACAAGTAGAAATTAATAAACTGTCATGTCAAACCATTATCAAAAAGAATCTGCATGTGCATCCCTTCGGATTTACTGTTCTGCATGAGTTAAAGCTTCCAGACAAACTTTCGCGAGCTGAGTTCAGCTAATGGAATCAGAACTGTTGGTATCTCAATTTTTCTTTTCTTCATAACAGACATGACACAGCTTAGAAGGGCATGCCAAGTCATAGAACATACGTCAATATGTATCAGAATGTCCCCATCAGAACTTTGAAGAGTCGTAGCATAATGTCAAGATTGGAGGTCGCCGCCCTACTTCTGAATTGTCCATCACAATATTATTCTTTCAACAAACTGTTCATATTAACTGTTAGTGTAATAACTGTTTAATGAATATGTAGAACAACTGACAGAATATGAATGACTGCATGCACATTTTCAGCAAGAGAGGCAGCAGCACACAATCCTGACAATCTAGGCACGAGTGCATGAGCTGTTCGGTGAGTTCTAGGCGCTTCAGATTGGAACCGCGCGACTGCTGCGGTCGCAGGTTCGGATTTTGCCTCGGGTATGGATATGGGTGATGGCCTTAGGTTAGTTAGGTTTAAGTGGTTCTAAGTTCTAGGGGACTGATGACCTCAGATATTAAGTCCAATGGTGCTCAGATCCATTTTTTTGTTCTCTGAGAAGTGGCGATCTCAGTCACCTGCTCTCCCTCTCGCTGTGAGGTTTACCTGTGGACACATTGAGGGGATGGGTGCACTCAAATAATCCTCACACACGGTAAGAGCTGCTGCTGAAAATTGTAAACACGTTGCTGCTGCCCTCAAGCAGAGGTGCTACGTGTATCTCAAAGTTTGATAAACAGCTCTGCGTCGACGTGAGTGGAAGACATATCCAGCGTGTTGTGTAATGTACGTTAACAAACGTCAATCCAACGTCAGTTTCGCTGTAAGTATATACTGGATCTGTTTCATTATGTCCTCAATGTACAGTATAATAAGTGTTTTTCAAAACTAAAGTGTTGCTGATTAATACAGAAGAAAATAATGAGGACTTGTCTTTTACCCAGTAAAGAACGTTGAATTTTCTGTGGTCGTGTATACAGCGTCAAAACTTACTTTAAAGTACCGAGCACAGAGAGTACGTAACACTTTGGTCGGAAATAGCCATCAATGCTATGGCTACCAAATTACAAGCGGCTGCCGCTCTTTGGTGCTGCA